>NW_027509751.1:1512500-3912500 GCF_048541705.1 Temnothorax americanus
ATATCTAATAAAAATTGAAATACATATATATATATTCTCTTAAAAGAATGGAGATTTACGCCACTTTATATGTTACTATTAGATGTTAACTTGACATTTATCGCAATTTTATGTGCTTACTATTTTCTCTCCAGCGGTATAACGACGCGATGAAATAAATTAGGGATAAATGTCTGTAACATCTATAAATTTTATTCTCGCTAATTAGAGAGAAATATACTACGTAATATATTAATTATTATCAACGGTAATTAATAACGATTCCATACATCGCCGCTTTTGCAACATGCGAAGCAAAAGTCAATAATTAAAATGCAATTTATCATTTATATATCATTATGTAGATTACATTTTCAATTTGCATTTTCATACGATTCTCGTATATAACTTTCGATGTACTGCTGCACATTTTTGGAGCACCATTAATTCCACCTTTGTAGAAATACCAGCATTTTCGTTTGATAACGACATTCCATCTGAAAAGTATGATGCGGCGTATTGCAATTAGAGCTGCGCGGAGAAGAAATAACTTAATTAGTGATTCGCGGTGACGCAACACTTTGAATTTGCCAACGGAATAAAATAGGATCGTCGGCGGAATTGGCGCGTGGAATTTATTTCAAATGCGTCGCGTCGATGCCACTCACGGGAGCCCATATAACTTTCGTCATTCCTTCAATCAGACGTCGGACCACCTAGAATAAAAGAAACGGAGAAATTCTCGTCGATGGAAGGAGCGAGAACATGTAAATCTTGACCCCTATTCGGAACATTATTCCGACAGAGACACAGGAAATCCTCGCAAACTGCATGATCCGGTATTTGGTGATCTTGAATAATCGAGATATTTTTTTTTTCATTATGGCTTATTAACGGTTTGTTACGCTACGACGATAAAATATATGAAATTGTAGGAGTCTTTATAACAAATAACCCACGCGATATCTTCTAATTTCTGCACATAAACGTTTTTACGTGTAGCAATTTACGTTATGGCGCGTCTTAAATACGATTAGCAGAAAGCGTTTTATTATTGGCCGGCGACGCGCGAAACAATTTCCTTCTCTCTAGCTCGTTTGCCGATTTGCCGCATCGCACACTTTCGCGATTTATTTCACAGAGCGTCGTTGAAAGGCGATGAGAACGTATATCGGCTCCTTCTTTTTTTAAATCTCGTTAGGCTCTCGCCGACGAAATTGCGTTAAAAGCTCATACTCGTAAATAGCGCTTACACCGCCGCGGCCTCCCGCGTAACGTTTTTGTCTCCGCGCGTTTTCCGCATCCGTATTTTCGAGGATTATATTTGCTTCCACACGTGCCGTTCGCACGGATCCATTTAAAATCGGTCAATGCACTAGAATATTTAACAAACGATTGAGTCACAATGTTTCACCAAAATAACAAAAATGTATCCATTTGTAGTTTTGTGTTGTGTATCTTTCCATTTTTGGCGCTTGCAATTTTTCAAATTTTTCATTCTCTGTGTTTTGAATTTATATATATATATATATATGTGTGTTTTTGTTGTTTATATATTTTTATAATATAAAGTATTTTCATTAAACATCTCTATTATCGTTACCGTGAGTACGAATTAATATTTTTAAATAATCCCTTGCACTGCTATTATTTTTATTATTCTATACATGAGTTTTTTAGCTACAATAATAAAGGGAAACGATAGATAATTTTACTTCGAAATGTTTGAAATCTAATAAATTTGATTGCATGTGTTGAAATATCACTATACAGTTCAGCGAAAGTCTAAGTTAAATCGAATTATTCGTCTACAAATTGGATAGGAGGGTATGTTTCGCTAAAACAATTATCTCGACAATTATTGTGTTATATAAATTAGTATCCATTTATATTCGCTGGTTTATAATTGGTTAATTTCAAACGCATGTTGTTTGAATACTATTGTACTTTTGCTATGCTTTATACTTTTATTTATATAATATTTTTATCTGCGAAAAATGCAGATAAAGGTACATCCACGTTTTATACTTAAAAATCTTTAATACCGGAATTTATATGCCTACCGAAAATCTGTTTATATTTAAAAGAAACTATTTTATAGAATAATATAAGAAAAAAAAATATATATATATACCCCAAGTTTTTTTTATCTTGAAGAGGATGTGCGACCATTATGTATTCTTTTGATTTTGCATTGTGCTTTTCTTTTTTCACACCGTCCAATCACGATCACGTTGACTTCGGCGCCGGCGAGCCAAAGAATTGATCTCAAAACCGATCGTGAGCCTCATCTCGACGTCCCGGTGATGCGCGGTCTCAGCTCGTCGAGGACCGACAACTTTTTCTCGCTTTTGCGGACTTTTGTTGCTCGCGCCGCGTCGGCCTCTGCGTGAAAGATTCGTGGGACTGTAGATCGGTACGGTTTCGCATGAGCGCGCATATCCCGTAAGCCGGGGCCCCGGCACGATGAAAATTTCATCGCACGCGAGGAGAGGAGAGGCGAGGTAGGCCCGGGCCCAGCGGCCTGCATACGTGATACGCCTTCGTAGTTAATATAGGCCGGTTGCAGTTCGCGACGATGCGTGCCATGGTTCTCTCGTGACGCATTTTTGAGTCAGCTCGCTGGGGGACCATTTTGACGCGTATGGAAAGAAAGGGTTTGTAAAATAAGTTAAAAAACGCGGATAAGTTTAGGATTAATTATAGTTAGAGATCGAAAAAAAAAGCAGGATAAGAGTTAAATAAATTCAATTTTTTGTCAAGTTCCGATTTCTTCTAAATTACAATAACAAATATATATGCATATGAAATTTATATATGAAATCAGTTTGAATAGGATATTTTATGAATATTTCAACTTTGCATATTTTTATGTCACATTATATTATCTAACTCGTTAAATTTTTCGTGTAATTTAATCGAATAACCATTGCGCATTCACGGCGAGGTAGATATAAATGAAGCGTAACATTAACATTTTTAATCTGATAAAATTACACGCTCTTCTGCTGCTCCTGTGGTGGTTATAACACCTCTCTCTAAATCTTTTCATCATTAAAACCGAGAAACGAAAGGTTTAAAATATGCTGCAAAACTAAACGCTGGAAAATAATTCGTTTGAATGATGTCAGCGGAAATCTCTCGAATGTTAATCGCGAACGAGGGAAAACTCTTTGAAAAGAAGCTTAACCAACAGACGCATGAATCCGGAGTGCGTTTTTGCATTTTATAACGCGAGAAAAATTAGTGGCGAATAAGCGGTTTTAATTGTTCCGCTCGATTAATTAACGGCGCGATCGCCCGGCGTTTCATTCCGCGGGGAAACGTATCGCGAAAAATTAGCGATAAAAGGTTGGGAGGGCTGGGAGGTCCGACGTTACTTTACACGGTAAGCGGGTCACACGGTCGGGCGTTAAGCGCGGCTGGTGGAATGTGGCGAGGGAATTAAAGGCCAATCCTGTTATATCCTCCCGCAAGTAAATGGCCACTTTTCGCCCGTAAGTAGTCTCACGATTATCCGCGGAGTCATTAAATTTGCAGCGAGCCGGGAGGGCCGAGGTGGCGCGGAGTGAAGCTACTCCGCTGTGGATTCAATATTAGAGCCGCGCTACGAAATAAAAGTAAACGATGGAAGAGAGAGTGTGGACGGGGAATGAGGTAAAAAATACTGTGCTGATCGTATTAACCGCGAAGGTAGAACAATCGCGGCAAAAAAGGGAAGAATACGTTATATATTAGATGATCTGGATTAGGTTTGCTTTTAGTTTTGTATAGCTGTTCGCCATTTGCGATAAAAGTCATTAAATATATGTCACGACGAAAATGGATTTTGATCAAGGATATTTTATGAATAATTTTCCTGTATCGAATGCATGTTACATGAAAGGAATTTGTGTACCGCACGTTTAACGAGAGAGCTTAACGATGTGCTCAACAAATAATGTATATCATTGCGAGATAGCCGTTAAATGCTCTCTGTCAAAGATGCAAATATTTGCATGCGACAAAAAAATAGTAAAACAATTATGACAGATGGCCGATATTGCTATCTTCGAGTGACGTTGCTTTTGTAACATATTATGCGGTACACGGCGATGCAGAAATGTTTTACCGATGCAATGATACATAAAAAGCCCTGTCAGTTTTTCGTGTGTCGGCGGTCGTACGAGTTTTGTGCGATTATCGGAATGTGACATAAAATATCGCTGATATTTCAGATGTCAGAGTACGATAATCTCATGAGGCGCGCAAATTGAGGTGCCCCCGCGGGTTTTATTAATATGCGATATAATCTCGAAATTGCATCTCGCGTCGAATCCGCGTAATCGCGCGCTCTCAATCTGGTTTCCTCGAATCCCCCACGGGAGAGGCTCTCGGTATATCAAATCGCTAGTCGGAATTATTCGTCAACGCCGCCGGAACAGAACAGGCCGAGACTCGATACACGGAGAAAAACCACTTTCGTTTCATTCACGACCGGAAATTCGTGGCGTGCCTCGCCGGCCGCGATCGACTCGCGTTAATTCTCATCGACGTAGATTTGGCCGTCGTGTGTCGTGTACGCAGTCGGGCCTCGGAAGCACGCGAGCGCTCGCACACAGACCCGGCGACGAGTTCCGTGTGCGTGACACGCACCTTCGTCGACGCTGTGTGGTCCACGTGAAAGAGAGAGAGAGAGAGAGAGATAAAGTGAAACCGTGGGGCCACGCTGTCTCGGGGCCCGCCTCGATCTCGGAGTCGTTTACACGCGAACTTATCCACCCAGTTCCAAATTTGGTCCCGGCACGTTCGCCAAGGGGAATAGGACTCATAAATTCTAACCGTAACTTGTTATCGCAATCTGCTTCAACTTCTCGATCGCAAATCACTCAGCCAATGAATCTGGAACCGCGCGCAAATTACACAAGAGATTTATTCCATTTTCTCAGCGTTTGTTCACAAGGCTGCGATAAGTGAAGTAACGTGATTTTCAGCTATATCCGATTATGAAATGAAACTTAACTGCACAAAATTATTCACAGATAGAACGCAATACGATGGGAAATATGATATGAAATACCGTAAAATCTATGCCGCGCGATAACAGTGATAAAGATGAAGCCCCGTCGAAGCTCTCTCATCTCGAGTGTGAGAGCAGATAGCATCGCTGCCGTGCGCACACATGGTTCTCATGGTTCTCATAGTTTCTACCGACTCGCCTCCTCCTCGGCACATTATTTTCCAACCCCTCGAGGGAGCTATTATGTAAAACGCCTCGCATATACGGGCACCATAAAGCCGAGTGGCCTTAATTCAGAAACGTCGTGCATAATTAAAGCTCTTCCCACTACTGGTTTCGCCCGGTGCATTAAGCCGACCCGTGGCGGCTCGGCTCCCCCGCGGCTTGACTTTCCTTCCCGAACCGAATCGATCGTAAATCATTCTTCCTCCGCGGGGATTTTCGTCGGAAACCATCACTTACGTCCGTTCGACTTTCGGAGAATCGGACGGAAACGCGCCGCGCCGAGGCCCGTCGAGAAAAACCACGGTGCACTCGCACTTCTCTCTTCTTCTCTTCCTCCCTCTTTTCTTTATCGCGAGTATTTTAATTAACGTGCGCTTATCGCGAAAATGGCCGTAAAATGCTGGTTTTCAACGAGTTTCGAGACGATGCCGAATTTCATTTACGCGAGGTGCAAAATTTACACCTATGGTATTATACATCGAGAATTACGAGATCAGTTTAAGAGACATGAATTTTTGCGTTCAAAAATACCAATTATCGAGCTCGCCTTAGAATATGATGAATTTGTCCCATCACTTTCCCGCTGTTATATATTTGATTCGTGATATTCGCCTTGAATTCATTTCCGCTACATTTTCTCTTTGTACCTTTCTGTTCTCACACCAAATTACATTCGTGCTTTCAAATCGTATCTCCTAGCTGGCAAATTCTCGTTAACAAACGTAAGAACCGATCTTCTGGAATACCGCACTCTGGAATTGTACATGATTAATGCAATTCGCGCATTCAATAAATTTGACAATTTCTTAAACGAATTAATACATGATTTCGTGAAAATGGAATGTTTATCTGAAGTAATCTTGATGAAAAAGTGTTGAGAGTAAGAATTGAGGATGGCAAGAATATCGAAATAAAGGGATGTTTGTTCTCTGCTAATTCAGGCAAGACACCGTCAGACAGCAATAAAATATTTTACGAAAGTAATTAAGAAATTAATTAATATCGACTTCTTGAGTATATTATATTTCTATGTTCGTAGAATTTCCAGAAACGCTTTGAAAGACATCTTTATATATTAAATTATGTCTTACGGAAAAACTTTTTTTGTTAACTTTTCAAGAACCATTACCCGTCCAATAATCTCTTTTCTTCTCTTTTTCTCGTCTATCAAGCACAAGCACTCACTTAAGGATAATTTTTTCCAGTAAGATGGGAGAAGCGATCGCCACTTAGTACAGTTGGTGATTTTGTCTTTTCTTTCCTCTTAGAACATCCGTAAAAAGTGCATTAGAAAGGAAATGGCTTCAATTGAGCACAAAGTGGAGTACGTCTCGGATGTCGAGGGTTGAGACAGATCTGTGGCTTTTCGACCAACATCTTTCTGCAGGTATCGCTGACTCAATCTCGGGAGACGTCGTATCGTTCTTCTCTTATTTGCGCTCCTATGACGTACGGTCACTCGCGCTCGAAAGAAACACGTTACGTCGTGGCCCTGCGGAAACATGAAGATGTACGTCCGCATTCGTTTCGCACGCGTCGTAGCGAGGCGAGAGGTGTGCGTAACCCCTTAAGGGAATTAGTCACGGTCGCGTTCGGCCGGGTCCGGAAAGGCGAGAAACTACCTGAACAGATCTCGCGAACGGCTGGCCGTCACACTTGAGCGCGCGCGGGCTCGTTGAAGAGCCGATAATTGCTTCCTCGCACCTGAAATTAGTAGTGGTCGCCAGCGCCTTCGTTCACACACGCGCTTAACCCTTGTCCACAACGTGCTCCGAAGTCCCGATGGGTTGGTCTGCTTGCCCTCGGTGTACCCTCCCCGGACTTACCGAATTTCTGTTCTCTATCGCAACTTCTCGTAATGACTGCTTCTCTCGACCAGCTGGGTCCCCGCCGAATATTCGATTTCTCTCAGGAAATTCGATTCGATTAATTGCACGACAACTCACGCACGGCCTCGTGGGACAAGTAAGAGCGTCATAACGTTAATGTCGGTAAATCAATGGCGAACGGTACGTGATAACGATTGTATGAATATATATGCGCCACCCAGAAATAGTTTATAGGTTCAATTAATCCTTCATTTTCTTTCATCTTTTATTTTTAGAGAGAAAGTCAGATAAAGTGATTACCATTAATCAGCATCTATAGGAGCACAGTATTATAGATTAAAATATTAAAATAAAATACAAATTATTATTACTGTTATACCGTAACAAATTATTGTTCGAGAAGAGTTATTAATTAACGATGCGTGCCTTTAAGAAAAAAACTGATAGGAAAATAATTAATTATACGATCGAGAAAAAATGTTTTGTATGGTCGCGTTCGCCGTAATACTTTTTCTAACGATGTAAACGATAATTATACATTGTACAAGCGCTTTTGTGAGAAAGGAGAGTCATGTAAGGCAGAAAGAGAAAGAGAGAAAGAATTCTCCTTCTATGATTGCGCATCGTCTCGGAACTTTCACCTGCGTCGACGACATAATATGCGGTTTACGTGTGCTGATTCCCATAACGATCTATGTCGGAACACGCATGATTCATTGGGCATTCATTTAATAACGTGCCAAGCGGCAGTTGCAATTAGTACATCGCGGAAGATTGAACATTTAGTGAACATTAATCGGCGCGAAAGTGTTCACGATGCTTTTTTACATCTGGCAATATAATCTCTCGTATTATTCGTACACAAGTATTTTTTTTATAATTTACAGTATTCTGAGGATCTTTTATACAATATACTGTATAATATTCTATATCTATAGGATATATTTTTAGATTTTATGTAACTACAATTTACTCTTAATATTATTTAGCGCATATATATTTGTGTAACATATTTTTTTTAGTATGTAGCACTTAATACATGTCGTTAATTACCTCATTTAATCCGCGTTTTCTTTTCGAATGGATTTGTTCATTACCGGCACATTATCTTACTTTATTCACCCGTTTTTAATTCACTAGGTGGTGGTAAGCTCAGTTCTCCGACGAGAAAGTACCAGAGCACCGTCGAGATTCTTTCAAATGGAAAATAGCGTATATAAGGTTTAACGGCCGGTATTTGCATATTGGAGCATCGTCAGTAATGCCTAATTGACGCCCTCAGCGATGCGTTAATTTCTCGAAGACGGTCCTTTTAATCGATCTCGGTGCCACAAAGTTCTCGACGCGATCCTTCACGTTCACTTTTCTCCGCTTCTTTTCTTCTCGGCCGTTTTCTTTCCTCTTTCGGGCGTTCTATTCACGCATAAATTAACCCCGAGCGAGCCGACGACTCCTAAAGCCGCTGAGAGGAACCGTATTTGGCGAATGAAGTGAAAAATGAGATGTCCGCAGACTGAATTTTCGCCCTGGCGTTCGTAACTTCGCAGGATACGAGACATTATGGAGTTTCGGAGCTGCAACTATTATTCCATCCGTATTTGGAATTCATTGCCGGACTTTCCATCGAAATAAGTTCAAAGCAAAATAGCGACATTTATTTAAAAAAAAAAAAAAAAAAAAAAAAAACCAAAGCTTTTCAAACGGAGCAAAGCAAAGTTGAACTGTGAGGAACGAAAACTGTTAGAGTCTACTTAATTTTGCCATTAATCACGAACAAAATAGGAAATGTCTGATTGTCGACGAATTTAGTCGAGCCGATTTAATTAAACAATTGTCAGTTCTTTTAATTTTGCGGTCGTAGAATTGTGTCAGATAAAATGTTTTCAGGTAGACAAGTAAATTAAATTCCGTTGTATCAAAGCGCGCGCGCGATCAAAGCCGAACGTCGTTTTTCGATAATTATGCTATCCGCGCCATGTTTCATGGTAGTTTTATTTTCTACTAGTATATCTATACGCGCCTCTCTTATCGCAGAGGCCGCGGAATGACTTGATCAATTAGCATTAATTGCACGGTGGAAACCTGTATCTCGCACGTCCTTTGACTTTCTCCTCTCGGACTCTCGTCTACGACGGACAGGAAAACGTGAACATCCATGCGCGTTAATTATTAATTAATGATCGTTAGAGCCCGCGAGCGTATCATCCAGATGTGCGAACGCGCTGGAACGCGCTCGTGCCTCATCGAGTAGATGTTTATTGCATACTCACATAAATACACGCGTGTAATTAGCTATGCGTCTATTTGATTATATGAATATTTATAAAATATGTTGCAACGTATTTATAACATATATGTAGGTTTACAATATAAAAAATAAACAGGATTGTAGATGTATTAATCTTAACTTGATCAATGTTTAATTTATTTATTGGGAATCATGGATGAACGAATCACTTAGCTATACAGGATAGAAAATTTGTCAAGTTCATTTGAATAAGAAATAGAATTCCGTGACTCTAGGCACTAAGATGGTTACGGGGATTAGTATTTTTTATAATATCTTATACTATCGTAAAACATAACTAATTGCCGTCATACGCTATTAACATACTTCAGAAATTTCGAATATGTGTATCAGATTTGTGTTCCCTCCGACCTTTCGTAAAAATTTCTACACCGAATTGTTAACTTTCCTTCTCTAAGCATATATATATATATATATATATATATATATATATATATATATCTTTCTTCGTGATCTATCTAAGTGATCTCAATATGTTTAGATTGGTGAAATTATTATAAAACCGCTATTATCAAGATTCTTATCTGTCTTAAAATTCTAATTTCGCATCTAAGTCACGAAATCTCTTTACGTTTTGTCGGCATGATTGGGAAAGTCTAATATTATCGAGGCTATCGTGATCCTGATTCGATCTTCAAGGTCGGATGTCGCCGATTCTAAAGGCGGCTTCGCACAAAGCGGTCCCCTTTGCCCATTCGCCCGACTGTTTCGCCTCTCTCTTTCCCTTCTTCTCTCTCTTTCTCTCTCTCTTCATCACGCTCTTTCTTTCTGGGAATCTCGTTCAAGAGAGCAGGAGATCGGCGCCCGGAGCAGCGTCTACCGTTAGCACGTGTGTCTCGTTAAGCAACTTTCAGCGAGCTTCCGTCCTGCAAAGGAGCACGCAGCCCTTTGTCGTGGTCCAGTTTGTCGCGTCATGTGCAGTAACGTTTAGCAGCCTAATCAGAGCAGCAAACTCTCGGGAACCCTGTCAAATTTTCAATATTGCGTAGCTCTCACTTAGATCGTTATCCTTAGATTTCACGTAAATTTAGTGAATTATATGTATTTTGACATCTTTCGAAATAAATTATGCGTTATTTTCGTGAAGTATCTCATCGATCTTTGAAATGAAATTTATATTTAGTGGTTTTCATCGTACAAGACCCCCCTCCCCCCCATATGTTCTAATTATGCAATACAATTTTTGACGTTTTTTTTTTGGAGAATCATATTAGGCAATACCGCACTTGAGAGAACATGTGTACAGCTTCAATGATCGGCGGAAATGATTCGTTGATGAGCCTCGAGAGCGAGTCGATTCATTCGCACCTGACGCGGGTGAAAGTATCATTGTCGATGCGAATTTACCGATAACGTTCGCACGCTCGAGAATTTTAGCCATTCCGAGTGCATCAAACTCTGGCGGTTTAACGAGTCGATTAACGGACGTAGACACGATCGAAAACTTTTTTGCTTTTTCATTTTTTTGCCTCGATGTAACTCAAGCAAAAAATCCATTTACATTCTTTTGAACCGCTTCTTAAATAGATGTAGACAAATATTACGTGCATAAAATTCTTGACTGACTGTCGAACGTATAAATTTAATCGGATTTGCAAATTTTTTATGCGTACTAAAATACATGTTTAAAATAAATTCGGAGAATGCTTCAAATTTATTTTAATTAAATTATTTTTTAAATTCAAGACGACACTACGTATTATTTTAAGAGGACGATATATTTTTAAAAACACCTTATAATTATTCGATGATTTTTCTTTTTTTTGTCAAAATGATATGGATATTAATTGATTGAAATCCGACGTCTCTCTTTGAATTTATGATTTTACGATAGGTGATTTTATTTATTTACTGACAAAATATTTTTGGAATTATTATGAAGATTAGCTTTATACTAATAAACGTTACATTTAAGGATACACATGGCACAGCGCTGTCTCGCGATCAGTCTCGCGAAGACTATATATACAGGACGCTATGTTTCATCACAGGACAGGATATCCTACTTTCCCCAATATGAGTGCATTACTCCTAGATTATGACAGGTCTTCGATGTCTCCGAGCTATAGATAGCCGCTTATTAAATCATTAGTATGCGAACCTTCGAACGGATGTCATGTATTGCTATAACGCGCGTCATGCCACTGTCTTGTTCGTCTGAAGCTCACGTGAAGAATATCTAAACTGTCGCTTTATATATGCGAAGTTGGGTGTCGTGTTCGAGTAATAACGTGTACTTCCTTTGTATCGTGAAGCCCGAGAAATTTAGATGAACGATCTTCTATCCATCTTTCTCTTCCTTCGCCAATTGAAGTAGCAAGTCCCCTCTGTGTGTACGCGAATGTATAATTTTTGCGGTTAGGAGTGACAGTGACCCAGCCGCCACGGCCACTCGCGTCTGGCCCCGCTCTTCAAAGACTTTCTCGACGTGGTCGTTAACAGGTACGATCGAATTCTCGTCGATCGATGAACGCTGAAGCGTCTAGCCCCTGGGAGTTGTCCTCGATCTTGCTCAAACATACGGTTGCTCGTACGAGCCATTATTTTTTAACATGCGTAAAGATGATACGTAATTCATTTCATATTTATTCTCTACTAGATGTATAACTCTAATTTAAACAAAAAGAAAATTAAAGATTCGAGTAAAAGTCCGAACTTTGACGTTATGTAGTCCGCAGAGATTATTTCGGAAACTTTGTGTACATACCTATAAATATATGTATATACTGCAGCTGCAGTATTATGTAAAAATCGAGACTGAATTTCCGAGACTGTCAAGTAATCGCGTATCTTTAATCAGATTTCGTTCGGTGTAACTTCGTTATCAGTCGAAGTTCTCTCCCTCTCGGGGGACGTTCACCGATTCGGGAAACGCGGAGATTCGGCGAGGATTCTGCACCTACGCATTCGCGTTTTCGTGGTCGTGGGAATGTAATTTTGACGATTCTGCCGGTCGATTGGGGCAGGTCATGACCCGTCGGAAATTATCCCCGGCAACCTCTCGCGAGTGGCGGAACGGGAGCCTTTGGGGAGAGCAGTTAAGTAACAACGATCTTTACGACTCACTTTACACGACATCGAGATCGCTCCTCCACGGCGTCGTTGTAAAAGACACATTGGTCCTCGCTCCGTATATTACTCGGCGCGAAATGGCCGGGCGAAGTGTGCCGGTTTGTCGAAAAATGTAGTCACGTCGTGTTGTTACTACGACACCTCTGCCTGTTTTACGTTTCGTCAAAGTATACCGTAAACTGTACCCGCCATAGTTACTCGCATATTCATGGCACTCGTACGTATCGATGGGATCATACAAATTATTTAATCCATGTAGTATGTTCACGTCTGTGTCGTTCGATGAATTTTTCTTCAGAGGCCTTCCTATGCGTTGAATATATAAATATTCGGTATTTTGAAACAATGTTAGATGCTGATACAGATCCGTTACGTGTCAAACGTTTTATATAATACATTTTCGTACACATAATCACTGACAGCACATTGGCAATGGGACAAGAGAAGTTATGAAAAGGATACAAGAACTTGGCAGCATTGATAGTGCTTTTTGGCACACGGCCTCAGTAGATGATTTACGGAGATGTGCAAAATGCTTGAAAGGACGTATATGCATATGACGTAAATACGTCAGATATTTATTTGAATTTTTTCCACATTTACATAAGGATTTATATCATGCAAGGATTACATTACAAATATGGTGAGTATTAATGTATCAAAGATTCTCATATATCTATATCATTATCGAGAACAATAATCAACGTACTTGGCTGACTTTAATATTAATTTCGGTCGTTACACTTTGGATGTAACATTAAACAGCAAATGGGTTACTCGCGCGATTACCGTAGAAACTAGTATTTTATCCCCTTATTATCATGCAGCATGCTTGACCGTAGGACAATATCGCGAGTTTTATTCCGCATCGTGGGGCAGATATTATTTCGCGTGCGCGTATTTACACGGTTGTAATTAATGTCGAGCCCATCATTCTGGCCATTGATCGCGTCGACCAACTGCACTCTGGATACCCAATTAGACGAATTAATCACATTTCTGCAATCGCGTAGCCATGTTGCAGCTTTTAAACAATGGGGAACATGCTACCTACCGTTCACGAACACAAACGCATGTACCGATCGTGTTTATTTCGTTCCGTGGAGATAAAGCAAAAAACTCCCCGACGAATAACGCGCGCTTTTTAATGCCAAGTACGTAAGATTTATTTGTCTTTCGAAATAAAAGTGTCACGATTCTCTCCGCGGCACAAAAACGTCCCATCCCTCCATAAATCAAATTTTGCGTTCTGTTCGTCAAATCGGTAGTGTCGAAATCAATTTAACAGATGTAGTACAATAACAATAGACTCTGCAATACATTTTTACACAGATAATTTGTCAGAAATAGAAAAATCGATTTAAAAAAAATACTATATAAATATTACGAAATGATTAAAGATCGTAGAACTTTGATGGTATATTTTTTTTATCACGATGGTCCATATCAATATAGAGCAAAACGCAAACGATGATCGATATTTGGATCTCTGTGTCTGATTCAAAGTGGCCGTTGAACAAGACAGAAAGCCGCGTGATGTGATTATTCAGCGGTTAATTCAATCCGCTTCTTGCTGTTTCAGATGATGCCGAAGAGATTGACCGAGCTATCCAGGTGGCTGTTGCTGGCGGGGCTTTTGTGCTGCGCATCCTGCCAGAGCATACCGTCCCCCTTCGAGAATAAAACTGGTAGGTTTCGACCGTCTATTTTGTTCTTCTGTCCTAAACATGCGACGTAACCAGTATGTGCCCTGCAGAATATTTTCCGTCGGACAAATGAGGGCTCGAGGAAACAGCGAGTCCGTCCGTGTGTTTACTATTGTAGGATCTCTCTCGTCGCACTGTCATTATTTTTGTACGGTCTTGTGAAAAGTTCATTCGTGCGGAATTCGACCCTCGCGCCTCGGTAAAAGATTCACCACTTTGTTTAAATCAAACGTTGATGTAAGAAAAAGCATATGGTATTGTACTACGACATACACACACACACATAGCGTTTCTATAAAATAAAATATTAAAGCTCTAAATATACGACGATAAATATCAAATAATTTTTATTATGAAGCGTGCGTAATAAGCAGCATAGTTATCAATGGGATGGTACCAGTTCATTATATAACTTGAGATAAACTATATCTTTAATCATAAAAAAAAAAAATAAGATTTACGAGGCAGCCACGATGTTAAAAAACAGTGACATATATTTAAAACTTTAAAAGCATGATATAATACACGATATTGCATACGAGTCTTTATATTAATTCCTTATTTATAATTACACTTGATTATCTCGTTGCATCTTCCTTTCCGATTCGGATTCGCTATTCTGTTGCAACGACAAATCTTATCCGTTGGATCATGTTTGAACTGCAAAAAGTGCTCTGCGGATACTTCGATCGTCGTATTGCGGGCACGGAAGCTGCGGGAAAAAGGACCCGAGCTGGCACGTCGAAGAACGCGACTTCACGTCGCGACGTCGCGACGCTGCCGTCGCGTCCAACGTCCCGCTGGGAATCCGATTTCGTACTTTTTGAACTGGAAATTGGATTTTGCAATTTCCAGAGCGGTGACCAGCGAGTAGTAATTCGGCAAAACCCGTTATGAAGATACATGCATTATTGTGTCCGCGGTTCAGTTGACCACTTTACGCTCTGTCCAAAAAGAATAATACAGATTTGGACAGACTTGTTAGAAAATACTTATTCGCGGAAAATCTTTTGCTAAAAGTGGCGTAAACACTTTTATTTTCGAGTTCTTTACGTCTGCGCGACAGTGACCTGTTCCATCTTTATCTAGCCCTGACGCATTGCGGTAAAATGAAGAAATAAAGAAACAAAGGGAAGAAACACACAAGTCGATGAGTACGAGACGGAAATGTCACAGTTTGATGGCAAACATTTTATCTAACTCATTTATTTATAAACTTGATTAGTGAATTTATTTAATATAAACAGAGACAAAGAAAATTCTAATGATTAATGAAATAAAGCATATCAATTCGGCACATCCGTCCACTTTCGCTCGAAGAAGCTGCCAAACATTACTATTAATCTCGGTATAAATCTTGATCAAAATTAGCTGCACGTCATGCGTACGCGTCATTGCACACGCGTGTGCGTCTCCATACGCACGTATCAGTGGGGCGGGTCAGTGGGTCATTCTACTCGGTGCTAAAAGACACGCACGCACGCACGCACACACGCGCACGGCTGAATGTGTCTTCGATTAATTCGTGTAACGCGTCACATATGATTTCCGATCGACCATTGTCATCAATTTTTTGTCGACAGTTTTTGTCTGGCGTTTAATGTGATGTTTATAGTAAAAGGAGTGAGTAATATAATTAATGATTAAATTTCCACACATGACTATTAACGCAATAAATCCATATTTTTTACGCTGAAAGTCTACATGAATAATTTACATATTTTGAAATAAAATTTATTTAAGTAAACCAATCCAAAAATGTCATTATATAAATTGTAATTTAATCGACATTATTTTCATTCATTTACTTATTTAGTTAATTCTGAAAGAGAGTCTATTTATGATTCTAAACCTTCGTAAGATTTTTCTGAAAACGTGAACTTTTAGACTTATATCCTTCTCAAAGTTACAGGTATATTAATCATTTTAGCACATTTTAATTTATGAAGTTCCTTATTTGCATAATAGTGCCGGGATAATTGAATTGCCAGGGCTCGCAGAAAACGCGACGTCCAATTGCGATCGCTGAAAGTTTTCGTGCGAGACTCCCCGCGTGAATTGTAATTTTTAATTCGCTCCACGTCGGGGTAACGCGTCGGGAAACGGCGTCCTAGGCGGATTTCTCGCCTATATAGGCGTCTCTCGCCGAGCGTTGTTCTACTTTCAAACAACAACGTCTGACACAAAAGTACGTGAAAATAAGCGCGGCGCGCGCGCTTTTATCGCGCGCGCTCACAATAGCCAACTTTGCATTTAACGTCCCTCTTAACCTTTGCACTTCTCCGTCGAATGCGGCTGCGAGTAACTTGTCGACCCAACATCCTCTTTCGCACATCGCGGGACTCGCTGATCCGCGAGAAAAATCCGCGAAGGACATGATTAATTCCGTGACTGCGCTTTTTCGCAGTGTAAACATGTACAGCGCCCGTTACATTGTTCGTATAATCGATATCCGCTCATTTCTCTAAGCGACGTTTTGCTTGAAATACAGAAATATTTTTCGAATTGTCGAAAAATTATATAAAATATGAAAGCACGGTGGACGAGCGGGATTGATAACGAAGTAGAAAATTGCGCAGATATGCACGAATGTTATATGTTGATTGCCAGTTCAAAAATTTAAACGATTAATAGCTGTATGCTGCTCAATGAGAAAAAACTGTACAATTTATCACGTTCAACTTTTATAAGAGGAGAGAATGATATTCGAATCCCTGCTCTCATCAATATAAATTTAGCGAAATTATCGGCTTCCAATTTTCCAGGGGATATTTCCGTCAGTTTTGCTAAATGTTCCAATAATATCTATTACAACTGAAAGTACATCACCTGAAGGTATTGCGGCGGGGACATAAATTTGCGCGAAATAGGAGAAGTGTAATATATGCTCAAATATGCGTGCGGGGCATATTGGCGAGACGGGGAAATTAAAAGGGAGAAGATACGACTGCACATTTTATACGCTCGATTTCATTCGGCATTGTACCATTTTCCAGCGACAAAAGCGGCACGGGAATGCGGGAATATGTGTCGCATAAGCGTAATGCGTACAAACGAGCGGGAAAATAATCCCACGCGCGCGCATACAGGCAAAAATATAATAACGCTTTCGGTGGCTTTATGCATTTGGATCGCAGCTATGTTATGCTTTTCACGCTTTGTTCGGGTTACGGAGAGATTTTACCGCTTCTTTTTTTGCATTGTACTTGAACGTTGCGAGATTACATGCAGTTATGTACAAACATAAGAATTTGTTAACAATAAAATATATAAATTGTATACCTGCTCTTTGAATCTTAGTTAACTTCAAAAGTGAGATAAGTTTTTAATTATCACGCAGATATATCGCTTAGCATTTTGAGCATTTTTAAATAATGCATTGTACATTACAGTATAATATAAAGCTTAATAGTATTAACATGAGCGTTAATGATATGAGATTTCAAGTTTTGTTCTCGATTTATCGATTACATCGCCATGTACTTGGGTCGCTTTGTTATCCGCGTTACATCGCCGTTTTACATCTCGCACTGGAATCTCCCGAACTGGAGCGATCATTTGCATAATAGGAAGAAACAGCAGCTTCATAACAATCGCCACATTTTATCTCGTCGGCTCGCTCGCCCGGCTCGCATTCACGTCTGTCTCAATTGAAGCTGAGAGACATAGCCCGCGCGTTTCTTCAGTTCCCGCGCGCACGTCACTTCATTTTCAAACAATGACGCGTGGAGCTCGGCATAAAACTGAACGAGAGAATAAACGCGTCGCTTTTAGCATCTGCATCCACATCGCTGAACTTTTCTTTTTGCGTCCGCTGCGCGCTCTCGCCACCTGCATTCTTCAGTGATTTCATAAAAGCGAGCTTTTTGGTCAAAGTTACACCGAATGCACTCGCCTGGGCCGTCTTTTTTTGGCTAAAAATTTTAGGACACGCGACAATGTATGCTTTCGCGGTGATTAAAGGAACTTGGAAACTCCTTGATAAAAAATGTCGGCCCGAACACCACTCGATACAGAAACAGAAATGTGAGCCACTGTAGCGGGAATACGGGCGCAAGACAAATGTCCATTTCTATGATTCACAGCGTCCCCGACGATGCGTGCGTTTCCGGCGGTAGTGCATTTCTCTTAAAATAGTCTCTTACAGCGCTACGCTTGCACGCCGGTAAACCCCGAGGCGGGTGTCTTTCGCTTTTCAACAAGACGTCAGGCGCGTAAGGCTCAAAGCGGAAGATTGTTGAAGGATAGTTATACACATGTGAGCGCTTTCGTATGAATTTTAAATATAAAACTGGATCCAGACCAAGCAAACAAACGCGAATAAACCACACGATTTGCTTCAATGAGTATGAACGGCGTCACGAATACTAGTGGCGCTTTTCGCATTCATTGAAGCAAGTGCTCGTTCGTTCTCGTTTGCTTGATCTGGATTCGGATTAATGAAATGCCCACACTTCATCTTCAAGATAACTTGAGCATTTAAATATTTTACGATATTTAAATATTTTTAAATGTTGCTAATGTTACAAAAACGTTGATCTTACTTAAAAATACATTGATATGAATTAATTATACGCGACCGCGACGTCGAAGCAATATTCGTGAAAAATAGTCGCGGAATTCTGATATATATATATATATATATATATATATATATATATATACTTTAAGAAAAAGATTTAATATAGAAGATTGATTTGACATTTATATATGCATTCATTCATACATATATGTACCGGTGATGGATTTCGGATGAAATTTGCGAAGGGCGAAGATTTAAATCCCGGATTCGGATGCGCCCGAACGAAATCTTCTAGCATATAATATTCCCCGAGAAATTACTTAGGCGTCACCTGTCCCCTCGTTTGAAATATGCTCGCGCAAAACTGCAGAGGTCGCGAATCCGACCGTGCATTATGCAGACAGGTAACACGGGAGGAAGAGACGGCGCGGCGGCGAGCGCACGAGCCAGAAGAGCTCTGATGACCATCCCGTATCCCGTGTCGTGAGCGTATATTCGCGGAGCATGACACGTGTATTTATGCGACATGACTGGGGAATACTGGCGCCTGCCGGCTGCCGTGCAGCCGCGGGACATTCCGACACAGCGCCAGCGTCTCGCATTTTCGTCCCGACGACGTAATGCTCGTTCGTACGTCGTAATGAGGCACCGCAAGGAAAATGACGGGCAACGACGTTTCTCGAACATCCGCGCGTGCACTGGATGCGACTCTAACGAATGTTATTGAGAGAAAGATTGTTATTACTTTTGCACTTAATATCTTTCTTTCTTTAGTTTATTGCTAAATTTTGTTTAGACGACCGACATTAAGCAAAAAAAAATTTTTTTTTTTTAAATTTTTTTATCTCACTTTTTTTCCTATAAAAACTTGTGATTTTTGTATTTTGTAAATTTGTGGACAAATTGTTGTTTTATTTTAATTTAACTCTCACATCCGTACTTGAATCGCACGGGGTATTAGCGTTATTAGCGTTCGTTCCTGAAAGACATGCTTGAAAAATTTTATTCCCGTTTGAAATGTTGTCACGGGTGAACATCCGTCTCGATTACGAGGGCGAGATTTCTCTCGGCTCTCGGAGCTCTCCCGCACTCGAGATGTCAGCGGTACTTCCGTCAGCGCGGCGCGCGCGCGTATATGGCACATTATGCATCGCCGCGCGCATAGCTGACTGCACCTGCGGCCTGCGCGAGCGGCTTTAATGTCCGACGTCTACCGCGTTTACGGCGCCGACCGTAGAGATAGAAACGTCGATTGCCTCGATAATGCCGGAGAAAACGTGTACTCTCGACTAGCCATTATCGGGACGTTTTCTCGCGAGATATTGGGCGTACATGCGAGCACGGTGAGCGCGTGTGAGCGGCGACGTCCGCGCGTATGTTGTCTTCCTCGGTGTCCACGTGTACGGGGTCTCGCGCGAAACCTTACCGTCGTACGTACCTACGCGAGCAACATTCGACAGCGTTCGTGGCCAATTACGGTAACGTTACACGTCGAAGTCCTGACTGGGAATTAAATGAAAACCTTGTCATTATTCTTTTTACAACTCGGCCCACTTGCGAATGCTAACCGCCGTACGTTCGTACGTGCTAGCGAGATGATCGCATGTCTTTCGAGTTGTTGGAAAACTTTGTAAAATTAATCGCTGGCAGGATTCCCGGGGCACTTTCCGCGAAGGTGCCTGCCTTCCGGCTTTCCAGGGAATTATACATCCTAATTACCGTGCCTATTTCTCATAAATCGCGAGGAGATTGTTACCGCTTGACGAACGGTCGCTGAGGATAGCAATCATCGCTCGACGATAACTGATCGTTATGGGTATACTATACCGCGGTCGGCCGATGTCCGTCAACACTCGGGCATGCGAAGCGAAGGCGCCCCATACGTCACCCTTCGACGTTGAAAAGATGCGCTCCTCCTCCTCTCGGCGAGACTTCGTTAAGGTACTCTCTTTCTTTACTCCGCGAAGACGGGCCTTCATCGTTTTCGCGGGGATGGGTGGTTCGTGCCCGCTGGAACCTCAGATACGACGCGACGTGAATTGCAACTTCGTAACAGGATCCTCCGTGACGTACAGGAAAGCGGATGTATATACGGGAGGATGGACTACTTAATGTTATCATCCTGGGTGGCTTACGCGTTCGTTCGCA
The DNA here is from genome assembly GCF_048541705.1 of Temnothorax americanus. Lineage (NCBI taxonomy): Eukaryota > Metazoa > Arthropoda > Insecta > Hymenoptera > Formicidae > Temnothorax > Temnothorax americanus. The sequence goes on from NW_027509751.1 coordinate 1,533,289, forward strand.
TCGCGCTCGGAAACAAAAGTGGCATTGTCCGTCAGGCGGAAGATTTTTGCCGTATCGGATGGAACGTTTACGCGAGAGCACTTAATTCTATTTCTTTGCGTGGATATGGAAAAGAGAAATACGTAAAAGTATTTCTGCAATGTCATTTCCTCTTTCAACTATAATAATAGTCAAGTCTAACACTTGTGATTTTATCTATTTGTAATATTCGCTGAAGAGTTACTTAAAACATCTTACAATATTTTTTTGCGTGACATACATTATCATTCTAATGTTCGACAATTTAATGCCGAACGTTTCCAAGGAACAGGTAATTTGAGATAACAGATTGAAGTCGTCGTCTATAAACTTTATTGTAGATTCCCTCGGAGTATTGCCGCGTGATGGGAAGCTATACCTGAGATATCGAATGGTCCGCGCCATGTATACGACGTCGTCTAGCTTGACGATGATGTTAAACGAAAGTGCGGGCGCGTAGACGACGCTCGCTGTTGTGCGCCGGTATCACGTATTTTAGAAACGTATAAATTTATACGACACAATAACTATCCGCGCGCGCGATATATTGTATCTCATCGAGCCGGCCGTGGTCGTCCTCTCACTCGCATGTGCACCTAGCACACCTAGTGTCCCATAAATTTATGCAGCCTAGAGGATCGTGACGTTAGCAGTGCCGGTAGGATAAATCAATCGGGCGAGAGCGCCGTGTGAGAACGCGCGCGCTCGAGAGAGGGTTATAATAAAATTAAGAACAATTAATCACGACGACGGGGCTCATTACTCAAGGTATCAAATTCTCGTTTATGCGCGCCGATTCAAGTATAATTGGCTACTCTCTCTTTATCGCCGGTCTCCTCTCTTATGCCTTTCGCGCGTCACAGTGAGACGAAGGTTTTCGCCACTGATCCGCGATGTGTTCCGTCGGCTTTAATCGGTCACGATGACCCTCGAAATTTCTGTTCGCAGGCGGCCAGAATGACAGCCGGCCGCGGATATTCTCCCCTAGGATGGACTATGACGAATGGACACCGTTGGGACGCGGCGACCCTCTGAAGAATAATCCGACTTTCGACTACGTGCCACCGGTTCTCGACAGGGTACAATACTGGTTGGACTCGCAGCAGCACACAACGGAGCCGTCGTCGAAGCGCGATATCCTTGTGCTGGGTGTGACCGCGAAGAAGACAAGCCCGAAGATACCTGAGCAGTTTCTCAAATTCGTGGACGGTCCTAAATTCACGCGGACCGGTAATCAGGATTCGATCTCGTATAGGAACGACTTCACCGGCAGCAACGGCGCTGAACCGCCCAAGATCGTGCGCACCACTAGTTTCCGAAACGGCTTGATCGACTACAGAAATCAAAATAGACTGCAGTCGTTGCCGGCCAATTACTATCCGAATTCGTATTACAGTCAAAAGATAAAGCCGTACACTATGATGATGCCGCCACCAATGATTCAGAAAGCCGAGACGTCTACCAGTTTCAACGTCGGCGTGTTCAAGGACAAGATAATCGGTTACCCGGATACATCATCATCGTTTAGCACGCAGACGGAGGAAGGCCCCGTCCTCCAGGATACTCAGTATTACGGAACGCCCTCCAAAGATTATGGACGCTACTCCCCCGCACCTTCGTTAAGACCGTACTCCACTTCGAAGGCGCCATTGAGTAAGATCGAGACCATCAAGAGCATCTACGTACCGTCCGCGTCGCAGAGCACAAAGTCGAGATACGAAGCGACCACCGCGCCGTCCGTCTCCTTCGAGAAGTCAAATCTAATATATCAATCGACGCAAACTCTGTCTGGTGGATGGCTCGGCAACAATGGACCTTCTTCATCCTCCACGGTATATCCTCTCGATGTCAATCAAGTCACGTGGCAGACCTCGGATTACTCCAGAGATCACTACGAGGTCGATCATCACGCCGCGGCCTCGTCCAATCACGAGGTCGTCGTTGGTCAGAACGCGAACATTATTGTGGACGCCAATAAAAACGAAAATGAGGAAATTGTTGTAGGTCAGAAGGAGATCAGCACCGAAGCGACGTCTTCGACGACGGAGAGCGTCGCACAAACTTCCACCGCCTCCACCACGACTACGGATTCAACCGAGCAGGAAGAAGAAACCGTGACCGATGCGCAATCCTCGCAAAAGATGCACATCGTTGTCGCCAATTCGCCTTCCAGCATCATGGATCTGCAGACACACGAAGCAAAGAAGGGTCCGGTCGCCGTAGTAATGCCGACGAATTATATTGAGAAGAATTTCTCTGCAAGTTCTTCAGATCCACTTACGACGACGCACAACAATGCTTGGGAGAATCCCACCACGTCCGAAATGACAAAGACGACTCACCAAGCGTCGAAGTCTCAGTCGCAGCCGGTAAGAAACGCGATAACGAGCTCGCCAATTTTGTCGGAGGACCATCCGTCCGCTTCCTCCGTGCCGAACAGGATGATAGCGCCCTCACAGTTTGCCCATCAGCCTTCACATCCACCATCCGCTCCGATAATGCCTCCCAGACACACAGATAGCTCTTCGCACATGTTTGTTCCTCCACAGGCGGCTTCTCAATCCATGATGCGTCCTCAGGCAAGACCGAACACCATGATACACTTTATTGGCAGCATGCGTCCCGGTTTTCGGCCATCCTCGCCGGTATCGATGTCTCATGTGTCGCCGCCTATGGCGCACATGCACGCGCCTTCCATAAACAATATGATGATACCATTGCCAAACGTGGAACAAGCTCATCAACGACTATCTCAACCGTTCCCCGTGACGTTCACCAGTCCACCATCGCCGTCGACTTTCAGCACGCAGATTCCCGGATCAGACGAGCAACCGATCGATCATCGGCCGTCTCGATTACCCGCGACAACCGTGACCACCTCGCCGTCGTTCACATCGACGATCTCTACTATGGAGTACACGCCTACCATGGACTATCACGAGAGCACAAAGTCCGATCAGTCGCCTCTGGTGAAGATCCTCAATGCGGAGACTTCAAAGATGAAGACGATGCTTGCGCCGTCGTCGACGGTTCCACCACGAACCACGACCGTTCCGAGTCTAACCACCGATCCGATTTTTTCCCATTACAAGCAACCAGCCAAGCCACTTCGCGGTCCGATGTACCTCATTATTCAGGGTCACTCGAAGGTAAAGACTTATAAACCCACGGTGAACAAATACGGGATGCCCGTGGAGAACAACGAGATCGTGGAGAGCGCGACCGAACGGCAACTGTCCAAGTTGGAACAGTTGATTCAGAAAAATACAAAGAATGGCGCCGTTGATCTAGCCGCCGAGAAAAGAAAGCTGGAAGAGAAGGCGCGCGCCGAAAAGCACGTATCTTCGAGCCAAGAGAGTCTCATGAGCCTGATCGAGAGTGGCTTGAGTGGCTTCACAGTGTCACCATCAACGGAAGCGGAGGACGAGCATCGCGTGTCCAACTCGGTTACGAGCATCGAGATCAATTAAAGATCCGTTGTTTGCGACAGTTCTCCAGGAGGAACAAACTCGACAGGCGGATACTGGAAGCTGGGGACATCCGCACATGGGGTCCTCGTTGCGCGTTGGCAAAAAGGCAACCGCCGTTCTCAGTAGCAATGAAATTTTCTTAGGAACGAGATCGATTTATTCGTTGCTTACACGCGGTTCATATACCGTAAGTCGTTGGGTGAAAATCGATGGCCGATCAATGTCGTCGGACGCGCATGAGATGGGAACTCGAGAGGTTTCATATAGCAGACCCTCGCAGCATAGGAGCTACCTGGAAGATATGTATAACTACAACACGCTGACAAATGAGATGTCGAAAATTTACGTTATTCATTTTATTTGTCGTTCCGTGATATATTGAGTGCCTCTATATATTCTTTAATACCAGACAGTCTGAACGAATTTATGTATTTATATAAATGTGCAGATAACGATTGAGTTATGGTACCCGGAGACGAAGTCTACGGTAAGCGGATATACGAATGTATGTTTATCATATTGATTATTTATTCAAATTATCGAAATAATTCGATGTTTGGTCACGCCCATCGCATGTAATTATTATTGCATATATATAATTGTTATATTTTAATGCATACGTCATGATCATGCATAATTTAATTCTCAGATTTAATTAATTTAATTAATTATTTATTTTGTTTTATATATAGGTTATTCTATTTTATTTTATTACACGCGCGTTGTGCAGGTGCACAAAATCTTGTGTTACAACTGTAATTCGGTTTGCATTGAAACTATAATCGTGCAACAATCGAAATCTGAAGCAATTAGCGACGCAATTAATGATATCTTTTTTTTCACTTTCGCATCAATGACTCATCGTGTGCGCTATACAGGATAGCGAATACGTGAGCATGTTCCACGTGCCGAGATTTTTCAAATAATTTGCATATGATTTTTGTCGGGAGAAAAGATCATCCTCGCGGATCTCTCGCAAAATCACGCTACGCGGGGCGCAATTTCGTAGGCCACCTCGTAGTTTCTCGTCATTATATGGAAAAATTGATCATCGTTCGTTTTTATTTCGTTTGCTCGAGATCGATTGTCATTCGCAGTGATAACAAACTCTCGCTGTTATCACTAGATAACAGAGGCTCAACCAGACAGTTCTCTTCATGTCCTGCCACGCTTTCGTCCACGATAAGAAAAGCGCGCCAATTTCATATGTGCCAGTATACATAATTACATTACATATATATATATATATATATATATATATATGTAAAAGCGTAATTACATATATATATATACATACATACACACGTGTTACACGCGTTACACGCGGAATAAGCGATCGTTCAACGATTCCGATCGCGCATTCGACCCGCTTGCGTCCTCAACGGTTATCGCGATCGCGAATGCAGCGAGTGTACGAATTGGAATTCGCGTTTCACTCGCTGTTTTATAGCGTCACTCGATTCGCGTGCGCGCTTTCTTCCGCAATCTAAATATCGGACGAACTCGTTTTACGATTATCACGGTGCGATATCATTGCGGAACTTTGCCTACATAGCTATCAATGAGGACGTAAGACCGCATCTCAGATCGACTCTGGACCGGTCTGCGCGATTTAATTGCGCCGCAAACGTGAAACTTATGATCGTGTGTTATATGCGTACAATAATATTATTTACCGTACAACGTAGTTGAACAAAAGAAATACAGGATGTCTCAGAAGCAGCGGATCTCTTGGACTAGATTGACATTCCTTTCATTGTAATTTTATATTCTTTTATTTTAAATTCCCAAAATTTAATAACATTAAAATAATGGCTGAAAGTTAATTATGTAAAATCTTTCGTTGATCATCAATGTTTCGATATTGGAGCAGATAACTTTATCTGTCTCTCGCGAGAGAAAGCCGCAGCTTCCAAGACATCTTGCACGCGTATGACGTCGATGTAATTTATAGATTCGTGGATGTTAAGAATAGGTTTCTCTTTAGTATATCATATTTATTGCGCTAGATACAGAAATCGAAGGTGGAAAGTCGTAATCAGTCGCTCCAACATATTCAATCCGTCGCAAACGCATTTTATTTTAGGTCGATGCTTTAATATCAGAATTTTTCGTTCTCAATTTCGTTTATTTACACTACGATCTACTTATTTATCGCACAAACGCCCGACAGAATTTACCCATTTGTCGTAGACAACTGCGGATCGCCGGCAGCAAAATTTCTCGATTCTCGTAGTTCTCACATAGATATCATCGTCCTTTCCTGCACCGTTAAAATCTCTATTCGTCCCCTCCTCCCCCAGATAAATTCCCCGTCGAACAATGAATTACGCGAAGCACAAAAACAGTCGGACTCTTGGCTGTATAAACGAGAATGGCGACGACTTCTCTTCGTTTTCCCGTGTGTCTACGGGCTCGAAAAGGATTTCAACGGCCTTCGATTCGAGGTTTCCGCAATGCTCCGTAAAACACCCTACACCTTTAGGCGCTACGACGAAATTTACATTAACACTAGTCTTACATTCTACCAGTTACCAAACATATCGCGTATGTACTAACAGCTCACAGATTAGGTATATCACGACCCTCTTGCTCGTAGCGATCGTAATTAGGCGTAGTCGAAGTTACGCGCACTCACACGCAATATATATACTCACGCACAATACACATGATATATAGGTATATGCATATATATACATATTACACGTATACGGTGTATTTATTTATATAAAAATAAATTATATATGTATATTTTCGCGGCGATGTGAGCGCGCCCGCGCGACATTGCGATCATCCTTATGCGCATTCAGCGTTACGTTCGCACGCGGGCACGGCGTGCATTAAGTTTACGTACGATAAATTGTACCTGACGGTCACGCACGCGTTCTGTTGATTCTTCTGTTTTATTAATAAAGCATCTTATTATCGATCCAAGGATTCCTTCGTATCCGGCGTATCCCACATACCGTCGCTGTTCTACTAAGCACGGAGGAAACTGACTGCAACTTGAAGGAAAGGGAATCGATCGCGGCGTTCAATTATATCCAATAGTGCGATCGTCTCACAACTGTTGCAGTTGTCTCCTCCGGCTTAATGTATGTATGTGTGTGCATTTGTGTATACACGCCGCGTTGCACGCAGCAGTCATAAAATTACATTGGGATAATTGCTTCGTGAGTGCTCACGAAATATCACGGAAAACGTGATATTTAGATCGACATGTAAATATAATTGGCGATTGAATATGGTATCAGCAATTAATGGAATGTTTTTTACGTGATAAAGCACGCGCGATGCATCCCATATAAACTCGCGTCGCTCGTTTATCTCGATTATCCTTAATTGAAGCGGTCAAACTGGTACACGAGAATGACAAATTTTCCGAGCGCGGATTGATTGCGTTTGCAGTTTCGCTTGGTATTTGTGATTCCGTAAATTTTGCTATTATTAGCTCGCACTGGGTCTGATTTATGAGATTGGCTCATTCAATAGCGCTCCTTAACGCAAATTTGATACGAAAGCGCGAATACTCCCTTTAATACGAAATATTTTCCTGGAGTATGCGATAAATTGGCTGAATAAATTTCGCTATTTATTTATTAAACATGATGTAACTTGATATATTGTAAACTATAACATTCTGTTACACTGAACTGCACACGTTACAGTATAGAGTAAATATTATCTTTTTATCTTATTCACCAGAGTATACTGCATTATACAATATATACTTTAATATCATATTCAGGAGAAATTAATTGGAATCGAGAATTTTAATATAAAAATATCGAAGTCGGAATATAATTTCCGGGCTATAAGCAATTAAAATTAGCTAATACATATGTATATATTGAGCGAATCATAGTTTAGAGCGATTGTATTTTCGTCGCAAAATCGCGTGCAATCATAATTAATTGTTTTCGCGAGTATGCATTGCGTGTGTGTATGTAAGTGTACAACGAAGAAGCTCGAAAGGAAGCGGGCTTGGAAGGCATCGAAGCAACCATAAGGTAATTTATAATTTACTTTTTATTATGTAGATACAGACATTACGTAATTATTTTGCCAAATTTTATCATAAGTTTTTTCATGAATTCACAATTTTAAAAATGACGATTATACACGAAAAAAAATAATGTTATCAACAGCATCAGTGTTATTAAGATAAAATTTATTGATGCAACGTCAATATTAATAAACAAAAAACATCAGATAATTGTTTTAATAATTTAAATATTTGGTCCAATAATATCCAATTGAATTAACTATTTATGCTTGTGGCAGCTCGTGACGTCGACGTTTAATTGAAGCAACTTTATTTTTTCCGTGTAATTAATGAAGATTAATGAATATTGCAATCGCGGTCAATAGATCGTTAATGCAATCTTAAAACTACATTTTATTGTTTGCTGTTGTTTAATTACGTATTCGTGAAACGGAGAGGTTACAAAGAAAATCAGAACTATCGCTGAGGCCGATGACGAATGGGCCTTTGTCTGGGTAAATGAGACCTTGGGGACGAGTAAGTCGGGATGCATCGAAAGCACAAATTTAAAGTTAATTTATAGCGTAATTTAGTTTCAATGTCAGTAGTATAAATCTTTCGCGAAAGACAAGGGCCCTGGGCCCGAAGACCGCGCGACATGTTTGCTTCGGGGAGAGAAAAAAGTCGGCGAGATAAAGCAAAGCGAGGGTCGATAAATTCACTTTTTTATTGTCAAAGTTTCGAAACGAGGAAATTTAGATTGATTGAAATCGCTCTTTTTTATCGATAATGAAGTTCTCATTTCTTATTGTGCCTTCCTGTCGATTTTTTATCTTCTAAATTACGATTACTGCACGCAATATTGTTAGTTCATATCTAATTTTTCTTATGATCAACTATAATTATATTAATTATGATATGATTGAGATTGTTTTATATTTATCTAGAAGGAAAAATATGAACTGATTTAAATTTTATATATTGCACTTTAACGCGAACGAAAAAAACTATTATATATATATATATATATATATATAATATTACTTCCATCGTGATTTATTGGAGAAAATCTATACATATATACGATAACAATTGATATGTTGATTATAATCCCAAAAGAAAACAAAATATAATATAAACTATCGCGTATAAATTATCTGAAATACGAGTCCCGAGAAAAATGATAGATACTGATATTTCATTTTTTAATAAAAATCTGTCTTTTGCATCTTATATTAAACAGATTATGCCAAATAATTATTTTGCCTGTTTGTTCCATTATTATAAACTATATCCATGCGCTAAGCTTCTCTGCAAGCAACTATAATACCTGTACTCTGCCTCTATAGTATATTCCTACTTAAACTATAATATGTACGGAGTATCTCAGAAGAGAAGAAGGGTCAATAGTTCGTGACCGATGTGATAACCGATAGGAGAGATTTATCATCTCTCGAAATATCGACCCTTCCTCCATAATTTCCTCGTCTTATACACTTTGCAATGAAAAAGAAAGTATTATAGTATTAAATATTAAACCACAAAATGACTGTTTCAAGAATTCAGCAACAGACTTACGCGTGTCGCTAATGAGTAATCGATAAAATTAATCATAGAAGTAAGCGGTTTAGAATATTCGCGGAATTGTCGTGGAACATCTTCGTTTCTAAAGTAACGCCGCGCCGGGGATTCGAGCAGATATAAGTAGCTCCGCTCCGAGATTAATTGATGAAGCTTCGAAAGAGGGTGTTTCCTGTCAGACTGAAAAATTGCGTGATTAACGAGAAAAATGTTCCTGCAACAAAGTTCTCCGCCGAAAGAGACAGGGGACCGCAGCCCTGGTATCTCGCCTTCTCTGTCACCGTCCCTTCTTCCGATCTTCGTGCATTAATATTTTCAAGTTATTCTTGGACAAGCGGACGAGCGTTAATATATAGTAGCGACTTCCAAAGCTGTAGAATATCGCTCATTTTGACTGCTCTCTGTCGTCTTCCGTCGATTTTCTTCAATCAAAAAATTTTATAGAAATAAGAAATTTTATATTCTTAATTATTTATTCATATTTATTACATGTAATACATATATCTTCAGAGAAAATTAAACAAAACGGACGTTGCCTTTCTCCTGACTTTTGCGCATTATGGTTGTCCATCAACGTGTTAAATCTTTGCAACGCGTATCGTTCCCGTCGGAAATGACGTTTCATGACATCCGACTGAAAGTGCCGGCGAAACAGCAAAATTGTGCGGCAAAGAAAGAGAGAAGGGACGGGAGGAGGGAGATGGAAGAAAAGTCCATGGAGGACAGGACCGCTATCTCGTTTCTCTCCTGCTTTACCTTCTCCCTCTCCTCCTTCTCCTCTTCTTTCTCTTCTCGCAATCTCTCACGGGCTTTTTCCGACGAGCTCACGCCTTGGGATCTGGTTTCCTTGCGCAAAAGCCCGCCATTATGGCGAATCGTCGCGGAGGAGAGCGAGAATTAAGGACTCTCTTTCGAGGTCATCGGGCAATGCTAGTTTTTACCCTTTTCACGTTTTTCGTATTTCGCTTTAAACGCGTCTTCGAGTTTAGATGGATAGTTATCGAACTTGATCCGCTCTATGTTCGAATCTCTATAAAGAGTATAAAGTATGATCCGCGTAAACGGGGATGCTTTCTTGACGAACAGTATGAAGACACAAATTTTTTCACTTTATAACAGCCTTTAATCTCTCTAATCTTCAACGTCTACTCTTCACCATTCATATGTGCAATGCAATCTCGAGAAAACACGCATTCCAGACTCTTGTGTTACAGCGAATGCTACTTTATAGTAATGTACATATATAAATTATATTTTACAATTTTTATAGAAATGTGAAAGCGAGTGAGACACACTCGTAGCAATAATAATCGGCAGGGAAAGTGTATGCTGCGACGCGGTTAACCGGTAAAAGCTTGTTCCCGACGTGCAAATTATGTTGCGGAGTTTTTTTCGGGGTCAAGCGTGAATACAATGTTGCAAAGGAATCCCCTTACCGTTCTCGCCGTGTCGTCGTCGATCTTTGTGTCGCGGACTGCCTACGTAAGATCGCTCGGACCATTAAAAGCGCCTCGGACCGTTAAAAGCGCCGATCTTGTTCGTTTTTGACGCAAGGATCGTTACATGGCCCGCGCTTCGAAGAGGACAATACTTCGCTATATCGCGACCCACTCGCGCGATTTTTCACACGCTCGGTGAAGAAATCCTTCGGTGCAATGAAAAATGGTAGGATTCACGCAGGACAAGGTTTTTATGCGGCGCAGTTTATATATACGGGGTATTTCGATATTGAATACATTTGAGTATGATAATGGGACGGCATCGAGGATGCGATACGAGCTCGCTTTATTTGTTCGATGCAGAAGATTTATTCTGATCGGAAAACCAGTAATCTTTTTAGAGTGACGAAGCATTTGTTTAGCACATATGTGCTCGAATAATATAAAACTAAAATAACCTTCTTGATTTTTATTCTCTATATGACAATAAAAATGCCGGCAAGTTTATTAATCACACCATAAAGAGAAAAAGAGGGAGAGAGAATTTTATTAAGTCAGCGCGATGTTTGTTCCTTGTAATAATTAATAATCAAAATTTGATATCTTTTATTTCGAATCTCCCACACGGAGAGACGCATTTTGGACACCCTGTACTTGTAGTAATTTGCCACTATAATCTCGCATCGGTATCCCTCCGTCGTTGATTATTTGCAAGCCGGGTTATTCGCGTTTCGTGGTTGTTCGGTACCTTAATCGGTGCCCCGAGTCGATATTAACAGATTGATTGCCATGGCTATCAGGTTCGGACAAGTTGTTTCGCCCTTTTTGCGGGTCGACGGCCTTCGCATGATGTGGGCCGCGTCACCCGTATATAAAAGTAACATTGTGTACGCTGTCCGGCGAATGCACACCGAACAATTTAATGGGAAAATTTAAGGGAGATACCCAAGATGTTTGTATGTCCATCCAAGAGTCTCTGAAGACTCAAGAGAAAGAGGGGAAAAAATAGGATTTTTATTGCTTCCGAGCTTATTATCTCATCGTGCATTAGTCTCAAAATATATAAACTCATATCACGTATCACGATCTTATACGAGCCTAGAAAACGCACTTACGTTCGTGTGTGACGATTCTTCCTTTACAGTTCTCTTATTCCGCACGTCACTTTTTTCGCACGGTTCTTTCCTAACGGTTTATCGTGTGACTTCTCTTTCCGGCCGAAAATTTGCAGTTCGCTCGAATATCGAATATCAATTTGTCCCATTTTACCCGTGTCATTAAATTTCGAATTAATCGATATGATCGATCGCTGTCTCGTTCCTCCGACTCGGTCCTCTGGCTATCGGTACATAGTAATCTGTCACCGCTCATCATACGCGAAATTATACTCGCGCAGAAAAATGTGGCTATAGGTCGCGGCACATCCGACTTAAAGAGGATGTTTAAAGGAGTATATGTTGAGACGTGAGAAAAAGTTACGGTTTTGGTGCGTACGATAGGTAGATAAGGGACCAGTGGATGGAAAGGTCACACTTGCCGACCTTAATGAAAGTTAAACCTGACGATGGTGTGTGTTCACGCCGTTACCATACCGTTATCGGCCTCCGCGTAGGTTTTGAAGCTGAACGAGTCAATGACGAGCGTGAGAGAAATTCACTATTACATTATTGGTAACTTCACGTATTTATTCTCCGTATTTATTCTGCCTTTCCGTTTAATAATAAAATCACCATTATTTTACCTCGATAGACTTGTTTGCACGCGATAAAATCGTTAATCAGACATGCGTGATATGAAGAATTTCGATTGTAACAAAATATCAAGTCGTTAAACGAGATTTAAATAACGATTTATGAATGCGCGTCTAACAATAAGCGTTTCCTGATCATTATTACAAGTTATAGGAAATTTCAGTCGCTGCTGGCTATTCAGATAAAGAGCTGAGCTTCTTAGTATGAAAAATTATATTTCAATAAATTTGGGGTTTATATATTAAACGTGAATTTTATGTCGTCGCGATATCGTCGCGGCGCGGCGTCAAATAAATTCAATGGAGAAACGAATTTTCAAGCTGCTGCTGCGAGTGCCTCGATTCATGAGAATCGATCGAGCCGATTAAATCTAGAGAGCGTTATATTTATTTCTAGGCGATTCGATGGAAAAAGTCGTCCGGCCATTTGCGGTCGTGCCAATGCGCCGGCTGCATCCTGTTGTACTTCCATCTATCCAAAGCACACCCTCTCCTCTAACTTTTTACGAACGCTCTCGTAAGTAACATCGTCCGCAATGCATCACCCGTTCCGTGGTATCATTAATCAAGTCATACGTCGTCGTTTCGATCGGAAACACGGCGTGTTCGGGAACTTAAAGTCGAGCTTATATCCCGCTCTTTTGTCTTGCTAAAATAGTGAAATTGATCACCGCGCGCGAGTCCAATCTGGAACGTGGTGGTCGTCTACGGGAAGTGCGCAGACCTCATTGCACTATTCGGGAAACTAGAAACCTCTGGCAAAAACTAACCCAATATCGGTGCCCTCGTACCATCTCACCGCGAACCGGGTACTGAGAACCCACGCCTCCGCGGTGCACGCACACATGTACCGGCGTCCTTTTCATCCGGCAATCTACCCGTCTCGATTCGAGAGTGCTCCGTACTCTCTCCAATCTTTCCAAGTTCCGACGCGTCGGCGTCGGTGGTACAGTTAATCTTTTGGGATCGTTACAGAGCCGTTCAATGATTGCTAATAAAACGTTCTTCTTTGTCGCGTTCGATTGGCGATACATAAATTCAAATGCGAAGTTTTCCAAAAGGAAAATCGATATACTCTCCCGAAAGTGTTCTCGCCCGCGAATTTCATGGCGAATTATTCGCATTACTTCGTGCGTAAGCTTCCGTAAAACGTCGCGTTCGCATGCAAATGTCATATTTCAGTCGCAAGAGGAAGCGCGATTCTGCGGAGTTTATTGGCAGTTGCGCACTCAAGAAGATTGGGACGAATCCGATTGGAGCCGCCTTTACGGTATATCTGCGGGGAAATATCTGTCTAGCGATTTGCGCCACGTACATACACGCGCCGGTCTGAGATTTAGATACTAATGCAGCGAGGTACGAGCATTATTTAAGATGGCAAAGTTGGTCGAATCTGCAATAGATTTTCGGAGCGACCATTGCTTTGGCGCCAACTGAATAATTGAGAAACTTTACGCGAAAAATGGCTTGATCTTAAATCGACGATGTGCAGTTAAAGATAAACGGAATAAGTCATTTCATCTTTTCGTGTCCGCATTCACGTTTCGTCTCGACTATTTCCACTCGATTCTGAGATTCTTATTATTCAGCCGACACTTTTCACTCGCGTGCACGTAAACTTACGGTCATAAGTACTGTTTGCGCTACGTAATAAACGCATTATAGTGCGTCTGAAAAGATTACTTTGCGCTAGATTACAATATTATGCTAACCTAATTATTTTAGAAAATTAATTAATGATATTAGAAAATTAGAGCGGAACAAGGTAAACTAAAAGGTAGACTTTAGTTTGGTTTAGATTTTTTTAAATTTATTGTTTTATCTAATCAACTTTGTAAACGAACGTTACGTTATTTTGTTTCTTTTTCAGGAATATTATGAAATCCGACAAAACGAGAGAGTGCCGCTCAACTCCTGCAGTTTGTTAAACCAGGCTTTATTCTTATTTGCTTTGCCAGAGAGTAATTAACACAATTAAGAATTTTTAATTGACTATATACTGGCAATGATTATAATTGTGGGCAACGATTATAATCGTCGTAACAAATCGTCACCGCGTTTTGACCAAGTATTCTAGTCATTTTTTTTTTAATTGATGTAATTGAGGTAATATTTTTCGCAATGAATTTAATTATTTAATTAAGACGCTTATATTATAAGCATCTAAAATTACGTCAATTTAAAAAGAAAATGACCAGAATCCTTGGTCGAAACGCGGTGACGATTTGTCACAACGATTATAATCGTTGCCATGATTATAATCATTGCCAGTATATAGTCAATTAAAAATTCTTAATTGTGTTTATTCTCATTGTTCGTACAAAAGTTGGTCCACGACGTAAAATTATATTACGGGCGTTGTGCGTTGTGCGACTCGTGAAATTTTAGCCCGCGTGCATGAGTCTTTTATTATATCATCAATTAAAGCCTTGTAAAACGCATGACGACAGTAAATTGTCTTTATCGCCGCAATGAACAACAGTGATCAACGGACGGATCGTGAGGAACATTACGACATAGTAAACGAGTCGACGAACAGTCGATAAGATCAGAGAGAAATATTACGTGATGGATGTAAGCACGTCGGCACGCTGCACTGTCCTGCACACTTGCAGATGTAGTAATTAATCGTTAAGGGACTGGAAGGGACACAGCTCTTTTTGACGTTATCTCTCATTTCCTTGTTATAAATAAATGCTCCGTAGATCAAGTTAATTAGGTAAGAGACGCATATACAAAAGATAGAAGAAATAATTAAATCCGTCATCCAGAAATTATATGTATGTCTATGTACATTAAAATAATTTTGGCGTAAGTCAGTTTAAGTGTCAATTTTATTCGCATTGCAATAAAAGCTAATAATAAAATATAATTCTTGCAATCTAATAATCAAATCATACATTTCTAATAGCCTGCAAAGGATTTATAACTTCATTTATGCATATATATTGTTGTTATTTAGGGAAATAAAGGGTGATATTTATATCCGTAAATTTATGAAGGATCAATCGTTTTGAAGCCGGTTTATGATATATTTTGGAATGCATTCCAGTACAATTAGTGAATTAGCCTATTTGTGCGACTGTTAATATATATTAGTTTAATTATTGAATACTAGAATAGTGTAATTACATCCACATCAATACGAATAAATTGATTTGCGATATCGAGTACTATTTATATAGCTGTGACAATGTCAAGGAATATAATTATATAGTCGAATCGAGATATAAGGATGACCACGCGAATAATTCGCGATCGCAAATAGCCGGACGTAAGTGATGCGGTCTCATGGGCGACATAATTAGAGCGCAATCCCAGGAGAAATTCAAAGTTTACATTCACTTTAAACTTCGTTCTAATGTATTGTGCGTGACGCGAATGAACTTCGGTCAATTAATTTTCACGGCGAGATGCTTGGCATTATTTCCATTTGATGACAAAATGCAAAAGAGAGAACGAGAGAGAGAGAGATGTATATATGTATATACAATTTTATTATCAAGATTAATTTCCCATTTTCCTACCAAATGAAATTTACGCGAGGAAGACAATGTTCCTTGTCTACAAATGCACAATTTTTATGTCAGCATCTAATAGAAACTGTCAAAAACGTTGTATCAGCTTCTAAACGTAGACTAGCATGATAAATGAGATACTCAGTGTAACTTGAAATGTTATTCTTAAAAAAGAAACATATCTTTCTTGTACTATTAAGAAAGCACGGAAATAATAAAGAAACAAGTAGACAGCGAATATTTAAAAAAGCTTAAAAATCTAGAGTTTCTAGTTTCTCGGGCACTTATCTCGGAGATCCGAGTAACAACGCATTTTTCGCGAGGTAAACCAGAATTCGACGAGCGCATTTTTTAACGAGGAATGTGCGTGCACGCATGCACGCGTACGTGCGTGCGCAAGTAACGCATTACTGAATGTAGCTAACTGCCGGTCGACACAGTCGGAACGCGACTGGCCGGTCTTTCGCAGAGTGAAATTCTAGAGAGTGTCTGTGCGTATACGCCGTGGCGCGTATAATTAAGTTCAGGGAACGACCGTGAAAGCATCGAAATGCCCGTAAGAAAAGCGGACTGTTACTATAGCCTGAGCAGATGACGTGCGGTAATGAATCCGATTAGGCTATCTCTAGAATCTGCCGACGACGTGCTCCTTCCTGCGATGCATTTGCCAGCGAATTACACTCGTGCGTGGGGGATTCTTTCTTGAAAGAAAATACACGAAAGACATTCCGGAAATTGCATGCCTCACGAATCTTGCTGTTAAAAAAAATTAACGAAAAAATTAATTGAATTGATTAACTAATTTACTTGTTTAATATCGAAACATAAATATCTTTCAATGTATAAATAATTGAAAAGAAATGCGACAGATTAACAAACTTTATGGAAATGCATATAACAATTTTATTTTCAAATCGATTCTGAATTTTATGTACAAAGATGTGATTACGAATACCGCATTGCTGTTAACCATACTCTTTCGCTGTAAGCAACTTAATTTTCGCAAAAAATAAAACCGTTGCATGTAACATCACAACCTCTAAGACGTTAGATCTAATAATAATGCGAAGCAACGTAAAGTGGTATTCAGTGAAAATCTTTTAACGATGAGCACGCACATTTACACGTAGTCGTCTTAGCTCATCATGCAGACGATTAAACTAATTTCCGTCGCCAAAGTGAGCGGCAGTCGAGTAATGCGCTTAACTCTCGCGTCTGAATGCATCGCGGGATGCCGCTGACGTCCCTGTTCGACGCTTGCTTAGATCGGCGATCTCTCGACGACAGAAAGAAGAAACGAAGGCCGAGTCGCTGTCTGAATGGTACGTGAGTTCCAGAAACACACTGACGGCTTACCGATTCCTCGTAGCGATATCGACGGCAAGCAGGTTGATACTTGCGTCTCCTTTGCGGCACTCGCTCGTGCTTATGTGCCCGGCACGTCGACCGCTTCCTGTCGCGCGATTATCGCCGGATTCCTTCTTTTGCCACGGCATCTCGCGAAAATGCCGTTGACCCTATAAACTTGGCGAGAAACTCGGCAAGCGCGAACTTCGGGGAAAGAATATATTTCCACGAATTCCAAACTCCAAGAAGAAAAAACAGACCGAGAAGAAATTTCGTTTCACGCGTGTCTTACAGTCGACTGAAAATGAAATAACGTTTTTAACATCTTCTCGTGATAAGGAATTAAGTTTGTTTATCTCGGCGTGTATTTGCAATTGTTGCAAATTTATGGTCAGTTAAGTGAGACCTAGATGCGCTCGCTTTAGATCGGAACTGTCCGGTTAAGCCTGCCTGCAAAATCCGTCGAGATTATGTACGTTTCGTGGACCCTCTGCGCCGTCAGTCTGCTGTGTAAGGATACTTTAGACGGGTTATCCAATTATAATGCAACCCAGTTTTGCAACACTCGTCTCACTAAATTACGAAGTTATACAATCTAAACCGACGTGTGTCACGAGAATACCGCGCGCATTTCCGTACCTACATCGTTGCTTTCTCGGAACCCTCTCAGTCATGCATGTAGATCACTTTCAGATTAAAATACGGATGTGTTACTAAATGCTAGCGGATTGTCGATTTATTTATTTTGCTCGAAATTATTAAATAATGCGAGCTATTATGTCCAAAATGTTATCTTGACTTAGCGAGATAATTATATCGTGGGTGGTTAAAGGATTAATTACTGAGACTCGTCGTTTTTCTTTTTGGGCATTGCGCCCTTCTTGTTCATATAGAATGTATAATACATTTTCGTGATGAAGTATGTTGTAGGTATCATATACATATAAATTTCTAAGATTTTAGCTTATATTTTTAAATTATTACTTCTCTTTTTTTAATTTCTTATCACAGAACATCGCTCTTTTTTTGATATTGATATATGATTTGCACACGACGATATTAATGCGTTTGTATTGACATTATTGTCTGAGCGATGTCCACGGCAAGAATCATTCATTGTTGTCACGATTGATTGCGAGATTTATTTATCCAATGGAACATATCGGCCTTAATGTGCTGGACTTTATGGGAATATATCGCGGTATAAAACTGTCAATATTAAACGATAAATTTTCTGCAAAAAATAAGTAAAATATATTAAAGTATATGAAGGGTTTTATATTCTTTATTGGATATCTGTGTTCTTTGAAATCGGATCTGTTACATTCAATTCTCAATTGTCGCTCTAGTGAAAATCGAAATATATACTTATAGACAGAGATATATAAAACAAGTTAATAATTGTAAGACTCTAGTCTTCAAGTTCGAAGATATTAAGTAACTTTGCAAAATGAACTTTGCAAAACTTCTACAGTTCTGTTCTTACCTATCTTTTCACAAGGAAAGAAAGAAAGATGACAATATCACTTATCTGTCGAACAACATAATATTTAACGCCGCGAGATATGAGCTTGCAGAGAGTTACTATAGTTTTCTGCGAAATCGGATAGAAAGAAAAAGGACGATTCGGCAGATATCGATAATGGAAGACGACGATACAATTTATTTGAAAAATGAATTCACGCTCTCGAAAAGAGAGAAAGAAAGAGAAGGGAAGAGAAAAACGTCGACAATAATCATAGAGCGCGGTTATAGGTCTCAAATTGAAGTTTCAATTATCTCGCGCGTTTATCGGATACTAAAAAAAAAACTACAATATTTGGCTTTTTCTCTCTTTCTCTGTCTCTCCGTCTCTCCATCCAATAACAATTATTAATTATGCTAGAGTTTGCATTCGATCTATCCCTCGTCCCGACACAGCTTTCCGACAATCGTGACGCGCGACGTCAGTGGTTGATTCGTCGTCGCATTGATTAAACACGCCGATTGTTCGTGTTTAATTAAAACGAATATGAAGAACAAAAGTTTGGGCACATTCGACGACGTGTCCGATATCCAGACAGCTTGAATCTTTCAGAAACCTCCCTCTCTTTCTCCCAAATTATTCATGAACAGTCCGGAGAAGTGAGATGTCGCGCTAATATAGATAGCAACGAAATGGTACTGCCGTCCCGTCAGTCTATATCTTTACGTCTCTTCACATCTGATACATCAATTCTCATTAATCTCGAAATGCAAGAGATGTTTCCAACCAGCGAGCGATTCGAGTCTGACATGAATATTTTAGTAGCGTTTAATATATCTTCCAGTTTAGCGTTTTGAGCAACTGACTTCGTTATATCACATGTTATATCAACGTAATTAAGATTTAGACATGATTACCGCTGCAAGAATCTGCTTTCGCCGGAGAAGCTTAATATTAAGGTCTGCTAAGAGTTAGCGATGCGCATTTGGTTTGACAGGATAAGACCGCACTCTGATGATGTTGCGTCGGTCTGCTTATTTGCAGCGTTTGAAGTCGGTCTCTGAATAATCGTTGTAGGTCTCCAGAGAGATCGTACGCGTCATATATCCAGAAAATGCTTCAAAACATATGTATATCTCTCAAATGCAAATTTAATTAAGATATATGCCGGTTTCAATTATGTATTTCCACTTTACATCCATTTACTCCCTCAACTTTCAAATAAACATCAATATTCGTAATGGTTTTTATCGATATACTTTTACGATAGCTTTTTTTAAATAAACATCAGTTTTCGGCAATAATATTATACAATAATATAATTAGTGAAATATATGTTTTTTGCTACAAATATATATAACTTTTTACAGTAACAAACAACAATAACATTAAAAGATATCCAGAACTCAGCATTTAAATAATATCCATTAGATATTCGAAAATATCTGCGAGATTTTTGTGCTAAAGTAAATTATTAAGTATTACGATTTTTCACTCGCTTTTCGGTCGCTGATACGTCGGAAATGCGTTACGAGTATGAAATATAAAAATGATCGCATGTGCCGTCATGTTTTCTCGTCGTGTGTCGCGCACGACGACGACGACGACGACAACGCCAACGAATTTCACAAAATGCCGCGCATTCCGCGATCGCGCGAGAAGCGGATCTTTTCTCGACGAGGAGACCGAAAGACGCGCGGATCGTAAATTCAAGTGAGATCTACGACAGAGCTTAGCGCGCAAGTCGATCGTGATCACTGGCGCGGATCGACCCACGAGATTAATCTCGCGAACGATTTACGATGGTCCCGCCGTGCTGAGATCGATCGACGAATTGGGAATCGAGGATTGATCTGGCGCTACGAAAACGCGGCTTTCAAATCTGCAGCCGTTGAAAATGATGAACGTTCCGCTTCGCGTTTGCGGCAGAAACTCTGTGCCGGCGTCGCGACCTCGAATCTCGATATATTTTACGTTATTCGCGATAAACTCCAAACGTTTATCAGGCACGCCTGAATCTCTGCAACGGCGATATGAAATTTCACGCACACAGTAAACTGGACCGCCGAAATGAGATGAAGAATTTCAATTTTTAAAGTATAAACGGAAAACACAAAGTTTCTTCTCTGTAAGCCGGCTTACAGCGCGCGCTTTGGGATTTGCATAAATTGCGTGTAATGCTTCTTAGTTTTTTCCAACACTTTGAAATGAGAACAATTCAATACCGCTTCATCCTTACTTTCGCTATGCATCGCGGGACGTTGACGACAAAGCCGGTCGTCGCATACGACGTGATAAGAATGTTAATGCGGTTTCTCGTCGCATGATCTGCTATCTCGTTTAGGAATGTAGGTTTTGAGCTGTGACAAGAGAATCGAACGAAACGTCAGCCGAATTGAACCAGCGCCAGCGACGGCGACAGTCGTGTCCGAGTCCGTTTGCAATTCCGGGTGCGACGACCGACGCGGTTTTTGCATACAATCCGCGCCTCGTCGACGAATAATTAACCGCTTGTTCGTCAGCAATGTACGAAGTGCTAATCGATCGCACCGCACGATCGAGCCAGCTCAAACTCATCTCGCGCCAATGAACCGTGACCGGAAACTTCGATGAGGTGACGAGGTGTGGGCTTTAGAATTGCAAATTGCACATAAACGAATCGCCCACGCGATTCTCGGTTTTTTTTCTGCGGCCGCGTAAAACAAATGTGCTATTTAGCGCGGGAAAATCGACTCACGTAATTGCGAATTTATAGTTTCTTCAATACGTGATTACGACTCGATTCCTTCGGTAATCCAATCTGAGGAGAAACATTTTTTATTTTTTTAGACTTATCTTTGTCTCTCTTTATTTATTTAAATTTAATGTAAAGATTTTTTAAAAATCAGTTTCGATTTATTAAAGAAACATTTATTTGTTAAAAAAAATAGTAAGTTGATTTATATACAATTTATAGATAGCCGAAAAGATGTTAGATGAGCTATTAGACGTGTATGAAAACGATTACTATATAGTTATATGTACTTTCGCACGAATTATACTCGTGTCTATAAAAGCACATCTCATCTAGCGTTGATTGAGCTTATATTAAGAATTTTGCTGCATAGCGCAATTAACGTAAACATCATGTAAATGTCGACCATGCATATTCAACGATTTATGTGCGCTTTGACGCAAAATCATACGTATATCCTCGAAATTAGTAACGTTAACAACATTAAATATCTCATCGCTTATTTTACATTTAAAATCCAAATAGAGAATTAAGCGTTTCGAATTCTTTACTTAACAGTTCCTTTTTTTTCTATTTTAGTGAATATCGCCGTCGTGACATCGATTCATTGGTTCATGGAGAATGAGGACCAAAACATTGACCGATCGTTAACTTCTCGAAGATACCGTCGTTGGTGCTCGCCGCTCGAATAATCACAGTGAGGTATCAGTGAGTACCAACATACCAGCATACTAATTTTAATATATACGAAACGCGCTGTTTCTTGAGAGAGAGAGAAAGATGAGTTTTTTACAAAATAATATATAAATTATATACGCATCGTTAATGACAGGTTTTTTTTATTTGACGATACTCTGATGGCATTTGATCCAAGTTTGTGCGTATATAATGATTATAAATACTATACTGTATCCAGGTATATTTAAAATAATAATGCTCGTATTGTATCGATTTTTAGTTATACGAATGCATAAATCGGCAAGCGTACTAGTTGAAAAGCTATAATTAGTCACATTCGAGAATTCCTGATTACTATATTTGAGTAAATATAAAAACTGGTTCTTTATTATCTTTAAAGTATATAATTCCATTTGTAGAGTTTATCAAAAGTTAACAAATGCACACGATATATACGCGAGTTAAATTTCCAGAACAGTTAAATTTTATATATCTAGAACGGAACTAAAAAAACTGTAACAACAGGTTTTTCTTTCTACACATGAATAACTGACCGCGAATATTGTTCTGCACGTTATGTTTTGCGGTTTTTGTTTAATACATTTAGCGAAACCAAACTTTTATGTTGTCTGAGAAGTACATTTGTATCCGAATCCGTGTAGTTCCCTTAATATCTTTTAATTATTGTTACGTCTGCTGGAAACCCGAAACTTGTCATGGATACCACGTCTCAAATGAACAGTTTATTCCGAAAGAGAATATTTTCATTTCTCTCTTTCAACTCTCGTTAATTTAATAGATTTACCGTTTCCTACGATACTCTTAACATTTTTTAAGGGCCATCGTACTTAAACCTACTTTCTCGTACGTCTGACATGTGAGAGCAAGTGCATCGTTTCCACCCATTCTTTCGCGTACGCTCCTTCGAGATCCACCCACACGATCTCGATCGCTCCGATGTAAATCCGATGATTCCCATAAACAAGGGAGGGCGAGATACACGGGAGGCGGCACTGGGTCTCTCATTACTCGGTTCGGGACCCGGCTCGACAACCGACCGATCTTCATATCGGACGCATCTATCTGGAGCACCCAGATACATAGGCGGTCTCCTTCTATACGGTGATGAGTACAAAGTACAAGCACGTCAAAACGCGGGATTCCCCGGTAGATACGTATCGCGATTTCGGCGGTGGTGCGCGGTAATATATTTGCGGACCATTATATGATTTATTCGCCGCAGATCGATACGGAGAAAATATCGTTGATACATATATTCGTAATTTATCGATCCCTCGTGCAACTATACAGGCGTTCAAGTATCGGTTTTCATAACGAATAATGTCTGCATAAATCATGATTATTAGATGCGCATCGATATTATATATCGGTTTCTCCATTTCCATTCTTCCAAAACAATAAAATTAAAAATTCAACATCATTAATAATAAGTAAAATTGGACCGATAAAAATTTTATAATTAAATAGAGAAGATGCCATCTCTTTGGTCGAATAAGATCTTGGTACCTAATATTTTTATGTAAATTTTGTATTCTTTTTCTAACTTAACAAACTGTGCGCCGATTATTTATCAGTTTTGAAACACAGTTTTTTTGCTGGAACGGTAAACCCAGTTTGCTAAATTGGAAAAAGCATACAAAATTCACATAGAAATATTATCATTATTAGGCTACCAAGATCTAGCCCGATCAAAGATGGCATTTTCTATATTTAATTGAAACAATTATTAATAAGAATCCCGAGAGTGACATTAAGTTGAATAATGCAACCACAAATTTCAAGAATTTGCGGAGTTTTCATTTTTGTCTGACATTAAAAAGGTAAAATACGAAGCACAGTAATATCAGTTTAACAGTTTTATTTATTCAAAACATTAGTTTTTTATTGATAAAGTCCAATTATAAGATGTTACATCGTTTAGTATTATAGGTGAAATATCGGATAAGTATTGTCGGGTACAAGATTCTTGTAGTGAGCAGCAACGCCATTCGATAAAGTTGGTTTCTATATAATCTTTCGAACTTATTATTCAACGATCCGTGTCTTTATCTTACAGCAAACGTGTGATACCGAATAATGGTATACTCACCGACGTAACTCTTTTAAAATATTCGTCGTGCACGAATATCCCTCTCGACAGATGTTATGTTAAAATAAGAAGCAACAAAATAAAATCTAATGAGTCAAGACAAACATGATGCATGGTACTAGGCAAAATTAAATTAAAAAATGAAATAAAAAATTTCGCATATAGATAATTGACCTGCACAGTCATTTAGCAAAACTTAAAGTAACGGACTCTTAAACACATTTGATAGTAAATGAAAAAGCAATAAACGTTTGAGGAAAAGTGGAAAGATGCAACTTGTGATTTAAGAATAATGAGAAGAAATTAAAGAATAATAATAAGAATAAAACCTATATACCCCTATAGACAGTGTTTAATATAGATGGAACACGATAGCGGAAGCTAAAGTTTATTTTTCATTTATGTTACTTAGTTAAAGAAAGAGAGATTGAAAAGATAGTTGCACTTAATTACAATGACTTCTGGCCGTATAAAAAATATCAGAGGAAATTAAGTTATTTCACAAGAACATTTAATTTAAAAGATGTAGAAAAAAATGTCTTTAATTAATTTGGGGACTATCATTAGTTAATAATAATTGCAGAAGCTACGCTTATATGAAATTTTTTTTAAAAGGTGATAAATTGACAATAAATCGAGATAAGTAGTTTGTTTCATGAAGTTACTATTTATTAGCACAATAATTATCATTACATTGGTAATTCATAAACTTATATCTCCAAGTGATTGATTAATGCGGATACATGTTACGAAACGTAACGATACAAATACATATATTTATATCACAGTCGTAGATAATGAAATTAGTATTAATTCGAAGTTACGGTATCTATTTAAATGCCTAGAATATTCGCCCAGATCTTCTCCTGAAAGAATTTTACGACTCACGTGACCAAAGTGTGCGTATAAATCCTGCGGAAAGCATTACGTACGTCTCACAATCAGATAATACAGTAAAAAATTCCTCCGGGCGAGCCTAACTTAGATAGTACTGACACGCTAATTAATCTTAATCGTTAAAAAGTTTGATTCGCAATGGATATAAAGCGAAACACGCGTGCGCGTTTCTCCGCCCAGCGAAACGGAAGTTTCGAAGAGATGTAAACGAGGATGACGCTGAAGAGACGTTCGCGTATAGATGATCCTAAGGATAAAATCAAGTTTTAATGATCACTATTACTACATAGGTACCTATTGTTAACTGTGCTTACATTCGCGGAATCGTGAAACCAGTCTTCTTGCGAACGTCGTAAAACGACATTCTCGCGCGCGACTTTCTCGGGAAGAATACTCATTTTCACATTTTTAGCTATGGACCAAATACGTCTAAGTGAAATAATACGAAAGAAAGGTTAATGAGGTCGGTTAAAAAGAGATTTCAGTATAAAATTAAAAAGACATAACCGATTCTCGTATTCGAGATAAAGTTAAATTATCCTTGCAAGGATAATAAATATGTTTACTACAACACATAAAACGTCCCAGTTTGACCTAAGAACGTCTATTTAAAAATCAATTCTTTAATATTATTTCACTTGGATAGAATTGATGATTGTAGATCTTCATAGTTTAACATTTTATCGAGCGTACACGTTGTCGACAACAAGATCGAGAATTTCTACCGAAATCTACGGACACATTAACGACTCGAAGGGTAGGAAGTAGGATTTGTTATAGATGGACACGTCAATCCGATTAATTCTATCTAATTAGTAATCTAATTAACATCGTAATGTGTTACGCGAGCGTTACGAGCCTACTGGAAACACGCTGATCAATTTGTTGCAATAATCTTAATTACGATGTAATGGACTGGCTTTTCAAGTCTTGTGTCAAATGGAAGCGCATGTTACTCGTTCCTTCAAATATCAATGAATTAAAACTCGCTCTCTTATTGGCTCAAGTACGTTTTGGCACAATATTTGTTTCCAGTATTCGCCGTCGCTCTAGATCTTAAACAGTTTATTTTGCATTTCAATTGTTCGGCAGTATTTCGTTCTTTGATTTATCGACTCCTATCGCTCACCGAAATCGCGCATCAATATTGCGTACTTATAATTACGAATCCACAATATAGAGACGTCAATGAATTGTTTTACGTTAACATTCTACGTTATGAAGAATTGGCTCCTTTTTTCGACGGTGTCAATTTATTTCTTTGACATCTTGTTTAACAGTATATTACTATACTAAGCCACGTTGCTGCAACACATGAATTAGTTGAATTGGCAGGCCTTTCGTTAATCAACAGTAAAACAAATTGATTTGTTCTTCAATTGAAGATAATTGCCATTCCATTGTCAAGTCTTTCTCCGTACGTGAAGTTATTAACATTTTATGGTGAATGCAGCCGGGAAAGCATTAAACTTAATTACGTCGCAATGACGATTTTGTCGCAATGACGATTTCGTCGCAATTATTCACATCGTGTACTTTGAAAGCCTCTTTGATGCCGTTTTTACCGTGGCAACGCGCGTCGTTAATTACAAGCCGTACGAGTCCTTCACTCGCCGGGGAGAAAGCTTTCTTTCCGCAGTGAATAGCAACAATGTGTATACAACCGATACGATGTCCCCGGAAATACATTTTGCATATATTTGCATGATTCTTTCTAATCGCATGCTTCGCTGTTTGGTTTTCGTGTCAAGGTTTCGCGTCTTTGACATTCCATTACGAAAGCGCTTGTTCTTCCCCTCACATTACATCGCCGCATTCGAATTGCAGGTGCGATAAGATTGTTTTTTTTAATCTCTAAAGATCCTTTAAAATACGTACACGTGGAATATAGTCGTACACACGAAATAAAAATATAAACAAAAATTTCTCTATTTTACACGAAACAAAAAGTAAATGTATTTTATATACCTAATTAAAACGAATCTTTACTTCTACCATTTATATCATCACCTTCAATTTTCATTTTGATTGAATTTCTTGTCCTTAACACCAGATATTCGTGCGATGCATTAATGATAATGAAATAATCTATCAAAAGCGTTCTCCGGACGAGAACGTTTATCACGAATAGATCATTTATCGCCGTAACATTTGATAGAGACTTTCTTTGCGTCTATAATAAATCTCGCGACATCGATAGTTACGACTCGAAGGACTTCTCGAAGAGGAAGAGAGTGGA
Source organism: Temnothorax americanus (assembly GCF_048541705.1). Classification (NCBI taxonomy): domain Eukaryota; kingdom Metazoa; phylum Arthropoda; class Insecta; order Hymenoptera; family Formicidae; genus Temnothorax; species Temnothorax americanus. The sequence goes on from NW_027509751.1 coordinate 1,560,520, forward strand.
ACGGTGTGCGACGTGAGACTCGGAGAGTCTCACCAGAGAGCCTCGGGGATACTTTCTGTTTCGCCCGGGGCTTTACAGTCAGGATTCGCAGTCGCGGACATCAATCGCAGTCACTCTCGAGAGTGCTCAGAAGGATTGATGAATGTTCCGCCTTGGCCTGCGGACGATCTCGTAGTTCGCGCGCGTGACACTAACGGATTAGTCTATTTCGGGGAAAGACACCTTTCTTCTGTCGCGTCACGATTGCTCCGCGCTTCTTTGCCTCTTCGAGGCCAGGTCCTTCGAGTTCAGCTTCTCGGCTCCTCGTTTCGAGACGACGCTGATCCGGTCGATGCGCGCGAAAACAGGGATAACGCGGAAATCGGAATTCAGCGCGTCTTACTTAACCGTTAACTCTTACCAACTAGTTGGCTGATTATATTGGGTGGGACACGAGAGAAGATAAAGATGAATCCGAGTAAAACTACGGGAGCCGCGAGGGCTCTTCGAGGAAAAGTATCCCGCCTTCTCTTTTTGTCGTCGTTAAAGCTTCGTCGATATATCTCCTCCCCGTCTTGGCTCCTAGACCTTCTACAACTACTTCGGAGGAAGAGCAAGAAGATAAAAGGATTTCCGATTAAATCCGCGGTGTCGCCTTCCAGCGTTCGCCTTCCTTCGACAGCTCTCAACACATTCGCGCGATTCGAGACCCCCGTGTGCGAGTTCTCCTAGACTTGATCTGTTTCTCCCGCACGCGACATTAACCGGATCCTTCTTCCTCGGTGGGATTACTTCCGGTGAAGAAGGCGGGAGTCGGGTGCCGCGCTGCGTCGATCCTATGAGAGCTTGAAGGCGTCGGACTTGTCTCAGAAGTTCGCCTCCAGCGAGCTCTCCAGTTCGCTCAGCGCCGGTACCAATGTCTGAAGCGAGAAGTAACGCGAACGATCGGCTGCATCCACACTGGTCACGTGCTGAAACTGGCATGGCTGACTGATGTTGCTCTTAGCCGGCAGCACCACCTTCTTCTGCACTGGCTTCTTCTTCTTCTTGCCCGGCGCCGACAGGCTGATGTTCTCCGGGCAAGACACGAGACGCTCTATGTGTTGCCATAGATCGTTCGCTGCCTTTGAATTGTCGAAGCTGAGCCCGGCCAAGCGAGTGTGGTCCGACGAGAGACACATCGTGTGAAAAGCTGGCCCCGACACCTGTAAACATTTCGAGGGTTCTTACCTCATAGAATGCAAAGCTATAGGTAATATAATGCCATTTTTCTATGAAGAGCAATCCCTTAGTCGCTTTGAAGATTTAAAAAAATACATTTGCGATTCAGAGCACTTGTGTTTTATTTCGTCTGGCAAGCACGAGCAAGAAATTCAAAACGGCATTAAATGTCCGGTGCTGAAATTTAATCCGCTTTGTAACATAGCTCGCCGTAATCTAGTTAACACGAGAGATGAACAAGAAGCTCGAACGCGTAAATGAATATCATGCAGTCTGCCATCGAGTCTCGAATTTTACATTGCAGCCTGAGATTGAATGCTAATTATTTGCCACTGATAATTAATATCGAGTGTCATATATGTTTCACGCAATAATACATTTGTAATAATCTCCGTTTTGAAAACATATTGATAGAGACAGGCTTGTGTAGAGCTTGAACAATCAACGATGGTAATTTACCTTGTACGATGAGAGGTTGTCAATAGTTTCGCGCCAGAGGGTGAAGCAAGTACCGCGTTCTGCCAGCAAGATTTGAATCCGTCTCTTGGATCTTGATCGTGTCTCCCCAAGATCCAGAACCACCACGGGAATTCCGGTGAAACGGAGCTCCCACCTCTCTGTCTGAGAGGCGCTACCGAGATACAGGTTCGCCAGTGATTCACAGACGAATACCTGCCAAGCACGAATCGTTATCCCTTAAACGACGTACCACAAACGTATTCAGACTTACAGTTCTATTTTGTAGCAATTATATATATGTATGATTTGTCTTTTATTATAGAAATTTGTTTAATTTGTTATTTCTAATCAACGCGTTTCGTACAAAGCTTACCTGCGATTTTAATCCGCGGAAGAAAGTTTCGAGTTGTTCTCGTTCCATCTGGCTAACCGGATCGAGACGAGACTCGTCGCTGTTCTCGGAGCTGTCACTACCCTCGTAACTCGACGTTGCGGAAGTATCCGCCTCGCCCGTTGAGGATAGTCGTCTTCGCGTGGTGCCGCTATATTCGCTGTAATAGGATGAGCTGTGTAGCGACAGATTCGACTGCAACGCGGGACAAGATGACGCATAGACTGGTCCGTTCATTGTTTTCTGCAAATAAGAGAAAAAGGAAACGATATAAGTAATCGTAAGATCGACATTTTTGTAGGTGTAAACTTTGTTTGTTGAAAGAGATTGATCTCGTTTTATTAATATTTATTTTTGACTGATCATTAATTGTAAGATAACATCGTCTATAAAAAATAGTTTGTAAGAAACTCGCCAACAAATAGAACTAAAAATATTATGACAGCAATTTTTTTTTCTTTTTACTACATTACGCGAAGCTCTTTTATAGCGAAGACAGAAACTCGTACGGAATTTATTATGCAACATAATATTCATCACGCAATATACTGAAATACATTGGGTATATACAGAGGGAGTTTATTATTTTGCGGGGAGAAAGGGAAACTGCTTGCCTTCTACGAGCGCACACGAAAGCTCATCGATTTCTGGTATACCCTGGATTGTGCGAGCACCCTGGTACCATCCTATAAATATCGGTGACCCGTTTTATTAAGCTACACCAGAAATTTCGATTGACATTGGAAAATGAACTTGTCAAAATGAGAATAAAAGCTATAATCACGGCACAATTCGATCTATTTACAACCCTTAATTGTCACTTTAAGTTCAGAGTTTACGCTAATATATAATATATCGTAATTAACAATTATCCGAGAGCATAACGTGCACAAGATCTGTGGAAAACAATCCTAATAGAAACATCCATGATAGGAACTCAATAAAGTATTCTAGAAAATTCAACAAAATTTAAAATATATTAATTATTTTAAAAATTAAGTTTTATATAACGCTTCATTAGTGAATAATATAAAAGATATTTCGCAAATTGTTTGTACATATTTATCGTTACATATTTGCACAAAATGAATATCTAATATTTCCGAGGTAAAATTCGGTGGGTAAAATTTTAACGTGAAACATGAACACGATGTAAGCGAACGAGAGCGTTTCGCAGGGGTGGAAGACCCCTTTACGCTCCTCCAATGCCTGACCTCAGAGGTGAGAAAAACTAGGTCGTCGACTTCGATACTACGATGACGCAAGAGAGAAAAGAGAGAGAGAGAGAGAGAGAGAGAGAGAGAGAGAGACTGGAAGCTGGGAGCCAGCTCCGTGAGAGAGCTAATCAGCCACCAGCATCCAGGGTCGACCTACTTAATGCACGCGAGGAAAGCCCGGCCTTAATTCGATTGGTGTGGTATCAATGAATCAGTCGGATGACTAATCGCTATCTATATGTCGTCGGTATAGTTCTAGGAAGAAATTCTACTACAGGTTAGCGATGACGACGACGACCTCGTCTCTCTTCTCGTTCATTGATGGCGATGCTCCGACGCGCGATCGTATCAACGATTCCCTGGCACTTGACGAGCGCATTCCTCCGTTACTCACGATCGTTGCTGACGCATCACTGTTAATCCAGTCTTATTGACCCTTAAACGAAGGAATAGAGAAATGCTAATAAAAATTTATTTTCCTAATAAAACGTACGGCAATGCATCCGTTTATGCGTCTCATAGAGAATAAAATTCTTCTCTCTCTCTCTCTCTCTCTCTCTCTCTCTCTCTCTCTCATTCTCGTTTTTATTTAGATTTTATATATTTCTGATTGTGAGACATACATATTTCAACCACATGTCATATTCGTTCTACTAAATAATGGAGAATACAAAGTTTTCAATTTTGGTCGACAAGTTAGAAAAATGTCACAGTTTGTTACTGAAAACAATGGAAGTGCTGTTTTTAATTAAAAAATAACCGTAGGATATATAAATCGATACAATTGAATTTTTTTTCTTAATAATTAAATTAAATGGAAGCGAATAGGTATGGGAAAGTTCAAGAACTGCTTTCTTTTTCTGAATAATATGTGTGTGTGATTGGAATAACATATTTGAATAATACATTAAATTATAGGCATTTTCTAAAATTTGCTTTTAATAGGCCGGAAATAAATTGGCACTTTCTTTAAGTTAATTAATACGGTATGTGTCACGACAAACCCGCATGCTTTTAACGAGTTATTAATTGTATCTGCCAGTACAACGTATAATTCAGTAAAACATTATCTTAATTATGTAAAAATCAAACGAGAAAGTTGAAATAACTTATCTCTGACATCGCATTAGACAAAACTCCGTATTCTAAATAGCGGTCTAATACATTAATATTGATTTATGCAAATTTAACACGCTCCGGGTTCGTGGAAAAAAAAATACAAATATCGGGGGTACCGGTAGGAGAGTGACTCTCCCTTTCACAATCGACCCGCATCTATCGGTCTGCTACCGGACATCGGTATCATATTGTGTATGTACGTGATGAGATATCATGGTGGCGCAACGTAACGATACAAATTGAAACGCGAGCCGGTCCATGTCCCCGCGTGCGTGAAACGCACACCGGAAGTGCATTGTCCACGTTGCGGCAAGGGATGTGCCATTGTTCCGCGATAAGAGCCCGGCTTCGTTTCGCTCTTAGATAAACTGCAGGTAATTACGATCGCACGCCGCCGCTCCGTATTCTCACGAAGCCAGCGCGGGCGCGCACGCTCCGCTTGGGAGGCTGAAAATAATTATCAGGCGGATTAATTGGATCGCAACGTGGCGGTAAACGTGCTTGTGAGACTTCCTTTCTTCTATAGTAAAAGCATTCCAGGATTCCATAATTTCTTTGCCATTTTTAATGGAATTTTTCTGCGTTAAATTCTTAATTGGCATCAATAAGAAATTGTGAATAATAAAGTTGTATAAGTTATATAAAGAATTAATTTATTGAATAATTTTATATTTACATGTTCACGTGACATAATCACTATATTAATTTAATCCAAGTGCTTAAATGATAATTTCTTTAAAATACCACATTCAAAATTGTATTCTTTGCGCGACTAAGCGCCAAAATGTGCTTAAATTAATTATAGCTATTCTTAATTTTATATTTAGTAAAAATTACAAATTCATAAATTTTATGTAAAAAGAAATTCTCCCCCTGAAATAACTATCAAATTCGAATGGAATATATATAAATATAAAATCGCATTTGTTTTTACTTATGCAACTATATTTCGAAACATATAAATGTACCATTTCTTGCTCTGATTTTTCAGTCTGCTGACAGAAAAATTTTGCTTGTTAGCTGAAATTTAGCAAACGTGTTCAGGCTTCTTGTCCCAGATGGGAGATTACGTAAGCGTCCACGGTGCGACTGCGAAAAGCATTAGAAAGTGGGACGACGATAGCGTATCTTATCGCATTGTGTCAATTAAGGGACGATAAACAACGCGAAATGCACTTAAGGGAAATTCGAGGACGCAACGCGACGGTGTTAGGTTAATCGTGGGTAAAATTTCGCGCAGGATGCAATCGGACGAGGAATCGTCATGGGCAATCTGGTGGAAGTTGACAACGCTGTTGTAATTACCCATCATTAGAGGCACGAGACGAATTCACTCGTGAGTGAAAACTTATTTAAGCTAAATGAACCTTAAGAGAAGGTGCGGTTTTAACGTGTTCACTACCACAATCGAATTGGAAAAACCTTCGCCACAGACCACGTTACATTTTTAATAATTTTATTCAACGTAGTGCATGTTTCAATTGTGTGCACATAGAATGCATTAAAGAGGTCAGCTATAGTGTTCCAAATAATGATTCTATATATTCCAATATCTATATTTTTCTATAGATCCTATATCTTATATTCTAAAGAATTCTAAATTACATATATCTAACATCAGTCTTTCGAGAAATCGATGTGTCACACATGTGTAACGCGTGATAGCGAACATGTTAAGATGGTATCCAGAGAGATGATATCGCAATAATTGAAATATTATTGATATCAAATGTTGTATTCCGTCTAAGTGGTTCTTAAAGAAACCTGTGATGTGTCGAGACAGTATCGGAATGATATCGCAATATCGAGTAACGATTCTAAAGTAGGCTTCGAGCGATCATTTCACCGAAGAGATACGAAATCGCGCGGCGATCGCTTCGACATACTCGCGAGACGATAGACAGACGCGTCGCCCAGCTGTAAATGAAAGATTAATTACTGCCGGACTAATTAGTTTTGTGGTTGCAGCGGGGATACGCGCTCGGGTTAGAAATTTATAGCTCGTCCGGTGCGGCGCGCGCTCCGTCGAGCGTAAAACGTGCTCGCAATTAAAAGTAGGTAACCCAAAGGCCTTGTCGGCTCTATTGTCGGCCTGACCGGTATAGAGCGCCGCTCTTCCGCAGGTCATTCGTTTTGATTAGCTGTACGATTAATTGCTTTCTTTCGTAAGCCGCGCGGAAATTCGGCGAACCTTTGTTTCGCGGAACACCATAAATATCGGTTAACACTAACCGCGATTTAACTGATTCGAGAAACAGAATAGCAAACATGACGTAGGATTATCCAAGTCCTGGGTTAGTTTAAGTAAATATGAAAACTATAACGCACGTTCATAAATCCGAAAAGTGTATTACAAGTAATCCTGACTTTTTTTATTTATGAAATTGATTTGTTACATTTTCAAGATTTAGATCGGCAACAATTAAATGAATAAATGCTTTTCGATAATTTTCTCGCTCCTTATACTTGCAGTTGTGCAGCTCCAATGCTCCAACATTTTCAGAATGCTATTTTAGGTGCGGCGATGCGCCTCGCTCTCGCAATACCATCCCTACAATGACGAAATGTTCAGACGCGTCTGCTCGTGACACTCTTCTCGAATATTTCTCATGCCTGTTGCGTGAAACTCTCCTTCGTTCTCTTGGCAGCAAGTCTCTCTTTCGCGCCGTCTCTCACAGCGGAGAGTCGTCACAGCACAATAAATGCAAGTACAAACGACAACGGGATCCATCGATACGACTTTAGCAGGACGTTTTTCGGCCATTTCTCGCTCTTCCCGTATTCCAGCTTATCATCCATCTCGGTTGCTCTCTCCTTCTCTTCTTCTCTATCTCCGCCTGTCACTTTCTGTCATTCCGCGCTATCTACTGTCTTTTCCACCTCGATGCTTCATTGCATTCCCCGCATTATATCCCTCTGTTAGGCATACCCTCGTAACGTACCCCTTAGCTACCGGTGCATGTGCACGCGGGATGCATTCGCGCCGCGGAAATGCGGTTGAGCGGCGAGAATTCCGGCGCGTGACGCACCGGGAAACTTCGGAGTTCCCAATGGTTAACGTGTCTATGGACTCGTGAAAGTCCTCCACGTTACAGGGAAGCGTATAATGAGGACAAAAGAGAAGAGAAAAAGAGAGAGACAGCGAGACAGGCGAGTCAAGTTCGTTAATGGAACATCGCGAGGTGGAGTTGCGCATTTATTCAATGTACGAAACGTATCGCCGAGATAATGTCACATTGTGATAGTCGGATCGCAGGCAATTTACTCAAGTGATTAGATAACATTGCTTTAAATACTCGTCGTATCGTTCAATTTTTTCGCACCTAAACTACCACTACTGCATCGTTTTAAAAATATTTAGTAAAAAATTAAAATGCATTTTATATATATTTATTAAGCTAGAAGGAAATTGCGATATATTTCGTGAATGACGCATCAATCTCTTTATACATCCTTCGCATTCGCGCATGTTTCCTACCTTTGTCTCCGCGTTCTACTTTTCTGAGACTTTAATTTAAAAGTACGCTGGAAATATGTCCAAGAGGAGCAGCGCTCTGTCTCACATTCCTTGTTATACGTAGCGTCGCGAGGTATTTGGGATATTTCGCGTCTTAATATTTTACGTGACAAGAAGGGAATGTCGGGGAGACGTGCGAATTAAGGCTAACGTCGCTCGAGTGCGACAGTGACGTCGCGCGTCGGTTTGAATAGCGTCGCTGTTACGGCAATTGCTACGCGGGTGACGCGACGCGATGCGTGCCGAGATTAATGCAACTTTGCGGCAACGCGCGCCCCCGTTTTCGCTAATTACATACCACTTGATATACATTATTAAACAGCACGCGAATACCTAATCCCAGTCTTTATTTACATTTGTTTTCAGTTCTACGTACAATTGTTATTTTTTTGCATTATTCTGCTGTAGTCAATAATTACGGATTGAAGGAAAATTTAATTATTATTTTTATTGATTTTATTATGGTCATGGAGTTTGTCATTTTAGATTTTTGTGTCGTAAATATAGTTCACACAAATGTCTTCTTGCTTGTCGTAAGAAGCGAAGGCTTAACGGATCGTCGTGGGATCTTCGAATGAATTAATTGATAAATTGCCTTAATTATGTCAGGGAGAGAGCCAATGGAAGAGACATGCTCGTTCTGACATGACTGAAACTCGCTGCGCGGTTGTACTGCGGTAATTATCTCTTCAATTAGGCATACGTCGTCGTCCACGAAAACAAGTGTCGGCCGGCTGCATGCGGGATACGACAGAAATGCCAGACACGTGATGACTACTCGCATAGTAGCGTAATTATTACGAGGGACATGAATGGCTGCAATGAGAGATGGCGTCATTTCCATCAGCAACGGCCGGCACTTGCGGAGAAATCGAGGGGACGGACTACCAGACGGATTCACTCACTTTCTCGCAATCGTCTCTGTTTCGCGGATATTCAATCATTCATGAATCACAGCGCATGATTAATGGCGAATGAACATGAACAGATCGGATTTGACCCAACGTAATCTGATTCCACGGCACGAATTGAATATTGTATTATTAAAAATTCGAGAGGAAAGTTTAAATAAAAATAATTTTGCTTTGCGGCGATTTAATTTGATTTCCTCTAGGTTATTAAAATTACATGATTTTATTTCTTTCAGAATGCAAAATTGTGCCACTTTGACATGAAATAATAATAATTAATTTACATAATATAATTTTTTTTCGTTTTGAATTATGTAAAATTTGTTTGTCATATAAATGTTAAATTTAACACGCGATGATAGCTCATTAAAAATTCGAAATGTACAAAATATTCAGCGTGAATATATTGTATAAGGCAATTAAATATCAAAACGTCAACAAGGTGAATGGTGTTCGACGTGAGTTACTTTTTGTACATGATGTATTGTACGCTGTTGCGTACACAAGGTCGCGCTATCATTCGCACGGCGACGCTCGATTGAATAGGTATAGCAATGTGAACGTGAACCGCTTCGTGTTATCTCGCACTATCCCTCGAGACGCAATCACACCAAGTATGAGATATCAAACGCGATTATTCGCTACGATTAATTAGCAATTACGAACGCGCACTGTTAACTATCTTGTGATTAATGACGTGTCAGTATATCGAGAAGACGGCTGTTCGTCTCGAAGTGAGTATATCACACGATTTGTACCAGTTAAAGGAATTAGAACGACAAGTGGCGAGAATTATAAATTGCTATTTTATTATGACATTTACGAACGATAATTGTTTCTTGGATGACACTTGATTTCGTATATACCTTGTAAGAAAGATAAAAGATGTCACGTAACATATCGCATCTACTTTAAGCATCTTATTTAATGGAAAATAGTTATTAATCATTAATATCTATTTATTTTTACAATTAATTACTGATACATATTTTTATAAAACGCCAATTTTTCTTTAATTTTGTATCCATATTAATCAACGTTGATATACATATATTGACTGATAAATTGGTTACATAATAGATAAAGCAAAATAATTTTCTGATTTCTGATTTCCTTTTGAGTACAAATGATGTCAAAGAACGCATCCATTAAATATGTTTGACAGAGAGCATTAATTATCAGATAATGTACATCTCACTCTATCATTCTTGATCATTGACAAACATCTCACTCGATTGATCGTTAATTAATATCGCGCATTTTCGGGTCAATCGGTACCGATAAATTTCTATTACTGCGTTGCAGGATTAAATTGGGATTAGCGGTAGGCATGAATCGTTGGAATTATTTGTGATGTAAATTACAGCCGATTTTCATGGTGATTTTCTGCGCTCAAGTGGACATTCGTAGCCAATTGTCGGATAGCGAGCATCATCACTTTCTCGCGACCGAAGTCCTCGATTATTCACGATCACGCTATCGTTCATGGAGAATTATTCGTGAATTAATCTTGCTTACTGGGGTTCGACTTGGATGTCGCCTGAATCGCAAACGAGTCTGTAAATCTCGGTATTCACGAATTATACGAGCTGTCTTGTATAAGAGCTTGTGGAATTTCCGAATTTTTGACTAACAAATCAACGATTAATGACCAGGCATTAGCCAGGTATTGGCGAGTCAAATCGTTGAACATTTATTATAGATTAACCAGAAATTTTGAGAAGAAACACGTGAAACGTTATAAACGGATTAATAGTAAAAAGAAAAGAAAAATAATGTATTTAATATTCAAATCACTATTTATATCCAAGTTTGAATTATCGCCTGATTTTGAGACGAAATTTCAATATCGAGAACAATCGTATGGAATATATGGATACTCCGTACCATTTAAATGGGATTGACTATTCGTAGACGAATGCAGAGGCAGATGGTAATATCTGAAATAAAGAATGCACTTTCTTGCAGTTGTTGACGTTCTTTGGTTACACGCAGACGTTTATAATTATAGAGTAGGATATCGTAGGGTAGGATTATAAGCTAATAAATTTCTCGCGCTCGAATACGAGTCAAGCGTTGGGGAAGTAATAAAGTTGTAAATCTTGGTTTATCGACTCGTTAATTTCCTACGTAGTTAGTTTCCCGGAGGGAGAGGTGTGTTTCATCACACTTGAACAAACAGGCTTATCTCAATGTAATCGCGATACTAATGTTTGAACGGTCATCACGTAAATTTCATGGTCTTCGATCATCGTAATAAATCGGTGGTCGATGACAGAAATTATATTCTGTACACGATATAAACTTGTTATAAAATATTGATGCATGCATCTTTGAAATACGTTGCGGCGTAAATTAATTGCAAATTTTTGTTTATATATAGTGTTTTTCTTATGTTCAGTGAACTGCTACAAAATGTTAATATGTTATATGTTAAATGAATTTTAATTAAACGTTGTTTTAATTTTCCGTAGAAATAAATTGAAATGAAAATGTATTTTTGCTTTTGATAGTAATTATTAATATTTTATATTAATAATTAATATTTTGCAAAATGTACAGCTGTATGGTGTGTGTATGAGAGAAATATATATATTATATAAAGCTATTAGTGATTTTGAGAATAATTTGAATATTGAAATAAATTTAATATTTTGAAATAATATTTCGACATAACGAATATAACTGGAATAATTGCGTGAATCCGTCATTAGCTAATAATATTCATCTCTCAGAGTTCGTGATCAGCGAACAAATTCTGATCCTTGATCTTTGACTATCTTGATCACGTTTGTTTCTTGCGTGATTGATTTATGCAATATTCCAGCTCATAAGTCTCCTGAACATTCGTGACGCTGTCGTACATTTCTTACAAGGATATAATAAATTGCGTGACTGCTTCCTATATCAAGGATAATAAGGCACGTTAAGTAACTTCTGTCTTATTGGAACCTTGATCTTCTTTATATTTAAATAAAAAGATACACGTTATTAGGGTCTTTTATATAATTTGTACGTCTAAAAATAAAGATATACTCGAAAACGGGGAGAAAGTAAAACATAACGAGAAAATTAATAATTATTAAAAGTATCGCTAAAAAATGATAAGTAATGTTATCATTAAGCACTTATTGTGCTATTGGATTTACCTAAAGACTTTGAGTATTATATCATTTCTAATATTTTCTATACCTATATATTCTGTGAAGGATTATCAGTCCATTATTCCGACCCCAATGTTCATCAACTCACGGATTATGCAACAACAAAGTGGAGCACAACCAATGTGCATGTACCAAGTTATAATTGCAGAGAGATAGTATGACCATCAAATGAGCCCGAGAAAGTAGCCAATACTGCTTCGTGCTTCCACTGATTATCGCGACGATCATCGGGATTAGTTTGAAACAGTTGGAGATTTCTCAAGCGGTGCATTCTGTTGCTCTAATCACGATCATATACGCGTCATACAGCGTTTGGACGGACTGCTCCATTTCGAAACGAAACGACGTCGTTAAGAAGTCACGCGCAACCTAGATTCTGAAGAGGATCTCTCCTTCGCTCAAATGTTATTTTACCTATCCACTCCGATATCGAGTTATTCTTTGAAAACTCGTTTCACTCCGATAAACACACATATCGCATATTCCCTCTGAAAAACTCGTTTCGCTCCGATAAATATCGATGTAAAATGGATTGCAAAATGCGAATGGAGATTCGCGGATGATCCCTTCGAAAATTCTCTCCGGAAGGAAGAGCTAGTTAAGTAGAAAAATTATTTTGCCGAGTTCCTCGCATTCGTCAATAAAAGTGAAGTGTGGAGTGAAAAAAGAAATCGCCAGTAGTTTAGTAGAATTAAATAAAATAAACTTCCTCTATATATATCGTAGGGAAGTTAAATATGTGTGAAAAAATTCGAAAAGTGTTTTTGGCCCTTACGTTGTTTTGCTCTTCCAATTTACATTTAATGAAATAATGCGATTGTCGCGTCGTAGTTTTCTCTTAATGTATTTGTGCACACACGTGATACGTAAATTAGAGAGAGAATAATACAAGGTTAATAAATAAAAAAATGAAAATTTTCTTACATTCTCTTAATATAACATTTATACATCTTCAGTATTATAAAAATTTCAATTCACTAGGACGAGCTTTGAATAAGCTCTAAAAGCTCGAAGACGCCCGACGAATAACGCCCGTGAATACGATTTACGAATACGATATACGCTGCACACGCCGCGGCTATGCAAATATTTCATGATTATTACGGATTCCAGGTATCCTTCTTGTGTGCACCATCCATGCTCGTATCGCAAACAGCACTCGTCGCAAATACGGCCGTGTCGATAAACCCCCGGCACTTTTACGCCCTCGTTCTCTCTCAGGTATCCTGTGATACGTTGATACTTTCATTCGCACGCGAATAAAACGAATACGGGCTTTCCGCTGAGAGCGTTACGCGAGTTCTCGATACGCGGCGTCGACACGCAAACGCGTCCCGTGCAATCTTGATAAGAGCCGCCTTCGAGGCGCCAAGATTCCCGCGGACAGGAATTATCCTTGGCTGTGCCCTGGGAGCTGCGCCCTTCCCGAGTAGTTTTCCGAGTCAGGCGGATACACGCAATTGAGACGACACGACCGCGACGGAGAACCCACTCGGTCGTCACACGCTGGTGGGGAAATCGAGAGTAATTTGAAGTCGCTTTCTTTCGAGTCGCTCGCGTGGGACAACGATCCTGGCGACAGATTAGCGTACACATCCTCCGACGTCGTCGGTCGTCGCGTTCCCATTCTGCCACTCGCATGCGATTCTGCAAACAGGCAGACAGACAGGTTCGGCGAGATTGCCGCCTCTAGTATGAGCCTTCTCTATTGCGAGCCTCTTCTAGAACGAGCGAACTAAACGTCCGGAATGAATGGCGAGGGGAGATTCATTTGCCTTTCGCGCGGCTCGTCGCAGACAATGGCCGTAACCAATTGTCTGCGGAGATCCTCTCGCTCGATTCAGCCGCCGCCTTCGTCGCTAAATCGCCGGGTCGATAGAGACGAGCTTTTCCTTGACTGGTGAACAATATATACTAATCCTGGATTCCTGCAAATTCGGCACAGTCGTGAAAACCTTGTAATAGAATTTCATTCGATCGTTTTGTCTTAATCAACTTCGGAACTGCGTAACTTGCTGCGTAATCAATGTTTCATGCGCGACATAAAACTTATTTTTATCTTACACGTAAAGCTTATCTTTCAAAGTGACATACGCGCCGTATCAAGAACCAGATAATAATATTTCTATTTTTGTCGTCATTATCTACGAACCGGTGATTTACCTCGGTTGTTGATTAATCTCATAGTCTTGAAAACGCTTTTTATAATTTGACGCACGAATTCATTGAGACTTTCAACGGTGACCCGGAATATCCTAGAGAATCAGAAGACAAATGAAAGAAAAAGTGTACGGTACTTAATCTACTCGTTTTCTCCGCACGTGTCGGAAATCGTGGCGGGATCGCCTCGCCGTGTAGAAATGTCAGATCGGAGCACGTGCTACGTGCCGTGCCCAGTGAACGAGAGATTTCAGGACACCGCGCCGCGCGAACATCTTGGCGTATACGTCTCATTCATGTTGAAAGGAGATCGCGTAATCGACCGCACGTTCGCTGCCGTTTACATCTCTACATTTATTTCCGACAGAAGAAAACAATGCGAAAATGTTACGCTTAGCTTCAATCAATAGATGTAGCATCGGCTGTTATGTAACATCCATGGTTTGTGGCGTTTACGTTACGAGATTTTACGTCACACCGAGCGCCTCTTTACGCGTCTTTGTCAAGCGATTTCAGTTTCTATCTTGAGAAAGATCATCTCACGCGGTAGCACAATATATGGTTGAAAATTGAAAAATGCCACCGTTACGTTACGCTTTTTACTTGATCGGTAGACACGGTTCGCTAATACGTTGCTATTACGGTTAAAAAAAATCTCGTGAAAATAGCGCGAGACGGATTAGCAGGCAAATCGCTTATCCCGATTCATAAAACACGAGATTGTCCGGTGTATATCGCTGCAGTTCCGAGGCTTCGGCATGTAACTGTAAATTAAGGCAAATGCATGTAAAATATACGAAACTTGTTTCGCCGCTTAAAGGCGCCTCATGCGAGGTATGTACATAAATCCAGAAGACGCTGCTACACGAAGGCGCGCGCGCCGGTCGTGATATGTCACGGATCCAATCGGTCGCGGCTGGACGGACTCTCTTCTCTCTCGGTCGCATCCCGCGATCGGAGCCCAGATTCGCATTCGCGCGTAAAAGGCGGACGATAAATAAGAGGATTTATGACGGAGGGAGGATCTCTCTGAGCCGTGAAATTCCGCGTGATGAAACTGCA
Organism: Temnothorax americanus; assembly: GCF_048541705.1. Lineage (NCBI taxonomy): Eukaryota > Metazoa > Arthropoda > Insecta > Hymenoptera > Formicidae > Temnothorax > Temnothorax americanus. Next base: position 1,575,720 of record NW_027509751.1, read on the forward strand.
ATATCGCTCGACGATTTTCGAGCCAGCGTCTCTCGTCGTATTTACTCTCCGTCTACCTTGTAGGATGGAATGCGTGGCTCGATTTGACGTCGCCGGTATTTTAAACGTAATCGACCGCGTTATCTGGATTAGACCGGACGTCAATCTATGACTCGACAATTTGAAACTGAGAGGATGAGGCGATATATAAAATTTGTGAGAGAAATATTTTCGTATTTTGTTAAATTTGATAAAAAAATTAATTAGATCTTTTCAAACTACACTTATTGTTAGTTTAAATCGTTCATTAATGTCCAAAATAAGATACAATATTAATGCACATTATTCCAATATCTATCATTATAAAGTAAACATAACGTTACTACCGAGTAACTGATGGATAACTGCTAATAAAGAGATTCCACATGACGCGAGATTTCATTCCGAACGTTACTTACGCTCCGATCGCATAAAAACTGATATCGCGCGAATAAATATCGATGGGATATTTACGTCCTTCGTAAGCCATGAGCGCGGCGTGGAATGCAGGTCGAGTCGAGTAATTCCGCGTTTACGATCGGCGTAATCGGGTCGTCGAGTTTCCCGACGTCGCCGGATGCTGAGCGCGGAGACGTTGTCCCCGCTCCTCCTCCGCGTATACGTACGCGAGCGTGATCTGCATATTCAGGCCCTCGTGCAGGCCCCGTTGCAGTTACCTTTACGGTACGCGTACGCCGACGGTGGAGCGAGGCGTATTGTGCAGGCGTGTAATAATTCACGTGGAGTTACGTATTATATACGCGTAGAGTTGCTCGCGTCACGGTGACAGACATCGAAATGATCGCGCTCGCTTTGCGGCCAGCCCGGCCAGCACGAGCGAAAGCCCTATTTCTCGCCTCGCCGATACCGTGCACACGTGTGCACGCGTGCACGTCGCCGCACGGCAAGAGTTAATGATTATTTACAGGACATGTGCACGATATCGACATGCGTCGAAAGCCCGGCGATCGCGCCGTCCCACGAGACATTAACAATGCATGCGCGCGAAAGAAAAAATCGATGAAAAATCAGGTTTATAGAGCGCGTTTCCCTGGGGAGGAAGGCAGCGTGGCATTACATTTGAATAATATCGCGTTGCGAAATCAAATACCCTTATTGGATTTTAGGAAATATGGCGGAGTATCAATCCGCGTGAATGATTTAATTGTATAATCACTGCATTTAATGAATCATTTACATATAAATTAATCATTAAATAATAATTAATGACCTGGCGTACTACAAATGTAGCTGTATCGATTTTGACCGAAACTCCACACTTTCACGCATGTCGGACGCGCAGCACGTGTTTATCTCTCGCGTTTACCTCCGTTTATGCGAGCTCCATTATATAACCGATCGCGATTTCCAATAAACGCTCACGAAGTTGGTAGTCGAGCGCCTGAATTTATTTGTAACAGAGCAACGTGAAATTTTTTACATTAAACAGCCATTAAATGGCGCCGATGTCTTCGGCCAATAGAGCTTGTGACAATTAATGCACCAATGAATTATTAAACGCGTCATTTTCGTCGTGTCGACACAACGAAATTATAGCTTAGGGGATAATCAAATATATACAAAGTGGAATAACGTTTACATCTCACTATATAAACACATTTATATCTTTGACGTAGAAAAAGAAAAATAATTAACGATCGTATCACAGGATCGAATATGACAGGATACTTTCGAAAAATTGAAATTTGGCAGTGTGTAAGTATTATTTCTTTGGATCCTCAATATTTTTAACAATTGTTAAGGCTTTAATCTACGATTCTGCAATAATCACGTCTCACAATCAGATTATGCCAATGGAGAACGTCTCGTGGGCGCGCTTATATGCACGTGCGTGCATGCATCGCCAGACGCATGCATGCGCATTAGCCACGGATGCACCGCACGTCTACATTTCGTCAGTTCAGTTACACGAATGAAACAAAAAGCAGCAGCCAGGATTAATACCGGATTACATTACCATCCAGAATAAAATTCGCGGGGGATTAAATCCAGAGAGAATAACGGCGGCTGATGTGCACGTTTCGAGAATTATCCGCGGCACGGGAAAGAAGTTGCGGATGATGTAGCGGATGTTCATTAGTCGCGGGATAGCCGGCGCGGCGTCTAAAAGTAAAGCAGCTCGACCACCCCTTCCTTTTTCCATAATAGGGTGCGCGCGTATAATAAAAGTTCCTTCCCCAAATGATTGTGTATGAGTCGCGGATAGGGGCAACTAATTCACCTCGGGAAATGCACGCCGTGGTTCCCAGTAATGCAAAAGCCAATTGCGTAATTCATAATAGCGCGCGATTCATGTGACAGCATAATGGAACGGCGCAACGAACCGGCAACGTAACGAGATTAATTCCTCGCCGCTTGGTTTCGGCCCGGCGAATTGATTTCTGGAGAGTTGGAGCCTTAACGCCGTGTGTTGTGTTAGTCGAATAAAGAAATTCGACGCGATTCATTATAAAATAGTTACGCTCTCATTGTAATCAGCTTTGTAATCCGCGTCATGCACGGTGCATCGAGATATTTTACAAGAATTTGAAGGGGATTGGCGAGGAAATCCTTGCACAACCTCGGTGGGCGGCAAGAGAAAATATTTCTGTATTAAATTCTCTCTCTCTCTCTCTCTCTTTCTCTTTCTTCGTAGGTGTCGGAGTTTCTGCGGGCGGTATTAATATCGCGGATATTCGTCCATATACATAGCTTGGCAACCGAGAGATAGGGAACAAAGAGATGCCTTCTCACGCATTTCAGATTTTGATATATGAATACGTGCTCTTTATGTACTTCAAGTACGGCTTTATCCTGCCTTCCCTCAATCTTAAAGTCTTCCACCGCGCGGATGATTCGAGGAATGGTTGCACGAATAAATTACCTATATCTTCATGTCAACCGTAACATATCGTTAGCACATTTAATGCTGAAATTTGAAGATTCCTGACTTTGCAGAAAATTTTTTATTGGGAAAAGATTGCAGAGACGTCGACGAAAACATTCTGTATAAATGTATAATGATCTCATTAATGTCCTTTAAAACTTTTTATAATTAATATCTTCACTTCTGCAATTTTTAACGACGCTAATTAGCGTTTGTGTTTTGTCAGACACACTAAATGTAACTGAACTTACTTATAAATTATCTGAAGGGTTTGAATTGGAGTACCATTTTGCCATACTAATAAATTACTATGAAGCGATTTCGTAGATAACTTTCGCGGTTCTAATTGAACACGTTCGTACTGAGAGCAGGCAGCGAACGACGATAGACATCGATAATTCGTCGTTAATTATAAGTGGCGGCTAATTTTGTAGCAAAGAAGCTTGAATACGCGCGACTTGATTGTTGATTGTCGTGTGCGAAACGATCGACCTACTCGACTCGATTTATTTTCGACAATACCGACCGACGGCGGCGATTCGATTCGTAGCACAAAGAGACGGGAGGAACTCGTTAATGTTAGACGAGAGCGTTCAACTTGGCGGATGAGAGAACTCGAAGAACCGTCTATATAAGCGCGATAGAACTTTCCGCGTGAAAACTTCGTCGAGAGAAGACGAAAGAGACGCAAATCCAACGGGTCTTATGAAGCATTCAAAATGTCGTAACTTATGTGAACCTCTTCTATCGAGAAATTTTTCCTTTAACCCTACTTGCTCTATATATATTAACTCTTTTTGTAATTAGCAATTATTTTTATTTTAGCTTTCTCCTTTACGCACACAAACTAAATGTAACTGTAACGTTATACTTAATTAGACATTAGACGGTTGGGAAATACCGATTTTTTTTCTAGAATAGAATAAAGGCCAATTCGAGTAGCGCGAAGTCTGCAATCTGGATAAGGGATTCCCAGAGATTGACGATTGGAAATCGCTCTCATCGCGTAACTCTAGAGATATCGCGAGTGCTGCAGTTTGCATACGAACGAGATAAGGTATATGTAGGTAGATAGATAGGTGGTCTCTATCTCGGGGAATGTGCGCGCTATCAATTCAGGGCTGACGATTCGCTTCCGCCCACGCAGCCTCTTAGTCATTCAGATGCAGCTGCCGAATAACAAACAGATGCCACTCCACAAAAATTTACTTCCGCCGTCTTGTCGCATGCATACGCCGATGTGTTGCATATTGAGAGCCGTTGCGTGTGCTTCACGCACGGTTGCGAGATATTCCGCCACGTTGTTTTGCGATCAAAAAACAAAACCTTCACACATTTCACAAACGAAGTTTCTTTCCGCGACACGAAAACCGCAGAGATTTTATGATTCTATCATACTTTTCTATCCAAATTTTAAAACAGTCCAAACGTAGATGTATATATATATTGGAACATAAATGCATTGTATATGTTAGAATCAAAACTCGATTTAACTATGTTGAAATTAATTTTAACAAAGTCCTCTCGTCAACATTAATTTCAACAAGTTAACTGTGTGTTAAATTCTAGATTTAACTAATTAAAATTAGTACTAATGAAAGAGGGCTTTGTTAGAAGTAATTTTAACTAGTTAAATTGAGTTTTGACAGATTTTCGATTTTGTAACAAATATTTAAAAAAATTCATTTAATGGAATTGATATGTTTAAGATAATTTACTACTGTCGCCGCCAGTATATAAATAAGACAAATTCGTCATTCTTAACGAACGCGGCGGCATGCGGCAGGTCGTTATATTCCACCCACGTGTCCTCAACTCGCTCACATCGTTAGTCATCCTTTATTGGTGCACGTCGGTTACGAGCCACTAGCAGACATTAATCGTTAGGAGTATTTCAAAACGCGCTCGGATAAATGCATAACTATCTGTAACGTGTGTCGCAATTTCAAGATCACTCGGCGATACGCGGGCATTCTGAATTCCGATACGAATACGAATACGTTGAGAAATTGCTAATGCAAACAGCATGTTTTATTTATTATGATGGTAAATCCGCGATTAAACCAAGTTCGCGCAGTGTGAATATTGATGCGATTCGAAAATAAGTATACGTACTCACATTGTTGATATACAAGCGATTTTTCCTTTATTTGCGAAACACTTTGCTTCCTCACGAGCTCGTTCGTGTGATTTTATATTGCACGACGCGACTTGCTCGAAGGAAATTTACCTGTGTCCGAATGAACGATGAATACGCGAATGAACGATAATTATCGTAAAGCGAGACAGGCTGCACCGAATGATTAATTATCGATTGACGTCAGCTGGTTAGATAACCGGGAGCGTCGTAATATCTGCTGTCGCTGCTTTAGCAATAAACTCGCATACATTTTGAAATGTGTATGAGTTATGCCTTTGGAGTAGTGTTGAAGTTATTATATCGGTATTCTTTTCAGAATGAAAAAGATTGTGAACAATTTTCCTGAAGACTTTAAGTTTTAAATTTTAGAAGATTTTAGGTATATATAATTTTCATATATATTTAAAAAATAGAAAATGAACACACACAACCGATATATATATATATTTACTGGCGAGTCACTTTTGCATGTTAAAAATAGGACGATAATGTACGGAAAGATAATATCGCGATGTGCTGCGTAAATGGCAGCTAGGTCGCACGAAGTTTTTTTCACGGTCTCTAGGAATTACGTCGATTAGAGAAGACGTTTTTAGTTTCCTCGTGTCAGAAGTCATGCGAAGCGCTTTGTGTCGCGGGACTCGGGGAAGAGATCTTTTGAGTAACCTTCCGAGTGTAGTAAATGGCAGCGAGGTCCTTAGCGATATTTGCAAGTCTCGTCCGGGCACTTTACGGCGACAATTACGGAAAGATTCTCGCGCCACTACAGCGAAGTCCCTTCCGTGCGAAAAGAAACCGTCTTAAAAGACGTAGCTCTCTTAACAAAAATCTGGGAACAGTGCTTACTTGTAGACCGAAAGTGACGCGTGCTGTAATCATGCAACAGTGAGTTGCGATTATTGTCACCTGATATAATTTCAATTGAAATAAAAATTAAAATCATAAATATGTAATATTTATAACTTGATAAGTTATAGATAACTTTAACTTGTATATTACAACTTGATAAATTATAAATAGTTTTAACTTACACATTATAACTTGATAAGTTATAATGTATGATAAATGATAAACTGATAAGTTATAACTTGATAAATTTTAAATACTTTTCTAAAGTTCTGCCAGCACAAGCGAGCGCTCGTAAAACGTGCTAGAACCAACTTTGCCTCGTTGATGAAGAAAGAATATTCGACGACGTGTAGATTGGCTCTAGAGGCTAGCTCTCCGAGACGTGCCTGTCCATATTTTTACGACGCACCTCGTCGATCTCCGGCGAGCCGTGCGAACGGGAAACAAGGAATCGTTTGTTCCCAGAAAGTCTGATGTCACGTCTCACCTTCCGCCGGTTCCGAGCTGAGGTCGATTCTAAGCTGCGCAGGAATACCTGCACGGATGATGACATAATGACGCCGCGTCAGCCATCAGCGCAATTTATTTCTCGCTGGAATACGCAGACTCGATCGTCACAGGCGCGCGATGGCGACTCGATGAAAACAATCGAGGAGGAGGAATTTAATTGACGTAACGCGGACGATAGCATCGCTGCATCAGCGAATTTTTCGTGCGTTGCATGCCGCGTTACGTATTGTATACATTCTAATTAACCAGGCACGCAAAGCGTCACTAATTTTTACGTGCGATAGATAACCAGTCATGAGAGTCGTGAAGAGTTGCAAGAGTTGATGATGCATTGACTGAACGTTTTTTTCCATTTTACATTGCGTAGAACATTGACATTGACGCTGTGACTGTCCAAACTTATCAGATTAGCTCTCTTTCTTATCGGAAATTAAATTTTTCATTAATTGAGCTTATCTTTTTTTATCTATATTACATTTGTAATTTAATCCGAAGGAAGATAACGAATGTTTCATCGTCGTTGGCGTAACATATTTTCGAGTGATATAATTACAAACGATAATTATCTATCTTTATTATTAGTCTTCAGTTGATTTATTTGAAGAAATATAACTCGGGATTAGTGGGCGAGATCGGCGAGAGCGGCAGTGCTTCCAGGGAACAGTTCCGCTGTAAAAACTCGCGTTCGTGACCGGGCACATGGGAGACCTTTAAAGCGAGACAGTGTCGGACGACCCCGAGAACTTGCCGATTAGTTCCAGCGTTAAAACAGGTTATCGTTGGCGAAGAGAGACCGAGGATGTCGGACCTCGCTTGCCGGAGGTTGCTGCCGCATGACGTCATCGTCTCGTATACGACTTGGGAGATTCTTGCTCACGGTCGCGTCCATGAGGCCTTGCCTAACGTTAATAAACCCCGATGATAACTGGGAATTCGAAAAATAAGCTGTCGAATCGTTATTCCAATATTAAGTTTAATTATACGGAATATGCCAAAGTCGTACATCTTTTTTTTTTTTACACGTTCAACTTGCGGTCTAATCCCTGCTCGTCGAATTGATGGCCGATTTCGCTTATAAATTACTCGTGATTATTCATTAATATATCATTAGAGAATTTAAAAAGATTCGCGCGATTAACGGGCTTCTGCAAACTATCCCGTAACGATTATAGCTATGTTGTTATGAAGATACTTGTGTGTTCTCGTTGACGACATTTCTGATTTCTTATCCGTCCAAGGTCGCGGATTTATGCGCTGATTCCAATCTCGATGACTAATCGGTGAGGAAAAAGACGCTCACATAAAGCAATAATCAATTCGTTTTTACGGCCTAGCGAGGATGAATAATCGCAACCAGACGCTGCTGTAGCAAATGCATCGTGCACGCATGCGTTCGTCCGAAATGCAAGTCCGGCGCGCCGCGCAGTTTAACCACCCTGGAAACACGAACTGTTCGGACAAGACGATCACGTTCAACGAACGTGGCTTATCACCCTCTGGGAAAGGATAAATAACACGTGCGTGCGCGTCGAAGTTTGTGATACGCAGCTGGCTGGCTGCTTCTCGTCGTGTATATTGAAACCGGAGTTGTGTAATGGAAATTTCGAATCCCATTGGGTGATATTAGCGTTAAAATTAGTTCGCTAATTCTAAAAACTACTTCCATTAAAATTTCAATATCAACTAATAAGTTAGTTTAGTATGAAGTTTAAATCGTGGCAAAATAGCTTTAACCGATGAAAACGGTATCTCGCAATCGTATGCTCTTTTTTTTATTACTTCAGCAATTTGTTCATTAATATAACGGCCGTAAACCTCCTTATTGTTCTCTTTCTCTCGACTTTTAATCAAGTTTTCAAAAATAATAAATATTTCGACGATACACTTTGAGAAGCACGCGGCGGCTTAGATTTAATCTACGAGGAAATTGAATATTCGCTAGTCAATCATATTTAATGGCGATTCAGAATCGTGCGAAAGTCGAGGTTACAGGCCGAATAACCCGACTTAGACTTCCATTTAGTCCTTGACGGAGATGAATATTAGAATCACGCCGCGGCGCCCGTCGTTTAATGCGAGCCGGGAGTTGACGTGACGGCCGCGCGAACTTTATCTATCTGTGCGCGTTCAGAGCGAATCATCTCTACGATCTACTCGGCATTATATTTACGCAGTTATTATTTCCACCAGGTCGCGGTTTGTTTCGAGACCTTGTCTCGGTGATTTCGTCGACTCGCGCGAGAGCTCTCGAGAGACGGTCGCGTAATTGGAGTAGGACTGCGCAAATTCCCACGTCGACCGTTTTTCAGCGTATGTATTCATCGCGCGCGCGGGTATAATCCTTGAGAAAAAGCGCGGGTAACGCCGCGAGAGAAAGACGGGGAATGCATCAGCAATAAATCGCGCGAAGATGAACTCGATTACGTGGAACTTTATGGTCGCGTTATATTCCGGTCGTTTCCAGTAACGAGATTCGACAGAAGGAGTAATTCGTCGTAGGGTGCCCCGCGCAGCACGGGACCGTTCTCGAAAGATAAGAATCGCGCGTATCTGCCGGAGCTCGGTAATGATACGCGATAAAAAAAATATGGGAACAGTTATCATAAACTTTACGAGCGATCCTAAGTGAGCGAGATAGCCTCCTTAATCGTCGACGAACAAAACAGACTTACAACTGCTTGGCGCTTGCGTAATTGTATGGAGTCTTGCAGATTTTTGTCAGGTGCGGGCATCTTCGTAGGAGCTTCAGTAAAAACTCGACTGGGCTCCGTTTAACGAACGGGATTTGCGTAATTATTTCATTCATTACTCTCCCAGCTTTTAGCTGATAAAGCAGCATGAGTTAGGTTACACGTTCTAATTTAAATTAGAATAGTTATTATTTTTTAGAAAAAATTTGATTAAAAATTGAAGAAAAATTAAAAAATGAGATTTGTGATTATTATTACATCATATTGTTATTCACAGTATTTATGCAATGATAAATTAAGTAATATAAATTTATATTTGAGATGGATATAAAACTATATACAGGTATTCTCTGTAATTACAAGTCTAAATTAATAGTAAATTGTAAGCCATGTAATAAAAAGGAAATGTAGCGTAAAAAAGCAGTTGCAACGTTAATAAAAAGGTTGTGAAAAAAAAAATTTTTAATGCAAAAGCGCCGCAGCCAGTTGGCGCACACGAGCCCGAGTCGTGTCTGTGACGCAAGTGCATCCAGCATCATCTGCTCCCATGCGGTTATAACCCAACCGGATATGGCACAGACCCCCAGAGGTTAAGAGACATTAATGGGCTAATAGGGACGCTAATGATTCATTAGGCGGTACGTTAACGTCGACTAACTTTCCGCGACAGTCGTCCACGTCAACCGCAGTGTCAACATTCGATACGACCGAGAGGTCGAAGACCCCCCTGTCTTCTATTTTCGGGCGCGCTATCAAATGAAGAATCATCGATCGTGGAAAGCAGCCATAGTCGGATGAAATTTTGATTCCTTCTCATAAATAGCGCGCGATTTTCCACGAATTGTCGAGACGATTTCGGCTCGATAATACAACGATTCATTTGTAATGTCCCTCTGTGTTTTTTTATCGCGCGATTTTTCATTCGCGGGCGACACTCGTGCGTGCCGCGGAAAAGGCTTTTAATGCCCACGTCGTGCCTGCGCACATTAACGACATCATATTTATCAAGAAGCGCGTTTCTTGCGAACTTGCGCGCTTGCAACCGGTCGAGCCACAAATTGCAGATCCAACCTTCTTCGAGCCTTCCCACTCGATCTTCCTGTTTCGCGAAGGAGGTTTCAGGGTCTTGACACCTGACACGTTACCTAAAAGGAACGGGGACCTTCGTCGCGGTAGGAGACAGGGAAATCGCTGCGCGCCGTTGAGTTTCTTCCGTGACCGCGCATAGAATTTTTATCAATACATAAATGCTTTGACAAATACATTCTTGTACGCGACTCTACCGTACGCATGGCATGCAATTGTAAAAGTCTCGTAAAACCTTACGAACGTCTCTGGCGTGTATACTCATTTCCTGGATGCGTCACGTTCAACCTTCGTATACGCTTTTATTTCGATTGTAACAGATGTTGCTGATGAAACGCGATGTCGCGATCGAGAAAGATCACTCGTTAACATTAAGTTAATCCTTGGCTAAAGGAAAAGAGGCAGTAAGAGCCGGCGCGGTAAATAGGGCGCAAGTTATATATATTTTTCTTATCGTCAATACATAAAAAATAAAATAAAAAATTCGCGAACGTTTCGACCATTTTTTGTGGTCATCTTCAGCGCAATAAATTAAAAACGTGTAAAATTAAAAACTATATTGTAACGCGGTCATTGGGCTATTGTATACTCGCACGTTGCACGTTCCTTTTTCCATGCGGTCATTCCGGTGTGTGTGCGCTACTCCATAGGCAAGCAACCTTGAGTCTCTCCCCAGTTGGAAGGCTAGGAGGACTATGCTGATGCATTTGGTACTTCATTATATGTTGCGCGATACCTGCGTACATACGGAGCGACACACTGATTCACGGTTTACATCGATATAAAACTGAAGTTACTTACAATGAAATCGTGAACGGTATAGCGCACAAAACGGTAGACAACAGACGCAAGTTATCTTGGCATTGTTTCGAGAGATAATACTTGATCGTAGAACGATACAGCGCACAGATAACGGACGCAAACTGTCTCGACAATGTTTCAAGAGGTAATGACCGATCTAATATGTTTCGCTTGTCTCGAGGTTAAAAGATCGATGTATAAGAATTCGGTAACAAACAAATAGCGGTAATGTCAGTTGAGAGATCGATGTATAAGAATATTCGTTGCAAAACAAATAACGGTGATGTCAGTCAAAGACCTTGTAATACGGTAATATATGTATAATACAAATTCACAATAATATAATAAAGCGTGAAACAAGGGGCTCTCAAATTTTTGGAAGTCCCTCGATTACATCGAGATAGTTTTCGGGTAAATCCTCGGTGTCCGTCTGCATATTCAGACCATTCTTCTGTCTTTTTATACATATCATTTCAGATATTAACCGTTTATTGATATATGGTTCGCTGTCCAAAATTTCCACCGCATTCCACTCGAAATCATGACCAGACTCTAATCTATGCTCTGTGATTACCGAGCGACTGGTTGTGTCCCTTCTTATGTGGGCCTGATGTTCTTTAATTCTGGTTTGTAGTTGCCTACCGGTCTGACCCACGTAAGAAGCATCACAGTCCCTACAGTTAATCTTATATACTACGTTGCTATGTGCAAATTTCGGAAGGGCGTCCTTATGTGTTTTAATACAATTCTGCATTTATTCAGGCTATAATATGATAGCCTCAACTTGTGATTTTTTAAGATGTTTTTATATTGGTCGTTAATATGCCCTATTTACCGCGCCGGCTCTTACTGCCTCTTTTCCTTTAATCGATTTAATCACGAGAGCCTTATAATTTTTAATTCTTAATCCTTGGCATTTGCCAAGGATCATATCCGCCGCCGTTGAACGTTTTAGCCAGGATTTGCCTCGCCGGCAAATGCAATTATTCTTAAACACGATCCTGCGACTCATAATTATCCGTTACCAGTAATTGAATAAAAATGAACAGCTTTAAATTGCATCATCTAAACAAGAATCGGAACGCATTTAAAGCATAATGACCAAGATATAAGCGCTTATTTTTCCAGAAAGTGTTGTAATAATACAGAATTAAAAAATACTGACATTTTTGGTCATTGAACGGAATCTTACACTTAATAGTAATTTTTGTGATAAAACAAAAAAATTATTGTTAGGCGTAAGATCCCGCTTGATCGAAAGAGTTAATATTTATTTTGTAACAGAATTACACACATAAATTGTTATTTAGATATCGCGATATCCTGATCACTATTTACTTTTTAAAACATTACTATAATGTCCGATAGAACTTAATTGAAGGTTCGCTTTGTCGACTCGTCACCTGCGAGCTATATCGCTCCTTGGCTCGTCGACACACTTCGAATTTCGACACTCTATTGACACGCTTCGAATTCTCGTCGCGCCATTATCTTTTGTTCGCCGTATACGGCCGCATACCTCGCGCGCCGTACGTACGAACGTTTGATACATCGAGCACCGTGAATGTATAACTTTTGCGACGTCTGATCGAAAAATGGCCGTGCTGATATTCGCAAAAACCGTCGGCGATGAGCGAGATACGCGACGAACACGCGGAGAGACGCGGCGTGATCTGCTCGTAAAAAATTCCATTACGGCACATAGTAGGCTCCCAGGCATGTCCCGCCAATTTGTTTGTAAAATGGGGAAAGAAAATATCTCTTAGGGCCGGTATTACAGTCTCCGATTAACGTGATTCTCCCTAGATTCTCCGATTAAACTCACTCTTCGCCTCTTTCTAGGGGTATAGTTAGAAAGAGATGCAGAGTGAGTTTAATCGGAGAATCACGTTAATCGGAGACTGTGATACCGGCCCTTATTTTCATGCACATCCATCGGCTTGGCGGCACGATTTATTTTACGTTTCTCTAACAGCCTAAAATTGCGTGCGCAACAAAAATCAACGAAACACGGCTGTATATTGAGTGTCTCTTATCTAAATAAAATTCAATTTACATTGCAAAAAATAATCCATAAAATTTTAGTAAACCCATGCAAAACTTTATATGTACATATATAAAAGTAATTTATTTTTAAATTATATCAAGTGATTATATATATATATATATATATATATATCAAGTGATACCTGTAAAACTATATTTTACATTTCCATGCTGAGCCAAAAAGCTGCGATGAAATCGATATTTGCCGATTCGGTCGGCTCGTTAATACTCGGCCCTTGAATTCTCGTTTCCATCTGGTCGAAAGTCCGTCGTGCAAACCGAACTTCGTTACGAGGGCACGCTTATCCGATTCAAATGACAGCGACCTAATTATTCTGGCACTACGCGGTAATTTATTTTCTTCTTTTCTCGCTCGCGCACTGTCGACATGCTCCGACCACCCACGTGACTTTCAACAAGAATGAGAACGGAGTGCCGTCGTCTCTTTCTCGTGTCTGGGAAAAAGTCGTTTCTTTGAAGTTCCACGGAAAGTAGAACTCGGTAGATCTTCTGTCGCGGAAGGGAAGAACGACATGCTTTCTCGGCTGTCGAGGACAGTGCGGCTGACTACCTGCCATTGTACGTAATGAGACATGAGACGCGAAACAAGTTGGAAGCTTTTAGCGTGTCCGACTGCCGAGAGCAGTCCGAGGTAGGACCGCAGGAAATTTAGTAAACTCACGTTAGCCGCCCAATTTCTCTTCGGCTATGATAAAGAATATGGTCAGCGAAAACGGGAACACACGGGTCGCATTAGATATCCGTCATCCGATTACAATTTCTGATATTTTACCTCATAAACATTTACATTTATCCAATTAGCCTGAAATATTTGCTACTCGCGCAAATGCGGATCGAGAGAGCGCCGCGCCGCGCCGCGACGACCGGAACTCGCGCGCTACATTCGCTACAAATTAACAGCATCATTTGCAACTTGCGTGCACATAATTGTCACTGTCACGGATCACGCATGCCGGAACATTATTCCGTCAAGTGAGCTGCCGCGACAGATCGGGGTATCCCGAATTTCACCTGCCGAGATAAGAATGTGGAGCAGCTCGCCGATGAGTGGGAGTAAACCTGTTTTCGTGCGTCTGACCGTGTCGGGGAGGAATGTCTCTCCACGGTAACGTAAAATCCAAGGGGAAGAAAAAGAAGGGAGCCGTGAACCGTGGATTCACCCTGTCATGGTTGAAAAATGCGGAGAACGTCGGGAATTATCCGGTATCCCGCGGCGGTTGACGTTGATGCCTATAAACTGGGACGCAGAAAACTTGGGCGCTTCCCATTCGTCTAATCCCTTGTGGTTGATAACTGTGTACCTCGGAAGGCGGTATAACCATCGGACTTTTCAATTTTGCCGTACCGTTAGGCAGTCGTCCCGATTTAGCGATACATCGACACGTACCGCACGCGCGATCGAGGCGGAAAATTAGCGATCTGACGCGCGTATCTCACTTCGCTAAATTTATTTCGAGACATTAGAGAAAAAGAGAGAATTAACGCTATAAAATCAACGAGTTTCTCTTAACGCACAATGTTTACGTTTGTTTATATCGTATCGTGCAAATTTTCCGTGACTAGCTTGTACTAAAAATACGAAATTATCTAACTTCATCAGAGATTCGCTCTCCTTTTGTATACCTTACTTGCAGTATGAACGGGCAGAACAAACTTAGTTAACTTGGATTCGGGCTTATACCCATCTTTGAGTAACAGGCTTTGGTATAGCTGCACCTGCTTACCTGTAAACATGCATGGATTAACGCAGCAACTGCTACTAGGGATCCCGAATAAATAGAACACGTATATATATATGTACGCAGGATAGAAGTTAGTTCACTGAACGTTTTTCCTTTCTATAATCACTTTGCATCACGATTCTTCCACGTTGTTCGCGTGTATTCTCTCACCGTCGTGCGAGAGAAGCGGTCGTTCTCGTTCGAGCCGAAATCGATATTCATTAATTTCGTTTATCGGACTGCGCGAATCTACCGCGAGGTATCGCCTCGAAAACCGGTTCAATTTCGCGCCGGTTAATCACGCGCGGTGCGTATAGCGCGTCTCGGCTTCGCTCGTACGATTATTCTTCTGTGGTCTCGCGTTCGTGAGTACCGTCTGGGAGAAGAGGAGAAAGACGAAGCGTGTGGTAGACTTGAAGAGGAGGAAGTTTGAGAGAAATTCCAGGCGAGAAATGTGCATTCACACGCCGAGCGTTTCTAATGTATACGTATCGACCTCTTTCGTGTCCTTCTAAAAAGCGATGATAAAAATGAGCGCGCGTAATAGACGCCGCGCCGCCAGGCTCGCAGACGTGAGAATTCTGCTGGCAGCGCACAATTTTTAACGTGCACTTGGGTGCAAAGTGCGCGATGTGTAATATGTAAATGAAATTTTTTAATGCACCGAGATTGAGGAATAAAATTCGAAGGAGTAATTCTCGAATGTATTTATCTGAATGAAATTTAATATTAAAGTATTAAATTTCACGCATTTCATATTTATTATCATAATTATCAGGCTGCTAAACTTGATTAATTATTGCAATATTTATTAATGAACGTTAATCGTTTTACTTTTTAATAATGGAGTGATACTTTCGAACCCCATACGAAGCGTTTTGATTAATGAAAAGCGGTAACGCAACGCTGTAAGGGATAATTGAATTCGATTCGTCATTAAAAAATGAAAAAGTAGGTGTATGGGTATATTGAGAAGGAATCAAAAGCGGCGGTTCACTGTTGAAATTGAAACGTCAGTTGAAATGCGAACGTATTTTTCGGTCTTGTGCTATTGCATGCGACGCTATTTCCAATAATTGCAATTAATTGCAAATAATGGTTGCGCCCAAAGGAAAATTCAATAATTGTGTGCCTCGATCTCGGCCTCGATCCAGTCGTGGAATATGAGGACAACGTTTTATTGCAAAGATTCGAAAAATAACGAATTTGCTTTATTACAAATCGAGTTAAAATGATTACTGTCCAAGTGTATAGATAAATTCGAGCGGATAATTGGACTATATTTGAATAAGTAGGACGAAATAAATTGCTTAAAATAATTAAGCAAATTAATATTTTTAATGATTCTCATATAGTCACTGTAAGATAATAATTTTATCATCAGAAAATCGTTCTTCACTCGAAGGTCTCATTTACTTCTTTCACCGCGTAACGCTTTTGGCCATAATGTTCATAAACGACGAAAGTTGTAATAGCGTCGGTTTGATTGATACGCATCGAAGTAGCGCTTTCAATTGGTACGGTTGATAACTTTCACACTTGATTACGAATCCCCACTTACTTAATTACGATCGAAGACGCCAGCAGCTCGTTGACCCGTCCCGGGACTTGTGCGCACACCGCTGCCACATCTATCGATTTCTCGAGGGAACCAGCAGACCGAAAGTGGACTCTCCCGTGCGCACTGAAGGAGATGCACACGGTAATTAATAGAATCGCTTTTGGTGGCGATTTATATTTTCGTTTCGCGGATTCGGTCCTTGCACTTTCTGGCCTTTTGCTTTTACAAGTATTAGAGACAGCGAAATGTCTTCTGGTTTTTCCGGATCGCCTCGGTACCTGTACTCGAAGTCGGCGATACGACAACCAGACGGTTCTAAGGGCTCATTTCACAAGTCGTTGAAGCATAAATTGTCTCGTCGTCGATCGCTTCTCCTCCGAGGGTACGACATTCCCCGTAAAGAGAATCTCCTTGATCCAACGAGGCGCAATTCAATAGGTCGCTTCCTGATAAAAAAAAAGACTATAAGCCAAGCGGCTTCGGGAGAAAGGCGAATCTCTCCGCCTGTCGCACATAAATCTTCATTTCGGCGATCAGAGAAGTAGAAGTCGAACTCGGACACCCGTAACCCTGCGTCCGCCGCGGGTCGACCGGTCGCGATTTTCGTGATCTCGACGTCGATCGCGGTACATGTCCGATACGAAGGCGCGATCCTTCTTCGTTCCCTTCCGATCCCGTTTTCTCTCTCTCGTATATATGCTGGAAGGCAAAAGGACCGCGACGCGAGAAACGGGCGAGAGAGACAGAAAGAACCGCGGTGCGAAGAGAGAGGAGGGTGAAGAGAGGAGAAAAGATCGGTCAACGAACCAACTGACCATACACCGGGCCCTGGTGTACCTCACCTCGCACGCCCCTCCTCCCCGCTTTCCTCGTATTACTTCTCGGTGAATTTTTGCATACCGGTCACGGCACCTGAATTTAAAGCGTCGGTCGCGGCTGGTTCGTCTCTTTCGCTTCTCTCGCGCCCCTCTCGCTCCTCTCTCCGGACACAAGAGAAGAAAGTAGCCGATACATACGATCAGGTGCGCGCGCGTGACCGTTCCCCGTATTCCATAGGAGACTAATATTGTAACCGTGCACGTACGCGCTACTAGGAAACTCGACATCAATCATTTACGCGTTCTTGGGGAAGAATTCAAGTTCGCACCTCTCAGCTCTCCTATTCACGATGAGGATACCTCCGTCGGTCAGTGATGACTACGCTTGTTTCTGCAGTCGTATAATCATCGCAGCGGAACGGAACGAGCGAGGGAGGTTGTAATTTCACTCGCGTTTAATGTCGTACTTCGATAATTAATTGATTAATCGATGCGCCACTCACCGCGAGAAAGTCGGCGTCTTAGCAGGCTCGGCAGCCTTTATCGCGATAATTTATCGTCACGGCTAAACTGGATTGATAGTAGTTTACTATGCAGTTAATGGCGTTAAATATTATACGTACAAATTCATGGTTAACTTATCTCATTCACTACTGCGTAAAACCTTTCTGTTCTTAATTTCTTGTCTATTTCCTCTTTGATGTTGTTTTCAGTGTTTTCACCCGCAACATTTCTTTCCTGCTTCGTTTTTTTTCATTTTTTTAATACATATGTAAAATACGTGAGTAGTTTCTCTTCTTCTAATCACAGTCGCGTCATAGATGTAACCTATATTATATTTTTACATAGATAAGAGAAATTAATGAATAATTAACGAATATCGATTTCAGACCAACACGTGACAATCGAGCGGGCGATTTTTAAAGTTGACAATGTGAATGATTGTTTCTCTAGTACATATAACGACGATATGAGGAAATATAGCCTAAGAAAGTTACAATGCGGAACGATTACTGAAAGAAAGAACGCTTACAAGGCTTAATTCTCAACTTAACGTTGTGTACGCAATTATATATGTGCTATATATATTTATAACGCTATTTTTATCTACTTTTTTCCAATAATAACGTGCTTATGACCGCCCATTTATACGAATAAACGTTATAAAGAACACGAATTGATAGCGCTCTAAATTCTATTATTCTTTATCCCGAAAGGGTTCGCGAGAGATTCTCAACACTCGGGGAAAGCTGTTGGGAAAGTTCGGTTGAAATCGGGAAGTTGAATTGTTCAAATCAGTTACGCGCCGCATAGTTTGCGGACCAGCCGATCCTGTGAAATGGTATCGTGGAATGAAATCAAATCGAGCGCCGCGATTCCATCGGTTAACTTCTCAGAGCTATTTCGAATACGTGTCTCGCGAGTTTCGGCCGCAGCTCGAGAGGAAACCCAGATTACGGAGCGAGCGGTCGTTCCGTTCCCGGCCATCGAAGTTCTAGATCCTCGATATATTCGATCGCAAGGACTACGGGCTGCTGTGCAGACACTGGTGCCTGGTGCACGCACGATCGCGCGCAAGAGATAATCGCAGTTTACGCGGCTATTCGAAGGTGCGGTGCCACGAACCGTCGTCCCTTGACACAGTTCTCCGCGTGGCGTGATTTCTTTTTTTTTTTTGTTCCTCGACTTAATCACACGGCGAGATCTCGAGCTCCCGCAGCTACCAATTTCCTACGGCGCGGGGCTTCATCCATGCGCGAGGCAGCGAGAGGCAGAAAAAATCGCGATTAGCGATTTCTACGTGCACCTTCGACTTTCTACATAATTCCGACCATCGAATCATGCCTGGTCACGTTAGCGACTCCGCTTAATTGGCCCCTAACGAGACGATCCTACCGATATTTTCCCCCCACGACCGCGCGCGTACGGTGAACTCGGATAAGAGCAGAATGGGAAGATGGTAATGATGCGTGCAGCTGAAGTACGCACATAAGTCGTGGCGAATTGCAACTCGTTGCGATGCCGGTTCGAAAGATCGTCCAATTGAACGTTAATGGAACTCTCCTCTCGCAATCTAACGCAATCTTCCGCGACTGCTCATCGGCGAATTTCTTTCTTTTCTTCGCTTCTTTTGTGCCGATCGTGCCGCATTTAATCGTCGACTAATTTCTCGCGCGAGTCGATGGCGTCGGGCATTTTTCCCGCAACTCGGTATAATGGCCTCTATGGTCGCGCACATGCGTTACCACGTGTGAACGCACGCACGTACCCGTCGATGGAACTAATTCCGTCGGTGCACAATGACCGATCACCTGGCCATTATCCTGAAACTCGATTATCTCCCCGTTAAAACCGAGCAATGTATTCATCGATATTTAATCAGGCGAATCCGTCGACGCGGACACGGAGATCGATCGACGACGGCGGTATCGTTTAACCTTTAAGCACGTGCGCGCAACCGAGATTTCTATTTCTTAGTTAAATGTTATCTGATTACCAGTCACCTGTACGCGGCTTTGCATTTAACAATGCGAATGCGCTGTTCGCCATGGAAGAAGCGCGAGTGTGCGCGCCGAGTTGTATAACGAGTCATCAAGTCGGTTTCATTCTCATGCTGATTCATCGTATGTCAACACTATCGGGTTTTAGCGATTAGGGCCAACAGTAATTGGGAACCAAACGCTTTGATCCTTTACGTAAGTTTTATTATAGGTTTGGAGTCAACGTATATAGCCTATAATGTACGGAAAGGAATCAAAGAGTAGAGGCGGGAAACGCGCCGAGCTATTTTGGGGAGAGAGAGAGAGAGAGAGAGAGAGAGAGAGAGAGAGAGAGAGAGAGAGAGAGAGAGAGAGAGAGAACTCGATCAACAAAGTCCAATCGATAGTGTCGATACCGAATGATAGAAGGGAAGCGTTTACTTTATGTCAGCTCGAATGTTAGCCCGTTATCTCGCAGTTCTCTGTGATATTCGAGGCTCCAGGGCGGTATCGCTTTCCGTCAATGAAATATACGTCGGACATCGACACATCGGTTACCAGCGCGGGCTTACCTCTCTCATCGATACCTCGAATTTACGATAAAGAACGACGTGTCGCAGCGCGGAGAAGAAAATACATTTCTACCGATAAAACTCAGCGAACTGAGCCACACTCATTCGCGCTCCGTTCAGATTTCTTTCTCCTTTACTTCTTATTAATTTTTTCTTTCTTTTCTTTGACGTTCCTTTATGCCTGTGACGTTTGAGGAAGAATCGAATGAGCGACTTGCTTCATCCCGGTAGTAAAAAAAAATCATTATGCACGGAAACGCAAAACTCAGTACAAACAAATTATTATTTCCGCCAGTGTTTTGCAGTAATCGAAATTGCAAATGACCGTAATGGTGCCTCGCTGTAATTACGGTCGGAGTTACGAGACAATATTTTTTGCTAGATACGAAAAAGAGAAGGACAGAGAAGGTCTTCTTGCGTCGCACGTCAAGTGGCAATTGCCTCCAGGGATGACTGATCCGCACGGTCATTTATAGACTTGACGAACCCACGGATCTCACTATACTGCGAAAATTTTTTCGGTATAATATTTTTACGTGATATATACCCATATACATTTTTTATACATATACGTACAAGCAATAGTGCAACCAAAAAAATTAAAACGAAATGCAATCTAGTTTAAGAAAATAAAGCATAAAAATAAAAATAAAAACAAGACTCATATGTGTTTAATATAGATGGAGCAGAATAGCGCAGGTTGAAGCTCATTTTTATGTTTTATCTTCCTAAAAAAATTGGCAATTCTGAATTTATCTTTGCGGCTTCTTGTTATTTTGAATAGAATCAGGAAAGAGAATAATATAAAAGAAGCTTCTTTTTCTACCTTCGACTCGCGCCTTCGAGTTCTTCTAGACAGCCGCTAATTTTAGATTACACAAAATGCAAATGTGCCATTGGCGTGTATTGCGTCAAGACGTTTTAGCAGTCTTAATGCACCTGACAGGAGTGAGAAAAAGTTACGGCAACCGAAACGCTGAGCTGTAATTGGTCACGACAACGTCTCTCTATGATTCTCCGTCTCTCTATCTCGCGGGAAGTAATCCTCTAGTTTCGTGACGCATTCCCGGGCCTCAAATTGCCACATCCGCGTTATCTTATCGACGTTGGACTGAATTGTAGCAACCATCGCTCAGCACGCGACGTTAAATGTCGCAGGTGTAATAAACTACGCCAATGTTAGCTCAGGACGATACGTATTAATGTGTTCCCCCATCCTTTTTCCCCTCCGTTTGTTCATCGCATCAAGGGTATGACATCACGGTTTCTTAATATCTCGATAAACGTACGCGACCGCGCCCATGTTTGCTATCCTGCGCTGCACCGTATCCTGACTGCGCACAATGTGTGCATATTAGCAACATTAAACGGAAATTTCTGCGGTGCACGCTCAGGAAACAAATGCAATTTTCCGTGGTCGCGCACGACGCGAAATCAGACCAAAGCCGTGAAATTATTCCGTTTCGATGCCGCGGCTCGAAAGGCATCGATTATTCCATAAAGTTATTCATTTCGTTTTACAATACCGATATTTCATTCGATCCTACGTATAAAGCGGATTAATTACGTGGAGAAAAAAAATCGAGCTTGCGGTACGCTCGTGGAGTTACCTTCCATCTCTTCACAGGGCAGCAAGCCTGTTATGATTAATGAACAAAGTTACCGTTAATTAATATTACTACGTTAACGTATTAATGAACAAAGTTACCGCTATGCATATAGTGATGGAAACCGGTGCACAATTCCGCTTTCCGCATACGCGCGTCATGGGAAAAAGCATAGCGCTCTAAGGAGACATCAAAGGTACCCATCATAATGATAGCTCAATCATCCTGCGATTACTTCTCGATTCGTCTAGTCATCGCGACAAGGAACTGTTACGTTACAGAGAGTTTGTTCGATGTCATCCATATTTCATGGAGCAATCCGAACGTAATCGTTCGCCAGAAACAACAAAGGTGACAATAATACGTTGATAGACAAACAGTAATCTCGTCTGGAAAGATATTAATTTTCGAAATCGGAAACTTGATCACACAGACATTCTTCTTATTTAAAGATATGATATCGATATAGCTATTATATTGAGGAAAAAGTATTAAAAAATTATTACTTTCTAGCATTTTTTTTTTATTTTCTACTTGTTTCATGTCAACTTTCGTCTCGACTTTCCTCTCTGCTTGGCAATTCGCGCCTCGATAGCGATCATAGAATAGCGTCTCGGGACGCGATTTCCGATTCGGCGAGACGGAATTGCTGATCCCGGCCGCGTACGTGTGCGTGACACGATGATCTAATTTCCATGTGTGCTGGAGGCTGGAGGCAAGCACACCAGCGGCTTATCCGCGATACGATACGATTTCGCGCTTCCGCGCGCATCGCTTTCTCGCCTCGCTCGCTCCTCCACCTGTCTTTTGCTTCCTTTTCGCAATCGCGGTTTTTCACGCCTCTGCACGCGTATCGGGAGCCTCGATCGATCCACGCTCGGCCGCGACCGGTCGTCATGACTATGCTCCAGCTCTCTCGCAGGATTGTGAACGCAAATATGCGAAAGCCGCACGGAGACCGGCGACTCGGTTACGTTCGATCGAGTGCCGCAATAAATTCGACTCGGGATAAACGTCGACTCCCGATCGTTATCGGTGCCGATAACGGACGCGACCGTGCCGAAGCCGAGGAGAAATCCTAGCAAAAAGCGGTAAATCCCGAATGTCCCGTGAGTTTTTGTTTGCAAATGAAATGTATGGCGCTGATGAACTCTCGCGCAGCGATTTCGGCGCTTTCCTATTATTTTCAGCGACGTAGGTCCTGTCAATGTCCGGCGCTCTTGTTAACGCGACGCGACTAGAAAATAAACGGGACGGCATGAACAACAAAAACGGATACGAGCGCGTAAAAATCACGCGGACTTTATTCTTTCTCGTATATTCCGAGAGAGAGAGAGAGAGAGAGAGAGAGAGAGAGAGAGAGAGAGCGGGAATCTAGATGCGTTTCGAAAAACATTTCTCAAGCTCGTCATATCCGACGCGAGGGATCCAGAAGCGTAAGGTACCTCGGATGCGTTTCGCAAAATCGGGCGCATCGACACGAAACCGCGAGTAGCAACGTGCGATTTCGTCCCCGATTTTACCGTGGGAACCGCGAGCGAAATAATTAAATCGCGACGAATCGCACGGACACGTTCCGATTTACGCGAGCGTGTTAATGCCGATCGGCCCTGATAAGGATACCCGAGATACACGGACGCGGGCGCGTATACACACGGAATCGGGGAAGGCTGGGAATAACTATTGCCACACTGCGCTCCTTTTTTTCGCCTCTGCCGCCCGCTTCCATCCGGCGATTTCTCGCGTGCGCGTTACGGCCAGCCATCAGCAGCGGGAAACGTGGACCCGCGGTTTCTCCCATACCGTCGTAATTGCGTTGAATTGGCCTAACAATTCAGGATACGCTGCGATCTCTTTCTCTCTCTTTCTCTATTTCTCCTACCAGCTTCCAGTTCTTTTCCCTTGATATTTTTCTATCCGCCCGGTGCGACCATTCATCGGTATCTATTCGCGGATAGTGTTTTTCTTCGGTACGATTTAATTGTAGCGCGAGTTGCGAAATTCGTGCTCGCTCACTCATTCGTTCATGCGGCGAAATAGCTGCGGTTAAAGATTTACGAGCGAAAAACGAGCGACGGCTGTGCAAAGAGCGCGCCCGCTCGATTTCAGCCTCTCGCGGCGCGCGGAATTGAAACAGAGCCAGAGGTGCAATTAATGGACTTCTGCGGCGGCACGCGATCGCCGTGTTTGTTACGCTCGCTCGGGAACATACGCGTCATTTTTAATCGAATTAAGTGTGGAATATTTGTCAAGCGCCATGAAAAGCGTGTTGTAGCGAATTTTTATAGGCAAATGCTATTCAAGCGTTCTCATCGTTCGCCTAAGATGAAATTAAGGGCAACAGGTAGTTAGAGAAACTGGAAGTGTAATCAAGTTTCCCAGTCATCAAACCAAGTCATTTTTTTCGTCGAATCTGTGAAGATAATATATGTGTACACTCCCACATAGTAATTTATTGTAATAATTTATGCCGCGAAATTGCAACTTCGCCACGTTCCACGCATCTTATACGTATATCTGCGTAAAAATGAGGAAACTTATTGCGTCACGTAGCCTTTTGTCGAGTCCGCAGAAAAGAAGGAAGGAAGGAAGGAAACAAATCCGATCTGCATCGCGATCGCGCGGAAATACTTTTCACAGAAAACTTTTCTCTCGCGCGCGTTCGCGCTCGCGATATTTCACACGCGTCTCTGGACCGTCCGTATAAGATATCCGTTTTCTCACACGCGCCGGGATGCGGCGGTCGACGGTGAAGAAACAACGGAAGAAAGAAAGCACGACGAGCCGATCGCGAAAGGCTATAGCGATACCAAATCCGGTTCCGTCTTTTCCGTACGTGGACCGCGTTGCTCGCATGTAGACACGTCCGCATTTGTACTCCGGCCGTGTACTAACGCGAAAGAATTGCTTCCTAGTCAGCGAGGTATAACGATATTGGCTGAACGAGAGTTCAACGTTCCATGTGAAACCGCTCGCTCTTATGCGCGCGCCCTTTGATATGCACATTTGCGTTAATATGTAATTACGACGCGGGTAATTTAATCGCGCTTTAAAGTTAGTGGGAACTTTCAATTCGTGTTTGAAGTTAAGAAACTACGTCATTCGCGAGATGAAATGGATGAGACCTCTGCGGGAAATGCACCATTTAGATTTTTAACGTAAAATTTACTCGCTCGGGCTCGCGTTTTATGACTTACAACTCAGTCTCTATTATCTCGAAACGTTGGTGATAAAAGTTACATTTGGAGTTTCCAAGATAAGGACGATATCGAGAAGCGCAGTCATATTTCGTGAAGTAATTACCCTCGTCTTAGCGGAGACTGATCCTCGATCTCGCGCGAAGTTTCCTCGACGTGACGATGGTTTCGCGGCGCGGGGGGATGAAAGAAACACGTATCTTCGCCGGTGCACCTGTGTGCAATCATCTTCACGGGCGCCGGCGCGCGATGGCGGTCGTTAGTTCCCCGTTAACGCACGCTTCGTTATCCTCGTTAGCGCAAAGTAACGCGCGTGCGAATGCAGATTTCGCGTCTCTAACGAGCTCGACGGATCGAATACTTTCGATTCCGCGATGCTCCGGTCTTTTCGTTCACGAGTGGGTGAAACTAATTTGGAAGAGAGCACAGCGCAGCCAGATGCTCGCAAGCAGTAAAATCACCGCGTGATAAGACATCGATGAGCGCGCTCGTGAATTCGGAGAAAAAAAATTAAGCCAAAAGATTCGAATGTTATATATGACGTCACACAGCTGGAACGTCTTTGTGCGAATTACTGTTGCATCTATTCCACGAACGGAGAGATCATCGGTCGATGTCATCGGATTTCCTTCCCTACCGCCAACGGATGTTCTACGTAATCCGTACACAGATACATGCAGTTTTTCCATTTTAAGATCTAAGACACTCGGAATTTAACGACCGAGTGTCTCGCGGAAACGATTGCGCGCTCTCATTTTCGAAACTCGTTTCTTCCGTTCGCGGCGACACGCAACGTGTCATTTCCTTCGTGCTTTCAACCTGGCTCGACGCAGACAATTAACAGATAACGTTAGTGATTAAACGAACTAGTGGATTTGCACGTAAAATTTGATTTATTCTTCGAATGTTTTATGTAATGAAATATGTACAAAATTTTGACGCGCGTCATTAAATTATTTCCCATTATTAGAGAGGTAGATCAATGATTATTAATAAGTATTAATTATCAATATGCTCATTACACTTTTGCTGTGTAATGCGTAATGTGGCTTTCCGTACGTGATATTGCATTGTTTATACTTTATAGTATATATTTATTAATATACGAATTTTGAACGACGATTTGAAGCATTCGTTAATTGCCACTATAAATTATAATATTTATTATATTCGACCACATGTGTTTATATTCTGTTGCATGTCATAATCGAACCGTTCTAATTAGTCTAATTATTACATGCAATAATTCCTCGATAAATTTATTTTAAATCACTTCATATCGCATATTAATGAACCATGTTAATGAGATAACGTCAAAATAATGGCAAATCAAAAATAATATCTCTATCGGAAACGTAAATATCTGATTGAAACTGCAGCTTTTAATAAATAAATCAAGACATTGCTCTAAAAATATAATCACTCAATATGTTAACAATGTATGTGTGCTTAATAATTAGCTTATAACGTTTTCTAATAGCTTTTTCGCTGAATCCAAAATCTCATAACAATTGCCATTTCCATCGCTCCACATTTTCGTGTTACAGTAGCAATAGCAGCACAGTTTTAAAATATGTAACAGCGCACGTATTGCACGATGCAATATGAAAATCTTTTATTTTCCCATTTTATTTTCGAAAATTGTTATTTGTTTATAAGAACGCTATATTTATGTTGTCGGGAAGATTCAATCGCAAATAGAATTGGTACCAGGGCGTATCGGAACTAAAGCATATTATATGTTTAACATAAAGAACGCTGTCAGTTTCCGCTTGCTACAATCAAAGCGTGATGGAAAATGAAAACAGTGTTATTATTTAACACGTAATACTCACGGTTGGAAGCGACTAATCGGGATGCTGGTCAAATTCTTCCTCTGGAATTCAGCGTTTCTTTCTCAGCGACGTGGGAAGACTCCTCAAACTCGATAGTGACTCATGATAACTCGCACTCTTATGAGGACAGAGGGAAAGAGAAAAAGGGAGAGGGAGATCCAAATGCACCGCTACGCACGCACCCCCTCGGTCCACCCTCCGCGATTCGCACGCACCGCGAGCACCGTGACACGCGCACCTCTTAGATCTCGCTCAGTGGGTCGTATCTCGGAGCTGAGAAGCTCGCGCGTGAGGCAGAGGATAAACACTCCGGCACAGGCGGGTGGATTCCCCTCCTTCTCTCCGGCGAGATGGAGAACGGCGACGAGAACCGTCGGTCGCGAAGGGTGGCGGTCGACTGAGGCGCCTCGTCCTCGTCGTGCGTCGAGCATTCGCTCGGTGCACCTCCCGCGCTCGTGGCTGCCTGCGGCCGATCGCCGCCGTCCGCGGTCCGCGGACACACGCGTGCCTGCGTAGCCCCCGCGTGACCCCCGCGTGCGTGTACGCGTATGTACGGCGAGGGAGTACCGAGCCAGTACTCGGAGAGAACGGCGGACGCTCTTGCACAATTGTGTTATATCGCCGTAGCGCCCAACATTCGCGAATCTCTCAGCATTTCGGAGAAATGCACCTCTTGCATTTCGGAGCGCCGAGTGTCGAGAAACTTTCTCTCGGTTCCTTTGTACGATTCCCGCGGTTCACTCGCGATTAAACGCATGTCACTGCAATTGCAACTCTCCGTTCCCTCCGGCGACAAGTCGAATTTAGAACGGATTCGCTTGCGCGGATGCAACTACTTTGTCTGAGCGAGCTTTGTTACTCCAAAGGGAATTTGCCTTCCATTGTTCGTCTGTCATGCGTGACGTAATGCGATAGAGAAATATTTTTAGACTACTTTGGCTTTCTTACGGTCGTTCTGTAAGTCGGATTTATATATCTTGTGTGGTCGACAATATTCTGCATTTTGAAATTGGGGTCAATGTGTCCGCGCCATGACTGCATAAAATCCAAAGCGCAGGCGAAATACACGTTGCAATTTATAGAAAGCATGACGTATCGCGAGGTACTCGTTTTACAAATCAGTTATTTTTATCGCTGATTTTTATATATTTTTCCGCGTAAGCGAATAAGAGTGTCTTCTAAAGAACTTTATACAAAGAAACATTTTCAGCACGATTTGGCTGCTTAGAGTTCCGTCGCACGCGAGCTCTGAAAACATCTTTTGTCTTCCTTCTCTTATAACCTACAGTGAAACTCACGGTAAAATATCATGAATAGAGCTAATGAAAGCCGTTTCCGCGGCGATTCTTGTTATTAAATGAAATAGTTATTATAACAAAAAGAGAGAACGGAAGACATTCTGTAAAGCGACAGAAAAATATACTATTGCTTTTCAGCCTCAACATGATCCGGAAATCACCTGCTTTTTATGAACAAATTCTTGTAGCCTATAGTCAGACAAATAGAAGTTGTTTTCACACAATTTTTTTTTTAATTTCAATCGTAATTAAACTAGAGAATAGATAAGATTTTTAATTAATTTTATTTTATATTCGAATATCGAATTTTTGATATTATATTATATAACATATATTAATATAAAATTAATATAAAATTTAGACACGTTTTCAATACACAATTTATCTTGTAATTTAGAATTAGAGGTTTTGCAGAGATTTCGAATTTCTGTCTCCGCAATATGGGTTTTTTCTTTTAAACTGTTGCTGGTTTTTGCCAATTATTGGCAAAAACATATTCTCGACTGCAAGACGTCACTTTCGGTGATACGTGTCGTTATCTTTTCAAAAGCGGGACTATCCATCATGAAATTTAACAATTCGTCGTTACTGCTATTTATTGGAAAGCGTTTGTACGTAGATTGGACGGTTCGTAATTTTTATACAATTTCGCGTGTGAGGCATGTGCGTTATATGCTTATAATTGTGAGTAGGAGAAAAACACGACGGACAGAAAAATTGAAATAAATAAAATTCGATTGCATTGTACATGGGATTCACACTTTGATTAGTAAAATGCAAGTGGACTGCACGTAATGTAGGTGGCAAATCCTCCGTCCTTTCTAAAAGCTTTCGTTTTCGATCGTAAATCCATCCGAAAATTTACGAGACCGTGCACATCCGTCGAATTGCATCCGTTTGATTCTCCCCTCGCCGATAAATCACAGTTATCCGTGTATGTTGCGGATTCGATGCGCTGTTAAGCGGTCCCGTATTTTAGGCATTAAGCGATTCAAGATTTGTGAAATACGTAGCGAAGGGATTTGCAGGGATTCAGCTTCAGCCTCACGATGGAAAACGAGACAAATTGTAATTACAAATGTACAGTTACGTACGCTATCATCTTGTATTTTATTAAACTGCCGCGAATTGAAATACATGTTATACCGATGAGATTTTATAACGTTAAATTTTTATTTTATTTTATTATAATTTTTAACTCATAGAGAGTCTTCATTATTGATTTTGTATATACGGCGCATAATATCAGAAATTCAAGTATGCGACAAAAATAATGTTTTTAGTTAGGTCATATACACAAATACAAATGTTAAACAATATTTTTTAATTAACCAATCGATTATTGGTCGCGATATCACTTGTCAATTATGACATATAAAAGTATAATCGCGAGGGTCATTTGTCAACGTCACGGCGATCATAAAACGCGAGTGCTGTTTGCACGTCGCGGCGTCGCGAATGGCGAATAATTCACGAATATCCGTGCTTCCGTTCCCTCAACTCTTTCGTCGCGGCCGTAAGTTTTTGTATTTCTGACTGGTGCGCGAGCCGGATGCTCGGCAACAATAACGCCTTTAATTATGGCAAGCAATTAAAATCGTTTCCGCGCGCGGACCCGTGTTTGCACGCCGTCCAGCGCCGAATGTCGCGCGTTGAACAATGAAAAAGGCCTAATTGTATACTGATGGATGCAAGATTTATTCTCATAGACGAAAGAAAGATATTCTATATATCTCTAGGAACAAAAGTCGCATCTTTTGAATTTACTTTAATTTGCAAAAAAACATAGTGATTTTGAGTATGCTGAAATTTTATGAATTATTATTTAAATTCTCTTCTCATATACTGCCACGTTAACTGTTCTCTTATGCATGGAAAAATGTACGCAACGGATGCGAAATGACAGAATTTGCAAGTATAATGAATAAAATTTTCTAATTGGAGGTAGAAAGGGCGCGAGGAAGAAATTGTGGCGAAAAGGTAATAAAAGCTTGGCAAGAAAGATATAAATGCGACCAACGTGCAACACGGCAGCAAAGATACACGAAGAAAATGTAATATCTCTTCAGAATTCGTTTTGCTCAGAGGTGTTAGATTTCCAATGTCAGCATATCTGAATCTTCGTGACATCAAAGCTTTGTAGTCAACGCAGCAGAGTAACATGTTATCCTAACATATTTATATAAACGCAAAAAAATACAATTTAGATTAATACACGTAGCATTGTTAATAATTTGAAGAAAGAATTTTCGTGTGTCAGAAGCTTACGAAACAATATGTAAAACATATAGAATGAAGTGTCGATTGTCACGAAGCATATTTTTAAAAAATCATGAATTTTTACAAAGAAAAGAATTTAACCTTTTCTTATCATAAAATATCTGTATTCGGGAGATACAAGTAAGAAACCTATAACATAATTTCTTAATCGATCCTGCGGCCACTTTGCGAGCAGTAGAGATGATCGCTCGTTGTTTCTGTACCACGGATGCGTGCGGAGGAAAATTCGCTTTTTCGCGAGACGCGGACGCTTCCCTTTGACGTACATACGCGCGTCGTAATTTCTGATACTTTGCGGTTAATCTGGCGTAGCCGTAATATACGCGCGGCGCCGCGGACGCATAACTGGGAGATGAGATACATTCTACCGTACACGTCGGGGATGGCCGTAATAACGCCGTAAACGTCGTGAGAGCATCGCGCGGCAACTCAATATGTTTCCATCAAGTCCATCGTCCGCGCCTCTCTTCGTCGTTCTCGTACTTTTGAAACTATCGTGGTGCGCTTGCAATCAAGAGCTTAGATCTGTTCGAGTCTTTTATCGGTTTTCGCAAACTGGCCAACAAGGTTGCGTCGCCGTTGGATGTACAATATACTTCGATGTAACCAGTCGAACGATTCGTCGCGGACAAAAGTTACATTCGCCTACCGATAAGTGATGGTTTGCAGCCGCGTTAGTTAATTGCGTTTAGGGTTTGCGTACAGTTTGAGCAATTCGGTAGGTAAATCCTCCGGGGTTTTGCTGATTGGAGTCAAGCCATTGCGTGAGCATTATAGCGGCAGCGTTTCTCGACTGATACACGAAGGAAATCAATCGAGCGACATGCATCTAAATTGACCTGCAACCTTGTCATAATTAATATCGCAGAATTCTATGGATTAAGGATACGCAAAATGAGAGTTTCAATTACAAGAAGCCACGATCTCTCGCTGTTCGATTTTTATCGACATTTTTTACGTGGATTATTTTTCTATATGTATCGGCATAATTTTCGGATAACGCTAAAAATAATGAGATAATACGATAATAAACGTTAGAAGGGAACGTTATCTTGAGAGCTCCAGAAACGAGATATCGCTAATCAGAAATGACTTTGTTTCGCCGTAATAATCCCGCTGAGAAGACTGATCCACACTGTCATTTGGGTTTAGCGAACCCACGGATCCGAGCGGAATATATTGCTCACGTACACGTTATATACATCCACATACGTATATGCTTCTGTGAGCGATAGTGTAATAAACATTTGAGGAAAAGCAATATACAACCTAATATTAGAATAACGGAGAAGTATAAAAATAAAAATAAGAACAAGACCCATATGCGTGCTTGATGAAGTATATAAGACAGCGAGAGCTAAAGCCGCTTTTTTTGCATCCCTTAATTGGAAAAAAAATTGACGTAATAAAAGTCGACCCGCGTTCATTTCAACGCCGCGGTGACGGCGCTTTTATGAAGATTAAAGATATCAGGGGTGAGAGCGACATAAAAAACTTTCTCGTGACGTTTTCTTTCATCGATGAGAGACTAAAGAAAATAAGAAAACTCGGAGAGGAGTGGGTGAGTGATCGAGGAAGTAAACGAGGAAATCTGCCTCTCAACGGGCACTGCGAGCACTGCTTTCTCAGCCGTAATATTGGAAGTTTACGAGGTTTGCCGTAATCGAATCTCGTTGTACGGCCACAGAAGGCCTTTGGCAATCTGCTAGACTGCTAGAGGGTCGACGCTACGCGACGTCGACGACGTGTCACGGAAATGCGAGCCTTACCTAAAATGATGCGTGATATACTGTAGTTTGACGGCGTTTTAAACAGACGAGGTTTTGCGACAAACGTTCAGCGGGTATAAATATCGTCGATTCGAGTTAAAAATTTATCTGCCATATTACACTCACAACCTTTATTACTAAAATTGGAGAACGAGAGAAAATATTTCTGCGGTTTTTAATTATGTCATGATTAAATTCACTGCTGATGTAGCAAGAAATAGCAAATAACAAGAAACCCAAAAATTTTAAAGAATTTTTTCATTATGAGTATATTATGATTATATCATGCCTGATATGACTACACAGTTAAATTAAAACTGATACCTAAGTCGCAACTTAACCGAATGTTTGTACCTGTAGTTAAGTTTCGAAGTACAAAATAATGAGCGGAACGCACGATGGTTGCATTACTCTCACCTTATGCCGGCTAATTAGTTTATGCGCGCATCAAGGAACTAATTAACCGTTTCGAATAGACTTTCGTTTACGATCAATTTCTGTTACGAAGTGCAATGACCGGCTGAAATATAATACTGGCAATATCATATTATTAAAGGTATAGCTGCGGGAAAATCGTATTAATTTATCTAAAATTGAATATATTGATAATTTTCAGCACTCACAAATCAGTGATGGTAATCTTGAATTTTACCAAATTTTTAATGCTCACTGAGGCAATTACGCTATTATAGTTATATCTCTTCAATGTGTTTAATCTTACGAACTTTTGCTTTACATATATATATATATCTCCTCTTTTTTTTCTTTCTCTTTTTTTTCTTATCTGGCATATCTCTTTTTTATACAAAGAAAATAAATAAATAAAAATAAGAAAAATATATAAAATTAATAAAATGTAAAATAAAAATAAATATTTATCTACGATATATACCAGGGGAAAAAGCCATTTAAACGTAAATCTTATCTCATTCTACGAAAAATCGAAATTAACGTGCAATGTGATAGCAATCGAAATTACTGTAAAACAATGTTCTGCAAATAGATACGTGTTGAAATAAACTTATTATGATACGTCATAAATATTTTTATGAATAAAAAAGTCAGACTCGCAAGAATGAACAAATTAAAAAGCGCGGGCGACGAAATTATTGGTACACCAGAGATTTTATTCAATTAGGCTCACCGAATGTGATCGCCGAAAGTTTCGTCGAAAATTATTGTTGAAAAAAGACCTTACTCTGCTGTTTTTTCCGCGCGATATTAAAGGAAAATTGCATGCGCGCCACGCGAGAGCAACTTTATGCTAACGTATTGTGCATTATGTACGGAAGTCAAAGGATAAAAGTTATAACAATGTGTTATGTATATGAATTTATAAACAATATACACAGGAATCGCATAAAAAATGCTCATCACAATAATTGCACGGCGAAATAAACAGCGTTACACATGATGAATAAATTGAATTAATAATAAATTATTTCGTGCGTCTTACATTTTGGGAAAAGGTGTAATACGAAGACATGGCATGAACAAAACACATGGTTTTTACATATTTTTATTATAATCAGTGGCTTTCAAAATAAAATTTCAATTTTACAGTAATAGCTGTTTTACAACTTTTCGTTGGTACTGCATTAGTATATCAATCTTTACACAGGTCATTGGTGCATTCTTTACAATTTTGGATTACGTAAGGATTTGTATATTTACAGAAGTTGCGATAACCGCAGCTACGCATGATGAGTTTTTTGCCATTATATTCTGGAAAAAGAGAGAAGATTCATTATTATATTACAATAAGTTTCTTACTATACATGTATACATCATACATACATACAATGTTAAAGATTTCATTTTTTTATACAATTGCTTTAATTAAAATTATATATGCGAGTTTTTGAAAGTTACTGGAAGAAAATTAGAAAATACTCGAATATTGGAAAAAATTCAAATAAGTTTTATTATTATTATGATAGCATATATAAAAAATAGAACAAACTAAAGCCTCTACAACCTGCAACATTACCTATGTACGTTATTCTGGATATAGGATCCAATATGTTAAAAGTCATAAGATTATTTATTTTAGATACTTACCGATATTATATGATACACATACGTTATTATCCAGACTACATGACACTACTTCCGCCGAGGTTGGATTATGTTCACAGGTTGCACTGATCAACGAATTGCAATTATAACACTTCAATGCCTCATCTTAAAAAAAGACATAAATAAAGCAATAAACTAATAAAAAGATCTTTAGAAATGATCTTATTAAAATAAAATTAGAAAGCGATTGTTCACATTCAAATAAAATTAAGATAATTGTTTAGATGGGGGGGGGGACCACCTTGGATGACTTTGATATTTTAGTATGTTGTCAAGGTCACCCTCCTGAGTGACCTTCAGAAGGTTTTAGCCCGCGCTCGTTATTCGTTGAAAAGTTATTAACAAAAAATGTTTCGAAAATATAGCAGTTATTTTGAGTATTGGAAGGCATAAATGACTAATATATACATCGAAATAGTTCACGCATACACTTTCCACGCGAAACGAGGTGCCATATTGGTTCGTGGTGCGCTTGAGACAAGCTGGTTTATATATATATATATATATATATATATATATATTGTATATACATGCTTGGAACGCGTGCTATTCAAAACAAGGTCACTGCTTATTTACATTTAGACGTTGTGATTTTTGTTAAAGCAGAGCACACACACATATGTGTATGTTCTGCTTTATTATAGAAGTTATGATTTTCGTTAAAGCAGGGCACACACACACACGTGTGTTGCCCTGATTTATAGAAGTTGTGATTTTCTTTAAAGCAGGGCACACACACGTATATATTAGTTATTTATGCCTTCCAATACTCAAATAGCTGCTATATTTTCCAAACTTTTTTTGTTAATAACTTTTTAACGAATAACAAGCGCGGGCTGAAACCTTCTGAAGGTCAGCAGGAGGGTGACCTTGACAACATACTAAAATATCAAGGTCATCCAAGGTGGTCCCCGCCATCTAAACAATTACCAAAATTAACTGTAACTATACAGTGAAACAAATTTTTGATTATATAATTATTAGAAATTAGAATTATTTAATCCTTCAGTTTTTAATATTAACATTGCGTAATCTATAGCAACTGTTAATTATTATCCACAATCTCTAGATTAATTTTATATAAAAAAAATTAGTATCAACCTTTACACAGGTCATGGGTGCATTCTCTACAATTTTTGATTACGTTAAGATTTGTAGATTTACAGAAGTCGCGATAACCGCAGGTACGTATGATGAGTTTTCTGCCATTATATTCTGGAAAAAGAAGATTGACTATTATATTACAATAAGTTTCTTACTACATATATACATCATACATACATACATACAATGTTAAAAATTCTATTTTTTTATAAAATTGCTTAGAATTAAAATTATATATGCAAGTTTTTGCAAGTTACTGGAAGAAAATTAGAAAAAACTCCAATATTGAAAAAAATTCAAATAAGTTTTTTTATTATTATGGTAGCATATATAAAAAATAGAACAAACTAAAGCTTCTACAACCTGCAACATTACCCATGTACGTTCTGGATATAGGATCCAATGTGTTAAAAGTCATAAAATTAATTATTTTAGATACTTACCGATATTATATGATACACATACGTTATTATCTTGACTACATGACACTACTTCCCCCGAGGTTGGATTATGTTCACAGGTTGCAGTGATCGCCGAATTGCAATTATAACACTTCAACCAGTCCGCCTCACCTTAAAAAAGACATAAATAAAACAATAAACTAATAAAAAGATCTTTAGAAATGACTTCATTAAAATAAAATTAGAAAAACAATTGTTTACATTCAAATTACATTAACTGTAACTATACGATGAAACAAATTTTTTGATTATGTAATTATTAGAAATTAGAATTATTTAATCCTTCAGTTTTTAATAGTAATATTGAGTAATCTATAGCAACTGTTAATTATTATCCACATTTTCTAGACTAATTTTATTATATAAAAAAAATACTAAGGACCTATAAAATTTTAAATTGTATTAACATATAATATCAAAAATGTACAGTAACAAAAATTCTTATAAATTAACTTTTTAGAAAATATTTTGCTGTTATTTATAAAATTGTTAACAAATAAATTACATTACGTACCTGAATGAAAAATAGAAAGCACAACTACCAAAAATATAATGAACACAAAGAACCGATCTTGCCCTAGCATTTTTGTTGCACATTGATTTACCTATGTCCAATCGAGAACTGTCACAGTATACTCGTTGGCAAGGTTATTATATAAATTGTTCTACGATGTTTGCTACAAAAACATAGATAACTTTTTTATCACTATGATAACTTATTGATGATTGTATCAAGTTATCGGAAATATTACTAATGCTGCGATTTCTTTATACTAATGCTTTTATATACGTTAAAAATAAGAAATGTATTAACTTTAATTATTACACTTTTAACATTTTATAGAAAATGTTTTAAGAATCCTTAAAAAAAAAAATATATGGATGAATATTTTTAAGTAAAATTAACAACCACAGCAAATCTTTCTCAAAGACAAGCATTCAGAAGTATACAACATATACATTTATTTAAACACAGGAATTGCGTAAGAAATTCTTATCACAGTAATTGCACGGCGAGATAAACAGCGTTACGCATGATGAATTAATAATGAATTATTTCGTGCGTCTTACATTTTGGGAAAAGGTGTAATACGAAGACAGGCATGAACAAAACACATAGTTTTTACATATTTTTATTATAATCAATGGCTTTTAAAATAAAATTTTAATTTTACAGTAATAGCTGTTTTATAACTTTTCGTTGATACCACATTAGTATCAACCTTTACACAGGTCATGGGTGCATTCTCTACAATTTTTTATTACGCCAGGATTTGTATATTTACAGAAGTCGCGATAACCGCAGGTACGTATGATGAGTTTTCTGCCATTATATTCTGGAAAAAGAGAGAAGATTCATTATTATATTACAATAAGTTTCTTACTATACATGTATACATCATACATACATACAATGTTAAAGATTCCGATTTTTTATACAATTGCTTTAATTAAAATTATAGATGCGAGTTTTTGCAAGTTACTGGAAGAAAATTAGAAAATACTCGAATATTGGAAAAAATTCAAATAAGTTTTTTTATTATTATGATAGCATATATAAAAAATAGAACAAACTAAAGTCTCTACAACCTGCAACATTACCCATGTACGTTATTCTGGATATAGGATCCAATGTGTTAAAATTCATAAGATTATTTACTTTAAATACTTACCGATATTATATGATACACATATGTTATTATCCTGACTACATGACACTACTTCCCCCGAGGTTGGATGATGTTCACAGGTTGCACTGATCGCCGAATTGCAATTATAACACTTCAACCAGTCCGCCTCACCTTAAAAAAGACATAAATAAAACAATAAACTAATAAAAAGATCTTTAGAAATGACTTCATTAAAATAAAATTAGAAAAGCGATTGTTTACATTCAAATAAAATTAACTGTAACTATACGGTGAAACAAATTTTTTGATTATGTAATTATTAAAAATTAGAATTATTTAATTCTTCAATTTTTAATTTGCGTAATTTATAGCAACTGTTAATTATTATCCACATTCTCTAGAGAGAGAGAGAGAGAGAGAGAGAGAGAGAGAGAGAGAGAGAGAGAGAGAGAGAGAGAGAGAGAGAGACTAATTTCATTATATAAATAAATATAAATAAAAATACTAAGAACCTAAAATTTGAAATTGTATTAACATATAATATCAAAAATGTACAGTAGCAAAATTTCTTATAGATTAACTTTTTTAGAATTTTTTTGCTATTGTTATTTATAAAATTGTTAACAAATAAATTACCGAAAATTTACATTACGTACCTGAATGAAAAATAGAAAGTACAAGCACCAAAAATATAGTGAACACAAAGAACCGATCTTGCCCTGGCATTTTTGTTGCACCTTGATTTACCTATGTCCAATGGAGAACTGTCACAGTATACTCGTTGGCAAGGTTATTATATAAATTGTTCCACGATATTTGCTATAGAAACATAAATAACTTTTTTTATCATTATGATAAATTATCGATGATTGTATCTAAAGATATAAAATCAAGGATAGAACTCACAATAACAATAAATCAAAGTTTTTAAAACAATCAAAACAAACAAAGTTTTTAATCAACTTTAATATCTATTTACCGAATTAAGGAGGTTCGGTTGCTTCATCGGAGGGAGTAGTGGGACGCGGGGGTTCTGGCAACAGCACACTAGCGTTTGAAGTAGTGGGAGTGAAGGGGGTTGCTCTGATTGGTCGCCGCGTGTATAGTGCGTGCTGCTGTTCATGTCGTTCACGACCGTGGCAGTCTAGCAGACGAAAAATCAAGCAATTTATGCTTTAATAATTAATTTTTCTACGAAATGTGCGGTAACCTTCCCCTTTTTTTTACTCATTTATTTGTAAATTATTAAGTTACATGTGCATTTTTTTTCCTTATTATTTGCATTTTTTCTTGCACTTATTTCATTCTGAAGGTGTGCAATATGTCATTTTCCATAAGAACCTATGTTAAAAAATACAATTTTTGGAGTAGATTTTTTTCAAAACGGGACGGTGAAAAATTCCCCAAAAAATTACATAATTCTATTTTGCATTCCAGAACAACATATTAAAATTTCATGAAATTGGTTGCATTTTTTTGTAGCGACGAAACCTCCATAAGGCAACAGTCACATTGACGATACGAGATCCATACTGTCACAAAATATCTTGGAGAGCGAACATGTTGACTGAAATGTATATCTTATCTTATTTTATGAGAAATCGAATGTGATTGCAATCGAATTACTGTGAAACAATAATCTTGCAAATAGATACGTGTTAAAATAAACTTATTGTGATACGTCATAAATATTTCCACGAATAAAAAAGGCAGTCTTGCAAGAATGAACAAATTAAAAAGCGGCGGCGAAGTTACTAGTATACCGGAGATTTAATTCAATTAGGGTCGCCGCGATCGCCGAAAGTTTTGTCGGAAATTATCGTTGAAAAAGAACCTAATTCTGCTGTTTTTACACGCGATATTAATGGAAAATTACATGCGCGCCATGTACGAGGAACCATCTGCTAACATATTATGCATCATGTGGGAGTCAAGGGATAAAAGTTATAGCGATGTGTCATGTATATGAATTTATAAACAATATACACAGGAATCGCGCAAGAAATGCTCATCACAGTAATTGTACGGCGAGATAAACGGCGTTACGCGCGATGAATTAATAATAAATTATTTCTCGCGTCTTATACATTTTGACAAGAGATGTGCGAAGACAGGCATGAACAAAACACATAACTTTTAATATTTTTATTATGGTCAGTTTTCAAAATAAAATTTCAATTTTACAGTAATAGCTGTTTTGTAACTTTGCAGTTTTAAATTTAATAGGTAATATAAATAATACCACATACATGTATATAAAGTTAATAATTATACATAAGTTTTATATATTAATATTATTTGTATATTAGTTTCAAAATTCTTTACACTCAGATGATAATTGAGCATTGAATCCTTTTAGTATATTATTCGGAACGGAATAATTTTCTATTATACAACATCGTGATATTAAAAGATATGGTTGCGTAAATGGTTATTTATTTAAAACAACAGAATTCTAATTTCACATATCTTTATAATATTAAGTATTTAATTGTTTACAGTTTTTATACAAAACATATATTTTTCTTTGTCCGCTAGTCCGCTCGTGTAACAAAAGTATAGTCAAGACAAGATTGCTACAGCATCGCAGAAAAAGCATTTTATTATTAAAATAGACTGTCTTTATGCAATTTCATTGCGTAGCCAGCGGTCTAAGACTTTACAGTTAGATCTACACTTTATCATGATGCGTAAGAGAAGTGCGGCGAATGCTGGAGAGGGACATGGAACCTTGAGAATTTCCTCACTCATTGTGATTCGCGAAAGAAATAAGGTCTCGTATGC
This sequence comes from Temnothorax americanus, assembly GCF_048541705.1. NCBI lineage: Eukaryota > Metazoa > Arthropoda > Insecta > Hymenoptera > Formicidae > Temnothorax > Temnothorax americanus. Next base: position 1,615,965 of record NW_027509751.1, read on the forward strand.
GCTCTTTCTGGCGTATCAGAACGGAATTTCCCACACTGCCGCGGCCCAGTTTTGCATAACGCAGAAATACATAGCTTCCGAAGAGAAGTTCTTAAATGTCTTACGTTGAATCGCGACAGCGCGAAAATATCACTCAGTTCTTTAGAAAGTTTGATGCTCTTTTGACATCGTTACATGATTGCTTTATCTAATTTGAATTTTGAATTTGAATTTTTCTATGTATTTATAATAGGTATATGTTTCTATGTGATAGATGTATTATACAAATTTCAATCTATATATAAATATGGGTTTTTTTCATGTTTTATAAAAATTTAATGCTTATTTATGTATAAGAAAGCAAAGGCCGAGTTGTATTAAGTAACACATTTAATAAAATTATTTTAATATTTATCTTTCGCATAACATCCAATGTAATGATTAATTTGGATTAAAATGATATAGAGCTAAAAAACTTGCTGGCTATAAAAACAAAAATACATATTTTAACAACAATGTAAAATTTTTTTTAAAAAAATTATAATATAACGAAATTAAATAATTATAAAAATAATCTATAAAATTCATTGAATAGTCCATAACAGCGTAATCAATCCTGAGGTTATCATTATGATAGTTGATACTGCATTGGTAGCAGAAGCATTACACAGATCTGTGTTGCATTCTTTACAATCTAGGATCTCGAGAGGATTTGCATGTTTACAGAAGTCGCGAAAATTGCAGGTACGTGTGAAGACTTTTATGCCAAGATAGTCTGGAAAAAAAAGTTTCACTATTATATTACAATAAATTTTTTACTACATATATATATATATATACGTATAATGTTAAAGATTCTATTGTTTTATAAAATTGCTCAGAATTAAAATTATATATATGAGTATTTCAGTATTTGCAAGTATAATTGAAAGAAAATTAAAAAAACTCGAAAATAGTGGAAAAAATTTAAATAAGTTTTTTTAATCATTATGATAGCATATAAAAAATAGAACAAACTAATGCCTTTACAACCTGCAACATTTAAGAAAAACATTACTCGATATACATTATTTTGTTATTTTAGATACTTACTGATACTATATGTTACACATGCGCCATTTAGACATGGTATTACTTCCTCCGATGTCGGCTCTTTTTCACAAGTTGCACTGATCAACGTACTGCAATGATGACACTTCAATGCCTCACCTTAAAAAAGACATAAATAAAACAACAAACTAATAAAATTATCTTTAGAAATCACTACATTAAAATAAAATTAGAAAAGCGATTGTTTACATTGAAATTACATTAACTGTAACTATACGGTGAAACAAATTTTTTGATTATGTAATTATTAGAAACTTAGGCTTTTAGTTTTTAATATTAATATTGCGTAATATATAGCAACTATTAATTATTATCCACACACACACACACACACACACATCCTCTAGAGATTAATTTTATTATATAAAAAAATTACTAAGGACCTAAAATTTTAAATTGTATTAATATATCAAAAATGTACAGTAGCAAAATTTCTTATAGATTAACTTTTTTAGAATTTTTTTGCTATTGTTATTTATAAAATTGTTAACAAATAAATTACCGAAAATTTACATTACGTACCTGAATGAAAAATAGAAAGTACAAGCACCAAAAATATAGTGAACACAAAGAACCGATCTTGCCTTTGCATTTTCGTTGCACTTTGATTTACTTATGTCCAATCGAAGACTGTCACACGGTACTCGTTGGTAAGGTTTTTATATAAGGTTCATAAATTATTCATTATATAGGTTTCACGCTACAGACTCGTATTGGTTGTAGATAATTTTTGTTATCACTGCGATAAGTTATCGATGACTGTATGAATTTACACAGATCTACAAAGGATTGGTGTTTTAGAATTAGGAGTGGTTTCTTATGTAATTTTTCGCGCTGAATCCGAATTTGGCCGTAGAATTTGCCTATTGAGTCAGGTCTCTGAGGTAATCGCACTTAAATGAGTCAAGATAAGCCATTTTGGCCTCTTTTATGGAAGTATTGCAGAGTGAGAAATTTTTCCCGCACATTTCTGTCGGGGTCATCTTAAGCTGCGTTTAGACTTGTACCGTATCACCGTATCGTATCATGATATTTTCTTATCAAAATACGGAAATGTTGGTTATAATGATACGCCAAGGCCTTATTTTCAATCCGTATTCATATCCTGTATTTTACAGATTGAAAACAAAACTTTGGCATATCATTATAACCTATATATCCGTATTTTGATAAGAAAATATCACGATACGGTGATACGATACAAATCTCGACCTGGCTTTAAAGTACTATTTTTCCCCTTCCAAATCCACTTTCGAACGCTCACAGACGATTTGTTATTGCCGAGATATTCCAGTTTGAAGTTAGGAGAATCCAAAGCATGGGAGGTAGGGTATATCATATAAAGCTGAACTAAGCTCTTAAGGTAATGATTTTTAAGAATTGGTATTATAAATCTCATATGCATACCTATTTTTATATATTATGTATATATTTTGAGCCTCGGTAGAACATTTTGTGACAAGACTTCAAATTGATGCATTTGTCTTAAAAATACAAGCTAGAGAAACGACAGGGGTCTCTCAGACCCTGGTAAGGTAATATCGGGGTGTAAAAACACGTAAGGTAACTGAGGGTTAATGCATGGTGAAGTTTCACCTTTATGTCTCGAATTTGATATTTGTATGATTCTTTTATTTTATTCACTTTATCGTTCATTTCTTGCCTCAACTTTTGAATGTTGCTCTTATATTGTGCTTGGTTTTCAGCTTTTATGTCGCTTTTTGCGACGCTCGAATCATCAGACACTTGTGATAGAGATACAGAATCGTCAGGATCGAGTTCCTCGTTATTTCGCGACGGCACAGTATTGTCATACATCCAGTGTGTGCCTTCCAGTGGATCTTTCTCCGAAGTTCTAGTATTATTTTGTAACGGTCTTGAGTTACAGTTTACAGAGACTTTATTATTTATTTGCCCTTCAGGGTCTCTTTTCGATGTGTCCACGTGCGTTTCATCTTCCTCGCTCGAGTTAATCGACACCTGCGATTCTGATATTGTGTTTACTCTGTCTGATAGATCGGCAGGTATATCTCTACTATTTATATCATTACTCTCCTGAGGTTCAATTCTGGTGCCAATTATCTACGGGAAAATAGCAATGCAATATAGGATACGCAACTCATACAAGCCATGCCAATGTGTATATGGATTTTACTTTCATATACCGCCGTTGCGCAGAGGAAACGAAATTATGAGCGAAACCCCCGGCAAGAATCAAGTTTATGGGCCTTTATACATTAGGGAAATTCAGCTTTAATTTTTTAATGCCAAATTTTATGAGTCAGCAACCTGATGCCCCTGAAAAATTGTGGATGCAGGAAAACGGGATTATTCTGTTCACCAGCTTGCTCAGGATGCAACGGCGACAACTGCTCCAATTGTTTCCCTATACGATTTTGGTAGAAAATGAACTCGAAGAAGAAATTTAAAAAAATATTTAAAATATAAAGGTTTAAACATTTAAATTTAAACATTATGTAAAGAAACAATGTAAACTATTTACCTACTTTTATATTTTGTATCACATTTATTCACTTTTGTAATGTTATTTTTTATTCTGTAAAATATTACATTTCGAATTTTATAAATTGTAATTAATAAAAACATAATTAATTATTTAAAGAACTTTTTTTTATAATTATTTTAAGTTTATAAGCAAAAAGTGCAAGCTAATACGTTTAACAAATGTTTTGTCTTAGAATTTCAATTTTTCTGAATTTTCTTGAATTTTCTATTTAAAGCGTCAATTTTTAACTCATAAACATTGTAGTGTTTTTAATTACCTACATAAAAAAAAACGTTCAAATTCGAGTAGTTTTAACCGGTTCCGAGATAAAAACCTAATTTGCTTCCACTAATATTTATCTAGAGCCGGGGCAAGTTTCCCGCGGGCGAGAAACGTATATACATATATCCGTGGATTTATTTAGTTATTTAATTTACCATCGTTTTAAAAAAGACATTTTAACGCCGATATTCTATTAAGATAGCAACATTTTACATACGTTTATCCGGATAGCGAGGTACCGGTTTGTCGTTGTAAAACGTAAGGTGCATGTATAATTGACAAGAGGTTTATTACAGCAAAACGTAAACCACGTGGAGAAACGTCTCGAGAGCAAGCGAAATGTATTTTGTTTGCCTCTAATCGCCACGAAGATGAAATATTACGCGCACGTTTTCTTCATTCCCAGACACAATATCTCGTGTTTCGTTTTCGGCCCCCGCTGAGAAACATATCTTGAGAATTTGGCCCGGAATTATCGCGGCGAGCAAAAGTAATCTTCCCGTTTTCCCACGTGTTTTCGACGCGTGACACTGATCGACTAATGGAGCAGAAATGATCGAGCATTCGATCTATATATTCCGTCGTGCTCGAACTTTCGCTTTCGAACACCATGACCTTCCTTAATACGCGAGTCACGCAATGCGAAATCTCTCGAAGTCTCGTCGATTTATTTTACCGAGAGTAATTCGTATTTTTTGCAGCATCCTTCTCTACTTCCGTGAAATCGAAATTATTAAAAAATCAACTACATTAAGATATAAGGTAAAAAAGATAAGACAGTGCACTCTTCTCTAATTTAATATTTAAAAAATTATGATGTTTCTTATCTGGCGTGCAATTTAAATAAAAGGTCTAAATTAAATTAAATTGTTAAACAAGATTTAATTAAATTTAAATTTAACATTTTTATAATATTTTATAGCGACGTTTATAAACGCCAGCTGAACATTCTTGAATATCTTCAGAATTAGCATCGTTAAAGCAGATACAAGTTTCGCGGAGAATATTCATTCTGCGCACAAAGGATGACTATCGATTTGCGCCGGACATTGTGCGGAAATCAAGGGATAAAAGTTATAACGATGTGTTATGTATATGAATTTATAAACAATATACACAGGAATCGCATAAAAAATGCTCATCACAATAATTGCACGGCGAGATAAACAGCGTTACTTACGCATGATGAATTAATAATAAATTATTTCGTGCGTCTTATATACATTTTGGCAAAAGGTGTAATACGAAGACAGGCATGAACAAAACACATAGTTTTTACATATTTTTATTATAATCAGTGGCATTCAAAATGAAATTTTAATTTTACAGTAATAGCTGTTTTACAACTTTTCGTTGATACCGCATTAGTATCAATTTTTACACAGGTCTGTGTTGCATTCTTTACAATTTTGGATTACGTTAGGATTTGTATATTTACAGAAGTCGCGATAACCGCAGCTACGTATGATGAGTTTTCTGTCATTATATTCTGGAAAAAGAAGATTCACTATTATATTACAATAAGTTTCTTACTACATGTATACATCATACATACATACAATGTTAAAGATTCCATTTTTTTTATAAAATTGCTTAGAATTAAAATTATATATACGAGTTTTTGCAAGTTACTAGAAGAAAATTAGAAAAAACTCGAATGTTGGAAAAAATTCAAATAAGTTTTTTTATTATTATGATAGCATATATATAAAAAATAGAACAAACTAAAGCCTCTATACAACCTGCAACATTACCCATGTACGTTATCTGGATATAGGATCCAATGTGTTAAAAGTCATAAGATTATTTATTTTAGATACTTACCGATATTATATGATACACATACGTTATTATCCAGACTACATGACACTACTTCCCCCGAAGTTGGCTCGTTTTCACAGGTTGCAGTGATCGCCGAATTGCAATTATAACACTTCAAAAGCGCCTCACCTTAAAAAAGACATAAATAAAACAATAAACTAATAAAAAGATCTTTAGAAATGACTTTCTATACGATGAAACAAATTTTTTGATTATGTAATTATTAGAAATTAAAATTATTTAATCCTTCAATTTTTAATATTAACATTGCGTAATCTATAGCAACTATTAATTATTATCCACACATTTTCTAGACTAATTTTATTATATAAAAAAAATACTAAGGACCTAAAATTTTAAATTGTATTAACATTTAATATCAAAAATGTACAGTAGCGAAAATTCTTACAAATTAACTTTTTAGAAAATATTTTGCTATTGTTATTTATAAAATTGTTAACAAATAAATTGCCGAAAATTTATATTACTTACCTGAGTGAAAAATAGAAAACACAACTACCAAAAATATAGTGAACACAAAGAACCGATCTTGCCCTGGCATTTTCGTTGCACCTTGATTTACCTATATCTAATCGAGAACTGTCACAGTATACTCGTTGGCAAGGTTATTATATAAATCGTTCCACGACATTTGCTTATCAGCATGAAATTTGAAACTTTAAAAGTCTGTTCATGCGCTAAATATAACTGTTCTTTTAAAACCGTATTAGTTACACTGTTACATGATTGTTGTACACGGACGGGCAACAATTCATTTTTTGAGAACAGGGGGAAACATAGAGGAACCATGGGTATAACTTCTATGTTTCCTCTTTCCTCAGGAAACGAATCGTTGTCCGCTAGTATACCATAAAAAGTTTATAGTGTTACCCAGTGCTCGCAGTGTTACCCAGTTCCTCCGACGCGTCTTTTTCAGATAAATTAAGAAAGCAACGACAGATGATGATTTTTAACAGAGTGTATGGTAGATAATTTTTGAATAGTACTGTAATAGATAATATGTATAATACAATACAAAAATATCGCAAAATTCTTATTATATGTATAACATATATATATATATACCTATAATATAATTATTATGTAATATAATAAATTATTAATTGATGTTTTTTATGGGTAGAATATGTCTTAATTGTTTAGTTTTTGTAAATAGCACTTAAGTTTCGCAAACCGTGAAAGTTTATACCACACAATAGTCCTTTTAATATTGTTGATTTTGCAGCCACAATTTAAACAAGAAATTTACCTGTTTTATTTACAAAAATTTATTTAACGTAACATGAAGATTTTGTCAGATAGTCTTGCCGGAAGAGTCTCGGTTTAAAAAAAATACATTTCACGGTAAAATGGCATCACAACGCTTCAATTAAGCTTAAAAATTAATAAGAACTCGTAAGAATGAACACAGTCATCCATGATAATATAAACCACGTCGAAGTTACCATATTAATTGATAACGCATTAGCATTATTACACTCATTTGAATTGCATTTTTTCTGGATTTCACATTCAGTACATGTGTAGTCGGAAAGAACGCAAGTACGTTCGATGGCCTCAGTATTGTTACTGTAATCTAGAAAAAAAATTATTTATTACTAACAATCTTTTTCATTTTTACTGTTACGCAGAAAGAATACGCATAACTTATAAAATACTATTAAAAAAAGATACTATAATATATATATTATATAAGAAGGCAAAATAATTTCATACACTTTTTAACATATTCAGAATGTAGAGTTACTAAAAATTTTTTTTCAGTTTACATTGAAAATTAACTCAATAAATTTTTTCATTTATAATAATAAATGGCTAAAGAGAGAAGTTAGGCCTTTTACATAACATTTTAATATTTTGATGATTTGTAAAAACATTTTTGTGAAAATTTAAGATTCAACATATTTTAAATTACATTTATTTATTTAAATACTTACGATGTTTAATTATAGCACAATTCCATTCTATTACTGCATGTGTATTTTGTTGAGGAAAAATACTTCTTCGTAGTCTATTACGACTCAGCCTAAAATCTAAAAAAACAAATTTAATAAATATTGTGTACAATGCATATTTTACATAAAATTTGTGTTAATAATAAATAAATTTGAAGCAAAGTACAAAAAAAATAATTATTTTATACAGTAGAAATTTTAATTAAAAAAAATAATAATTAACAAAACGTGCCGCTCGGCGTGCCGGACGTTGCAGGGGCAGTCGTCTGCTCCGTCGTGCCGCTCGTCGTGCCGGACGTTGCAGGGGCAGTCGTCTGCTCCGTCGTGCCGCTCGGCGTGCTGGACGTTGCAGGGGCAGTCGTCTGCTCCGTCGTGCCGCTCGTCGTGCCGGACGTTGCAGGGGCAGTCGTCTGTTCCGTCGTGCCGGACGTTGCAGGGGCAGTCGTCTGCTCCGTTGTGCCGCTTGTCGTGCCGGACGTTGCAGGGGCAGTCGTCTGCTCCGTCGTGCCGCTCGTCGTGCCGGACGTTGCAGGGGCAGTCGTCTGTTCCGTCGTGCCGGACGTTGCAGGGGCAGTCGTCTGCTCCGTCGTGCCGCTCGTCGTGCCGGACGTTGCAGGGGCAGTCGTCTGCTCCGTCGTGCCGCTCGTCGTGCCGGACGTTGCAGGGGCAGTCGTCTGCTCCGTCGTGCCGCTCGTCGTGCCGGACGTTGCAGGGGCAGTCGTCTGTTCTGTCGTGCCGCTCGGCGTGCTGGACGTTGCAGGGGCAGTCGTCTGCGTCGTGCCGCTCGTGTGCGGACGTTGCAGGGGCAGTCGTCTGCTCCGTCGTGCCGCTGTCGTGCCGGACGTTGCAGGGGCAGTCGTCTCTCGTCGTGCGTCGCTGGACGTTGCAGGGAGTCTTGCCTCGTGCGCTTCTCCGACGTTGCAGGGGCAGTCGTCTGCTCCGTCGTGCCGCTCGTCGTGCCGGACGTTGCAGGGGCAGTCGTCTGCTCCGTCGTGCCGCTCGTCGTGCGGACGTTGCAGGGGCAGTCGTCTGCTCCGTCGTGCCGCTGTCGTGCGGACGTTGCAGGGGCAGTCGTCTGCTCCGTCGTGCCGCTCGGGTGCGGACGTTGCAGGGGCAGTCGTTGCTCGTCGTGCCGCTCGTCGTGCCGGACGTTGCAGGGACAGTCGTATGATCCGTCGTGCCGCTCGTCGTGCCGGACGTTGCAGGGGCAGTCGTCTGTTCTGTCGTGCCGCTCGGCGTGCTGACGTGGCAGGGGCAGTCGTCTGCTCCGTCGTGCCGCTCGTCCTGTGCAGGACGTTGCAGGGGCACAGTTCGTCTGCTCCGTGTGCCGCTCGGCGTGGCTGAACGTTGCAGGGGCAGTCGCGTCTGCTCCGTCGTGCCGCTCGTCGTGCCGGACGTTTGCAGGGCAGTCGTCCTGGTTCCGTCGTGCCGGAGTTGTTGCAGAGGCGGTCGTCTGCTCCGTCGTGCCGCTCGTCGTGACCGCTCGTCGTGCCGGACGTTGCAGGGGCAGTCGTTTGATCCGTTCGTGCCCGCTTGTCGTGCCAGGACGTTGCAGGGGCAGTCGTCCTGCTTCCGTAGTGCCGCCTCGTCGTGCCGGACGTTGCAGGGGCACGGTCGTCTGCTCCGCTGTGCCGCTCGTCGTAACCGGTACGTTTGCGGGGCCAGTCGTCTGTTCTGTCGTGCAGCTCGGCGTGCCGGACGTTGCAGGGGCAGTCGTCTGCTCCGTCGTGCCGCTTGTCGTGCCGGACGTTGCAGGGGCAGTCGTCTGCTCCGTCGTGCCGCTCGTCGTGCCGGACGTTGCAGGGGCAGTCGTTTGCTCCGTCGTGCCGCTTGTCGTGCCAGACGTTGCAGGGGCAGTCGTCTGCTCCGTCGTGCCGCTCGTCGTGCCGGACGTTGCAGGGGCAGTCGTCTGCTCCGTCGTGCCGCTCGTCGTGCCGCTCGTCGTGCCGGACGTTGCAGGGGCAGTCGTTTGCTCCGTCGTGCCGCTCGTCGTGCCGGACGTTGCAGGGGCAGTCGTTTGCTCCGTCGTGCCGCTCGGCGTGCCGGACGTTGCAGGAGACGTCGTTTCCGTTTGCGATGCCGTTACCGTGCTCGATGACGATGGAGTGGTTGATGGCGTAGTGGTGGTCGTAGTCGTAGTGGGCGGTGGCTTACATTCCATAATCATTGAGTCTGGCAATGGTCCGTCTGCACAGGCCTTGTCTTCAAGTGAGTTGCACTGATAACATCTCAATGCATTTCCTTTGAAAAGATCGAATAACGAATTAACGAAAATACTGACTTATGTTGAAATTAAATAATATTCTTTTAATTAATTATATATACCGGGTGTTTTATTTTAATCGCCCCAGGCAAATATCTCGAAAAATATGAAAGATACGGAATAACGTTTCAGACAAAAGTTGTTTGGTGTGAAGGAGGACATAAGATGGTGTCATTGGTTTGACCTTGAGTGAACGTGCCGAGGTCATATGGAGTTCAACTTTGTTCTTTTAAATGAAACTTTTTATTTCTCATTGCATATTCTTGAAGCTTACTTAAGGTGATCCTAAAGCCGTGATCCTAGCCGGTTTTTTTAGTTTTTTTCTTAGCACTAATCTTTTAATTGGTTTTATAGAAATGCAAAATTCTTGTCTAGAATTAAAGTACGCATCAAAATCTAGGTCATGGTGGTCGAATTTATATCGAAAGCGAAAAAAAATTAATATTTTTTGTTATACGTGACGACCACCACATATAAATTCGACCACCATGACCTAGATTTTGATGCGTACTTTAATTCTAGACAAGAATTTTGCATTTCTATAAAACCAATTAAAAGATTAATGCTAAGAAAAAAACCGAAAAAACCGGCTAGAATGACGGCTTTAGGATCACCTTAAAGAGCTTTTCAAAACCCTATATTTGAGTATTTTTTTTATGATGTACTTTTTGAGTTACAAGGCTTAAAAGTTACAATCCCGCCGGCATTAGCATATTCAAGGTGTACCGGCCAATGAAGACAAGACCCAACATTGATCCGGCCAGTGAAGGCAAGACCCAAAATTTGATCCGGCCAGTGAAGGCAAGACCCAACATTGATCCGGCCAGTGAAAGCAAGACCGATTGACTCACAAGTAGGGTCACATCGAAGTCACATTGTGTATTTTTGATTTACAGCAAATGCTCAAATGTACTATCATTCTGTTGGATACATAATTGCAACCTAATAACTTTCAAGCCTTGTAATTCAAAAAGTACTTCATGAAAAATACTCAAATATAGGGTTTTGAAAAGCTCTTTAGGTAAGCTACAAAAATATGCAATGAAAAAACAAGGAGTTCCATTTAAAAAAACAAAGTTGAACTCCATATGGCCTCGGCACGTTCACTCAAAGTCAAACCAATGACACCATCTTATGTCCCCTTTCGAACCAAACAACTTTTGTCTGAAACGTTTATCCGTATCTTTCATATTTTTTGAGATATTTGCTTGGAGCGATTAAAATAAAACACCCGGTATAGCTGTTGATTATATGTTGTTGCCATTGACAGTATTGCAGTTTAGCAATAACTATTTGTTTTATTTTTTAAAATAAAATGCTGGAAACAATTGTAAAAATATATGAAAGACAACAAGCGTTATAATGGTTTCACTGTAAATGTGCTTAGTTTGTACTACAACTGTCAGAACACATCCTCATATACTAAAATAACAATGTTAATAACGAAACATGAAAGAAGCGATAATGTTTATTGAAAAATTTCTTAAATTGTATTATAACTAAGCACAAACTAACAAATACAAATAAACCATCAATACGGTGGCATAATTCACTCATTGAAGCAAATTGGTTACTTTGAGCTCGTTCAGGCTTGTTTAGTCCACCTCAAGCTTTTACATGAAATAGAAGAAATCCGATTATGCTCGTTGACATTTTTCAGTATGAAATTGGAGACGCGCGCATTTTGGCATTACAACGGTTAAAATTCTTCGTTAATTACAAAATTATTAATGCGATTGAATAAACTATGGAAATTTTATACGCATACCTGAGTAAAGAATAGAAAATACAACTGCAAGGGTGATGATCACAAAGAGGCGACCTTTTTTTGCCATCATCGATGCGTCGTGAGATACGTCGAACCAACAACTGTTGCGATACTTGAAGAAATCTGGATACACTTTTCATCGTTATCACTGATTTTCACCATTTAGTTAACTGCGATAAATGTTGCATTATCGCAAGCATCGGTTTCTCTCAATGCTATCATTTCAGCAACGCGATTAAGGTACGAAAAAATAGATTATCAGAGATTTACCATCCCCTTGTTGCAACTATGATTTCTATCGCACAGGAGAAAAACGATTTAGAAATATGTCGTTGACAAATCAATTTTTACACGTGTATAATGAAAATTAAAATCTATATATTAAATATAATATAAATAAGCACGCGCCTGTAGAGTTTTTAGTATTTAATAAATTTTGTCGTTGCGCAATTTATATTTGTATGTATAAATTTTGAAACGAAATTCAAAGATACATTCTTAGCACTTTTAAGCAGCCGTTTTCACGGGCGACTAAGCGTGACGTCGCTCGACTGGCGCGCGGGTAAACATTTTAAGTTCAGTTACGAATTATAGTTAACATTGTAAAGAGTATACACGTTACCGTAGCATCCACATTTTTTGCGCATTCAAGCGAGAAAACTGCCCGACCGTTAGGTCAGCGCAAGATGGTGTTATAAGTCACCTTGATCACCTCTTGGTACCGCAATTATAATAAAAGCCGCAGAATATACCAATCGAACAACAAGCGAGATATCGTCGATATATTATTAATTAGAAGATGTAACCAGAGTTTTTTAAAAATTCTCTATATCTTATCTGTGGCGTGCGCACAACTTAACTAACAAATTCCCGATATTATATTTTATCCGATTAAAGTTTCCATGAAAACTGCGAAATCAATTACCGCTCTATGCGCTTCTCGTAAATAAAGCTAAAACAAAAAAAATTATGTGAAAGTAAGGTATTACGTAAGACGTAAGCTATGGCGAACGCTTAATTTATCTCTCTGTCCTTCACGACGAATTCTTTGCGCGGAATCTTTCTCATTCGGAACTATTTAATTTCATTTATACACCTATTGACCGATCAATTCAAAGCATTCGTGCTTTCAACTTTTCTTAATGAAACGATCAACTTTTGTGACCGTCCAATCGATTTGCGAGAGAAAGTTCCTTTAAGGTGAATAAATCAATCGTGGATTTGATTGATCTATTATTTCGTTGGTCAGAAAAACACGAAATAAGATACTAATTAATTAAATTATAATTAAATTATTTAATTATAGATAAAAATGTAATTGAGATTTATCTCGGATTTAGAGTGACTAATAGACAAATGACTAATAGCCAAGTGATTTTGTAGATTATCGTTTATCGTTAAGACACGATGACGTCTCACAATTATTGATATCGTCAATATAGTTATTTACACAAACTTGCAACAACCGATAGAGTATCATCTTTCGAGATATTAATTTTTTTTTTGCACAAAGTAAAAATACTCCGTAAAATCGTAAAAATTTATTACAAGGAAATAATTTTCCATTAGATATATATCCTCATACAAAATATATTCTTACGGCTCTAAACATGAAAAATTACATCATCGTTTCAGTCAACAAATAGTCGACAAATATCATTAACGTGGTACGATGTAGAATTGGATTAATGCAAAAATGTCAGATTTTAAAACCAAATAGTCCATTATTTTTAATGTGTGAATATAATGTGTTCAAAGCGTTTTCCGTTTGAATTAATATATTGTTTCCAAAGTTTTTTGAACCATAAATGCTTTGTTTCTAAATGTCCCGGTTTTTACTTTCGAGAAACTGGACGATGTCCCGTTGAATAGCCTGAAGTATCGCCTCTCCGGTACAAAATTCGCTGAACCATTTTTGGACCGTGCGTTCATTAACGTTATTCTCCCGAAACACGATGCATATATTTCGTATAGTTTGAGCAGCGTACAAGTTTGAATTCATGTTACTTATATGATTGTCCGAATATCTAGTCTTTTCTCTAGAATGCACTTATTAATAAGATAATAATCATTGGTTTATATCATTTTTTTCGTAATTAATATAATCCAACATTTTGGCAACACTAGCATTTTGGATTTCAGATATTTTTGGTGCGCAGATTCGAATGTCTCAGAGATAATTATTTCGAAGCTACTTCGAACGTTATACGAGGCATGGTAAAACCAGGGAGCGATTATGTCCGTGAAAGGGGAGAACTCTGTGGGTATTCGCTAGAGCGTGAAGGTATTCGCTTCCCACGCTTAAGCCGTGGAATAACAATGATGCTCACGGATGCTTGCGCATCCTTGCCTCCGGTTGCTCGGCGTCAACGCGTTCCGCTTCGTGATTTCTTCAAATTTTGCCCCGCCGTGCTAAATCGGCTCTTTTTGATCAGGCACTAGAATGCGGAACGCGGTAATTTCTTTCTCTCCTCTCGCCTCCGCTTTTTCTTTTTCCACTGCATTGTGATCGATACTTCCTTGAAACATAAACGAGTAGCTTCATAAAAAATGTTACATATGGAAAATTCTATTTATTCAGAATTGACTTTTTCGTAGAAAAAGTATGAAATTAAAGATCCAATGTGTGTGTATTAAGCAATCTCAATAACTTTTCATATACCAAACTTATGACTGCAATCTTTCTATTAATAAACTTAGGTAGCAATACGTTTCTTATTTTATTTTCTTTTCAGTTGTTCTGCAAATTCTCGCGGAATTAATGTCAATTGAGCGTCAATATGTGCTCACATATAACATGGGTACCTACTGCATAAAATTTCATCAGCGAGATAAGAATATCTCGCTGATATCAATAAGAGCTGGATTTAGCCATCGAGTATCGTCCATATGTTCCGCAATGATGAGGAATGCAGTTGATATGACGAGCAAGTTTACGACACTAATGACGCGGCAACGCGTCAAGAAAATGTTCCGGCATTTACGGGGGATCCCGGATGGTTTCCGTGTTTCGCTAATTATTACTTTCTTCCGATAGATCAAAGTCGTTTAGATTTATGCGGCGAAAGCGTGGGGCATTTTCAATACGCTAGAGCTAATTGACGTATACCCGGACGTAAGTTTTTTACATTATATATTGCCGTAGTGCATTAATGTACTTAATCCTACCGCATCTTCCTTATCATTGTTAGCGCGAACATCCGTTTACAATATCGCGGAACGATTTATTGAAAGTTAAGATAGTCCTTGAGAAGGCAAACTTTCTTATCAATTCCTCGAAAGTGAATCTCTCTTAATATCCGTGCGATAATCACCAGAAATAAAACCTTCATCGGTTTCGAAACATCAACTGAGAATTAAGTGATGTTCTTGTCAAATGGCAAATCGTTAGAAACGCATGTAGGTACAAGCTTTAGACTCGTATCGGTCTTGAATTAAATTTTATAGTTTGTTTATAGTGGAATCAATTATTTTCTACTTTATTGAATTTATTTATTTGATAGAGCTTTATCGTCGCAACGACTCTGAATTCACAGTCGCGTTCGTGAGATTCGCGACTTACCTTCCTCGCGAGTTTCTGCCCTTTGCGATACGCAAAGATGCGCGCAGAATGTAAAGAAAAGAAGGCGCGGAGAATACGTGAGTGTGCAGACACATTCTGGGAATAGGGGGGGGGGGCATGAGGGATGACGTAAAGCTATATGCCAGTTGTACGCCACTTACCAAGTTGTCAGGATATAGAACTCCGGCGAAACGAGGACGTCTGGATCAAATCGACATCTAGGCGTATCGTGTCTCTCGAGCATCGACACCTCGATGTTCCATTGGTGCGAGTCATGCGAAAATAAATTTATAGCAAATCTAAAGATCCTACGAGAGTCTGACGGTAAATTTATCTGTCGCAAAACGTGTATACGATTACTGACAATGTGTCAATGTAATTCTCGATAGAACTGTCACGTGTTTTTTAACACAAACTTATATATGGAAAAATTATTTAAAAAAAGGTAATACACTCTGTGTGAAATGAAAAAATATAGATAAATTGTGAAATAATACTTTATTTCACAATTTATAATACGTAATCATATTATTACAATAGGAATGAAAGGGTTAATTTATGTAAGAGTTGTAATTATAAACAGAAATTTGTCAACTTCATAAGATTTTCTGATTTCGTTCCGAAATAGTCACATCGCAATAGAAAAAAATGGAATAGAAATGGAAAGAACTTCATTTTTCTGTATTTCGTTAATCCACGGAGCGGACAAACGCTGCAGGAGATAGAGCGACCAGTTCCAAACTAGTTGTGAACTAATCCCATGATCTTCTCGCGAATGTTTCGCACAACGTGATCCGTTAAATTAATATTAACCGTCCGCAGCATCGTCGTTCCGTGTAAACATTTCAAGCGTATCACGTACCGCAGAAACTTCAAATCCTCCTCCTGTTACTACGCTAATTCGAGCAATTTCCATATCAATTTTATCATTGATGGCCTGTATTTTTGGGCGTCCATATATATATATAATTTTCGTTCTTATGATATTTCATATAATACAGGAATGCACATTTCGCGTCAACGATTTCTTTCCTGAGGTAAGGAAGGAACACAGAAATTCTAGTGACTTTAATAGAAGTAACCAATAGCGTCTCTAGGCTCTTCCCCCCTTACTTCAGGAATGGAATCGTTGACGGGCAATGTACAATGAGCAAAAATTAAAAAAAAATAGTGCAAATTAGAAATTTGCACTTGGCTTTCTCATAGAGGAAGTGATGTCTTAAGATCACGGTCTTACATACAGGTCTCTCAACTCTGATGTGTGTATGTGCCAAATTTACCGAAATTTTTGTAACTCCAGAACTAATTAACCAAATCTTAACGAATTGTAAATGAAATAGGGGTAGAATTTTCCGGGGAGTATTATAGAGTGTATCGTTTTTTGTTGCCGATTTTTTGGAAACCGTTTTTTTTATTTTTCTAATTCTTGAGTAAAAAATTTGACGAAGCAAAAAGAACCTCTTGATTATTAGCAATTTTTATTAATTATATATATTCTTCAGTTTTTTTTTTCTATCCCTATTTCATATATAATTCGTTAAGATTTGGTTGATTAATTTTAGAGTTATAGAAATTTCGGTAAATTTGGCACATACATACATACATACATACATACACACACACACACACACACACACACACACACACACACACACACACACACACACACACACACACACACACACACACACACACACACACACACACACACACACACACACACACACACACACACACACACACACACACACACACACACACACACACACACACACACACACACACACACACACACACACACACACACACACACACACATACATACATACATACATACACACACACATACACACATACCGACATTTTTTAAAATAGCGATTTTTCAACGTTTTAGAACATTCTGAACACATTGGCAAAAGCAACTCAAAAAAAATTTTTTTACGAAAACAAAGCTTCCTCTATGAGGAAGCAAAATTATATACATATATAGATAAATTATATACATATATTGATATATAATTATACATATATAATTATACATTACAATTAATTATACATAAATTTATGTATACACATTATATATAAAATATACACGCTATGTATATAATAAAAGTTTTTTAAATTATTAGATGCATGTGATAATTGTATATATTGTATGTGCGAAAGATTTCATGGACAACTGTGATTTATTATTTATTTGCAAGATAAAGATCAAATTAATTCTCTTAAATTCTATGATAGTTTATCATTATCTGCTACCTTAAAGAGTTTTAAGAAATTTCCTGTGATGTGTTCATACAAGATCAGATAAAATAAGATTTGCAATGACTTATAGTTATTGATACAAGGAGAAATTATACTTACGTAATTCTTTATTCATTTTTCTACTGAAGCAAAAATTATTGATTAAACGTTGATTGTCAATCTAATAAAGTTCATTGTTCATTAAAAAAAATGAGTAAAAATAGTTTATCATCAAGGAAATTGAAGATAAGACTTTATTGCACTTGATTAACGTCTTCTGCGATTTTCCTTTACAAATTTCCTGTATGAACAAGAATATTTCATTTTTTCCATTATAAATGAACTAATAAAGCTAATAAGATTAATAAAACTTTAAAATTAATGCTTTGACGATTTGTAGAATTTGTAAAATTATCTCACAATATAATAACATAATTGATATCAGCAATATTTGTAATGCAATATACGTTCGATATTGTGCACTATATATCTTTAATTTAAATTATGCTTTGCCGTACAAAATTTTATTTTTCATAAATAGTCGCTAATAATTCTAATATTAGCATTGTTGTCACATAAGGTGATTTGTAGACGCATAATCACAACGAGATGAGATCGGTGAGCAAAGCTCGCTGAAGTCATTTATGACTATGGCATACGTGCTGGGCCGGACGAAGGTCTAGAACTAAGATCACTACAAAGATATAATTATCATTTATCACTAATGCACTACGGACACGCCATAATTTATGGTTACGTTGCTTTATTGTATAAGTCAATGAAAATGGCAGATTTGAGCATTACTTTCATCGATGCATTATTTGCCGTAGCCGAAGGGGAAGATGCCATTAACATTTAAAAATTTCAGCGATACAGCTGAATACATGGTGCATCTAAACGAGCGGTATACCTGCGGTGTTAATTCTCCGTCAATGAGTAAAACGCGGAAAACGCAACGTGCATCGTGATAATACACATGTTTGCAGAATATAAGTTTGCAATAAATTTACGTACAGTGGACGAATACGGTAGATAACGCGATACGTAAATAAATAGAGATTAAAATATCGCGTTTTTCTTTTACTAAAATCTGTAAAAGAACGCTTGCGCTAAAAAGTCATACTAATTGCGTGTAACTAAATGCGCTCTGCGCGATCCTAACATATTAAAGCTTCACTTACATGGGATAATTGTATCGTAATGGAGTTTATGGCGTCTACAGATAGATATAGTATTTATCGTTGGTAGTATCGCGCGCTTGGTAGTTTTCGTATTATTAGAAACAATATCGATTTATAAGATACTCATGATTCTCATAAATTATTATTTGATAAAATTGTCATTTAATAACGCGTATTACAGATGCCGTATAGATAATGTATAGAATATTTTAAAGTGAATTTTGATATAATATAGTTGTCACACTTTAGAGAATTTTTTAAAATTAGCGCAACAATAATTTTAAAAGAACAATACTTTATTGCAAGTCGTGTGTTGGCAAAAGCAAATAACAAATAATAAAGTATTATACGTCAATATTCTTTCATTGATTATTTTGCGACAGATAGTTTTATATTGCGATGATCGTATACAAATCTAGGCGTGAATTATCTCAAGCGAACAAAATGACAAAAGAAAAATTAAGTTTTGATTTTTATAAAATTGATTATTAATATATCATTATTATATGTATAATTATAATAAAATTATGATAAAATTACTTAAATTAACAACTTACACGGTAAAATCTGGATCAAATTTATCCGGTGTGGATTTTGTGATCGTCATATACCAACAGCCAAATAGTTGTGACAAATTTAAATAAGAGTTTCATAATAAGATTCTTGCGCCAATTGTTCTGTCGTTCTTAGTTGGAAAAACTGATATATACGTGTTGCACGAATTTTTATTTTCAGCAATTCAGCATACAACGTTTTTTGTGTAAATATTATTCATACGACCGCGACGTAATAACTCGTGACTCATTTTATTATTACCGATATATCGCTTGAAATATAAAATTGCATGAGCAAGCGTAAAATTAATAAAACGTTAAAGAACGAACAAATAAATAAATATGTATGATGTACATAATAAAACTTATCTCTGATATGATATTTTAATGGTAAATAAAATAACATGAAAAAATGCGGATAGGTGAAGAGGGTTATAAATGACTAATGCAAAATATGCAAATTTTGTATTCATAAATATTTAATTTACTCACTTATTTTTCATCTCTACGGTTTTCTGTTCAGAAAATTCGCAAAAGTCTCGACAATTGCAACTCAACGATAACGGCATGCAAACAAAATTCCTTTTTTAGATCAATACGTTACTGCAACTAAGTAGTACACCGGAATTGGAAGAATTATTGTATTTAATTTGTCATATTGGAAGAATTGTATTTTATTTGTCAAATGGAAGAATTGTATTTGTATTTGTTACATATATTATGGTGCGCTTTCGATTTTATAACTTTATTGATTTTATAAGTCTTTGCTTTTATTTTTGTATATTTTATTTGATTTATCTACTACCTGAATAATAAAATATTATACGATGTGTTTTACTTTTCATTGAAATACGTGCGCCTAATTTTGCTTAGAGCTTGTCTTCCTTTTCTTTTTGCTCTTAGAGCTAAAAGAAAATTAAAAAAATTTTAATTTTGAAATAATTTTAAGAAAACCATAAAAAATTCACAATTTTAGAATTTTTGACGTAACTGAAATAATTAAAAAAAAATTAAAAACAAACATTTAAATTGAAAGTGTAAGCGTGTCAGATTCTATTGAAATAACTTCAATACTCTGAATTTAATAATGTCAGACGTAGACGTTTCTTTGACATCAGTTATGTTTATCATTTGGGCAACAACAATTGTAAAAAGATGGACAATAAAAACTTTAGTAGAAGATACCGACAGTATATATTTCTAATAATTCTGTCGATGCGAATAATATTTTTCGTGCTGTTTCATTTTATTAGGTCACGATTTCTATATCGCTACTTTCGTCAACAAAATGATAATATTAAATCATGAAACGTGCTGCACGACGTGCAAAAAAAATTTTTTGAACATTTTTCTTCTGACGCAACAAAGTTAAAATCGCTATAAAATAATTTTGGATACTTCTTCCATATCAATGTGCGTATAAACCGAAAAATCAATATAATCGATACTTTTATATCGATATTTAGTAGTAGAAATAAAACTTTGATAGATTCTCTTTACGACATAGTTACAAACATATTTTTTAATTATTCAAATGATTTTTTTGTAATATTCATTAATAAATTATATTAAATTTTTATGTAATTCTCTTTCTAAAATACATTAATATTTTTAACATATTTTTAAACACATTTATCTATAAAAATAATTGTTTGAAAATATTGATATCATGAGGATATTACGAAGCGCGATTTTAAGAAAAATACTTACAATGAGTCATTAAAAAGCATACATTACTATTTTATATTTTCGATATATTTTATTATGTTGATAGCAGAGCACAATTTTTTGTATAAATTGTCCTGTCAGCTATATGGGAAGACACTAAACGTTTATACGTAATATAACGCAGTAATTTCAAGCGAAGAAATGAAGACTGTAATTTTCTTATACGGACTTGCGCTCCTTGTCGCAATTATCATCCCGACTAATGGAGGACCTATGGCCGATCCAGCTGCGGAAACTTCTCCAGAATCTATGGCTTTAGCTCATGGTTTTGCTGAGCCTTTTGCCGAAGCTTTTGCCGTAGCTGCGGCAGCAGCTACTGAAGCTTTTCGTAAGGCTCTAAATAAGATTTAAGGTACAGTATTTTAACCCCTTTAACTTGAACTGATTTGACTACATATTTTAAAAATATTGTTTATTACTCATTTATATAGTTGTCTATATTTCACAGTGTAAAGATAAGCAAATAAATTTTTTATACTTTATAAATTTATGACTTAATCAATATTTATCGTTTATTGCCCATTGTTGGGAAAAATAAATAATTAAAATAATTTACAAATTGAATATACAATTGCCAAGATTTGTTTATATCTTTACACAAAAATGTAATACTTAATGTGTTTTTAACGCAGCTTTATCATTGAGTCATGTTTAAATCTTGTAAATTCTTTATTTTGTAATATATTTGAAAAATTATAACAAAAGTAAGTCAGATTTGTACCTAACATGATATTTGATATTATTTTGATATTAATCTACAATTTACATATCAATAAGTCAATTAATATATTTATTAAGAAATCTATGTTTATATTGTAGGAAAAACTTAAGGTGAATACGAAAAACTGGGTCTTATCACCAGCAGATTATGTTAAGCACAAAGTGGAAAAACATTTGTTTAATAAAAAATCTAAAAAAAAATGAGATTTTACTAATGTCATTGTAATACATTATTGGCGTTATGTTTGTAAAAATAAACGTGTTCATTCCAAATAAATACAGCAGCAAATTAAATTAATTTCTTGTTGATCAACCATCTCACCTACTCCATAGACAATTTTACATGCAACAAAGTAAAATAAATATTTTGCGTTGAAATTTAAAATGATTTTGTTAAAGAAAAAATATCTTTTAATGCAAAAAATGTTGCTTTGGAAAGTTAAAGCAATCCTATTATACATACAGATATTACAATAAATATCATTCTGTAGATTAATAAATTCTTAAAATAATATATAGATTAGAGAAATATAATATAGCAAATCTTTAGAAAAAAATAGAAGAATTAAAAAAAGATATAATATCTTTCATATATATATTGTTGCGCCCGTGCTGGGACACCCGTTGCGTGCTGAACTTCGCTCACAAGAAGCCTGAACTTCGCTCACGAGCTTCAAGCCGAAGCACGTCCGTTGACAACGGAACATATGGATTTATTGATTTATTATCGCTTGTCAGATTTATCTGGAGATTCGAACCGTTCGGACCTGTTCGTGCTGTTTCATTTTATTAGGTCACGATTTCTATATCGCTACATTTCGTCAACAAAATGATAATATTAAATCATGAAACGTGCTGCACGACGTGCATATAAAATTTTTTAAACATTTTTTTTCTGACGCAACAAAGTTAGAATTGCTATAAAATAATCTTGCATACTTACATATCAATTCGCATATAAAGCGTAAAAATCCATATAATCGATACTTTTATATCAATATTTAGCAGTAGAAATAAAACTTTAATAGATTCTCTCTACGAAATAGTTACAAACATATTTTTTAATAATTATTCAAATGATTTTTTTGTAATATTTATTAATAAATTATATTAAATTTTTATGTAATTCTCTTTCTAAAATATTTTTAACATATTTCTAAACACATATTCATCTATAAAAATGATCGTTTGAAGATATTGATATCATGCGAGGATATTACGAAGCGCGATTTTAAGAAAAATACTTACAATGAGTCATTAAAGCACATTACCATTTTATATTTTCGATATATTTTATTATGTCGATAGCAGGGCACAATTTTTTGTAGAAATTGTCAGTCAACTATGGGAAGACACTAAACGTTACGTAATATAACGCAGTAATTTCAAGCGAAGAAATGAAGACTGTAATTTTCTTATTCGGACTTGCGCTCCTTGTCGCAATTATCATCCCGACTAATGGAGAACCTATGGCCGATCCAGCTGCGGAAGCTTCTCCAGAATCTAATGCTTTTGCTGATCCTGAGGCCGAGTCTAAGGCTGAACCTTTTGCCGAAGCTTTTGCTCATGGTTTTGCCGAGCTTTTGGCCGAGGCTTTTGCCGAGGCTTTAGCCAACCCTAGTGCTGTAGCTGAAGCTCTTGCCAAGACTTTTGCTGAGCCTTTTGCCGAGGCTTTTGCCGAGCCTTTTGCCGAAACTTTTGCCAAACCTGCGGCCACAGCTAGTGAAACTTTTACTAAATAAGATTTAAGGTACAGTATTCTAACCTTTTTAACTTGAACTGATTTGACTACATAACTTAAAAATATTGTTTATCACTTATTTATATAGTTGTCTATATTTCACAGTGTGAAGATAAGCAAATAAATTTTTTTATACTTTATAAATTTATGACTTAATCAATATTCATCGTTTATTGCCCATTGTTGGGAGAAATAAACAATTAAAATAATTTACAAATTGAATATACAATTGCCAAGATTTGTTTATATCTTTACACAAAAATATAATACTTAATGTGTTTTTAACGCAGCTTTATCATTGAGTCATGTTTAATCTTGTAAATTTTTTATTTTGTAATATATTGGAAAAATTATAACAAAAGAAAGTCAGATTTGTAACATGACATAATTCTTTAAAACTCTTTTGATATTATTTTTATATTAATCTACAATTTACATATCAATAAGTCAATTAATAAATTTATTATGAAATCTATGTTTATATTGTAGGAAAAACTCAAGGTGACTACGAAAAACTGGGTCTTCTCACTAATAGATTATGTTAAGCACAAAGTGGAAAAATATTCGTTTAATAATAAATTTAAAAAAACAATGAGATTTCACTAATGTCATTGTAATACATTATTGGCGTTATGTTTGTAAAAATAAACGTATTAATTTCAAATAAATACAGCAGCAAATTAAATTAATTTTTTGTTGATCAACCATCTCACTTATTTCATAGACAATTTTACATGCAACAAAGTAAAATAAATATTTTGCGTTGAAACTTAAATGATTTTGTTAAAGAAAAATTATGTTTTAATACAAAAAATGTTGCTTTGGAAAGGTAAAGCAATCCTATAACACATACAGATATTACAATAAATATATCATTCTGTAGATTAATAAATTATTAAAATAATATATAGATTAGAAAAATAATATAGCAAATCTTTAGAAAAAAATAGAAGAATTAAAAAAAATATATATGCAAATATAAATAAAAAATATATATATTTGAAAAGAATATATAAATCTGTAACAAACAATTGTATCATATAAATGCAAACAAAATGTGGCAAAAAGAGATTATTTCTGTAACACAATGATTATGGATTTATATTTCTGAAATCTAGATTAAAAGATAATTTTGAATAGAAACAGAACAATATTATAAAATGCATGTGCAATTTATAAGCAATTTTTAAATATCGACATTCAGGTTTATTATAAATTAAAAATATGTTTAATTTGTAGTTTGACACATGTTCAACACGTAGTAATTGCAAATCTCTTTACTGGTGTAGGTACTCTGTAGTAATAGAAATTGTGATGATCATCTTTATGTGGTCGCATATTTTTTAAACTATCACGTATCTCACGATGCTTGATAAATTTCGTCGTAAACTGAAAAAATATAAAATGTATGTTTTCTATTTTATGTTCTTGATATACTTTTATCGCCAATGTATAGATACAAGTTTCTCTATAAATTAGTTAGACCACGAAATCAAGTATGTCAGTCGCAAAATATACGTAGCAAGACCTAATACATTTTATTTTTTATTACAACGAGAAAGCGAACATGAAAGCTGTAATTTTATTATTCGCTTTAATTGCGATCTTGGTCGCAGTTGATATCCCGACTATTAATGCAGAACCTTGGGCTAAAGCTGAACCTGAGATGTCTTTGGTACGATAAATACTTTTAATATTACTCTAAATAATAATTAAAATAAAATGATATAATTTCGCGTATGTAGAATATCGCATATGAATTTATTTTAGTCATTTTAACCTGTTACATTTTTACCTGTCAGTCATATATTTTCTACAAAGATATGCAAGCAAATCTTTTTACGCGGAATACGAAATTCTTTATGTATTAGTTTATGACTTGTTATTTATTATTAGTGACAGTACAAATTTACAACAAAATTAAAACAATTTGTGAAAGCATGCATTATTTATATTCTTACACGTAAATATAACATTTAAAATGTTTTTGTTAGTTTTACTTTCAAGTGATATTTATCAAAATATGTGACAGAAAATAAAAGATGTGATAATTATTTTTATTAGCACATATCCTTTAAACTATCATGCATTTTACGATGCTCGATATATTTCATATTTTTATTCTTTTAAATTTTTAAATCTTGTGTTATATTTTTGAAGTTATGCATGGCAAGTTAGCAAAACATGAAGGGAAGAAATTTAAATTTTTATATTTAGTGTAATATAACATTTTCAAACAATAATAATTTCTGTCGTCTTAAAGTTTAACACTATTATTATATTGTCACGTTTACTAAGAAAAATATATTGTGTATTTCAGGAGAAACTAAACGAATGGGCCCAGAAAATACTAGATGAATTAAAGGCAAAAATACGCGAATAAAATAATATGGAAATAATATGGAAATCTTGAGAGTATTAATCTCGTTAATATTTGATACATTATCGACAGACCTAAAATAAATTAATTAAATGTTTGTGAATTAAATAAACGCAGCAGCAAATTGAATTAATCTTAATTATTTAATAATATCCCTGAAAACATTTCTTAATACAAGGTAGCAAGAATATATGCAATATTAAAATGTGTAGTAAATAATAACTTCTTATTTAATGCGAAGAAAAATTGTCCTCCAATTCGTCGAAAAAATTTAAATAATAGTCACCACAGATATTAATAGAAAATTACATAAATTTAAACATAACATAGGTTTAGGTCGGAATACAATCTTGGTGAAATTAAATGATATATAATGAATAAGATGCACATATAGGTATAAGATCTACTAAATCGCGCTGTTCTCAATTTGACATTAAATTTCTAGCTCGAAATCTGAATTTTAATTTATAGATTTATGCAATTTTTGCCATCTCTCTATACTGCAATAGCAAATTCATACAAATAAATATTAAGAACGAACTAACTGTAATTATTTCTGCTAGCACATTAATTTAAATATCAAAAATGCAGTAAGTAAAATAAATAAAAAGCAAATAAAAAAAACATTTATTCCGAATGTTCATTTTTTTCGTTCTTCTGTTTCAAAACTTTATTGATATCTGTCTTTCAATTACCATATAAAACACGATACATTTTATTACAGTTATGAAAATTAATCTTATTCCTTACAATGGTGGAGAAATTTATTATTTGAAAAGCCGATTTATTATATTTTAATCCGAAATACAATAAAATAATACGATTGTATACGAAATAACACGATTGTATTATTTCTTATTACCAGCGTTCTTACATATTTTAATTTAGTGTTAAAGAATATAAAATATAATAAATAATAAATTTACAAGTTTTAACAATAATCGTTCACTTTGTCAAAATTTCCGTCTATAAGTGTAATTTTCTATCTATATATATTTTCCGTCTAAAAATACTAAAGAAATCGCGAAGAAGATAAAGGCCTGTTGTATGTCCACGACATTTATTGTACTTTTAATGCACTCTAAAAATATTTTGCTTGCACTAAGAATATTTTTTTAATCTAACATAAAAGATTCTGATTTTATTACATTAGATAAAATCGCGCACGTATTTTAGTGAAAAGTAAAACACATTTGTATGACATTCAATAAAAATTCAAATTATATTAGAAATAAAAATATAAAACATATATATATATGTATATATATATATATATATATATATATATATGTATATGTAGGTCCAGAGGTATGTTCCGGGACTGTTTACGTTTTTTGAAATGTACAGTCTTGAAATATAACGCATATATATGTAATCAGATTCAAAAAACTGTCCCGAAAATTGCCGTAGGACATGAATTTTTTCCAGGACAGTCCTGGAAACTGCCAAATGTCCCGGAATATACCGATATCAAAAATAAAAGTCCCGGAACATACTTCCGGACCTACATATAATATATATATATATATTTTATTTATTTATTTATTTATATATGTATGTATAACTTTATTTATGTTTAAATACTTAATTAAGAATATTGTCAAAATGTCAAGATAGTGTTTTATAAGAAAAAAATAGTTTAAATATTTATAATTAACAATTTCATAGAGGATATTAAAGAATTTGTATTAATTATAGAATGTACTTCCACATAGCATTTACTTATAATATATTTATTCATACATGACATATTTTAATATACAGGGTGATTTAAAAGATTATTGCCAAACTTAAGGAGAGTATAGAGGAGCTAAAATAGAACAACTTTCGATTAGAAACACATGGTCTCCGAGTAATCTTGAGCCAGTACAAGTCTTTGAATATGTAGAACTTGGATAATATACCAATGAAAGAATCGTAATTTGCTACTGTTCCACTAGCTTCATTAAGGTCAACTTTTTATTAAGGTTAACAATAAAATATAAAAATAGGAGAAGAAAGGGCTATCAGGGTCGGACCGCAGATTTTAGTGCGTGATGTCAATCATTAGATTTATTCTTCTAAATACAGTAGTCCGAACGTTCTTATAACAATAAAATATAATTATATTTTACATATGTTTTAAATATTTTTGAAAATTGTTTTATAGAACAGAAAATAATATTACAAAATATTTACTAGTTGAAAAACTCGTAAAATTTATTGTGCTATTATTTAATTACAATGCACTTAACTTAAAAAAGTTTATTTAGCGCCCAATTAAATGCCTTGGATATTTCATGAAAAAAATGCCGATTTTCTGAAATATAAGAAAATAAGCAAACTTTAATTTCTAGTTTTGTATAATTTCACATCTTGAGACGTGAAGAAAGATATTAATTACATAGTGTGATTTGAAATATAAGTAGGGGAGACCAGGGACAAAAGTAACACGGGATGAATGTAACAAACGCGATTATTAAACACTTATCATTTCTTATGAATTTGTCCGCTGCTAATTCGTCTGCTTAAGACGTCTTAAAACGTTATATAGCAGCAGACAAATACGTACAAGAATGATAAATGTTTAATAATCATGTTTGTTACATTCGTCCCGTGTTACTTTTGTCCCTGATATATATCTCCCTTATAAATATGAAATAAATACAATGTAAAATTTGTAATATTAAAGATACTTGGGTAACCAATCTTATTATAAACAAAGTTTTTATACATTAGCCGTCCCCACTCTTGATCCGCCCATAATGTGGTGCTTTTGAGTTCAAGCGTGGTACTGACACTTATGTAACTGCAAAAAGCTAACAACTGTAACAAGACTATGCATTCATCGTGGCAACACATAAGAAGAATTGACTTGAAGTTTAAATGCTACTCTTCTTAGCAATTTATACAACAAAGAATTATTACAGAATGTTTATTAATTGAAATATTAAATAATACCTGCTGCATTTTTTATGCCACAGATATTATTCGATTATAGTGTATTTAGCCTTCCATCTTCTTCATAAACCAAGCCCATCCCTTATCTATTTGATCAAAGATGCCGATTTTCTGAAATATAAGAAAATAACCAAAATTTAATTTCCAGCTTGTATAATTTTACATTTTGCGACGTAAAAAAAGATATTTATTATATAGTGTGATTTGCAATAACATTTTTTTATAAGAATTTATATTTTTGTTTAGATGTTAATAAAAAATTTGCTTTTTTTTAACACTTTACTCATTTATTGCATTTATTGCAAATTATACTCTTAAAGTGATACACGCGAGCTCATTATATACACAATTTTAACAAGATATAGCAGTGCAAATAATATATTTATATGCTTTTGTGCTTTTTTTTTTTTTTTTTAAATTATGCGATTCTTATTAAAGAAAAACTATTAATTTTTAATTGTTGAAAACAAGCATGCGTACAAATATAAATAAATAGATATAGTAAAATATATATAAAATATAGATATGAAATAAATACAAATAAAATATAAAATATTAAAAAATACTTGAATAGTTTTTAGCAGTCTTTTTATAAGCAACGTTTTTATACCTCAGCTTTTCCAAATTCATCAGCAGATGATTCAGCCATGATGCCAGGGCTCATGGTAACTGCAACAACAGCAACTAATAAGAATACGTATACTAACTTCATCGCTGCAACTTAATTTGAAATTTTCAATGTGAGTATTGTCATGATACCTCAAATTTATACCACAAAAATCGTGGTTGGGATACCACAAACATTATCTAATCTACGAAATAAAATTTTATCAAAACTTTATGCACTTTATTTATGGTGTTTGTTGAACATAAAATTGTTCAAGGAAATTAAACACGATTTCACAGTTTATGTTCGTGTATTTACGATCCAAAAATGTCTGCATTATTCAAAAAGAAAAATGGTAGGTAATGCAAGAAGGAAAGAGAAGCGAACACTAAAAGAGTGAGTTCAGAATTGCGAAGGATTAAAACAAGGTTAAATGAATAGCGGCCGGACTGGATCGCTGAAAATAAAACGCAATGAAGTAAAGACGTGACCGGTCGAGCCTGCGAGAAAATGGTGGGAGAGCCGACAGCGAAGAGGCTGCAAGAGGCGTCTCTTACGCAAAGGAAAGATGGGCCTCTCGGACGAGCGAGAGAGGCGAGACGGGATCTTGTTAGCCCTGAACTTGGTCACGAGGATGCCCGATGTTCCTCTGCGGCTTGAAACCAAGACTGGACCCTATTTCTCCATCAGGCTGCCGCGATGCCGGGGACGTTAATTTTTGCCTCTTCCTTTGATCGAGCAGACAGAATCAGATTTTCAGCCACGATTTAAATGAACCACTTTTGTTCCAATAAACATTTGTGCATCCGGTCAGACGCAACGGAGGTGCAATACTCAGAGCCAAGAACTGCGTAATCTTTTAATTATCTTTTAATTATAAATGCGGAAATACATAAGGTTAACAATCGTTACTATTGGGGCCTCGAGAATCACGCGATCATCTGTCATTGAAAATGGAAAGGCTTAGCAAATTAGCTCTAACACACAAATTTACTTTTCAGCTACGTTAACAAACTGATTCTGGAACACCGGGTATACCGGAGAATGTAGGACGTCGTAGGATATATTTCCGCTGATAATAGTAACCCGCTTTTACCGCGTCTCTCGCACGTACATATGTATTTTCCGGCAGATGCGTACGCTTATTCCCAGAGTCTCGCGAGCTATCTTTAGCACAATAGGCATAGCTGCAGCCTGTAGAAAAATCTCGGAAACGGTACCGTCAATCTGTCTCGCGAGACCAATCACCGCGCGGCGGTCGCTTCAAGCAGGCGCGAGATCCGCGGTCTCTCTCTCTCTCTCTCTCTCTCTCTCTCTCTCTCTCTCTCTCTCTCTCTCTCTCTCTCTCTCTCCTTCTCCCTTTCTCTCTCTCCCTCTCTCTCTCTCTCTCTCTCTCTCTCTCTCTCTCTCTCTCTCTCTCTCTCTCGGCTGTACACGCGCGTGAAGAAAACGGTTTTCGATTTGAGAGATGCGTCAGGTGATTGCGTTAAACGTCCGCTCCTAGGAATGTTTAGAAAACGAGTCGTAAATAGCTAATGGGTCAATAAAGTCGCGCGAGACGCAATTGGGTTTACGAGATGTTACTGGGAAGGTTCACGGACGCATGCGGCATGCGAGAGCTGGCGAGAAAGTGCACGGCACGCAAATGCGTGTAGGCAGAGGCGCGTTAAAATCGGCGACGTCATTGTGATAGCTATTCCCCATTAGAAAAGTACCTGTAATCGCAATTCGCCACGAGACTTCTTGAACTTCTTAAATTATATACTTTGAATTTAAGAGTCATCGGCGTCTGATACGCTCCTAACGCGATTGCTATATGATATTAAACTGTCTAACGTATTCAAAGGCTCTCCAAAAAAATTCTTCCAACGTCTATAAGCGTGTAAATACGACTTGTGACGAGTACAATCGTGTTTTGATAGCACATAATAGCATGTACTATCATGCATGCAGACCGAGCGCATATTATCGGTGATAATACTGGTGAGTCATAACATTTATAACAAACACACAAGATGTGTGTTTGTTAATCCCATTCTACATATGTATATGCGCATCGTCAAATATCTTTTATTACTTTTAAATTACCCTATTCGAGTGTATCATCATCTAAGTAGCAGCAAGGACTTTAATACGAGATTCGTTGTGACTTGTCTCTCAATATCCGTCCGACTCGGAGAGAAACGCTTGTTCGAGTGCTGGAAGTTCGAATAGTCGCTTATCCACAAAAGGACGTGATGACAGACCTGTGATTCTATCTGGCCCGATTGACCAATTAAAAAGTACGATCGGCCGCCGCGCCGTGGCAAACGACGAGCGATTAATCCCGTCGACGGAATACGGAGCGAAATTCGTCGGTAAAAATCACGGCGAGAGACGAGTGGCGGATAACAACTCGAATTCGCGCTCCAAGTCGGCTCACGTGATAAATCAACCCGCTCGTAAATTCCGTAACGAGTCCTCGTAGTGCGTAATCGTGGAATTATATCGTCATTACGAAATGTCGATTGCGCAAGAACAATTAAGCCGGTTAGAGCGCGAGGTGAACGATAATACGGGAAAGTATACGGGATGTGTCCGGCGTACTTTTGTCTTTTTACCGAATTGCAAGAATAATTATGTCGTTCCGCGATTGCGCACTCTTTGTTCGTCGTTCGATCGGCAAAAAAATCGCGGAGTTCACATGCGTAAATTATCGTGTTGCGCCTTGACACATGCTGAGCAATGCAACGCGTATCGATCGTCAAAACATGAATGCACCAGTTTGCGCGATCTCGGAAGAGCGCGAAGGCTAAACTGCGCCACGGATTTGGCAACAAATTGAAGAAATCGACGGTATTGTTCGGAAGCCACGTGATTTTTTTTGCCGTTTCGCGAATATCGTACAGAACGGTCTCTCTTTTCGCGCGACGGTTTCCATTGTAACCTTTTGATACATTAGAGCGCGACTGCAGTTGCAGTCGCCGCATCAACGTGCTTTTTTTGCACGCGGTGATATGGCTTGATTGTTCATGTGCCAGTAACGATGAGTATTATTTAAAGCGACTTCCTGCGAGACCCACTTTGCGTGAAAGGAAGAATCATTACTTGCGGTTCTTTCGACGCTACTACCGACACGTGACTCTAAACCCCACGATTGACCCAGACTGCGTGAGCTGACTGCGCTTCTACCATCGCGTACCCCGTGCCCGGGATCATTCATGGGCGAAGACGTGTTAACCGTGTTCGTGTGTGTCGCGTGAATCAACGGTTTATTACGCGAGAGTTTTCTCATAAGCGAGAAATTTTTCTTTAAAAAAGCCCCCACGAATCACGGGATAATTCAGAAACGCGAGAGAAAAGAAGTATATATATATATATATATATATATATAGAAGAGAAAGAATATCAATAAAGTAAAAAATTATTGTATCTATTATTAATAGGATTCTGTAAATAATTTGTTGATTGTAAAATGTTGATCATATATCTTGAAAGGTAAATCGATCTCTTGGGAGGAATTTCGCGAAGTAAAAACATTTTCTAAAGAGGATTCTCATTAGAGAGCCCTGAAAGGATTCGTGAATGACCCAATATCCCTTTTCCCCTGCTGTTCATTTACCACGCACTTCGATTGCTCCTAACGACGTGTTGCAGCAAGATTATTGCACTTTGCGAAGATATCGTCGCATGTACACATGTTCCGCGGTCGTGATGTAAGAGGTGACCGCTGTCAACGTACGTTCGCCTATAAAAGCTGTCTGAAAATTACATGTTACTTTCTTTCGCGCAAAAGATGACCTAAAGAGATATTCCGAAAAAAATCAATGAAGAATAAGAAAGACAGATTGTATAGCCAAGCAGAGAAGAACTCACATAAATATCATTATTATATCATGACGCATCGTGACGTAAGAGTAAACGAACCTTTTCACGTAGATGTCGCAAAATAGTGAAATCCTAAAATTCTCCGAAGTCTTTCTGTGAATTAAGAGACTGGGAATCTCTTCGGAAGGTCTCAGGCGAGTTATTTAGGTCGCAATTGCGATTTCATTGCAACCTTGTTCCCAGCTAATTATAGAGTTGTAGGGTTCGCCGGTCGACGGTCGGATAATTGCGATATCGTAGACTCGCGCAACAATCAATATAGGAGACCGCCGATCGATGTTACCGAAGATATACCGTTACCTGCCGTTACCTGTCACTTTCGGGTGTTCATTGATGACCGTGGTGGGCAGGGAAATTGGAACCGTGTCGCCGGAAGTGGGGCTTTCAATAATGGCGAGTGTATAACGAGTAACGCGTTAGAACCCTCTGCGGATGCCGCAAACAGGAAATCTCTCGTTCATCAATTCGGCGCCGTAATTATTATAAGGCCAATTAATAGCGCGATATGGAATACGAATATTTAACCGTACCGACGTCGAACCGGGATTGCGCTCGTTGATCAACGCGGAGATCATTGATATCGGAGCCCGCGCTATGCAATCGTAACTGTGAAGTGGCCCTAACGTTGTTTTTTGTGGTATTTAAATGGGGAACGCCTGGGGAACTCCGCTTGTCGATCCGTGAAATGTTTCGCACGATTCGTGCGAGCGCCATTTGTACATCCCTCGCGTTGTTTCGAATTGATTAGAAAAGAGCGCTAAACGCGATCGGCGGTATCGAGGTCAAAGAACTATTAGAATGAATAGGCGCGGCTATTTCAACTCTATTATCTCATATGAGAATCTAAATTTAACTTGAGATTAGTTTAATGATTTTTATAATGATATAAAATGATATAAGTCAGTTAGAGAAAGTTACTTTAAATAACATTTATTTAACAAATTATATATGAGTTAACAAAAAGATCATATTGCATAAATTAAATTAATTTAGATTTTTAGAAATTCTTTTCTTCTCTCTTTGTTGGAAATATTGAAATGTAGGTAATATAAGTAAAAATTACACGAACTTTACACTCTTAACTTTTATAAAAAATTTTATGAACACGTGTGTGTATTTTTGTTAAAATTGACACGTACAAATTTTTGATATATGTGCACGTGATTATGTAAGATTATTCAAGATGCGGTTCTATTCTGTAAGATGAAGAAAGAAAAATGACACTATAATCTTTTCACAAAAAAAGATTCTATTAATCAGTCTTTAATTCGCATTCCAAACATTATTTCCACAATTCTTCGCAAACTGGCTTCTTTATAAACTGAAATTCTTCATTATTTCACATGACTTTTCATTTACATTTGATTCTTCATTATTTTATTTATACACGCTTTGCATGCTTGACTTGTCTTATTCCATACTGTTCCATTCTTAATACATATTAATGACTCTCTTGCTTGGTTCAAGTGGCACATCCAGGCGATTCTTTCGGGAGTGATAAGTATATATGTATAACTATATATGTATATAATAGCTATTTTATTCGCGCGTATAAATCAAAGTCTGCGCCATGCGGCCGGCGCGTAAATAAATCACCTTAACTATAGCTTAAACTATAGCTACGCGAACAATCAGGTTCGCGTACTTTTCACTGAACACTTTCGACGATTTCCCACCATGACAGCCAATGCTCTATACGTTCAATATCGCACTTCCACACGACCCGTTAGGAATTTCTCACGCTTGCCGGTTAATAATTAACGCGAAATTGCGATTCCATGCGAACGCGTCGGGTCGATTTCCTCTTCCATTCGCTCGTAATAGCACGGATCGATGGTTCGATATTTCTTAATGCTTATCCCATCGGAATCGGTGCCGTGGCGAGCCATCGAGAACGCTCGATCGAACATGCGAGCGATCTCATGACGTGCCTGCTCTCCAATTCGTAAAGCGACGATGGTCGATATAAACAAATGGTCCTCTTCATCTCGTAAAAGTCGCTCGTTTACGCGAAATAAACGTAACGCTTTACGACACATGTGCGAGGAGCAGTGTTTTCCCACTCGCGACATCAGCTACGTGAGATCGGAGATTCGGGGCCCCCATTTAGGGACCATTCACCTCGAGGTGGATTGAACGCGGAGACACCGTACAACGTTCCCCGGGGATGCTTAAAACTTGAACTTTGGCCGGTGTCACGGAAGAAGGCTGCTCCTCACTGGCCTCTTGTTGTAATCGTCGTCGATGTCATGGAGATCGGGCGGGTCCGCGAAACCGCTGTCCTCGTAACGGGTACAACGTGAACCGGGCGATCTCGGCGGATGGACCGGATGAATGCTGTAACGGGAATGTACAAGAATAATGCAAATAGTTAAGTCCGTGTGATTGTATAGAAGAACACAAAAAAAATAACATAAACATAAAAACATAATATATGATCATCGTACAGGCGTAAATTTCCGTCAATAATTTTATTTGTAACGATAATATCTGCAGAATTTTGTTTTAAGAGATTTCCATACTATCATAGATTTCCAACAATTAATCATGCAATAATTCTAGAAATGCTTCTTGGAAATGTGAGACGGAGTAATGTGATAATATTCAATTACTGACGCATCAGTAGATTTTAGAGAAAATTTAAATTATGGATAATACGATGGCCCACTTGCTCCTCGTGACTATTACCTGGTGCATCTCGAGGGACTCGTCTCCAAAGGCTCGTCGTATCTACGGGAGAGCATCGTAAAATCTCGATGAGCCGCGACCATTTTTTGTAGCCGCGCGATGATTTCGTAATCGGGGGTGCACATGGATTCCGACAATAATTTCGCCACGGATACACGGAAGCTTGATAGCTGAAACAGGAAATGAGCGATTTGCGAATTGAATCATGCTCGTAGCTCACTCGGAACAGTCGCGCGACTCGCTCGAGCATTAACTTTTCTATCGTAAATTTAAACAATTGTTTCTAACAATAAGTAGGCAAGACATAGGCACCTTTATTTTTATAGAATGCCATTTTTTTTGTAAACACTTTTCGCTATATAAAAATAATACTTTTTAGTGCGAAATATTATTCTACGTTATGTATAAAATCCAATTATTTTTGCAGATTTAATAATATTAAAGTAAGTTGCATTAAAGTTGCAATTTCGTATTCGAGTGCTGATAAAACTTTTTTCATTTACATAACAGTTTTTCTTTTTCTATTTCTCTATCTCTGTTTATATTTTCCTAAAGTTCTAAATGCTATTTTATAACAGATTGACAGATGTGCAGCGAGGGTATTAAGATTCAAGCGCCATTACGTATAATTTATTATAATTAATGTTCGCTTGTTTGAACTAAATCCAAGTTCCGCGACGCTCCGAAAGCAAAGTTACGTTAGCGTCGGGATAAAGTCTCGCGGAATCGCGTGCAAGATTTACAGTCCTTTCACGGAGTATACTGCACAACGCGGGTTTAAGTCGAAGGAACTATCCGCTTTACAGCCTGGCGACGGACGCGAACGTGTCTCGAATTACTGTGACGCGGAGTCAACTCCAAATCGTTCTGAACGAGCGTTACGCGCCCGACAAGAGAGAGAGAGAGATCACAATTACGCGAATAGCCGCCGCCGAGGCACTGTGGGATTGCCACAATGAATTAACGAGTCCCTTTCGGTCTCTGCCTCCGCGGAGTATTATAGGAATAAGCTCTGCAAGGACGCTTGCCACTTTAATAAGAGATCAAAGGGTTTTGAATTCGCGATAGAGAATCTGTGGATTACGGCGAGACTTTCGGAGGGTATAACGTGGATTTATATCATATAATTAGCTTTCTTTAGCGTTTTTCTTTCTTTTTTTACGGAGAATTGAAACAACTCTACCCTTTTCTCTCTCACTCTCGGGAAATATGTATAATTTAGAGGAGATTTACGTAGATTTTAGGAAATGGGGATTCGAGAAATACATATGTAATGCATTGAAGCAGTTTGTCTGCGACGCAACGAGGCTCCGTGGCCGTTTCGACAGCGACTTCTTTTGCGTAATTTAATCGCTCGCAAATCCGCGTTCGTGCACACGAACGATCATAAATCAGAATTACGTGAGTACCAATACACGTGCCGAATACACAATCCGGCATTGAGACACGGGTCTTGCCTCTTGCGTTTTTTCCGGCGGACAAAGAAAACGTCGCGCGACGCGATTCCTTTGATATTAATGGTACAATTTATTTATTCAGCATCCGTTTCGACTACCAAGTTTATTTTATTTTATATATATTTATTTATATGTTAATTTAATATTTTATATATATTTTATTCCATTAATGCAACACGAACGCGAATAGATAGATATAGTCGTAAACACGAGAGATGAAATAGCGCGTGCGATATCTGACACGTACAAAAAGTATAATAATGCATATCTTACTTGGGATTCTCTCCTCGTGACCTCGGAGAGATTTTGCTTGACCTGAGCCAGCTCGTCGCGGAGGAGCTGCAGAGAATGGTCGTTTATCGATCTCTCCTGATCGGCCGTCTCCACAGCCGTCCTTATCTGCTCCTTCGCCATCGTTAACTTTCTGTTGTAACGCGTCCTCAACATCTCGCTCTCGACGAGACGCTTCTGAAGCTCCTCTATCTTCCGGCTGCGTTCCAGCGCGGCTATCTGCTCGCGGAAAATGTCGTAAAAGTGGGTTATAAACGTTTGATAGTCGTAGATTATAAAGGCTTTCTCGCGCGGTTTACGAAGAGAATTTGTTCGGGAATTTTGTTTTCCCGGTTTAACGCCGCGTCGTAACGTTCACGAGCGTAAAATCAATTTAACGAAGTTTTCTATAAAAGGGTCGTTCTCCGACTGCGTTTCGATAATCACTGCCAGTACTGAAAACCTATAGTTTACGTAACACTATAGATTTTCATTACTGGCAGTGAATATCGGAACGCAGCCTACGTTAGTCGCAAGCACAGCCAATCGCGTATGAAAGCAGTACCTATCACTTCAGGTCCATATAGCAATTGCAAGAGTTGATCTATTCCAGAATTTGCGTCTCTGTCATCATCTTCGTGAACGTTCAGGTCCAGAGATTTATCTTTATTCCATTTTAAATTACTCATTATTAAAATAAAATGTTCTAACCTAACTTAGCAATATCTTTGCGTGTTACCATAAGTCTGTTTACTATTGTTGAACTGTGGAGTAAAAAAAATGAACTCTAAATTAGTGCAGCCAGTTCAGCAAAACACGAAACGAACGAGGAAGCTAAATAAACAACGGAGCTCGGCTCGACTCAGCTCGATGCTCATATTATCTGTCACAAATCCGCAGACGCACGCAGGGCCACGCAGGGCTGCGTTCCAAAATTCACTCTAGTTAACTAGAATGCTATAGTGTATGTGACATAAACTATAGATTTTAGTTACCCAGGTTGCGTTCGAAAACTTTACTCAGGTGCGAACTTGCATCGTTCTATCTTTGTTACTTATTAAAAATTGAACAAAGACAGAACGCGACGCCGGTATACACCCGAGTGAAGTTTTCGAACGCAGCCCAGAGTGAAAGGAACGCAGCACAGAGACGCAAATTTTGGATTTGGTCAAACCTTGTGATTGCTATTTGCGACTACGTTAAACGACTGGAAGTAGTATACTGCTTGCGAAGAAAGCAATACTACTTACTTGTACTACTAGCAGTTCTGCTTGCTTTTAGGACATATTGATAATGACATTTTTACAAAAAAATCTCTTCTTTAATTGGCTGTGACTTACGACTGCAGTATAAAGCTCAAATTGCAAGCCTCTTGCGACTTGCGACAATATGGATTGCTTGCGACTAATGTAGAACATTTAACGACCTTCAAGCACGGAATAGTTAAATTATTTAAAAAATTATATACTCGCTTGTGTTTACTGGAAGCATCTCATGGAATAACAAATAGCCAACATCGCAATTGTCGTTAACTATAGATGCAACGAAATCATCGCACGTATACCTACTTACACAAACTGCCACGTTTCATGCATATATATTCCTCGAAACATTCGGATTTACCCGATTGTGAGAAAGTAAATACGGATTCTTGAAATTACATACTTTGTAATCCGCGGCTTCCGTCAATTGTGCGCTCAGTTCCCTATTCCGCGACTTTTCGTCCGACAATTGGACTTGAAATCGCTCGACCTGTTTCGCCAGCTTCTTCGCGCTGAAAGAAAGGAAGGAAAGGTCATTTTTTTCCAATTTTTTCCAATTCTGGCCTCATCGGGCATTAACGGAAGCGATGCCTAATAGCTGCCTAATATAGCGTACAGCAACGAATATAGAGAGATACATTCGACGCATTTGAAATAAACCGCGGACCACTGTCAGAAATTACACATGTAACCGCCGGCGATCACCGCGTGAAAAAATCATACCGCGTCTCGCGTGCATAAAGCCCCGCACTCTCGGTCGACTAAATTTTCCAATAAACCGCCGCGACTTTATATATTTCTCGTCGAACAGCTACTCGATAAGCATTGTTTCCCCGTTAACGTTACGTGCTCAATGGTAAAGGTTTATAGAGTCGATTGTAACACAAATTAATTATCAAAACAGAGATGATAGCCTCTTAATTATTGTTCAAGATAGATATAGTCTTTGTAAACATTATTTATGGGTACTAAATTCTTCGTAATAATTGTCCATTTCCGCGCGATATATGAGACAAAGAGAGAAAGATAAAGCGCAATTACATTCTGTGTAAATAATAGTTTTTATAAATTATTCGATGTATTACCAAAGAGCAAGTTGAAAGTTTATTCATAATTTTGTTGCAATTGGCCCCAAGGCTACTCTAAAACAAACCGTATGTTCGCCTCGTCGCGCTCGCTTTGCAACAGCGACTTCACCCGCACACTGTCCTCCTGTAGAGATAGCTTCCTACGTAGAAGGTCCAGATGCAGGTCTCTGCGCTGCAATTGCTCCCGCAGGGTTCGGACGCGACGTTGCAACTGATAAACCACGGAAGTCTGCGAAACAAAAGAAAACCACATTTGTCGAGTCCTTCTTGGCGAAGATGGTTCCCAAGTGTGACATAAATGTGCAAATACGCATTATTGCTGAACGCAAAAATATCAAACTTTACTAATTTCTCGTGCAATTATTGATTTGAGTTTGGGGGATATGATTCTTGAAGGATGACGAATGAAATAAAGTAATGGTGACTTCTTTGTGCGTATTTGCGACACTTTTCTATTGTCATTACGTGTCATTAAATACGTAA
This sequence comes from Temnothorax americanus, assembly GCF_048541705.1. Classification (NCBI taxonomy): domain Eukaryota; kingdom Metazoa; phylum Arthropoda; class Insecta; order Hymenoptera; family Formicidae; genus Temnothorax; species Temnothorax americanus. Next base: position 1,656,442 of record NW_027509751.1, read on the forward strand.
TGTATAAGAAAAAAACTAAATTTATTTTTTACAAAAAATGAGGGAACGTCCTATCAAAGGAAAAGTCTGTTTCTGCTGACATGTTATCGGAGATTATTTAATTAAAAGTTAGTACGCCGCGGACGAGTTTTATGTTGGAAAGAGCGACCGCAATATCGACGCGCCACGAACAGCGTCGTAGATGCTATATTAAATGGAACTTCATTACGCGGTATTTCCGATAAACTGTCAATTTAAAGCGCAACAATTACGTCGCAAGCTCGGCCAACGTCCTCTCTCTTAGCCGCAAAGTATATCAGAAAACCTATAGGGCGGAATGGAGGAATGAAAAGCGCCTCGTTCTCTACGTTAAGGGTACTTCACGACGGAGGAACGAAATGAATGTCTACGAAGAGGATGCTTGAGAATTCTGTGAAATTTCTCTCTAAAGGCGCTTTGCTCGCCGCGCCGGCGGGGGCTTACTTCTTTGAGACAGAGAAGCTCGTGGAACGATCGCTCGCGCCGAATCCTCGGTAGGGTCGTGTAGCTGGAGCACAAATACTGCGACGTGCGGTAAAGCACACACGATTTGCACGACAAAGAAACACAGAACAAAGGAGAAGACGTTAGCAACGTGACAGCGGAATCGAAAGTACATAACATCGATTGTGCCCTTCACCTTGTCGACTAGCTTGTCGGTCTCCAATCTGGCCAGCTGCTCAGCCCGCACCAACAGCGACTCGGTTTGTAGATCGAGCCCGATCTCTTGAGAGATTTCGTCCATTTGCATCGCCTTGCCCAATCGGTCCAGGAAGGTCATGAACTGATAAAGATTTAAAACAACGTCAGCTTTAAAATCGGTGCTAAACATGGGGAACAAACGATACACGTCGTCATTAGATTAGAGTAAACTGAAATAAATATCTTTTAGAAATTAAAAATTTGTAACGCTCTAGGGTCTTAGAAACTTAAATTAGAGATTTGAAATACTGTTTCAATTTTTCAAGAATTGTTTCCTTAAAATAGAAATTCAATTTTTCATTTCATTTGAAGAGATGTGAGACAGTTAAATGTATAACGTCTTTAACTCCTCGTTCTCGGTGCTACGTGTCAAGGTTGCTTTAACATTTTCAAGAGATAGAAGCGTTTGAAATTACCATCTGCTTGTCTCTGCGTAAAGACTCTCTGGAGAGATCGCTGCTCGTGAGTTCGGATTCGAGCTTGTGTATTTTAGCTTCCAGAGCGGCGCGTTCCTCCTCTAGACTGCGTACCTTCATCATCGTGGATTCGACCAATTCGCTCTGCCGATTCGTTGACTCTGTCGCTGTGTTCACCTTTTCCCGAAGACTTTGTATTTTCTGGAAAGAGACAAGGAACGCGTTCGTAGCCATTATAAATTTCACGATATCGTGTAGATTAAAGTACAACAAAACTGAAAATTCCAATGTAAAGTTCTTTTCGATGAAATTCTCGATATACGAATAGAAAATTTATATCTTCCGTGAAGTAAAGAAAGTTATTTAAATAACTTATTTATTTTAAAAAATTCAAGTTTTTGCGAGCAAAAATACAAAATTGGCACGCCTGTGGCTTTTACCAGCGATTGATCCTTGTTGTCTGCCAGAATTTCTCGAATGCGATCCTTGATCGCGTTCTCGTGGGACTCGACGAATCGGCTTGGCGTACTGATGAGAATCGCAACCGACTCCAGGAGGTGACGGAATTCATTTTGTACGCGTTGCGTCTTCTCCTCGCGGGCTTTTAGATCCTCTGCAAGAGCGATACCGGTTACCAGAAGGCATGAGATCGAATCGACCAGGTCACTGTGATTTACCTCGTAATTGGCAGATCAGCGCCTCCTGATTCGATATATTCCCTGTCGCGCTGGTTAAGCTCCTATTCGCGTTGACGAGCTTGTCTCTCAAGTCGTTCATGTCCTTCTCGGCGACCCTATATTGCATCTCCAGACATTCCTTCTCCTGAGATAATGGTAAGCAATTAATGATTAATACAGTATTTGATAATTTCATAGCTTTTGACCGCTCGAAATAATTAAAATAATTAACCCTCAGTTACCTTACGTTTTTACACCCCGACATTACCTCACCAGGGTCTGAGAGACCCCTGCCATTTTTTCTAGCTTGTATCTTTAAGACAAATGCATCAATTTGAAGTCTTTTTTTTTTTAATCGATGCGTCTTTTAAAGATCTACAAGACTGTGCAAGTTAGATTATTCCAAGTTAAAAAATGTAAATGTAATTTAAAAAAAAAAGAAAGACGTGTTTTTTCTGAAAAAGCGAAAAAGATTGCTTTTTTTCAAGTTGACGTAGTACTGACTAAAAAAAGATACAAGAGTTTTATGAACGTTTTAAAGACCCTGCACGTTTTAACAATGTGCAGGGTCTCTCAAACCCAGGTGAGGTAACTGAGGGTTAAGATAATATCTGCATCCGCGATTTCTGGCAGTGGCAGTTTATGCAATTAAATTTACGAACAAAACGTCCCTTCAAATTTACTCGTAAACAAAATTTCAATCGTCGTACCTGACGCAAACGATCGATGTCGACTAGCTGAACGGACACTTGTCTCTGTAACTGCTCTTTTTCCGTAGAGAGGCGATCAAGAGCATCCCTGCAGGTTCTGAAATCCATCTCGACGCCCGTCAATTGCGTCTCGACGTTTGTGCTCTTCGTTCGCAAACGGTTCACTTCTTGCACGAGTTCTTCGGCTTTGTGAATCACCATCTCCGAACTGTGATGCGCCGTCTCGCAATACTCGACGTTCAATGCATGTGCCAACCTTCGCACAAAATCCTATCGAAAAATATAAGATATTGAAAAATTTGATATGATTTCTCTGCACGAGAAATAAATGGAAGTGTCGACAGCGTGTCGAGAAGCGCGATCGCGATCGGGCGTATGTTGAAACATACAGCACCTGCAGATTCAGACGTGCCCGTTCCTTCAATTGAATCTCCTCGGATATATTGTGCTCCAATTGTCGAATTTTCTTGTCGTATTCTCTGACCTTTTCCTCGTGATACTTTACGTCACGCTGCAGGCCCTGTATCGTGATCTCATTCCTGCCCTGGGACGCGTAGAGATTTCTCTCCCTCTCCTCCAGCTCCTGTGAAATCGTTATTGGATTCTACAAGATGTATATTGTTCGCCGTCCGTCGACGTCGACTACGAATTCCGCGAGTCTCGCGTTGATCTTTTCAACGGAGAGACAGCCTTTAAGCGGGATGGGAGAAGCGAATTATCTCGGCGCTCATTAACGGAGGGCGCTCTTTAATCGTCCGCTTGTTAGGGAAGCAAATTAACCTGAATGCGCTTCTTGAGACTGGAGACGACGGAATTCTGCCTGGCCGCTTGCTCGCGAAGCTGATCCGCCTCTACCTGTAACTCCACGACCCTCTGGTCCCGCGATCTCACGGCGCTTTTCATTTCCTGCAGCTGAACGGAGACCAATTTGATTACTAACGCGACTGATTATCGAGGCAGAGAAACGATAATCGGTTTACCTCAGACATAAGCCGGTCCCGTTTGTACTCGAGAGCAGCCAGCTCGCTTCTCAAAGTGGTCGTTAGATCGTGAGTCATAGCGTCGTCTGGGTCCACCTGAAATCAGAGACGTTCGCCGGTTGTTCAAAGATACCGATAAAATGGATATTTTATATTTTATATTATCATACTTCTCTCTCTCAGCATAACGAATCAATGGATGATTTTTATATATCAAATGTCAGTGTGTTAATTATCCGAAAATTAAAGGCATTATTTTTTTATATTAAATTATATATTTATCATTGCATTTAAATCTACATTAATCAAATAATCTCGCAAAAATGCAAGTAACGTGTTTGGTTATTTATGATATTTATTGTCATATCATTGCTTTTATGAATCTCTCGGTATATAGTTGCACTTTGTACAAATTAGAATGACAATTGTTGTAAATTATCGTTCTCTTCGTATGCCGTGCGACGTATACGGCGCGGCGGGTACCCTCGTTGAATTTCGCTACAGGCGAGGCGATCCCGTCGTAAAGAAAGTCATTTTATTCGCTCGAAGCTTCCTATACGCGAGGCGCAGGGCTTTAATGTCGAAGCGCTCGTTTAAGCCGGGAATAGATTAGCGGCGGCCTCCGCCGCGTTGCGGCTTCTGAAGTTCTGATCTTTCTCTCGGCAGAATGCAGGACTCGCGAGTACCGCAGGTACTGGCACGTCTCTACCGGCGCGGGCGGCTCGTAATGGCACCCATTTGAACTTCCACGCGTGTACGACGGAAACTTTACAAGACAGGGCTCGATATGCCCCTCAACCATTACGTACGTCTGCCAGCCTACAGAATTGCCGGATCGTAGAATGTCGGCCACAATGCGGATAAGTTAGCATGTTGGTGGCTATTTTTAGAACGATATTTCGAATCATCTATTTTAAAATGCTCGCGATCAAATTAGAAAAATGTTTATGCTGATTACTTCGAGATGTGTGTATGATAATGATGGAAGAATCAATTTCTCGATTGATACAATCTCGAGTGATAGCTTTGATTGAAAGCAATTCTAATTTGATTTTTTTTGTATAAAAACCGATCTATCCACGGTGCCCTAAAAGGTTATACTTCAATCTCCTATGAAACTTCTAAGCAATCATTCTAACGTACAGCTTAGGAATAATCTTATTTATTCATTTTTTTTTCAAGCGCAATAACGAAATTTTCCAAGATGGTAATATTGCAGGAAGATTGCAATAAGTTGCAAGATTGCCTCTGCGGCAATCCGATTGATATTGAATATTGAAATTGATCGTATTACGTGGCGTCAAGTGATGGTGTAAAAATACTTTCTTGCACAATTCTCCAAGGAAATAAATTTAGATGATTTCGTATCATTTTATACAGTTGATTAACATAAATTTGCCAACTGGTGTAATCAAATTCAATTCGGCGCAGAACGGTGATTAAATCGTCATTAAGCCAAGTTGAAGAGATACGACATCATTCAACGATCGCATGTCATTCAAAATGAGACGGATGAATCAAATTACTATTATTAAGAGCTCAACGATGCGATAAAATATTTTTGTCGGCGATTTCGGTGCCAATTATCGCCGCTCTAATTAAATATTTCGCGGCAGTAACCGATCATTCGCTTTTATCTCGTTTTGATGCTGAATGCTGATTTACGCTCGACGCATTTAATTACTTTTCAACAAATCCGACTCGTCGCGGGATCCACGCGGAATTAAATATATCCCCGCATTGAATCGCTCTCGCGATGTAAAATTAAATCCAAGTACGCGACCAAACGAGGAGAATTCGTTTCGCCATTAATTACGATCATAAGCGGATTTAGGGCTTAACGTGCGAAAAAAGGCTCTTTGCTCACTCTTTTTCCACCTGTTTCTCTCGATCTTATCTGCGAGTTTGAAAACGGGAACGCGCTGTAATATAACTTCCTGATAACCATCTCATTCCCGAACGCAAACGAAAGTCGGAAACAGGATCATCATGGAATAAACACGGCGCGAAGTTTTGTAAATGGATGCATTTTCATGTATATAGAATCTACTAATTACGCATTCACTCTATTACCGGTGCATCTAGTGCTCAAAGCTGATTGAATTGCGTGTACAAAGCAGCTTACGCAATCCGAATCTTACATTCTATATGCAGTGCATTATAAATGAAATTAGAAAATAAATTATTTAATATAATATATAATATATTTATATTTAATTTTTAACAATAATATTATTATATTATAATAAGCGTTGTTATTAAAAGCACGTCTCAAATAACGTCTCGAAATTTGATGGGAAAATAGCTTCACCCAATCAAAGATGTAATATTTCTATATAAAGCGCAGTCTCGTCGATCGTTCTCATCGCCAAAATCGATCTCGTCGACGTAACAAGGCTTGCTCGAAAACATGATCAACTCTACCTCTTGCTCGCCGTATCCATATCGCAGGTTTCCGCAAGAATTTCCGTTGCACGATCGCGCGAGAGAGCGCTTCGTATTCCCCGAAGAGTCCCGCTCTTAATCCAGATAGTACTCAACGGAGTTCGCACTCCAAGTCCTAGCTGTAGCCCCGGCGAATCGCGAATAGCGTTTCCGGTCGTTGCGAGGAGAAGAGAGAGAGAACGAGGGCGCGCGTCGAAGGTAGCTGCCACCGTCGCTAATTCCAGGGCAATCGGATGCGCGCGGCGCCAGACAGTTACGATGCCTGAAGTTTCGTCTGCCTACGACAGCGGATTACGTGACCCGAATCCGTGCCGTTGTCGCCGCCAGCACCATCACCACCCCGGGGACGACCGACCTCGCGCCGCGCCGCGGCCTCGCCGTTCAGGTATTTGTATCTGCACGCGAAAATCTATGCCCGCGAAGTCCGCGTCAACCTGCGAGAATGTTACAGTGCAACCGAATACCGGCACAATGGAATACGCTGCATGCCCGAATTTACAGGTCACTGTTTCCACAATGATACTTCTCGATATCACGCCGTTGGCTCCACATTGTGGAACCCGGATGCCTACTTCGACCAACGCGAAGTACAAGTATGAAAAGATACGAAGATATACGTATATGCAATACGAATAAGTGGAACGGGCGAAGTCCTTTTATTTTATTTCTAGACGAGTACTCGTTGATTAAAAAAAGCTTTCAGCATGCAGTGCGCATACTTGCGTATCAGCGCGGTATGCCAAAAGGAATAATATCTCTCTTGTCCAAACGCATGCATTCGCTCGGGGGATGAATTAACGTCTGTCGCGCGTTCGGACGTATGAGAAAGAGGGAGAGAGGAATATTTAATTCAATGCGCTTATATTTTCCTGGGAATCAGATTGAAATCAGGATCCGCGATCCTACATTGCGCCGCATCAATTATCTCGCGATTCAATTACGCGACACAGGTCGACCGATTGCGCGACTGCGCGAATGGGATCGTTATTATCATTATCTTCGCATGACCCGAAAATAATTTTGACGCGCGGACTAGAGAGACCGGGACGGTTTTGGCGGAGGCGACATGTTCCCTCGTCCCGCGGAATACCGTGAATTTTCACGATATGGTTAAGTCCAGCGATATTGAATACCCATTATCCCGCCATTGCACCCATAAATATCCCGTCGGTCTCGGGATCCATGCGGGAAACAACCGCGCGCGGCGAGCGCGATCTATTTACCGTCGGTATTTACCTCGTAGCGCGTGCGGGATTACAGCAAATCCACCGCACGCGCCTGATACACCGTTCACGTACTCGTGTAAAAAAAAAAAATTGTGAATTTGCCACCAGAGAAAATAGGTTTTCCGCGACGTCGTTTTGCGGGTAACGCGCGAACTCGTGACTTCGCCCACGCGACCGTAATAACACCGCAGTAAAATCGCAATGAGGGAGTACGTGAGCGCGTTGAAAAATACAGCAACGTTAAAATAGTGTTTAAATCTCATCTATTAAAAATTAACATCTAGCATGTATCTGTTTACATATTATACTGTAGCTTTGCCAGTCCAAAAGCGAAAAGATCGATGAAAATAAAAAAATAATGTACGTATATATGCTAGAATATGCGATATATTTTTTATGTGTAAATTTATTTAAACTTATCGCTAAATTTATGAAAGTGCTGAGTAAAATGATATCATATTAATGAAGATGATAATATTTTATTTCAAGTGTACGAACGCCGAGCGATAGCAACGTAATGTTTGCAAATTTAAATAAGGATTTTTTTACGGTCAAAATACGATGTTGCATTTTTAGAAAATTTTAGTCGGGTTTCATCTGTTTTTAGCGCACATCGACGTGTTCGATCACTGCGATATCGCGATATCGACTATACATTAATGTATACGTATAGGGCGGCTATCGAATTTTGCTACACGCCGTGTACACGCAAGCAGAATTTGCAACATAAACGCAGCGCGTGATTACGCTTACCTGTTTTTTGCATTTCGACGATGAACGTTCATCCGCGTCGAGTTTTCTTTTTTACGAGAATAAGTGAACTCCCCCCTTTTTCGCTGGAGTTTCATATGGAAACTCCGCGCTACATAAACAGGTAAAACCTCCCGTATAATAATAGGATTACAACGAAAACGTGGAACTAAGAATTTTAAAATTGCATTACGCAAAAAAATTTAATTATATTATTTAATTATTTTTTTTTTAGGTGCATTTTTTTTTTTTTTTTTTTTTTACATTTTTCTCGTCTGCTACTCCGTGTTTTAAACATTATGGCACATACACTGCGTCAGACATTTGAGAGAGGCAACAAGAGGAGAGGATCTAGATTTATTACGGAAACTGATGCTCGTAAGCCCGAATCTACATGTACCCAGAATTTCATTCTAATTAAACCTACAATATCAGTACGTTAATATAGTAGCGAATATTATGGTCAATATATGTAGAATGTAGAATGTTACATTGATTCATTCTTTCATCATAACTGTACAAGAGAAATGCATCGAAATAACCAGTTACCAATAAACGATCAATAAATACGTATCTACCTCCGACCGTACAGAATAAATGTAATTTTTATATATCACTACATTTATACAGGCGCGATGTAGAAAGAGGTACATATTGCATTGTGTACACGATTGGGAGAGGGAAAAGGTCAGGATATTAATAATTCCTTCAAAAAAGACCGACAGTAATCCGCATACATATATATATATATATATATATATATATATATATATATATCATATATATAATTATTAAAAATATTTAGCAAATTATTTTATTTTTTATTATTAACAACTCGATCGCCGAATTATCATCATATATACGCGCACGCCCAAGTCTCACATTTCTGTATAAATGAACTATAACGAAATGAAATAACGTTATTAAAAATGGATAATATACGGAGAGAGTTTGCATTTTTTTTTTTTTTTTTTTTTTTAATTAAGAGAGAGCGGAGATAAACGGAATGAGATGCGCAATTAATTTTTCATTGGCGCCATTATAAAAATACTAGAACAAGCTAGCATAAAATTCCAAAATCTACGAAACCATTCGAAGATATCCTCGAAAGGGAGGAGCGTTTGATCGGCCTAGAGAGAAACTCGAGCCGAATTAAATGTCGGGTCATCGATAAAACTGAATTTGGCGAGTCCTGCGCGACCCTCCCTCCAATCGAGCGTCGGAATAAGACAAGTCGGGCCCTTTCTTTCAGCCCGATGACTTGAGATCGGCTACGAGAAAGTACGCGACAGCGCGAGCGGTCGTCTGGGGTAGCAGCGACAGGTGAAATCGATTCTCCCGTGCAACGCTATGGCAACGCGACCCTTGTTCACGCGCGAGTCGATATATATATATATATATATATATATATATATATATATATACTCGCTCGCGATTCGCGCGAGTCGAAAGGGAGCGATATTGACGAACGCGACGGAATCTCCGCGTGCAATTCGACGCGCAAGCTGTCTAATTAAACGGCGGCGCGAGACTCGATCAGGGCGAGATACGTTCCCGATCGCGCGCGCGCGCGCGAACGAGAGATCTCGATTCTCTCCCGATTAGAGATATATTAGAGATGCGTTAATTTCGTGTCTCTTGTTACGACAATGAGTTCGTGCCACGTTAAATAAATGATTAAAATATTGGACATCACTGCGTTCCTTTATTTTTAATTTTATAATATAGTTTAATGAACCATCAGTAAATCGTATACAGTCCTTTGTGAGACGCTCCGCGGAAGAAGGAAACGCATTTGGCCAGCAAGATTTGCATAATCTAAATCCCGCACTTTTTATTCCGCGTTAGGCGACTTTCCGTTAGAAAACTTTCATTTCCTACATTTTTCGAGAATGCAGAAACGTCGCGATGTAAAAACCCCTAAGATAAGTGAGAAAGCTCTTCGTCGCGAGACACCATACGCGTTTGTATTTCTCAATTCTATCTCCTCAAATCTGCTACGTAAATTCTCTTTGAATGGCTTTGCCTAGAGTTCTTTAAATAAAAATTTAAATGCCGTTTTTACATTAAATAACTTCAAGAGATTTTAGATTAATAATACCTATGTGATTTATTAATAACAAATTAATTTGATTCGGTATTTCATATGCATATGAATACTACTCTGTTACTGTAATAAGTAAATTTGTAAAATAAATAACAGTAAAATATAAAAATTTCTTCGTGGTTAGCCTCAAACATATGACGGATCAATCAAAAAATTGTCCAATTGTCTTATTTGAAGAACTCTAGCTTCGCCGAAAGCTGGCCGGGTGGATCGAGCAAAGTGGCGGCGAATCGGTCGGCGATCAGATAACAATAATCAGTTCGCATGACGATCAATATCGCACATTTCCACTATCGATCTGTTGCCCTTCGACGGACGCGCCGTGTATATACGTACTGGCATGTATACAATGAGAGGCTTTATGGCGGGCGATACGGGGATGCACGTGACCGCACGTGCGATTAGCATGTGAATGCGTGTGTGCATCATGCGCATGTGTATATACGCGATGCAGCAGCTGGGGGGACGAGAGATAAGCCATTGATGCAGTTCACGGTATATCGCATCATTCGCATCTACAAACTCATCTACGAGCTCGAGCAAGATTCTGTGTGTACCTACTCTACTGTATCTCGCAATAAGAGATAGCAGCTTGTTATACACGTATCGGAATACGTGCGCGAGTTATTATACACATAAAGGGATATCGCGGCATCGATTTCATAACTCGATGCCTTAATTATACGAGTAAGCCTTAAGTATAAGCCTTAATTATACATTATTGCTCAGATTGCTCTCATTACGTCTATCGTTGGCGCGGCGTTACACGCGATTACAGAAATTGTTATGACGGCGCAAACACAACGTGAGCATCCCTTATTCCTCCTGCTTGGTGTTTCGGAGGTTTAATTGAATCCCGAATACGTGTACTCGCGTCGGTACGTTCTGGTCCGTTAGACAAGATAAAAATCCCCGTAATTTCGCAATTCCCAACGGACATTGTGTGCCATGTTGTTCTCCACGTGCGCAATCTCTATATACTATACTGTCGCACGCGCGCGGAGAGCAACGGCGGCGGCGTGCGTGCGTGTGCTCTCGCGAGTATGCGTGCTGCGTGCAAGCGTGACATGGGTCACGGGGTGAGAGAAAGGGACGGTGAGGTGCGTTCAGCGTTGCCGTCGATTGACCTTCCGGGGCGAGGAGATGCAGAGCGTCTCGAAGATCCTCAGGTCCTCCTCCTTCGCCTCCCGCGCTTCCCGCGCCTCCTGCGTCTCGGCGTCTCCATCGGACGCCATCCTCCGCTTCCGTCCTCCTGGAACGTCGTCCCCGGCGAACGGAACGTCGTTAGATTTCGCGAGCGGGGAGAAACGGAGAGAAACGCGGCGCGGCCTCACCACGAGAGCGGCATCCCCCGCATGTACGGTCGCGAACAGCCCGGCCGGCGGCGGCGTGCACGGTGCAACGGCGACACCGACAACGAGGCGCCTCCGCAGTCCGCGCCAAGCCAAGCGGTGTGTCGTTAAAAGCACACCAACCCTTCGTCGCGATGGCGGCCGGCCGATCGAAATCGCCCCATCGATCCGAAGAAAACGGCCGCGTGCCACGCTCTTTGCGCGCGCTTCGCCGAGAGCCGCGGTTTCGCTCCCTCGGTAAAGAGCGCGACGCGACTCCTTGTCTTGCGGTGAACGTGGGTGGACTCTTCGCGCAGATCGCGGACCGGGGCACTTTATGTTATGGAATGGATTCCAATCGGAACATAATAGAACTCTAGGAAGAACTAAACAATTCCGGGATCCACATCCGAAAAAGTTCCGTAATACGTGGCCTGGTCTCTTTTCCGAGATTTCTTCATCGCGAAGGATATCGCGCGCATCCGTACCCTGTTTCGGAACTTTACCCCACGTGCTCTCGATCTTTCATACAAAAAGTTAAAAAAATAGCACGACGTTTATCATCTTATCCGTTTATAATTTTAAAATAGATGTTGCTGATAATAGTGATTCCAAGTCCCAGCAAACAGTAACAAAGAGTAATAACCTCAATACATGTTATAATTTTTTATTCAACAATGTAATTGTTACGTACAAAATGTTTACAGAATGAAGTCAATTAAAAATTAAGTAAGTAAACAATAATAACCAATATTCGACGCGTGTTAAATATATTGAGTTTTGCGCAAAGAATCCTGTTTTTTACACAATTTTTAACGCGTCTCTCCAAGCTAATAACAATGTTGCAAAGGAAAACGATTTAAGAAGCGGTAGACAAGGGTGAGTCTTTACCACCATCCACATCGACAGAACAAAAAAAGCTCGGAAAAAAGCGAAAGATAAAGCCGAAGATTATCAAGTAAATATCGCAATAAAAAAATCTCTAGAAAATGATTTCAAGATAATATCCTGTAGCTTTTTTCGCTAGGTTACATTCCCTAGTGCTTGGAGGAGGCGTTCACAGAATACGATTATAAGCAGCGGTGCTCACGAGAGAGAACAATACAGAAGGACTTACGTAACAATTAGAAATAATATTATTTTATTCAAGATAGTAGCCAAAAATATATAAAACGCGCATTGAATAATATGAATTAGATATAGATATTATGCAATAATATCCAATGTAATATTACAAATATTAATATGAGTAGAAGACACCAAAGCATGGTGTCTTCTAAGCACTTTATCCGATATTTTAAAACAATAGTTTTCTAAGAAATCAAAAAAATATATTAGTGTTTCTGGATACTTAACGTCAAAAATATAATATGTTTTGACCAATAAATCGAATGCCATGATAGGCGAGTTCAAAGTTTTGTTGCCCAAAGTTAAAGTTTGATTGCCAGCTTGAATGAAATACTGTGCTGCAGATTGTCCCTTGATTAGAATAATATAGGGCTGAATTGGATTATTAGATTAGATCTTTTCTCTTGAATAGCCGTGTTGAGTCGTTCCATTTGTTGAACATAGAGTTCCGCGTTGACCGTTTGGTTCCGTTCAAGCAATTCGTAATGGATAATCCCTTCCCAGTCCCACCATACGCGCAACATCGTTTTACGCGGATGAAGATCTTGTTTCACGCGCGGTGTCGCGTGTTTACCGGGGCTAAGCCATTGCTTGCGCTGCTTCATATTAATGTACAGGCACCATTTTTCGTCGCTAGTAACGATTCGGTAAAGAAATCGTTGCTTGTGTTCATGAGTTGAGCTGTGACGAGCAAGCAAACCAGCGGAGATTGTGGCTCGTTGATTTTTGTTGTTGTCACTTAAAGCATGCGGGACCCATGCTCCACATTTCTGAACCTCGAATGATTTAAAACATTATGCCAAAAACATTTAATGACATGCGGAATGTTTCTCTCTAAAAAAAGGCGTGCAAAGTCGGTACTCGAATATATCGCGTTTATCAGCCAAGAAGTTATGCTAAGACTCCATATACTACGTTTACGCGAGCGTTACTTCTGTAGTAACTTACGATATATCACTCGTTTACGCGGAGTAAATTATCGTAAGTTACTACAAAATCCCGTTTACGCGAAGGAATTATCGTAAGTTACTACAGAAGTAACGCTCGCGTAAACGTAGTAATAGATGCGGAAACGCCATGCGGTAAAGTGCATTGACCAATCAGAAGGCTGCCGCAAGTCACCTGCGGCAAAATCAAAATTTGTGATTGGTCGACGCCCTCTGCCGCATGGCGTTTCCGCGTCTATGGAGTCTTAGCATTAGTGGGAGTGAGACAAAGCTATAACATTTGGTTGTATGTACATTACGTTCACGTAATTGTACTTTTTGTTTAACTTTTTTATTTGGAGTCTCAGCCTAATTCTACAAACGCGGTATGATATTCCTTGATGTCTACTGAATGGACCTGCACCCTCATTTTGTAACATCAAGTTGTAGAATTTTTATACGAAGCAAATATTGTTAAAAACAAGTGTAGGTATTACAGACAGCTTTAGGATCACCTTAAGGCAATTGCACGTAACAAAGTTTTATAGCATACTCGATTTGCTGACTCGACCCGACTCCGAGTCAAAAAAGTACGATCAAAAGTACGATTTGAAACACGATGTCTGCAAAAATCGTACTTTTGATCGTACTTTTTTGACTCGGAGTCGGGTCGAGTCAACAAATCGAATACGCTATTTTAGTCATAATTGTAAGGTCGTAAGAAAATAGACCAATCGCACTCGATTATTCTTCGAGCTCAAGGAGAATAATCGACTGTGATTGGTCTATTTTCTTAAGCCTTGTGTCCACGATGCTAGAACTGCGTCCGAGTTTTGGTTTAAAGCCCGGTGTCCACGATGCAAGAACTGTGCCCAAGTTTCGGTTTAAGCCAATGAAATTGCTACTTTTCTGTAAGAGCTGTAAGTTGATTGGCTTAAATCGAAACTTGGACACAGTTCTTGCATTGTGGACACCGGGCTTAAGCCAATCAACTTGCAGCTCTTACAGAAAAGAAGCAGTTTCATTGGCTTAAACCGAAACTCGGACACAGTTCTAGCATCGTGGACACAAGGCTTTACGGCCTTACGACGTGCAATGGCCTTAAAGCCCGTATCAGACTACCGACTGCGAAGGTCGACCCGACTGCCGATCGCGACTGCCGACTCACATCTAGCCAATAGACCATGACTGCCGACTCACATCTAGCCAATAGACCATGGTCTATTGGCTAAATGTGAGTCGGCAGTCGCGATCGGCAGTCGGGTCGGTCTTCGCAGTCGATAGTCTGATACGGGCTTAACTCTTATGCTAGGTCTACAATGCGAGTCGTAAAGTCGTGAGTCGTAAGAATTGACCAATCACAATCGAATTTGAGGAGAATAATCGACTGTGATTGGTCAATTCTTACGACTCAGGACTTTACAACTCGCATTGTAGACCTAGCATTATTATAGGAACTCTAGCCTAGCAAAAGCGTCCCAAGGAATGAAGGAAATCGCCGTCATTGCGCTTCTCATCCTTCGCTCTGCTACAGTTGTCTCGAAATCTGTACGTTGTGTGAACTCGCCATTAATATTGTAAATGCTATCTTTATGATGTCCACGTGACCGACGGTTGAACGGAGTTTACTGAGGTTATGTGCCATGTTGTGATTTTCATTGTGTTTTTAACGGAGGTTAAAAGTGATATTTTTTTCTCTCGAATATTATTACTTATTATTTTCTCTCCAAATCTCGAGGTAAGTGATTCTAAAGAGGAACGCATGCTGAACACGAATCCAGTGAGGTTTTTTTCATTTTCGTTGATTTCTAATATTTCATGAGCGACTAAACTTGAAATCTGTGTCCGGCGCAAAGTCGTCACCAAGTCATCGGAGCAGACTCGTCACTGTGACCACTTTACCCCGGTGGTTTCACTCTATTTTCCGTTGCAAATGCGTTATTGTTTTCTTTTCAATTGCAGGAAAATGGTACGCACATACCGTCGCAAAACGACTCCCGTCGACAAAGAGCAACTCAAGAAGGCTATTGTAGCGGTGAAAAAAGATAATTGTAAGATTATAGTGGCCGCAAAACAATTCGGAATCGCGAGATCTACCTTGGCCGACTGGCTGAAAAAAAATAATGGTGCAATAGCACACTTCGATGACGTGGCCGTATCACATCATGGAGGCTTATCGGTAAATAATGTAAATTAATTTTTAAACCCATGCACTCTGCTCGGCGAAATTCACATTTATGCAACGTCTTAATTTCAAATGCAGATTATGGACTCTAAAAGTGAAAGCACTTTGGTGGAATACTTAACGTATTGCAACGAGATGCACTTTGGGCTATCTACGAAGGAAATCCGCGGTTTAGCCTTTGATTTCGCCAAAAAATTAAATCTGAAGGTACCAGCATCGTGGGAAGCCGCTCGCATGGCCGGTGAAGATTGGTTAACTAACTTTCTCAAACGACATCGAACATTATCTATACGTAAACCGGAAGCGACGAGTTCAGCACGTAACACCAGTTTCAGTCGGAAAAATCATGAAAGGTTTTTTGCGCTGCTAAAATCTGTGCTGGATAAATATCGTTTCCCAATTCACCGCATATGGAATATGGATGAGACGGGAATAACCGTTCAGACACCGAACAGAATCATCGGCCGAGTGAAACAAATCGAGCGAGTGACTTCTGCGGAACGAGGGAACCTCGTAACTTTGACGATGGCGGTGTCAGCGATTGGGCAATTTCTACCTCCTTTTTTTATTTTTCCTCGTAAACATTTCAAGGAATATTTTCTTAACGGCGGACCACCAGGCTCCACAGGTGAAGCGAATCCAAGTGGCTGGATGAACGCGGAGCATTTTGTCAAATTCTTACAGTTCTTCCAGTCCCATGTGCGTGCCTCCGTCGACGCTCCAGTTTTACTGATACTCGACAATTACGAATCATATTTGTCCATCGCTGGTATCGACTATTGTAAAGCGAATGGAATCATTGTCCTGTCATCACCGCCGCATTGTTCGCATAAGCTGCAACCGCTGAAACGCACCGTTTACGACCCGTTAAAAAAATGTGTAAACGCACAGTGCGATAACTGGATGACGTCGAATCCTGGTAGGACAATGACGATGTACGACATCCCCGGAATCGTGGCTAAGGCACTACCACTTGCCGTAACGTATCAAAATATTGTGTCCGGGTTTGAATGCACTGGAATTTCTCCATTCAACCCGGACATTTTCCAGGAATACGAATTTTTGACGAACAGCGTTACGGATAGGGAGTACCCTTTTACTTTCGTTGATCCCGAAAAGGTTCTCAACGCAGCCGACCCGGACGCAGCCGATCAGAACGAAGACATCGATCCCACGGCTTTATCCATGACTCATTATGGTGATACATTGTTGGAGAACTTGAGCGCAACGACGCTTGAAAGTATTCCTGAAGCCGCTCCGAGACAGCCGACTCATGAAGAACGAAGAACGAGCGTCGTTTTTACTGACTCGCCTCAAATGAGGGAATTGGCGACTGAGCAGGCGGAGTCGAGGCAAAAAGAAAATAAGAAACCTGCTACGAGGAAGAGAGGCCGGCCCCCAAAAAATGCAGCGCAATCAGAACCGCAGCCTTCGACGAGCGATGAGCAAAAATCAGAAGAATCGAAGTCAGAGAAATGGTCGGATTGCGACGAGGACTTGGATAATATATGCTGCGTGTGCTCAGAGACGACAGAAAACAGAGATGACGAGAAACAATGCATTTCGTGCAAGCGTAGGGCACACAACAAGTGCGTGCGCTCGTCAGACACTGTTTTTACGTGCATCAACTGTCAACTGTTTAAGTGATACTGATGACGAAGAAGGCAATTGATTTTCTTGTAATTATTTTCCGCGCCGTCGTATTTTTAATTATTTAATAAATGTTTCTATTTTTCTATTAAAAAATAATAATTGAAATGTAGCCTGTCATTTTTCATAATCAAAATTATGTATTTTTATTGAAAATTCAGTCCGAGAACGGAATGACGACTCCGTCCCGTCAATTTTGACATTTTAATTTTTGCTTTTTTATAGCTAGAGTTCAAAGCTCTTTACAACGGTAGACCACATTTTATTAAAGTTATTTATTTTGTCGTTAAAAATCGGCTGAAAAAAATGACGACTTTGCCCTGTCCTACATATTGAGTAGGAGCAATGGTGACCCAGGAATGGTTAAAAAAGACCAAAAATTGAGTATAATTTCGTACTACAAATTTAACCAGCGTAAATTTAAAAAAAAACGGTTGGTATTTGTTATCACGTAAACTCAGCAACTTTCTTAAACTTATTTAAGTCTCTTTTTTTTATATTTTCATAATCAACGCGCGCTCGTCAGTGATCGTGCTCTCGATTTCCTAAATGTTTTATCATTCTTAGGTAACGGTTGGATTCACATCTAGAGACTCTCTGCCCACGTCGGCCACAATCATCAACTGTTAACGTAAATTGCTGCATTACAGACGTACGATAGCGTATATTTATTAGAGTTTTGGACATTTTTAATTGCGGAATCCACATTTATCATCAACAATTAAATATGCATAAATAAGAAACTGTATCGGAATATTACATGTATAAAACCAAAGGTTTATCAAAGATACGAGATTTGTTTGTCATGCCGCACTTGTACGCCATTACGCGTAACGTCATTAAACTCTTGCGACAATTATAGTTGCATAATCCCGATCGACCTGGTGGATCTGCCGCATCGCATCGTGCGCAAGTAAGATTACGTTAATTGTCATCGCGTCAATTTAAGAATTTATGAAAGAAAAACTTAAATGTGTCGACAACAAGTCCGGAAATAAAACGTCGAATTGATAAAAAACTTGTCGGGCATTATCTCATATGCCTATACTATATCGATCATCGCGAATCTCGTGACTGCGAAGTGCGAATGAATTATTTAAGGAATCGCATCTCTAAAGAGAAGTTGCTGAGTTTATTTATGCGCAGTGACACGCACATCGGAACGACTGCAGAAATGTGCAACAATATAAATTATGGTTTATGAGTGTTAAAACAATCTTTACTTGGCGCATATAACCTCTAATTTCTCTTCTTTTTTTTCAGTACTTTTCAATACTTTGTTAATTACGCTTGCAAATAATATTATCACATATTTCCCCGAAATCAACATAAATCCCGAATACAAAACTAGAATAAGACAGAACGTTTAAGGCTGAGCTTTAAATGGCCGTGCACGAGTACTACAACGTATTCACATGTTATTTCTATAAAAATCTTTAAAAATTATCAATAATTCACGAATTAATTAACAGTAACCGTGCTGTTCTTAAAAGCTTTTTTAAACATTTCACTTACCAACGCATTTGGTTATTTAATTCAATACAATTCACATTCTCTTTAAATATAATTATATTTAATATCCCAAACTATTGACGATCCTTATCAGCAAAATTCAATAATAAAGATTTTATGTTACTGTTATTATACAATCTCTCGATAAATAAATTATACAAAATCGCTTATGCCTATCGCTTTATTAAGAGAGAGAAACGGCGAGAGGCGTGGGAGTTTTGTCCTTCGCAGAAGACCAATTATCGATTTACCTCCCTCGTCTTTGTCCCCTTTTTAAAATAACTCGTTCGTATTGTAAGGTATATACAGCAAGATTGTTTGTAAAGACTCAGGCCGAGTTTTAACAGAGTGATTAATTTAGATTTTTTTCTAGATACACAGGTAGTCGCTGTGCATCTTGTTTACGTTCCTGAGACGAAATTCAAGCAAATGCTAAATAAGTACGGACATATAGACTCGCGTTATAAACGTTCCTGCTTGCTTTCCACGCGTAAAAACGCGTGTGACGGAGGACAATAGGGAAACATCTTTCGCGTCAATATTCAATTCCCGATGCGTGACAAAATGCGCACACGTGCGTGAAACAAAGCGGAATGAAGGAGAGGCAGTGACGGCGGTGAACATGTATGCGGCACGACGCGACGCGCGGAGATCGCAATATACTCGCGGCGTGCAGATTATATTCTCTTCTCTTTTCTCTTTTTTCTTCATCTCGCGAGGCAGCTAAGCCGGCTTACCGCGCGCGCGAATCGCACGCGCGTATAACCCGGGCGAGCTAAAATCGCGTATTTAAAGCGATGCATACGCAATTGTTGACTTTGAATGTTGAATACGCAAACGAGCCACCAAGCGAGCACACCGTTGTCAAGAGTTATGATACGAGAGGCGCGCGCGAGGTAGAGAGGTTTTAGAAGACGAACAAGATCGTGCGCGCAATGCGGAAGATATCGATGCCGAATGATATGCGAATCGTTGAGAGAGAGGAGCGAAAACATTTTTGAATATTATTTCGCAAAATGGACTCTCGTTAATCATTCCTATAATGCTTCTCATCCGCCCGTGATAAAGCAATGAAAATAACTCACACGTCCGAAGAGGTGAAACATTATCTTACGCGACTATCTCTACGTATTATCAGCATAGCTGTAGAGCGCATCATTTACATAATTGAAAACAATGCTACACTTAATGTAACGCGTGTCCCGTTAATTACCGAATAAAACGTTCCGCCGCACGAAAGTGGATCGAAATAAAAAACTCGCGTTCTATATTGCGTTTCTTCAAACGTTATCTATCATAAGAATTCCACGTTGATCCACTTGAACGAATTCTGCCGTGCTCTTTGTTTTTCCGCACCGGCGAGTGAAATCTGCGATGGGATTAGCGTATGAACGAAAATTGGAACGTCTAATTGTCACGTCTGCCTGCCGCGACCGAGCACGGAACGTTCTTTTTAAAGCGGATGTACAGCGAGCTCGTCTCCTTGCTCCGGAGACGGCGAAGCGAAAAAGTTTCGGTCTCTTGGCGAGTAACAAAGAATAGCGTTCGCTATTGTCTCGCAGAAATACCCGTATCTCTATTGCACCTTGTCACGGCGCTAAAGCCTAGCCGGAAGATAACGACTTGAAAGGTTTGCAAGGTGCACGCATCGGCAAGATTAACAATCCTTACAGAACAATCCTTACCGCTTACCCGTCGTGCCAATGCATACACGATGGACAATGATCAATTGTGTTTGTATCTTTTGCAAACGATTATCTTGTTAAGAAATGAATATATTCGACACTTGGATTAATTATAAACATAATTTAAATGAATAATATTGTTAAACGTAGACCGTGAAGATCGAAAAATGCATAAATATGTATCGCAAATGACTGGAGAACATTTTTTTTTTTTTACGTAAGCCAAACATTTTCATAGCCTGCGGGAGATCGGAGATCATTCCAAACGTTGTTACAGAGAAAGAATTCTGGAACATTCCACACGTAATCTAATTTGACGTGACAGCCGGAAAGATTAAAGCAGTGCGGCGATACTGCCGGAGATACTTTCTGAGTAAAAAATTGAATGTTTCTCGTAATTGAAATAACGGTCCATCAAGCTAATTAAAAGTGATAGCCGCGAATATTATAAAGAAACGTGCAACGTATCCGTGACTATTCTAAAAATGAAATTGCATAAACGAGAGATGCAGGATATCATATATCTTTAATCTTTCTGCATACAATATTAACTGCGCCGTTACGAGTGCGTTATCAAATAAAGCAAGAGTGTAATCAATGACGCATACTGGCTCGTTATGTCGCTCGCACGAACTTCGAGCAAACATTACCTACGTGGCAACGAGATCTAAAGGGAAGAGTTTCTCTAATATAAGGAGTGAAACGTCATTTTAAGAGGCACAAAAGGGCCGCAATTCCAGAGCTAAATAAATAAGTCGCCCTTCTGCAAAAAAAATGGCGTGTCGTTTGTTTCGTGAAATTAACTCATTAACACCGCTGACCCGTCGTGCCAATTCATATACGTGGACAATAATTAATTACGGTTGTGCCCCCCTTGCGAACGGATATCTCGTTAAGAGAAGAATATATCCGACACTTGGATTAATTACGAACCTATTTTAAATAAATAATATTGCTAAATGTAGGCCGTGGAGATCGGGAAAAATGCATAAATATGATTAAATATTTAATTAATTGTATTTAAATTAAAGTTGTACGTATGTCAAAGGATTAGACTTTTATCTCATCATAATCATGGTTTTATTTTCGTTAGCATAACCACACACAACACGAATAATTATTATAGCTTCTTCCTAGAAACGAGAGATACGCACGTGCGAGTTATTGGAGCATTTAATATATAATTATTCAATTATGAATCGCGTGCTGGACATCAGGGAGCAATTAATCATGAATTCAGTAAAACACTCGGAGCGTCACCCTGTAAATTTGTTCTTGTCAGTTCTTTTTTTCACAAAATATTATTACACGTCTGACGTGTTGTATAAACTTGTCATGTGATACTAGATGATTCAAGATAATGTTGTAAATAACAATTTGATGATAACTTGAGATGCGATGTATAAATAGTCATTCCTAAATCCTAGAAAAGATAACGCTCATAAACCTATATGATTTCCCTGAATTCTGTTGATTCGCAAGGATTTTATCATCTTTTTATGCAATTTACCAAGAGCAATTTACAGAATGGCATCTTTTCGATTATAAACCGCTCCTTTATGCACAATGCTACGAACACTCGCCTACTTGGATAATTAAAACAATTGTGATAAACGAGTAGAACGAGGAAAATGAGTATACACTTTTCTTAGTCACAAGCAAGAAACTCAACCGTCTTCTTTCGCGATAAAAACGTGATGACTTTTCGGAAAGGTAAATTATTCATCTGCGATTTACGTGAGCAAAAATGTTAGACGTTTTCTTCAACTACTCTTCCACCTTCGTTCAGCTAGAATACGTATGTTGGAAGAAATTTCTTGTCGTAGAAAAAAAAATAGAACGGTGAGTTCCATTATAAAAGTTTTACAAGGATTAGTGCTTAAAACGCCCTGGCCCTTCGGTCGTGAGCCCTCGGCAGATGTTTCACCCCACCATGCCGCACGGGGAGCCACGAGAACGACCCCCGTCGTTGCATTTATGGTTCGTTTGGGGATCCTGTGCCGACACATGTCGGGCACAGGCCACGGCGAGCTGGACGGCGTAAAACAACACGGCAATAACAAACGTGAACTCGTTTCATTGTGCTCATGACGCGCAAACTGTCGGTCCCGTCCTTTCAGAAACCCCATCAAAGCCGTTTCAATCGATTAAGTCGCGTAAGGGTGTCGCCTTTAATGCACCACAGAATTAATTGAATGCAGTGTTGATAGAACATCATTCTTATCACGAGGCGATTGATTGCTTTTATTGTTCCATCGATTTCTCGTGTTTTCTAAGTCTCCACAAAAAAATTTCATTTACGAATCATATCGTACGCTATCGTAACAGTTTTATAATAACAACAGTCGGAATAATAATTATTTTTACAATAATCGACAAATGAAATAGATACATAATCATACTTTAGATTGCGCCATGTTATCATGCATTAAAGAGTATTCCGGGACGTGTTTTATACATTACATCAGGTATCACAGGAAAGAATTTTCAAATTGCAATTGAAGGGTATACAAGAGAAAAACGATCAATGTCTATCCGAAGTAATTTCTTAGGGTTCGAGTAAAAGAAAACGCAAGTTTCAAGACATCAGATATCTTGAGATATCTATACATTATTGAAAAGTATTAGATAATGAAAGTATTAGATAATGAATATCAGAATATATACAGTGTTTACTTAATGTTTACATTGGATTTAGGTTGGATTCTGATGGTTTTTCCTCACAAACCGGATTATGATAGCTTTTATCTCTCGGCCTTGTTTCCATTGAATTGTAACTGTTCTTAATCAAACAGATAAGAATTATGAAAGTTCTTTGAAAATACCACAAAACAGCATGATCAGATTAATTTCGACAAAAAGTGGACTTTGATCGTTTTTCCCCTGTACCCTTCAATTATACAATTGACAGCTTTTGGATACCTTTTTTTTTTCTATTGTCCAATACAGTACAAGCATGCATATTTGTACTACGTTACTCGCGTGATTTTCTACCCCGTTCATGTGGGGCAGGATAAAGCCGTTACCGTCAATGTATACAGTTCAACCGGCATGGCAGCGAAAGGGTGTCCGAAAAAAAAACCGGATCTTTTTTTCTTTCGATGCATACAGAAAGCGCTTTCAACCCCCGGATGCAAATATTCCGCTCGCAACCCTCCGTGTGACGAGCAGTCTACGCTCTACCTATCTGGAGGCCCGATATTTCCGCAATGGCGCGTCACCCCTTCCGGTTGCGCAAGTACAACATCGGCGGCGATCCATCGCAAAAACGTCCCACGCGGAAATCCCGCGCCGACAGCGTCGAGGCCGCGATAAGAGTTCGTGACAATGAAACGGATCTTCCGGTAACCCTTTGCGTCTCGGAACGATTTTCTATTCGATCCACGCGTCGCCCTTCCGCCCACGTTCTACCTTCTTCTTCCCCCCACTCCCCGTCGTCGTCGATCCGCATTGTCGTTTCCGTCTGCGTTTCGCAATTCACGCTCTGAGCTCTGAGCTCTGAGACGGAGCTCCCCCGCCCCGAAGACGTGGCGGCG
Organism: Temnothorax americanus; assembly: GCF_048541705.1. Classification (NCBI taxonomy): domain Eukaryota; kingdom Metazoa; phylum Arthropoda; class Insecta; order Hymenoptera; family Formicidae; genus Temnothorax; species Temnothorax americanus. The sequence continues at coordinate 1,680,426 of NW_027509751.1, forward strand.
AGAGCACATGTGTACCGGCGCGGCGCGGCGGCAGCGTTGCGGCTGCGGCGCTGCGGCGCCGCGAAATATGACGGGCTGTACGTGCCATGCCATTATACGTGCGCCCGGATTTCGACGATCGGCCGACCGCTCCGCTCCGCTCCTGTGGAGACAGTCAGTCGTTTCGAGGCTGCCGAGTTGACCGGGCGTCTAGTCGAGAGCTGGTGGAGAGCCGGGTTTTTCCGCGCTGTGTATCTCTCTCTCTCACACACACTCTATCTGTTTTTCTGAAACCGTCATTACTTTTCTTTCACGCCTGCCCGGTGTCCCTTCCTTTGTCGGCCGCCCCATCGAGATTTCGACGACGAAGGACCATGGCGAGTACCACGATCGCGACGATTGTACTGCTGGCGGTGATCCGTAAGTTCGACGTAACGCAGTCGTTTTATTGTACGTTTGGAACAAATATTTAGGATACTATTCGAATGGGGTAAATATTATGTCTCGCATCGTGCTCCAAAAATAAATTGATATAAAGACGGATTTGTGCTAGTCGAACACTGTTAAATATTAATCAATCTATGCCTTAAGATAACATTTTGTGGTCGAAATTTATTATTTTAACACAAAACAGTATTATTTAAACTCTATTGATCTAATTTTAAATTAACATTGTTTTAATTAAATTAACATTGTTTTAATTAAATTAACGACATTTTTTTTTTAACGGAGCAGTGGTGATTTAAAGGAATAGTTAAAAATGACTCAAATTGAGTATAACGTGACACTACGATTTAACAGTGAGTTGCACGCAGTTGAACGGTTCACTTTTATTACGAGGAAAAGATGGTTTCCTGGAGTCAATTAATTATTAATGAACGACTTAGATTCCTGTTATTTTATTAAGAATACCGAGAGAGCGCGCGACGATATATTATTAAATTAAGTCAGTGCTCCGCTTGTGTTATTCCAAACAGAAACACCGTCTCGCACGTTAATAAGATATATCACTCAGGTGAACGTTGCTCCGCATAAGAATATTAGGGATTCCTCGTTCGGTCTCGAGGGACGGATACGTGGCGCAAAACCTAGTTTGTTGACAGTTCGCTGATGTTCGAACATATAACAGCCGCTACGTTCAGGCACGAGAATATAAACCACCGTACCGTGCGAGAAACGGTCTTTGGGTCGTTTGCAGGCAGTTCGAAATGGAGCTCCGCAAAACCGGACGTCGTGTATCGATCCTAATTTTAAAGCCGCATCCTGGCACGACGGTTACGAGCCTGACACTTAGCAGATCGTGAAATCGAGAGATCTGGAGTATATCTTTCTCGACCGCGTAAAACCTCGCGTAAAACCGTGGCCTCGCACTCGCCTTACGCGCATTGAAAAACCAAACGCTCCTCTAATAGACGTATCGATTTTCTTTTTTTGTCGCGCCACCCCTCTCCTCGCCATCTCCTGCCCATCGGGAGCTTCTTCGAGGGTTAAGTCGTGTGAGTAAAGTTTGCGCCGAGCGTAAATCGGATGGAGCCTTCGAAACTTGGCCGCGAGAGAGCTTAGCGACCGCGCTTATAGTCTCGCGCGTTCGGAATTTCCTATTCGATTCCGCGAACGGAAGTCGGACGAGGTTCGGAAAGTTGATTCGCGACGAGACAATGAAATCGACGATGGACCGTCGCCGACCTGGACGAGCGAGTTGCTCAGTGGATCATGACTTCACGACCGAGGGGCTTTTTATAGATCACGTCGATTCAAATGTCCCGGCACGTTCGACGTCGCGGCGAGCAAATGAATAATTTTAATGGAAAGCCAAGTCCGTCAAGTAGGTAGAATAGAAAGTTTCGCAATTTAAATCAATTCGCGGCATACAATGTCCCAATTAAAGGAGAGCAGGGCGTGAAAGGGACTTTATACACGGAGCACGGTAACGAGGTCTGAGATGCGGAGCGGTCGGAGCAACTTTCGGTTAACGCCGATTGTATAAGTCAATTAAGTTGTCTTTCGCTCACACCTCCGCCGATATACGCAACAACAACAACCTTTCCCAAAGGATTAACTCAATCGCCGTCTTCCAAGCTGATAAGGGTGGTTCCCCAGGATTTGGAGGACGCGGCCTGTCGGAACGGGTGACACATAATAAATCCTCCTCATCTCGATCCGTCCCTCGATCGATCGCTAATAATAATCCCACGGTGACGTACGTCGGCCGACATATATATGTCCGCGTGCTCGACCAGGCTTTTAGCGTCTTACATTAAATTAGCCCTTAATTTTAGCCGCCTCCGCTCGATTACGCGACGGGGGCACAATTAATTTCGGGATACACACATACACACACAGAGGCAATATTTACCGTACACACGAGCGTCGCACGTTTGGCTTTCCTTCCTCCTTCCTTCTCCGTAAGTAGGTCATAAGATCTATCGCACATTTTCCTAACTCCTTCGCTTTTAACGTACGGAAGTACTTTTCTCTTGTTTCCGACATGCGAAAGTGTGGAGCAACTGATCCTACAGCGAAACAATTACGCGATCGTGTTTGCTATTCAAACGAGAGCAAATATTTTTTAAATGCATTTTTCTGTCGTATCTTGTTGTACTTGTCGCTAGAAGGGAATACAATTGGTATACCTCTGAATAGGCATCCTACGATCCTGTGGTATCCAGGCTAGCACGGCTGTTGCTTATAAAGCGTCCGCAAAAATAGATTAATGCCGTGACCATGGCGATGGTGGCATGTAACTTACACACGCCGTGCAAAAATAGTACAAAAATAAACTGTTTTTAGCGCAACTTTGCCCCCGTCTACGACCGCGGTTTATGTGGTAAGCGCACAGGGCGGAAGATACAAAAATAGGGCTAGCATAATTCCTTCGCGTCGAAATTTCGATCGTATATGCACGAATTTTGCAGCGATAATTTCACGAAAGACGTAAGTATTTGTGTAAGAATTCAGGAACGTCCGTCTTTAAAACCGATAAAAGAGAATACTTTTCGCTTTTATTACGAGGCTATTATCGATAAAGATATGGAAACAGCCGCGTGACACCCGCAAACAATTAGCTTACGGAAAGTTAAAACTCTCGTGACGTAAGTGTTTCTCATTACGAAAATGAATTATGTAGGCAGGGTAACCAGCCAGGCGGTAGTTAGTTGTTTATCTGAGCCTAGTAACGACCCTGTGTATTTTTTGGCGAATTTACATTTCAAGAGAATTGTACACGTTTTAAAATGTCGAAAAGACGCTTGTTTTCTGTGTAATTGTTGTACGTAAATGTCACAATGTCGCACATAAATAATTCGCGAGCAATATTATGATGTATGTCGCAAGCCTTCATGACGTACACTCATGTATACATCAACGTAGAAATAATAACATTAAACAATTTTGGATATTATATTTCGCTGTAGCAGCAAAATACGTTTACTAATAGCGACGAGAAGCAGGACTTTAGTCATTGATTGTACGAACTGGAGGGAGGGAGTACAATGACTCGTCGTAAATAATTATATCAAAGACGTGCTAAACGGTGAAAAAAGGACACAACAAGTTGGCATTGGATCGTGATGTTATTACGCAGCGAGTTATGAAGCTGTATTCGCGATTTAAATGCTTAAATGCTTGAACTCCTCGCAAACCAATTATCGAGGAACATTCCGAAACAAAGCAGAATCGCATTTCAATGCCATATGACCGTGTCGTAATCTACAACCCTGGTCCACCGATTTTATTATCATTTCGACAAAGGAGATACACTTTACGTATACGGAGATATCGCGGAGAAATAGGATTTAGTTCTTATCTGGAGCAAAGAAAACTGACAATGAATCACCATCGCGACGTCGCCGTTTGATCATCACCTGAGCGAAGCTTATTTGAAATCATACAGTTTACATGAGATGGAAAAAATACGCGCTGATAGAAGCGTGTTTGTCCGCGATAAGCGGAGCAGAGCGCTCATCGTTCGGTTGCATGCTGTATAGCTAGGGTAAATGGTACACTTGCACTTCTCCGATATCTGGCGAGCGTGTCCGAGCCGGCGTAAATTTGACCGACATGTAGATTGGAAATTCACCGGCTTCGTTGTAAATGCGGTCGTTGACTTTGGCAACGGGAGCCGGGAGCGCAGCAACGCTTATAGTGAATCGATTATGTGAATCGCGATCCACGTTCGAGCGTAAACGATTGAGATTGGAGCGAAATCATTGTCGCGTGAGAATCGACATGGTCTATTAGGTTTCGTTAAATAAAAAGGATCTAATTTCATAGAGAGAGATAGAACAAATTTTTTAAACGCTATCATGCAACCGGCTTAAGCACAGTGCACGTCCGTCATAAAACGATAAAACGAGAACACCTATCTGTCTGATAATAGTGTTTAATTCTCTCTTTTTTTTTTGTAGGCCAAGATAATTCTCATCAAATGATCCGCGTCCTGTCTCGATCTTCGTCAAGTCGTGATCGGTATTTAAAAAAGAATCACCCGAATTTATTATTACGCCGTGTACGACGTCTGTGAATTTCCCGGGTAACCATATCCTCCATAATTAATCGGTTTGTTCGAGTTTCTAGTGAGATTTGGTATCAAATATGATATCAATATCCTACACACGTGTAAGCCGAGGTCAAATTCCAAAACTTCGTCAAACTTTTACGCTCGACGGAATCCACGATGAAAGTTTCTTGACTTAAACCATTAAACCTTGATTTGAAGCATTAATGCGAGGTCTTTATAAACTCTTCCTGCCTTGGTCCTGTTACATTGATATTATAATATAATACAACGCGCGTGTGGCATACGAATTATAGAGTATAGTACACCCTCCGGAAATCAATCGCGATCTGTTTGTAAGTTAAATTAATATTGGTCCTGTTACGCCGCAACGGTATTGAATACGTTCCGTGTTGCGTAAATCCATAAAATGGTCCATTCCGCACTGGCGCGCGAGTGGTCAACATCTGCTGATACCGAAGTGGCACTTCTGACGGCAGCACAGAAATTTACGCGAGACCTCGATAAACGTTGAAATAATAAATTTAGAGAAACATGATATATCGCACTTTATCTAAAAATATATATGAAATATACACACGCGCGAGTTTAAGTTTAAACAGCTCGAAACAAGTGTCGCAGGTGGCCCGTAAGCTATTTGTCGTGCGGTACGCGTTATTTGTTTATCATCAGCTTGTCAATATGTTACGTTTGGTCTCACGACGCGCATAAATCATTCCTTGATTCGCGCAGTTTGTGCGCGCCACAGTTCGTAATCGCTACAGTTTGTAATGATCTTTAACACCTGAAACTTTATTCCTTGTCTTCGAAGATGATCGAGTGTCAAGCCATAAATTACTGCCAATACATCTAAAATTATTTAAAATCGAGAATTCAGAAACATCGATTTTCGAAGAATACAATTTAGAAAAAAGTTAAAAAGCTATATGTGACTATACTTTTTTCAATTTTTATAAAGATTAGAAGTATCGGTTACATCGAAAAAGTTACTCTCTGATCCCCGTAAAAAAGTTTCAGATAATCCGCGACCTAATCTGCATCTCCGCGTGTAGAGCTGGACTTGACTGACACGAAATTCCGTTACGCAAATCCGAGATATCAAACTTCGTTCAAAGTTTCAGATTGCTGTTCTCGACCGGTCGATTTCCTTACTTTGATCGAGACTTAAGTTCCGCGGCCATAAGTCACGCTTTGTCAGCCGGCTGACTAAGGCGAAACGCGAAACCCGCCTCGGGATCCGTCTCGCTGGCGCGCGGCACGGCGAGACGATTCGAGCCATCGAAAACGCGTTCCGAAGCGGAAGAGAGATCGGTGCGGTTATAGTCGCGGCTATTTGCAAACTCTACGGGACGCGGTGACGCGTGAAAGATGCTTTTATGTAGGTATGCAGGGCTACGAGGGGGATCGAGTTCTTTTGTATCGCGAAAGGCAAGCCACGTCGAGATGGCGGCGCCTGTTCGCGAGGCTGCTGGAAAGCACCGACTCGATATTCCCGTTGCGTTCCTCGTCATATCCTCGCGATATCCGTCGCGTCGGTGTATGCGAGCTAAGAAAATACAGATACCGCGATAAAGCGCCGCTCGCGCTCGAATCGTTGCGCAGCTGAAGGATGGCCGACGCATCGTTCACGACGTTTGACATTCTCCGGCGAGGCGAGCACGATAAGGCTCGATGCTCGGTTTCGAGAAATATCGGAAATCGCCAAGACAAAATTCCGCAGGGACGGGAAGAAAACATTTTATTTTCTGTAATTTTCCAACGTGTACATACGGGGGAATACGGCTATATCATGCCATTTATTAACGGAGCACGGTACTTTCCAAGAAGATTGATTTCCTTGATGCAATATCGTTCTCTTCCTTTCTTTTTCTAATTTCTTTAAGTGTAAATATATATATGTCCATCACTCGAGTGAATATATTATTTGTTGCCTTATATAGCCTCGAAGTTAAAATCAATCCATCAAAATTAATAGAATTTCTATTTTCAATTTAAATCAATTTGTTTTATTTTGCAAACATATGATGGGTATTTCCACTTGTACAAAGTTTTATTGCCGCCTTATCGAAACTATAATGATTGTTTTAATGCACCAAGTTGTACATTACGCACTCGACGTCATGCCTTTATTTAACAAGTTGAACATTTCAACGGATCGATGAAGACATTAACGGATATATCGTTAATATCCTAATGGCCTAATACATAAAGTTGCATCAGTTTGAGCGCATTACTTAAAAACGTTATGCATCGCATACTATGATTGGTTATTCGCTGAAAGCAACAAAGCAGCTTGATCTGACAGCTTGACAGTTTCACATTCGACGTGTGTCCATAAAGTTAAAAGATAAAGAACAGATTATGCAATTCCAAAAAATAAAATACTCATAGATTTAAGTGGAATTTAATGCTAATTTGAATGCTAATTTTGGGTTTAAATTAAATTTAATGTTCTAATTTATGCTTTACAAAAATCGTATAAATCATTAAATTGTGATATTATGTAATAAGAATCTAGTGCAAATGACTGTGCGGAAAAACGTATGACCGAATACGTAAAGAGTGAACGAGAGAAAACGTGAATATGCGAGACTAAAAAGCACGTAGTTTGTAAAAATGAAAATGCCTGCCGGAGATAATTTAAATTATAATAATTAATAAGAGAAAACAGAATTCTAAAAATGTTCTACTTAGAAGAGTATATATCTACTATATTTTGCGAAAATTTCATGAATTGTATTAAATGGTATACCTATAAAATATTTGCGAATAACTACACTCATATCATATCGTGATATTATGTATTCATTTTTCGTAGCCAATCCTATTGAAAGAATTTAATTCAGAATTCAGATTATTAAACTTCCAAAAATCAATAAATTATTAAAAAAAAAAAAAAAAAAAAAATTTCAAGAATCATAATTTCAAAGATTCGTAGAACTTTAAATTTAAAAACTCGAAGATCTGTAAAGTGACAGGAGCACATTATCAATGTAGGTCAACAGTATATGTTAAAAATTGTGGAAACTTCTATTGTACCGAGATATTTCTGGTATCTGACATACATCACACTATGCGTTTCGAAACACGTTTATTTTTATCGTGTAGACTGTAGCGTAATATCTCTTCTGATATAAGAAAACTTCCAGACGCGACGATAAAGCTCACGGAAAACGCGGTGCAATGACGTGTCGCGTTGTTAGGCAACGTTACACCTCGAAAGAAGATAGACGATTAATCGTCCGGCCGATTAGTTCGCCCGAGCCTCGGTCGAGGATCAGCTCAATTGCCACGATCTCATAGCGTTCGGTCGCACGAGCGGACCTCGACCGCTCGTAACAAAAAAAGAAAAAAAAGAAGGCCCGCTCTTGAGATTTTCCCCCGTGGTCGGACCGGTTCGAGCACAGTGCGGTCTCTGTGCGGGATCGCCGGACCGGAAACGGCCGTTTCGAAGACATTGTAGCGGCAATATGCCTGCCAGAAGGGCGAAGAGCTTAGATTTTTGGCGAGGACAAAGGGGCGCAGGGGCGTATCTATAAACGGTATATGTGTTTCTCTCGAGCGAGTCAGGCGTCTAAGAAAAAACTTTCAGATATTCAGAAAAAAAAACTTGCTCTAAATGAAACACCGTCAGGCGACGAGGATCGAAATGAATGTAACATGGCGTGACTAGTTGAAATATGATTTGCTGAGTCATCCCCTTGGTATCGTATGTCTAAGCACACATTAACTCTCCGTACGAATGTCATTACATTAAACCGGGAGTGGCCGCTAACTTTGTTACGGTATCATTACTCGACAAATGCAATTCGCTTACCTGCAACAGTTCTTCCAGCCATAAGCAAATTATGCAACGTATTCTTTCTCGCTCTCTCACAAATGATGGATATTTTTCAATAATGGGGTCTCTGTATGCGCATCGTTTTCGATATCCCTCTTGCTCATCGCGGCGTGAATTTCATAAAAAGATGTAGAATTTCTACAGAGAGACATATACGCAATCCTATACGGGTATGTTCAAATAACGACAATTATTAGGCATAAAACACAGTGCAATGGAAATGTACAGGCAAAAGACTGCTATTGATGCTTAAAAAAAAAAAATTGGCACAGCGTCTCTCTATCTGCTCGGTGTGAGTCCGGATTCACCCCGTGATCGCTGGACCGGAAACGAGTCAGCCGGAATCATTGGCGCGGCTACGTGGCTATAGTTATCGATTTTTCGCGAGATTTCTTTTTTCCTTTCAGAGAGGTTTGCAGAAAATAAATTCCGAGCAACTTAACGAGCATAGTAATTTAATCGCGCTAACCTGCGGGCTACGCGGGAAAAAAAGGCTCCTCGCAAAGTTTTCGCGCTTCACAAGCTGCTGGTATATAGACAAGGAACAAACACTGCCTTCCGATTGTAAGCTGATTAGCCGTTGGAACTTTCTTATTACGGTCGACATCGGTATTAGACTTTAAATGACACGCCCGCATTGTATAAGCATAACATGTCTATAGAACTTTTATCATTTTCTTCTCTCTCTCTTTCTCTTTCTCTCGGGGAAAGCAGAAACTTTTAATTCAAATATTGAGAAAAGGTAGTAATTTAATTTGTTACAAAAATATTTGAAAGTACTCTTACCTCTTTGTGCGATTCTCTGCCAAATTAAAAAATAAAAAGCAATCGTATTATATATAGCGGACCTCACCTCTATGACGCAAGTCGGTTGTTGATCGTTTATAAAAAAAAAAAAGATATCAAAAGGGCTCGGGCGGGAAGGCCAATCGCAATCTGTTCGGAGGGGTCACTCGACGTGCGCGAAGTTTGCTCGCCACATGGCCCCCGGAATGTACCGGAAATGATCTAATCCACTGGGGAAAGAGAGCCGTGGAATTTTCCATGAAGGCGCGACGACGTATATCGACGCAACTCGGTTATTAATTCATCCCGACTACGTATGGTCGCCGACTCCGCCGACCGTGTGTACGTACTCGCTGCTCCACGTGCAATCGGTACCTATCTGTGCCACTGAGCAAAAATCAGCGCAAACAACAAAAAATAAAAAAGAAACGAAAGAAATACCCACGCCGTTGCGAGGAGCAATGTATATCTCTCGCTCGGCGAGATGACCCCAGGATTCGCGCGGTCGCTCGTTCCCAACTAATCGCGACGGTTTCGCGAAACGCCGCTAGCCGCTAAGACGACGACGGTTGGGGTTGGAAGCCGCTCGTAATGAACGTGACAAATGAACGTGATTATATCGATCGAACGGCACAATATAGGAGGAGCTTCTCGGTCGTCTACGGTCGCCGCGTCGCGCGAGGAATTCTCGAGTCCTCGCTCAATTATGGAAGCGGGCCCACATCGAGTTCGAGTATTGGGTCATGGGTCGCGGCGCGGTCTCGAGAATATACCGAGATGAGGAAGGTCAAGTCCGTGTGTTGCGCGCGAATGCGAAACGCGGTCCCGATAATAACAATCAATGGGTTTTTTTTTATGTTCCAGAGGCTGCCATGTGCAACAAGAACTGCTCGCGCGTATGCTATCCGAGCGAGTTCTTTCCCGAGCTGAAAGGCAATCTCACGAAGATCGTCTGGGCGCACGCTGTTAACAGTATGGCGGAATTGGAGAAGGCACTCTCGTCAGGTAGGTCGATGGGGCAGTGCGATCGACAATGCGCGACCCCGGACTTCTAATTCGTTCTTCGTTTATTGCCCTCGAAAGCTGAGGAGACGGACGACGCTGCTCTGGTTATTCTCGCGTGTTCAAATACCTACCGGCGGCCGGCGTTGCCGGCTACGTCGGTATTGCCTTGAAGATAATCCTAGTTTTCGTGGTTTCGATAGACACGCCTTGGATTGTTTTTAGATAAAAGTGGGTCAAAAAAATTTTTTTTTTAATTTGACAATCGAAAATTAAGCAACCCAACTGGCCAAAAATTCCTCTTCATTGAACCTCACGACGTTTCGAACATAATTTGATACATTTCAAGTGAGAGATTGTAGAAAACCAGCAAACATGTACGCAACAAACGTCATACGTCGCCTGACGTTGTGCCCTAACTACATCGTGCGTCGAAATAATAAAAATGTAAATGAGATAATCGGAACATCTTGTCCATTATATCCGAACCGTGTCATGGTCAAAGTCACAATGATTTGTCACGATGACTTGTCATTGTTTTTAATTTGAGACAAAATGTAGACATTATGTCACTAGAGTACTAGCTTCGAAGTTAATTTCAAATATCAAGCTGTGTTTTAACTCGATATCTGAATTACGGCTAGCGCGGCTCGTTGCGTATTGGGAGTAAACCGTGTATTATTAATCACGGAGCGGACACCCGCGGATGACATACGTTATTTTTTAGTCGCTTTTTTATTCAATTTTCCGCTCTGCCGGCGAAATCCGTGACTTGGGAGATTTCGAACGAAGCAACGTTGCAATTTCATGTTAAAACGATGTACGCAAAGATCGACATCCAATAAATAATTTCATAGACATTAAGGAAATTTGCTTTCGAGGCGCTATCGCTCGAGGGTTAATATTAGCATTAACGCTATCTACGTCAATAAAATTGCAAAAGATAATAGTTGTACGATATAAGATTTTCTAAATGATCGCCGACGGGCAGTGATAGGCTTTCGCAGATTTGACGGAAGAATAGCAACTGAAATTGCAATATGAATCAATTTAGATATCCATCTAACCACGAAACTATTTACAAACGTGATAAATATTTAATATTGAGTAATGTACTTGTCGGAAGGTAACCTCCGCGAAAATTTCGCGTTTCGATAGCAATGCTAATTTACCGCGATCGAGTTCGCGACTGCCATCGACCGTCAACGTATTATTAGTTAATGAACTACGTGGCATTTCGCTGTCACATATACGCACGACTCTAGCCTTCGATGCTTTTTGTGTTTGTCACTTTCATGGATATTCCCATGTATCAATATCGTCCGATTGTGCGACGCCTTTGTGTGCACAACCCGCATACGACGACACGTATTTTTACATCGGCGCGCTTTAAATAATAAGCGGCATGTCCTTGAAAAGTGCACATCCAGAAATATCGACAGCGAGGGAAAGAGCTTCACGCGCGCGGCGCGGCGGCGCGTCTGCATCCTGCATCCCCCGAGATTTTCTTTCGCGAGACTTTTCACGAAGCGCGAGTCCGTGTAAAATATAAGTCGCGTCGAGATCAATCTCACGTTTTTCGCATTTCGTATGACGATCCCGAACGGATGTGCGAAACTTTTAAAAGGAGATCCCAACTCTCGAATTTAAATTTTCTACCTCCGTGCACGGCTGGATTTTCATAGATAAGTCATTTGTACGCAGTCACGTCTGACGATTTTTTCGAAAAGAACATCCGCGCCTCCGCTGAATTTCAATGAGACGTCAAGGTAATCGCAGCTGACGGTCACAAAAAACGAAAGTCCGATCCTCGTTGTTCAATTTCGCGGCCGAGCGCGTCGCTCAATTATGAAAAATCGTATCAAAATCGCTAGATCAGTCGCGTTGATCGTACATCCGTCGCGCGTCTCTAATAAATCTTCCGCGAATCTTTTTACTATGTCGGAAGAACGTTTCATCACTCGATCTGTTCATATAATCTCCCGCAAATCTGTCTCGAAGCGCGACGTCGCTTTAATACCCGGTAAAAAAAACCATCGCGGTTTTTGCAAAGCAAAAACGTCCCTTCGGTGCCAAACGGTCCTCTGAAGCGACGCGAGCCTGTCGCTTCGCCTTCGGTCTTGGAAAAGCCAGAGTTTTCAGTCGTTGGAGCGTTAAACGCTGGCGGATATGTGGATCCGGCAGTCTTCCAGCCTCTTTAGGCGTGATCGATATTCGCCACACGTGTGTATGCATATACCCGGAACCCTCCCGCCCAACCGGTCGTCTCAACCACGGCTGCTGTCTCACACTCTCTCGCGCGCGCGCGCACACACACACACACACACACAGACACACACACACGTACCCGCAGACAACCGACTTTCCTTTTTAAAGGGGACGTCATGATGCTGGAGGCCGACGTCGTGATGGGCAAACTGAACAATACTACCAATTCTACCGAAATCCCAATAATGGCGCATCCGCCGGCCACGGAGAGCGATCTGTCGCTCGAGGAGTTTCTCAATATCAGCAACAACAACGGCAGCAAGGGCATCAAGCTGGACTTCAAGTCCAATGAGGCTTTCGATAGCAGCAAGTCTATCCTAACAAAGTTGCGACCAGCCGTGCGTATACACATAAAAATGCATCGCTCGATTATCTGGAACGTATAATTAAGCAAGCGTAATAAATAAAAAGATATTTGTTTGTTCAGTTGAAGTACCCAGTTTTCCTCAATGCGGACATTCTTTCTGGACCGGTCAACGCTACCACCGCTCCGCTTAATGCAAAAGATTTCCTGAAAGGAGCCAACGATACTATTCCGGAGGCTGTTCTCTCCGTCGGTTGGACTACCAGGTAAACAACTATCGGCATGCACGCTGAGCAGAGTAACAGCAGTTTCTAATATGCAACCTTGTAATTAATCAACCGTATAAGCAAAGAAATATATATTGTGACCCTCACAAGATTTCTTATAAAAAAAATGGGTTATAAATATAAAGTCCCTGAGAGAGAGGAGATAATTCAACTTAGCGTTAATGGAATACGTATTGAACGCACATCAATATTAAATACGTGCTTTCAATATGTCGTATATATTAAAGACGTCAATATTATAACGAGAACGTCTGAGGGCCCGGCGGCAGATGAATAATAAAAAGAAAATCTTTAGATTCGATAATTTAAAAAATCACTATTTTCATGACCCATAAGATTCTAGTTTTTTTACATTCTTTTTTTTACAAATACAGCAACGTGCAAAGAGAATTCTCCTTATTCGATCTATTATACTAACAACTAAAAGCTAATGTAAATTTTCGTCTAGCCGCGTGATGTGTGGATTGAATCTCAACGATTCCGTTAATATTTCAGGTACGGAAAGGAATCTAACATCACCGAGGGTCGATACACCACGGAGCAGCTGAAGAAGATGGTCGATACTCTCAAAGAGAATCGTGTCACCCAGCCGGTAACTTATCCCGTACGAGCTGGCCTCGCGGCGAACGATATCGATGGCATAACGGCGTTGTTGAAGAATACAACGTTCGCCAACGCGACCCTGACGATCTGGTCGTCGGAGGGCGATTCCGTCGACGCCGCGCAACTTTCGAAACTGATCAGAGAAGTGGGAGTCGACAAGGTCTACGTGGACGTGCCGAAGGACTTGAGGAGCAAGCTCAACCTCTCGGGCGCGTCCGCGATGACATCCGCGGTGATGATGAATTTGGGCGCGTCGCTGGCGCTCTTGGTCCTGTCGAGGATGCTGTAAGGTCGAAGACATAGGGTAGCAGACGTAGACTTGCGGTGAGATTCGAGAAAAGGGGAGGGAGCCCTTCGTTTCGGGGGCGGGGGAGGGGGGCCTCTCGATAAAGAAACGAAAGTACGAGCGAACGACGAACTTCGATAACGATCGCACGCCGTGAATATCGTTTGATCGCCATTCGCCATCGCGATCGTTCAGTCGGTTCTTCGTCCGATTCATCGGCTACATTTCTTAAGACGTATACCTCTCACGACATCCGATGTTCGCAGCGAACAATTTCCGCAGCGAGATATTTTCCACGCGAGATTCCCTATTCCGAGAAAGAATAATATGCCCGTTTTTTGCCGATAAAATTTGTACTTAAAGAAATTGTTCAAACGACACACAAAACACAAGCCGATTGTATAAAACTTTCTTTTTTAATATATCTGACACAGTAAGTCGTAACGCAAAAAAAATAACGCCTGCGTATGTGTAGGTAAACGCGTTTCAATTATATGGAAAATAGATAACTTTAATACCGTTGATAAACACAGTAACGCTTTACCTATTGTTAATTAATGTCTAAAAAGTTTCTTAATATTATATTATACGTATGTTAAATAAAAATCAACTGATAAACGTAGCAACCACACATACACGCAACCGATCGCACATTCGAAATACTTGTTGCGTAAAAGACAAGACAGTTACATATGAAGGACGCGCGTCTCTGACAAATTGCCCCGAAATTTTTTATTAAAGTACAAAGTACAGCGAAATGGAAAAAGGAGCGCACCGTACGTGATTTCGTATCGAGTACTACTTGCCGTGCGTGCGCACACTCGTGTGTTTAATGTCCCTTCGTAATGTTCACCACTCTGTACCTGCGTTTAACATATCTCCGATTTAGGTGCAGCAACAAATTATATTAGTATATCTATGTAAGCTACGTATATTAAAGCCAAAGGATTTAAAAAGATGCAGTATACTGTGCGAGAACGCATTGCGTTTGATAATGAGTCAATAAAATTACGCAAAATTATCGAGGAAATTCAATCGTATTCATTTATCCCGAATTACCTCAAAAGAATAGATTTTTTCAATAAATAAAGATCAAATTATATAAAGCCTCAAGCCTGAGGTAAGCCTACAAAAATTAATAGATAGCAATCTTGTAAGATCGTGTCGCTCTATGTGTAACAAATTAGTAGAACAAAATAGCTATTGTTTGCTAATTCACTAAGGTGCCTGCTCGCGCCATTGTCGTATATAATTACCTGTGAAAATGGAATGCAAATACCCGACGCGTAGTCGCTACAAGTAATCTAACAGATTTGTCAGAAGGAATAATCGTACGCTGTAACAATAGCATTCTCTCTTATGCTGATGTCTAGATTTTACCTAGCAGCGCGGTAGATTTATGTGCATTTGTGTGACATTGAATATTAGACTAGACCGCGCTCTGTTTATGCATGATAACAACTACCGTTTTTTTTTTTTTTTTTTTTTTTAACCTTTATTTGTCGTTTTTCCATTTTTATGACGCTGTAAAGACTATTACAAAGACCCGCTTTCTTCATAAGCTACCGGCTGCGCGGAATGTTCCCGTTAACTATACAAGGGGGCTAAAAAGGTTGGCAGAGGTTAAAAGGTTCTCATGAGCGATGTTTGCATTTAAGACACAGGGTGTAAGCCATAATAGGGTACGCGCTACATATTTGCTCTCCTCTGTTTGTCATCTAGTTATCTTCCAAGCGCTTCCGCTCGCGTTACTCGGCGGAAAATGGTTTTAATTGAATGGTAAATTCCTGAAACTTGTGTCATGAGACGACGGAACGTTCGCGAGATTCTTTAGATGTTCATACGGATCAAGGTGTTGAAGGCGTTGGTCCTTCGTTGCAACTCGATAAACACGCCGAGGCGGAAACGCGTTCCCCTCGCCGAAACGCGTCTCGAGCCTCGTGGAACGACGGTACAGAGCCGGACACTTTCTCTCGCACACGGGGGATATAAGCCGCTGGTATTTCAAGGTGAGCGTGGTGAAAGAAGAGGAGTATCTCCCGCGGGAGTACCGCGGGAGGTGTCCCGTGGTGTCAAAGGTCGCGCGACGAAGTGGCCGGCGGCCTTGGGATTACAGAAGAAGCTATTCCGGTTATCACAATCGGACTCCGACACGCGTTTTTCATCGCCCCATCTCGCGTGGCCACTCAGCAGGTGCGCCGTGCAAAATGAGATTTTCTACGTGTGCGAGAGCGGCGACCATCAGTCGAAAACGCATCTCGGAGATTGCTGACCACGGCGGGTGATCCGTGCTCTTTCTTCTCTTTTTTTTTGCTTTGAAGCGAGAATCCCGAATCCAGTCCCTTCCCATCTCTTCCCTCCCGATTGGTTTTAGCGTGTTGAGCGTGATTTATTTCTGTAACGAAGAAAGTACTTGCGGGGCAAATCTATTCGGCACACTCGCGCGGCAATCAATCTGCCTTCGATCGTGCTTTTAAGAACGTCGAAAATAATCTAAACGTGTCATGTAAAAAATAAAGGAAGTTTTCCGAAAGTCTTCTATCATTTCTCATGTGTAACGAAAGATGGAAATCCAACTATCGCGGACGGAAAGTGACATTTCTGGAAGTGGCAAAATGACCCAAAAGCATAATCTCCACTGATAACCCGGATGAACTTGGACGAAAGGCGCGAGAAATCGGAAGAAACGTATAAATAAACTGTGCGATACGCTGATAGAGAAGTCGCGCGGAATTATCTATCGCTTGTGAATTCACAATACCGATGTGTCGCGACCCTGATCAGCTTTTTTTATTGTGCTAAGCTTATTTGCCGCGAATTTCATTTCTCATGTATTTCGCGATATTATAAATTATTTCATCCATGTTAACGCGCGGAATGTTCATGTTTAAACAATTCGATGGAAGATTAATGTTCCGACGCGACGTGTTGATTTCATAAAATCGAGGAAAGTAAATATCACACGATTATGGTACAGTAGCCTTGATAATCATTATTGATATGATAAAGAACGATCGAGCATCTGTGATTTATGAATACATAATAAAATTTCTGGATAGATAACTATAATAATCACTCTTTCGGATGAAAGAAAAAAGTACGTGGATTTGCAATGTGCCTCTTTTTCGCATAATTTTTATAGCAAGCCACGAAGAGTTCTCGATTCTTTTAACTCGTTCTATTACATTTTCAAGTATTCATAATCAATTCATTAGTCATATGCTTTAATTTTAAGCAATCCGCGGCTATTTCCAGTCACGAATGCCAGTTGTGAAAACGTGAAAAATGTTCGTGCACGAGAAATCAATAGAAGGAACGAGATAACAGACGCGGCCACATGGATCTTTAAGTCAGTGACGTATGAAAAAAAAACTATACGTGCATTCGAAGGGGGCCCACGCTACGTTCCGTAAGTAGAACAAATCGGTACCTCGCGTCCGTTTCTCTTCTGGCACGAAAGGCGCGCTCCAATCCGCGTGACTAATCTCGTTTCGTGTCCACGAAAATCTTGATGGAACTCCACGTGACCGTGCGTGCTGCCTGTGAACGTTCTTTATCTCAACGATCACGCGGGTCCTCCGCGCGTACGCCGGTACGAAGTGCCTGCAAACGCGTATCGTCTGGATCGTGTGTAACACGAAAACGCCTTACGACGTCACGATATAGACTGGTTTGTAATAAAAAGTAAATGGTAAAAAGTAAACGTAAAGAACATTATCGTTACAATTTATTACGATCAGGCGTGGCGGTTATTCGTCTCACCACACGCGTCCACGGCGAAAGCCGGTGCAAACGCGCGCCTCCGAAATGGCACGCGTATGAGAGATTCTTAAAAAGGGAATTTACCCTGCCAGAGCGCCATTCATTTAACGAGAGCGGACCTCTCACCTCGTTAATCTGCGCGGCGCGCGATTACACGCGTTCCACGCATATTCTCGCCGGACGGATGCGATTTAATCGTCGTTTTAACGAGTCGGCGTTAACGAGCGCCCGTTTGTTCACCCCTCGCGAGCCCCGACAAGTGGATGTACAAATTAACGCGGACGCGAGCGCCCGACGGGGCGTGAAAGCGAAATAATTAGAGAAATCCACCGTCGCCGGCGCTAAACGCCGCGTCCGCGCGCCGTGACCGATAGATTCCGCGTTGTAAAATCAATTTTTCCGCCTCTTGGCCGCGCGGTCAACGCGCACCTATTATGCAACTCACACTCCCGACATTTAGAAAGATTAGTCCGACGCGAAACATTTTAATGATCGTGCAGCGTAAGAGCAATTTCGATCCTTTCGCGTGAAATCCGACGTTTAGCAACGTAAATGCATGTAAAGTGCAAATTCCAATTTTCGCCGATGCGCCGTAAACGATCGTGCATCGTGCGTCATTTCTCGAGAAAAAAAAAGGAAACTTAAGAGACTTGATTTCAAATGCCGCCTTGCTTTTACCGATCTCTCGATATCTTGGCGAGTCCGGCAAAACGTGCGGATTGTAAAAACGCACGTGCGCAACAATCAGTTGGGTGATTTCCTGACAGAGACCCGACGTGATCTTCAAACTCGAGATGCGAGAGCACGATTGGTTCCCCTTTTCCAGCTTCCTGGCACGGGTCGGTATAGGTCCAGTTGGCATGACATTTCTTCGCGAACAGCAGGTCGCGCGCTATACAGATCGATCGATTGAATCGGGAACGGGGCACAACGTGACAGCCGTGACGGAGAGGGGGGCCGCCGTGTTTATTTATCACCGTAAGCACACCGCGGCTTTAAAAGGGCGACAAAAAGCACCTGCCGACCTCCGTGCGCGACGAAAAACCAGTCCTCGTTGTACCGGTTGCAAGGATCGGCATCAACGATCGGTGTCTTCCTTCCTCTCGCATTCGCTCTCTCTCTCTCTCTCTCTCCTCGCAGCTTCCTTCTCAATTTCTCCTTCCCTCGGCGTATCACGGCGAGACTTCCCCTACTCCCCTTTTTATCGGTACCGAAATCCTCTCTTCCTCTCCTTTCGGCTCGGATTTCGCGGCGTCGTCGCTCTACTCCGAATCCCATCTCTGAATGGCGGCGCAAAAGTGAATGGGACGCCCGGCGAAAAGGCCAAGCCGCCGCGCCGCCGGTCGCGGTCGACTGTCGTTCGACCCGGACGATCGTAAAATCGAGAGACGCGACAGAATCGTACGTTCCGCGCATTATGCGTGCCGTGGACGCGGACGAAGAAGATCGGAGGTAGGAGATTTCCCGCGAGGGATTAAAATTGCTCTTCTTAGCGTCGCTCGGCTGATACCCCCTTCGGCTTAAAAGCATTGGCGACCGTTGGATAATCGCCCGCAAAAAAATGACTTTTGCGCAAAAGCGCAAGATGGATGGCGGTCTGATAACGCGTTTTTAACCTCGATCATCCATTAACTCTAAACCCTTATCATATGTCCTTCTGAAGATACATCTCTGCTATACTTGTCATTTAAACTTGTTATTTCTTCCTCGAAACATTTGTTTCAATTCTTAGATTTACGTAATTAGAGGAAATATTATTATTTTCTCTAATTTGATGTCGTAACTTTTACGCGTTAATAAATTATTCAATTCAAAGTAAACATAAAAAGTTTTAATTTGCTGTACAGCAGCTATGATGATGTGCGTATCTCAACATTACTGTGGTTTAATGAAGAACTAAAAATCAATTAGTGCTTTTATTTCCTAAATAAAGTATCTACTACTAGAGGATAAATATCATTTCTATATAAATCCGCTTCATAATCGCTCACGATTAAGATACATTCAAGTAGAACGACACGTGTACCACGGGCTTCATTCGATATTAAATCAATTTAATGCCTTTTATCGCGGACAAGAAGCACAATCTCCACGAGAGTCTAATGCGGATAATGTCGTGTCTATTCGAAATAAATTGTAAACCGGTTTCGACAAACGCGTGACACTAAGGACCACGAGGTCTCGCCGCATTGATCTGCACCTTCAATTTTTTCTAGGCTTTCCGAACAACGCGACATATAAAGTATCGCTACCAAAACGCAATAATCTCTACATTCGAAAAATACACTGAGATCGAAATATCAGTTAACTCTTACGCCATTTGCACATGCCATTTACATTCTGATGCGTGAACCACACCTGTGTTCACAGTTCTCCAACCTCGCTCGGCAAAGCGTGACAAGGCTGAGCATCGTTTCCCTCTTAGCTGTCGTACTTTATAATAAATCTGTCTTACAATAAATAGGATAACCAAATAAATCTCAATGTATCTGTTTGCTCACAGTTAATTAAAAAAAAAACCTATTTTCGAAGAGATTTATTCTTGAATTGCCTAAACCCCTCTATCAAGAAGAAACAGTTCCTTTGAGTAATCGGAAGTCGACGGCTTTTCAAAGGGTTTCGTACCCCTTTGTAGCACATCCGGCGGAGATGCGGCCCATCGCGTCCGCGGACTTGTCTCGCCCCCTCTTTCTCCTTTCCATACCGATGCCTATTGTTTCACGGTGCATCATCGCGGAGTCCGTGAAACAACGTGCACGGAGGTTTCTTGCGGAGGTAAAGGCGAAGGACGAAGGGGCAAAGGAGGCAACGGCGACGGGGTACCACGGCCGATGCGGCACGAAGGGGGCAGTGGGGGCGAATATCGCTCGCACGCATGCGCGGTGCGTTCCGCGATCTCTCAGGCAGGCCGGCGGCTGCTCCGGCTGGCCTCAGTCGTCCGCGACATTCTGTCCGCGATACGATTCGGCGTGAACGTGTCGTGTCCTCCTCCGGGTCCCACCGAAACGCCCGTGCCCCGGTCTAGCAAACTACCCCCCTCGAAGGAACCGGAAGAGACTCGTGATATCGCACTTCCGAAATCATTGGAATCGGATGATACGTATACGAAGAATATCGTTTAGGGGATATCCTCTTGCAAAAAAAAATATCCTGAAATAATAATTTGATGAATGAAAAATAAACGTTGTTGAATTGTCTGAAGCGTGGTGAACGAATCGAATTAGCCGGTGAATCGTGGACTCTCGGGATTCAAACACGGACACTTAATAGTTTTTAAAAGATATTAAGAGGGTGGATTTTTATTCGAGACCACTGGCAATTTGTGGAACGCGGAGCGACGCGAGATGACATTGTCACGAATCGTCTTCGCGAACGAATCCCGGTATTTTCTGTGACGTTCAGGTGATATAAGTAATCAGTGACGGGCACCGTTTCGCAGCGATCGCCGATTGCATTGGAGCCGCGCCAAAAGGAGTCACGCTCGGGATTGCCCCGTCGTTTCAAGTTCCGCGGTCACCACGTGGTCAGTGCAACCTGGCCGCGACATCGCCGCGACGTGCGGTTAAATTTAGAGAGAGATAGAAACGAGTCCGTGATCGGGGAAAATTGACGGGATTCCCGGGGATTGAATTGTCGACTGATCAGCGTCGAGAATTCGACGGGGCGCGGCGCTTCGTTTCAGTTCCGATCGATGGAATGCCCGACGTAATACCGATCGTCACGAGTGTTGTTGCTGCTGCTCGGCAATCGAGCCGGCTTGATGCGCCGCTGAGGGACACGCGACCAACGAGGTATCGAAAGGTGATCGACAGGTGCGACCGCGCGAAAGCTGCAGTCACGTGGCCCGGGATGATGTAAGGTGACCTGAGAGAAACGGCGCTGCGGAGAGAGAAAGAGAGAGAGATAAAGAGAGAGAGAGAGAAAGAGAGAGAGAGAGAGAGAGAGAGAGAGAGAGAGAGAGAGAGAGAGAAAGAGAGAGAGAAAGAGAGAGACAAAATGACGCGCGACAGGAGGCTGCTGCTGTTGCTGGGCCTGCTGATGGCTTACGGCCTCTTCGTGGTCGAATGCAGGTACCATCAGCGCGAGGACGCGACGACGACGGAGGCGAGACACCGACACAGGCACAGGCATGAGTCCGCGAATCGAAGGGGCCACCACGAGCTCGACAGAAGATCCTGGCAGGAGGTGGACTACGAGTACGACGGGGACTCCGAGGATCCGATCGACGAGGACGATTACGAGGCGCGATCGTATTACGATCATCCCAGATCGCATCATCGATCCGCGCAGAAAAGTTATCACAGTCGGTTCGAGCCGCGCTATCCGTCTAGGTATCACAACGACGGGTATCACGCTGGAAGCGGCTGGTACGACGAGAACAACGGCAAGCGCAGGATCTCATCGCGGTACAATACGAAGAATCACCGATACAGACCCGGCAGGACCTACCACAGGCTCGCATATTCGCGCAATCGCGACGCGTCGGACTTCGACGACGACACGTCGGAGGAAGATTATGATTACGAGAGGCCGCACAGGTACGGAAACGGCGAAGCAGATAAGCACCACGAACGGTGGAGGAATTCTAGGCGATACCCGCCCTCCAGAAGAGACTCGAGGAACAGAATGAACGGTCATCACGGTGCGAGAAGACATCGCTTGGAAAATCACGAGGACGTCGTAGATCGCGTCGACGTAACGAGATGGACGGACGACTGGAAAAGAAGATCGAACTCCTCGGACTCAAAATACTATTTCGCGAAGGACGACCGAAAGACGGAGGAGGACGAAGATTACGAGGATCGCGGCGGGCTCGAGGAGGACGATAAAGACGAGGACGAAGAAGATATTTGGAAAGATATCGAGGACGACAGGAATGAGGACAACGAGGAGGAAGAATTCGATAACGATTTCTACAAAGGCGAGACAAAGCCACCCTTGAAAACCTATGACGATATCATCCGAAGGCTCACGTCCGACGATCCGAAAACTACTGTCAAGAGAGATTATCGGAATATCGAAACGAATAAGCATGTAAAGCGCGATGGCTACAAGAATGTCAAGCACGAATCGAGAAACGTCTCTAGGCCGATGGATCTCTTCACGAGCGCGCCTCATGCCGCTGGTACCACGTCCAATTATTTCGTAAATAAACGAACTGCGGAGAACTCGACCGTCAAATCCACTGGACATAAGCCCTCGAAAAACACGGTCGGTGATTCGGTGGTCAAGGACCACGATCGGCAGGAGGGAAAGATCGTCGATACCCAGGCTAAGACTAAAAGCCTTGAGCAGGATTACGACGAGTACCTGAACAGCCCGGATAATGAAAAGGAAGACGATCTCAAAGCTGGAAACGAGGACGACTCGGCCATGCAGGCAGATGTCACCAATACGGTGAGTAACAGTCATTGTGTGAAGAAAATTGATTTCTTAAGTCTCTCTCGACAACTGAAGCGAGTAAAACAGCAGGAGAAACTATCGTAATTCCTTATGTTGCTAATCACGGCGTAACGAAGAGATTGCACAACCGTGACAATAACGGGATATTATTTAACAATCGCCGGCACGGCACGCGCAGACATGTAACACCGGCACACGTAATTCATTTTTAATACATAAATATATCCGTTACTATAATGTTCAACTTAACATAAAATTATACAGTAATTAATTGCATTCATTGATTATTTTCAATAAGTTAATTAATTATAAATTATTAAATTATTCTTGCTCGACAAGAATTATGTCAACCCTTCGTCTGTATACGTTAGGTCTACGTCAGCTGAGTCAAAATAATATCTGCTTATAACTGTAAAACTTGCAAGAGCCTGCCCAAAAATATTAAATAAAAGATACACTTATTAACTCGCTTATTAAAACGGCTATAAAATCGTCTATTAATTACAATGTAGACAGATATTTTGTAATTTTTTTATATTTTTTAAAAATACTTTAAGATAGAGAAAATTATTGTGTCAAACGCGTGACAGACCACTCCGAGGTGCAAAAAAAAAACGTATACAGACGGAGGGTCAAAAAACCGCGTTATTTAACGACATACAGAAAATTGTTATAAATCGACCGAGTATCGTTGCGTCACGATATCGGAGACAGACCAACTTCGAAGCGCGGATGCAATTCGGTTTCCAAGAAATCGCGGAACGAATGAAAGAGCGCTTTCGTATGCATCCGATGCCGTCGCGAGAGCTGGAAGCCGTAAAGTCAGTTACCGTCGAGTTCTCCCCGGATCGACGTTACCACGGTGGAGATTAAGATCGAGTCAAGGGTTCGACTTGGCGAGCCACGTATACGGTCGCACACGGTGAGCCCGATCTATTCGATGCTTTTCCTCGATCGCGAATGCGCCGCTACGTTCGCATGAAACACCCAAGGAAAGAGCACGTGGCGCGAGAGACCGTCCTGTAATAACTGTACCCGAGGAGAACCCTCTCGCAGATCTATCGACGATCGTCTTCCGCATCTTTCCGGATACGTACGGTGATCCCGAACGTAATTCTCGTCGAACGCAAGATCAGATACTTGGCGAATCGCCGCTAATTTACCGTGCTATCATTTGCGAGAGTTCGCTTACAATCGCGATTTGCGTTTTCTCATTCGGTCGGTTCGAGGTGGACAGCCGTAGAATTATAGGATCCAACACGTCCTGTGCCTTTTGCCAGCAATTTGTTTCGATAAAACCGAGCGCGTCTTCGAAGAGTGTCATACTGAAAATAACGGGCTATGACAATGATTTACTATATGATGACGAAGGCAGCGAAAAGATTTATTTCTGACATATTTATATTGGCTCGTTCGTGTTTACTATTAAAACTAATTTTGTCAACGCTAGGATTACGCAAAATGCCAGCGTGCTTGGCGAGCGTAAGCCGAAGATCACGAATCGATCGCTCTGTCTGTCATCGTAACGTATAATAAGATCGACGGGATAGCGCATTAGAATTGCTCGTCATTCACGTAATTCACGCGGGACGTGGGCCAGATCATCCGAGGTTGCTCGTTCCGCGCTGCCGAACTCGAGATTAACTTTCACGAGGAGCATCGGCGCCAAAGACAGCGCCGGCTTGCCTTGGAACATCATTTCGAATCTTGACAACCGTCATATTGCACAAAACGGACATCTGTCCGCTATATAGTTGTAGCACTGTCACGCCCGTCAAAAATCATTTTGCTTCGCGGGCGACGACGTCTAGTTTAATATATGTAAATGTCCTATATCCTATGCGAACATCTATTATTACTCGTTACAATTTGTCATTTCATATTACATTTATAAAAGTACAACTTGTCAGTAATATATTTGATAAATTACGTTTTGTATGTAATAAATAATATCCAACAATCTATATTAAATAATTATTTTCACACATTTAGTTATTAAATTAATTAAATTAAATTATTAAATTAATCACACATTGAGATTTAATTTATGTAAATTGTAAATTTCTTATTTAAGAACAAATTAATGAGACATTCCGTGAATTACAATCCCTGGACTACAATGTTAATTATTTTGTCATCGGTGCACATTGCCAAACTCATTTCGCGGATCCTCAAGATTGTTTAAGTGCTCTGCTTCTGAGAACAACTTCAGATGCGTTCTATTATGGACGCTTAACGTTATTAATGACCGGCGTATCTGCGTAAGTCGCGACGTCGGTGATTCCCTTCACCTACACAGAGCCAAGATTAGATTGACCTTGGCAATGCGAAACAGCATCAGCAGTCCGGCAAAACTTCTCGCTTCATTCGCGTCAAAACTTCTCAAATTAACGTTCGCAGACCTGATGACCTCGGAAATCGCCGCCCACTAGGCGCCAATCGTCTGCCAGACTTCACTTGACAGCTTGATCGTCAACAGAAGACCGATGCAATAACAGTTCGAAGAATTTGTTTACCGAACGCGAAATTCCATGGGGAAAGGGATCCAAAATAATTTTGCAAAGTGCTCCGCATCGTTGTATCGATACGAACCCAAAAATATCGTACAAGCAATTTCACGAATACGTCACGGTACATTCCAAGAAAAAAGATCTATAATATACCACGGCACATGTAGAATTAATATAAGCGGGAAAAGATTAATTCGTTACTTTAGAAGAACGTTTCGACAACGAGGTTGCAATAACGAGCCTCATCGCTCTGATGCCTTATGTGCTCCGGCGTCAAACGAGAAACGCGATGCGTGCACCTTAATTTCGCGGTAGCTCGCAGCGACGGGCGGCCCCGACGAGCAAAACGACGATGCACGTCCACGGCGGCTGTCGTCGCGATCGTGCTTTGCCTTTTTTTTGCGCCAATTTACAAAGGTAAACTCGCCACGTTCCATCGACTTCTGCATGCCGGCCGGAGCGGAATTACCGCGGCCGGGGGTAATTGAGCAATTCCACCGCGTGCACGTTGTCCATCCGTGGTTTTCCGTCGTAAATTCACGGTGCACCGATCCCGAACGATCAAAGAGAATCCTCCACCGCCACCGCCACCGCCACCGCCACCGGCCGATCGGGCTACCGAAGGTTTTCGGTTTAAGCGACCGCAAATTTTATTGCCCTATGCAATATGGAAGGGAGACGTACGTGGGGACGGACGACAATCAGACTTTGCATATTTAGTCGATGATTAATCCCAATGACCCACATACGACGGGAGAACATTGAATTAACGCTCGCGTACACGGTAAAATTAAATTAAACGCGAATAATTCGATGCTGCGCACGGCGGCGACTTGAAAGAAACCTTCAATTTTCTCGTATATCTTTTTACTTACGTTCCGGTTTACTGAGCATCTTCAAAAGGCGCACAGCTCGCGATTTGTGCGGAACCGACTAGCGTCAAATTTAATTACGTTAGATCTTCGGAAGATAAATATGTTCGGAGCAATATTTATTTGCAATATGCACCTTCAAACGTCAAGGAATATCGTAATATATTGGAATGAAGATAACGTTTGTTTCAAATATAGGAAGCAAAAGTAATGGACAATGTTTCCATTGTTCTTTCTTATTAATAGCACGCGAATGCGTCGTTCAGACCTTAATCCAGCGTTTTCTTTATCGTTTCGCACGTCTATCTAACGACACTAGGTTAATCCGCAATTGACCTAACTCTTAGTGAAAAACATCTCGTGCAACGCAAAAGTATCGAATTTATCCTAGACACTAATATGCTAGTAAATGCATGTTAACCCTATCTTGTTCGCTTCTTAGGATTCTGGTTAAAGCTTCGGAAAAATGACGTTCGAGCGTTATCAAAACCGGGAAAATCCATCGTCGTGTGGAATTTTATGATTATTGTCATGTGCTATACTTATGGATGAGCGCTAGAAGTTAAAGTTTGCGAGAATATATCACAAATATGCCATTCTTCGAATTGAGAGTTCAATTTATCTGTGTATTATCAAACAAATCTTCTATGTTTACGTATAGAACGTTTTATCTTTCATGCATTTCTCGCGAAATAGATGCTTTCTACTATAAAAAACATTCAAAAGTAAAGAAATAATTCTTCGAATTTGAGATCATTTCAATACACAGCTGTTTCAAAAATATTTTTAGATTTCAATCGACATACATCGTAAAATCTCCATTAACGCCTCGTATACACGCCCAATAAAAAAGAGATAATCACATTCTCAATGATTACAGACTAAATATTGGCATATTCCCCGTTAGTTTTTCTAAGCGAGTCATCCTCGTATTTCACCCCCGGGGCGCATGTTACATCCGGAGAGCGCTCTATAGATGCATAGCAGCCTCTCAATCTCGGGGGAGAGATGCGATACGTTTCAACAACCTTCCTGCCTCGCCTCGGTAAACAGTCGATGGACTTCGCGGAAGCGCTGTTTACGCGAAGCTCTTTCGGCGTTCCCTTTTTTCGATCCATCCGTTCTCTGCGCGCTTTCAGACCAGCTCCATCCGCGAAGAGAGCTCCTCCTTCGTCTCGATTTCACGCAGCCGCGTGCCTGCGCGCGCTCTCTCTCTCTCTTTTTCCTCTCTCCCGAGTATAGGTATACGCATCGCCGAAACGTACCCTCGCCCGATGGTGTGTGCGCATTAAGAAACGACTTTACCACCTGACCGCGCCGAGGAGCGCTCATAAATCCGCCGTAAAGCTCACCGCGGAAGCTCGTTACCGCGACGCATAAGGCATAAAATGCGGCCGGCGCGGCGCATCGCGAAAGATCGTATCCGCACCGCGAAGGAAGGATCCGGCGAGAGGGGAATCCACACGAGTGCGGATTTACGGGCGACACGTAACGCAACGAGGCATGAATTATAAAGCATCTGGATGAGCCCTGCTCCCTTCTCGCGCCGCAAAAACCGCCTTCCATTTTCGGCGATCGTAAAATGCCATGCCGGGCGGGCTATTTTCGTGGGTGGGTAAAATACGCTGATGGCACGATGCTGGTTACATGAGCGAAGAATTATCACCAATGTGTAAATCGACATCATACATTTAATTTCATATGAATCATTAAATGCGTTTCGTTGAATGCCCCGTTGAGATCGTGAGATCGGTTTCTTATCTTCCGCGATTTAGTTGGACATTTAGTTAACGCAACCAGCGTGATTTCATCGTGGATATTTCGCATTCTTCGCGTTATCAATCGTGTGATCTTTTATGAGTAATTCGCGCGCAATTAAGACCAACTTGCCTTTCTCAGCGACACGGTACTTGCGCATCGCTCATTAATCGCGCACGTTACTCATTATTTCTAAAAATACAACATAGTCATCGGATGACGATAAACGACAACAAGCATCGAAAAGTTGACCGACATCGGTGAACAGGCGTCAAAGATCATCGAACCACTGACCTGCCGAGATAATGATTCGTCATCGATGTCGAGGAACTGCTTTCGAGTCTGATCTATGCAGAAGTGCATCTATACTTGAGGGACGAATCGCCGCGTATAAGGAAAATTCTGACGACATTAATAGTCGAGTCTACTTTCTGCTGGGCTTTCTCCGCGGTACAGAAACAAGTTAAACATAGTTTTATTAATTATTCATAGCGACGAGATTTAAGTATTTCGTCATACGAGCTCGACTAAATTACTCATCTGACGTCATTACTCTGACAGTGAAAATACAAAAATTACTGCTTTGTTACCTGCTGCGGCAATTTGTTTTACATAAATCACTCACCGTAAGCTTATATTTATAGCTCTCATTTAAACTTATTAATCATGCTATGTTTCTTTCCTTAATTTGATAATGAACAAAACATGAGTTTTGCAGGACGACAAATAATTAAAGTAAAATAAGCAACGTAAAGGGTGTAACTATTATTAAAACTTGTTTCTAAAATTAATCACGAACCGGTGACCCGCCAAGATGACGATAATTTGTCGTCGTCGCGACGCAGTGATTCAAGACTGAAGTTAATGCATATGGTTCACGAAGGATTCTTCAAGACCGAACTTGTACGGAGACGTATTTTAAGCCTGGCACTCTCGCGTTGCATCAATTCGCGGCGTAGAGGCATATGCCATTAGTCTCTTTCATTGAGCACTTGTAAAACGATCTATCAACGAAAGTCGCGGAATCACAATACAAAGCTCGGAGAACGCCCAAGAAGAATAATCAAGCGTGAAATGAAGAAGCGTCCGTTGCTGATAAAAAACTATCTTCGCAATGAAGTCTCTCGATCTGGGTCTCTCTCTCTTGTTTGGAACACGAAATAAACACGGAAAAGCCGAAATCAGAGCGTGACTTCATTTAACGCGAACACGACCTGATATAAGACGACATCTGTCATATTGAAATGCCAGAAAACTCCGGCTGTTGTGTCTAGTTGTCGTGATTTATCAAACCCGAATCGTTTTGCTGACGTAAGAATATAGACGTGTATTTTGTTGCTAAACAACGGGCTCCAATCCAGGCGCTTTTATTCCCGAATACTTTAAAAAATTATATTGAAGTATGTGATCTTGCGTTTCCTTTTTCTTTTTTTCTCCAATTGACAAGTTGCGTTATCTTCGCTGAACTTTGTATCGCGCACTCCGGCGTCATTTAGACTCGGTAAAAATTGCTAATTATTCGAAATTGTTGTTATTAGTAGCAATTATTTTGACTCGACACGCGTTTTCGGAAAAATTTGCAGAATTTTCTACAATGCGGATATTTCTATTGCTTATAGAGACGATATTAATACTCGCGCGGTTTCTATCCTACTTTATGGTCATTATTAGTCAAATCAAGACAGATGTTTAAAAATATAACTTCGTTCACATATGACATATGATAAATCGCCAGAGGAGCAGTGAAAATCGCGCGATATCACTTCGCGCTTCATGCGCGCATTAATCTGAATTAGACATGAAGATCGGTGACTCACGAGTTTCGGCAAGTCACTTCATTTCGGCTCGCAGAACACTCGTCCGCGTACCGACTCTACGGGATACGTACTAATTAATTCCTGGAATCACATCCGCAATGAGAATTGTCTCGCTGACGTATTTGAAGTTACACGCACCCGTTCTGGATTTACGTCACTGGCGATCTCTGGCCGCCCTCCAGGATCAAGCGCAGTTAATAAAATCTGAGATGTTCATTTAAGCCCTTAATACTTTAGGCGTGGGGTTTATTTTCGGCATATTATCTCAAGGTTTAGATTCAAGAACGTCTACGGGCCCTTCCAGAATATCTCATGGTGTCTTTTGAGGACTGACAACCGGCAATTACAAGTTATGTTATTTAATGTTATCCTATTTAATGAAATAACAAGAGGTCTCTCGAGTTAATTCAGGGTCAACAATTAGGAGAAAACGCACACGGTAACTTTCACCCCGCCAGCTACTAATTAGAAAGTTAATATCTGCTACTTAACT
The DNA here is from genome assembly GCF_048541705.1 of Temnothorax americanus. Taxonomy (NCBI): domain Eukaryota; kingdom Metazoa; phylum Arthropoda; class Insecta; order Hymenoptera; family Formicidae; genus Temnothorax; species Temnothorax americanus. The sequence continues at coordinate 1,710,913 of NW_027509751.1, forward strand.
TAATACCTATCTCGCCGAGAGACATAAAACGTCCCCGATTGTTATTGTCAGAAATATTTATCCTCATCCGCATCTTAAATCTGTTTCGACATTTTTATCGAAAGACAACTCCTGGCGATTTTCCAAATGTGCCGAATGCGGTATTCGTTCTCCTGCAACCAGGAGCAATTCGCCGGATATATTTTGGCGATCGTCCAGGTCACCGACCGGTCTCGATCGAATTACACCCCTCGCTCGTTCCCGGAGATATATCGATCGTTATTCATCGCGCAGGACGATACTATCGATTCCGGATGCGAGACGCGGCGAGCGAGAGATATCGCTCGAATTTTCAAGCTGAGTTTTAGGTCAAACCCGCGTCACTTTTGGAGAACTTCCAAACGCTGCGCATCCCTACGAACGCGAGTCGCATCGCGATCCAAAAATATTTCCCCGACGTCGTAACTAGACGAGACACTGTCGTTCGCATCCAAGGGGAATTTAACGCCGTCGGAATTAACGCATTTAAGTAGCCGTGACTTCTCGCGGACCGACGTACATCTCCGTCGACTATCGTTATCGAACGAAGAGTGACAGAAGAATCGTTCTCGCTATTCCTTCATCGTCCCATATATATAATAAATATTGCTTTTACTGATAACTCTCTCGCCTCGTTGTGAGGTCCATCAATTACGGTGCCGCGATATACAATGTAATCAATAATTTCGGGCGTCATAGGGCGTGAGACCTGTGAGAGATCCTTTCTAGGACCAACGATCAGGATACTCATCAGAGTATTAATTCTGTTTACACTGTCGATGGGGGCAGGGGGACGTACTCACGAATCGCACCGTGCCACACCTCGGTTTCCATTAGGCCCTTCAGAGAAACGGGAAGAGGAAAGGCAATTTCGCCAGTCGTCGCTCGAAAGGCGTCGATCGGTCAAATAACATGTTACCACCTTCGATTTAAGTTAATGCTCACACACGGGGATGAAGCTATTATAAAAAAGTCCTGATACGGGATCCGAGCGCCGATGGGAAAAACGGAGGATCCTGTTTGTCTTACAGTAATCGGACGCGTGTGCCATGCCTCTGGGCTTAATAAAGCTTGCGTTATCGACATTACGCTATATTCCATTAAGTTCCGATGAACGCGTACGCGGTGCTCCCTTGCATTTTTTTTTTACTTGATACTATCCCGGTTTTCTATGGCAAACCTACCATAACGTTTTCGCTATCGATTAATTGATCGTAGAATCACATTATTCTCGCAATCAATTCTCGGAAATCTTATTATCATTGGAGATCGACGCAAAGTCGCGTTACGTAACGTCGCTTTTCAGACTCCGTGTCAGGTTGTGGTAGTCAATATAAATCGTTTTAACGACTTTCCAGTTTGGTAATAAGAAAACGAGGAACGGCCGGTTCTATAGTGCATCCACACGATTTCGCATTGGACGCAGCATCAAAATACAAAGCGCGATCGATGGTGCGCCTGTACGGAAAACGAAAAAGAGGAAAGAGAGCAGGTAGTACGATTTCTAAGAAAGAAAGAACACGTTCGTTCACGCATAAAGCGATGGGATCGCGTCTCTCACAGAGAGAGAGAGAGAGCTCGGCGTGCCCCGCCGCTTCTTACGCGGATTAGGTATACAAATGGGAGTACGAATTTCCATTTTGGATCGAAATCTGCCGTAAACGATCGATTCCCGCTGCTCGCAATAACGAAAGGTACGTCGAATTTCTGCGCCTCGATTTCTTATGGCGCTCACGTTTTAATGGGCGAGCCACGTGAGGCGGCACACGTTCGGCGGATAGCGTGTATAGTGTTAACGTTCACAAAACACACGACCGTAAAAGGCAAATACTCACGAAATTCTGTCGTGGCCCTCCCGCGGCTGGTGCATTCTATTAACGGAACGCCTGCCGAATTGGAGATTTGATTTAATCAACTGAGTGCCATGCAATATTCATACGACAATGCCGTTGTGACTTGGCGAGCGAATTATTTATCCGCGGCATGATCTATTTCTATAGCTTCGTGATCCGATCGTCTCATTAATAATTTGCAAATTTTTATTAATTCAACTCGCCGGAAATTAGTATATATTTGGCGGAAAAGAAAAAAATACCGCACGTTAAAAGTGCAATGCTATCCGTCGTGTCTGACGAAGCGTTGATTGAAATTGATTGCCGAATTAGTATATGAGTGAATGCTAACGAGGCTGCGGCGCGGCGGCGGCGCTCATCCCTAATCGTCATTCATAAAGATGACAATGCAGCTCGTTACACAATCGACGGTGTTGATTACGAAATCGCGTATCTCGCGGCGCGTCTGACGAGCAGAATTCTGGCGCCAAGATCCGCGATATGCGTAATCGGTGTCACGTCGCGATGCGAGTGTGCGCGACGATCGTTAATCGGCAGGGATTCTCGCGATAGGAGAAGGACATCGCCGCGGCTCCTTAATGAACACCGTCCGGCGAACGAGCGACGATAATTACTTATGGCATTAAGCCGCCGCTAAGTTTCCCCAGACGCCCCGTCCCGACGTAAAACGTCGTAAAACGTCGTAAAACTCACTTCTGATTCGTTTTTACGGCCATTCGAGTGTATTTACTTATGCCACGAGTATATTTCACTACATTCCGCCGTTTTATCTTCTTTTTATATGGCGGCGAACGGAGAATTAACTTTCCTCGTTGGCGAAGGATTCCTCGACGTATCGAACAATGTAACCGAAGATCGAGATAACGTGCAGTCTCGACGCCATACGATATGAATACCTGCTGCGGCGGGAATACAAAGCTTGCGATAATCGTCGCGCGAAATTACGAGCGATTAAGTTTTCACGCGATTCTCGAGATTCTCCGAATGAATAAAGCGCGCATATAACCGCGATTTGTTGAACTAGGGGGATCAAGAGCCTTGCGTTACATTAAGGCATACAATTAGAATACATTCCTGCGATACCGCGCTGCATTTATATAAAGCGCAATCGATTAACCGCGATTTCTTACATAATTTATGCCGATCGTGTAAAAACGATCGCGTGTGAAATTACTATATGTTCAGTTAAAGCACGTTAACGATCGTGACACGCCTCCATCTTCATCCCATCATGTATCCCTCTGATATAATAATTGCGCCAATAAAACAAATTAATCCTACACACTCTCGACCGATTAATGTTACGTAACACGATGATCGTGTCAAAGCGCAGCTAATGATCTCGAAACTAATTCTCCAACGCATTGATACAACGCGCCGTCGCTATGAATTTCCTACCCCACACATGCAAATTCAATCGCTGCGCTGATAGAATTAATATTATTAATCAGTGCCAGAGCGTAGTCTTTGTGCATCCTGCGGCCGATTTATCCTCGAGTCGACAGCGATCTTGGGTGGCCCAGAAAGACGCACTCGAGGCACGAAAGCTCTTCCCGCATACACCGGGTCATAAAAGAAGCTCTATGTTCGCGGCACGACCGTGAGAGACGCTCTCGTTTCGGCCGTTACCATAAAATTAATCGCTCAAATCGCCCGTCTAATTTATCCCGATAAGGCAGACCGACTATTCGCGCACGGTTATGACCCGCGAGGTTCGTTAAATTCTACAATTTCGTCTATATATCATACGTCAACGACATGCACTTCGCATGGCGGAGTTTGGTCCATCGAGGGCTTCTTTGATCTTGTTACGGAGACGTGTATTAGTTTAGCTGAAATATCGCTATTCGCTCTCGAGGCATCCTGCGCAGCTGATCTGATTAATGCGTCACTTTATACATGCCTAGAACTAATAATTCAACCGCAAAAAAATAGGGAACAGCTCATCGAGCGAATCGCCGCGGTTGATGCTCCCGCCGCTTCGTCATGAATTGACGAAGTTCGAGTTGGGAAAACCGTGAGAGTGAAACGTTTCGAGCGTTGCCAAGATCTGTCCACACAATTTGCTCGGATTACTTTTGATCTCGCGACGTTATGACCCCATCAGAAAAACGTTCCCAGTTGATCCACCCGCGTGGGTGCCTTCCAAAATTTACGGACCTACAATCATTTTTATTGGCCCTCGTTACTGCGCGCGGACCCACTTAGAGAAGCCGGTTAAGACTAGACGCATTTAAATTGTCGTCGCTTATCGATATTTTAATGGTCACCGGGTTTCAACGTCGCTTTCAGATCGTTTCAACGCGCAGCGCACCGCTATCAAAAGGAATTATATGCCGACGCGACGCTGCAGAAATATTATCCGTCTCTCATTGCAATTATCTAGTTGATTTTTTTTCGCACGGCGATGGTGCCATCCTGGAATATAATATTAAGTTACAAATACTTGCTTATCCTGTTAAATTCGTAGTGTCAAGTTATACTCAATTTGAGTTATTTTTAATCTACAGGTCGCCACTGCTCCTACTCAATATGTTGTTAATTTAACCAAATAACTAATGAAGTTAAACTAATACTATTATTTTTATTGATTTAATCCTGGCTAGCCACACTTATTTTTGAATTCGCCTTAATTTGCCACACTCCGGTCCGTGAGATCGCTCGACTTTGTTGCATTGTTATTTTCATTCTAATTAAGGTAGTCCTTTCGTGAGAACAAGTATTAGATAAGTACCTAAATTTGATATATGTTAAATATACAGTAATAAGGGACATGTGTACGAAAAATCAAGTGAGGTTACCGACACTTTACAAGAAATAAGTCATTCTAAATGTGCGTTCGCGGAGCGTGCCATTGTCATTCTATCCTTGTTTACATCTAATGAACGAGAAAGATAGAATGATGCAAATCGCCACGGCTGAGGTTTTCAACGAATAATACATGTACTTGGCGATCAGATGAATACATTATTCATGTCTTAAAATATTCTCTGAAGTTTCCGGATTTCGTACGTACCTTGAAAATAAGGGCTTGCCGAATGTTTTGCTCTGATATATGAGGTTAAATAAGTAGTGGATCCACGCGCATATTGCTTTACTCGTACTGTCATGCCTGACCTAACCTAAATCGAGTCCAACCGCACTACTATTGTGATATTTTTTTAATTAGTAGATAATTAAATACGATTAAATCGTGCGTGTAAAATCATGTTATATTATTATAATTATTGGAATGCTGTGTAATATTTGTTTTCAATTACCTCATGACGAACTGTTACTTGACTAGCTGGGTCCGCGAAAGGACCACCTTAATATTTTTAAACTTGCAACTTGAAATTGGAAATACAGAGCCTGAATAAGATATTTATGATAATCAGGTCAAGAAATTGATTTGAGTTTAACCTGAACTTATTATGAGGAAACTAGAAAATTATGTTATGTAAAAACTAGAAAACCGAATAACGTTCAACGGTCCACTGGACCGGAATGTGGCGAACTATATAGGGGTAAATTTCATCCTTTAATATTTAACAGTGTAATATCTCTCCTTGCGCAATGACGAAAAGCTCATTCCGTACAAGCAAGAGCAGCAGGTGATCGCCCGAGGCATTCATCTTAAATTTCGATGGAAAGATACGGTCGATAAGCAGAAACCCATTTCATTGTGACGCAGCTAATATACGAAAACGCGGAGTCGCGAAGCGGCACGGAACATGGTTTCGCGTTCGTAGCTTCCGTGCAATACTTACAACCGGCGAGGAATTCACGGTAATATCGCCGACGTCGTTCGCAGATGAAAGAGTCGTTGCCAGCGCCTAATTTACAGCGCGTTGCCCGTTGCGAAAAAAAGGAACGTTTTATGCCCGCCGCGCGTTTAATAATACGCACCCCGCGAAAATGTACGCGCGCCGCCGCGTCATAAAGTATGATTTATTCCGCTCGCTCACCATCAGACTCGTCGCCGAAGTAATTATCCCAGATAGCGCGATATGTAAGCCAATTTATCTAGCGCGACTGGCGAAACGATGTGGCGCGTTTCGCCGCAATTCGCATTTGTGACTCGCACCCGCCTGATTAGCCATGCCTGTTGCCGTTAATGCAACCAATCTGTAATAATCACGTCGATTCTCAGTCGATCGGTATCGATGAACGTTACCGATTAGAGAGCGTAGCTGCGAGCGTATAGCGCTCGATTGAGAATGATGTATCGGTAATAAATAATTTTGCGTGTAATTCGAGATCCCTTTTGATAGCGTAAATCAACTGCCTCTAATTTTCTCTAACGCGAGAGCGGAACGGGATTTTTCTTAAAAATTTATTTCAGCCGCGCCGCGCGCGCTCACGAGAATCCACGGTCAATTAACATACGTACTTAATGTGCGCGAGCGCGAGCCGTTGATTGCACGACGAGCCTACGCTTCGTCCTAGCGGCTAGTAATTAATATGTCCCGCGGAGGGAATTTGCACGGTCAAATAAGCAGTAACGCAAATATCCCGCGGGCATAAATCCAACGTATATTCGTCCACGTCTTACACGTACAATGTGTTGTCACGCGGTATTCGTTGATAACTCGATTAATTTACTTTACAGCTCATTAGGTATCAACATATGTTAACACTACTTATACTATATTCTTAAGCGCGTGTAGAAAATTGTTGAATATTCTATTAGTCGAGTTTAAAAACCGATGCAAATGATCGATAATTATCGTGCCGCGTTGCAAACATTACATCGCAAAGTGAATGTTAACGGCAAGACTGTTGGATTGATTGATCGATCGCGCGATTTATCGGAACTCCTGATTAACGTGTCACTATCGAAACGCCTCGACGATACATAAATAATTAATGCACACGAACGCATCGAAGAGCGTTGAAATTTTCGTTACGTCGCCGTCGCTTCGCTTTTTAACGTCACGCCCGAGCCACGCGGTGGACTTAATTAACATTTAATCAACCTGGCCACATATCACGAATCGTTTTTACACGTTCTACTTATCATAACGCCGTCAGCGGCGATTTATTGCTGTACAAAGACTATCCGCGAATTCCTTCGTGTCTTAAAAGTGCATACGAAAAGTATTCGTAACGCGCAATACACGAGCGATAGTGATCTACGAACGTACGATCGTTCGTATACTTTGGTGCAAAAAAAATATACTGCATTCTTGTGACTACAATCACAGCTGGGGAAACGTATGATTTCGAATATGCGTCCGCGCGTTAGGTTTTCTTTCTCGTTTTCTTTTTCTCTTTCTCTGATGCAAACCATGATGCAAGTCGTCGGCACACGAGTGCCAGGATGCGAATGGCTGAGCCGTGCCAAGTGCATAAAGTCCCCGGCCGTCACGGATACTTTCGAACTCGCGCGCACGGTGTTCCAGAAAACACGTGCTTCTTTTATACTCGGTAGGCCCCCTGACATGTTTGCATAGATGTTCCGACGCGTGTTTACCCGACGTATCCCTCGTCTCTACTTTATGATACTTGTACGCTATATGCTCTCACGTACAACCAATATTTACAGCGCTCGACTATGCACCTCCACCGCGTGATTCTCCACGTTACACCGCGGAGAGAGAAAAGAATAGTGGCCTAATAACTCTGCAACAATCAACGGCTTATTTGCCTCCACGCTTCGTCAAGCTCGTTTCTTTCGTTCTATCAACTAATTATCCGTTACCAAGAAATCGAGCGGAATTGTTACAGGTATAATGAGTCGCTCCATTAATAGTATCCGTGCATCTCGCTCGTAGCAATGTCCCTGTATACGGGACAATTATATGCAGCCTTTCACAGTCATTATCGTTGATGAACTAAGTATACAATATAATTTCTGTGTTTATACTTATTTCTGTACATCCTTTAATACTGTCGGTTTTATCAAATCATACACGACAGGTGATATTGAAATAATTTAATGCTAAGTATACAAGCACAATGAGGCAATACAGGATAGACACAATAACGGCAAGGTGTATTATATGCAAATAGCGCATCTATTTGTCTATTTGTCTGGAAGACGTGCTATCGTGTAGGCGTCAATCGGCGCCTGATACGCACTACGGTAATTGTATTTCTCTGATGCTACGAACGATACGCATCGTATCTCAGGATTTCATAATGAGGACTCTTTATGATAATTTATGTAAATCCTCTCACATTGCAGCAACAACAAAGAATTCGCACTTAACAATCAATTTGATTTCCGGGATTGAGCATCGATCAGTATATATCGATGGATAATTTATGAGAAGAATTATGAGAAGAAACAACTCGCACGTTTCAATTAATTCTCACAATTGATTTAAATTATCCGTTTTTACGCACAATTCACGTTGTAATGCTCCTCGGCTCTACAATCCTCGCACCGCTCGCGATTTAGAGGAATTCCGCAGCGTCACTCCGACGATCGTAATAGACCGGTAGATCGCGCGTTGTGTCCTGCTTCATTCCGCCAGGATAATTGAACGCGTCGACGAGAGAGAGACCGATCGATCGACCGGTCACTACGATCGTGTAAAATACGATATGGAGACTCGCGCGAATCTCCTCCAGAGCTTTCGCAACGGAAAGAATTGAATTCCCGCGCGGTAACGTAAAGGCTTAGGGAGACGCCAAGAGGAAAATGTAACGAGAAGATTAGCTGGCTATAAATGTTGCTCAGAAAAGCAACGTGCGGAGATTTGCATGTTTTTTTTGCACGAGACGATTTGCATTCAACGGCTAACGTAAGTGCAAAAAAAGCAGAACAACTTTATTTAGAATAGACCTGACAAATGCGATTAAGAATGCCAATTCGTTCTCTCGTAATCATTCTCCGAGTAACATTGTTGATCGCAATTAATGACTTTCTAGTCTCTGACTTTACCGTCTGACAAATGTAATATCGATTTCTTCGTCCGACACTAATTACATTTTAAATGTATGTACATGTAAAATTTATAAAGGGTCTAAAACGCTCGTATTTAACACAATCGATTTACCAAAGAGAAAGTATCACTTTTCAATTTGATTTTATACTAAATTTCTATTTTCGACATTAATAAATTTTTTGCGTTAAAATAAAATCACTTTTTCTTATTCCTAAAAGACGTTCGTCCATCCAACAGTCAAAAGAAATCGAAAGAGATGCTCCGTAAGATGCGAACGTCGGTAACATTTAATATGCAGTTATCTCGTGCGTATAGGGCTCACTGAATCATCCGCGATGCCCTCGTGGATCTCTCTGCTTGTGACTCACGAAGAAATAATGATGCAGACGATCGCGCGCGAGACTCGTCCCTATAGCCATTGTTGCGCTCAATTAAAATGCAGGCGAAGAATCATGAAACTCGATACACCTAAGCGCGCGCTGCAGTTCGTAAAGATTTAAATTTGCTCGTTACGTGACAATCAGCCGCGCACGCTCATCTTCGGAGACATCTTGTTCTTCCCACGCGCTCGTTACGTCCATAAATATGCTCTCGGTCTCACGGAATAGACTCTGGTGTAGACCAACCGCCCTATGGAAATTAATTCTCGGCTGCGAGCGTCGCGTATAGAGCGGTTACCGCCTTTCTCTTCAGAAGGGTGCGAAACGTTGACAAACTATCCCTGCGCTAATTCAAGAAACGCGAAATGCATAGTATTCCACGATATTTATCATGCGACAGCTGCCAAGCAAAATTCAATATTTTTCTGCCCCCTCCCCCGCTGCCCTCTACGGCGTAATGCGGCGTGAAATTAATTTTCTCGACTTACATAGTTAGATTTCGCTCCGTTCGCGAACCACTTCGTGGCAGTATTATTATTAGCGACAGCGGACAAAAAGTCGATTGCTAATGGACCGCTTGATATTTCTATAAGTATCTTGCAACAATTCTCGCGATATATTGCCTCGCATATTTCGCATTTTTATTCATAAAACTGCCTGTATCCGCTTTTTCATTTCTTAATATTATCGCGGCGTTGTGTTGTAGCGACATTGCAAGCATTATTTTCAATAATTACTCACATATTAGCCACGTACGATATAACGAAACCCGTTACGAGTTGATCATTAAGATATTTCAATGCAAAGAAAATTCAATAGTTTTATAATTAATTATAGATTTCGAAGAGTAACAATTCATAAGTTACCAAAATTAGTTTCTTATTATTCATTTATGATCCATCTGTATCCTGGGTATAAAGATAGCAACTGATATCAAGTAGCAAATAAGTAGCTCCGTCGCAATTTGTTCAAGCGTTATTCCGTTGCACAACAAAAATACGATCACTCAAATTTATGACGCATAATTCGCGATATTCCCGAGTTGTCTCCGACTCGCGGAGTTTACAGAGACCGCCTTATGCAAATAATAATCGTCGTAATAATTCTACGCTGGTTTTCTAGGCGTTCGCGTGTCACCTCGGATTTACCGCGGTTACATTCAAGCACGCCGCGTGTATGATAGATCGAGCATCGCGCACGGCGCACGATGCCTGAGCACATGTGTTTCCCAACCGTTATTCCTTCGCGACATTCCTGCAATTTATAATTTCAGTAGCAATTATAAATGTCTGACTGAATAATAAGTGCTCTCTTAATCATTGTCTCTTTCTGTGTGACAACAATTTCGCGCATTATTTTATCATAAGCGTTATAATTGTTAAATCATCATGAAACAGATTGTTGGTTGGACAACACTACGTTAATTACACCGTGATAATATTTTTGGGTTTGTTACATAATCGTGTGGTAAAGTGATTGAGGTCCAATCATGTGTAATACAAGGAAGTCATTGCCATGCCGTCGTAAATATAGTATTAACTTGGCGAAATAACGATTATACTCTATCAATAATCATAATTCTTCTGTGAACGTGATAAGAAAACGAGAGGAGTCAATGGGATTTTGCATGGTGAAGATTTGCGGATTAAGGTACGCGCAGTAACGATAAATCGTGCATGCGCAATATCCTGCAATATATTCTCGTTTGCCAAGAATTAATTTCACCTGTCGTTTAAAACATGCGTTGAACATCTCGAAAATCGTCGGCATCATGTTAGCTAAGAATAATTACGATCCACGATCATTATCGATCCGTTGTATAATTATCATATACGTTGTTTGCTTATGAATGAAGAGCCTTATCGACATGAACACCGTAAACGTCGCAGAATATCCGGTACGGTCATATTATGGTACATATATTATGGTAAAGATCGGAGATACGTTAATTAAAAAGATTGATCTCCTTCTGAATTTAAAATGATGTTAACACGTCACCGAAGGATATTTATAACGACATAATAATACTTGATGAATCGTATGAAAAATTGAACAAGTATTATCTACGTTCTCATAATGTTATCCTCAATTATGTATATTTGAAGTTATTAAAATTGAAATTTGCCCGAAGATTAAAAGATTGATAATTGATACGCTTGACGCAATGATTCAGCGCAATAATTAACATATCATAAATTGATATTTTAATCACCATGCATGTATCGATTTATTAGTTACCAACGCAAAGTTTTGCATAACGTATATCGGATTTCTCATTACTTAATACAACAGACGAGTAATATAACCGAATAAGTAACATTTACTTCGCCAGTAAATAATTAACGACGTACAGACTTTTCAATCGACCCAACTGGCTTTCATTATAATTGTCACAACCATGAGTTTTGGTCCTTTTAAATTAATGTAATTTTGATGCTTATATATAAGCATAATCTCTGTAAAGAATTTATTGCGAAAAATAATACCTCAGCTAGAGTTTGAACCTGGAACCTCCCTCAATCCGTGTAGAGTGTCGCACCAATTCGAAAATAATATGGAGGGGTAAAAACCATAATGGTATAAGTCAGATTTCTTAAAATATTGACTCGTATGCATAGATGCAATCTATATACAATATATAAATTGCATCTATGCACATGAGACAATATCTTAAAAAATTTGACTTACACCACTATGGCTTTTACTCCTCCATATAATAATAGCATAATTATTAATTAAATAACCCATTAATATACAAAACACTCGGATATTATCGTTGGATAAAATGTCTAAGCAGGATTTGCGCTGCGAGCAATGTGACTGTTGGGAAACGTGCACTGATTTTCGCGGAAAAGTCAACGGACCCGAACGGGAGCTTGGCAAAAGCTTCACGTGCGAAAACGATCCAAACCGAGCCGAGTTTATCATAGACGCGTGCACGCGTACGTGCGTACGTGCGTTTAATGCACCTCTCCGTGGCGCGTGCATTGCTATATAACGTTACGCGCTTCTCGGAAGAACCTTACCATTCGATTGCGTCTAGCACGGCGCAAAATGATCCGTATCATCCAAGTGCATTTACATTTTTACCCTTCCTTCGGCACGACTATTAGCTACGACGTAACGAATGTACGATTGCCGGGATAAATTCGTAATCTCGGGATACCGGCGTTATTACGGAATATTTTGTTAACGAAGACTATCGCTGAAACGTTGTCAAAATATATTTCCGAGATTCCGAGCACCCATGAAGACATTTGCTGGATAAAAGGTTTGCGATCACGATCTTTTCAGCATAGTTAAACTCGTACTTATCATAATGAAGTGCTATAATCGTACGACGGTAATAACATAGTATTTAAATAATGGCATGGAATATCAACGATATAAGGAGCGATATACCGGTACTATCGAAAAAATGACGGCATACTCGACGGCCGCGCGCGGCCGTCGATTGCACGTGCGTGAAACTGCGTGTAGAAAGTAGGAAACTATGCGGTTCAATTTATAGCCGTCGCCAAATGCGCATGGGAATTATCGCGGTGCCACGGCCATCAGGATGTGTCCACTAATTATTAAGCCTCGGCCTCCCGCCGGAGAAATATGGACCCGCTAATCTCGATCGTTCCGTTTTGCTTCCCGGCTGTTTTTTTTTCTTTCGCTCTCGGCGAAAGGCTACCGCACCCAATCCCACAGCAACTTCTTGCGAGCGTCAGGAAATTTTTTGCGAATATCGCTCTTTAAGTTTGACATTTTAACCGGCTATAACTTTGACATTTTAATGACTTTATCGAGCGAAAACAAAATTTCTTTCGCCGCGATTTGGTCCGTTGGTCTAAGAGATAACAATCGCGAGATTTGTCGTACTGTAAAATCAAACGGAATAAAATTGCATTAGAAATACCACAATCGAAATGCGTAAATTAAACGAAATGGTACCCTCGTCGAGAGAGCGCCGTGTATCACCAACATTTTATCTCGCTGTGTCGTGAACTGTGAGCATTACCCCGAGTCGGTTTTCCCACATTTATAAATGACATAATAACTTCGACACCGAGGTCTCTCATTGGCAGCGTCAGCATTTATACGCGGTGATAATTTCGCAACGATTTATCAGACGTGTATCTCTCAGCAGTGAGCACTGCCGCGTGAATATTAACGGAGCGTTAATGCGAATTTGTGTACTTCTCTTAATTGATTTCAAAATCGGCGGAGCATTGATAGAATTTCGCCGAGTCATATATGCGCGAACGATTCAATCGCCATTCGCCATTATGATCGTGATTTATATTACGACGGTAAAAAAATATACATAAAGTGATCTATCATCGTATCTGCAAATTGGCACTGATGCCAAATAGCACTTAACTTCGTTCCGCACACACCGCTCTAATCTTAATCGCGTACATTAAGATAAAACTTTCGACTGTCTAATTTGCATGAATGAAAATTCGTGTTTTCGCATACGCGCTACCGGGTATGCTACTCCGAATATCGACTCGGTTATTTATGATTGGGATTTATGGACGAACACCATGCAATAAAAGTTAAAATAGAAAATTCAGCGACCGCGATCTTCCGCTTTTGCCGTTATCTCTACATCCACTGTCTGCATCTACATTACTCTAGGCGAGTTACTGTAGTTACTGTGAAAACAAGCTACCAAAGTCATCCCACATTGTCGAAACATCGGCTGGAAGCTATATGACTTCGTATAAACGAATACGACGTCAACGATCGCGTCGTGTGACCACGACGGACGTCTTAGTTATCGCAGGCGGGTCATTCTAAAACAGAATCGCGGGGTATAAGTTCTGTTCCGCCTGTCCAGAGAAGAGCAACGACCCGCTCACCGCACAGACTCCAACGCGGTTTGCTAACATTCGCCGGCTAGACACCGGCGCGGTGCGAGAGCCGTCCATCTTCAGTCGCTGCTATTTCGGCGTCGCGTCGTCGCTATACGCGTCCTCTCTCGTGGTATATAGCCGCATAGTTGCGCCCGGGGGGCACGCGGTATAATGTCGAACGATCTAGTGATATACGAATGCGAATTCTTGACGAGAAAGCTTTCAGAGCCTATATACGTGGAAGAGAGAGAGAGAGAGAGAGAAAGAAAGAGAGCGTTATGCGTGGGTGGTGACTGGTGAAGTTCGTTGACATTAAAGCAATCGTGGCGATTTGTCGGTTTGCTGAAGAACGGGCCCTCGTAGCGAAGTTAATCAGAGTTTCGCCGGCGGCGGAGCTGTGGAACTTCGCGGCTCGTAGTTTCTCCGATTGCGGAGTTAGAGATAAATCGGAGAAATATATGGAGAATTAGTCGCGCCCCGCCCGTGAGATGATATCCGATCGGCGAAAGGGTTGTATCCCATTTTAGAAACCGGTCCTTGAGACGCTTATACATCCGCGCACGCACGCACAGGCGAAGAAGGTATCCTGTGTTTATTTGCTCGGCTGAGACCGGCGGGCGGCGGCGGCGGCCGGCGGCCGGCGAGATCTCTCGTGAGTAGGCGCAGCGCACTGTCATCACAATCGTCTCTCGCAAGAAGCAGCTCTTGTCGGGAAGATGATCGAGATGCGTCTCTCGCGCCGCCCGATAACGGTGCATCGAAGACGACACACCGAATGGCTTCGGGAAACGCGTTTCCATTAGCGGTAAAGGACTAATTGCGTCTGGCTCCACTGTCCTCCTCCACTGTAATACTTCTCCTCCGAGGTGGCCACGTGAGCCGCTCTAATCACTTTCCAATCTGTCCGCGAATGAAGGTTGAGTGCAACGTGCCGTCTCGTACGATTGGGGCCTTCAATGCTGGCCTTTCCCGTATTGAAAGAAGACACGTCGTCATTGTTCTCTCATATCACTTTAGATAGCGACGCCTACATATGTTTACAATTATACGACGATGCCCATCGACATACTGTGAACAACGTTGGAATTATTTCACGATCTAAAAATCCCATGGCTTAAAACGAAGATACTTCGTCACTTAAGTTTCACGCTTTTATTCGTCGATCTATCGAGACACAACCGCAGAACGACCTATCGCGTTCTCAAGCCATCATCTCTCGATTAGTGACGAAGGACTAATTAGGCCGCTGTCTGTCGGTCGTCTGGATGGAGATGCAATCGGAGGAGACCTTGACTGAGTGTTTTGTCATCGTGACGTTTTAACGAGCGACGTCTCTAAAAGCGTCTCTTTTGTTGCGTCACGGTTTCACGCTCGCGATTAGTCACGGGAAATCTCCGCGCCGTTGAAAATCGGCCGTTTGTGTCGGCGGGATCGGGTTAAGGCCGTGGCTCAACGAGGTCTTGCGCGATGGTAGCGGTCACGGTGTTTACACAAAGGCGGTGGTCAAGTGCCCCTCTGAATATAACCGGAAAGCTCGTGGGCAGTATGGAGTATCTTCGGATCTCCGAGTATAACGTGGCACGGGAAATCAGCCCCAAGTGCTGTCAAGCACGATGTATTGGATATAGAAACTGTGAGAACCGAAACTTGTTCCTTACACTTTGAACAAGGGTCCGCAATAATTATCGTATTTAAATACGACGATTAAATAAAGAACAGCGTGAGACATGAAGTGCGTAAAGGTCGAAGATGATTGGTTTTTGCCGGTTCCCCCATGAAGAAAACCGATGGACCGCGCTTTCTCCGAGAAAGCTTAATGTCCGAAGTATTTCATAACGCTAAACTCTCTAACGCAATAGAAAAAAAAACTGAAAGAAAGAAACCTGCGTGCGTACCCAACGCAAAGTCTCATTAGTAATATCGTAAACACCGCCGAATCGTTATGGATGATTTACCTCGCCGTGGCGCAACGTTCCTCTAACTTTTGCGCCCTCGATTCTGTGGAAACTTTGCGACTCGCGGTTAATTGAAAATACCTGACCACCCATTGTCGCGAAGTTTAAGACTCGGCGAACGCCGAGCGCGTGATGTGTGCAAACGGCTACAAATCAATCTTTGCCTCTTCTCTTTCAATGTTTTATATATTTATTATGTAATCGGTATTTTTTTATACCCAACGGTAAGAAAAAGGCGGAGAGAAGTAAAATTGCGCGAAACAAATTGGTCTCGACGCGGCGACGCGCGACGTAACGCCCCTGACATTTCGAGGGATTGTTTCCGCGGGGATATCTCAGCGACATTACTCGTAAGTGGTCCGTAATGCGCTCGTAAGTGTCGCCGATGATTGAAGAAAGCGGCAATTATGCGCGCGCGCTCTCGCCTTTCGCGCGAGCGTTGTAAAGCACGCGTCAGAAAAGGTGCGCGTGCAACGTGCGTACACGGGTTTCGCGGTAACAATGCGACTTACCGTCGACTAATTATCTTAATTTGCCGTTCCTGCGCGCTTCCCGTCCCGATGCAGACTTCAGAGGCCTTATTGACACTTCTCTTTACGCGTTTAATGACGACAGGCGATTATAAAGATAGAAAAGAAAGTTAATATCTCTAGCAATATAACATTTCGTGGAGAAGTTACGCATAAATTCCACATTTGTCGGATATTAATGAGAAGTTTGAGTCAAACGGGCCGTTAATAATGCGCTTTTCTCTCTTTCACTGAAAGCGCGTTCAACGTGAACGAGCGTGATGAATAATTTACGCGACTGTGGATGAATAATTTACCGCACGTGCGTGTGCGGGTGTATCCGATCCCTGTTATCCTTCGGACTTGAAAACATTTTCAAAAGGGAACGTAAATAACCTCGAAACTCGTGTACGCGATAAGTGTGCAACGCCGCGTAGAGAACTGCGAATTGCATACGAGACGTGACCGATGCGAGCAATTAAAAATTCGAATACGCTAAATCGCGTTATCCTCACCTGAATAGTCAATTAAGCGGAGCGAATATGGTCTATCGGCACATTCCTAGGGCACTGCGATCGCGATAACGTAAGTGTCGTGCGAGTAAGACTATAAATGCCATTAACGCATTAAGGTGCTGTTTATCGGTAAATCGGCCGTGATCGGTTACACACGGTTACCGGGATTTGCGTCTGCCTATGGGCGCCTGAATCGTCGCGACGGATGACAAATGTCAATAAATTACATCTTCCAGCACCGGCCAACAAGCACCGGTTTAACCGCTAATTCAAAACTGGTTTATAATAGTGGCATAAAATGTAAAACGCGTAGAACGCGCAACAACTAATAATATAATGTAATAACCTAATGACAACAGTCGAATATCAACGTCAAGGAGGTCGCATAGCCAATAATGTAGCATCAAACGGAAGCATGTCTTGAAAATTTACTATCTTTAGATAACAAATCTTTGGCGTGCCCTGAAAACTTAATTTTTAAATATTGATCCATTTCTCCCTGCGGTGCCATGATTAAGTAATATACGTATTGCGATGTTATCATTTGAGAATGTATTCCTATCGCAGTGCGCATTGGATTTTCTCTAATAAAGCCCAAATACATTCGAAGGAACTCAAAAGCGCATTTCAGCTGTCTAAATGCGCTCTTACGTAGCTTGCTAATGACTTACGCATCACCGACTGGAAACTGGTCCACAAGTGTAAAAGGCGCGCGCGGAAGACAACCGAAGAGGACATCGCGTGGATAACGGTGCCGCGTGTTATCTATGCATCGCTTGACATTGTCTTACAACGACACGCAAGAAATGTAACATGCCGTCATCTATTAACAATGGAACCACACGCGGCACGTCTCTTGCGTAGGTACACCGTGACGTCGAGGGCCTGATGCATATTTGACTCGTGCGTCTAACGGGGTTCTTGATGAAACGCGTTTTCTTACGCGCGTACAACCGCGGGACACGTTTGAAACAAAAAGTATCGTACACTGTTAAATATTAAAGAAATTTAAACCAATGCCTTTGCATTGAATAACATTTTGTTATTTTTAACTACCATGTATTTATAACAAAATTTATTATTTTAACACAAAACAGTATTATTTTAACTTCATTGGTTTAGTTAAATCAACGACATATTGAATAGGAGATGTGGACCTGTAGGAATAAGCCTTATGTCCATGGAATACATTTTTTGCTATATTATTGAGTAATTTACATTTCTAAAGTTTTGTGTCCACGATGTTAGAAATTGCCCCGAGATCTCGGACGGAGGAAGAATTAACCAATCGCACTGGTCAATTGGCCGAATTGTTTAAATGTGATTGGTCAATTCTTTCTCCGTCCGAGATCTCGGGGCGATTTCTAGCATCGTGAACACAAGACTTTAGAAATGTAAATTACTTAGTAATGTAGCAAAAAATGTATATTCCAAAGAGAGACTAATTCATGTCAGATATATGAGTTAAGTCCCTCTCTCTCCCGCTCTCGCCCTTTCTCTCATCCGAATGAAGAAATAATCTGAATAAGCATGACGTATCACGATAAATTATGACGTATGAGTTACCGCACACCTACGGTCTATTCATTGACTACGCTTTTGTATCATTTCTATCATACTCATTTCTAGTATTCATTTTGAGCACTCGGCTCCGTTAACCACTGCAATGTAAGGTTCAGAAGAAGAAAGGAGTGGCAAAGAACTCGGATTATTTGTAGGTCGGGAGTTTGCGAGGTCAAGTGATAGCATCGCGATGATGCACACCGCGATTAAACCTCGCTAATTGCTTGCTCCTCCGCCGTGATAGGATCGTTCGTAAATAACCTATCCAGTAGCTCGAATTACTAATCACAACGGTATTACATGGCAGTACCGAAAGATGTTCGCTATGTTTTTCGTTTGCAGTTTGCAGCATCGTGCATCGTGCAATTATATACACTGGCTATTCGGAGCTTTTTAACTCGCGACACGGATGCGTTTAGCGTATAATCATGAATTCTCCACATAAATATTCAATAAAATGCGTCACGTAACGTGACAATAAGAGTAGTGGCGGTTCTAAGCAATGCCATCGTTATTCGCTGATCTCTTAATGAGCCGATATATTTTTGAATCGATGATTATTCATGTATTTATATGAATAATACCGATTTCTATCGCAAGTTTTTCCGAGATCTACTATTTTATGCTGCAATTTCTATTCGCGATTGTCTGCATATCCTTCAGATTCTGCAAATTGAGTCGCACGTAAGTTTGCATAACTCGCCCGCTCTTGGCTTAATTGAGAAACGCGCGCGCGATACAAGGCGATCCGCTCCACCCGACACGACCGAGTCCAATGTTAATATTCATTCGCGGGATGACGTGTGTGGAGCACGAGCATCGACAATTGCGCGCCAAAATGTTACAACAGATCTGATTACCGTCGCGACGCCGTCTGCGACATGCACGGCGTGCGTTAAATGAAGACACTCGGCGCTCATTTTCATGCGGGTCAACTATTTTTATCCCACCGCGACATTACCCGGCCGTTGTCCATTCGACGTCTCTCCGTTTCTCCTCCTCACTCCGGGCGCACGATTGGCTTTTGCTTCTGCACGCGAGATCGGGCCCCGCATATTTCGAGGCTTGAAGTAGAACGGCTAGCCCGCCCCGTCTCATTGTTCTCCGACGCGAAATGTACCGCCCGCCGTAAATTGAAGCTTTGACGCACGGGGCACGTTTAACACACGCGATTCTTTCGGTCATTAATTTCTCGCGGCGCTATCTCTGCGCGATGCAATATCCGCGAGGACAACCGTTAGGTCGTTATACTAATAACATTCGGTTGACCCGTCGCCGTCGTTCCAGGTAGTATCGATTACCCCGTTGAAACCATTATCAGCCAATTAGCGTGGTAGGTAATGATCCACCGAGAGGGTGGATTTTACCTGGAAGATGAAACGACCGTGCCCAAGGCGAGTCGTTAGCGGTATACGCGGTTTGATACCCTCGTGTGTGGGATGTACCACGCCTAAAGCCGAATGCAGTTCCTCGGCAACGCCATTCCAGCATTACGTATACACCCACAATAATATTCGTGAATAACAGATCCGCGAGAATTAAGTTTATTCACTCTGTAATGTCAACAAAGTACAATACGTCGCGAATTTGTTTCGTAACATACGAACGAGCATCCAAGACGTCTATTTGTCTTACGAGAAATTTCGCAAGACCTCTCCCATTCTTTCGCGGCTTTCGAAGCGAGCGGCGACTTTCGTAAAAAAAAAAAATCTTTACGGTGGGCAAATGCTGTGAACCGCGTGCACGCCCATGAATGCGAACGAGCGATTAATTAAGCGTCTACACGAACGAGTACCCGATCGACGCCATTGTTACCGCGCTTACGACACGACGACAGGCAGTGTCAAGCCATCGATATGCTTGCACGGTTCACTTGTTGCACGGTAGCGATTTAAATCCGTTTGATAAAGTAGTTACCGGTTCATTTCAATTGTTATCATACATAATATGACAGAAATTATTGCACTTAGACGCGGAAGACTAATATACTAGCTTATGCATCTTACGGTATCTATGCTAGCTTTGCTTTTGTGCAAGAGATTGCACGAATGGCAAATAATATTCCAATACCTTTAAGATCATATTTCAGAGCATCTAACAACGCGCTAGTTGATTACGCCTATGAAATGTTGGGTATCTTACAGCGTCGACGTTTTCCAGAGGTAAAAATAAAGTCTAAGAGAAATAATAAACGAATGATCTCCGTTTGATGAATGACTTTATAAAGCTATTCCACGAGATAGAAATATTATTTTTGAGTTCGCTTAACTAGATTCGCTTGTTAATCTTTCGCGGTCTCTCCCCGGATACCATTATTCCGATGCTGGCAACGAGGGTACGAGAGATTTATCGTTTCTATCGGTGGTCTGAGCGAATGCGAATAAATAAATTTCACAGTGTGTTTGTTTACCCTAAAGACTTTCTAAGGAGTGTCTAACGCTGTGCACGGTGCCGCGTTCTCTCCTAGGCGTGAATACGAGATGATGTCATACACAAGCGTTGCACCTTCTCCCTATTTAGCGGCCAACAACTCGACACGCGTTGAGGAACTTCTGGATGATCTCATTGGATACTGGCGCGAACGCGCGGTGCCAAAGGCCACGCCACTTGATTCATGTTAATCCAGCGCCGGCACAGATAAAACGCGGAACTCTGTCCCCGCGATAGTTGGTGCTCGCTCGGTTATAATTTAAAGCATTATCTCAAATGCGTTAGGATTTACGTACGCGGAAAACACGAAGGAAATATTTCGTAGATGCAAGGCTAAGAAATTAACACATCCATATACCACTACAAATTGCGGTAAAAAAACAACGTGGATGAAAGACTATTAGCATTCGAATAAAAGCAAGAGAAAATTGCTCGGAATTTCGGATCGGGCAGAAGATCTATGAGCGCACTTGGTCGGTCGGGGAATGTTGGCCGGAGACAACGACGCATACAAAAATGCCTCCTCCGGGTGTACGACCTTAAGACCTGTCGCACGAGTTTCGAATAACTCGAGGGACCGTCGTTTCTCAAAAGGTTTCTAAAAGTCGCGACCGAGCTTTTGAATTATTTCCAACGCTCCAATTGTGGGCCGAGTCAAGTCGCCGAATCTACGGTGCAGTTACACCGTTCGTGTAGCCCGCGAGTTACGTCCTCGTTAACTCCGTTGACACTGAAACCATTCTATGTCGTCGTAAATCGATTAACCGCTGAAGCGTCGCCGGAGACAGCCGGGCGTCGAGGATCATTGAATGAATCATCGAAAGTGCTCGGTTTCACTGGTCACGTACCGGTAAGTTATTCTGCGGTCTGACATGGACCACCCATGAAAGGGCGAGCGCAGTCCGGGATCACTCTCGGGAAAGAATCTGGTCACGTTGATTCATCGGTCCTAAAAATGCCCGGTGCTGTATACACGAACGAACAACGATGCTGTAATCGATCGTGTATACGTATTACAGACTCACAAAACAACGATACGATCGTTTGCAAATTCTCTCAACAAAACGCCCCGCTGTTCTGAAAAAGGCAGACCTAAATAATCAGTGAACGCCTCATAAAATCGGTAACGGAGCACGCTTTTTTCCGATAGCCGGCCGAAGCCGGCATGTGACGGGCGCGTCGCATGTGCTTGCGGTCAGTGACATGTTGTTCGAAATGTAAAAGAGATCCGAGTGACAAGCGCATCCGACTGCTCCCTTTGAAGTATCACATTTCGCCCTTTAGCCCTTTTTACTTCGGTTCAATATATACACTCTCGTTCTCCACACGATATTCTTGGATTTTTTATTTAATATGGGTTTTAATATCTCAAATATAGGATTTTTGTCGGGTTAAGCGGAATGTGGATTTAACTTCTTCCGTCAGCTCCATACGATTTATGTGAACTGCCAGGCGCAAGAGCCACCGCATTATGATTCTACATAGGCCACGCGTTATCCCAAATTTCAAGATCACGTTATGGGGGTGTAAACAGTTCGTGGAATGGTTGATGACGTTATCGCGCGGCGTTAACGGGAAGCTTGTTATAAATCTGGTGGACCTCCCGTAATCCTCCAGGATAGCCCGTAATCTCACGGATGAAACGAACCCGTCGTCGCTCGACTGGACGGACGATCAATTCAACAAGAAACACGCGAGCATATTATTAATGCGTCAGCGCGGAAAGTTCTTTCGCTACTCACCAGAGCCTAAGTTTCCGTCTTCAAGGTTACACACATCATTGCAGGGATAGACTGTCTTCGGATGATGATCGGGTCTACATATGTCGTACGAATTGGAGCCTGACATAAGTAGCCAGCGAGCTCGTAGACTTATGTTTCAACACATGCGACGGCGGTCGGACGAGTAATGGATGCTTCGACGGAGTCAACGGTCAAAGATGTCAAGCTGTGCGAGTATCAGTGAATTATTTTCTGCCACCATCGACGCTTGAACGATTTCAGCCTGGAGTTTATTTCAAGCGCGGTTGTACTAGCACACAGCGTTATATCAGTTTAAAAATAATATTTTTCAGTAGAATTTTTTTTAGAAAGTTGAATTTTGAAAATTAACTTGTTATACCGTATCAAGTATACAAAAGCATATCAGATAGGTAACAGCGATATTTTTTCGTGAAAAGGCGATCAATCTGGACACGAGAAATTTTTAGCCTGAGCTTCACGACCACGACATATGTATGACGTTATTTATAAAATGGTTCAGCCGGAACTTCATTTCACAATGTTTCGACCACGAAACACGTCTCTTACGAGACGGACAGGCACTCTTTCGACGAGTACTTTCATCTCGAGAGTCCCCTTTGGGTCGTTGCCAATTTCTGGGATAGAAAGAGAGCTTTATTTTTGGTACTTTAATAAAAATATTCTTAAAGTCTCCGGGTTGAGACAACATCGATGATATTGCTACCGAGCTAGAACTTTGGCTCTGATCGTTTAATCATCGATCACAAATGCTAATATTTAATTGAATTTATATCCAATACAAATAAAGCCGCATTTCAATGTAAACGGCGTAAATATCGTGTGTGATAGGGAAAGCGGTCAGAACGCTAATAAATCGTTCGGCTTGGAAAGGCCAAGAAATTATTGCTCGAACGAACTTTTAACCAATACCGATAGCAAGAAATGTATAGGCAATTAATATGTCGTACGTGAAAGGCGAAATATTAATTACGGAAGCAGATATTATCAGTTTAGAGTTTGTTGTTTCATTTCTCTTTTTATCAAATACGAGTAAATAAACGTATAAAGTCGTAATCTTTTAAATTATAAAAGATGCTGACTATTTGTAATATTACTACCGTAAGATACGCCACATTATTTAATTTATTTTTAACAAAACTGATTACTGTGTTAAATAACAAATCTATTTAACTAATCTATTATCGAGATTATATACGATTTTGCAGCTCGAAAGTTTATTAACGCATGCAATATTGCTTTAAAAAATACCGTCTTTAATAATGTAATTCTATAAATATTGATAATAATAAAAAAAAAACGATAAATCAGCGCTCTTACTATTTCAAGTAATCGGCATTCAAGTCAATTGAATCGGTGGATGAACAGTCGTTCTTGGAAATAGCGTTAACCCATTGCAATGGGAATCATGATTCGTCTATGGCCTTCCACGTCTAATGTCACCGATTCATGGTAGTAGACAGCCTGGCAGCGACTCGATTCCTTTCTCGGAACGACGTGGCTGCATTTCGTATGGCAAACACACAACGTCAACGTATCCTCGCACTTCTTCTGCATTTCCGTCGCGTCGAACGTGTCATGACGCGTTTAAGAATAGTTGCACCGAAATATAAAAAATGAGTAATCTTATATAATTAGTTAATAGATTCGGGATATAAAATATCTATAATTTCTATTTTCATGTCTGTCCCACCCGATTTTCCCCAAAATGCAGCAAAAACGAGCAAATCTCTAAAGGATTTATTTTCTTAGTTTATCGATCCTCTACATGCTTCCGAAATTTTAATATTTAATTTCGGGACATCCTGTATAAATATTGATAAACGAATATAATCTGTCGCAGTCCCGTTTCTGAATTATGACTCTAATAACTGACGAGATTGGACACTTTATCAATACGGACGAAACAAAATATCTCCCGCCTTTAAAATCGTATTCAATATATCTATGTAACCGCTTTTAGCTCGATGGGTGGCCCGTACCAACGTGTTTTGTTCATTTATTTATTTAGCGCGGAGATCAACTATCGGAAACATGATCGATTTGCCTTGGGTCTTGCTCCATTGTCTTCCGGCGCGTTCTATCTGATGCACGAATATTAATTCAATCGCATACAACGCCCTAGGCACGTTACACTCTTGGAGAGAAGTGTTACAGAAAGAAAAAAGAACACGAGCATTCGAACCTACTTCGAGGCTACGAAACATTATTCTAATTATCGTAAGACACAAAATTGTAAAAAAAAACTAGAACAAGCGACGGTATTATATATAAGTAATACCTAGATAATATTTAAAGAACCATGAAGTTTTTTTTACATAAACACAAATTGTGTTTTTAAGAAGCTACACGCACAAAATTTATATTCGTAACACAATGTAATTATTCGATAATGACATTTTTCGATGTTACATTATCGTTGATATAAGACTGAAATTTGTCGAAATTTATATAAATATATTATTATTATATATAATAGTTATATATAAATATATTTATAGAAATATAAATGGTTATATAAATTAAAACTATCTCCCGCTTGCAAATTTTCCTTGCAGAAATGATGCATATCGATCTTAGCTGAATATAGCGGAGGATAAATTATGCAAACCCGAAATACGAAACGGAGCAATCCTCTCTAAATCGCATTTCCATAAAGAAAGTTATTGCGATAGGGAACGCACCAGCCCGGTTGGACCACCATGGAAATTTTGGGTGGTCCCACGTAGCCGCACGGGGCGAGCCCAATATTTAATAACAGGAGGTGCACCGAATTTGCACTGATACTTCTTAATGCTCGGCACGTTGCCGCGAGCTGCATTTTTCAGGGGCGACCGAAACCGCCTTCTCTCACTGCGTCCGTCCCCCGTTGGTAACCTCAACTTTTACACCTCCAGCCATTTCTTGCCCGATCTAATTTGTAACTGCATTCGTCGTACGGACTGGCTGGAAATTACTATAGTGCGCGCTCCGTATACGATCGGTTTTTTATCGCCAGCGTTTACCCGCCAACTTATGTCGGTAAACCCGCTCTCCAGCCCGCGGCCACGCAAACATTGTGGCAGGCACTTCGTGCTACCTGGATCACCATCGTGCCGTATGCACAGCATTCGAATAATTAACATGTAATAACGTAATGGACAGTGCCGTAAAACAAAGTGCGAGTTGCGTGGGTTTACGAGTACTTCGTGGTACATACGCAAGACGAGTTACACCTGCGCTCCTCCTGACACATTTAGCTATTTGCAATTAAATCTCAATTTGAGATTTTTTCTACGCTGCAAACATACTTTTAATAGATATCTCTCTCTCTCCACTTTCCAGTATTATTTGCGTGAAACATAGAAGGAATGGTGAACTGATGGAAGTTTCATTTGAATTCCAATAAATTTCCAATGATTCATGCCGCTATATTTTTCTCGTTTATGCGTATACATAAACCGGAATGTATAAAATACGACCGCGTGAAAATTCCTACATATACCAGCTTATATACATATCCAATGCTTTACGAGTAGCCTCGTAAAGTAGGGTGTCGAAAACATCGTTAGTGCAAGGATCTCCCAAACATACATATGTCGAAGACTCAATTCCATCTTTTCAAAATTATTAGAACACACGTTATTAGAACACACGCGACGAAGCTTTTTCAGTCCGGATTATCGCCCCGCGTCCGCGTAAACAGTGATTCACGTCGAATCTTATTGCGTTTTTACTGCAATAAGAGCGACAACGTACGATAATGTCTGTAACAAGCTTTGCGTAGCTGCGACGTAAAGAAATATTAATTATAAAGAATTGTATTTTACTTATTATATCCAAGCACATACATATAACGTAATGGGACTCGAAAACTGGTGAGATTATTCAAGATAGCACTGGAGAACAAAAGGTTAATAAACACTTGAATCGAAAAGATTGCGTCATTATGCGTCATTATCAAATAATTCGTAGAATGACAACATGAATATGAGACAGATAAGAATGTGCGTAATTCAATTATCCGTCGTGTAAATAGAACGATTACTTGCCGGCGTAGTGAAATGGGAAAAATTTCCCTACTGCTATCGCAGATGGTTTAGTTTACAATAGTTAAGCCATCGGTTATCGGTTCACGAGCGTGTTACGAGCGATCAGATCCTTGAGTGCACGCCTGAAAATAGAATAAATAACGATGTCGACGACCCCAGGGGCTTTTATCACGGAATTTTCACAACCTTGTTACTCGCGGACGCTTACGCGGACGGACGAATTCTCTCGGCGGCGATCAGAGATGCGGCGGCGACCCTTGACCCGTCTCGCTTGTAAAGCCCGGACACTCGATTCCGAGAATCATCGAGGGCGATCGTGCATGTTCCGTACCGTGTAACAAGTGTATCCCTCTAAAATTCCTGCCAAGGTTATCTTTATCGCCCCGTGAATACGATTCGAGTGCTTTTAACGGTCGTAACGAATAATCGCAATTGAGTGATTCTCCGCTCGTGGAAATTAATACTTTCAGGTACATCTGCATGATCACGCATGATTTCAACGGTCAAACGAATAAAACTCGTATTAAGTAACTATTAAATGAATGAACATTTCAATATA
Organism: Temnothorax americanus; assembly: GCF_048541705.1. Taxonomy (NCBI): domain Eukaryota; kingdom Metazoa; phylum Arthropoda; class Insecta; order Hymenoptera; family Formicidae; genus Temnothorax; species Temnothorax americanus. The sequence continues at coordinate 1,738,208 of NW_027509751.1, forward strand.
AAGATACGACTAAAGACATCTATAAATGTAAACCGAAAAATCCCTTCAAAGTGGAGAACGGTAAATATTCTGACGAGAGATTTAGAAATTAGAGACCTGATTTTCGCGCAGGCGGCACCAGTCATATCTAGAAGCCAGATTCAGAGGAACCGCGAGCCCATTTTTAAACCGGTGACCCGTCTGACCTTTCGCCGACCCTGATTCCTTCGGGATCGTTAACGATAGCGCGGCACACACATCGCGATATATACCTGATATTATTTAAATTTATTGACGGTCTAATCCGCTTTCTGCGAGCCGAGATCAAAGCGTATGGCAGATCTTTTATGGTAAATCGTCGAGTCCCCATGCAGTTCCTATTCTGACATCTCGTAAAAGGCATGGCACAAGTTGAAACAGGCCGCCATCACCTGGCTGGTTTGAATAACTGACAATGAGAAGAATAAATTTTTCCATTATTACGATTTCATATTCCACCTTCATTTAAAATAATAAAGACAATTGAACTGGAATACGTAGTAAATGACTGCATTTTGAAGAATTTTTAAAAATTAATTAATACTGATACCCCCCACGTGTTGTACACGATATGATTGTGCTACAAATGTATATGCATGTATGAATTGCGGTCAAAATAAAAAATTGTCTACATCATTTATGAATATTGCTTTGTAAAAGATGTAAGTAAAAAAAAAATTTAGTTTTTGCTACTCTACCCTATCCATCAAATATTATATAGGCCTAGTTTCTATTTCTTTTTCTTCTTAAACTAGACTATATATCTTCTTTTCATTTTTTCCTAAATGTTTTTGCTATATCGTTCACAATAATATGTGTAACCTGTGTAAATGTATACAAATATCTACGAGTATATCGAGTTCGGATCCGTGGATACGTGGGTTTGCTAAACTCAAATGACTGTGCGGTCATTCCTGCGGAAAATTTTGAAACGGTCAATCTTTCATCGTTGGAGCCACATGTTGCACAACCCACGAAGGTTGTCCAGGAACAAAGGAGCGTCTGTAAAATCCTGAACTACTGTCCGTTGGTTCAGTAACTCAAGCATGGTGCAAGAAGCCTTCGACGATCGCAGAAATGATTCTCCATTAGCGAAATAAATCCCTTTATAGAAGTCGACATCTCAATCGATAGCGATAGGAGCGGCCGGATCGCGATTGAAACACGATAAACACGGTAAACGTTTGCGTAACATATTCGATTCATCAGTTACCGAGTAATGGGTTTTGTACGAGCTATTCATTTCAAGAGACAGCTTCATTTGCGTTGAGATCTCATCTCGCTTCGTATATAGTTTATTCTCACTAGCCAAAAATATTTAAAATGGTCGACCGATCGCGGAATACTGGATAAAATAGCATGCTATCTTTTTTTTCAACATTAAATTAAATAGATTTAAATCTTTAGCGTTTAGAAATATGGTATCTTATAAAAAGAAACATTTCTTCAGGTATCTCTCTTCAAAAAATAATGCTAAATTTAAGACAGTTAAGTTGAAAACAAAAATATATCATAAATATTGAAAAATTTATTACTTTTCAAGTTTCACATAGCCTACGTAGCAGCAAATAGGATTCTGCTTCTATTTTCTAAGTTTTTAATTTTAATTTCATCAACGTGATGTAGTTCACGTTCAGATTTCTGGAACGGCGATTATCCGCCGATAAAATGAAAGGCGTGTGTGTGAAATCGGGAGCCCGCCGAACAAAATACTCCCTAGATTCAGCGCACGCATTCGCGAGGATTGTTTCTGCTACGCGGCGCGACATCAAAGACTCCAGAATCTCCAGATGTTGCAGACGGCGATGTAGGTCTCCGCTTTCTTTGAGCTCGCGGATCGGCCAAGATGAGGCAGGAGAAGGTGCACGCTAAACACTATTAAGCGCATGTTGCACTATTAAACTTATATCCGAGAGAAAATCTGCCGAAAATTCACGAAGGCGCGTTGACTACCCACGAGCAAAAGGGAGATCATTTCGCGGGTGAATTTTTATATGTTGTCGATGCCTCCCTCTTGCTCCACATAAAAAGAAACATTTTTTTCTTGTTAGATTCATATCAATCTCACGACGTCTCGCTTTCTCTTTCAATCCGCCGTAAACAACAAGAAATAATGGAAAAAATTTAAACCCCATGTGTTAAGGCGATGTTCTGGTTTGATTGGAAGGTGATGAAAACGAAAAAAAAAAATAACACTAAGCTTTGCATGTTCTTTTAGCCTTATTTTAAGAATATAATTTTATTTTCTAAGCAATAAAAACGCTCTTCTTTCTTATGTTATATTCTAGTCACTATAAAAACTTGCGAGGAAAAACGCATATGGACAGTGTAAATGATTCTAGCTGTTCTAGGTACGTGAAACGCGAAAATAAATGTTCTTATTCAGAAGAAGTGTATAGCTATTGTCTGAACTAAAACCAAACCAATATTTCCATTCTGGACAAAATGGTGACATTTTTATTAAAAATATTATCGTTGTTCCTCCAAATTTTGTTAGCATTTTATTTAAAAAAAAAAAACTAATATAACGTTTATTCTAGTTCAGACGATAGCCACACTTTTATTGAATAAGAAAAATGTTTCGCTTTTGCGTTTCAGATACCTATAGAACAGCTATAGAATCATTTATTTACACTCCTACTGACCAGGGTATAAAACATAAAAAAGAAGAACGATTTTGTTACTTAAAAAATAAACATAAATTTTAAAAATAAGGCTAAAGGAATATGCAAAGTTTGTCACTTGCTTTCTACGTTTCTAAGAATTCCTTCAACCGTCGATTAAGTATTCTGTTTTATCTTTATTTATATTCATCTATAGTTTGCTTCTTATATGTCTATAATTATGATATATTTATATGTAATATTATTAATTTATACTATTTAGGTCTCTAAATCACGATGTATTATTACGTGTGCAGGATTACACCGATGACGACAATGGCGAGGAGGACGAGGTCGATACCTTCACCGCGTCGTCGACTACTACCACAACTACAACGACCACGACGACGATGAAGCCAAAGACGTCGCTCAACAACCAGCACTACGATTACAAGGACCCGAGGGCCTACGACAGCGGTACCGCGGCTCAGTACAACGGATACCAAGCGAAAAACGATTATCCGCCGATGTCTGCTCACAGCGTGCACAAGTGGCAGTCGCTCGGCACTCGCGAGGGCGTCAAAGAGACCAGGAGTAACATGCAACAGTTCAACAAAAACGGAAAAAGTGAGTACACTTCATGCCGTCGAGTGCGTCTCGATGACTCTCACGAAGTTTTTCTTCCTACGACATCTTTTATTATCGAAAAAAATGTGTGCGGGCGTTGAAGCGTATTAAAAGAGCAGTTTGTAAGCGATCGCGATCGCGATTCCTCGTAATCGGTTTATGCAAATGCGCGCGCGCGAAACGTCGTTCTGCATTTTCGCCCGCTGACCTGACTCAATTTAATTTTAGCCCGTCGGAGATGCGCGCGCGCGCGCGCGTCCCGAAATAGTTATTAATCGTTATTGAAACCACGCTGGGTGGTCCCTTCCTGGTGGCGGTGTTCGATCAACGTTAATAACACAGTAATATTTCTCGTAACGTCGGAGATGCCGCGGTAATTATCGATGTACCTTTCATCGCGCGTGCGTGCGTCATATACGCAAATGTTTGTGCAAAACCGCAGCGCGCTTATCCACCTACCTAATGCGCTACCACCGGGATCGCGGACGGATGTGCACGCGGACGTTCGGCGTGTTCGCGGCAATCAGGCGTACACGATGTAACAGCGATCTGCCGCAATTATGAAACCGAAGCGGCGGGCATAAATCAATTGGTAACCGCGATCGTGATCGGGACAATATGTATATATCCGCGACTCGCGAAGGGGAGCACGTATCAGCGCGTATATTTCAAGATCGACAATGTTACATTGTAATAGGAACGTAATATATCGCGCAGCCGAGCGTCCAGTTGGTGTAACGATGGTTTTTATAATTACCCGTCGCAACACGCAATAGATAAATTTGCCCCGTGCTATATTACGATTGCGATACGACTCCCATCAGGCGCACGCCTCTATTTGTGCCCCGAGGCATTGCACCTTCTCCGTCGATGCGATTGCACAAGTGCCATTCACATCTACATCCGAGAGGACAAGAGAAAGAGAGAGCCGATGGATATGATGACTCTTCCTTCTCATCGGCTTCTCTTATTAACGAGCGGACGACATGTATCATAAAAACAGCCACTATAAATATTTTCATACGTCGAAGAAAATAAGACAAATGTACACTGCTGTAATGTTTCCTATATATTTTTTCTATGCTAATCCTTTTTTTCTCATAATTCTGTTTTCTTATCATTACGCGCGCTTCATAAATCTATTACATCGCGAGGTTATACATTGCAGACTCCTCAAGTCCTTATTTATCGACAGCTTTTTGCCGTTAATTACATCCGATTGCGCGATCGCCTCTTCCTTCGCGATCGCCTTTCGAATCGAATCTCGGCGCTCAACAACGCGCGCGCGGGGGCAACGGTCGGTCGTGGAGAACGGATTTCTACGAGAAACGCGCGATGGAGTTCGCAGGTTATTAATATATAAATTAATAAGGACGATTGGGTGTCCCGACCGCGCGCCCGTAGCGGTTGCGGCAATTTGCAGCCGCGTGAACTCCCGCGTCGCGTCGCGCGCGCAACGCATCAATGCGCGCGCGTGCATGCCGCGGGATTATCAGGCCTTGATACATTAGCCCCCGTAGATTGAAATCGATTTATTATCGCTCACCGAACGACAGCGATCCCGCCTCCGCTCGCTCGACAAAATCCTTTATCTCTTTTGCACGATGTTACCTTCTCCCGTCTTCCATCCGGATATCTGTGGGATTTTATTATATGCCAAATAAAATTTCTTTCATTTTTATTATATTAAGCTATTAATAAAATAAAATTAAAGAGCTTAGAGCCACAATTAGGTGTTTATGTCAATGTATTTAATATGAATTAAAGTTCACGTTTCGGTCCGTATTCAGACTATCTTCAGTATGGTTATAAATAAAACGGCAATTAAAAATTACAGAAGCACGCAGAAATGCTAAGTAAAAGTAGCGGTATAAATGGTATAAATGTTCCTTATAATAAGACATGCTGTAAACTGTCACTATGTTGTTAATAACGGTCGAGGCACATATTTTGTTAAGCTATTAATTATTTTACAATTTTAATTATGAAGAATTATTAATTATGAACGACGTATACATATGTGAGCGTTAAAATAGATGCATGGAATGCGTAAAAGCTTTCGTGGAAAGCGTAGCGTCATGATATCACATTGATGACATCACATTCCGCTAACTCGCATAATCCTGCATATTTACGACATGATATATACACGTTAAACATGCTACTGTGCCTTTCGTGGCACCAGTTGATCAAATACTTTCATGTTGAGTCAGAGGATAAATTTAACGTACAAAACTAGCTGAGCCGGCCACAGAAAGGAAGAGTAAATCATCGATAAGCTTGAATCCCGCAGTTTTCTACCTGCGTCAATAATAAATATGCATGCATATGGTATTGTGTATCATCGCGACGCGACGTTCCCCGGCTTAACTCGAGAAATTAGAGAATAATAGACGATCGAAGCTAATCCCTTTCTCTCATAATACATTCTGGAATACGTTTGAATATGGGATGTGCGCGAGGTGAGAGCACATACTTCAGAATTCCTGATGGCCGTGCCTCCATTGTGAGCACTGCCGATGTGATCTCGTGCCGAGAGTAACGCCTCCAGTCGGAAATTAGCATATCGCGATCGCCCCTCGAGATTGGGCGGGCGAAAAGTTCCGCGAAAGTACACTTCCGAAATCTCCACCAAAATCATATCTATAGCCTGGTTTCTCATGCGCGCCGCGAAACGACCGTCGCCGTCGCTTCGAGAAAGTTAGTTCAAGCCAGCAAATATATCATTTAGCTTGTATATTTCCTCTAAAAAAATATCTTTCTAATATCTAATAATATATGTAATATCTGAATCGGTATCTCCTTGCTAAAACAATTCACATCCTTTTTTCTCTCTCTCTCTCTCTCTCTCTCTCTCTCTCTCTCTCTCTCTCTCTCTCTCTCTCTCTCTCTCTCTCTCTCTCTTGTATCTCCTCCATTGTCTGCTATGAAACGTCGACGATTTTGTAGTTTTCCAAAGTGATGCTGGCGTATCAATATCGCAACTTTCCACGTGGTCAATTCCGCAACGACCGACAAATTAATCCGCCATCCGACATTTTAATGGGGGAATAAGTCGGCGCCGAGCATAAACAGTCGGTATTCGCAATAATTTTTTATTAGCAACAACATGGCGCCTCGGCTCGTCCGCGGTAGTCATAAAACATGCGACCGACCGGCGAACTTGATCCGATTACCGTCGTTCGCGCACAACGCAGACGGTCGCAGACGGTCCAGTAATTCAGAGTTACTATATCTCGCTCTATCTAAATATACCTCGCACTTCGTCATCATTCCGCTTCTTAATTCCGTAATAATCCTTAAAAGTAAAATAATTGCAGACGCATGGACGACGTTAAACGCAACGGAGTGGACACTATACTTTCTTTCCCCGGCGATCATTTAGCGATCGATCTCGTGACCCGCGATCTCGCGAATGTGGAGAGCGGCGCGAATCGCCATTCGCTTCCTTAAGCGGCGACAACATATGGTCTCTCTGAATTTCTTTCCGTACTATTGACATTTCTCCGCTGTTATTATTTGCGCTAGAATTTACCGATTTCTTGCCACAATGTAGTTTCTCCGTGCAGCGCTCAAGCGAATTATGCGGAGTGTCGGTGTCGCCGTAATTATCGACAGCACGTGAAACGCGCGTAGAAAGCGATTAGCTATCTCTGTGCTGAATCAATAGAAAGCTCTCATAACTTATGTCACTTGATGCAGGAGATGCATCTCCGCGCTCGCGGATCGAACTGGCCGTCTGACATCTTGATCTCGATCACGAATTCTCGCTTCTCTTCTCCATGTACATATTATTGGAGAGCGAGCGCACCCCCCGGATTCGTCAATCTGATTGTAAGGAAGATCCGTTTCGATAAGACGAGCTTTTCTCTAATCTGACTTATCCGCTCACGCCTTCCGTTTTATCGAGACAGTAATTAATGAGTTATATGGAGAGAGACGTTATTACTTGTGGCTCGTTACAACATAGAGAATGCCGCTTCAACGCAATCTATAAGTCTTTTTACGAAAGTTAATAACTTAAAGTCATGAGAATGGAAAGGTTTGAAGGTTTCAAAATTCGAAGATTTACGACCCGGAAAGTCGCAAGATCGAAAGAATCGTGAGGAAACATGTCGCAAATCAAATATCACTGCCGCGCGAGTAGGTGTAGCTACCGGCTTTCTAAGAGATAAAACACAATTGTTACGCGCTGGAAATGAGGATTTTTATTGGATTTGCGAAAGCGGGTTAGTTACGCCTGTCATTCTCATGATTACCACGATCCCACGGGATATTGTACTTTACCGGCGAATGTTTGCCCTATAGGTGCTGAAATCCGAGAGGCTCTTCAGCACGCAATTAAAGTCAACAAGGAAGGCAGCTGCCAATGGCCACGCGCGAGAGTCATTCCGGTTCGTGACGTTTATCCGAGCCCATCGACCACCTACATTCCACACTGCGCCATATTGCACAGGTGCTCGGACGACACCGGATGCTGCAGATCGGAAGCGCTCACTTGTGTGCCGAAGCACTCTCACCGCGTCGAGCTTTCCTTCTACGTAAGTCCGTTACGTAATTTCTCTTATGAAAATGTTATTCATTTTTTTTCAGCTTTTCTTCTTTCTCGCTGTAGGTAATATGTTCATTTTCGTATCTAGATTCGACAAAATAAAATGTAAATCAATTTAACTCGCGAATAGTTAAATAAAGTAATAAAAATAGTTTATAAAAAATCATCAGTTTTTAATTAAGAAAAAACAATCAAAACTAATCCCTACGAAAATATCATCAAAGAGCTGATACAAGCTTGTTCGTCGATGCATGACAAATTCCCCGCGTATCTTTCACGCTCAATGCGGGGGAATTTCGCGGGACGCGTCGGAGGTATGCAAGGCCGCAATAATTATTAACTACCGCGACGCATAATTTGCCAAGATAACATATTAAGCGAATTAACGGCGCGGCCGTTAGCTGCGCGGACCGAATCGATTGAACGATAAACGATCTCGTAAATGTGGGCTCCCGCCGCATGCCGGATAAATCGCCGGTAGAAAGAGGTGCGTCGGTGCCTCGCCGCGCCGGGGCAACGAGATGGATGCATCGACGTAAGGAGGAAGACGTTATCCGGCGGGAGAAAGTACCATTAATCGTGTAAACTGAATTGCGGACAATTTATTAGCGGGATATGTCTCCCGAGAGAAGAGCCAACAATATACGGGACACGATTTACGGATCGTTACCGTGATATCGAACCGTGCAAATCCGTGTAAATTACCTTTCAGCTTTGGTCATGGCAATATTTTATATACACAGCTTTTATAAGCGCGAAACCCGCGAAAGGCTCCATCGCGATAAATGACAACGATCCGTTTACTTTTTTTTCTTTCTCCACTATGCACGCGGCTGCAGACCCGTTATAGCTGGTCTGGAATTGGATACCTGCGCGAAATGGTTTTTTTTACATAGAAATAATCGTGGTAATTGTTCCGGTTTTAAGGGGACGCATTAGTGTCATGGAAAACAAGTGGCATTACAGGGCGATCCGACGTATGTTGACTAATTGAATTATTTTTGCCTTTATCTGACTACTACATACGCAATCAGACACCGTAGTTGAACTGTAAACCGGCGACGTAATAAACGATCGCGAATTCGACGCTCGATAACGATAGATAATAATTCGCGTGTCATACAGCGAGATTTTTTCCAAGATTCCTGCCGGCAACGTTACGCATATATATAAAAGCGGTAAAATATTAAAACTATAACTTATAAAGTATTTGAACCACTTCTAAAAAAGCAAACCTCGTCTTAATAATAACGCGGGAATTGCAACATGTTATTCTTCCCCTTCGACATTTCTTATAGGTACTATAATACGTGCCGTCACGGCATAATTAAGACCGCGAAGAAACGGATGAATACGAATGTAGCGTGTCTGGTCGTGGGTTGTCAATATACGTCGACTTTCGAGCGCCGTCAGCTTAAGAACGCCGCTTAAGTCAATCGTAATTTGACGGATGACACGCGCCATCGTGGTTGGTGGTCCACCGCCGTCAGTTTAACGGGACAGCTATACTTATACGCGCGCGTTTATATGCACGGCAACGATATCTCGGAAAATTATTAGGTCTCCAGTCGTGATGCTGTGTATGTGATTATCAGCGTCGATACACAAAGCTTAATGTTTGCTCACAATCGCACGATCTTGCGCCGATGATGGATGAACGGATCTCGTGACGAACAAATGAGATTTGTAGCGAGAATCGTCTTTACTTATGTGGGATCGGATTTCCATTGGGAATTAATATGATTTGGCAGAACAGGATTTCTCCGTAATTTTTTTTTTTTCACCGCCGACGAAGATATTCTCAGCTTTAGACTTTCATTTGGCGAACCACGGTAGTCGTGATTATGCAACTGATCGCGTTTACAGGTTGAATTTAAACACGCTGCTTACCTCGCAACCCGATACTTTGCGCAGCGCCGTTACATCGCGCGCGCATTATGGAGGACCCCCACGATCGGTTTTCACATCGCCGCATGCACACCATTATTTTCGCGGCCGGCTTGACCTAACCCAATTCCAGGTTGCACCGGGTTGCAGAAATTTCGCGATGCACGCAGACCGATTGATTTTCAAGTATACCTTTATACCTTGTGAAACGCAAGCGTAATTATCAGTAATCATCACCTTTTCAATTAGAAACGCCGCCGAAACATAAATGCCGTTTAACAAGTTCGATCATCTTTGGATGATTACACCTCACATTGTGTAACAAATTTATCACTTTTCCGCGAATTTAATCTTAAAACGCATGGTATACGCAAGCGCTATTTCGCGGTACAGTGACCGTAAGGCATTCGAGTCATAAATATGCAATTAAAAGCAAATATACAACACGAATCCGCTCCTCCCTCATTATACGCCCGTGACGCCAGCCAAGCCGGATTAATTACTCGCCGAAGCTTTCGTCGCAGAGTTGGCCAGCTCGAAGCCCACCATTGGTGTATTATTATCTCTGCGTAATGAATACATAATGTCATAACCGCGCGCGTATTGAGTGTACCATAAGTCACCTCGAGATTGCCAAGTCGAACGAATCGAAGGAGGGGTGGAGGCAGGCAATTAACGGTTTATGACGTTTTCATTAAAAATTAACGAAATGGCCGAATGTCTTCCAATGAAAACCCACGCGCCTGACTTACCGCGCGATAAGAACGATATAAAATATCGCGGAGTATAAAGCGTCCCTTAAAGTCAATGTACTATACACCTCGCATAAAATACGTATCGGTAACCAATGTCTTTTTTTTTATACGTATCGCTATACGTATCGCGCGATCGGTGTGAGTCGCGCTTAATTAATTGCGCTTCGAACGCCCGTACGGAACCGCGTCGGAATGCAAAAGAAAATCGAAAGTGAATAAGAGACTCCGGCGCACGGGAGAATATTGACCCTTGATCTCTCTTTTCGATTAATTGCGAGCAGGAGATTTCCCCATTCCTCTGACTTTCTCTAGAACCTGGTGATTTGTGAGTATGTTAATATCGCACACTCGATCATTATTCCCGCATTAAGTTGTTATATACAAGAGACTAATTCACGGTCCACACGAATCCGTTCCGTAATACCATGTTTCTATCGATTGTCGGCGGTCTTACGACGATTATAGGAATCACGCGACTACGGATCTTCATCCCACGCATCAACGTTTCAATGACCCCCGCGTGGAATTCAAATCCTCTGCTACTGAACTTAATGAATCAATTAATCCGGGTGATAAATGCGTCCCATTTATATCGGCCGCAGAGCGAACGACAGACAAGTGCAGCACACCGTGGGATATTAATCGTTTCTTATCTGTGTGCGAGAGATATTTGACACGTAAAAAAGAGACATGTGTCTAATGGAAGACAGCGGACGATTGTATTCTAGAAAGATTTGTGGACGAAGCAGAACGAAAAGAAAAATCAATTCTTGATTATATCTTATCGCACAGAGATATAACTTTATACGAACGCGTTTGATAATACTCCAAAGTAGTTTGATAGTTAGTTTTCCACTTTAAACGTAGTAGATATTCTTGAATTTATCTATCTATATATATATTGAATTATTTCGACAATAAAATGATATAAAAGCATATATCAATAAGATTAATGTAATTACTTCGGAGAAACATATTTTCTGTTGCAATTATTATCGGTCGATTAAAGAAAAAATTCTCAACAATTTTATTTGCTCATCAATTCCGTACGCAATGATGTGCAACCGTCATTTTACGGTCTACAATTAGTCTCGTCTTTTAGTTACCTCTCGTACCCGTCAAGCAACAATAGCCACGTATAACGTTCTGAGAGGACGGCGACGAGGGGTTGTGGTCAATTGCCATCGACCATTGCTTCGAAGACGTTTAAAGTCTTTAAGTCGCCACAGCCCATACTAATTTCCTCCTCGTAAAAATTAAGCTGTGAAACGATCGTGAGAAATTACATGGGTTGGTCGGTTAAAGCGAAAGTTAGCCGCATGATTTCGTGAATTTTAATTCGTGAATTTAAATAAATGCAGAAAACTGAAACTGAAACAACTAGTCTGGCTGTACGAATCTTGACTTATCAATTTTTATTGAAGATTTTAGATTTTGCAATTAAAAATAAAAATAGTATAAATCGATATGTTCCGGGTCGAACTTTGCAAAATCCCAAAAGTATCTCCAACGTAACGGCATTAATAAAACAGACAAATCTTGTTTTACAGAAATATATCGGATATCTTTTATTAAAGATGAGCCTAATTTTTTTAACGATACTCTCGTTTGAGAACAAAAATCGGTGCGATATAAATTCCAATGAGCATACGTAATTGCCGATACCGAGGTGCAATAACGCCGCGGGTATAATTTGCATTTCGCCGCAATTACCAGTTTTGCCACGTAACATTAGCATAAGTTCTTGCCGATCGTTGTGAGAAACGATAGCGGGTTAAGAACGAGGAAACATTTATTAGGAGGCCATCATATCACGTGTTTTTTGGGAGTATCAAATTGATAGGGGCTTCTCTGTGATTTAGCTGAATAAAAAATTCAACTGAAGAGAGATAAATAAGAGTTAACTATAAACTGCTTCTAATTCAATGCATCTAATTCAATCGTACTTTTCTACTGGACTGACTTCTGGTCTTTGTATCATATTCGCATATCTCATGTCTCTCGGAAAACTATCAAACAATCTACGCTGCCGATCAATCGACACTTTCAGTGGAGTCGCGTCGCATCATTCGTAAAGATGCATGTCTGGAACTGCGGCAGTCTGTTGCTCTCGAGGGTCGCAGACCTCGCGGCGGAGCGTGTAAAAAAGTCGCAATTGCAAGGGACGCAGGAGCGCCGCGACGAGTGACGAGAGGCGACGGGATAAATTTATGGGTGGGACGTTGCGAAATCGACAAGCATGAATATATCCGCTCTCACGAACGGGAATGGATTAAGAGCGAACGCCGAGAGAGGACTGTCGCGCTTACGTGCGTCGTCTCGAAGGAAGGAACAAGGAGGAAGAAAAGCACGCCAAACACCTTGTCCTTAATCGAGCAAAAACCAACGGACTTCAGTCCTTACTCGGGCAAAGCCGCGTGAGAAGAATTGATGGAGTCATAAAACTATGTTTCCAGCTTGTGACTAAATGATCGTGTACAATTCGCACATTCTTTCAAGAAACATGTATACTACTGGCTATACGATATAATTTGTGCTAATGCCTATAAAGTAAAGGAACGAGTACATACGCGAACAATTGAAACCAATTATGTTTAGTGATATCATATCTAATGACACACGTTCGTATGGCAAGTAACGCAAGCAATCTAGCCTGGAATATTACAAGAGACGGGAAAACGTTTAATTATGCGACTAAGCGGTAGACGCGTGTACTTTCCTCCGTATCCTTTATCTCGCTACAGATCGCTCAACGTATCGTTGTCCAACGCACCCACACCCACACTCGACGGCCGACCGGCCAATCGAGAGCACTGATTGTGATAAATGTACAGGTTCGGGAACCAGGGGTCACAACTGAGAATGAGATAAATTTAATGGGATATGTCGCCTTCTTTTATCCGCGAACCGATAAAGCATTATAGAATGCGCGCAATTCCGTTGCGACATCGAGAGGGCAATATGTCCACCATAAATTCTCGGGCGTATGTCTCTGCCAATGTTATCAGAGAAATTAATATCCGAGACACACCGAACGTCTCCTGACAGCACGTACAAACTGCAAACTTCGTCGTTATCTTCCATAACTTATCGAGTACGATAAACGATCTCTCTAAGGCGTATAAGCGAACGTTATAAGAAAGCGTGCTGATATTTATGCCGGAACGCAATCCGGTAATTAAATGGTTCGATCAGTTTAATAGTATGAAGCATCGCTAACATTAATATTTATTAATACGTGTTGGCGTTTATAAAACGCGACACACACCCGATATCTATGGAGAATATAACGAATAAAATACGGATTTTAAGTTTTTTTTCTATGTTGTTTTCGGATATTAGGGAATATTTTATTTTATCGAATATTTGTGACACACACACACACACACACACACACACACACACACACACACACACACACACACACACACACACACACACACACACACACACACACACACACACACACACACACGTACAGCTAAGATATTAAATAAATATTAATAAAGTTTATGATACACTGTTAAATTCGTGGTGTCAAATTATACTCAGTTTGTCAGTTTTAACCATTCCTATAGGTCCTCCTCAATATATCGTTAATTTAACATCTTAACTAAACTAATGTTAAAATAATACTGCTTTGTGTTAAAATAATAAATTTTGACACACATGATTGTTCAAAATAACAAAATGCTATTTAACTCAAGGTACCGGTTTAAATTTCACTTTTATATAATATTTAACGGTGTATCTCTCAACTTATAATTTGTAATATGAAACTTTTCTCGAGCTAGAAAGGCAACCCTATTTACTTCTTGCGAGCCCCGTGATGCCAATAAACAGCATCAAACACCGTAAGTTTAGAGACGAGACATTTCACAAGAGGCCGTTTCTGGTCCCACTGCACCGACGAGAGTGACGACGTGGCACCCTCCCTCGCTTTACGTCACTCAAAAAACAGCCGTCGCGACGCCGCGCTCCAGTTATCCTCTATTATTATATCGCGCAACCCCTCTTAATAGCCAGCTGTCGATGCGAGATTAAATTGCGCCCGTCCTCGCGCACTTTTCATCTCTTTGTACCCCGTGGTACGAGTCTCTCTTCTGGACGGATGAGCTTGATTCTAGACAGTCCGATACTGGTAGGTACTTCTAACTTGGTCCACTCTCGACACGTCGAGTGAGTCAGTTCCCAGCCGAGCCACACTTGGCCGGGTATCAAATTCGTCGCAGACGCTGCAGCAGTCGACGTGCATCGCGACGGGCATGTGCACGCTTGATCCACCGACACCCGGACACAAAGTGCGACGCCGTAGGTGTACGCGAACCTACGTTATATAAATACCGTGACTTCCGCGATACCGAAATACCTCTGATTTATGGAGTCCCGTTGGATCATCAAGTCGCGCGTACGCGTACTCATGCTCTGGGCAACTGGGTTAACGCCCGTCGATCGTTAAAGTACTTTAGGGAGATCCGTTTGATGAATGATGGGCTCGTCAACAGGACCGTCTTTATGAGCGAGAGGCCAGTATGCCGAAAGCAGAGTAGCTAATCGTTAATGGTCTCCATTCTCGTCGCGCATGACGATATCGTAAACGTAACGAGAAGCTAATAAAACTCATATATTTCTCAGTGCGTTAAATTTACATGTCTCACGAAAACGTCCTAGCTATAACGTCAGCAACGTAAACATCGGCCGGCTTTTATTCGAATTGAAATCTTGCCCTTCCGCCGCGAACCCTCCTTCCGTTCTACCTTTGGTAAAGAAAAAAAAATTTCGGAATGGTCGTTAATGGGCACCTACGTGATGGTCGGCGCACACGAAATTAAAGAAGCAACCCGGCGCAACTAAGGCCCCTCGCATTTCACGACGTTTAATAACGCCAGCACTCGACCGGCGCTCGCACAATCTTTGCAATTCGCGACTGGTCGAATAACGTTGCACAAGGATAAAAGCGCTTCCCCAAAGTTCGGGCAACCGGATACACTTTTCGTCAGGATAATCCCACGCTAATACGCCTGCTTTCCTGGAATCGCTCGTGCTGCGGCAAAACGGCTCGGCAGAGAAAGGGACAGAGCGTAACGATCGTCGTGTCGCGGTTGCAAGCGTTTTGCTCGCTGCTCCAGAAGAAATGCGAACGCGAATAGTAAATTAAGTATCTGGTGATACATTATACATGAATATAACGTGGCGTTTCATCGAATTCCACCTGCGTGCGGTATATGAGTATGACAAACGCTAAAAAAGCAGAAATAAAAAAAATTCGAGGTCGGGGAACGAGTGGTGCAATCAGGTTAGTAAAGTTATAAATTACTAAAAAATTACATACCGTGCAGCGTGTAACGATTCTCCTTTAATGATCTATTAGAAAGAAAAAAAAAGATCATTTCGAAATACGAAGGAAATACGGAACCGCGGATGAACGGAATGGTATATATTTTTGGATTCTCATTGTATAACGTACTACCAGATAAGACGTCTCTTCATCCTAGCTCGTCGTAAGCGGTTCAACGCGGTGAAAGGTGTGAATTCTGCATTAGACATCCATAGATAGAACCTAACGCGGCAGTTCATTGCACATCGGCCGGATCTAGCGGATATTGCCTCGGCGATTACGTTTTCAGAAAGATCACCTCGTTTTCCGCGATTTGCGTAAATTAACGTCACTTGTGCATAAACGATCGCAACGCGAAATATCGCATTTCAGGAAAGGTGTTTGCTTCTTTATCATTATTAGAATATTTATTCAATTACAGCAACGTCGTTTCTTTCATAAACTTGACAAATCGGAAAGAATTTAATTGACACGATTTCAGTTTTGGATATACTAATTGAAGAAAATTAAAGAATATGTATTTTAATTTTTTTATTTAATTTATGTTCTGTGTGTAATGACGTTCGCCTGCTTAACGAATTGTAGGATAATTCAAAACGAAATAGTGGATGCATCTTAAAAGGCGCTTTTAGGGATTTAGAGATGACCTGAATCTTCCGACACCGGTCCTATTTATGCATCCGTGCCATTAGTTATCGCAAAAGGGCTCAAAGTGCTGCATAGATGCCTTTTCATATAGAGTCCTTTCCTCGGAGTGTTCTGAAATGTTGCTGCATCAAAGAAAGAGGCAAAGCGGGCCGAAGCTATCTTTAGTAATCCCGGATTACCACAGGAGAGCGTATTTCCGAGCCTGATATTCAACTGTGCAAACACAAACGTTAGAACTTTCGGGCTTTAATGCATATGTCAATGAGGACAGTTAAACTATCATCGGTAACAAGCGCAAACAGAGGTTTCACGGTTTCCACGAGTGCCTACGAGCGCCGCGCAAAGGGACAGATAATATCGGGTGGAATTTGACGAGGGTGGCAGCTGCAACGGAAAAGGCTGCGCCGAATCTTTGCCAAGAATTATATCCACCGCTGGCCGATGGCAAAACGCGCTCGCTTGTCGGAGCGAGCAACAAGAGGAGAACAAACGCCTCTTTCGCCATTGTTTTATCCTTCTTGTATTCATAAATGTGCTTACACGTTCCCGGCGGCTGCTGGATGGCGTGGCGTCGCGTCGTGTCGTCGAAAATGCACGCGCAACGGCGCGAAACCGAGCCGAGACTGATTGATCGAACGCGCCCGCGCGACGCGCGCGAATAATGAAATAAATAACAAACAGAAGTAGTAACAAAATGACTGTACGACACGTTGTAGCAAGATTCTGAGAATCGTCACCTGTGCGTTTTCCAAATAGATCGAGAAAGCGAGCCCGCAACACCGTGTTTAGCATCGCAAAGAAACTATCGTGACTGACACACTTGAGTCACGCATATCATATATGTTGCATACAACCGAGGCGTGAACCGCGCCTAACCGTCATATAGAATTAAAGCGTACGTCGTAGATATGCGAGAACATCTAATTTTCACGCAAGCTGTGGAACAAGGGACTTGGAGAACGATAGGTATATTATCGAACGCTGGCACGAGATTGAAAATGCGCAATCGGGTTTCACAAATTGAAAAATTTAACTCGTAAAAAGCTGTGGAAAATAATTGCAAGTTCCATTATGTTTTTTATTTTTTCTGTCACGGTGAAAAGACGTTTTCATTTGGAGATCCGAGGCGCGGGAGACGACGCGGGGCTGGCGGGGCAGATTCGTGGCAGTAAGGCGTCGCGATGAGAAGAGAGACAAGAATAAGAAGACGGATGTTACATTCTCACGGAATGTGGTAGATCCCAATCTGGAGCGGTAGAGAGCGGCGGTTATCATTTTTAATGGTTTTCTCGAGTCGCCACCAGAATTATCCGGCCACCCTCGTTACATTTCTGAGTAGCCGGGAAGGGGGCCCTTAACGATGCACCCGGTCCGCGCAAGGTGAATGGGACGTTGCATCAGCCGTCCGTACATGCCCATCATTTTAATGGGACCATCACGTCGACGTGGGTCCTGTCTCGGAATTACACTTGACTGAGTGGCCTGTCTCGCTCTGACAGGTGTCGGCAAAAATATCAGTCCAACGACGGGATACGCGCTCTTATCGCGCTAAGCCTCTCAGTGAAATTACTTGAAATACTATTTAAGTGTTTGCGCAATTAACGCAATCTCGAACAAAACTGTCTCGTATGAAGCAGAAAAATAAAACGGCGACCATTAAAGTGTTCCACGGAAACCTTTTACCGCAATTTGCCGAATAATGATTATAATTAAAACCTTCCAAGATATCCGCAATGGCATTGAACTATTGAGATACTTTCACGCGGTAACAACTATAATCGCGACTTTGATTGAGCACCGGCGTTGTAATTGCTCATGTTATATTATTCACTGATGTAAACCTGTTTCAATCATGTAAGCCTAGTACCTAATACGTAATTTTAATAATAAATATATGAGCTAATATGTAAATATACGACTAAATATTTTTTTATCTTAAAAACAAATTTTTAAACTACTGTCATCTCGTAATACCCCGTGTCTACCGCGATTATTAAACCGCTCTGAAATAGTGCGTGTCAGGTGAGAGAATTACAAGATCGATCTCGATGGAGGTTGTGTGATGGAAAGCGAGCAAGAGATAGATGGCAGAAAGAAGAAATCGAGTCACGACTTCCTTTTCCGTTGGGGCCGTAGGGCCTCGCCTACTCGCGCTGACCCCGCAGGGTCAGCCGTCAGATATCGATAGTCCCGCCTCGTACATGCCAGACATGCTCTCTCATGCTAAGCACCGTGTTATTTCTATTTTTGCACCGAGACGTACCTAGAGAACGTGCGTGCGCGCACGTCGCCGTCGCACACGCGTGTGCGTGCGTGCACCACACGTACATTCTCCTCCGCAGGAAACGTCCGATCCGTCTTTTAGATTGCGAACGAACGCGATGGCGCTGGTCCCATCAGATATTCGCCAGTCAATGAAAACTAAACGATCGCTCTCTATAGTTGTACCGCCGGGAGTGAGATAACCGTGGCGCTAGAGACTAACTTAGCACGTGTTAACTCAGTAAACTGATGCGTATACAAAATATCACGATATATTTAACCATTCAAACGATACTTTTCATGCCTAACTTAGATGCGATATGAGTATTTATAGAATACTATTTTGATGGCGAAAATGATAAAATGGCAGAGGCTAGTCGTCTTCCTCGCCTCTGACTTGAGTAGATAATATAGTGGCTGACTATACGACGTCATACGACGATCATCACCGTCGTGCAACCTTCACGCATTGCAATATTCAACATCCGTTCGAGGGTCAAGACTGTACTTCGTAATTGGCATTGACTGACAAGTTTATATCGATGTTAAAATGCTCGGAATGTGAGTCTCAAGAAATTAACTCGAGGTTGTCACTTAAATCCATGTGATGGTCTATTTTTGTCTTCGCACTTCGCACAAACCAAAGCCCTCTTGCAAATATGTTACATTAAACTTTTTTATTGATTAATAAATTTGTGATAAAAATTCATTTTTTAATTCTCTTTGCTTTCTGTTTGCTCAAAATTAAACAATATTACGAATATAGCCTGCAAGATCTATGCTTTAGGATGTAGGTATCTACACTTTATCACGATATGAGATTTCTTCCGAGAAGAAACTGCTAAAAAGCACTCGATACAATGTACACAATTTTAAAATTTAATTTATCACGAGATTCCAAAGACATACTTCTTGTATAAAAAAGATAATAAAAAAATATTCTCTGAAATAAAAAAATAAATTTCTTTCTCTCATAAATATTGTAAATAATAATTATTAAAGAATTCAACGTAAGTAGTACAACGTAAGATAATTATAGAAATATTTTCAACCATCTTTACGATTTCTATAATCTTTATATAACTACTTTAAATTGAAGATTATTTATTTTTATCGTTTGTGCTCAACATTCTTATATACCTAACTCAATGTCCTCACATAAATACAGAAAATTTAAAATATACGTTTTATAGACACGTCATTCAACCGCAATGTCCAGAACTCAGTTGATGAAGAATCTCAATTGGAAATCACATCGCTGGGTAACGACCCGTCAATTAACCCTAATGACTACAGAAGCGCCGCGCGTCTATCGCTTTTTCAAGGCGCTTTTGCGGGAAATCGCGCAGCTCGATCGCGCAGATTCACAGTACAATACACAAAACTAATTGTAAGATAGCAAAACAAATATGACAGTTACTTTTATTTGCGGATATGATTCCTCAAGAGTAGAAACTCCTTGGAATCTTAACATCTCATGACAAAAATTTAGTAGCAACTATATTAAATATTACATATCGGTGCATCTCGCGTGAATTGTTAGTTTAATTATATACAGAGAGATTTGAACTGCAGTACGTCGCGTCGCGGATCTTTTATTATACATCGCCAAAATCGTGACTAAATAGTTCGCGTAAAAGTAACACGCCCACCGCAACGGCTCGAGCTTAACTGACGCACAGATTGGCTGCTTCTTACCCGGCCACTTCAGGATTCGTTATCGAAACGAGAGAAAAATTGACTGATTGTCTCGTGTAATTCCCTCGCGTACATCCCTTTCGCGGACGTCCGACCGTCGTCGGGCGACCACCTGCGCAGATTGGACATCCTGCGTAGGTACTCGTGTAGCTCGTAATTTACCGTCAGATTCCTACCTTACAGTGGTTCTCAGCACGCGCGTCTGGATCACGCACGTGCGGTTTACGATTAGCATTTTACGATTCGATTGTTAATGGCACGAGCCGAGAGTGTAGCAGTCGTGTACTTGACGTTCGCGATGTCGCGCGAGCGTAAAATATTTTACAGAGTCAAAAATAAGTCATTTCAGAACGTAACGGTTATACAAAATCGCGTTTATATAATAAGAAACGTTCATACGTTCGCTCAGACGGTGAATATATCAAGTTGCGTAAAATGGCAAATGGCACGGCTCTTGCAAAGAGATTCCTAAGGTAGACGCGCCTGTAAAATCGTCGTAATGGTCGCTCTCTCAAAGGCGCGCGTGCACATGAAGTGTTTTATGAATAAACCATAATGAATGGAGCCCTACGAGTAGTCGGTCATACGAGTATCCCAGAATGCGCTAAATGGTCATTTCAGCGTAACCTCTGCCCAGTACACATTATTTGCATGAGTTACGGTGCATCGATGAAGTATAAATCTTGCCGACGATCGTTGAAAAACGTTTTAAAATTCCAAATGATCGACTGATCGTTCCTCATCGATCGGGCCACTCCTACCGAGAGAACCTTTCTGTCTCTCGCAAGTAAGTTCTTCGAACTTGAACGATGGCTCGGCACCCCCCCCCCCCTTTTGTACTTGCAGAATATATATCTCGAAGCGGAGGAGGCATATACGATCTTCCTCATATAATTTCAGAACCGCTTGGCAATCTTGCGTATGCCGTTCAATGAGAAATGTAACTTGACTCTAAGAGCCCATTAAGTCGCATTACGACCGCATTATGATCGCGACGAAAAATATGTTTAAACCTGCGTACAATATTTCACTTATACCATCCATGATCGCGCTTATACTTTGCGCTTTCGGCGTGCATCCCATTACTAAGCACGCTATATTATGCAGGAGGTTAAACTTTTACTGTGTTACGACGCGTGGGAAGAACATTTTACTTCACGCCCACCGAAAATATCTCGATTATTGCGAGACCTATTCACATGAAATTTTCCGAAGCGTCGCGAATCCGCATAAAGAGGGCACGTGGTCATCTAGCAAAAAGTTCTAGACGCAGATCTGCATACAATGAAGGGGAACGAATATTCGCGCGTGTATTCTTATGCGGCGTCATCTCTCGCTAGAGAATACGCGAAAGCATCAGTAATATAGGAGAACGATAAATTTCGCGTTTTAAAACGTACACGTCGTTCATTTCGCGCCGTCGTTTCGACGCTTGAAACAGGAGAGACGGCACGCCCGGCAGCTTCGTGCGGGGTGCATTCATAATTCAGGGAGAACATTCACGTTGTAATTCGAGTGTCATATCTTACGGGAACCGAAGACAGCGAACCTCCGCAAATCAGCTATTTAGAAGCGGGACAAGCTCCTCGGGGCGAGTTCAATTGGGATCTCTAACGCGTGGCTGCAATCGCTTTAGGACCCGGTTATACATACCAACATTGTTTAAAATTATCCTCGGCT
Source organism: Temnothorax americanus (assembly GCF_048541705.1). Classification (NCBI taxonomy): domain Eukaryota; kingdom Metazoa; phylum Arthropoda; class Insecta; order Hymenoptera; family Formicidae; genus Temnothorax; species Temnothorax americanus. Next base: position 1,760,276 of record NW_027509751.1, read on the forward strand.
CAGCAAAGTAAATTCTCTCTTCCTATATCAACATCGCATGTTATATGAGGTCAGTTTATACTTGATTCATCAAATCGAGCGAGTCTCTTATTTATTGGTTAACGGTCATTTAAAATTAGCCTTGAATATTAAACGAAAAACGCTTCAAGATTAATCAATAAAACGGATACCAGATATGTCAAAATATATCGGATGCTTCCTTGCGTTTACTCGGGGAATGGCCCTCAAGCTCGAGGCTCACGTTACACGTAACATCGTGCTGGCCAACGTACTAACCGCTGGTCAATAAAGGGAACTAACCTCGGATAACCTCCGCTTACGTTAAACTCGTCGCGTACATTCGTTAAAGCTTGATTATTCCTCGAGTTAAGTTGCCACTGGAACGGTTACATTACCGGTCTGTGTACCACCGAGACCTTACGTCTCTTTCCTTCATGTCGGCAACACAATATTCAGCTCGGCACGCGCATGTATTAAACGCGGTAGCAAAGTACAACAGCGATAATAATATATAATGATGGAATTGAGCCGCAAAACACAAAATGCAACAAATACACGTGGAGAAATTTTATAATAACATATTTCTCGATAATCTAGAAAATCTTAATTATGCACTGTTAAATTCGTAGTGTCAGATTATACTTAATTTCATGCAGCTATTTTTTTTAGCCAGTTCTATAGGTCGCTACGTCGCCACTGCTCTTATTCAATATGTCGTTAATTAATTTAACTAAAACAATGTTAATTTAACTAAACCAGTTTTGTGTTAAAATAATAAATTTCGACACGCATGGTAGTTAAAAATTACAAAATGTTGTTTAACTCAAAGTATTGGTTTAAATATCATTCTTTAATTGAGAAAAAAGTTGACTAACTTGACTAACTGCATTCAACTGATTACCATTTTTCATGTTAGATTTAAAATATGTCATATTTAATTTAAATACTTAAATTAATTTTTCTCAGTGTATTTAACAATGTATATAATTACTTAGTTAGTTGCTTTGTTACATTGGCAAACTATCTGATAAGTCATAATTTCCCAAAGATCTTCAGATATATTTTATGTACTTTGAAAAAGAAAACACATAAACGGAAATACTTATTCGTACAAAAAAGATATGGATTACGTTTAACGACGTAACTGAATGATAAAGCAGTTTGAGAGATGTCTAGCAATATAACGCGGATTATATATAGACTTATCTGAGCTCGCGGGAGCTCGGCGACAACGGGTCGTTTTACCAGACGCGAGGCCGCTGATGAAAACTGCAAATGGCAAAACTTTCGTGCCGACGACTCGCACGTAATGTCGCGTGCACCGCAATTTTAAGCTCCGTGCAAGTGCATCGGCGCGCCGCCGTGTGCATACGAACATTACGAACATACCGAACGCGTCCTCGAGCGAAAGAGGAAGTCATAGCTTCGTTTTGCCGCGTCACCCAGACCGATATACGTTTCTTTATCTTACGTCATTCTTCATTGGCGAACTTTCGCAAAGGCGGTCGCGACGCGGTTTTCGCATTCTAAACACCCCGTCAATGTTCCCTGGAAAGAGTACTTCCGCTTCGCTTCGATGTCTGCATATTTATCTGTCGTATTACCACATGACTGTATCTATACGGCTCAACTACCGTCCTATAGAAAAAGTAAAAGACTGTCGAAACTTCCGGCACGTTGACAGTTTCTTTCTCTATCTCCCTTTTATAAAATTCCCGGGATAATTTCATCGATGGAAATTTATATATGTTTAAACATACGCTATACGAGGAACTCTTCTATTTCTCTTTCCTCACTTTTCTGTGTCACAACTCAAGACGACCGATGTACGATCGCTGTCCTACTCTCGGGTATTTAACCCGCTGCTGTCGAGTTTTTTTTTCCTAATGTAGCAAGCCGTATATTATTTACCGTGTCACGCGCAAGAGGCAGGACGCGCGCGTATACGTATTAAATTGCGATGATTGAATCGCTGACCCGGCAATTATTCGATAGCGACGACGGCTAGCGTTGCGGCAGGTGCTTGACAAGCCGCAACGACCGCTCAATCTAATCCTCGATGGATTAGCTCTAATTCGACCGTGCGATCGAGCGATGCCGACCACCGCGTTGGTACGCTAATTAGATCGTTGTCGGGCAGTTTACATCGGGGCTCTTCAATTAGACTCTCGTTTCCAGCTAATTGCACGCCGGCCCCTCGGAACCGCTGCCGATCGGCGCGGCGTTCCTTAATCGGGAACGATCCGAATGTTAATGGACTCGCGGAAGTCGGGGTTTCGGACGGCCGCGCCCGCCTTCCTCGTTTCTTTATTGGTCTTTTGCTGTCGTGTTAACGCGAAACCGACCGACCGGGCCGGGCCGACCGGTGCACGTGCTCGCAATCCTTTCTCGCGTTCGCTCGCTCGAAACACACACCTTCTCTCGTATTTTCTTCCCTCCCACAGCAGCTTCTTTCAACACCGCCCAATTAAAAAATCTCGTTTATCTTTTTATCCCCTCGCGATATTAATTTCGCTCTTGTTCGACATCCGCCTCATGAATTTCTATCGTCACTATACCGTTACTCCTCCGTTCGCCATTAGTACGCCTTTGTCCGACCTGATTTTTTTTTCGTCGCGATGTCGATCCGCCCGACAAATTAATGCTCCTGTTAAGGATTTCCTATTACTTAGTAAATTGACCGCTGATTTGCGATTATGATGCTGAGTTTTTGTAAGAAAAGTGGTCGATAAATCAATGAGTAACCGTAACGACATCAACAAGAAATTTTTAACAATGAATATCGATTGCCCGAAGAGCTCTTCAGAAAAAATATAAATTACAAAGTAAGCGAGCTGCACCGCAACGGCGCAATTGTGGTAATGATACCTACTTGCGCCTTAAATATCGTGCCTGCATTCTCGTTCTTCCTCGAAATCGGGCTCGCTCTTTGAGGATGAAACGCCGTTCATTACTTAAACTTTTACGCGAATGCATGATGATTGCCCCTTCCGCGATTAGCCGGCCTTTTCCACAAATTGCTCGTCTCAAGGGAACCTGTCGCCGCAACCGACCGGGATGATAAAAATCTGCAGTAGCATTGCAAAATGCATAATCGTCGTCGAGCGAAACACGTTGACGAGAACGTCAGCAGATCGATTCCGACGATAGAACATCGTTAAGATAATTTTTCCCATTCGTGGGGAAATGTTTTTTTTTTGTCGTAAAGGGATTAGAATTGCGGAAAAAAATAAGAGAACAAAATGTCATTGTGCGCATGACCGGTTGTCATTCTTTGCCTCACGCAAGACACAACGTTATGCAAATGAGCAACGCGCAGAGATCAGTTAATTTATAGCGACGTTTACCATAAAATTACTCACTTGTCACCGTATAATAATGTCTGCATCTGCTTGCCATGCACGCCTCTCGGATTTTTTGTTTTTATTTCTATTGGCGGCGATTTCTCGAGCGAATCGAGACGTGAATCCGGAAACTTTTCTTTCACATAAGTCTCTATGTGTATCGATCATATGCGAAAAAAAATTGTACACACGAGGGACGTCACGTAACGATTACGTAAGCTGCTGAAAAAATATTTGTGTCAAAATAATTTAAATTACGACTTCAAAATTTTCCATAAATTGGGACAACGATAATGAGTGTTTTCCGTGCTAAAAAATATTTGACAAAAACATGTGTGTATTGAATTATTTAGATGATTAATCGCATTCGTCACGAAGGATATCGCTCGCGATAATTTGTTCGTCAAGAAAGTGGATCAAGGAGCACTCGCGTTCGCGTAACGTTCGGCTTGACAGGTTAATGCTCATAGATACCAGCGAAGAATGTAGTCCACTTCGAAATGATAGATGTTCCACGAATGGAATATGGCGCCAATATATTTGCATACTTGTGCTATTTCACCCACGCAATTTGTGGAAATGGGCGATATTGTTTGCGTTTGAGAAATAGCGAACAATCCTTTTAATTGAATCCAATTAAATTTATTCTATTTCATTTACTTAATTTTAAATTATACAAAAAATTTTGTCACAAATAATAAAGAAAATGCTTGTTAATATGAGAGTCGATTTGGAGACAGCGTTATCAAAAGAAATTTTACGTCTTAATTTATATTTTATATAGCAATTAAGATCGCCGACAGACGCATAGCGACAGAATGTCATTAACTTTCGAGAACGATTCATTGACCCTGAAGATGCGACTGTGCACGAAGAGGTGGAGTATCGGATTCGGGTTATCTTATCTCGACGTTGAACAATGTTTAAAATCAGCAGCGAAAGTTTACCAGCTGCGTGGCGCAATTTAAAAGAGTGACGCTGCTGAATAGGGACAATAGCCGCGCGTCGTGACACTAAACAAAATACTATCAGGAATAATACGTGTTGACGCGAACGCCGGACTTCGAATAGTTCGAATGCAAAACGAGAGTCACGAATCATTCACGGCTCGATCGTTTCGATTGTCCACGCGATTGTTTGCATTTTGGCGTATCGTCTGATAACAGCCGCGGCTATCGTCGAGTTTGAAATTTCTATATGTGTCTAACGTACAAAAGCACTGTCAACGTTATCTAACTCACAAACACAATGTAGTTGTTCGTTACACCGGATCATCGTCCTCATATCTGATTGATAGAAAGCTCGCTCAATTAACCTCGAACTTATTCCGATCAAACGATGATCAATGGAATCACCGATTGGAACCGATCGCCTCGATAGATCTTTCTCAGAGTCGTTAACATGGGCACGTAGGAAGGCGAAATGCGATTCACACCTTGCCAGATGGCAGTGACTATTTGTTACAGTCAATTAATGGTACTTTATCCCCCCTGCCCGCAGAGGTTGCCGCATTGTTACTTGGTGCGTAAAGCAAATGGTGAATCACGCAGTCAAGTGTCAATAACGTGTAAATATAACGGTATGTACGTAGCACCCAGCCATTATGCAAATGATTTACGATGATAGAAAACTCAAATTTCGCAATTTAATTGGTGGGTCAACAGGAGTATCAGCGTTACATGGGCATCGGTGTGGCAACGTATTACAAGGCATCATTTTCTAGTTAAGTCACAGCGATTAGATTCGATAGTAAGAATACTCTCGCCTCAGCGACGTCACAAGCAACATAAAACGGAGAAGGTCGTGTGGCAAAAGAATATGGGGGGGGGGGGGTTGTCGACGGCCACATTGTTCTAAATTTTGCAATCAATGACCTGTGATCCGGCCGACCGGTCGGTCCGGCCAACGCCTACGCCGACTTTATCCAACGGCGCTCTTCTTCCTTTTTTCACTACCGATTCCTCGGAACTCGCGCGAGCTTGTCGTGGTGCCAGATACATAATGGCTGGAAACGCCCACACTCTTTTGCCCCACACTTACAGTATCCTCTCGAGACACACGTACGCACATACTTGCAGCCTGCTTTGCATTTTACTGCGCTCAAACTTAGTTCTCGAACTACGCGGACTCGGGAAAAGAGAATAGTCTTGTTTAACTTCGGCAAATGTCAAGAATAATCAATCATGCATACCGCGCTAGCGGTGTATTTTTCAAAGAGAAGAGAAGAGATTATCGTCAGTTTGCGATTTTAAACTCTTAGTTTATCATCTTTTGAAAATGTTAGATTGACATGCGTATATACTTTTGCCGTTGATGAGTGTCATCTCGATTACCATCAAAGGATGTACATAATTTCTATGTAAACAGGTATGACGGGACTTCAGTGTGTGACAAGACAAGAAGTGCGCGAGTCTCTCTGAAGCGCGCGCGCATCCGGGTTTCCCGGAATTTATATTTTTTTCCTGCAGCCTCCACACGGTGCACGGTTAACTTTTGCCAATGGGAAAGGACGAGTCACGAATACAGGGTTCCGAGGATAACGGAATTATGGAATCATCGGTAGCACGATCATCGCGATGGTCTCTGTTGCGCTTGCGGACATTCCAGTTTAAATTATAGCTCACGTTCTTCGTCCCTATCTTGATAAGATAGAAAACTGACGCCTAACTCACGCTTTGTATTGACCACTACTTGATAACGTAAATGTTAGCAAAAAGCCAGTAAATTTCTTCCTTTACAACAAAATTTCCATAAAGTATAAAGAAGATATGTGAATTATTTCATAATAAATTCCCTAACTCTTTAAAATATATGAAAGATTTAAAATAATTATTTCAAATGTTTTTTTACAATTTTAATGCTGCCTTAAATCCGAGATGAGTTGGGAAACGCTTCTCCGATTTTCAACGGATCGGCAATTTATCTGCCGAATAACGAACAAGCCTGATGTATCGTTCCGTGCTGAGGGACAATCCGGATTGTGGGCGAGCTCAGCACTGGTCGTCACCGAGCGAGCGGGACCCAGGACGAAAGAGAGATTCAATTGCGCGTACAGTTAACGCACGTGGGCAATAATAACGCCGCGAAGAAATGTCGACGCCCCCTTCAAGTCCCTTTTGCCATAATCTCCCTTCGCGTGCACATTGGGCCGTGCCCATTCGACCTCCGAGCCTCCTCCTCGCCGCTCACTCATGAGCCACGAAGGGCAGCACTTTTTTCCCGCACGATCCATTGTTGCGAAGAAAAAATGGAGGTTTGAAATGAGGTCAGCCGCTTGCACATTGGCGAACCAGGAATACGACTAGCCGATAGGTAATGCCGGTCGCGACATGTCACAATGATCAGGATCGTTTGTCTTGCGAGGGCACGTGAGAAATTACGACGTGAGACTTTTCCTGCGCGCACACACTTGGCGACATCATGATTAGAAAGTAAAATCAAACGTGTAGAGATTTATTATCCGTCATTTAGCCGATTGTGACGAGCTGTCATTGAAATAAATTAAATGACAAACAAAATAATATATGGAGGGATAAAAACCATAGAGGTGTAAGTGAAATTTTTTAAGATATTGACTCGTGTGCATAGATGCAATATATACAATATGTAAATTGCATCTATGTACACGAGTCAATATTTTAAAATTTTTGACATCACTATGGCTTTTACCCCTCCATATATTTATAATATATTACTGGTCACCTTTTTACCTATTCCCTATATAATAATCATCAAGCGTGCTATATATAATTATTTAGCAATACAATTTAGCCTATTTATCAATGTTACATCAATTTTCAAAATCAGTATCAACTGACTCGCGTTGTCGCAATCCTAACAACTTCGCAGAAATTAAATAAATGTTATTTTCATTATGTGGCTTGATCGCCGATCATTATTATATACCTCCTCGGTTTCTTGAATCGTCTTTTCTTCGCCTCTCACGTCCATTCAATTTCACTTATGCCACTTAACTCGCGCGCGCGTCACCACACTCCACCTGTCTCGTTTATTAAGCCACTCGGTTTCGCGCGCATGCACGATCGCATGTGATTTATCATCCGTGTATCCCTTTGTTGCTATCTTACCTTTACATTTTATCGTGTCTCGTCTCATGGAGATTTGATAATTCCATGACAAAAGCACGGCGGTAAATTCGAGCGCACTGATGTACCGAGCTTAGCAATGTCATAAATTCTTCGACTCGATTAAGCAAAAGGGGAGGGGACCATTAAGTGCTGGCAACGTGAAATTAATTAGATTTACTTTCTAAGCACGATGGAGATCCGGATCGTTAAAAGCAATTCACTGATATCACTGGAATTTGCGGAACGACTCATCGATTAGCGTGAATAGGATTTCGAAGTAAGTTAACCGGACTCGTTATCGAGCAATTAGTGAGCGGTCTGTTTCATGCTCCGTGCATGAGATTGTGTTCCTAGATTTGTTTTATCATCATATAAGCTACTGAGCGGAACGATGAAGACAATTTCGCTAATCCGTACTTTCTGACGCATATATAGTAAAACATTCTTTAAACTAGATATTAAAACATAAATCACACACTTCAAAATAAAAATCAAAGCAAATTCTCACATCTCGTAAAAATTGAATCAGGAAAACTCTCTGCTACATTTGAACTAATTCGAGTAAAGTAATACAGGAAATAGAAATTCGTGCTGCAGATACAACCACTCAATATAATGACGGTTCGCTGAATCGGAAGCGAACAGTCAGCCTTACGTCGCATTCTAAGCTTCACGCGCTCATCCTCTAGACTCTAGAATACTCTAGCTAGACAATCCGGCGCGGTCCTGAAAGCTGACGTGCCCCGAGGGCAACGTTAAACATCTTCGCGCCACGGGACGTCAAGCGCGAGGATCCACCGATGAAAAATGCGGTAACGGGCGCAGTGTAACTATATTTTGCAACCGCGCCAGTTTCCACGCTTAACCCTTCCGCGCTGTCTTTCAGCCCTTGAGCCTCGAGAAGCTCGAAAAGAGGCGGTGATCGAGAACCCGGTCTGAAGTATCGTTCACATCGTGACGGTTTCATTAACTTTAACCATAGTTTAAATCTTTAAAGCCGACGCTTTGCTAATTTTCAAAATTAAAATAAAAAAGAGAGAAGAGCGAGTTGCACTGCTCCTCAATTATAGCAAACGTTAATTGACGTTCGTAAGAGGTAAGGGTTGCGAGGACGAGCATCGAACCTCCAATGTGAACGGTACCTGAGGACTGGCTTAAGCATGAAATAACTCGACGTTATCGGACGTTTAATCTCCGCTCTCCCGTGCGGCTGCGTCTTTTTACGCCGCCCGCGGAACACGCGGCTGCGGAAATTGGAGGCGGACGAAGACGCCGCGCCGGCCGAGAAGACCGCGAAGTGACGACTGAAGAATGGAGCAATATGCAGCACGCGCGCTGGAAATGCAGTTAGCTGAGGATCTCTAGGATATATCCGATCGTTATCGCGGTTTATTACGGAATGTTTTGATTATCGCGGACGAAGCCCGCTGCTGCACGCTTCATTCTCTTACGTGAGAAGGGTTAACGAGAGTGTCATCATCGTAAATGCATGGGCGCGAAGTAACGGCGCGAAACGTCGGTTAAATTCCCACAGCGCGTCCTTACGCAAATGAAGTTCCTCTTTTGATTTTATTTGCACGTTCCAGAAGCGAAGCAGACGAAGCGAAGCAACGGGAAACGATTCGTTTATGTCTATTTTTTTTACCCTAACGGCAATGCTGGAACGTTAAAATAGTCCATCCACACGCGTTTACGAGATTACTTGGAAATTTGGCAATTTTATGCCACGCTGTCCCGAGGATATCGCAGCGAAGCGTCGCGATAATATATCTCGCGTCCGCGTAAAGGCGCACAAAAGATATTAAATCGTTAACATTCAGATCAAGACGCGCTAGATCGGATTACGAGCGCATTTTACGATCGTCGTGCACTCGTGGCGTTACAAACGCGGCACGGTTAAATTCGCGCGCGATGCGTTCATCGTCCAGGCGCGTTTAACATGCCACGCGATCGTGATCCTCTCATGATCTTTCTCTCTCCTCCTATATAAGGTCATACGACTTCTCACCTCGCGACAGGACCGCGAAGATTAACGAGCGCGGCGACGACGCGACGCCGAGAGAGGCGATCCGCTCGCCGATCCGGCCGGTCGGTCACAGCAACCGGGCGATGCACGCGTGATAGATCACCACGTTTAACAATGCGGATGAATATCGTGATGCGCGCGGACGGTTACGCAATGATCGATGACACGAACTGATAGCGCGACGTGTTTATCCACGAGCGGACGTGCACTTTTTACTCGCAGGTGACGGGTATCTGTGTTAACAGCGCTTTGTTCAATTGATCGTGACGATCGGTTAACAATATACTGAATACTCGCGCGAGATCATCGATTGCACTCTTATTATTTACGATATCATTACAATTGCATAATCGAGTGTAATCAATCTCTGATAATTCTTATACAGAAATTATATTTGTAGATCAACGCTCAATTTAGCGAAATTCTTTTTTAATTAAGTGTTATTAGTCTGTTCCTATTATAGTTACATTTCTATTAAAAATAAAAATAAATTTTAAAGATTATGGATCTGACAAAAAATTACTTATGTATAGGTATATATCATCTTTTAAAGCCGCGGTTGCAAATTTCTCAGCAAATTAACTAATTCAACGGGAATAAATTTATCGTCAGCTTCCTTTTAGAGAACGGAATAATTAGATACAACCATAAAGTAAGCCATAAATACAGTATTCCTGTCGCGAACACGACAACGGTGCAAGATTATGCGAAGGGTTGGTTGACGCAGGAGCGCATCTTTATGCAGTCCATACAAGACAATAAGGCCATTGTCGCTCGTCCAAGGTACGAAGTTGACCGGAAACTCATTGTTCCCGTCTCATATTTCAAACGATCGGGCGCGTCTGGCGGGATTCCGACGCCGCTAATATTAACACCGTGTTACTAGCCGACCGAAGAAGATCGAGTCGGCTACTTTCTAAGTGAAGTACCTACTCTTGAGGATGCACGCGTGTCTGCCGCGTTCGCGAGAGAGGTCCTTGGAAGAGGGTATTTATAACCAAACTTGTAAGTGGTTCTTTCTGAAATTCTTATACAACCTCTCCAAATTGTTCGCCGCTCTTCTCGTGATTCACAACGCGAGAGGTTTACCGCTCGCTCATAATAGAAATTAAAATTTTGAGAATTTTAATGAGATTATGGTATTAATAAATAGTTCATGAGGAAACAACATAGGTACAACAAGGGCTACGTTTTCTAAAAGATGCTGCAATCAAGACACGAAAGACGAGCATGCCCTCGCCGAACGGGCGAGCGAACGCGGAGGCGAGCGCGGCAGTTCAACATAAATCTTCCGGGTCGTACCGATTAATTACTGCAGGAAGCAGGGCCCTGTAATTAGATCCCCCTTGATACGGTGCGCGGCCATCTCGCACGGACAGTCTTCGACCCGACAGGCTCGTCTTCGCCGAGGAGAAGACGCCACGTCGGGAAAAAATCTACGAGCGAAAGACGATCGGGGAGGGGGGGGGGGGTCGTTTCCGTTATAGCGGATTATCGATCGCCATATATCCGATCAATTAATGTTGCTTTAACCTTTCACTAATTGTAACAGCAATTCAGCTCCATTTTTTTCCGCTTAATCCTTGTTTACGGTCTTCGTGCATCTCGTCGCGATCTTTTACTTTCGAATGGACCATGATAATTAAGCCTCTCCTTTCCCGCGGCGATTATTTTCGTCGATACTTAGCAGCGACTACTCAGCGATAATTTCTGGACATGCGAATCTTGTCCGCGTCGTGAACTTCCGAAAGAACCTTTCACGGTGAAACCACATAACTGATTCTTTCTGGGCTTTTCGATCACCAATTACAACGTCGTTACACGATTTACGAGAGAAAATATAGTTTAACAAGGACTCTAATTAAATCCATGAGTCGAATGGATTTCGTTTTTGCTTAAAAAAGACAGTTAAATTTTATATCTTAATAACAATATCGTTCTCGTGTCAACAATTTTTATATTAAAATCATACATTTTGTCTAACTTTATAACATATAACAAATGTATATGTTATATGTTATACATATATAACAAATTTATACCTATATAACATATAAAAAAATTACAATACGCGGTGTGCATTAAAGTGAGCAATAGCATATTGATTTACGTTGTATTCGGTTGCTTGAAATGAATGGATGATGAAATTAATAAATTGCGCAATTAATAATCGATTATTAGCCTGGAACTGAGATTGATTACACCATGCATAGACGTATACCCATTGCTCGGTGGCTCTAAAATGCTCACGCTTAATAGAACCATTTGCAATTAGACGGGCGTATAAATGAACCGTATCGGAGGGGGGAGATCCAATTATCTCGCGTTCGCGCGAATGTATATTCCTGCCGGGCATCGCGGCCCAGTCGCATAAATACACGCAAAAGTCCCGCCGCGCGGATAATAGAGAGCTCGAAACCGCGCGCGTTTTCCCGTGCAAACGTGCCGGTGCCGACGGCATGCTATCGGTTAAGTCGAAACGTGAAAAACACTCGTGCATGAGAAAGTAACAGCCGTGGTGCATCGTGTGTGTGGGCGTTCCTGTATATACATATATAAAACGGATTTATCGTTCCGCGCAAGTTCGCGGAAACCGTGATCAATCTCGTTCAAATCGATCCCGCCGCGCAAGGGATCCCAGGCCCGCCGAGTTTCACCTGTAAACCATCACCTGTAACCCTCAGGCACGATAAACGCTCGTAAACTTTTCACCGTAATCTCGGAGGTGGATCCGTGATATTAAGCTGACTTTATCCGCCGTCCGTTGGTATTAAAGTAGATTTATCGACGGTACGCGGCGCGGCACCCGATTCAGCTACTTTAAAACCCGCTCGTATAGCTACTAATACGCCGAAAGTTAATGCGCGGCCTCCGTGTACGCACGCCTACTTCAATACCACCGTGAAAGATGATACCGATGGAACATTACGTCGATGGAATATCGGATCGGCGACCGGGGAAAAAGTCTTGTAGAGAATGAGGAAGTGAAATAATTAAACCTGAAGAGCCAACCATCGGTAAATGGAGACGTAAAAAAAGTTATAATTATTATTTAAATATACGAGACTAGTTTTCGAAGCCAAGCGAGCGAGATCCTAGAGACATCGAGGCAAATGAACGTAATAGGGAAGTTAATAATCCTTGCGACATAAATTGGAAACCTAAGCCGAGATTAGTTAGCTGTCAAACAGCCCATAGACCACGCTTTAATGTGTAAAGTCGAACGACACTCGTGGCGATGCACTCTGCGTCAAAATTTACATCAGTATTTAATTTTCCCGCCGCTTTGACTCACAGATGAGGCACACGGGAAGAGATTCCCCGACACTTTTCGACGTCGAAAGTAATTCTACGTGATATCTGTATGACATTCGAAACATCGTGGTATACCCCTGACCGAACATGCTAAATCGCTCATAAATTACAGCGAAGCTACCGATGAATAAGTTATGCGACTCTGTTAGGGAACAGTTAGGGAACGACACTCAAACAACTTCCTTCTTCGGGTCTTAATCTCTCATCTCGTTGACCCTCGGCCGAACGATCGCCGGCCACATTCTCTACACGCGCAACACCGATTTATTCCGATCCATTCACTAAGAGGACCATCGATCGGAGGCTGTTTCTTCGCCGGTTCCGTTCTCTCTTTCGTCTCCCCGTTTCTCCGCCTTCAATCTTTGTGAATCTTATCTGCGGCCAAACGCAAGAACTGGTTCCGCTGCCGATACGTCGATTGACTTTTAAATCCGCAACTCCACGTGTCGGCATTATCGATTTCGGAGACAAGTTGGTCGATCGAACGAAATTGCGAAACGTATAATCGCAACACTTTTGTAATTCCCCAGAGCTATCTGTTACATGCTTGCGTTTCTTCCTATCTTCTCGTTCGCGTTCCTTTTTAACCTGAAGCTGTGCGATGGTGTGTATATACTTAAGTCATTCCATGAAATGCCTTGCAGGCCAAATATCGTATCATTTCACATTAATATCATGCTCTAAACCGTGGTACAGAGTGAACCGCGAAACACACACACAAGATTAATAACTGGATGCTACTACATTATATGTATTGGATTTTTATTGAACATTCGCATCAGCAACCGGCGGGTCAGAGGTAATCTACTTCTTTCACTTCCTCTCGCCGGACCCTCGTGATTCTTCAACCAGTTCCTCACGCGGCGAGCACGCCGATCGACTTTGAAGTCGCGAAGCGTCGATATACGATCGGGGTCGAGAGATCGAGCGACTCGATCGTCTCCCCGGAATCTCTCGACCCCTCTCGCGGAGTAAAACGCGAACGCGCGCGGGGTCGTCGTTAATTTCCACGTTTTTTAACGGCCGGCTGACGTTACACGTGCGCGCGGTTGTGTATCGCATCGCATCGCATCGCATCGCCGCTGCATCATGCGCGTCCGGCCGCACATTCCGCGCCGGGCGCGAGAGCAAAAAGGGTGAAATGCTCCCGCGCTTAGCTTCCTCTCGCCGTGCGTTGCACGCATCCTGATCAACGGCGGAGAAACTTTACGACATTCCACGGCCGCTCGTGCCATGCCGCCGAGATGAATTTAACCGGCTGCATTATAATGCGCTATGGTAATCAAGCGAGCGGCCAACCTGATTTCATATTATTGCTCGCGCCTGATTACCTATCCTATGCGATCGTTAAGAATGCGTTTAATGTTACGGCTCCAGATGCAGCGACATGGAAAATTAGTCTTCTCGAAAATGTACGACTCTTTTCGAAGACAAATCTTAACTGCATATCGATAGATTTTGTATAACAGGATCCAGAGTGCCAAATGCAATTTCTTGTCATTTCATTCCAACGCGCGCTACAAATATTCTCGCCTCTCTTACGCATTTATGCTTCAGATTGCATTCTTATATATACCTTCGTTTTATTTTTTCTTCCAAATAAAATAAAAAATTTTTCAAAAGCTGTTAAAGCACACACGCCTGCTCGACGTGTCGACAGCACGTACGCCACCGGCAACAGAGGAGCAAACCGGTCGGCCTTATAACGTTAATTAATACGCGCCGCAGAACTACAGAACCGGCATGACTCGGACCGATCGTTATCCGGCGCGAGACGCGGGAAGTTGGTATCGTTAATCAATATTCCAGGAACTTCCATTGGGACTGAACTGTTGTTTCGAACACACAAACGAACGTATCATCGGAAAGAAGTTACTCAAGCGGTCGACGATGTTAGCGTGTAACGTAAACGCGATAACGATGAATGCTATTTGTTAAAAATATTTACGTGAAGACAGATATCGCCGTGCATTAGAGCGTTTAATCTATCCTTTGAATGACTATACAAGCGCGGTTGCACATCGTACATTTGTCGCATCAATTCGTATTACATATCAATTAAAAGCAGATTATTTTAATGACACGATACTTCTGAGAGGAAAATTGCATTTGATCCTTGCAATCGCAACGCTTGGAATGCAAGATCGACAAGGTCAATAACATCTACCGACACCCTGATAACACGGCACGACATTTATCAAACGAATAGGCATCGCGGAACTTGATAGAAACCTGTACTTAACGGCGCGGGGAGGACCCGCTCTCATTGACAGAGAGCCATTTAGCTGCCACCGCATCTCCGCAGTTTTGCCGGCGGCTCTGCGAATCTGGTTCAGAACAGGTTGAACGCGAACCGCGCTGACCCAGACGCACCCGTTGATTTACGACGGCCTTATCGCGGAACCACCGAAATTACCGGAGTTACGTACGACCCACGTCGCTGTGCAGCTTAAGTCAATGAAGACGTTCGGGGATGCGATAAATTTCTGAAAAAATACCCCGTGCCTTCACGTAGCGCAATTGCAATTAATTACGTCAAGCTTTTTCGCCGTCTCTCGGACGAAATTATGCGTATTTACAGAGCGAGCTTGATTTACTTAAGTAATTGGGTAAGATATCGATCTCTATTGATAGACATTAGCATCGGAGACGGGAACGTCGAAGCTTATCCCGATGCTCGATCGCGTATAAACTCGATTTTCCATATCCACGTGGCAATTAGAAATCGACGCGCGGTCTGATTCCGATAGCCGCCATAGCTAATTTCCGTGTAATCTCCTCGCTGAAGGGGGACCTCAGCGTTACAGTAACGCGATAAAGATCTCGATCGTCGATGTAGGAACGCCTACCAATAATCACATGCAAATCGGTCTTAGCACTTACCGAGCGCGTGCCCGTGAAAATCCAGCACACGCAAAGCATTCGAACACGTGTATTTTTTATGACAAATGCAGAAATAGAAATCAATATCGAAAGAAAATTTATATCGTTTTAATTTATAAAACAAAAAAAATATAAACATCGTTTCACCGCTGAAGCGGAGGCATCGGAAAGTTTTTCAAATAAAATAACGATACGAGATCGGGAGATATAAATCTGTAGAAAGTTTCTAACTTTGAGCTCCGAAAGAGAAGGCGGGAGATGAAGAAAGTGCTGATAAATACGAACGAGACTCAACGTAAGATGATATCGCTCAGAGACACCATGTATCAAAGATCGAGACTGGTTGACGGACATTGGATACACCGTATATCTTTCATCTCCCATCTGCCCCATGAAACAGCAATCCTATACTAGCGAGCGAAAACCGATTTGCATTCTGAGTTCCTGTACGTTAATAAAAATTATGCTAACGAAGCACATCCGCGGACAAACTACGCAAATTAACTCGAGTTGAGCTTGATTTTTTTTATACGTCTTTCGAGAAACAGACGCAAATGTTTTTTCAGATATCTACCAATTAAGAAGGATAATGACTTATGCAACCATTTCCTCTAACGGCTCGTATTTTCTTGAACAAACTTACGTGCGGTAATGGCACTTTAACGGATTAATGTTCCCGAACCATCTTTAAGAACTGAACGTCTTGATTTTCTCTCTCTCTCTCTCTCTCTCTCTCTCTCTCTCTCTCTCTCTCTCTCTCTCTCTCTCTCTCTCTCTCTCTCTCTCTCTCTCTCTCTCTCTCTCTCTCTGAGAAACGGACCTCCCTGCTCCGAGAATATTGTATGTTAATTACGCGCAAGCGTGAGCAGCACAAAGCCACATTGTAATCCCGGGTACTCACGCGCGTCTTTTTCTCAACGCCGACCGTGTGGGTGCGATGACGAAGCGACCCGTCTTTTAATTACCGTCGGACGCTGGGATTGCTGGGAATTAATTATTGTTGCCGGGGGGCAGCCGAATCAGTTTGCCTACCGAACGAGTCGATTAATCGAGGATTCATTACGTTTTTCGGGGGGAGGGAAATTTTATTTTAACCGCCAGACGTTTTGTACGAAACCGTTGCGCGACCTATCGGTGTATTAATCACATCCGTAAATATCGCACATTAAATATTATTCGAAAATAAATCCGTAAAAATCGTCATTGTAAAACGCTCACTTAAAAAACGTTGAAATATATATTTTTACACAAATGTATGTATAAAAAAGTTTTCATGTGTACATTAAAATATCTCCAGTTAATATCATTTATAATATACAATATCAAGGCACTAAAGCGAAGAAGTCTGTCGACGTTGTTTAGTCTGCACTTTTTAAAATGTAACAATCCTTTGCGATACTCGAGACATCTGATAACTTTGTGTATGGGACAGTCATACGATATGTAGCGTCTGCTCGATAGACACTTCTATTACAATGACACAAGTCTTCGACTAGCAAACGGTGCTTAACGGGATTCGAGTCAACGTTCTCCCCGGCAAGATTTACAGCGTATGAAGTAATATCGTTGTAGGCAGTAGTCGTGAAAAATATTATCCGTTGCAAAATAGTATGGAAAGTGGCATAAGTAGCATGTAAGCATAACGTTCACGGTTTATTTTGCTCTCGTGATGCGATTATCCCGCTAATTTTAGCGCGCCGGGCTCTCCTAACATTTGATGAAACCGTCGATTCGCGAAAAGGTCGCTCTCGAGTAAAGCGAGGTCTAGATAGGTCTCGGAAGATTATACCTGTGAAGGCGTCTTCCCGTATCTTAACGCGCGTGCCTATATGCGTGTGATTGAGATTTTAATCGATGGAATAAGTGGAAAAGAGATAAACAAATACTTCTTACGCCAATCTCTATCAAAAAATATAGATCTTATGTGAGGTAAAAATATTTTTACTTCACATAAATATATACAAAATATAAATAAACATTTTTATCGTCCATAAGATACGAACATCAGAAAGAAATTTAGAAAAAATTTTATATTAAAAAAACGGCAGAGTTTTACTTATTACATCTTTATTTTATTTCTCTCTTTCTCTCTGCTCTCTCTCTCTCTCCTTCTTTTTTTCTTCTTTTCTCTATTTATCTAATAATAAGTAATAAAATTATTTGAACATTCAATCAATTTTTTAAATATAATTTGCATTTATATTAAAATATTGCTCAAATCACATTATTAATATATTATCTCTTCTCATGGTTTCTAATTGAGTTTTCTGAAAAGCTTTTGTCTATGTAGAGTACTCGTCAAAATATGCCATACATAATAAGCTCTATTTCATGAACTTTGTACGTATGTGCATTTTTGTATGCATAATAATCGACATATAATTATATATATATATTGGGACTAAATATAACTTTAATCTTTCCTCGCCCATTATTCATTGTAATAAATTTATGGAACTCTACGTTCTGTTCTATATTTTACGTTAACTTCATACATTTACGCATTTCTTATGTATATATGCAATACAATTTTCATAGATCCATTACTCCTAGTTAAATATGTAATTCATCACTCACCGAAACGATGCGCAACGACGGAGGTGAACTAAGTTGAATTACGCTAAACCCTGCGTTGAACTGTAAAACATAAATATATCTAAATTATAGCACCTAATGTGTTTCAACAAATAACCGAGACGCGCATAAAATAATTACAATTTAATTATGCGAGTAACAAATAGAATAATAAATTAATTACTCACCCCATGGTTGCTCCGCCGTTGCCCGATGCCTCCCAGCATCGCTTCATCTCGTTATCAGTTTCCTTCGTTTTTGACACACACATACACAACACTCATGAAATCACGATTGTGCGATACTTTGCACACGTTAACTGCGCATCGTACACACTTTGTTACGTACTGTATTATCGTGACAATAGAGAAATATACGCAAACGCACAAAAAAAAAAATTGATACGATATCTGCAAGGTTTAGCAAATTAGTGCAACTAATAAATTTTGAATAACGATAGACAAAATTACCGATATATACAATTGCTGAATTTTGTTTTGATGCTATGTGATGCGATGTAATTAATGGATCGCGCGATCGATTGTTCCAAAATACCCAATCTAGATTCAGTTATTCAGTATTACATTTGGTAACGCATTTCGAAAATTCGAATAAATCTCGCAATACATACGCGTATAAACGCCCGATATACCACGGATTTCTGTTATTTAAATTGTTCGAACTGATATAGATTCATGTATTTTATGCCCCCGATTGTCTTTCATATTGTATGTCTCCTCGGTTTGAAAATTGCGGTTTAAAACTAGCGAAAATTCCAAAGCACGGCGCGAGATGATTCGAATCAAATTGTCAAAGGCATATAACTATTACCCATAAACCGCAATTGAATTCATAATCTCTAAGCTTATCGCTTCGGTATAATATTTTCAATAAATCACGAATAAATCGCGCGAGATAATCTATTTCAATACACCTTGATATGCTTCATTATTAATTATGGAGGTGATTAGTCAGACTGAACTGATTATTCGCATCAGGGAATAATCGCGTTTTGAAAGATAACGATATGGAGCGCCTCGCGCCACTACCTGCTTGCTCGAGCATTGTTACGATAGTGCGGCGATCGGCGATCTTTCGTACACGAAGCGCGTAGCTATGCCTCGCCGTATGCCGCAAAAAGTAAACACCAAGGCCACGTGTCAAGCGATTTTGAATATATAACGCTTTGCAACTGTATTAAACTGAATATACGTTGTTCTTAGGATTTAAAGTCAATTTCGACAAATGGGCTATCATAATGAGCTAACTTACTAACGTTTATTCGTTAAAAAATGAAATTCATCTTCTTCCAATCGAAAAAATTATTATCTAAAATAATATATTATTCTTTTATGACGAATTTTTACATCCATAAAGAAATGTGATTATGGGATTTTATGAAAGACGTCTTATAAGTTAGCGAAACAAAATAAGCAAAACTAATTCTAATTAATATTTTTATTTGTTACTCATTTGTTGCTAAAAAGTTTTCAAAGAAAAAAAGGTTCCGCTAACTGGCTAACTTATAAGTTTATGAAAGTAAGAACTTTTCTTTATAACTTAATTCTTTTCTAACAAATCAAGAAAATAAAATTTAGTTGCCGCAGCGTTAAGATATGTAGAGGACTTGTTTTTTTCTGATTCATTAAAATTGTACAATTTTATTCTTCTCAAGACATAAAAACTTGAAAGAAATGAATAATAACGATGACTTGTAATATATAATTGTCATTTTCCGATCATAAAAATAAACTATGGTATTCAAATTTAGATTTGCTAACTCTTTAATGTCAGATTTTATTAATTCTTTTCAAATGGATTTATTATTTATTATTGAAATTCTCACAAATTCTACTTTTACATAAATACTTAAAAAAAAGGATTAAATAATGTGCATGTAATCTTTAAAATCATTTATAGCTTTACCTACAAATCAAAGAAAGCAAAATTTGCTATAAGTATATATAGTAAAAATCAATATCGTTTGAAAATTAATAGTGAATTAATAAAAACAAACAAATAAATAAATAATAAATTAATACGTGTGTGTGTGTGTGTCCGCACAAATTCTGTATTCAAAAACTATTGACATTTAAAAATTTTTATATTAGAATTTTTGATTTATTATTTAATCTCGAGATTGCCACATAAAAGTATTACGTGAAAAGTATTATGAGGTACAATGTATACATGTCACAATAAAAATAAAATAAAATAAAATTTTATAACGCATGGAATAATCAGGACTATTTTTTTTAAATAACGAAACGGATCGATGAAGAACTTTGCGAATGCAGTCGTCGATGGCTGGATACCCGTAAAAAAAAAACGGAGCATGGAATACGGAATATTCGTCTGAGAGACGACGTGCCTTCGACACGGTTCACCGATCTCTCTCGAGACCGGCGTGCACGTGATTTCGTGCCGGGTTCCTGTGTTTCATTCACGAACGAACGCCCGGAGCGAGATACGGCGAATGTTAATGAGGCGACTCCGGTCAGCTGCTCCGATCCCGCGAGAGGGATAATCCTCGTGGAAATTAAATTCCGGAATTCCCGTGTATCCACGGTACTGACTCACGGCGAGAGCGCTTCGAAGAACACCCTCTTGCCCATCTCTGTGGCGCATTATGGAAATCGTCCGCCTCTCGGAACGTTCCGCTTCCTACGCTCGATGCTACAATTATATGGCGCGATCGTCATAACTGTATGCGCGAAAGACTATGGTATTAAACAAACGCAAAGTAAAATATGTTTCGCAGCAACATCTTGTAAGTTTGTCTTATATTTCTCGGCCGATAATAAATATCATATTGTCAGCATATCGTATAATTTTCATCGATCTTGTCGCGATTCGTTGCCGCAAATTACTCCGTGTCACTTCCAGAGCTTAACGAACATAAGCGAGGAATGATCGAATACCATTCGCGCTGCGCGAAACGCGCACAATCGCCATCGGCGACAACTCCTTAAGCTGACTTTATACTATGGGCGTGGAGTCGTATAAGCGCACTAGCTGCACACCCCATAAACATATACGCTATATTCCACGCCGTCGCACTTCCCGACAAAAATTCTGTAACACGAGACCGATGGAGAACCTCGTGCCACGCTACTACCTTTCTACTGACTATAGATGCATCCCTTTAGGAGATGCATTCTGTCCGAGTATTGATGTTGAGTGACAAAAATTCTGTAACACGAGACCGATGGAGAACCTCGTGCCACGCTACTACCTTTCTACTGACTATAGATGCATCCCTTTAGGAGATGCATTCTGTCCGAGTATTGATGTTGAGTGCACGCAAAGAGAGAAGCATGAAACACGCAATGAACGTTTGATCCGATTAAGGAACAAATAGCAATATAAATGTTAATAATTTTCTGATAATATCACAGTTATCTCAAAACACGATATTTGAAGAAGCAAATTTAAAGAGAAATCGTAAAGCAAATTTATATTATTTAAGATAACTATATTGACGAAATAATCTAGAATGTTTTTCGTGCAATTGCAGGCGAACAGTATATAAGAATATAATATATCAAGCAATTCCGAAAGAGCGAGTGCATTCCCCGCAGGACGTCCCACGGCACTGTGGGACATGAAATTTATGACCACAATCCCTCGGCCAGGCAATCCGTCAGAGACGATCGCGAATCTCAATCCTCGTGTACCGACTTGACGGAGCTCGTCTCGGAGAGAGACGGAGAACGCCCCGTGGATGCAGCTCGTATTACAGAGGGTCAGCGAGATCCGCACACTTTATCAAGACAGGAAAAAAGAGTCCCACGCGATTCTTCGGCGCAATTTGTCGTATACGGATTCGCATCCCGTTTCATAGGACTTTTATGATACATTTAGACTGCTCTCGATCGAAAACGCGTCGATCTTTTCAATCGAACTAATTCGACTTTTGTTTGTGATAGAATTTTTTTTATGGACATCAAGATGTGCGACAAACGTAATAATTGTCGATGTGTGGCTGATAATTAGGATTATATCGCCTCCGGCCTGTTCCGCCGCGCCGCGCCGCCTTGAAAGACACCGCGAGAAACGGCGAGAAACGGCTGTCGCAATCCTGCCTTCTTAATGACATCGCGAGAAACGATTGTCGCAATCGTATATACCCTCGTGCTATACCCCACGTAGCGAAAGGGCATTAAGATTACGCGCGACTACGGAATCGAATAAATAGAATCTTAACCGTGACTGATTGCTCGACACCGTCGGTCGACCGGACACACGATCGTAGCGTGTCGTTCCGCTTCGCTCATTGTCATCGATCTCGGTGATTGAGCACCCTACCATCGAGTACCGCGACCCATTTAACGGGAGTATTTTTGTGCTAGCCCGTTAATGCACGCTCGATATAAAGAAGTCTCGCGTAACAAGATTAAATTTTTTTACTAGTTTCGCTTTAAGTCTCACATGTGATTCGCAGGAAGAGATCGTCTCGGAAGGTATCTCTATATATACGAGATAAAAAGTTCGAGGAACTGCCTTCGTGGTAACGTAAACGAAACGAAATCGTTGGTACTTTCCCTGCAGTTTTGCGACTCTCTGCTATCTCCGATGCAGAAACACCGTGCATTCTTCGCACGTCGCGTAACACGCATAATACGAAACGACGCGCGGCACTATACGAATGCAAAAGTTGGATTTTTAATGCACCCTCGCGCTTCTGCGTTCTGCAGCGCGTGTCGCAGGAATTTCGATTTTTTAAAACGCGTAATATAATGTACATAGTCGATCTTTTTTTCTTCGAGTAATACATGGTGGATTGCAAGCTTTCTATTGCACGTGATGCGCATCAATCAACCCGTTGCCAAATGTTTGGCACGGAAATGATATGGTGTAATTACGAGCGCGACGTGCTTCACTTGCGATGTGACGCGTGTCGCAGAGAATTTCTCTCGCAGGTGATTTTCTAACTTTCAATTAACCTCTTTCAATTAACCGAATTCTTATTCCTGGCGCGACGATTCGATCGAATTCGCCTCACATTTTAACGAGAGGGGAGAAAACCCGATCGCCAACCCCATCTATTTTTCCGTGGAAGATATAAGTAGTGAGAAAAACGATAATATAGATGTCCGTCAAGAACGTCCAATGGTGAAATTAAGTCTATTAAATTCTTATTTTTAAGATGTCCCAGAAAGCGTGGCTATATAATATTTTAGGATAGGAATAAAATTTTTAAATGAGACTAAGGAATTAGTCGTCAAGAAGACAGACATATTATATGCCGCGAAACTGTTGGCCGGATGTTCGAGCGTATTATCGCTTTTCGTGTTCGCCTATTTATATCAAACGTCAATTCCACGTCAATTATTGGGACGACGACCGATCGAATCGCGTCAGATGCGAGCGGAAATCGGTACGTGCGAGCAGTGATGCAGAGCAATTAGGGCCGATTAAAGGCTGGCTAAATGCGGCCCGACGATAGCTTCTGCAGCGCCGGCAGCGTGTCAGTCGGTAAAACGGCTAGTTTGTTATACGGCGGAGGGCACACAAAAGTGAGCCGGGTTAATTGAACCCAATTAGAACCGGGTCGGGCGTGTACGAGTCGATAGTCTGGGTTTTTAAACATAATGTTATGCAGTCTGTAGCCTCGTTGCTCTCATTAGTCCCGCCGTCGCGTTGTGACTAGAATGTTCGCCTGTTATGTGTCCAAAGGTTCACTTGCATATTTACAATCCGTGTTGATTGTTTGACACGTAAATATCATTAAAAAGTTTGTGAAAAATGCGATGTAGAATATCACAT
The DNA here is from genome assembly GCF_048541705.1 of Temnothorax americanus. NCBI lineage: Eukaryota > Metazoa > Arthropoda > Insecta > Hymenoptera > Formicidae > Temnothorax > Temnothorax americanus. Next base: position 1,784,275 of record NW_027509751.1, read on the forward strand.
AACTATATATAGCTGTTGTTTTCTGGAGAGTCTTAAATGGCTTAAAGAGCTCTAAAGCAGGAAGGACGACAGTTCCGCGATACCGTGTATAGCTATAAGGAAAGGAGGAAGCTGGATTAGCTTCCTGTGTATACCGTGCAACATTATTTACAAAGTTTGCTTATGCGTATCATGCGCGAATTTAAATCGACAATATTTATATAATGGCTACATCGCGAAGCCACCGCGTAACCATTTTCCGCACTGCGGCGTAAGCAAATATTTAACGAATAAATAAATGACGGTGTAGAAGAACGGTATAAAGAAGAATTTCTACCGACGAGCTTCTCGAACGTGCTTTTCGACTCTCTCGCGCATAATGTATCGACATTGGCTATGCGTATCGCGCACGTATTCTAACATTCTCGTATACCTAATAATGTTTATTCCTGATTTTATTGCAGACCACGAGCGTGGGTGGTGGCAGCGTAGTGGAGAAGCTATCGTTCTACAATCACACGGAATGTGAATGCAAGGAGAGGTCCGAGTACGACACGACGAACGAGAAACCCGCGGACCAGAGAGTCTATCGGCACCATCAGTCTTCATCGCCCCCTCAAAACATGAAAAAACCACCGGCGAGAAAACCGTAAGTTCGCGAAAGAGCATCTTTTAACAATCCGCAACTATTGTCGATAGAACATAAAATATATCGAAACTATTTTATTTAAACCCATTCATTTATATTGTACTCGTATTTTAACGTAATAGCTTAGCATTTTTAAACAGAGAAACGGTTCAGAAAATTTCTCACTATCTTATAATTGTTGCTGAAAATTAAACTCGTTAATCCAATAATTATTTAAGAAATTTACTTCAGATGCCGTTGCCCATCGGAATTCACGCCGAGGATCACCCCAGAAGGAATTTGCCAGTGTAACTGCTACGAGAGCAACGAAAATTGTATAAAGACCAAACGTGGGAAGGTATTCTTCTCCCTTGCGGACAGAATGTGAGTACGTCTACCTGCAATTTTGCGATACTTTGCATACTTCGTATGCCGAAAAATATTTCAGTATACGCGTGCATGAGCAAAGTGCGACGGTAAAATATCGTGGCACCTACATACTAATCACCGCGGCATTTGCAAGACAAAATAATGCGAACTCCGTTTGCATACCTACGTATAGGTACCGTAAAATTTCAGTATAATCGCTTTGCGGGACTTTCAAGTCCAATTTAGCTTCAACTGTACTTTTTTAAACATTCACACATTGTAACAAATACGTTTGCTCTGGTAATCTCGTTGTTCTAAAAATTTCGCTCGAATAAAAACTGATTTCTCAGCTAAAAACTAATAATGTAATTCTGCACATGAAAAGTACTCCGATATTCGTAGAACGATTATTTAAAAATGTAAAGGAACGTTTCCGACCGACCAGCTCCAATCTGTGTCATATCTAATTTTTTTGGCTTACAGATGCATTCAGAACAACGAGTGCGCAATGCCTAACTGCGAGTTCGGCGAGTACATGAAGTGGCAAGGCAAGTGTCCGCGGAAGAGGGACACTTTCGACGCGATGACGAACTACCGCACGAATCTGAATCATCGATTCAGAAGCTAAACGGGCCGCGGCAGACGGCAACGGCGAAGAGAACGAGGATGACAATCGCGATAAAATGCGATTCTAGTGCCAATGAAGACGGAGAGCACGCGACGAAGCGCACGAGAAACCGACGGTGCCATTTTCTTCTATTTTCTTTTAAATGTTTTCGTCAGAGAGAGAGAGAGAGAGAGACTCGCTATATGTACATGTACGCGTATGTTATGTGTATAAAAAAATGTACGTCGTTATTTAGGCACGCGTATGTATCGTCGTCGCTTCCTTTCTTTTTCTTGCCGCGATCGGCGAGGATACGAAGTGATAACGGTCGTCGATTTTTCGGTACCGGTGATCGTCTCGCGGGGACAGTAATATAGTATTTCGATGTTTAATTGATGAGGTATAATTTTATAGCGCTCGATGTTCAGCGGCGGTTCTCTCCATCGCGAGAGAGAGAATAGTAAGTTGATATTCAATCGTAATAAGATTTTGAGTCGTTAAGATAAGAAGATAAGATTTTATGTTAACTGAAACGATTTCTCTCTAGGATAGAACGATATATATAAATTAACGATTGCATTAGAAAATTATCAGTGACGAGATAAAGTGCTTCTAATAATAATCTTCGTGGAGAAAAGAGTGACTGTCTATATTGAGCAAGAATCTCGACGGCAAAAGAAACTTGCCGAGTAAAATCGCGCGGCCGAGCCACCGAAATTGTGCACGTAGATCTGACATGAGAGGGTGCGATAACGTCTCTAAGTTAATTAATGATAATTTTATACGATAAGCGATACCTCGGGTGTCGATAGATTTTACGCTGAGAAGAAGACCTCGGACGTGAGCCTAGTCTGAGATCCTGTTTCCGTTCTGCGCGAGAGAGCTCTCGGTTCGTTGGATCACGCGTGGATGATCGAATTTGGCGAGCTGAATTCCCCGATGCTTGCACCCCCTCCCCTCCCCATGATTTTTACTTCTTCAATTAAACTATACGCAATTATATGACTAATATGCTTATTATGATGAATGAATAAGAAATACCAAAGCACGCGAAACACGGACACGAGCGATCGCGCAGAATCGAAACAGATCGTTAATGTAGTTCCAATTTGTATGTTACACGATTACAGAATATCTCTATTGTATTTAATCGAGCATTGATGTACACCCCCCTCCCCCCACGTTCGTTAATTTAATATTTAATCAAGAGAGAGAGAAAGAGAGAGAGAGAGAGAGAGAGAGAAAGAAAGAGAGATAAAAAAAGAGAGAGAGGATTGGGCGCTCTGTTCTTACACCTTCACGCAAGTGATGTAACACACGTGGGTGGCCTATCCACGCGCTGCGAACCGCGCGTTTGTATAACTTTGTATTTTTTATGTTATTAATAAAACAGCAAAATCACAAAGAACTAAGTACGGTAGACCAATTGTGTGCGTCGAAACGTAAATGCGTGCTTGGACTATGCGATTGTCTGCGGATACCGCCGCTTTTCTTTACTACGTGACACTATAATATAATCTAGAGAATATAAAATATAATACTGTACGATTTCACTTCTTATCTCATTCTCCCTCTTCCAATCTCAATTCTCAAAAAATGGTTTCCTATAATTTAATATCTCTACAGTCTACAATATAAAAACATATATCTTATGTTAAATTAATATATAGATACCTTCGCGGTTTTTGCAATTAAGCTTTCTAAAATCTATTTATCCTATTAAACCTATCCTATTTATGAATATTGAACTCTTACTCGTAAATCTCTTTGGATGGAATCTTCCATCTTGCATTTAACGAAAAGTCAAGCGAAATATCGCCCGAGGATGAAAGAATAATCGCGCGTTTTTTATTGCTCGAATCTAAAAGGATCGCAGAAACTGCTCAGACTTTTTCGACGTAAGGAATTAAAAATCGCGGGAGAACTGCGTGTCTGCCTCCACGTGACATTCTTCAGTCCAAATCGGAGAAGCGTTAGATTCCTCTATTAGTTTCATTTTACGATAATGCGGGCGCTCGATAAAGTTCATTGTGTTTCTTTATTTTCAATAATTATGCTTCTAAGTGCAATCCGGATCGCTTGGTACTCGTGAAATTTACGAGCGGAATACGCTAGAAATTTCCCGGGGGAGTGTCATCCCGTTTGGATATCGATTGACAAACAGGACCTCTTATTAACCGCCCCACTATACGATATCTGATCGAAAAGCATCCGCTGACAGATCCGTCGGCGGAAGCCCATAGATAAATCTACGCGAGTCCTATCCCGTTGATTGATAGAGCTCGGAGCTATCACGACGTGGTTTGCGTTGATGATGATAGGAAATTCCATAATTTTCCTGACGCAACACATACGCATACTATCATGTTACTCTTAAGGTAGGCGTCTCGCTACGTGCTAGTCATGCGACTGTTTGTAGGTTTTTACGTTCAGAAATATATTTCAGGCAATTTTTGCTAAGGGAAAAATAATTTTATGACGTATGGTGTAAAATTTCATACGTGACAAAGTATGTTACTTTTTCCAAATTATGTGATTTTTTTCATTTGACTCCGTTTTGATCGGCTGATCATGCGAGTCGTCGAAAAAGGTTACAAGTGAGAAAAATACTTTTCGATTGAATTTTGACACGTACCGAGCAATTAATGCAAAATTTGTGATTTTCGAGATCGATTTTTTAGAGTAAATAGTCGGTAAGGAGCCACAGAAAAAGTCGACTGCAAAGCTGATCATATAATTTGATATAAAATCCGAAATCAAAAACTTTATCTAATACATGCCCTGACGAGACGACTACCTTAATCAATTGCATATCACATGTATGTTATCAATATGCGTAAATCAGGGCGCACATAGTGTAATGAATCTGAATATTAGTAAATTAATATTAGTAATGAATATTATAGTAAAAACAAGACGATTCTTTTTATGTATTAACCAGAAACCCTTGGTAGAGAAACATATTATGTTTTCGTTTATTATTTTTGATAACTTTTTATTAAACTTGCGGTCGTTATTAATTTGGCGAAAAAGCAACGAAATAAGAAGAAAACGCTTCCGGAGCTATAAAATATTGCTTTCTACAGGTTTACATTTATGTTCAATTCTTACATTTCAAAATAACATAATAATATAAATAATAATGTTATCGCAATTACATATTATTATACTGTTTATAAAATCATCTAAATTATTTCTAAAACAATATTTTATTTTTATTTTACATTTAATATATATATATATATATATATATAATAAAATATTTAATCAATAAATTTAAAATTAATTTAATCAAACCGGTAAAGACATACTTGGCAATATTTTATAAAATAGTGTAACAGGATAAAATTTTGAATAACATTAGTAATGAGAAAAGAGAGAGATTTATTTAAGAAAATGTAATATTAATTGCACTTTAATCTTTACATATTAGAATTTTACGTGCTGATACATAACTAGTAACATAACAGAATCATAAATCAATCCACTCTGTAATTACAAACCTAAATCACGGAGCAATGGCCTAGGGTTAATTACAATGAAGATACTATTCTCTGCTCCCAACCTTTTGTATAAGTATGCAAATTCATTCAACCAGGAAAACATTGGTATCGAAATATGTACCATACTAAGATAAAATCTATTTCATGGCCCGATATTTATCAATATTTTTGAACATATTTATCTATCATTTATCAATTTATCTTATTAAAATAATTAGTAGATTAGGAGTTATTAATCAAAAAAATCTACATTAAGCTAGTACACTTGAAAATAAACATCAAACTAATCAGCTATTATTGATAACAGTTATATTTGTACTTATCCGTTGCTTTCTAGAAACGCAGCCTTTACTGTTCAGCATTTACCTCTGTATTATGTTCCTGTAAATTATTGTTTCTATGCATATATATTCGTATTAATTCGACAAAATATAATATTTAGTTTAGAAATAAAGTTCGAAAAAATGCAATATAAATTATACACGATTATTTTATTTGTAAATTTAAATATAAAAGATTACATATTTTTATGGTTTCCATACGAAAATTACGTTACGTACGTTACGTATTTGTCTCTTTTACACAATAGTATAAATACAAAATCTACTTTTACGAGTTGATAAGTTTAATCATTTACAAGATGGAGAACGCAATCTCTATTGATTCCGCTTTCTTTTAACGATGTATTTACACGTAGCAATCTCTTCGGCGAATACCTTTAAGTAACGATATCAATTGTGAATTTGAAAACGGAAGATGAAAGATTAAATAACTTTTGCAAATAATTTTTGTAATTATTATTAATTTTTGTAAATTAAGAATATCAAGCTAAACAGTCAGATATTTCCTCACCCGCTCAACACCACTTTATACCCTCTATGCCCAGATGTTTGCATAGCTTTATCAAGTAACTCGTATAATTTTGCCACTGATTCATCGGCCAAGACATGCACTAGATATATAGTACTACCGGTTAACGATCTAACTTTTAATCGAAGCTCATTCGATTTTCCAATAGCTTCATTAACCTGGCGCAATAATGGAGGCTGAAATAGTAAAATTTGGTTTCTTAAATAAAAATTTTGAACGTATCTGACTTTTACATATCTTCTATTCAGTTTTCTGACTGTTAACTTGATATATGTTTCTCACCGTACTCTTTCTTGCACAAGTAGCCGATCTCGAACCTCGAGGATGTTTCATCGCGAAATATTCAGAGGTGAGATTGGTAATCTTAAGCTCATTGATATTATTTATTTCCGCTGTGCTTAATGTTTTAGACCGTAATACTGATTGACTGATACCCAATCGCTCTCCCGACGAACTGGCGGATTTCGAACGTAATCGGAGGCGATTTTCAACAATCTGTGACCTACTAGGAAAATTTAACTTGAGTACATAAATAAATGTTGATTATTTTATTCATGGGAAAAAAACCTTGATGATGATCTATCAGAAACGCTATGGTGTCTCGTTCTACTATTACTTGCAAATCTCAAAGTATCTCTTGATTTAGATGATTGCTCATTCATATCATACTCCATATTTTTTGTGGCTAATTCTCTCTTTTTCGGGGGGCAGAAATATATATATATATAATATATATAATATTAATATACATAAAATATTATAATATTTCGATATTCAGACATTTTTTAGCAGATAACTATTATAAAGATTTACTTTTTCTCGCCGACTGCTTCGTGCCAATTCGGCATTAATATGTGACTGAAGGTGGGAACTGGAGCAGATATTATTGTGTGAAGCTAAAATCTGCGATCTCAGGGAAAATAGATCGACAGAAAGCGATTCCGAGATTTTGGGATCCAATAAACTAATAGAAAGTATAAAAATGCGTTATAAATTTTTTAGCAATACGTAATAATAATCAGCTTATAATTTCTTTATAATTATAAGATAAATTTGCTTATTTTCAGTATTTCAGGATGTATATTGCGGTATAGAAAAGTCAGGTACTTGAATATTTATTTGTTTAGAAGTTGTGATATTACCGATCTGGAAGTGATAAAAGCGGAATGTTCTCGGAAGTGTTATCTTTTGCCGAAGGGATTGCACGAGTAGATCTTTGGTAAACGTTATTTGATCTCCGTAAATTTGTCGATAACAAGTTATCTACTGGAGTTTGCTTTCCCAACCGATATCCTTGGCCAGGAAAGCAAGCGGAATCATCTACGTGCAATTCTGTTCTACGATCTTCGATCTACGAATGCAAGTACAAATTATAATTATAAGAAGAATGCGGGCTAAATTTTATTAGTCCCGTACTGATCAAAGAATCCAGGGAAAAAGCGCGAAGAATATATCTCATTATGTATAATGTATATTCTAAAATTCTGTTGCACTATTCTAATACATTTACCATAAAGGGCACTCCATCAGGATATTCTTGTTGCAATTCAGATGGAAAATATCCATCCAGAATATCGCGGATAAACGAGATTGCGGATGGATCATTGTAAGATCGCAATGGTTCTCCATTGACGCACATACCGTTTTTATAAAATTTCAACGTCATGCAGGGAGGAGTCTTTAATTAAAATGTATAAAGAAAATGCTGATTGACAATATGTGTAAGTGTAATCACTAAATAATTAATAAACATATTAACTCTAACTAATCAATAATAAATATTCTTCTCCGACATTTGCGAAATATATATTAAAAATGTATCACGTGCGGTAATTTTGTAAGCGTATAAATCTCGTAAATATTGAAACAATATAGAAGTACGCCGTACAAAACTAGAGCATTACTTTGAATGTCGCTCCTCCTCCTTTCTCATTATGATGAATGTGAACTTCACCCTTTCCCGCAGCTAGGTTCAACTGATCGATATTCGCAACTAACTGCTCATAGCAGGCGTTGATATAATTACTACAATGAAATTATAACTAATTGTTAGATCGGTTACTTCTACTTCTAGCCAATAGCAAATAGTTTATTCTAATTACTTGCTACCATCTACGTTTGTCGTATTTTTGGGGTCACCCACCCATATTAACCCGTAATCAGCTAAGAATTTCTGCAATATCAAAATGACGCAATTACTAATTACTAATTATGTTTTAAATATACAGAACGGACATATTTAAAACATAAATTTAAACCTCCATCTCGCTGATCTTGTGTTCTAGCGTTAGACATCGTTGATAGAAATATTCGGAATTACTAGCTTGATTTCGTTGCTCTTTCTTTCGTAGCAACTCCTGACTCTTGTACTTAGTTTCCCATTCTTTAATCTACCAAAGTAACGTGATATATCATCCGGAAAAAAGGAGAGAAATTGTATCGAAAAACAGTTCATAAAAGTACGAAAAAATATAAGAACAGAATACGCAAAGAAATGAATTCGATGATATTTTATAACTAAATTTAATAAACACACAATACAAATACGGAAAGACCAGCTCTCTACTAAGCTGACTATGAATATTATGAAATAATACTACATTCTTAGATTATTGTAAATAAAGCGTACAGAGAACCTTCCGCTTTAAGCGTCCAATTTCCTGATCTTTAGTTCGCAAGCCTTCCTCAGCTTTCGTCAAAACGGATTGCATCTTTCGCATTTGTGACTCAGCTTGATGCAATTGTTTCGTCAACATACCAATAAGCTCACTTTCTAAAAATCAATACATTTCGCGATAGCGGATATACAATACCAAATAAAATTACAAGTGAAAAGAAATACAAGTGCTCGATCCTTAATGTAAAACTCTCTTTAAAAACGCTAATAAATTTTGTTACGTATTTAAATTTAAATAGTAATTAACTTCTTTCCAACCCATGCGTCTTGTATTATTATAAAATAGAAAGATTGTAAAATACAAAACCTTCTTCGATTACATCATTTACAGCAACGGAATTTCTAGTCATTTTAGATACATTGTTCCACAATTTTCTCGCGGAAAGATTCGCATTGGAAACCTAATACTCGAATGAATTAATATAATTTGACACAACATAATTTGACAACTTATATCCATAATATATGTATATATTCCACAGCTACCGTTTTATTAACTCGAGTTGAAGATTTGCCATAACTAAGCATGATTTTGCTATCTTTCGATAGATCTGTCTTCAGATCTCCCGTTAAGGTATCCGATATACATGTTGATGAAGGCAATGTCTTTAATCTAGAGCGCAAGATATTATTTGTTAATTATTATTTCTCAAAAAGCAATACGTTGAATAATTACTAAGAAAATGCATATTTTTCATCGTTACAATCATAAAACATCCTAATATAACCTACTTGCAATTGCTGTCGTGTGACAAGATTAAGGCATTTTTTGAAAGTCTCTTTCTCGAATGAACTGAAGAATTTCCTTGATTCATGTTATGTATAATGGCATTAATTAACGAATTTGACAACATTTACATGAATTTTCTTACGTCGCCAAAAAGTAGTTATTCGCCCGAAGTTGTGTTTACAATATGCGACGTAAGAAAAGTCGATTCAAGTAAATTCGATAAATTTGTTCGTGTTGCTTGAAATCCCCAAAAATTTTTGCACTTATTTGAGATATTAAAATACGTAATATAAGAAAAGTGACGCTAATTTTTACACAGCATAACAGCAGAAAAAATTTTTAATTCATATCTTTTCTTTTTAAGTTTAATGTCAGTATCTACTTTTGGTACCTATATTGATTAAATCTCAGAAATTATATGATTTATACTTTCATTTAATTTATATATTTCAATGTTTATATAATTTCTCTTTCTATACCGATGTTTGTTTATTCGCGAATCAACCAAGCACTGATTAGAATATTATTCAATTTTAATGACGAACTTTTGCACACTATGTTTTATTATTACGATTTATTATATAAATAGATTTTAAGATCTCACACAAACTAATTAAATAAAAGATCCTAATATTACATCTTGAAATATGTAGTAAAAATAAATATAGGATATTCCAATATTGAAGACTATGATCAAAAAATTACAATATACAAAATAAATATCAGATTTAAAATTAATTAATTAATTAATTAATTAATTAATTAATTTTAAAATTAATTTTAAAATTTCTAAAAATAACTAAAGTTAACAAAAAGATTAACAAAAATTATTCAAATTTAATAATATTTTAAAAATTTGATTATGTTTTAGAATATATAATATAATATTTTTAATAACGTCATAATATTTTAATAAGAAATAATTGTAATATTTATATTAGTTTGCGTAATAAAATATTCATTTCTGAAAAAGTTTTTGAATTTTTTACATAAATTATTACATCCACTTTTAGACACGTGCGCACACTTATGGCAAAAATTGTATGATTATACTTCGAAAATGACGGCTACTGCGACGAATCACACATATAATTTTCCAGTAATTTATAGATATGGAACATTTTGCATGTAGACATTGTACAACATACACCTAGGCCGGTATTCATAATCAGACCTTATTTCAAGACTTTCTTAAGTAATATTTTAAGATGCTAATACGGCTCTGTGATTGGTTAATGGCATCTTAAGATCGTACTTAAGACGGACTTAAATATAAGAACCGACTATGAATACCGGCCCTAGAACGTCGAAGTAAAGAGTCCGACATTTTTTATTTTGCTATCTTGTACATAAAGATAAAAAGGGAAGTGTTTCTCCTCGCAGCTTCTCCCTGTGTCCAACATAGCTCAATAGCTGTGACAGAACTTATACTTATCTAACAGATCCCGTCTTTCTCAAATACTGACTCCATTTTAAAAAATCAAATCACGCATTATACTTTTGATATTAGGACACATTTGACTATGACCATATTTTAGAAGAACTCTCTGTTACTCGATTGAGCCTGATTAAGCTGAGTCTCTTAATTACGAGTTCTTGTCTGTAATGCAAAGCGAATGCACCTTCGACTCAATATACTACTATATTTTAACTTTGCTTGCCTATGTATTGTTGCCAAACAAAGTTGGTCAAAAGAATAGGATTTTTCTATCTAGAACTTTTTTTCTATCTTATCAACACTTTAAAACATTAACATTACGTTTTGCACGTAAAGATGCGATTTCAATTGACGCTAGAAACCAGCGGCAGCGTCAAGAAAATGTAGTGGGGAAGAAGTTCCGTTGAATTTTGCGGTACTTACGCTAAAAAGTTGAGACGGTCTGAACTTCTTCCCTTTAACAGTTAAGTATCGCACATTCGCGTCGGCGCATTGAGCCTCCATCGATCGCTTGGACCTTGGACATTGCTTGCTCATGAGTCACGTGATCACGACGGTAGTAACGTCATCAAAGGAGCCGACGCAAGCCGACGTAATGATTGGTAATGGTTGCGTCGGCACTGTCGGCAGCGGTCGTGCTGTGCATTTGGTGCGGCGTTCCACCGGTTTCCGCATTTCGGTTCGGTTCGCTTCATTCGCCTCTCCTCTCAGTCTCCTCGCCACGCCTGCCTTAGCCGCCCGCTTTGCCGCTCCCGCTTCCACTCTCACGAGTCTCACGCGGCTTATCGTGAAGCAACGCGCTTGTCGCGCTTCTCTCGTCGACGTGAGTGAACACACGCCAATATTGTCGCGTGTGCGTGTGCCGCCGCGTGGATAAAAATGCCGCGCAAGAGAGCATCCACGTTACACGAGACATCCGCTGGACGCAGAAACGCCACTAAAGTGAGTTCCGATCGGTTGCCCTTCGATTTGCACGATCTTTGTGATTCGCTGCGCTCGAAAGCAGACACGACGGACCACGTGTTTCTCAAAAGTTGAGGGAGTCGGCGTGTTTAACCTCAAATGAGCAATGGCCTTAATCTACTACAATGAAGTACTTTGTCGGGCGGTAGCTCTCAAACCTACATCACAATCTAATTTCATGACTTTTCGCGATTTACCCCGTTTACCGTTCCTATACCTAAACACATTTGGTGTATTATCCAACGTCGTGTAATGACGGGGCTAACAGTTTTTCCTTCAGCGATGCATGGAAATAAGTTATTATAAAGTTAGTATTTCCTATTTCTGTGTCTACCGTATGTGTAAAAACTGATGGAATTGTCTATTATTTTTACTTTGGGTGGGACAAATTGAAACAAGGAGTTGAAGATGACTTAATGTATGAAATTAATGTGTAAAAAGAATTGCAATTTCTTCAATAATTGATTATCATAAATAACAAGATTTACAAGAGTTACTCTTTCCACCTTGCTTTAAAATATTCATCAACGAAGAAGCCAATTGCAGTTTGAATCACCGTTGGAGATCGACTGTCAGAGTCGTCATAAGTCAACTACATCGAGCGAATGGTAATCACAGTAAGACATCAATTGGGAGAGATTTTCTAGAAATCTAGGCACTAACTTGGCACAATTTAATGTGTAATATAGCATTCTATTTTTCTTATTAAGGACTGCAATTTCAATATTAACAAATAGCGAGACAGATTATATGGAATTGACACCACTATGCACTATTATAATTTACACGAATGGTAACAGTTGTATATATCATATAACGAAATTCTCAATGATAAAAAAGTCAACTTTCAAAAGCTACACATTACATATAAAGGAAACCATCCATGTCTCTTAGCCGCAGCTAATCAAAATCAAATAGAGACTTCTTAAGGTTTCCTTGTCAATAAAACAATTCTCACAGTAATCGACACGTTCTTTTAATCATGTTACGTAATCAGGAAATTGTACAGCTAGAGAAAAATCGTTTTGCCTTGTGTATGTATGTGTGTGTGTGTGTGTGTGTGTGTGTGTGTGTGTGTGTGTGTGTGATACCTGTTGGACATAATTATAGCCATTTACTAAACGGGATTTTGTAGTAACTTACGATAATTTACTGTATTATTGTAAGTTATGTACAATGACATAATTTTGCGTAATAGTTCAAATCGATCGAGCCGAAGACTTCGTAATGAAGAACTGACATTTCCTTTAACTTATCAATTGTCTTAATGAAGAAATTTCGCCACAAAATTGGGATTAATTATCTCATAGCGTCTCACAGTTAACCTTATTACACGATCGAGGCAGGGCAGGTCATGCAATTCGACCAATAGAGTTGTACTCCAAAAGCAAACACAAAAGTGACGTGCGTCATAACAACGTAACGTATTCGTTAAATATAATTTCGTTTCTAATTGTAAGAAACAAAACGTGTTTTCTATATTAACAAAATGTGATCTATTATCAATTTGTTAGATAAACGTATTACTTTGTATGCACAAGGTAAAAAAAAAACGTTGACAGGAAAACGACAATAATGTGCCAAAGAAAATAATAAACAATGAATTTAATATATTTATTGAGAAAAAAAAATTTGTTTGTGAATAGCAGCCGAAACGGACAGTGAATTTGTGAATTTGCGGTTTAATCGAGGGTTTAATACATCTTACAATTAATACGTTTACGCGAGCGTTACTTTTCTGTAGTAATATTTTACTAACTCATCATTATCGGAAGAATAATCCGTACGCTAAGAGACCATTGAAACTTGTAAGGTTAAATAAAAAATAAGCATTAAACGTTATCATTTGCTTCATTATAAATTTATAATACAACACGAACTATCGATCAAAGAACGCGGTCTCTGTTTCACCGCAGAATATACTCAGTCAGAATGTTCCAACAGTAAAATAATTTATGATAAGTATGTATGATAATGTACTTTGTATCGACAACTTTATACACGTACTACGTACTGGAAATGTAATGGCAAATTCTTATGACTCGCGTGAAAGAACTTGGTAATAAAAAAAAATGTTTTTTCCTTGGACTGAGAGAGAGAGAGAATATTATCATTTTTGCCAATTTTTTTCCGAATCAGTTTTAGTACTTTATCTGTGATCATCGTCTTATCAGGATCATGCACGAGTTAGATCTATTGTTAATGATACATTCAATTAATTTTATTATTGATGTAACGCATTTTTAAATTCTCGTGTTCATTTATCGTTCTTGTAAAATTCTTATATAAAATAATCATTTCAAAGTTATTCTCTTAAATGTGCACCAATTATTTCTTAATTATATCTCACTCCATCGCGATAGAAATATGATAAATCCGCAGTTACGTAATCAGCAATTACGTAATAATTACCTTTTTATCGTATATATACTTATTTATCGCATTATATCGAAATTATCGGAAAAATAATCAAGTGCAATTAATGCTTCCATAACAAGATATAGCTATAATAATTTTTTATTACAAAAACGAATATCGTTTCTTCATAACTATTTTTTTGGCTTTAGCTAATTACGCAGATATTGTTTTTATTTCCATTTGTTCGGTCTAACAATAAGTATAATTCACTCCTCATGTTTTTCCTTATATAAGGAACGTATTTGATAAGTCATTCGTTTTAAACTTTGAATTTAGTACATGACCGTCAATAACCAACTACTAAAAAACTTCACATTCGCATGACGTACTACCTGAGAGGAATAATACAATATTCCACATACTCGTCTCGCACTGTACCAAGAACACGATCGAAAACCGGCGCAATGGTGGGGTCAATGAAGATAGTCAACGCCTCGTGGTCCGGTTGCCTTTCAGTGTCGACACTTCGTTCCGCCTACAATCATGTTGATCGTATCGCGATTTCTTCCATTCGCGCTACACGTTTCGAGTCGCGTCTGTTAAATTTCGTAAAGTTGTGATCGCGTTCTTCTGCCCATTTCTATACTAATCTTTGACGTAAGTGATATCTCGAGCGGACTCATCGAGAGCAATGTTGACGCGACAATTTTATATTTATCACAAACGCATTTAAAATTTGTTATAATTCGCTGTTATCAGTGTGACGCATCGGGGTTATTCTGCATTCAACATGACTTTCGGAAAACGAGTAAAATGCTAATGTTACGGATTTTTTTATTCGCCATTTGCTAACAAATCACATTCATCGAACTAAATTACCATCACTACCATTTCAACATCGAAATCGCCTTCTTGACATGACTCTTTGATATTGAAGATAATGACGTATTGTATGGACTTTGAAAATCAAATTAATTGACTAACTTACTATTGATTTTCGGCAAAAGACAGAAGATACAATAATAATTACAATATATTTCTGAACATCGTATTTATAATATAAATCCTTCGTTCAAAAGCTTAAGTGTATTATATCAATTTTTAAATTTTATAAAACGTCTCACTTATATCTCGAGATCGTTCCATTTCTTAAGAAAAAAATGAAGATAGCGTTAATATAATATTTGCAAGAGGTTCTGTTGAACTTAACAAACGTAGAGTGGTATTCATAGTCGGATTTTATATTTAAGACCGTCTTAAGTACGCAATCTTAAGATGTTATGTGAACACAAAATCATCTTAAGACATTATTTGCATAATGAATTATAGTTAGTAGTATAATCATATAGATTTATAGCATCTTAAGACATCATTTTTAGCACAGAATTTTTAGCATCGAGACATTATTTAAGACGGTCTTGTGAAATAAGAACGGACTATGAATACGGACCGTAGACAGTTTCCAACGATGCTTTTTTTTTTCAAAGCAGAAAAATATAATCCATAGTTGGACATAGTATTTTCAATTTTAGGCATATTCACAACATCATGTGTGGCTCTGAATGTATTATAGTGTTATTTATTCAGTGAATTATCTGATATTTTACCTTGAAACACTAGATGCAAATAAAGTGAAAGATAATCGTAACTGTACCTTAAGATCTAGTTTGAAATTTTTCTATTAATACGATTACACATTCAATCTGATCTTTAGAGAATTTACATAAAGTTATATAACGAAACATAGAATGAATTTTATCTGCATACATCGTAAAATTATTCTATGAATTTTTGCAATTGTTTTAATAATCACCCGCACGAATTTTTGTTGACAATAAATTTATGCTTATATACTTAATTCATTTTTATCACTTTTATTCTTTGTTGCTTAAATAACATACTTGATATGATAAATTAAAAAAAAAATATTCTGTGTATGTGTGCGTAAGTGTGTGTTGCAATATTTTTCTTTATTGCGTATTCTATCAAATTAATCTTGATATTATAATCATTACATTGTCTCGAAATAAAATAATTATAATCTCGTATTTTGTGTTAATAAAAATTAAATGTATATAGTTTTAATTTTAATGCACATTTCGTACGCTATCCATTTTTAAAGATTATTTTTTTATGTTTTATGTTTCTAATTCGATAATATTATTTTTATTATTACGTAAAATTATTTTTGCATGATCATCATTTACCTTCAATGTCAAGCTTTGTCTTTAATCAATTCCGCATTTTTTGTGCATAAATGACAGTCTCGACCATTTTTTTGCGGAAGTATATCATTGATTTTGTACGATTGCTCGTTTAACTTTAATTATTTCTTTATGTAAATCGCGAGAAAGAATAACTAAACATTGTATTTAAATATCGCAGATATTAGAATTGAAATCTATACGATTATATACTGCTAACTATATTGTACAAAATTGAAAAATATATCAAATCGTGATATTTTAAGTGGTTTTTTTTTTATTTAATCTAATTCGCTCATCACACACACACACACACACACACACACACACACACACACACACACAAATAATAGCACCTTTCTTTAGCCATTTTGAAGAATATACGAACCTTATTTTGCAGAGAAAAAAATGTGATAATTTATTAAGTGACATATATATATATATAGTTAGAATTGTATTATATTGTATATATATATATATATATATATATATATATATATATAATTTAAAAAATAATTTAAATAAATAGTACAAAATTCTTCATATGTTTATCTATTATTCTACAAAATACAAAAGATTCATTTACGTAACAAGTATACATGAAAAATCTTTAAACAATAGGAGTTATACTATTGCTATATATATTTTTTGTTAGTAAAATACAAAACCACAATTTGTAACTCGTTAATTGAAAGAGAGATAAAGACTCATCATAAAAAACTCTGTATATAAAAAATAATTATTTTCTATAATGAAATTGATTTCCGTATTCTTAATGAAATCGCAGGATATTTATAAATAAATTTTTGCGGAGGCTTCCACAAAGAACTTCAAGAATGTCGATATGAGTTTCGCGTTGGAATTTCATTCTGTTCTCATAAATCATGACCTTGATGCAATAGTTCGAATATCTTACAAGTTAATTGACGCCATTTCATACTTGATAAAGTGAAAGTAACTGATAAAATTAAAACGTCACGTCGCGTAAGAGTTAAAAAACTCACTTTTATAAAGTGATAATTATTAAATTAGATTATTTTTCTCTATTTTGCAGACTCCAAGGTGATCTTTGTGTTTTCACCGTGTACAACAAATTCGTTTTTGTACTCTGTTCGAAAATCGAAAGCTCCACGCAAGAAATGGAAGAATCTCAAAGGTAAAGAACCCATTTTAAATAAATATTCTTATTTTTGTTCATATAGCCCCCTGCAATAGCGTTATCGGCGTATCCATTGCGTAGTATATTTTTTATTTTTATCATTTTAAATAAAAATAAGTGTTTGATACCATCGTGTATTTTAGGAAACTTGTAATTATTTTATTGCATTTTTAATTATCACCTTTTTTCATCTCACTTGCAAATATTAAAGTCTGAGTATAATTAAAGTCTAAAAATAATCATTAAAAATTCTATTTATTGTCACTAACTGTTTCGTCTTACTGCGACATTGCATATCATGCAGTAATTTTACCTTACACTCCTTACAGATATGAGGAATCTGATATGTATAAGGAACAGCCACCTTGCAGCTTACGAAAATTGGGAGGTAATCTTTTTTGTAGCCTAACTTAAAAGTTTTTACTTAAAAAAAAAGAAAGAAGAAAGGAGTCAAAGTCACGGTAATCGCCAATAACCAAATGCGCTTTCTAATGCAAGTCGATACGATCAATATTGCGCGATACTTGATAATCACTAATCAAATTAAATTGATTTTCTTATTGCAGACATGGTTCCAGCACGTGTCGTGCTGTATATGCTTTCGTTTTCCGGATTTCTCGTGTCTTTCATGATGAGAACAGACATTAATATCGCCATGGTGGCCATGGCGAAGCTGCCGTTAACGTCGAACAATGAAACCGCCGCGGTAACGTCTCACTGTTACACAATATCGAATGCGTCACACGTGGAGAACACCACTGTAACCAGGCCGGAGGTACGCTTGGATATTACGATATTGCATAACGCATAATTTCTTTTTTATTCATGTATCATTATTTCATACTAGCTTCAAAATAGTAATGATTTATTTTCTCGACGAAAAGAGAATCTTCTGACGCGTCAGAGGAAAATTATTTTTTCTCTTTTCATAAAGTCTTCTTTTACCAAGTTGCATTAAAATGCGTGCATATGCAGAATATTTGTTAGTCACAATATCGGAATATATTTTATTGTAGTGACTAGCAGGATCAACAATTTATTTGAATACGAATGCAGTATAGATACTTGGGTATTGTATAACATAAATATAATACAAATGTATTCCACGTGTCAAGAGCACACACACACACACAAAATTTCTTTAAGGAATACTTAAAAAGTGTACGTGTAAAAAGTTTAGTAAGGTAAAGGTACCAATACCCGGACACTTAAGCATAGGAAATGTACCAATACCTGGACACGTATCTGTGTCTGGATACCTTTAAAAAAATATAAATTTATGAAAATAAACGTTTGGATATTATAATTAAAGTTTCAAACTACAAGAAAAAATACTTTTATCTTTGATTTTAATTCGCGTTATACTTATAAATAATAAAGGTGTCCGGATATAGGTACATGTCCGGGTATTGGTACCTTTACCTTAAATAAGAAAGCAAAGTTCTCTGAGAAGAAGTTCAACAGAAAATCAGATATATTGTAGAAGCTAATAATATTATGAATTTCATCATCTATTCTATAAAATATGTCAAGCTTATTTTTTTATTAAATTAAAAAAGTAACGCTCATTTATTCTTTCACAAAAACTGTAGATCCTTTTTTACTATTTCTTTTATGGCTATAATATTTTTGAGAAAACAATTAATAAGTGACAGTAAAAGGATTGAATAAATTTAACTATTTTTAACTTCAGTGAAAAGCTAATCTGCTCAATTCGAGCAAATTATAGAAGAATTTTTATGTATACGCTGCACTACAATATCGTGTCACTTTTTTTTTTTTTTACAGGACGCTGGCGAATTTGAGTGGAGCCCAGCTATTCAATCGGCCATTCTCAGTTCTTTCTATTGGTGTTATATACTTTCGCAAATGCTCGGCGGTGTTCTTACTCAGTACTTCGGCACTAAAACCATATTCGGCGGATCTCAAGCCGTCACTGCCGTTTGCAGTCTGCTTATGCCAACTGCCGCGGAGATTCATTATGGGGCCATGATAGCATTGCGTAGTATACAGGGCATTGCAAGTGTAAGTTATTATCATCGGATAAAATAGCAAACTTTACTGTCATATTCAAACAAAATAAATATCTAAAGAATATCGTAAAGACAACTAAAAGACATTTTAAATCTTTAGGATAAAACAATCTTTTAAAAATCGTTTAAATTTTTCTATTCTTTGGGATAGCAAAAACAGATTTTTATGGCTAATCTTGATTTTTTATTTTTTTGAAAACAGGGACTCACGTGGCCCGCGATGTATGCCGTAATCGGGCACTGGATTCCACCGGTGGAACGCTCACGCTTCATGTCTTCCTTCCAAGGTACGTTATAAGATGCCGGCCGCTAACGGAGATTTTCGTGTGTTACAGTGAAACTTCGTTACGTTCGATTAGGCGAAAACTATGCGCGTACGCTCATATTACAGTCGCAAGTATAACGCCGTAAAGTGAAAGTCGCATATTCTTTTCGATTGTGTTCACGTGAATACTAATGCACGCTTCTTTCAGAGTGGAATATGGAAGTTCGAATGAGAAACTACACATTATTCTTTCAGTCAAAATTCCGGATCAAGAAAATGATCTCTTGCTAAAATGAAAATAATTCTATATAAATGTTGCGCATCGATCTGCGCGAAAATTGATCACTTGTTAATGATCCCGAATAGTTCATCTCCACGAGGTTGCATTCGCCGGACCGAGGGGTATACTCAACAGCAACCGCTCAACAGCATGAGAAAGGCCGAGTATACTTCCAGCTGGTAGAATCAGCCGGGCTCGTCGAACATGTATATTTTTTACACTTATCTTTCTTATATGTACAAATTCTATCTTTTGACTACATCCATTTGTCTGCAGTATGAATTAATAATAAATCTAATCATCTTTCTCACTCAAACTTTTCCAGAGTCGGACCACAAGTTTCGTTTTATCTATTCGTTTTATTTACGATATTGCGCGTTTTTTCTGTTTACTTATTGATCTAAATTATTAAATCTAAGTTATTAGACTTTCTTTCTGCTAGCACAAAATGTGTCTTCGAATGCTGTTTATATCCTTAAATCCGCTTTAAACGATCTATAATTCATTTCAGATTTAGATAGAATTTTATGTTAATTCAATTAGATATATATTTTATATACATATATGTTCCTCAAATGTTTTTCGTATTTTGCACGATATATTAAATTATAAATAAAATTTTATCTTAAATTCTGACATGAATTATAGGTAGTCTAAAGTAGTGTATACTGACTCCCTATTAAATAAAGTTGGCCTTCGTAAAGAAAATACTTCGCGTGATACTAGAAATATTAACTAAATGACTTTTATGTGGGTGCGTTTTATGTATATGTAACATAACAACAAAAGCAATGCTAATGTGAGAGAAAAGATCTATACTTTTTTTCCTAACTTATACGCATACACATAACTTAATTTCTTCATTACAATGCACTTTTTGTGATACCGATCTCTGCGTACGAAGAGTGGCACTTATTTTGCAGGTAGAACGAGTTTAAACTTTTATTATTTACAGACATAGAAGTTTCATTGTCCCACTATTAACAGCTTCATCATGCCTCATCATCGTCCTTGCGTACTAAGTCTTTACTTGAATCGCTTTACAGGGTGAGATACGTACACCTCGACTGAAGAGCGATCATCACCACGCATGAGTCGTAACAAATCAAGACCAAGGCCATTCGACAAGCATCATGTTTCAGCTTGTTCCGGATCGTAGGGTGAGCTATTCCTAACATCTAGGTTGTCTATATTCAGGGTTCAGCATCGGCATCGGATTGACCTATCCGTTGTGCGCGTTCATCATCGTCCATTTCGGATGGAGAGCTGTATTCTACACGACTGGTACTGTCGGTCTCGTCTGGTGTATCTTTTGGTATTTTTGCGCTTTCGACACTCCTGCCTCGCATCCCCGAATATCTAAGCCAGAACTCCGTTACATTCAAGAATGTGTTAGAAACCAAGTTATCGGAGCGAACGAGGTAAAGTGATTTGTATCTACTATGTATCTACTCTGATTTATTAAATAATATCTTTTTTAAGAAGAAACACACTAACATAACTGTATTTTTTTTTAAGGATTTGCCCGTTCCTTGGAAATCTATACTCACGTCTTTGCCGGCATGGGCTATCGGTATTACAACCTTCGGAAGAATATGGGTACATTATGTCTTTATCATTCCCGGCCCGATGTATATGAAGACAGTGTTAGGATTCAGTATACAAGCAGTATGTATTCAAGGAAAAATCTTATTGGAATTTTTTTCAATGTAACGATTAACAGAATAATCAAATTTTTAATTTGTTTAGAACGGTATCCTGTCAGGTGCACCATTTATCTGTAGCTACTTAAGCTCCGTTGTATTCTGTTACGTTGCGGATCTTCTAGTCACGCGGAAAATCATGACTTTAATCACTGTGCGCAAAATATTTACGGCACTTTGTAAGTCCAGCGGCGGTTTCCTTCAACTTATCTAATACTCGGAAAATAAATCTATTTTTTTTCTTTATAGCTCAAGTGGTTCCCGGAATACTCGTGGTTTTAATTGGATACTTAGGATGTGATATTATCTTAGTTTTAATCATATGGTTCATAGCTGTTACTCTCATAACAGCCGGCTATGCAGGCGCAATGGCTAACATCGTTGACATCGCTCCCAATTTCGCTGGTCAGTGCGCCCATTAATTTGTGAATATACTTATTTCTTAAGAATATTATGATTTAAAAATCAATATGTTATTTTTTCAGGGCCAGTGCTAGCGTTCGCGCAGACGATTCACATGACCGCTAGTTTCCTATCTCCTATAGCAGCTGGTCTGCTCACGCAAGAAAGTGTAAGCGTTATATTTTCTTCTTTTATTTTTCCCTATTATTAATTAAAAAGCTAAAATAACATAATGTTCCCAACAGCAATCTCTCGATTCGTGGAGAAATGTATTTGCGGTTACTGCAGGTGTATCTTGCAGTACGTATATCGCCTATCAAATATTTGGTACGGCGGACATACAAGCATGGAACTATCCCGATCAAAAGTATCCTCAATCTGTTCAAGAAGACTCTCGCCCGTTAAATGATTCGTCGCGGGAATAGAGCCAAGTTTGTTTCGAGCCGAAAAAATCCGTCAGAACAAACGTAATGTACCTTTGTTTCGGTTTCTTATTTTCCCGCTATCGTCATTCCTTATGTTAAAACTTAGGTCTTTTAACGCGCAAAACGTAGTCGAATATATGTACGAATATATGAAAAATACCTATTTTCAATACCGTTCTATTATTGTAAATAGATCTGATTGTTGATATGGAAGAAATTATATAGTTATCAAGGTAATATGTATCATAGTGAAGAAGGATATTTTTATGAAATGATTGCCTCAGGTACATAGAATGTTTAAATCAGTTTTTGATATAGATCATACGCAATATACAGATACTATATACTCGAATTGTGCACAAATGTTTGAAGAAATAATTAATATTAAGTAGCGTGCGTTTGTAAGATGTCACACAATCCTAATTAGGAAACGCGCCGTTTTATTTCCAAATATTAAACGCGGACGACACGCAATTGTTTTTGCGTAATATTATTATTCGAACTTAAATTATAAACCCCTTTCTTAATTTGTTATTAGCAATCTTAAGAAAGTAACATTTTTAATCACTCGAATGAAATAAATTCAATGTGAAATCGCACGAATTCCTGCATTCTAAAGACAAGTAATGTACTATATTCTTCAATTTTGCTTGTTACATACTTAAATTCTTTATTCTGAAGTTATTGTATAGTAATTTATTTGTAAGATAACTTACTATTTCTTAACACTTTGAGTGCCAAGTTTCGGCATTGAACTTAATAAATCTAATATAATATTTTAATATTTATTGTTCTCTTTAATGTCTTAGTAAAATTTATATTTCATTAATGTCTTAAATATTTAGTAAAATTATTCTTAATCGAGTAAATAAGACGTCACTCACAAGTGGATGACGGAGTCTTTGCGGAAATTTACGCGTCACCCAGATGACATGGCACTTAAAGTGTTAAGAATGATTCATAAGATGTGGATTTCGTAATAATATGGAATAGTTACTTGTTTTTCTTTAATTATGTACGTACGCTTCTCAGAACAATGACAATTTATATATATATAAGAGTTTAAACATATATACAAGCATATGTATACACATATGTATACATATGTATGCTGGTATATAATTAAAACATCCAAGAATAATAGAGTACTTATTAAGTTTAGAGAGATACTTAAAATATACATCTACTAAACATAGCAACTTTATTTACACAATTCTCAAAATAGAATATAATTTTAATCATCATGCATTAGAGAGAATTAAGTAAAATCATAGAATTGGAGTACTTTTATTGGTTCCTACTTTTTATAATCAGTGCCTTATGGTACATATAGATTTTCAAGGTTCATAAAATTCTAATAGAACTCTCTTTACCTCTACGTCTAGTAGAGATTTTACAAATTAGTATAGATTTATACGTAACATATGTCAAAATTCACGATTATAAATACTATAAACTTGCCACTATATCGTGCTGAATGCGAGAGAATATTTATTGCAGCTGCATTTCGATATATATATATATATATATTCACTGCCAGTACTAAAAATCTATAGTTTACGTCACATACACTATATAGATTTTCAGTACAGGCAGTGACTATCGAAACGCAGCTTATGTAGCGTCATATAAATCGAATTATGCGAATAAATTTTCAAGAGCCTATAATTCCGTATTTAGAGATCAAATATTAATAAATATATTTATTTTGTAAACGTTATAAGAAACTGTTATGTTGCCGGACATTTTATTCCTTTATAAAGTTTTATATTTATGAATATAATATTGCAATGATTCCGTTAGTAGCCTAAGATACATGCATATGCACATGTTTTCTAATAAGTAATGCGAGAATGTCATTAATATTTAAATAATTTTTATTGAAATATCAATTCGATTTGTTTTTCTAATTTTATCTCGTTATTCGTAAATAAAATATTTTATATGTCGGCAACACTTATACATATGTTCTCGTATATTAGTGCACAAGTACTTTTGTTAATACATGAGACTTATGCATTAATATGGTTGTGTCTTTATGTAATATCTCGACGCGTACATGTTACGATATCTTTACCGTATGTAAAGTACATGTACTGAAATTGAACTTTACACATAAAAGAAAATGCACCTACTTTTATTAACGTTTGAGACGTGTAATAAAATAATTTTAAAAACTTGTATTTTACGTTATTTTACACTTGTTTCTTTCAACACAAAGTTCGTCAAATAAATATGTATTATTTCATAAAAACTATAGTATGACGTACGATAAATAAATAATCTTACAATTAGTATAGAATATAAAGAGAACTTATTCTTTTACTTTCTTTAATTATATACGTTTAGTTTATTTCTTATTTCAGATGTCATATATACTCATCTAAATGTTAATATCTTCTTATATAAAATATATTTTAAAAACCCCATGTTTATAGAGGCATTTTCAACTGATGTGTAATAAAAAATAACGTCAATAATATATAATAGATATATTTAATTATTATTGGCATTATATATACATATATTAATTTTTTGTTCCTATTAATTTATCATTATTATTAATATGTAGAATTCATAAAATTTTACCATTTTTCTATAAAACCAAGGACCAGAAGCGTCAAGAAATATAATAGAGTAGCAATAGTATTACATATTTTGTATACTGTATACTAGTAATATAGTACCGTATGCGATAAAATATGTTAAATACCGAGAGAATATGACAGACACTAAATAATGCAGATACGCGATTTAATTCAAAATATATGAACATATAGTTTTATTAATCGCAGCGTTTTTATTACGTGCTTATTAGAACCATATCCGTCTCTTTCCTTTTTATTTTTCCCGTCTCTTCCTTTTATTTGTAAAATTCTATAATCATATTACACATTACATCTATGTATATATATGTACTAGATTTAATGTATATGTACATTCAATTCTCTAAATTTACAGATATAAATTCCTCTAAAATGATTCATGATATTAAATATTCCGTGTAGCCTGAGTTATCAATGAAATAATACGAAGATTATTTTATTAGGAAATGATTATAAATCCTATGTAAGTGATAAATGAGAGAAAAAATATCTGCTAATCGTGAATGGCAAATAAAACAGATTCTTATTCGAGAGTTGGTTATATAATTATTTTAACTATCTCTTTAACTACCGTAAGCTTTTTTGTATTAAATACTATAATACATAAAAATTAATTGAACGTTTCTTATGTCGTGTGAATTCCACAATTTATCATTATTACTAGCTGATTAAAGCTAGAATCAACTCTAATAAATATTAATAGCTGACATATCAATTGGTGACGTGACATTTTTTGCATAAAAAACAGACAAACTAATAACAACATGACAAAAGTGTTTAGTTCGAGGTTTAGTTATTGCACAAATGAGCTCATAAACCAAAAAAAGATTTGATAAGTTAATTTTTATTTGCATTCACAAGATTGTTCTATAAATTTTAAACGACTAATATACCTTCAAATTATTTAATTTTGTCGTAGAAAATAGAAGTTTATGCGAGTAAGTAAATGATATTTCGAGCTCTATTTAATGATCTCATAAATTGTGCATTTTCGTACGCACCATTAATCTCACATATTCCAAAGATAAATATTTTTCAATCCTAATCCGTCTCAGCCTATACATTTTGAAGCAATGGATAAGGTGCATATTTATTTATTTTCATATTTACTATATTTATTTGCAACATCCTGATTCATCTATTTCTCCTGGTCCATCACTTTATATGTATATCGAAATAAAAACAACTTTGACTTACCGATACGATGCGCAGCAGCGGAGATGTAACACTATATACGTCGATCTGTAAAATACAAATTTGTCCAAATTATTACAACCGCCTAAAATAATTGATATTCTACAAGAATAACTTTTGCGCGAATTTAACGAAATAATTATAAACTTAGATTTAATAAGAGTAAAATAATGATTCGAATTATAAATTACCTCGTGGTTGCTCCGCTGTCGCCTGTTGCCTCCCCGGGCCTGCTCCTCCTCTCAGATCCTCTCGTTTCACGTCCATGATACTCATCTCACGCACTCCCGAAAATTACAGTTAATCACGAACTCGAGCATTAATTAATTAACACAATACGATAATTGCACGGCGAGGTACTTCCGAATTGGCGATTATACACGACGCGACGCGTATATACTTCGGTGCATCACGACGGATAAATGACGCGAAAAATGTAGGATCGTACGAAACTATATCATCGGCTCGCGGCGTCTCGCAAATCAACGATTATTAACGGAATTACCGGAGTAGTGTCGGAGCTGTGTAGAATTTCAGCCTCCGAGTTCGCGCGGCACGAACGTCAAATTCATACGCGATCGTATAAACGAGAAAATATCAAAATGTCGGATTGACCGCGACTAATTAAACTACGTCGCGACACGTCGCCCCTTTCCCGTTGCATTCGCAACGTTTCGTGAACGGCCGACGCGACAAATTCAAAAGGGAAGGCACCTGACATCGCGCATTGACGCGCGCGACGCACTACGCGAGTCAATTTCTTGCCCAGTTTATCTTTTCTCTTTCTCCCTCCAACGTGAAAAGAAAAAGAGGAAAGATGTACCGCGCGAGAAGTTCAGCTAAAAGGAACAGCTGGCGAATAAATAACCGAAATTCGTAATTCTACACGCGTAACGCGAGACATATTCGAGCTTACGTATAATCTACGTTCCGCGAAGAAACGGTTATTATTGTTATTGCCCATAACGACGCGAAATGACGATTCAACGTTCCTATATAACATAACTTTCGTTCGACGAACCAAATCGCGCGAAATGCCTCACCTCGATACGCGTGCTGATCATTCGCCGTGAGTGTCCGATTCGACTTGAGAATTGCATATTTGTAGCGAACGATCGCAAGTCGTATACATACAGTTGTTTCGAGAGATATAATATACATACGGAGCGACACGCGCGCCATTAACCTGTCCGCTCGAGCCTCGCCGCGCAAGTGATGCCGGTAGTCGGTAGTGTCGGTACTCGGCTCGGTAGCGCCGCACCCTCACTTCTCACCCCACCGCGGCGCGCCGTGCGCGGCGAGAAAACAAACACCAAGGCCGCGGCGCGCGCCAACGATTTATTTTCAAATCTTTACTCCGCATATACGAAATTAACTTACGCCGAATATTCGATTCCTTCGCGTATCATTTTTTCCTTTTTACTTAATTTCAATAAACAGATTACATACTCGCGTATCTCGTATCGCAATTTTCGCGCTTCAATCTTTATGAAACTTAGTTTCATCTAACAATTAAATTGATTCTTTGCTCGATTAAAAGCATTTGAAGATTATATATATGTTTTTAATTACGCTTTTATCTCAATTCTATATATATGTATTTTATGTGCATTCAATTTATTTGTAAAATATTAATGATTTGTCAAATATTCCGATAAAACATTTTACGACGCGATATATAATTGCGCGATATAAAAAATTTTAAGATAGATATTTAAAAAAAAAAAAGAAATACAATTTTTGGTAAGAATGGAAAGAAACATTAAGTAAGCGATTTTAAGATTAATATAGGTATTAAATTTATATGTTATATCCCACGCGACGTGTACTTTGCTACATCACGATGAAAAAATGACGCGAAAAATGTAGGATCGTATGAAGCTGCAGTTTATCTCGTGGCGTCTCGCAAATTAACGGAATTAATATATGGGGGATATCGATCGTGTCGGAGTATGCAGGATTCCAGCCTCCGAGTTACCGCGGCACGAACGTGAAATTCATGCTACGTGACGGAGAAATATCAAAGTGTCGCGAATGACTTAGGGCTAATTAAACTACGTCGCAACACGTCGCCCGTTTCGAAGCCGATCTGTCTCGCACTTGCGACGTTTCGTAAATGGCCGACAAATTCAAAAGAGAATAACGCACCCGATGAGATATCGCGACGAGAGACGCGCGATGCTACACGTATCAGTTGAACGGACGCGATCGCCCGATCGCGAATAAATAACCGAAATTCGCAATTATACACGCGTAACGCGAGACATATTCGAGCCTGCGTAATAATCTACGTTCCGCGAAGAGATGGTTATATTGCCCATGAATGTCGGCACGAAATGGCGATTCAACGTTCCCATAACTTTCAATCGACGAACTAAATCGCACGATATGCCTCACCTCGATACTACACCCGTGCTGATTATTCGTGGATTAGTCGTGTATAGGTGTCGATTCGACTCGAGAATTGCATATTCGTAGCGAATTTACGATAGCCGAACGATCGTGAATAGTGTTTCGATCGAGGAATAATAACGTACGACACACGGAGCGACACGCGCAGTTACCTGTCCGCTCGAGCCTCGCTGCGCAAATGCCGCAACGGCAAATGGCGGTAACCGGTAACCGGCGCCGCACCCCCACCTCCCACCTCACCTCGTCGTCGCGTCGTGCGCGGCGAGAAAACGAACATCAAGGCCGCGCGCCAACCGATTTGTTTTGAAATCTTTACTCTATATGAAATAAAATATAAATGCACGCACCGAATAATATTTTATTCCTTCGCGTATAATTTTTCCCTTTCTACCTAATTTCGATGAACGGATTATACACTCACATAACTCGTACATCGTATAGCAAATTTTGCGCTTTGTTCTTTGTGGAACCGTGAGCTTCATCCATAGATTAATTTCTTGTTCGATTAAAAGCATTTGAAGATGTAGTGAATATATATTATTATTGAAATTGATATTTATTTTTTAAATTACGCTTCTCTATCTTAATTCTATATGTATGTGCATTCAAATTTATTTGTAAAATATTAATTCCGATAAAACATTTTATGACGCGATGCAATTTTGAGACAGATATTTATTTAAATAGGAAAAGAAATACATTTCTTTTTGTAAGAACGGAAAGGAAAAAAAGAGCGATTTAAGGATTATTATACTACTAAATTTACAGTAAATTTGGCATCAAGAAGATTTGAAAAATATATCAAGCGTACGCGCTCTTTATTTAAAATATTAATTTTTTGAAATAATAATAAAATAAGGCAACACACACACACACATTGTGCAACGCAATGTAATTTTAAGATTATAGATATTTAAAAAAGGGAAGAAATGCACTTTCTTTTAGAAAAAACGGAGAGGGAAAAAAAGCAATTTTAGGATTATTATACTACTAAATTTATAGTGAATTTGGCATTGAGAAAATTTAAAAAAAAGTATATCAAAACGTATATATGTGCTTTTCTTAAGACAGTATTATAATTATCGCTCTTTATTTTTGAAATATTAATTCTAATAAAATAAAGCAATATTGTACGTACAACGTGATGTAATTTTAATATCATAGATATTTAAAAAAAAGACAAGATATATATATATATATAGTTTTCGGTAGGAACAGAAAAAATAAGAAAAAATTTTAGGATCACTATATTATTATATATTATTTATTTTCAACACTGAGAAGTAAACGGCGCATCAACGTACGTGGCTTTTCTTAAGAAAGTATTATAACTGTCGTTTATTAATCAGTAAATTTATCAGTATTAATCCAGTCATAGACGTCATAAGGTACTTTTTTCAATTACAATTTAATCAAGGCTTCTCGAGAATAAACACGTAACGGTTGTTTATTACACACATACACCATTGTGTTGAGTGCTTATTAACGTCAGAACAGAAGGTATGTGCTGTCAGACGGATTTTGCTGTTGATATTAGATTAGATATCCGTAGAGTAAGATATCCACCATCCACCGTAATTCAAATATCTGAAATATAACTTTAGCTATGAAAGTTGACCGATGCGTGTAACAAGAAATAATATGGATACGTACGAGGAAATAGAGCTTATCATCTCAGTATCGCATTTGAAGCGCCTCCCAGGTCATGTTTGCGATTGTGTGCGAATTCAACCAGGGCATAGTATTGACACTTGAACCTCGTACTCTGCGCATGCTGCGCGTTTAACGTGTGTTGAATTTGCCATCCCTCTCGGAAGATTTGGCCCAGATAGCATTTGCGATATCGAATCCGCAAAAGCACTGACGTGAACGTACGAGATTCGTTGTATTTATCAAGATATCTTTGCTGACAACGTATGAGATATAAGGGGCAAGTAACTTCTGAGCAGAGATAGTGTTGCGCCAGATAGGCCCGATATAAGTGCGTGAAGAAAATCGAAGTGCGATCGTATAGAAATAATTATCACAATGAGGTATGAGAAATATTTATTAAAACATTCGAAAATGTGAGACAGAGATTTAATTTTAAAATCTAACTCGTGATAGACTTCATTCGTTTAAGATCGGTATTTAATCGAATCTTATATTATATTTAAGACCGTTTTGAGTACAATCTTAAGATGTTATAAATCATTCATAAGAGCCGTATCTTACGACATATAAATTTAGGGCAAAATATTTAATTTTACTAATTTATGAGCAATTATATAGAAATAAAAAAAATTCACTCTTTCCAATCTCTTATTATACGTCTCAAAATCTCGTCTAGAAATTTGAAATAAAAAGATTAAATTCGATCTGTTTAGATTGTGGATATTATTGACTGCGCTTCTATTAGTTGCAATACTTGTTGCGGAATCTTCTGCAAAAAAATCGAGCAAAGATGTGGAATCAGGAGATGGTGGTCGAAAAGAAAAGAAGGCCGATGTAGAATACCGTACAAAGTAAGTAATGAAATTGATGAATGAATATAATATGCTTAAAAAAATATTCATTCAAATTGTCGTCATATACATAGCACTTTTATTTAATTTAATCTCTCTAACAAATTTAATCGCTCTTAGATAAAGTTTACAAATGCACGGATATGGATCTAAATAAATGGATAAAAAAGTCACTATTTTTAAAACAGCTATATACTTTATTAATCAATGTATATTATTTATTTTAGATTTGCAATTTTTAAATGTTGACTTCTATATTAATTAATGTACTTTTTAGGGACAAACAGTCAAAGAAAAAAGACAAATACGTAAAAGAGCAGAAAAAAAGAAAAAGTAGCTCATCAGAACAGAACGCCGAAGATCCTTCCGAAAACTATTCAGAAGTGAAAAAGTCAGAACAAAAATCGAAGAACAAGCGGAATAAACGTGAAAATGCTGAAGTGATAAATGAAGAAGGGAATATAAATACTGAAAAAAAATCAAAATACTCGAAAGATAAGATAAAAACGGAAAGTAAGAAAGATAAAAATGCCAAAAGACAATCGAAAGAATCAGAAGAACCTGTTGAAGCTTCTCAAAATTCCGAGACTCGCCAAAAGTCGAAAAAAGGCTTGAAGGAAGAGAAAAATAAAAAGAAATCGAAAAATATTGACGAAATAGAAAATGTAGAGAAAAATGCAAACGCTGATGTTAAAAGTAATAAGAAGAGGACAAAGCGCTCCAAATTGGAAAATTCTGAAAACGTTAAGGCTGATAAAAACGAAAAGAAAACTAAATACGACAAGAAAAAGAAGAAGGAAGAGGTATCCAAAAACACAAAGTCTAAAGCAATCGAGGAAGAAGTAATCGAAGCCGATGTAACATATTTCGAGCAAGAAGAAACTGTGGACGAGACAAAGAACGATAAACAGAAACCTCAAGAAGCTTCAAAGAAAAGTAAGAAAAATAAGAAGAAGCGTGAAGTGCAATCCGAGGAAGAGCAACAAAAAACAAATACTATCAAAGAGGAAGAAGACGTAAATGAAATTGAAACAAGTGAGATCGAATCTGAAGAAAATTGCTCAACTCAAGTAAATGATGAAGAGTGTTCGGCATCAGAATAATAACGCGTTTCAATGTATTGATAATAAAAGAGTGAAAAACGATTAGAGATATTTACGTAAATACATAATTACAAAGGTTTATGATAATGCGCTATATTAGGGGCAAATTTATTTATTTCATCTATCTATAGAGTAAATTATACACATAAATTGTAGGATGTCTGGCTCTAAATTTTGTATTTAAAAACGTTACTTTTTGCAGTCTTTATAATGTCTCCTTTACCAGTTTATTTCCATTATGTCGATGGGATGCACTGAAAACATTATTTCATAATTATACCTTTCACCTCGCACCTGTGCGCAATTTGTGGTTCATAAAAAAATTTAAACATCCCATTATGCAAAGACGAATGCTTACCAGTCGATTGTGCCATAAATGCAATAACCCATCCTGTTCCAATATTGTTTACTGTCGAAGTATATTTAACAAGAACTCGATCGGTATCAGCCTCGAGTCTTGCTGGATCATCCTATGTAAAAATCTCCTTAATTAAATACTTTTAATTATATGTTATGAAATTTTATATCTACATTATGGAAAATATATTCAATTATATAATTTATAAAAATAAGATTTTAAAAAATATTTGAAATATATAATTTGAAGCAAAATTGAAAATAGTTTTACAGAATAAATTTTTGCCAAGAAAATTCTATAGATAATCATTTCTCCCAGTTGTAGAATCTATCGATGGTTTTCAAGAATATGTCATTTTACAAACAACTTACTCCGCCGCAATAAGTGCTGTGTAAGAGTTCTCCGCTGGGTACAACGTCATAAATTTTGAGATTATTGCTGCTGCAGGTCTTCTTTGTGCCGATGTCGAAGACAAGAAACTGGAGAATGATCTTGAAACCTCGCGGTACGCTTACGTCCCAAGTGCACACAGTATTATTGCGATATATATTGGGATACAATGGCGAGGTAAATCTGCCTCCGTAATTGAATATACGTCCGCCGCAACCTCGACCTGCACAATTTTGATTTTGAGATATTTTACAAAACGACGGTGGTCGATCTGCGCGTACATTTCGTTTGTGATATAACTCGCGTGGTGCAGTTTGAAGCGATGCCGCGAGATCGCAATCGGATTTTCGCGTACGGTCCGCCGCGAAAATAAACCGCAGCATTTCACGTGGCGCGTATCTCAAGGCGCCGCAACGTGTCGTAAATCATCGTGTCCGTGCGTTAATAATTTCTCCGCATCTGGTGGCGTGCATTAATCGAATGCAACGAGGGGGAGGAGGAGGGGGATTTGTGCATGCTGCTACGAACGCTCGTACCTGCATCCGTGGTCGTGTAAATGATGTCATAACTTTGATAAGAGCTGGCGATCTCGGTCCAGGAGTGCAAAGTAAGTTTGTTGCCGCTACTGAAAATCGGGCTTGGCATCATCGTGCTGCACAGTGTCGCTATAAGCGGTCCACTTGAATCACCCTCATGTACCTGCGAGACGCATAAATCTATTTAGCAATTTAGACTTACGACGCGTTTTACGTTACTCGAATTTTCGAAAGTAAATTGAATAATTTCTGTGTTCTCTCAAACGCAATTTCTCTTTAGCAAATGTAAGGGAGATCACATACTTGTAGAGCGTTGCGCGTGCACTGCTCTGCATCGTAAATGCTGAAATGATTGAAGTACAAAGAAATGGTGTGGTTTGCCGGAACGGTGATCGTGATCCAGCAACTTGTAAATCCGTTATGGAAAATTCGTCCCTGCTCGCTCGTGTAATTTCGATCGCAACTCGCTGTGCTGTATTCAAGCTTAAAGCCTCTGTGATCATTGGACAACGATCTAAATGTCACTTTGACTTCGTTGTTGTAACTGTGAAAGAATATTTAATTTGGAATAATCCTATTTTTAAAGATATATGTAATATTGTAACGATCTGATTAAGTCAAGTTCAAATACCTATAATATTCGTGTGGTAATGCGTTGCCGCAATATCTGTACGAGCCGAGAGGTAAACGGCTACCCTAAAAGATAAAATAAAATATCTTATAAATATAAATATTAGATATCAGTAGTAAAACGCGTATTGATTCTGCAGAAATCTTACCATTTCGACGCTAATCGGATGGTTTTTCACACCACTGTAAATGAAGTTTGTTCCGAAGCCTTCATTTATGTATTTCTGGTTATTAGAAAAAAGATAATAGTTTAATTTTTTAATTATATGTAGAAAAAATTTATTTTTAATCATTGAGAATATAATTATATATATATATATATATATATATACATATACATACGTATATATTCTTTTTAAAAACAATATATTATTAATAATGCACAAGATAAGTACATTTGAATGTTCATTATCTATCAAGTACTTACATTTTGTTCAGAAATTTCTAAATATTCGTATTCACACTTGTTAGAGTCCATCAAATCAAAATCTATAAATCGTATTCGCAGCCTATCACTATATTCACCGGTAAATTTCAAGGTCCAGCGACATAATGTTCCAGCTAAATGCGTATTTGGATAATTCGGCGAAGTAAGTACATGATTTGTCTCGTTTACTACTCGAGTACCTAAGCCGCACAATGCTACAACAAAATCACATGAGAAAAATCACTCGTTTGTATAAAAAGAGGAACGCTAATGATGTAAAATGTCAATAAATATTCAAGAAATGTAAGAATTTTTATCTCTGTAATGTTTTAAAATCATTGAAAGTATTTAACAAAGACTCTAATAAAGAAAGAATGAATTTGTAGATATTAAAATAAAATTTTTCATAAAAGAAAAATGATATGTATTCAGGTATATTTTGTTTTATATAATATAATAGCGATGTTATTGTACTGTGATGAAGTAAATATAAAACTTCTTACCGTCATTAGTCTCCAAAGTGCCTGTTGCACCAGCACCTTGAGAAGTGCCGTCAGAATAAAATCTAATCCACAATTTGTTTGAGGTGGATACCAGAGGAGATGGCACTGAACTTCCACAAAATTGACCAATAAGTTCGGCATAAGGTCCACCACCATCTCGAACCTAGGAATAATGAAACGCATAATATAACATTAACATAAACATATTAATTTTATTAAACTGATGCTTATTTTTCGCATCTTCTTCTTTCTTGCAACCTTATATGCGTATTAGAGTACGATACAATCTTGTTATCAGCATTTCTAAAAATACTTATCAAACATTGGCGCAAATTTACCTCAAGATAATCACCGCTACATTTATCACGTCGAGTGATATTATTAATTGAGTTTTTAATATCTATGCTATTGATTGTAAATATTATAGTTTTGGCCGGCGATGTAACCACAGTCCAATGGCATTCTTCAAATGGTTCATAAGTTGCCGCCTGTTGAGTTCTGAATGATTTAGATTGACTCAAAGTTAAATTGATTAATCCTCCGCAACCACTAGCTGGACTTGTCGTAAATAACACCTAAAATGACTTATTTTTACTATTTATATAATTTTGTAATTTAATTAAAAATATATCAGCAAAGTGAGAAACAGAAGAGACAATAGATAATTATTATACGAAAAAGTACCGTATCCATTACTATTAAATGACAGGTGTGAATTTCATATCAATTAATGTCATAAAATAGTATTTGTTAGTACAACAGGCTTTGTACCTTGGCTGTAAAACCTTCGTAGTGCCTCGAGCTGTCGGCATTAAAGTTAACGACCATAGAATTGGACTCTGATTTAAATGTTGGTAAATTACCAGTCAAGTTTCCGCAAAACAGAGCATGACGTTTATCCTCTTGAACGAACTCACCCTCGTAAACGGCGACGTTGTCAAAATAACAACTACAAATTGATAATAAAAAAGGTTAATAATATTTCTAATAAAAATCCGCTATATGGATTCATCAAGAGCTCACTTGGTGGAATACTCTAGAATGAATTTCTCGAAGCGCACAAGTACACTCTTTCCTTGCGGCGCTTTAATGATCCAAGTGCAATTCATACGTCCAAAGTATTCCTCTCCATGCATCAAAGGCTTAAGTTCGCTGGGTCGTGTGATTATACCACCGCATCCTATTACAATAGTTTTATTATATTCTCTTCATTTTTTCTGTAATTGTCTTACTGCTTTTCTCAAAGTATCAAATGTTATATTTTTAACAAAACTATTTACATAATGTCTCTTCTAACAATTATATATTATTGTTTATAAAATAATTTCTGTAATTGTGTCACCAATATGCAAGAAATTTGCAAGGGACTTACTATTGAGGAAATATTTAAACTGGAAGCCACTTCGCTGCACATATTTATCTGTCGCGAAGATAATTCCTATCCGTGATAAGGATCTCAAAAGTGGTGGCTTGTTGTTGCCGCAATAACTTTCCACATCCTCTGTAAAGTACATACTTTCCGATATGACAGTAACGTTGTCAAAACGACAATCTCCTCCGCGACCTGTTAAAATTATTTCTTTTAACTTCGTAATTTTTCTTGTTTCTTTATATACTTTAGTTTAGAGTTTAGAGATAATAAGATTTTTTTATCTATGTGTTGCAAACATTATCGTAGTTTCATCAAAAATCTGGCATTAGGCATTACGCTTGTATATATAATGTACTGAAAATGTTCGCTTTCACGGGATCTGAAGAGGTAGCAGTGATTGTTGACATTGACGTTGACACTTACCGCGCTCAAGCTGGAAGTCAGTGAACTCGACGACAATATCGTCGTTTGGCGCGACGATAGTATAGTTACAGAAAATGCTGTTTGGATAGAGGTTTGGATACGACGGCGATTGGATGACGTTAACTTTCTCGGTCGCCTGAAATACACCTCCGCAATTCTCGCTCCAGACAGCATGAAAACCGTCCGCTTGTACTGCCTCGTTCGAATGAAAAATCACCTTCATGCGGTTCGTTGTCGAATTAAAAGGCGTAGGCGTATTCCTGCCGCAAACTTTTCCGATACTCTTCCATTCGCCATTGTCATAATTTCCTTGTTCTCTGACCCAATCAAATACCTGTACAATGCGTTCTTTAATACCATTTGTTTAATTTATAATGTTCTTTACGTTTCTTTATGCAACATGTCATTTCGAGAATGTTATTTATTGTAACAGCAAATATAATAAATCGCAAAACAGCTGAGAAAATTAGAGTAATGTTAATAAATGTTAAATGTTTGTCGTATAATAATAATCAGACCTGCACATAATCTTTCTCGCAATTAGAACTGGTTTCCAGGCTAAACCGATCGACGAAGATTAAACCTATGTGATAGCCATTGTCACCTATTATTTCCCAAGTACACTCGCCGTTATTTGGATACTGTTTAGGAAATCTGAAATTGCGGAAATATTATTAAATATTATTTCTTAAAAACTGCCAGAATCTCTGTTATCACAATCTCTGTTATCTTGAGAAAATAGCAATTACGCCGGAGATGCGATTTCGCGGCTGCGACCGTGTAAGGATCCACCGCAGCCTGCGGTGGCAATTACTACATCAAATTCGAAACTGCCAGAACCCTCAGACGCAAAATATTCTACCCATAGCTGATTCGATATACTGTTAATATTATATTTTTCAAGTTCACTTGTGGCATGGATGCAGTGCTTTGCGATCTGCGGTGCCGTTGGTCCGCCATTCCTGATTGTAAATATATGTAAATTAAATCAATTACATGATATATGTAGATTAAATAAAAAATTATTTGATAGATAATATAAAATAGCTTACCTGATAATGAGATAATTCCTGTCGCAGTTACTTTCAAGTTCAAGTTTGGTAAAAGTGAGCTTGATCGTTTCTTCTTCAGGATAATCTACATGCCAAACACAGTTTATCGGATAGGAAATGTTTCTAGGTGATCTGATGGTGTGTCTTGGACCTCGTAATATACCACCACAAGCCTGCCATTGATATTGTAAAGTGAAATCCATACGTCTTCCATAAGTACCGTTCATTATCTAAAAGTTAAAACATTAAAATTGTTTTATTTCACACTTAATACTAGATGCCAATAATTTTAATTTACGTTTACGTAAAAATTCTTGAAACTGTTATATGTATAAACGACAAAATGAGTATTAAAGATATATTACCGTTAATTCGTTGAGTAATTTCGGGCTTCTCAAATATCTCGGTTCTGTTATATTTCCACATAACATTCCAATATCTACGCAATATTTTACATTAATATCTTTACTCATGATAAAATATTATTTAATTTTTATGCATTGCTTTTAATAGTTGCTATTAATAAGCGAGAATAAAAAATTACATTAGTGTTTATTATTTTACCCTGAACTTCAATATATTGAGGATAGATGCAATTTCTTCTAATAATACTGGTTCGCTCAGGTCCGCCCAAAAGACCAGTGACTTTCATTGTCATTGTCAAGCGGCTATCCCCGACGGGAGAGATCATATTTTCGGGTGGTAGCAATTTCCAGTGGCAAACATATGAAGATTGATTAAAAGGCGGAATTGTAGGACCTGTTATATTGCCTTGAACTTCTCTCAGAGTTCCACCACAAGCTATAAATCGACAGAAATTAGTAGATGGTTAAAGTTTCTTTTACGTTTTGCGTATGTTTAGTCATATACATTGAATATAATATAAAAAAAATTTTTACTGTACTGTTATAAAATACACGATGGATTCATTATTATCAATAGCAGTTTTCAAAACTTACGAGCCGGAGCCTCAGCCGTGTATCGAAGTTTGAAACCCCGATGTCCGGCAGATGACCAATAGCCAATAATCATAGTATTACTGGAACTTCTTATCTCCTCCATACTAGTAGCGCCTTGTCCTAAGACTTTGATTTTCGATTTAAAGCGGAAATCGTTATAGAACTGCAAAGAAGAACAACTTCAGCGTGTGTCTTTTCGCCAAAATAATATTTTTTATATCTCATTGAAGTTATATTACTCACCGAAAGTGCATACCCCACGTGAGTAGGTCCAGGCCCACTAACAACGTCTATATCCAAAATATTCACCACAACTTGATAACCCACCGGTAACTCAATTCTCCAATCGCAATATCTACGATATTTTAATATTTAGATGAAGATTACGCAAATATCGCTCCAATTTTAAATGTATAAAAGATGTATGCACATTAATTTAAATAATTAGTCATATCTCTATAATTTTGTTATTCATCAAAAAGTTATTCAACACAAGTAATAACTTTATATTAAATATATTATTTTTAAATTATTTTTAATTTATTATTTTTTTTATTTAACACACACACAACATTCAACAAATGAAATATTCGACTAATTGCTTAAAAGATAAGAGTTTTGTTTTCTAACAAAAATGTACCTTGCTCTTGTCCGTGGATTAGGATATCCGGGTGATTTAATTATTCCATTCAGTGCGGTTAATGAACCACCGCACGCTACAAGCAAATAATATATAATGATAAATATTTATATAAAATTTGAAATTGTACAAATAACATATAAAATAAAATTTATAATGTGCAATAAGACATATATTTAAACACGGTTCGTTTTACTAACTTTCTTGGCTAGCGGTGAAGTTTAGACTGAAGCCGTGGTAAGTGATATAGTCTCTGTTATCACTCTCGAAGTTCACATACGCTTTGTTTGTCGATGTCTCGATTACATCCGGTTTTTGAAGACCGCAATAAGTACCAATTATTGAAACTATTAAAAAATGTTTTTATTCATTATGAATTACGTTATGATACTAAAAAAGCTTAAATCAGAATTTATATAATGAGCCGTTACAGTGATTACTTACTAGTGTCATTTTCTATAAGTTTTTCTCCAATGTTAACGTGATCGGTTGAGCATCCTCGAAAGCCAGGAAGATTTATGTCACGAAATTGTAATTTCAAGGTATGATCTGTCGGCGCTACTATTAACCACGAGCAGCTTTGGTTTTGAGGATATGAATTCGGATAATTCGGAGATTCAATGACGCCTGTGGTAGTGCGCAAAATTCCGCCACAAACCTCTATAAAAACATTATACAGTTATATAATTTTATCACTTTTTCTATTTTTAATATAAAAATGTCATATAGTAAACACCTTATGTTGTTTAATTTAAAAGAGAATTATTTGTAACTGTTTTAATATTATAATAAAATACAATTAAACTTATAAAATACATTTATTTAATGCTTACCTCCTGAAGCAATTACAGCTTTGAAACCATTCTTAGGTTCTAGTACATCCGTATAGAAATGGATATATACCATGTTGCCAATAGTACTCATACTACTGGGTGCTACGTCTTTACAGAATTTTCCCATAAGTTGCGAGCTGTCGGTTCCACCATCCCTTATTTCAACGTATTCTCTGTCGCAACTAAAAAGGTATTGTTACGGTAGAAACATTATCTTCAGTAAATCAAAATATTTAAAATATTTTCTAAAAATTTGCTTTATTTTTCTGCAATAATCATATCTCACTTCTCAGAATAACTCAAATCAAATCTATCCAAGAAATGGATAGTGAGCTTTTCACCAGCTGGAGCAGTAGCTTTCCAAATACATTCGGCATAAGTTGGAGGGATGTTTGGATAGTTGGGCGATGTTATCTCCCATTTCTTCTGCTTGCTTGTCAAGACAAATTCGCCACCACAATTCATACTTGTTTCTCTAAAATATAGAAAGATATGAGATTAATCAAAAATTGAAATAAACATTTTAGTAAAATAATGTTTTATTAACGTGAAAAATATTATGTAAAGATCACCTGTAAGTGAGCCTGAAGCGAAAATGATTTCCGGTGCCAGTAGCTTTAACATAAA
Source organism: Temnothorax americanus (assembly GCF_048541705.1). Taxonomy (NCBI): domain Eukaryota; kingdom Metazoa; phylum Arthropoda; class Insecta; order Hymenoptera; family Formicidae; genus Temnothorax; species Temnothorax americanus. The sequence continues at coordinate 1,825,437 of NW_027509751.1, forward strand.
AACGATTTCCGGTGGTTTCTAGTTCCGCTGGTATTACTTCACCACAATACTTTCCGTTGCCTAACAGAGGCGAGAGCATTCCGTCTCCATTTTTTAACTAAAGTTATATATGTATGTAAATTATTTTCTTAAATATTAAATTATTTTTCTCTCTTTCTTTCTCTTAGATTTTTCTTGTTTATAATTATATTAATTCTAAAGTCTGATAATATAATGTATTATACTAACCATTAAGTAATTGTCGCCGCATGTATGATCGGGCATTTCTGGTATCGACATATCGGTAATCTCAACTTTGATAGTTTTGCCGGGTCTCACTGTTACAGTCCACTCACATGTGAAATGCCATGTGCGAATTGCTTTCGCATAAGAAGAATTATCATATTCAATTACGCCGTTGGGATCAGTTAATTGACCTCCGCACTCTATAAATCAAAGTTAAATTCCCATTATTCAGTTAACGGATATTTTTATCAAAATTTGATTTCATTAATAAAAATAAAAATAAGGCATCTGCAACCTCGATATACGTATGCGTTGAAGCCGGTTTTATTAACGGACACATCCGTGTCGAATTTCACCGTCATCACATTGGTCCCGCTGACTAAGGACATACTGGCGTTTGCCAGGCACAATTTACTTTCCAGATGAGCATCGGCTGTCGATGTCAATGCGTATCCCGAATAAACGGAAACTGAATCCGCTACGCAATTATTAGTTTCTTCCAAATCCATGGTCATTATTCTCAATACTAAATGTGTTCCAGGTGGCGATGTGAAAACCCAATTGCAATGCAAATTGGCAGCATAGCCGATCGGCCAACCAGGAGAACTGAAGGAATACGTGTTGTTGCGGTCACCCATTAAAGCTACTTCTTTGTTGCACTCTGACACTACAGACAAATAAAATAAATTAAAATTACTATAAGCACATATATATATACATATATTTTATGTTAACTTGACTTACTTATGTGTTCACTATATTTGATATGTATTATCACACATTTATGTTATAGAGAATCATTGTTTAATTTTCGAAATAAGATATATTGGCATGGCGTCAAAATTAGCTCTTGTATTGATATAAAGTTAATCATTAAAAAATGCTTTATTTAAATGTACTTATTTATATATATATATATATATATATAGTAACAACAAAATATTAAGTATATATAATAGAAATTTACATTTGATTTCCTTGTTTCCCTGTTCAGTGTTTTTTGGTATTTGAAGCCATGTGAGATCAAACCAATTTCCCTGCCTGACAAAATCCGTTGACATCATGATGTAAACTACATTGCTGGATGACTCTACTGGATCTGGCAAAGAATAGCCGCATACTTCTAGTAAAGTTGCTGCTTCGTTATCATATCCATCATATATCTAATTAAAAATTAATAAAATTGCTTAATAGTTAAAATAATACACAAACGTTTTGACTTCGTTGATTGCAAAGATATTAGGCATAAAATTAAATAATATTAATTACATATATGTTAAGTAAAATATATTTATGTTATTGAGTATATTATTATATTTATTTCGTTTAAGATGTGCTTGCTCTTTACATTCCCAATAAAGATACTTACTTTGATATTAGAGAAACAATATTCGCCGATGTTTTCTATCTGCAAATCTGTAAATGTGATGCGTATGAGCGAATTCATTTCAACAGTAATGCGCCATGAAAATGAAGCACTTCGCCTATACGGTAATGGATACAACGGCGAGGTAATGCGTCCTGTAAACCCATCGAGTTCGTTCCCTCCGAGGATATTATATTCAGCCTTAAAACCCTTGGCCGTACCGAAACCATCGCTCTTAAATTTGATCCACAGTTTGTTGGAGGACGTAATTTCCGCGGCATCTTTGCCGCAAGAAACACTAATGAGCTTTCCGATTCCGTTATCCTCCCGTATCTCAAGATAGTCCAGATCGCAGTTAACACTCGACTCAATATCGAACTCAGAGAATACGAGAGTAATCTTGTTACCGGGAGAAGTATTTAGTATCCAAACGCATTCTGCGTTCAGGGGATAACTATTTGGATAACTAGGCGAGGTGATCATTCCTTGTTCGGATGTATAATTTCCACCGCAAGCTGAAGAATAGAGATAAAATTAAGAACTTCCTTTAATTATCTTCTACGATTAGGCATTTTTCATATAAATATATTTAAATTTAATTCACCTGTGTTCAGTACGGAGTACGTAGCAACAAAGTGACCTATGAATTCGTAGTGTATGGCTAGATGCAGCGTGAGCGAACTTCCGGTACTCGTAATCGGCGGTGGCGCAACATTGTTGCACCATTTTCCTAAAAGTGGTCCATCTATACTTTCACCCTCGAATACCTGGAGAGAGAGCCAAAAACAAGGACTTAACTCAGTAGACTCCCATCGGTTCGTAACATCAATTGGATCAATCTCCATATGTGTAAAAGTAATAGTTATATGGTCGGCTGGAATAAAAAATAAAGGGGTAAAGCGATTGTTAAAAATTTAAAAACAAATATGCAAATATGTGAGACAAAGTTGGATTACCTGGATCTTCAGCTATTAATATCCATGTACAATTAGTGTCCCCATGTGTGTCGGAATTGCCAACCGGGGGTGTAAGAAAACCGTGGTCCTTAACAATTATACGAGCACCGCAGGCTCTACTGTATTGAGCTTTAAAACCTTTGGCTGAAATTATACTATCGCTCTGCATAACTACTAGCATTTGATTACTACTCGAAAGATAGATCGGTGGTAATTGATTGCTGCAATGTATTCCCAATAACGAGTTATTTTTCGTTGGGCCATCAAAGATCTATGTAAATACAAAACAAGATTGTTAATATTTGTTATTAGAACTAATTTAAAAAATACCCCAAAAAATTATAGCATACCTCAACGAAATCATCACTGCAATTCCCGCTGTTTTCAACATCAAAGTCCAAGAACGTAAGATTCACGAGATGATTGCTGTCGACTTCTAGCAGCCATTCGCAATTCTGAACGTGCGGATAATTCTGTGGATAATTAGCCGAGTGAATGATGCCCGAGATTGCTGTAAATTTACCACCGCATCCAATAGGAACGCTCCTATAGCTAGCATTAAATCCTCGATTAGAGTACGATGAGTCCGAGTGAAATTTGACGAACATTTTGTGTCCGGGACTAGTGTATGTCACTGGCTTCTCCGTGTAGCAAAGCTCGGTCAATTTTGACTCATTCACGGGTTTGTCGCCCTTATAAATTTCGACTTTGTCGAAGATACAACCTTTGCGCTTCTCAGTGTTTATCTGAAAAGAGACAACAGTTTCCATTTTTACATCACAATAGCGCAAGTTTCTGTTAGCATCGCTTTCGTATTAACTTCCGTATAATTGTTGCGTATACTTTTTTAGATATACTCACGTCGTAAAATGTAAGCTCGACACTGTGCGTATAATCCACTTCGATCAGCCATTCGCACTCAACATTCGTCGGATAAGCTGACGGATATCCAGGCGATGTGAAAGTATCATAAGGTTTAGTCAAATGCCCGCCACAACCATGCACCGTCCATTCGAGCCGGAAACCATTGAAGGCAATAAAGGAGTCCGTAACAAACCTTATAAACACTTGATGTTGCATTGAATTAATTTTCTTTGGAAGATCGATACTCCCACAGAGTCGAGTCAGATTGTTGTTGGCCTTATCACCGTCGCCTTCCATGATTTGGAGATAGTCATATGTGCACTGCTCTGTTGTTCCTTCGAGGTCAAAGTGTGAGAAAGTCAGATTAATCGTGTTACCAATTGGTGCTTCGATGATCCAACTGCAGTTTGTTGAGTGCTCATATTTGTTAGGGAAATTCGGTGATTCTATCACGCCGTAGTAGCCATGTAATTTGTGTCGTTTATTTGTTTCATCAGTTAAATAACACTCTGCATCATAAAAATATAAATTTTATAATAAAATAATTCTACAATAAGTAATTAAATAAAAATTAAAAAATAAATACTTATTCTTATAAAATATAACCGAAAAAATTTTTAATTTAAAAGAAAGAATATATGGAAGGGTAAAAGTCATAGTGGTATATATATATATATATAACGCATTTTTTAAAATAATATTTTAATTTATAATATTTTCTAAGATAATATTAATAAATTATAATTAAATAGTATTTTGAGTTAATAACACGTATATACTTACGCGTTTCGTATTTCAAATGAAAACCGCGGCCGGAATTACTGAAGTCGCTGCGGAACCGAACGGTCATTTGATTGGATTCGGATTGAATAATCTTCGGATACGAGATACCGCAATAACGTCTTCCATTTGTGCGATAACTAATGCCTTCATATATTTCGATAAAGTCATATCGACATTTCTCATGTTGTTCAAGATCGAGATCCACTATTACAAGTTGCACTAAACTACCCGCCGCCACAGCGATCTTCCAATAGCAATCCGCGTTCGCTGAATAAGGTTCAGGATAATTTGGAGATATAATATCCCCAGTAACTGCGGTCAGTGTACTACCACATCCTGTAAAGTTAAATATACATATAAATATAGGTAAAAGTTGAAAGAAAAGGTAATAAAACAGAATCAGGATTTTCTGTATGTTTTTACCTTCCGTGGCGCTATCCCATTGTATTTCGAAACCTGGCCATGATCTCGAAAAATCCGAAACGAATCTAATATACATTTGATTGGCTTGACTCGGTATTTCAGTGGGTATGTCTTTGCCACAGAATTTGCCAATTAACGGCGAGGACTCGTATCCACCATTCCTGAAATATGAGAAATATAAAATAGCAAATTGAAAAAGTAATAAGATAAAACTCAAATCCATTACCTAATTTCTAAGTAATCGAATACGCAAGATACATGTCTTTCCAATTCAAAGTGATTAACCGTAAGAATTATTCTATGTCTGTTTTGTGCTTCGATAATCCAAACGCATTCCTTCTTGTTTGGATAATGATCAGGATAATTTGGCGATTTAATAATGCCATTTTCTTTCGAATAATGACCGCCGCAGACCTTCGACATATCCATGAAAATATATGTAGCAACGAATCCATCGCTTGTAACACTCGAATCAGTGTGGAAGAGTATGGTTAGTGTACTATCCTGTGTCGTTAAGTCAGGTGGTTTAGTTGTACCGCAATACCTAAAAAGTATAGTCATAATATATTTAAAAAAGAGCTGGTAAATATATATATAAAGAAAAGTTAAGTTTAAATAATTGCAGTACGAATTACAACAATAATATAATTAATGTCTTTTTGATAACTTGAATGTATTATCTTCTTATTTAAACCGTTCAAATTAAAAGAGATTAGTAACGTCATCATACGTGGCTATTATGTTTTTGTCGGACAAGGTATAGTTTTCGTAAATGTTGACGTAATCGTGGACACAATGAACATGGTATTCCAAATTAAATGACATCCAAGTGAGTTGTATTACATATCCTGGCGGTGCTTGAATAGTCCAGATACATTCCTCGTTATCGACATAAAATCCGTTTTCAAGAGGAGGCTGAATTACCCCGCTTGGTTGCTTCAGCAATCCACCACATCCTTAATAAGAATAATAATATCAATGCTTTGTTATTCTCAAAGCTCTATTTTTACGCAAAAATTTAATTATTTTGTACGCAGAATAAACTCTGTCGCATTCAAAACTATAATATCAAACCTTAGATTTATATAACATAAAGCGCAGCAAATTACTTACTACGATCGATGGTTGTGTAGTTCGCTTTGAAACCTCGACCATCGATGCTGTTATCGGTGGTAAACTTTATGTACATAAAATTATGCGTGGAATAGTAAGGAGTATCTGGCATGTTTTCTTCATCGCCGCATAATTTGGCGAGATTCGTCGCATTTTCATTATCACCGTCGAAAATCTCGACGTAATCGTAGTAACAGTTCTGGTCTCTGCCTTCAATGTCCATATCTTCCATAGTTAATATGATTCCTTTGCCGGACGGTTGTATAATCTCATAAATACACGTTGTCGAATGATGATAAGGGTTCGGATAGAAGGGCGACTTGATAATTCCGGTATCCTCATGGAATTCGCCGCCGCATAAAGTTTCATACGACAATGTGAAACCTTCCGATTCGTAAGACCAATCGGATTTAAAAAGTACAACTAATTTGTTCGAATTTGACTTGATCGCTGGCGGCATATCCGAACCGCAGTATCTACCGAGTAATTGAGAATTCGTGTCAGGTCCATCATAAATCTGAAGAAGTATAAAGATTAAAATTTCCTTTCTTTCTATGAAACGTTAGAAGAATAAAAACAAAAAGATCACCTCGACAAAGTCAAACTGACAACTGGAGGAAGTTTCGATATTAAATTTCAGCCATGACGCTCGAATTCGTTCGCCTACTGGCAATTGTATCTTCCATTCACATTCCATATTTGGCAGATACGCCGTCGAGTGACCTGGTGAACTGATTAGTCCAGTGGCACTGGTATAAATTCCACCACAACCAGGTGAACCTAAATATTGTGAATTATTTAAACCATATCCAAAATTATAAAATTATAAAATTATTTTTTCTAAATAAATATATAAATAATGTAACTACACTTAAATTGTATAGATTAGCTGTCTTAATAATACCTTCAATCGTCGAGTAATGGATTTGGAAACCAGCATCTTGCTTAGAACTATCAGAATGAAAATGAACAGTTGCTTCAGAACTCGGTGTAATCAAAGGTGGTGGACGAGTGTGATTGCAAAAAAGTCCTAAACGTTTTCCTTCTATACCAGTAATCTACAATATAATGTCGAGTCAAAATTGATAACAAGTACTAAACATAGGTAATTATTTCATAATTTAGAAAATTTAATAACTTTAATAACTTTAATAAATTTAATATATTTAATATATTTTCTATAACAATATGTATCTTTAAATTTTGTAACAAAAAAACTATATAATATATTAATTCTTTATATAGCATTATAATTGACCCATGAAGTACTTACCTCCACATAGTCGTTTTGGCAATTTTGTTCGAGCATCAGCTGACCAAAATGGAATTGAATCCTTTTCGAGGCAGCAACAGTGATTCTCCAGAAACAATCTCTATCCGGAGGATATTTTCCAGGCGAACCTGGAGACATGATGGTACCGAAATTATTTTCTAAAACACCTCCACAAACAGGATCGATGCTATTCCAATGAAAGGTAAATCCATCATGAGATATGCTGTTGTCCGAATGGAACCACAAGTAGAGAGTATTATGGGATGAGATAATTGTCCCGTTTCCGTTAGGCAATTCATGACCACAGAATCGGTTAATCAATTGAGTGCCAGTGTTTTCACCATCATGGATCTAAAAGTACATATGTGCGTTATGAAGTATAATTTTTCTCATTTCTATCATTGTTTATATTCAAATTCTTTATATTATATTTATATCTAAGATTTAAGAATATAGAAATTTAAATAGCATTAAAAACTTCTACAAAGTCTTTAACATAAATCAAAGGGCATATAAGTGTTCTTAAAGCAAGAGATTAAGAGTCCAAGCATTCAACGCAGACAAATTTTAAAATAACTTACAGTTCTACTGCAAACATATAGTTACTCTTTAATTAAAAAACTTTAATTAAAAAAAACCAACGGCAAATATTTTTTTTTAATTTCCTGTTTTAATATGCAATATTAATCGCACCTGTAGAAAATCAAATTTGCAATCTGTAGACTGCTCGATATTAAAAGCCGTAAAGGTGACGTTCAGAACTTTAGAGGAGTCCGTTTTTAACACCCAGGCGCAACTCAATCCATGCTGGTAAGTACTACCGCCTATGGGAAACTGAACTGTTCCCGTGGGATTCCGTAACATACCGCCGCACGCTTGCCGTGGCGTTTCGCACCTGTTTCCTGTGAAGCTAGTCGTGCACTGACATGTTGCCCGTCCGCTTAAGACAATGCAAATACCGTTATTTCGGCAAGGATTTGGCGAGCACGGATCGGTCGGTACGTTGCATGTAGCTCCTAAAAATTAATAAAAAGCATGTGTGTAGACGCAGTTATATAAATATATTAGACGCGTAACTCTTACTACCTTTAATTCTTAATAAATAAGTGAAGAATTCCATGAGAGTCACACAATCATTATTTGTATAAATTTAAACTTTATAATTTATATTATTGTGCATTCGTCAAGCACGAATTAATACCACATGTTGTTATTCGTCACGCGTGAGAAGCAGAGCGTTATGATTTACACGAGTTGATTCATGAGAATCTATTTCCCCCTACCTCTCATTTTCATCCCCAACACATACCTGAGTATCCCGGGTTACATGTGCAAGTGAAGACATTTGCACCGTGTGGCACGCATGTGCCATGAACGCAGAGGTTGCTAGAACACGCTGTATTAAGTGATACATCAGATAATTGGCAGCCGTTTGGTCCCATTCCATTACCGACGTAATCCGGTGGGCAACGGCACAGCACGTAAGAACTTGTAAGCGATGGATTCTCGGTACAGGTAGCTAATGGATGGCATCCGCCGTTGTTGATGGCGCAACCACCAACAAAAATGCAACTCACGCCATCGCCGCGGTACCCTGGGGGACAAGCTCCACACGTTCTAGAACCCTTAAAGAAGTCATTGGAATGAGATAAGTTACGGTTGCAGTGAATTGTAAGAATTGTTGATCTATTCGGTTATTTCATCTATTCTATATTTATCTTAAAAATATATATAGGCATACTTTTTATGACGTAGACATAACAGACATCTTTTTAAGACCGTTTTGATGTTTTTTCAGACACAGTCGTAATTTTACTTCATATCATTATGTAGTATATTTACCATTGTGTTCATGCATTGTACATAAGGGGAAGTACTGCAGCCACCGTTGTTAATAAGACACTCGTCAATGTCGGTGCAATAATAACCATTTCCGCTATAGCCGTGCGGACAAGCACCGCAAGTAAATGAGCCGCGAGTATTGAGACATGGTACCGGTGGATTTACGGAGCAGGGTGGATGGGCCGCTGCACATTCATCTACATCCTTGGTGCAAGCTGGGCTTGTGCCATCGCTTTCCCATCCCTAAGAACGATAAAAGAAAAATCAGCGTTTCTGCAAGCAGCAGTTTGTATGTAAGTTGATTTAGCTTGATATAGCTTGATATAGTTTTAGTTGATTTAAAATTAGCTTGATACAGTTTGATATAGTTTGAAGAGTTTAAGATAAAAAAATTAAATAAACCAAAGAGCGTACTTGATCACAAATGCACGTATATCCAAGTGCAGAACCGCTTTTGGCGACGCATACACCGTGCTCGCCGCAAAGCGCTTCGGAATTCTCTGTATTGCAAATCGATGTTTTCTGCGTACAATGAAGACCAAACCATCCCGGCAAGCAGTCGCATCTAATATCCGAACCAATATTATTGTATACAGACATATTCCGCACAGTATATCCGAGAAATCACATAAAGGCCACTTATTGCGAAACTCAGTAGAATTATTGAAAATAATAGAATTTTAAAATATAATTTCAAGTTATTCCAATTATTTCTTTGAAAAATCTTTTATAGCTTCCTAAATTGAATTTTAAAATTGTGTTTTTTTTCATTTTTCTTAAAAAAAAAAGAATTGGAATTTCTGAGTCGACTGCAAATTCATTAAAGGATCTGTAATCAAACAAAATGCCTGATTTTGTTATTTGATATAATAGGAATTGTGTTAATAATACCGGTAAGATCCAGGAGAATTACGACAAGTTGCTCCGTTTTGACATCCAAGATCCGTACCAAGAAATCTAGCGCATTCGTTAACGTCCGTCATACAATTCGGGCCCTAAAATTATCGTAATTATTTCCACGAAATACCACTCCATTCAAATTACATCCGCATACCTCCCAATTTGATGGACAATGACATCGATAGGCATCATAGAGGTCCTCACAAGTACCTCCATTTTGACAAGGGTTACTCTGACATTCGTTCTCTCGAAGTAGTGCTTGCATAGCTCTCACTGAGTCCTCTAATGCCTTAAGCTTAAAAATACATTTACATATTTTTAATTTCACCATACAGGCCATTATTCGTATATGCCACTCATTATATAGATTCGCGTATTATACATACTCGGGCGCTGATACGACGAATAGTGCTTCTGGTTATACCCGCTATTGGATTAAAAGTCTGAAAATATATTATTTAACGAATAAAGCTTTATACATTTAACTTCATATTTAATTAATTTTTTTCATTCTGACGCAACACGATTCATATAACTTTCAACACTGGTTAAAACGCTAAATTATAAACTGCGGTAAGAGATAAATAAATATTGAATGATTTAATATTGTAAAAATTATTAAAGCTATATATTTTTGCTATTATACAATCTCTTTCTTATTTTCTTCTATATGAAATAATTCTTACGCTTTTTTTTATTGACGTACTGGTATAATTTGATACGGGGATATAGAAAAATATGTCATCGCAAGCTGTGTTGATTCAATATTGCGCATTCTTACCGGTATACGCGATCTGTTTCCTGCGCGAATCGTACTGTTCATGTCGATACTTCTCTCAAGCAGGGAGACTCTTCTCTGTAAGCCTGTAGCGCCTGTCACTATAGTCGTTAGTTGGTAAAGAGAGTTCTCCATCTCGGCTAAATATCCCATCCGCCACCTGTCGATGACCCGCGTCGCATTTTGCGCCTAAAAAATATCGAGATCTAAGCGTTTGACTAATTGCGTCTAAATTATGCTGGACTTATAGATATTTATTCATTACCGCCGACGCTACGTGAAGCAGATTGATGTCATTAACGTTTATGTAACCGCCCCCCATTAACTTCAGCGTAATGTTTCTGTCCTTCGCACTAGAGATTATGAGATGTCCATCTCGAGACTCCAAAACAGGTCTGAATTTTATACAAATTATTTATATATGAGTCTGTCTACAATTGTGGAAAATTTATGGAACGTTAAGAAAATTTAATATTAAATACTTTTATTCGATTATACTATTTCGAGGCATAATTTTTCTGAATCATGCGTTTCTGTTAACTAATTATATTCTCAAGACACTATCGTCATCGATCATCGAGATATGCAAATGTATGACAGTTTTTTTCAATTTTGCTTGATATTAACTAACATTATATAAATGTAAATATGATATTGGACGCGGACAATGTTCATCATATTTTTATTAAGGAACATACCTCTCGTCCATCCATGCCGCGCATAAACCGAGATATAATAACAGGAACCACTTCGATGCAAAAGCCATGCCAACAGCAGTTTGAAATTCAGTAAACCAAATATTATTCTGTTATACCTTGTCGGATTCGCGCGGAACTTTCATCGAAAAGACAGGTCGTGACAGACTGATCCGTGAGATCGGCATTGCGGGCGTCTGCATCTCTAGATGGGCGTATTTGAGAGATTTATCGAAATCCACCCAGTATCGGTTTACAGCCGTTATAAATTACATATACTGAAAAGAGAGATACAATATAAAAAGTAAATTTGTGGCATTCAATGAACATTTATGATATATAAAATTATTTATCGTTTACCATGTAACAGTATGTATATATTTGTCTAAATTTATTATTGGAATTTATTCTTTTTTATTGAATTTTCAGCATGCGTATTAATCACTCAAGTTGTTCATAATCATTCATATATTGTTTCAAAGATTGCAATATCTCAAAAGATGTTGATTGAATTTTACTAAATATTCCTGATGTATATTACAGCTGAAATAGAAACTTATTGCTTAAATACATTTATTTGCCTATCGTAATTAATACAATTAACATCATTAATTCAATAATATGCATGTCTCCATATTAAATATTATCTGAATAATATACTAATAAAATAATTTTTTATTTCACGATATTTATAATTAATTTATCTTTCAAGAGATTCAATAATATTTAAGAGATTATTAATGGTGCGCCGTTTATTTAGACTTTATAGAATAAAATTAAAATATTTATTTAAATTTTCTCTTTCTTTTTTATACTCTTGTTTTTCTACTATATAAGAAAATTATTCTAAGCATACTTGCTTAACAAATAACAAATACGCATAAATTTATAAACTAATCTAATATACATATATGTCTTGAATAAAAACTTCTACGGTTAATTTTTATCTCTTCTTCCTTGAAATTTATATATTGACTTCCAACTTTTTTAATTATCCAATTATGTACGTTTTAACGTTATGTTAACAATTATTCTTTTGTTTAAAAACATGTTTTTTTTTTCATCTGAAAAGATATCAGAAAGGTGTATTCGGCTTATTTTTGTCTTTGGATGTTGACATTGTTGACAGCCACGTGTTCCTAACCTGTCATAACCTGCAAACATCGGCAGCTTGCATGCTTGCAGCTGACAAGCAAAATTGTCTTTCGTTAAGAAATGTGCAACTTAATTATTGCGGTCTTTGATTTCTAAGTGTAAAATGTTCGTCGTTTCTTCTATTTCATTTTTACAAACGCACTAACATAATGATATAACACAGTATTTACATTTATGACGAGTACGGAACGTACGGAACGCTTCTCGGTTTAGTTTTTAGTTAAATAACTGCCAATATCCAGAAACAAAAATAAGCCGAGCTAACTCGGTTCGAAATACACCCAGAAAAAAACACACATTCGGGTCTTGGAACAAGATCGGAAATTAATTTCTATTGTTTCTTCCAATTCACTCGACCATCAACTACTCCGAAATCTGGCGCCCTTTTAGTACGTGGGCGTAATCGAGTTCGGCGCGCCACTAACAGATGGCGACGGCCGAGCGTGGAACCCGCCGTCGAGGGCGTCGGGTCGTCGGGTATTATATTCGCGGCGTTTGGTCGGCCGCGGCAGTATGGCTTCGGCTGCCGGTACGCGTGCGTTAGTGGTGTTCCCGTGGCCTCGCACCGCGTTCTCGTTCGCGGGTGTGCGTGCTCCGTTTCGTGAAAGAGAGGAGGACGAGTCTCGCGGTCTGCGGCCAGAAGACGCGCCATCGGGCATCGGCCGGGCGACGGGGAAGCGTGGGACGCGAAATAAGTGCGAGCCGGGGGAGCAGTCATGCGGCGGAATGTCAAGATCGCGTTGCTCCTGTCATGCGCGTGGATGTTCGCCTTTGTTTACTATTACCACACGTCCAGGGACACCAAGGTAAGATATCGCTCGCTGTCAGCTGATCGCGGCTACGTGAAATTTCGGCTCGGCCGGCTCGGCGATGACGATCGAACGATATACGTTCGGTGCACGAAGTGCACGAACGCCGCGCCGCTTGCCGCTCCATAAACGCGATCCAGATCGCTTGCGTTTTGCGCGTCCAAGTGTCTGCTGCTTTACATTTTTATCTCCTAAAACGCACGTATAACAGAGAACAGCAGTTTTCTGTAAGAACGTCGCAATGAAAACGCGAAATTTTGATATAGCGCGATGTACTAAAACGCTGCTTCCCAATTACCTACGTCACGAGTCACGTGACGTAATATCCGAATTCGAATTTTTTAACGACCCGGAGAGGGGCGATGGGGGAACTTTCCAGCAAGCGACGCAAGTCGACACAAACGTCGTTCTATCTAATCTTTCTTTGTTGGCAATGACGAACGAAGACGAAACGACGCACTTAATTGTGTCGACTTGAGTCGCTTGCTGGAAAGCTCCTATATTATCTGTCCTTCGAATATGTGTTCCATTAAAAATTTTCCTTATACAATTTTTCAAATATACATGTATATTTTATAGACTCTTTTCGGCATATCTGAAATCCGTGTAATATTCTAATCGAATCTGGTATAAAGAGACGAAAAAATATATGCTTATTTGCGAGATAAAACGTTAATTATGCATACGTCGTGATGTTGAAACATACGTATGTTGTATATTTTCGCTAAATTTCTAAAGCATTCTGTATTTACGCTTCTGGGATTTTCATCCCCCAGATTTTTAGCACGTGTTTAAACGTATCATGCGCTGAGCGAGCACGGTTACATAAACTTGTTACAGTTTTTGCATCGTACCTTCGTAAACAGAAATGATTTTTACACTTATTCAGCTTTATCGTTTTACTTTTAACATAAAACAGTGTACATTTGAAAAGAAAAATTAATAATTTATTATTGCGATATCTCTTTCAAAATAACAGACTGCGTTCAACATTAATTATCCATTATTACATTGTGCTTTTGCGTACTATTAACTGAATGAGTTTCTTTATTTTTAAAGAATATTCTCCTAACGCTCCCCTACATAGATAGATTTATTTAATTTTAGCTACAAAAAGCCAAGAAATGGACTTGGTTTACAATATACCTTATACACACTTATACCAACTTTTTTAACTTAACGCGTGCAACTCATTATTCCGCACTTTCTTAAATTTCTTTTAGAAAAACCATTCCTTAAGCCCTAAACGACTTAATCCATTATTTGCACGTTAAACTTCACAACCTAAACTAAAAAAAATATTTGAACCTAGTCCGCTTCAGCAGTAGGCCAAGAAACGGACATTATTCACCTATACACACACACACACTTACCTTCATACAACAACGCGCAACAACTAATATTAATATTCCATATATTTTTAAATTTTTCTCAAATCTCCTTTAATCCAGGAAGAACCATCCTAAAACTTATAAAACTTGAATTCTAATGCATTCTCTCTATAAACCTTATACTCCAGAACCTATCATATACCTTAAACTCATATCTTCCATAACTTCTGCGTGCGAAACTCAAAGCCTAATCTTAAAACTGCAAAACATAATTCTCTCTCTTTTATTTTATCCCTACCTCTACCTTAATATTACAACCATTTTCCTATTTTTTAACCACATATTGACATATTAATAATTCTTTACTTTTACCTTAAAATATTAACGCAACTTTCTCATCTTACAATACTCAATTTAACTGTAAAACCCTTATACTCAAATATTTACATACACCTACATATAATAAACTTGACTAATAACAAATCTCCTGCTTCCTAACTAATACTTTCCTATGTCCCCCTATCTAACTCATCACACCTCCCTGTATGCCCCTCCTTCCTCTTCTTTTCTTTTCTCTTCCAATATATTATCTTTCTAATCTTAATCTTCCTGATCTTTTTGAGTTCATTCCTAATTTAACTCAAAAAACTTCTGTGCCCTCGAATCGCTCCTTTCCTCTTCCTTATTTGCCAAATTCCTCAGCACTGCTCCTCTCCTCTCCTACTACATTGTCTCCCAGCTCTTCTTCTCTCGTTCTCTCCGAAGCAACATTTATTTCCTCCGCGCGCGCGCGCGCGCGCGCGTAACGCTCCCCTACATGTTCTTATTTACATGAAAATAAGCTTCGTTGTACTTTAAATCCCAAGCGACATATGTCGGCCGCATGCTCGCATTACGGTATCAGCTTCCACGGAACGCGTGGAATAATATCACGGAGTCTGTAGCGTAGGGAGAAAAAAATCGATTGTTTTCATCCCTCGATGTTCATCCCTTCGAATGCTTTTATTTGTCGATACATTACATCGCGACCCATGAATCAATTTGAATTTCTTACCCTCTTTGACTTTTAGCTCCACTTTTGTAGTTATTATATTATTCATATTTTTTTAAATCTTGCATTGTAAAGTATATTGGATAAAGTATTTAGAATGAAGCTTTATCTTGAGATACTTACCTACTGCAGACAGTAGTCCGATAGTCACATCTTTCATAGGAAAGATTAACCGAGAATTTGTTCAGTTGATTGTGTGAAATGCAATATGATAATATACTCCCGTGAAATCTGACGCCGATTAAAGTATTATACATATGACTTTTTTGGAATACTTTGTGGTTATAATGCGCGATGAGATAGTTTTTTTTTATAGATTTTACATTATTAAATACTTTCTTTCGAATGATGTAAAGTTGAATTATCAATAAATAAGAATGGATTTATTACGAGACACGCACCACTGTATCTGAGTCTTAATCGCGATTGCAAACAAGATACAACAAGAGATAAGTATGTGATATAAGCAAGATCGCAATATCTATTTAATAAGCTATATTAGGTTTCAAAACGGGTTTTAACTGAATTGTCCGGCAAAATTGACACGATCGTAATTACGGGTCTTAGAGATTGTGTGACATTCTTATATTTATAAATAAAATAATATTTTAGATAATGCATTATACAGAAAACTGAAATTATTTAAAGTTGTTATAAATGACAATTTATTAGAAATAAATTAATACTTTATACAAACACTTATTAATTATCTAGCTATTATTAATGAAAAAGTTACAATATATAATTTTTATGCTTTTTTCTTGATTTTGTCATAAATTGAACTGGATATATATAGTTATAATATGCAAATTGAATAAGGAATAAGCATAAAAAAAATTGTATCAAAGCGGAAGATTTAATAACTATGCCTCTCTAGAGTCATTTTATTTAATATAATGCGCGGCCGCGATTCTGGTATCCGATGTGATCAAGTGATGCATTTACATGTTACATCGAATCCGAGAAGCGAACGAACTTCGAGGTAATTGTAATGTTAAACATAATAAATGTTTAATGTAATGTGAATAATGATGGAGTACGGCGGCCTCTGTCACGGTATCCGTTTCGTTTGGCTAACTCTCGCGTGATCGCGTGTGAGCAGTTGTACACGTTGTGCTACTGGTATATAAAAACGTGGACACTTCATCGGACAAACTCGAACTATCGTAAATTTTCAACCGCGATCTATCGCTCGTTAAATTTCAGCAGAAAGAGCAATATGTATTTTATATTTTATATGAATTATAGGCTGATTAAATATCTGATTAAAATTCTACGCTAATTCTATATAGTATCGTTCGTAACGAGGTAATTTTCATTAAATCGTTATTATAATGTGGGTTAATAAATGCTATACCATTTATTATAACAGCGCGAAATATATTTTTCGTATCGCAACGTTAACACGCATGTACACATAAATGGCTCTGCTTTACGCGATATCAGATATATATGTTAGATATGTATTTCGATTAGAGAATAAATCGTTGTTGCACAGATACAAAATTCGAGTCGCAATTTGTCAACTGGAACCATCGCGCGAATAATTAATATTGTGTCGCTCGTATAATGAAATTTATACGCGCTAATTTACAAGCCGTTCTCTCGCGTCCACAACTCGAAATTGTGCGAGAGCGACTTAGATTAGATTAGAATAGATTAGAGCTACAATTAAGTATGCGAAGTTATGCTTCAATTTGCACCAGCGAGTTACGTAATTATGAGAAGTTGCTCTAAATTACTTAATCCATAAGAGAACACGTCTTCTCCAGACTTGCATCCTTCTAAATTTCACGAACGTGTACGAAGCGATTACACATTATTGGCTTTATAAGCTCTTCTAGAATTCTAGAAAGAGCTTATAAAGCCAATGTAATCGCTTCGTATACATCTCGCATAATACCGCCCGTAAAATCGGGAAAAGACTAAAAAGTCTTGTCGTAAATAACTGTCAGAATAATAATAAGACGTATGCAAACATCTGTTACACGAATATAGTTGAGAATCTCTATTTATTAATTTTATTAAGAGGATTATTTTGGGTGCCAAAATACGCTGAGTCAAATTTGGCAAGCGTTATCAGAAGTTCGGCTACTTCTGGACTGTGCGGTATTCTACTTGTACATCGGCCAAGACCGCGGTCGATCACCCCGAGAATCGAGATCCCTTCCGCAGTCGCGATGCCTGTTCGTGACGAAATCATATTAACATGCACAACCATTTATCCTGTGACCGGGACACGGTTCAGCGATTGACGTACACGTTCGTCATTGACCGAATGGACTTGAACGCCTACATGTGCGGCCTTCGATATGTCCCGCTGTGCTCGACTCCCGCAAGCACTAAATAAACCATAAAATCTCACGAGCGCTTATTTATCGTCATTATCTCGGGCGTCACGTGCGGTCTAAGTGGCCAGCTTTCCTAGATAGCGAACTCTCGGATACCTATCTTTCGGATACCTAAAAGTTAACTTGACAATCCCCCTCCGGCGCGGCGTATCTCCGAAATAATATAAAGTTTAGAAACGCAAAAGGCAAATGCGACAATAAATTTATCTTTTTATGTTTTTAAAATCAAGAGACACGGTAGTGTCTCGCGCCAAGTACACGCGGAGCGAGACCGACCGTGACTCTTTTACGCGACGCGACGGGTTGCGAGTACCCGAGATGTTGAGATCTCGATAACGAGTGAACGGATCAAGTTCTAAGTAGGCTTGATCGATAGCTTGGGGTCCAATTAGGGGGGGGTTTCTCTCATAATATTCCGCTACGTGCCCTACGAGCGGAGATATTGCGACGCAAAGTCCAAATGTGAAAATTTATTTTTAAGATACTACTAACGCCGACGTCTGATATGATGACGTCATAATCAGAAACGTTACTTTCACTTTTTCGACGCTGGCGGCGCAGGTATCGCTAGTTTCGATATCGCGCGCGTATTTCGAAATTAGGTCGATAGACTTATCGGTCAGAAGGAAGATTTCTATTTAGGTAAATTAGGTATATATATAAATAATATATATTGAGTTAACGGAAAAGAAGATTCTCTACGCTTGGCAGAAAATGCCGCTAGGGAATTTTTAAGTCGATTCTTATGAATTAAGCTTGAATGCGATGTCTAGGTATCCCAGGTTGCCGATGACGAGGTCCAGATAGTGCGCTTCATAGTTTTCGGTGTCTAGGTGTAATAACACGTTGAATTCGATGTCTACGTGTCCCAGGTTGCCGATGACGAGGTCCTCATAGTGCGCTCCGTAGTTTTCGGTGTCTACGTGTATTAATACCTTGAATTCGATGTCCACGTGTCCCAGGTTGCCGATGACGGGATCCAGATAGTGCGCTTCAGAGTTTTCGGTGTCCATGTGTAATCGTACGTTGAATTCGATGTCTAGGTGTCCCAGGTTGCCAATGACGAGGTCCACATAGTGCGCTTCGTAGTTTTGGTGTCCAGGTGTAATAATACGTTGAATGCGATGTCTAGGTGTTCCAGGTTGCCGATGATGATGTCTAGATAGTGAGTTCCGTAGTTTTCGGTGTCTACGTGTATTTATACCTTGAATTCGATGTTTAGGTGTCCCAGGTTGCTGATGACGAGTTCCAGATATCGCGCTCCGTAGTTTTCGGTGTCTAGGTGTAATAATACTTCGAATTCGATGTTCACGTGTCCCAGGTTGCCGATGACGAGATCCAGATAGTGCGCTTCATAGTTTTTGGTGTCCAGGTGTAATCGTACGTTGAATTCGATGTCTAGGTGTCCCAGGTTGCCGATGACAAGGTCTACATAGTGCGCTTCGTAGTTTTCGGTGTCCAGGTGTAATAATACGTTGAATGCGATGTCTAGGTGTTCCAGGTTGCCGATGATGAAATTTAGATAGTGAGTTCCGTAGTTTTAGGTGTCTACGTGTATTTATACCTTGAATTCTATGTTTAGGTGTCCCAGGTTGCTGATGACGAGGTCCAGATATCGCGCTCCGTAGTTTTCGGTGTCTAGGTGTAATAATACTTCGAATTCGATGTTTACGTGTCCCAGGTTGCCGATGACGAGATCCAGATAGTGCGCTTCATAGTTTTCGGGGTCCAGGTGTAATCGTACGTTGAATTCGATGTATAGGTGTCCCAGGTTGCCGATGACAAGGTCCACATAGTGCGCTCCGTAGTTTTCGTTCGGTGTCTACGTGTATTAATACCTTGGATTCGATGTCCACGTGTCCCAGGTTGCCGATGACGAGGTCCACATAGTGCGCTTTGTAGTTTTCGGTGTCCAGGTGTAATAATACGTTGAATGCGATGTCTAAGTGTTCCAGGTTGAAGATGACAAAGTCCACATAGTGCGCTTCATAGTTTTCGGTGTCCAGGTGTAAGAATACGTTGAATTCGATGTCTACGTGTCTCAGGTTGCCGATGACGAGGTCCACATAGTGCGCTTCGTAGTTTTCGGTGTCCAGGTGTAATAATACGTTGAATGCGATGTCTAAGGTGTTCCAGGTTCCAGGTTGCCGATGACAATGTCTAGATAGTGAGCTCCGTAGTTTTCGGTGTCTACGTGTATTAATACCTTGAATTCGATGTTTAGGTGTCCCAGGTTGCTGATGACGAGGTCCAGATAGCGCGCTCGGTAGTTTTTGGTGTCTAGGTGTAATAATACCTCGAATTCGATGTCTACGTGTTCCAGGTTGCCGATGACGAGGTCCACATAATGCGCTTCATAGTTTTTGGTGTCTAGGTGTATTAATAACTTTAAATCTGAATGGGTGCGTTCAGCCGATACTCCGCTAGCCTAGTAATTGTGAGCAGTCGCTCGTTTTCGCTCGTTTCCTCTCCTTTTAATCCATTAGGTCAAAAGAAGGGAAACGAGCGAAAACGAGCGTCTGCTCACGATTGCTAGGCTAGCGGAGTATCGGCTGAACGCACCCAATGTAGGACACGTAGATATCGAATTCGAGGTATTAATACATGTAGACACTGAAAACTACGAAACGCACTATGTGGACCTCGTCATCGGCAACTTGGAACACGTGGCCATCGAATTCAAGGTATTAATACACCTGTACACCGAAAACTATAGAGCGCACTATGTGGACCTCGTCATCGGCAACCTGGGACACCTAGACATTGAATTCAAGCTTGATTCATAAGAATCGACTTAAAATTTCCCTAGCGGCAAAAATTAGAATTATGTCATGACATAATAAAAATCGCTAAATTAAAATTATGTTTATAGACATAATAAAAATTGGACAAAAATTATGTCTAGACATAATAAAAATTGGATGAATTAAAATTATGTCTGACGTAAAAATAATTATCAAAAATATCGATACCTGAAGATATCGGTACATATACAGTTGCGAACAACATTCAGTAAGACACGCAAATAAAAATAAATAAAGAATTTTACAGTTAACGACTTATTAACATTAATCATGTTTTATTGCGATTATGTTTTATGTTGAAATTGAAAAAGTGTACAACTAAAAGGGTTACAGATTATTATTTAAAAAAAAACTAAGCAAAATATTAAATTGTTGTTTTCTTTAGAAATAATAGTCGGTAACACTTTTAGCTTCATACCTTGTATTATATACTGTTTATAAAATTATAAGATATATTGTTTATAAGATTAAGATGCGTAACACTACAAAAAGGCGTGATATCCGTACAAAATTACCTTTTTAAAAAAAAGGTAAAAAAGAGCGCCAAGTACACGCATAGTAGTGTATATGTATTATGTTGTTACCCTGTTATGTTGTTACCTCGAAAAAAACAAAGTGGTAGTATTATACCTCCAAATAGCTTTATCCTGTACATACTGTTTATAAAATGCGTAATATACTACAAAAAGGCGTGATATCCGCACAAAATTACCTTTTTTAAAAAAAGGTAAAAAAAGGCGCCAAGTACACGTATAGTAGTGTATATGTTGTTACCTAAAAAAAAATGAAAGTGGTAGTATTATACCTCGAGTAACAAGTGGTAGATTTTTATATCTCGAAAAATCTCGAAAAAATCTAAGCAGTAGTATCTTTATTTCCCAAAAATTATAACCCAAGTGATACACGTCACAAAATTATGTTACCTTATCAAAAAGAAGGGTCGCGCTTCAAGTGATCTATTACAATTACAAAAAAGAAATGATATCTCTTTAAATTAGAGCGCCAATTACAGAGAGAACATGTATATTGCCTCAAAAAATAATTGTTGCACTACTTTGAAAAACCTTTACATTGTGTCAATTAGAAAAGAATGTATAATAACAATTTTATAAGATTAAAAAATTTTATTTAAATTTAACAAGGGAATACAAGATATTTAAATACAAAGTTATTTACATGTGTATTTTTTAATGGCCACAAAGAATTACAGAAGTAACAGTACAAAATAAAAATATTTTATTAAAATACATAAATTTTTCTTGTAAAAAAACTTGGCGCTGCTAGACCTCGAAATTTTAAATAAATAAATATATAAGCCGCATTATCCGCCGTCCGCGTAGTCACGCACACCCATATCACTCACTCCCACATCCACGCTGATAATCATTTAATATTACTCCCATTGTATTCTTTTCTGAATTATTTTTATTTATTGTTGTCCTTATTTATTTAAAAGGTCTAGCAGCGCCAAGTTTTTTTACAAGAAAAATTTATGTATTTTAATAAAATATTTTTATTTTGTACTGTTACTTCTGTAATTCTTTGTGGCCATTAAAAAATACACATGTAAATAACTTTGTATTTAAATATCTTGTATTCCCTTGTTAAATTTAAATAAAATTTTTTAATCTTATAAAATTGTTATTATACATTCTTTTCTAATTGACACAATGTAAAGGTTTTTCAAAGTAGTGCAACAATTATTTTTTTGA
This sequence comes from Temnothorax americanus, assembly GCF_048541705.1. Lineage (NCBI taxonomy): Eukaryota > Metazoa > Arthropoda > Insecta > Hymenoptera > Formicidae > Temnothorax > Temnothorax americanus. Next base: position 1,847,868 of record NW_027509751.1, read on the forward strand.
GGCAATATACATGTTCTCTCTGTAATTGGCGCTCTAATTTAAAGAGATATCATTTCTTTTTTGTAATTGTAATAGATCACTTGAAGCGCGACCCTTCTCCCTTCTTTTTGATAAGGTAACATAATTTTGTGACGTGTATCACTTGGGTTATAATTTTTGGGAAATAAAGATACTACTGCTTAGATTTTTTCGAGATTTTTCGAGATATAAAAATCTACCACTTGTTACTTAGGTTTTTTCGAGGTATAATACTACCACTTTCATTTTTTTTTAGGTAACAACATATACACTACTATATAAAATTACTTGACCATAGAATTTAATCGACTATGCGAAAAATGAAGTAATTACAAGAGCGCGCGCGGTTGTTTCATTCATGACACGTGAAGACAGCTATACCGCATATACATACAAGCATGCACGCAGTGCGGCAGCTGGCATAATGTCCAAGCTACTCGTGATGTGATACGCGTCGAGGTAAATGCATTTAATCGTAAACATCAAGCCATTCTGTTTCGTGAATGTTGCGACTTGCAACATATAGGTATTTTCAGTTTATATGAAATGAATGTGTGATAGGTGAATAAATCCGAGATCGAGCTACGTACAATTATTCACCTTTTTATTCATTCGTAGGGCTTTTAATATGTAATGAAATTGAATCGAATTTGAAAAGAAATAATATTACGTGTTTACTTTTCGTCAAACAAACAATGTAAGGTTATTCGGGTTTCTGGTTGGTCACACAGATTTTAGCATAGCTATATTCAATTTATCTTAGATGCAGAAAAGCAGTGAGAAGGATAAAATGCGAATAACGCAGATAATATGAACGAATGGTGCAGAGCTGTTTTCCTATAGGGCTGTTTGTTGTTAAAAGGCCACGCGGAAGATCGATCGAGGCATTGTAAGTTTCATTCGGATTTTCTGTTTTTCCTGAGAATTGCTCTGTTTCCTTCTATCTCGGAGCGTCTCGTTGAACAATACTATCACTCATTGAACAATATTATTGTTCACTGAATAATACTATTCCAGAATTGCCAGTTAGTTTAATTGTTCTTTTTTGATGAACTGATTTTTCTCTACTGTTCTCTTCTCCGCGCCTTCAGCACAATTGCGACTGTAAGAAAAACGCATTTCTTACATGATAACCTTTAGATAGGAAAAAATTTATAATTTGTTAAATTTTGAGAATTTTTATTTTCTAATATGAATTGAATTTGTTCTAATTTTTGCAATTTTATTTATATTTACTTTTTTAGAATAATTTATTTAATTGCAAATTTACGATAAAAAGTGTATAGGGTAAACTCGGGTAAGATGGCCATATAGAGGAAAGATGGCCAACCTATGTTCTTTCAATCTAGTTCGCCATGAAGCATCGAATGAACATGGGTTGGCCATCTTTCCTCTATGGCCATCTTACCCGAGTTTACCCTATTGTATATGTACACACTTACACACATAAATATCATAATGTTACAAATATTCTAGATTGAAAATTATACTATATTCTTTATTTACAAATTTTATCGCGCAATGTTGGGAAACTTTTTATATTATCGTATTTCTTGGCTATCTCAAGTAAAAGAATGAAACTATATATTGCATTTTGGTAACTGGAGGTTATTTAGAAGGATGATCTTTATAATATATGTAAAGGACAAGATTATTGGAGATACCTTTCCTAAAACCAGAAGTTTTATATCTGCCTTTTTATTAATTAATAATGTCAATTTAGGTAGAAAATAAGCAAGTGAGATTGTTTACCTCTTTTGACATATACAATTAAATAATTATAGCAGCAATTAACGTTTAAATTAAGTCGAAAAGCAAATTCGATCATGTATTATTCAAGCGGCAAACCTCGATGTTTGGTGAACTTGTTGACCTTTCCGCTAAGCGTTATCATTAGAGTCGTGTATCAATACGATATTACGTGGCATACATTTACGCATTGACCGTAGTCTGCAATCTAACGGACGCGTTTAGGCAAGTGCATCGTACGTGATGCCGCACCGGTGCGGCATCAGTGAAATCGTGATTTACTTCGCATGGCATTACACGATCGCGTATACAGCATGTTAAGAAGTTTGGGAGACATTCGCCAACGAGCGGCCGATGTTACTATCAGTTTCACTTTACAACATGGCTTTACGTCACCGCGAGCATTTACATTTCCTGAATAACGGAGACCGCTTGCTTGTCCGCAAAACGTGATGCTTTCGACTCTGATATCCGTTAACCGCTGTTAATCACCCTGCAATGAAACGAATCGGGCATTCAATGCGTATAGCGAAAGCGACCTTTCCGAGTACCGTTATAATTTTACAGGACGTACCGACATATCATCAGCTTTCATTTACAGGTTTGCCGATCTTTTTTTAAAATAAGTGATATTGCTGAAATTAAATTAAAACAGCTAAATATACTATCGCGTAAATAACAAGACTTCCCATTCGCCGAATACCAGCGCGATATACCGCGGAATCGTCGAAATATTATCGCTTAAAGGGACTATTCTAGAACGCTATAAATTTTGCCACCGCCATTTACCACGAAAATCGGGGGAATCTGTGTCTCCGCGCGCTTATCGCACAGGGTAGGGAAATTTGTTAGGCGAAATCGCTTCACGGCTGTCACCTCCTCTTGGCCGGGAACCGATTTTTCAGCCGAAATTTTAAAATCGAATGTCTTTTAGGAAGGACGTATTCAAGACTGTTTTCGCGGCGGTGACTGACCTGACTCGTCTCGTATAATCCACGCCGACGCGACGTGGCGCTTAAACGCGAACGCGCTAATGGGGCGGACTAATCGCGTTAACCTGCAGGAAACGATTCGGTCGTTAAGCACGGCAGCCGCAATCGAAGCCGAGTGCTGCTTTCGTAGCGGAGTTGATTAAATCATCGTTGTTTCTAGTGTCACGCGTAGCTGCTCGTATGGCGAACGTTGCACTCAAGTGAGAGTGTCATTCCGAAACGTCCGTTTTACACATTGTCGCAAAACTGTGCTCTGTTCCGCGAACGCAGCTGTGTTTCGGGCCAAATTACGACTCGATGCTTGTTGATTGTCTGATACCTCGTCTGATACAAAACGAGTTGGACCGGTCGTGCATCCTGCGTACTTTTCCGATGCATACAGGGATATCGATTTTCTATCAACTTTTTTATTTTATTTTAAGTTTATGAATAAATTGTTTATGAATTTTAGTTATACTATACATTTTATATATTGCAATATATTTAAAAAGATATAGTTAAACTATTTAAGAAAAATGCATCTATTTTAATTTAACGCATATTTCAAGTTTCCATATTTTGTTCTCGCTCAAAATGAAATTGTCGCACTAAAGAAAGAGCTTCTAGCAGTAGGTTGCAGGTTGGTTCTATTTGATATCGCTTTATATCTAAGGCGTGGCATAAAGGAGCGATCGAATCATCGACGCTTCGATGAAACGCGCATTGCGCTACTTGAACGAAATGGTGCATTTTCGAACAAGTTCGTCACGAAGGTCATAACGTAGTCCTTTCTTCTCTCCTCGATTATGTTGCACACACATGTAAATAGTTCCTTTTATTTTACTTCGCGAAAAGAAAAGTATAAAGAAACATTCATCGTTTCTTCAGCTATATAATTTCTGAGCTATATAATTTCAATATTATTGGTCGCGCGTCTAAAAATTTCTATCGAAAAGAAGACACTATTATATATTATAAAAAGACCGTTACATTCGCTTTTATTAAGAAAACATGGTACATAAATGAGAGATACTCACGCTGACAAACAAATTGCATAACTAGTGACATTACTGTCGCTTTTCTTCGTAGCTTGTAAGTCGAGAAGACATACTCGCACACGTTCTCACGCTTTGTTCGCGTTGCACGCTACATCTGCCATATTACATTACCGTCTCGACAAGAGACATTAATTATCACGACGAGTAAATGTGGAGCATATACGAGTAATTTGATTCATATAATCATGCATTAACGTTACGTTTTGGCGAATTATATCTGATCTATCTAATATCTGACCTGAAATGTGCAGAAGGATAAAAAGGTTAAATTAAAATTAGTCTCGTTAGAGTTTACAATTACATTATATTCTTATCTCCGTTAAAATGTTTGCTGAAATGAAAAGAATATTGTTATAGAATTTTTAGATTCGAAATTTTACTACACCAATGTTTGAATTCTAATTGTTTCTTTAAATATAGTAAGTTAAGCTTCTTTATTGTATAATATTATGTTGCATGATAGATTCATATTATCCAGCTATGAAATATATATGGAAGCACGTACGTTGCATGTCAGATTAAACAGTAATTGACAAATTTTACCGCAGCTAATCAGGCGAGCTCATTTATCGGTTTTATCGGCGTTTTGTATAGATTTCAGTAAATTGGTATTTAATCGTGCTTTATTCGTGACATCGAGTAATAGTCTGGTTTTTTAGCCATATTATTTATTATGCAACAAATTGATATTCAATAATTGGCTTCCAATATAGCCAATATTGGAAATGAGCAGATTATACTTGTGTTTTGCTCCACTTGTTTAATATCGAGAACAAGTAGATTGTTTTATTTTTTTTATTAATAGGTTCATATAATTTAATCGATAATTATTTTTCATATATTAGTAAATAATTTTATAAAAATGTTGTAAATTATTGCGCAATATTTTTAGTCAGCACATTTATAATTAAATTCTTTAAATTGTTAAATTAATTTTTAGCCATTTAGAAATTGCTTAATTTATATCGAGGTGCATTTAAATCTAAATAAGATTTTTAAATAATCTCGCAGAAAATATATTAAATTGATTTAATAGTAATAGTAATTTTTGTAATAAAAATTTGACATTTTTAATCATTAATCGTAGAAATAGCAAACAATTAGGAGAAGAATCACATGAGAAATATTGATGAAGGAAATTGTGTTACGCATCGTACTATTTATTATAATAAATAGCAATGCGTGCTGTATTCTGTTAAACATATAAGCAGAGCGATTATCAATTGGGCTTTCAGCGATAATGTATATAATCTTATTTATGAGATAGAAATGCATATGCGTAACACGTGAGCACACGCAGCGAACTGTACGTCATTTTCACGTATACCATCATATACATACAGATATCGGAGTTTGCAATGAGCAAAACACATTGGCGAAATGTAATGATAGTCTTATATTATACAGACGCGATTGAATATAATACGGGTATTGACATCACTCGGTGAGTTTCAATACTCGATACATTATAAACGTTATATCCAGGGGACAATATTTCGAGGTAAAGTTTAAGATGAATATATTTTCACTAAAAAATCTGATTTTAATCTTCTGATCAGAAATATTTGAATATAGTTTCTAAATTTTCTGCGAGTGTATATATACAGATTATGCATGATTTTTTGTAATAAATATAAAACTTCTTAAAAGAGTAAGAAAGGAGAACGCACAGCTGCTCGTGTGATATTCGGTAATGAACATTTAGGCCATGAACTCGTTCGACCGGCTGCGTAAAATCGTACGGTCGATAATAATTGTAAATTCTCGCTCCGTGGGGCACAACGGTCGCCTCGGTCGCGTGCGTGCGTGCGGTTGTCCGTAAAATAGGGGTGATTTGCTCTTGAGGACCGGTTTGAAGTGGGTGCCATTCCGGTGACCCGATTCTCGCGCGAGCGGTGGTCGACACCGTCGGTGGTATGTGTGCACGTGTGTCTTACGACACGCACGTGCATCCGCGCCATTCGCATTCACGATATCGGACATGCCAGATATTCCGGTGGAATCTATATGGTCGGTTGTCAAAAGTGAAAAAAAATAATAATAAAACGAGCCGTGGCGGATGAAATCGTGAAATCCCGGGATTTTCTGGGAATTTTTAAACCTTATCCGTTATAACGTTCTGTTCCAATCCAAAAGAGGAAAAGAGAGACATTTCCGGAATTACTCCGTTAAAAATGCGGACGGCAGATTTCATATTGTTTTAATGAAAAGCGGAAAATGTATCTTTTATTAATTATTATTTATCTAATTTTTCTTAATTTAGAAATTAGAGATTATAACGATATATTCGCGATTATCATACACAATCACATTTTTGTTACATTTATAGTGAACAAGTACAGCGTCATGTGATTAATCGCTCGTATATTACTCAAACATCACTTCGATTCTAATATAAAATCTACGATAGCACCTGGCGGTCGGTTTAAATTTGCTTCCATGTTTAGTAGCTGTTCGATTGAACTGTCACGCCCGCGTCAACGAGATAACAAGATTGCCGTTAATATCACCAGTATTTAATTGATGATACTTTAATGACCGAGTTATTTGATAGAGTTATCAATATGACGTATTATTATAGAGGTTGATCTATTGATTTGATCATTACTTCAGTCACAGTCATTTGTGTGTATATATCGTGCATAAATTATCATAGATAAAATTATCTATAGAATTAGAAAGTAGAGATATAAAAATATTACGATTATCGATTTTTGCACACATTTAAATGATATAAACGTGAATTATATGGAATACTGCGCATCACAATATTTTAGTAATGATGCGTATATATTTTATCATTTAATTTGAAAATAAATGATTGAAATTGATCAATGATATCGCGTAAAGTTTATCCTCGAATATCGTTTAATAATTGCGCTGTAATGTGTATCGATCTGTCATTTGCTATTGATTTTTACAGCCTAAAGGGCTCATTACTCGATTAATTTCACATGAGTAAGTATTACATATATATATTGCAATTAGCTGATATTGAGTTAATTGCTAATGACAAGGTTTAACTGTTATACATGTAAATTAATTCCTCTTTTAATGAAAATTTGAATGATTTATTAATCGCTTTATCCCGAAAGAATTATTAAATCTGATATATCATTATAACTAAATTGAAAGAACAAAGTTTATCTTTGTTTTGTTCAGAAAATAGAAAATTAAATTATTATTATTATTTGTTAATGTTTCACGCGGTTTTATACATTTGAGATAAGAATAAGAACGATAGCAATTGGCACGAATTCAAAACTATTGATTTACTCGGACATCTACGAGCGATAATTTGCTTAATGATATTTAGGTTTGCAACGCAGACGCACTTTAAGCTTTCTTGCGTTTTGATTTTTCGATCGAAACGTCTATCATTTTTTCAAATTAAGAGCATGGAGGAATACGCGAATCGCCGAATACAAGTGGTGAAAGATTATGCGATATTATACAGGAGAAGAGACTGTTTATTAAAATTTTTGAAAAGCAAGATACAGATTATTCGGTATAAAATTATCTTATGATATAGGTTAAATATTTCGTGGACTTACGGACTAGGCTCTGTATACAATGTTTTCTTTTCTGCAAATTATCGCGTAGCGTTGGGTGAACACAAGGTCGCCTCGTATCATTATACGCACAGTGAGATTGAGCAGACAAGAAGTGGCGTGTGTCTTTCCATGTATTTTCGCATTATCATTCGAGACGTGATCGCGACTATTCCCAATGAACAATTAATTTATTAACTCGCATAATTAATTATTATGGTTATTTATCGAAAGTTATTTCGTTCGATTTAATCAGTTAAAGTAGGAATTCCCATTGAGCGATAATGGGAATTGTACATTAACGTCTCATGATATTCGTGGAAATTTTTATGATGCTTGAATCGGAATATTTCGCATCGTACTTTGACTTCCGCGCCGGTTTGAGAGAATATATAATTTGCCCAACATTTTCAGATGGAAAGTGGGATGATACGTGAATCGTCGTCGGAATGGCGCGTGAAATTGACCACTCGATTTTCGAGTTTTCTCCACCGTCCGAGATACGTTCGTTAATTTGCAAGGTGTCGTATCATACAGATTGTAGTTTTCCACGATCGTACTTTTTTATAATGTTATTCTGCGCGACGTAATAAAGAGTGCATTGCAATTAATGTCGGAAGTACACAAAATATCAAAACATTGTTTGAGATCTATTCTTTATATTTTTATAAATATCTTATAGATCCAATATATCTTAAAATGGATTAGCTTAGAATAGATTAATAAATATTAATTTTAAAATATATATGAAATCAATTGTGTGACACTTCTGAAAATTATTCTATACGTATTAGGGTTTTTAAAAAATTCTGTCTTTACAGAATATATTAATGAAATATAGAGTATATACATGCTGCCATTAAAAGGTCGAATAATCTTTTAAAAGAGAATTATAAAATAGTTGTCGTATATATCTCTCTGTTTCCCCTTTTACAGTAATTGCAGCCTAGATTGCCGCAGTCGCGCAATCGCACGCGATTAGCATTTCATCCTTGAATTTCGAATCGAGTCTCTGCTTTTCCGGTCGGCTTGCCATCCTCTCAGTAGGTTCCTAGGTTCTCTTGCCGTCCATCTCGTTCTCTGATGTACATCTCGCGCGCACAGGCAATCTCCTTCCTTTCTCATCGCGTTAACGTACCATCGCCTGAGGTTAATCCCAGACGTTCTCGCCCACCGGTTCTCTGCCTGTGACCCGCGCAAATATTTAGTTAATGTCTATAACCGGCATGCGGGATTCTCCTACGGCCTTTGCACCGGTCCGGTCTGTCGTCGGTCGGCGGTAACAAGGGGCGGTCCTCGAAGCGCCGCAAATCTGCATATGCATGCACCAGTCCGTACGAGCGCATCGTTCCCTCTCTCGCATCAAGCTGCTAGTTTCAGCAGGTTTCCACACCGTTCTATAAAGCGATGCAGAATGCGTATATATGTGAATTCGTCCATTCGCCCGCGTGATCCTTTTTCCACGGCGGCAGCGCTCCATCGCGAAAACACACGCTGGGTAAGTAACCGGAAATTGTACGATTTTATGCAAAATCGTAAACGTTGGAGAGTCGAGATATTCACATACAGAGCTTCGGTGGCGGAAGAAAACCTCGTTTATAATAACTTACGAAATATAATTATATTAATTTATGAAATATATTTTAATATTCTATATAAATGACATATAATTATATGTGTATATGTGGAAATATTTAATATTTAATTGCATAACATCAATTAACATAACTTTGGTTATTCTTTTGCATGCAAATTATACATTATTTTTCCAATCTGTATATATATTTTATATTAATTCTTTTGAAAACACCACAGTATACTGTGTCCAGTTATAAATAATGGGCGGAATTGTAACTATTAAAATAAATAACGAAATAGAGGTTTTTTTTATACAAAACTATTACTATTTTTAAATATTGGATTACAATTTCGGATTTTCAAATCACTTGCTAGGAGCAAAAGTGTTATTTTTACAGGAAAATGATTCGATTTCACACATTATTAATATCAATGTATATTATTATAATTGTAGGTACATATTAAAATTTTGGAATGGCGAAACATAATGCAAATGCTTAATAATACTACTCGATCATATTATCGCGCACTTTTACCTTTTTTCTATTTATTATTCTAAATTACGAAATATAGTAGCGCTTTACTACGTTATGTTCGTGCTTATTGAGGAGGATAATAATAAGAACCGTGGCAGATTTAGTTTCCAAAAAATACATCTTACATGTGCAATGAAATATGGAAATTCTTGGCTGCCATAATCTGTATGCTCACTGAGATGCATTCGAGTTGAAATTGCATGCATATGCCTGCTTGTCAGGAATCGGTATCGTTGCAGAACTGAGTTCTGGGATCCTGGGAACGCGTATATATACGTATAATGTACGCGACACGGGGGTTAGGCGGAGGATTGCTCGGAGGTTCATTAAAGCGACCGATTCGATACCCTACGCGCAGCACAGGCTCGGTCCATAAATCCGGCTTTGTCAGCAACTAGAAATCGTTAATTTCCGAAATGTCACTCTGCACTTCATCCGTTTCAACGCCATCATCCTTCCCTATCGCGTTAGACTATAAAATAGGCTATATATCGCGATAAACCGCCAGAACGAAACTCTCATATTAAGTGCCGTACTAAATTATCTTTCGACACCTTTATTATTATAACAATAATGTTTGTAAGGACATATAATACTCTTTTGGAGTATTAGTTCGTGGACAAGTTATTTCTTTCCATAAAAAAAAGCATTATTACTTACGCTATAAATATTTTCTGAGTATAACTTAAAGTATAATTTTTTTCGAAGAATTGTTTGTTCAGTGATGCACGTTTTTTTATGACTAATTAGACTAATTGATAACGATTGTTTTTATGTTTTTTAATTTTCCGAAATTATTTTAAAAATCAAAGTCGCAATTATTCGAGAGTTATCTTTGGTCCATCATTCAGCATGTCTGTAAATAAATATTACTGAAATGAGGAAGGAAAGAGGCCTCTATACACCCTTTTTTCAACTCTTCTTTTTTTCTAACAAGTAAGGGCGTTATAAAAGACGAGCAAAGCAAAAGAAAGCGTTGCGGAGTTTATTTGCTTTTCTCATCGAGCTAACGAATGTTGGCGAACTTTATGACAGAATTTTTCCTCTCGGAAACGCAAACAATTTTATACAACACTTTTCACTTAGCATTCATTTTATGCTTGAATAATTTTTCGATAAATTTGGTTATACATATATACATATATAACTGTCAGTTCTGTATTTCTAGAAAATTAATTTACTTTTATTTTTTTATGTTTATGTTAGGATATCTAAAAAGTTTAATCCCTCGAGAGATCAACAGACAACTTTTAATAAATAATATGTAAATAATATTTTTGCTTTGTAGAATTTGTGCCAATTATTTATTATTTTTATGTTTTATTATTTGTTATAAATGTCATTGATGCAGAGAAAATGGGATTGAAAAGATTTATAATCTGTTTTTATTGCATTTTTAGAAAACATTTAGACATTCAAAAATATCTAAAAAGAGAGAATAGTCTAATATTCGTAATTGCATATAAAATGTTTGCAAGTATGTAACAGATTAAAAGTATAATTATATGATATGGTAAAAATCATTATTATAGAATTATAAGAAATTGAAATTAAAATTATATAAAAAATGTTATATTATACACTAAGTTTTGTACTATATTTAAAGATGTTTCTAAAAAATGAATGAATTTGGCATCAGTAAAATTATCAGTAAAAGAAGAATTATTTTTCAGCGATGTTTGCTAGCGTTTGGCTGATTTGTTTTTTTAATATTTAGCGGGAAATTTTTTATATATGTTATAAATTTATTTCGGATAAGTCTGTATCAAGTGCGAAAGCGTGAAGTAACGGTTGATTTTCTGGCAGGAGACATTTTCGGGGATAAACGTGCCGAGGACTTTATTAGGTCGCTCGACAAAGGGGTTGAAGCCGCTTTAGTATTCTTCACGGGGCTAAGAGAAATCTGGACTAATTAAAGCAAAACGTGCGCGCCGACGAACGGTTTAATTGTACTTTTCTTCTTTCTGCCAGCTGCCGCATAACTGCCTGCCAACGCGAAGTCGGTCCCATATTAGCACAGATTCTTTGAGGAATACATATGAGTCGACAGTACTTCGATAATTTTGCTTTTTAACACGAGATGTGCTGACAAGTGCTGTGTCGTGAAGTTTCACAAAAAGCGTCATTTATCTTTCTCTATTTGATGAATTACAGCTAATCTGGTATTTTCTCTGAAAGTCGCTTGAACTTACTTTCCATTCAATAAAAACAAGTTTTGATTTGTCATATAATTGGCGAAAGAATTTGTCGCAGCATAAAATAATTATGTTTTATTATGCAATATAAAGTGAATTAATTTGAGAGCATTTCTTATAATTTTAAATAAAGAAATTAAACTTGGTATAATATAGTAAAACATTACTTGTTTTTATACAAGTAGAATCACGCCATATTGTTTTAATTTGAATTGCAAACAAGTTAATTAAGTTTTGCTTACATAATGATGTTCACTTATGATTGCACGAGTACGGATTGTGTTTTGAAATTTAAGTTTCTAGAAAGAAAATGCTACTGCAGCACAAAAGTATAGTCTCTGAATTAATTCTTTCTTTTTATATATTTTTGTGACTCTCAAGATGTTTTGAGCCTTCGTTATATAAAGTAACTCATTTGCTTTGCGAACTGTTTCGTTGCTACTCCTCAGAATTCTCGCATCGAGTTCTCGCTCCAGGCAAATATATTTTTTCCCAATTCTTTCGCTGCGCGGTACTCACTCAGCTCTCCTTCGCATAACTAAACTATTTTACTCGGTGCAAACGCCCTTCGATCCTTCCAGCGTCTCTCCATTTATAACATAGCACGTGTTCTTAAAAGAGATTTTTATCTCGCGATCGAGTAATATGCTATGGTTAAAAATTAGTCCGTTACAAAAAGAAATTATATATAAGAACGACAAGAGGATAATCTTATTAATATTTACTTCAGGGTACGCGTGGATGCTTAAAATTAGAACTATTTTCAATCTATTAATGAAATTTTTTTATCTTCTATTTTTTATTCGCATTTGCTTCATTTTTCTGTTTCGGTATACGTAAAATAATTTTATACAACGTTTTTGCAGATATTATTATATAGCCGCTATTCAGTTAAGCGGCTTATTATCTGTTGTGAAAAAAAAAGTTATTTGCAAAGAACGAGACTTTTTCATTCGCGCAAATACCGATGGTTTTAGGATATATATTAATATTCTTTCAAGCATAAACGTAAAGCCGATTTGTTGTGATTGCTACCAAAATGAAATTTTCAAGGGATTATGACTAATACGAGGAGGAGAAAATACTTTTCTAAACTTTCATCGGCTTTTGCCATACATCCTTTTATCGTCAAAGTATCTTTTCCCACATTATTACGATGATCGGCTTAACACTGGCCATACGCATCGTCCTGCGATGTAAAGACGCGTAATTAAATGGGAAACGTATAAGAAAAAGTTTGGCACAGCGGAGCAATGAGCACCGGTGCGAATTAAATTATAAGCCAAGTTGAAAGTACAGTCATAATATTTTCTTGGAGAAGAATAAAGTTAAGAGTTTAATATCTTTTTCTCATTCATCCGGCTTTAAAATAAAACGAATAATACAAAATATAATACGAAATATAATCGGCCGTCTTTATATAACTTGCATAGAATTTATTCTAATTAATATATGCGCGACCATATAAAATATACCTATATTTTCAACATTTACAAAGTTTAATATATATAATAATGCGTACTTTATGCAATTTTTATACTAATCTTCCCTAATAATTACATGGACATAAAAATTACTATGATTTTTATTACATGACTCCGACGTATCTTCTCTTGTGTTATCATCTCATTCTAACGTGTATATATTTTATAATTATAAATGTGTAAATATTATTTTTGTGCAAGTAGAATTTGATGCGTGTATCGCAGCTTAAAATATGTATATACTCAAACGTGGTTAAGTTCCGGGCTAGCTTCGAACGATCCCTGATCATTCGACGGGTGAACAATTACACGGGCATTTGGTACAGCACGTTGCGCGCCCACGCGACAATAGCTTCCTAATGCTCTTAATACCTGCCATAATTCTGGGGCATGATATTCGTGGGTGTACATTTCGTAGCGTAGCATTGTGGCAACGTTTTAGCGTAATTGGTCCGGCCACACGGATGAGATTTGCCCCACGGTGTTTTCTCGCTTTCTCGTGGGATTCACCGCTCGGCGATTATATTATAGTGTTAAAGCGTCAGTGCATACGCGTAAACATGCCGCGTAATGAGCCGGTTGCATTCGCAGACACGAACAGCATGGCTACCCGCATCATTTGCTTTTCCTCTTTTTCCGTACGATTCATATCGCGAAAGCGAGTTTGTCGTGTGATTTACGCACCAAATTGCAGTTGGTCACAATTTATATTTTATTGTTCCAAATATACCACGAAAAATGGAAAGAAAATATATATACAAACGGTAAATACAGTATATTTGATGCACGACAGTAGAATAAATGTAAAGATAAGACTTATAAAAAGATATTTCTTTTATAATAATTTATTCTTAACTAGCATGCCCCGCCGGGCTTCGCCCCGGAGAACATGTGTATTAAGACACGCAAATAGTTTCTCTCTCTCTCTCTCTCTCTCTCTCTCTCTCTCTCTCTCTCTCTCTCTCTCTCCCTCTCCCTCTCCCTCTCCCTTTCCCTCTCCCTCTCCCTTTCTCTCTCCCTCTCCCTCTGTCTCTGTCTCTGTCTCTGTCTCTGTCTCTGTCTCTGTCTCTGTCTCTGTCTCTGTCTCTCCCTCCTCTCTCTCTCTCTCTCTCTCTCTCTCTCTCTCTCTCTCTCTCTCTCTCTCTCTCTAGATGGGTAACCTTCGTAGGCAAAAACCAAGTCGATATCTCATCGGACTCAGGAGATATTGAGAAAGTCGTGAAAACACATTTTACCCCTTTCCACCCCCTTAGGGGTTGAATTTTTAAAATTCCTTTTTTAGTGGGTGCTTACGTCACGAAAGGAATACACTCTCCAAATTTGAAGTTTCTAGGTTCAGGGGTTTGGGCTGGGGGTTGATGAGTCAGTCAGTCAGTCAGGACATCTTCCTTTATATATATAGATTAATTACTAATCAAGTATTATTATAGATCGATGAAAGTAAATAAAAGTTTTGGTGATTACGTTGGTTGAAGGAATTAACTTTGCAATTATAATTAATAGAGATCATAAAATGGAAATATAAATATTTTATTAACTTTTATTTTATACGCAGTCTCAGTTTTTATGGGATGTTTCACGGATTTGTTATTTTTAAAGGGTATTACGTGCTCGGATTTTTATGGCTTGCAGCACGTATACGATATGCTTTTTGTAAGGAAGAAACCTCCCCTGTTTTCAACCCGTCAATTTTCCATCTCGAAAAATAATGTTTCACTCTTGTCATACGAATATCTAGTATACTTCTGCCATCAGATATAGCCGTAACGTGGAACCCGGATATGTAAAAGAAATTTCACTATATGTTGTCCATTTGAATTTTTATTGCATATTAAAAGAATATGACAATTGCGTCATATATAGAATGTCCTAAAAAAATTTGACATTTGTAAATTGAATATTTGCAAGTACATATTTTTTAATAGATTAATGTTCATGAAATTGATTCACGATAAAAAAAGAGGAAATTAGCGAGTTATAGTTTTGATAAAGAAAACAGTGACATATTAAGAAATAGAAAAGATGGATATATTGTTATGTTTATATAATAATAACGCTATATAATGTATTAAATGTTTCTACATATACCTACGGTATTTTTCCTCCTATTTAAAATCTCTTGCATACCGCATTCTAACGAGTGCATTCTGAAACCACTGTATGACATGTACAATGTGCGTGTTTTTTCTTTTTTAACCACACGAATGCGTAATAGCTTTCGCTGTTATATCCCAACTCTACCATTCGGCACTCGTGCGAATTAACGCGATATTCCACGAAAAAAATATCTAGCCTGGTAAAATATTTGGCCGACATCTACGCAACCGCAACTGTACTTCTCTTGCGCATGTTTGCCGTGAGTTTTCTATCGTTGCGGATACATGGTTTCAGAGTACAAAGCAGGAGAGATAGTAGCGAGATCAAGACAGAAAATGTTGCACGGTAAAATGAGAAAGATAGCGCCAGATAAAACTCGAAAAGAGTTGAGAAAGGAGATTCCGCGCAGTGTGTTCTGTATATTAGTATACGTTTGTGCATGTGCAGCTACGCTCTGGAAACGTACCGTATTACTGCAGTGCGCAGTATTTATTTGTTTTAATTTTATTTCATCTCTCTCTCGCGTGCGTTAATCACGATTAAATCCCCTCTCCCTCTCTCATTCTCTCTATCTCTAGCGGTGGACGGAAAAAAAGAATTCCAAATTTTATGAGCCGTTTCCGAGTAATCGTGAATCGAGGGACTTCCCCTCTTTAAAGAAAATCGAGGAGCTTGAAGTGAGCTTTCCGATCTAAAGAGGGGTCTCGAGATAGAATACTCCGTAGACGGCGCGATGAGCACCACTCTGTGCCTCGCTCTGTGCGGTAGATTCTCGTTTATTATTTTTAACGCACAGCTTTCCACGGTGCTTGCACGGTGAAAAAAAAAACGTCAAAAAGCTAGTGATGTTGAGGATGGTATAGTTTTGTGATATATGGCTCGCTTGTGTCTGAAAAGTGGTGAAGTGCAAGTTCAAAAGAGGCACAATATTTTTCGGCTAAATGGAAGTATTAAGATATTTTAAAGTATACATTTGAGAATCTTGGAAAATTTTTTTAAAAAACTGACTTTTTTTGTCTTACGAAAGACAGAAAAGGCAAGTTACAAACGTCTATGAAAAATTTGAATTGTGCATGTTTCTGCAAGATTGCAGATTGCAGTTATAGGGATGTAATATAAGAAATATATATGAAAAATGTATTATATTAGAGATATGTGTATATAGAAAGACAATTACGGTATTATAAGATGAGTATATTATTTGAAACGCACATCTGAATTTTTCGAATCGGAACCCGATTATTATTGCCATCCACTAGAAGAATTTTGAAAATTTCGCGACGAAACCTTCGCGCATGTTCCGCGCGAATTTATGCACGATGCACGCCCCGTGCGCCGCGTAGTTTCCTTGCCGGGAAATTCCTTTCGGACAATAAACCGTAGATCATGACAAATAGCCGAGACGCGGTGGGCGGTACCGGGTAGCATCAAGCGGGTTAATTTTTAACTCCCCCTCGTAACCAAGAGATTTATCGCACCAGCCTTTGTTAAGCCAACGCTCTATATACATATATATACATATATATATATATATATATATATATATATATATATATATATATGTATGTATATACGTGTGTGTCACTCTGTGCGAGGCCACGATTTATATATGCATTCGCGAATGTGCATCAGTGCAACGCGTGCGCGCGCGCTTTTGTAAAAAGAGAGAAAAAAAGCTTTAGCCCGGACCAGGGCTTATGCGCAACGATATCTTCGAAAATTGGTTGATCGATGTTTTTGCCATCGTAGAATATAATATCTCTCTCCGCTATATTGTCGTGGCTCAATTTCCCCTCTCGATCGTCTATTTTTTCCGCATCGGCGACACGGCGCGGCGGCGGTGTTCCTCTTGAAGTATTTCGGACGACAGTCCCAAACAAAATACAAAAGTTTGAATTAGCCACCGAATGCCTGTTAGCGGTCTGATTAAAATGCATTTTCCCGTTCCACTTTAGCTACGGATCGTATTTTTCCTTTAGAGGGAAATACGTACACATTGACGCGGTTTGGGTCCATTTATCAGAGGAAGCTGGAGACATTCAAGATTCATAGAGGAGGATTAAAAAATAAAGCCGAAAGTATATATCACTGATACTCTCTCGTAGTTTGCTTAATTAAAGCGCAACAATGTCCCAAAGCCGAAAGTGCGGGACTTTTTCTTCTCTCTTGTCGGATTAATTTTATTTGCTTTGCAATTTGCTCCGTTTCACGAGTTAATGGAATCTGATTACGATATCTTTAAATATACGTTTATTGAATATCAACAGACTACTCAGATATTGCAGAAATATTATATTAATGTATTAGATGACATATCATACTTGAATAAATACGGTTACCTCGCTTACGAGAGAATTGAATCTGCGAATATTAAATCCATAAATCGTTATACATGGAAAGAGAGATAGAGTTAATGAAAAAGAATTATGCAATATGATACACGTAGTATTTTATTTATTGCATCAATATCTCTATAATGAGCAATTAAACTATCTTTTCAACGCATAATCTTATTTTGTCTTCAATGTCTTGTTTATTCAATATTTATAAAGATGATATTATAGGCTATCTTTACGCATAATATAGATTTAAAAAAATATTATAATTATCGCTCACCTATTTTTTATATCGCTACTCAGCCGTGGGCAATTATCTTTAATTAGCAGCATAGATCGAGAAGTAACGCGTCTTTATATAGCCGCGAACGCGGGCCGCACGCATTTATACCGGTCATTTATCAACACCCCTTACCAACACTCTCCTCGCTGATTTTCGGTCGTTGACAGGCTACGCTCAAAATAGTATGCACCCTTCGTGCTGGAACAATTGCGCGGGGAGCTGTCGTTGTAAAGAAGACCGAACAATGGCCGCTTTACAAGCGTCATCCACGTCCTATAAATCATAGCGAGCGGCGGGACATCTTTTTATCCAAAGTTATGCTAGAAACATTAGGTCACTGTTCTCTTGTAAATATGCAGAAAAATTGTGTCAAATCTGACACTTTCTTTGTTAAAATTAAGAAAATCAAACGCCAGTTATAAATCAAGTAATCAAGTTGAATATGTAATTAGTACAATTTATTTATCTTTACATGAAACAAATTTAGTGTATCTATGATAATTCTCTATTTCTGATTTAATTTCTACTTAAATTTCTGAATCGATTTGGCTTTGTAATGAAATCTTTCAATCGTAATGTAACAATAAGTTTCATCTATTATATATGTTCGATTATTACACACAAGGATTTGGCTTTCACTGATAATTATTATCCATTTATGATAGTCTGCAGATATTTATCATATAGTCCCAATTATTATCATTTTAATGCAGTTCTCTATTTGTGAGGTTCAACTCTTGGATTGAAAACTAATTACAATGAATCTTCTATCTCGCATTCGTATACGGTTCGCGGCTCGTTGTGTATAAATAACGACGAGGGCTCCTTTCTGTATGTGCGCACTCTCGGGAGTAATTTCCTCTAATTAGAACAAAATTACTAATTACGTTCCGCGCAACATGCAATTAATTTTCGGTGGGATATCTGCGAGGAGAGGGAGATATATGTACAACTTCCCATTTCTTCTTCCCGAGTTAACGTTAGCGGCGCCGGAAAGGGAGGTGGAATCTCGCTACGAGCAAGATGTATGAGCTCCGAGTGCAAGCAGCCAATCTCTGTCAGATCTTGCTCTTTCTCTTTACCTACCATCACGTTTTTTTCAAGCGATTTCTCCGGAAATTGGTGTGTCAGATAGTACGCCGAGACGTACATTTTCGTAGAGGTCGTGGTTGCTCTTTTAATTATACGCATCACTGCGTTTTGGCTTTTATCGTAATCGTAACAGACATTTTACCCATCCGTCTTTTCTCCCACATTGAATTCTTGCTGTAATAAATATTATTTATTAATTACATTTAATAAACAATACTTGTCCATCATTCGAGAAAAATCGGTATGTTAACTTCTGGAATCGTTTTCATAAAGATGTGATTTAATATAATTATTTAATTAATAACTGCTGATTTATATACAAGTTGATAACAATTAGAATAAAATAGCAATTCATTATTTTAACTCATTATTTTAATATAATTTTAATATGTTGTGTTTATCAATGAAAAAATTAATAATAACGTACATTTGTAATTGGATATAAGATATAAAGTCTTTAATAAGCCTTTCCATTTTTGCTAATCGGGATGACAATTTTGCTAATTAGAGGACAATCTGTTTACAAATTTTCCTTTGCGCTGTTTCAGAGAGAGTTGGTCTATATCTTACATTACTCCCATTGCAAGATCTCTTTTCTTATTCTTTATTCTACACTACTTGCCGGTGTTCAGCGGCATTTTATTTACCGTGAAATTCGTCACAACGAAGCATAAGAAAGTCGCATAGTTTTACATTTTACGCGACGACGATTTGCTTTCTTACTGTCATTTTTGTGGCGTCCCAAGATCCTTCTTTGCTCTTCCTAAGGTATAAAGAGGAGTTGCAATTTATCTTCCCTAATTTTTATTTTAACCGTATAATATTATTTTAGCCGTTTAAAGAAGAAAATATTATAACTTGAAACTTATATTATGATATTTATAAATCTAGATAAAAATATATATTAATAATTATATCGTATTTTGTTTAAGTGTACTTTCATAAAAAGATGTTGAGATTGTAAAAATAAACTTTCACATGTCTCGGTAGATATTTAGGACGTTAGTTTGTACCTTATATACATTTTTTTTATGCTAGCAGATTTGCATTTTTTATTTGTTTATTTGTCCATTCTTTCTATAAATTTTATACGATTCCGTGCTGTAAAACTTGCACACGTAATCATCTTACGACAGCAAAAATAGAATAGTTGAAACTATAATAACTATAAACTATAATTCCACGTAATCTTCTTTTAAAATAGAAGGAACAAAAATATGTATATAATATTAAAAAATGTTTATATATATATATATATATATATATATATATATATATATAGTCGTCACTTGATTTCGCAAAAGCCAGCCATTGAAATTCTTTATGAATAAATCCTTCTGGCGAAAGCCAAGATTAATGTACGCAACTAGACAAAATGCGTTAATTATTCCGCTTTATTGGCCGCAGATTATTCAGGAAGGGCATGTCTCTCACGATTTCTAATTTTATATGAGTTTTGTGCGCCTTTATAAATCGCGTGGATCTTGCCATGATCTAAAGAAGAAGCCTCGCATTTCACGCGACAACGATTTACTTTCCTTCGTATAGTGCTTCGTGCGAGAATGATTCCACGAGAGTACGTGCTGCGGATAACGACGCGGATCATGTTATTTGCGGTTTCTACTCTTTCCCTAATGCATTTACGGTACTTTCTTCAATTTGGTACGCATATGGATTGATTGATGCAAAATTACTCAACTTTAAAGCTTTCAGTCATCTCACTGTTATTGCTCGATTACTGATCGAAATGACAACCAACCTAGCGAGTTTCTATAGATGTCTTGGTTCTGTAAATTAAAAATTGCAAACTTGATTTAGTCATTGGATGCTAAGGCAGATATATTTTATGATGCTAAATAGAACGCACATTATGCATAATGTTAACTCTTCTCGTAAATTTATTGATTTATTTCAAATTTCAATATGCTGATGATTACACAGTTTCGTCATTAGAGATACAACTTCCGCAACAGCGACCTTAATATCCATTTATTATAACTGTAAACTTCTATTGGAATTTCTCTCTAACGTCATGAGTGGGAGTCTTTAGAAAAAATTTGATTCTATTGATTTTTAAACTTTGACGTACACTTCATAATTATGAACATCGGCGGGCAGCCAAAACTATGGACGTTCTCTCGTGTTTTTTGTTTGATCAAGATCGTTTTGTGGATATAACCGTAGAGACCGTACAGCAAAGGAAAATGTAAAAAAAAGAATACCGTTTTAATCAATCTATTTCAGCACGCGCGGGGCTTTATTTCTATACGCGTTTTGGTCCGCTTTCTCTCTCTCTCTCTCTCTCTCTCTCTCTCTCTCTCTCTGTCTTTCCTGAATGCCTTGATAGCTATATAAATATTCTATCCGCGTGGTTTCGCGATCGTGATTGCGCAACTGCGACATTGCGGCGCGATAGCGATGCGGAGGCGCGAAACAGGCTTAAGTCGACGCGACGGGGCATCACTTTCGTTCTCGGTTCCGGTTCAGGGTCGCGGACGACCCACTTCAGGGTCACGACAGTGCGCCCCGAGAAGCCCCCGGGTTCCGCACGCGCGTGTCGCATACATATGCGCGCACAAGCATATATGGTCGCGTGAAACGAGAGATCTGGTCAGAAACGATGATATAGCAGTCACTTGAAATATTCGATTGGGAGCAATCGAGACGAAATGGGAACGAACGGTAACATTAAACTCATGATGCTCTATCTGGGTGTTCTAAATAAGGATTGATAGAAAGTAAAGATTATTCGCTTGATTGTATTAACTTCTTCGCCAAAAAATACCAAGCGATCAAATGATATTCACCATGAAATTCCATTAACGCCGCTATAATATTAAGAGATATGAATGCGCAGGAAAGTCTTCAACCTTCTTTCTCTTTTTTTATAATGTCGGAAGTGAAGTATGTACAAATCATATATTTATACATCACGACAAACCGGATTTTATTTATTATAATGAGAGATTTCTAAAGAGATAAGTATAAAAAATAAAATTTTTCAGTACGTCGAGGTAAATCTTTTGAAGTTGTATATATTTGTATGTACGATAAAAAAAGTTATACAAAGCTTACAAGATTGGACCTTTTCATGCACTTGCTTATTCAAGACGTGGAGCTTAAATCCATCCTTGATGTTTCTTTTTGATCTGCGATAGATACGGAGCGTATACCTTTTGCTTGAATCTTTCTCTAAGAGGAAAGAGCTGACACTATTTCGATCTCTAACGCGATAGATAGTCTGATGCAACATCTGTGCTACCTTTATTTAGAATTTTCTACAGTTGCTATACGTGTGCTCGCATTTGTTGCGACAGATTCTTGAAATTCAAGAAATTGAAGACAGCTCGTTCCACTTGCCTAGTGAACCTGTAAGATTGCGCGGAATAAAAAGGACGTCCGAGGAAATCTTTTGAATGCGCACATACAAAAGCGTAAGGCGCATCGAGCTTCGATGGCTTTTCCGATTGAATAGTTTTTTATATAAAAAGTACGCTATTAGTAAGATTGTGCTAACGATTGTGTGAATAATTGTACGATATCGCTGTTCAATTATAGGGAATCGATACATCGATGCATGTACAAAAATTTTTTAAATAAACAGTCTTATTTGTAATCATGCTAATCAAATATACGTTTTGATGAATACGCATAAAAAATATTTCGAAAGCATTATTTTCAAAAAGGGATGTAAACCGTGACACAATCGTGCTAAATTGCGACGTAATCTGGATAAATTCGGCGTTATTCTATATTTTTTATCGTTTTATTTTATTACGTTGACATGCCGATGAATGTAATCACGATTTATTTGTAAAGCATTTATTATGTCACGCACAGATGTGACAAACTATTACAATGAAAATCAGATGAAGATATATTAAACATAAAAAGAATTGCATTGATAAATTGTACGATAACTTTACTGAATCACTGCGCGCTTTATAAAAAAAATATAATTAAAGCTAACAAACGTGTAATAATAAAGCAACAATAGAATATCTTATAATCAAACTGGTATAGAAATATGTAAATAGCGAATTATAATCACTTCGAGGTCAATCTCGTTAATGAGTTTTGCATATACATGTACTTCTTTCTCCGATAAGTATAGCGAACAAACTGAAGTTAGTTTTATATATATCGTGGCTCGTGGTGTCTCTCGTTATAATATTATTAATCCATAGTTTGTCGTGCGACTTTAATGTTGTTGGGGAAAATGAAGACATCATGATGCGTGTATATGGTTAATTGTTTTAAGATACTGTCGCCAACTTTTAATGCGGCGAGATTAGTTTAGATATGATTTATTTTATTAACAAATTAATTTTTGTCATAATAAAATTATCATATTATTAAGTTATGAAGTGGATTCAAATTTATATGTACAATGTACATTCATAACGTTATTGCAGATGTGACGCTCGCTAAAGAATAGATATAAGAGAAATAAAGAGGAGAAGGGCGCAGAATTTCTTAGAATAATTTAATTTTTTGGAATAAATTTTTATTCTCAAGCACTTGCCGTCACGTTACATTAAATATGGAAAGTAAAAGGAATTCTCTCGCAAGCTTGGCAATCCCACCTTCACGAATAAGTCGCCAAGTAATAGAATTTAAATTGAAAGCGAACGGCAGTCGCGCATTAAACATTAAAAGGGAAAGATCGTTTTAATGATGATAACGGGATTTCAACGCGAGACATTTCACGAAATCGCGCGAAACCGTCCGTATTTTTGCGAGAATTGCCTTGCAGATAAAGCGGAGAAGAAAAGAGCGATGGAAGTTAACCGCTTTTACGTGTAACAGCTGTAATACGAAAGACGGTAAGCCGACCGTGTTCGTTTCTGATGGACATCATGAAGGGACGATATCTCACTCTCTTTTAAGCGTCGCCGGGATGCATTTCTTTCGCTCAAGATAATATATATAGTTGAGATTACGCAGCTTCAAAATCTCATTTGTGAATTACGACGTTTGCGATGACACACAACTGAATATTAATTTTTTTTCACTGTGCAATTAGATAATATCTTTTTTATTCAACGAAAGAATAATCGTTTACGAAATAATAAATAATAAGTAACAATATATTAATTCCTATATTAGAACACATATACTTTATTAAAATGTATTATATAATGCTAAATAATGAGCAATTAAAGATTTTATTAAACAACCTGAATAATTATATCGTTTGGATAGCAGAATTAATTTTTATTAATTTAATATGTTCATCCTTTTTTTTTTTTTTTTTTTTTTTTTATATTTACAATATTTTATCGCGCTTCCAAATATTTCGTGATGATTAGAGCCATAATCCAGTTCGCAGATTTTATTTGCAGCAATGTGATCTGTATATCGTTCTAATAAGAGTTTTATCCGGGATATCTCCGCTTTTTCTGTCCCCACGAAGTCGCGCCGAACATCCGTAATTCACGGTGACTGTGGACGCGGGAGCTTTAATCGCGGTGCCGTGAGTCATTAATTACTCGATCGCGACATGCGATACAATCGATCTCGCGGCTTGTTTCATCGATCGATGGTCCCGGTCACCACCCATCTCCGTTAATTGATTTCGCTCGACGTGTCGCGCGAGCGCGAACGCGAGTGGCCGCCGCGATAATTATCGTGCGCTCGAGTTGCGGTGTCACGACCGTGAGAACCACGATGGAAAAAAGGCCAGAACGATTTTTGCCCCGTCGCGTTTTACTGCGTGATAAATTTCGATCGTAACGCCGTAGGGCAGCCAGGGTGTTGCTATCGATGTTGATAGTCATGGAGTACTAATCCTGTTAATATGTATAGCTTTCATTTTGTTAGTAAGTAATATTAACTCCACAGAGAACTTTTATTTGCTGATTTTAATACATCTGTTAATTGCAGTAGAGTGAAAGACATTATGAATTGTCTGACTACATTCCAGCATTTTTCAATATACACAGTTTTAATAAAAAAATTTTTACAATTTGTCATATCGTAACGACGAACAACGTTTAAAAAGTAGATTTACGAGTCGGATTTAACGTTATTTTTTCACAATCAGCTGATTCTTACAGTCTACTAAATAAAATTAATACAGTAACCATTGCAACACTTCGTACATTCCCTTTCATTTTCCTCTCCACAGTATTCAACTTGCCGCGTGTATTTCTATATTTTTGTCTGTCGCTTCAATTACATAGTACGATCACGTTTCTTCGTATGAGATACGCGGATCGCTTCCATTTATCTCGCTGTTCGTTATTCTATGTCAAAGAGAAACATAGAAAAGTTTGTTCTATCGGCTAACATTGAAGACACAGGACGAAGCGAACATATCACATTTAATTGTATAAAAACATTCTTAACTATATATTGTGATTCTTCACTGTATATTATAATTACGTATATTATCAATATATCAATTTACTTAATATCTAGAATTTATATAGCATATGTATATCTTATATATCTTTGATTTTATCTACATTAATTTTTTATATTAAACAATTTGAAAGATTGTGAAGATTTATGACCTTTAATTACGGCTGTCAAATTTGCTCCCTATGGATTAGCACGTTATCACTCGAAGCCCCTCAGATACGATATATCTTTTTTATCTTTCAAATATTAGAAATGCTGTCGCACTAATCGCGTTATAGGTAATCGACTGAGCTTTTGTTTGCGATGATAGAAATCTTATATTTAAAAAATTTTATTGGCAATATAAAAGTTTTTCAACAAGCAATTATTGCTTTTATACATGTACAATTTAAACATTTTGGCCTAAATTTTTTTGAAATTATATCGTAAAGAAAACCGTCATTTTTGTTTCTTACGTTCGTGGCTAGACAAACACCGCTTTGTTCTCCAAACGAGTTTCCGCATCTGGAAGCGCCGTTTTAACTCCGGGCAAGCTGACACAATTCCTCATGGTGCTCGCCATTGGCTGATCGCTGATGCTGAAATAAAGAGAAATGCCGGAAGCATCCGGCGACCATTTATTGTTACCTACGGTGTTGTATCTCTCCTATATGTTCTTGCATCAGTATGCCGCGCCACAACCGACCGATTTTTTATTACGCGTTACATATGTATAAATAAAAAAAGATTGCATTTAATTTGAGAAGTGTAGGGTAAGTGTATCTAGTTAACGAGCTACTAATATTAGTATTAATTTTATAACAAAAATTTTTGTTACATAGAAATATTATTTTTATCGTACCTGTATATTCTTTAAAAGCGTCAATTAACAGTTTGAATTCTTGAATACTGTCAATTTAACGCGAGAGACGTGCTATCTGAAATTTCTTGCTTAAAAGAAGGACATTGCGACTGATGAAATCAAGTAGTTTCGATATACACCGCCGTACGTTCCCGAGAGCATCCCCTTCTTCAATGTCCCTCGTTTAGGACACAGCCGCTGCTACCGGGCGTCGAATGCATAGCGATAGCCTTATTTCGCCATGGCTATCCCATTTTTCGCCGTTCATTACCTCTCGTAACCCCACAACTCGCGCAAAAGCAAAAATAAAAGGAGAGCAGCTATATAGCAGAATTTCTGAAACTGTAATACGGTAGAACCGCATACGGGGATCGAGCGACGCCATATGGCGAAGGAAACGTTTGCGTTCTAATACGCGATTTTATGAAAATACATTCGCTTCAAGCGCTTCGGTGGAAACCGACTACCAGTATTTACGTATGTAAGACATGTCTTTACTGGTGTACCATCATTCTATATCATTGGACACTGACACTGCAAGTAACATGTTACGTTCGATATTGATGGTCTTATTAATGGAGAGGCGTGTCTTAAACATTTTAGTACACCAAAGCAGTATATAGCTTCCATTAAATACACATGATGCATATTTGATATTTGAACTTCGGTATTTGAGATCTGTTTGTTGCATCAACTCTCGGGCATAAATGTTTCGTGAAATTAATGTCCATGGTAGGGGGGTTTTTCATATAATATTAAAGAGAAAGAAAATCTAATTGATATATATAGATTGTTTCTCGCAAAAGATATATACGTATTTTCTTTTTGAATAAAAAGTATATACGTATCAGAACAAACTAACTGCACTTATTCCCATTTCAGAAAATAAATGCTTGCATTACTTTTCTTTTTTTCAAATTTCACGTAAAAGTAACGTATAATGTGTATCTAAAATAGTAGGAAACGAAATTGAAAATATAAAACCGTACGGATATTTGTGCGCGCCAAACGCAGTCGATATCTCAAACAAACACTTGGTGGGTGGCGCATAGTCGATATTTCAAATCTTCTGCTGCCGCTTTCTCAAGAACCGAAGATAACTTTTTCTCCCTTAACACAGTTTTCGCTCCGATGCGCATGCAGTGCAGCGGCGCACGCGTATGACGCACAATGAACCCTTTGTACGGCTCGCTTGGGCGTGCTGAAATTTCATTTTGACTTTTTTGCTTCTGTATTCTTGGCATCGGGGCTCGATGAAGCGAAGTCACGGGAGCATGGGCGCGTAAAATATGACAAAGCGCGAGCGAGCGCGAGCTGCTCCTTCATTCATGGCCGACGAAGCAAGAGGAGTCGTGCCGCCGTTGTACGGGAAAATCAAATCGAATCGATTTCATTGACGAGACACAATACTTCGCGTAGTAGTACCTACACGATATGAACACGGGATAGGAACGTTTTCTTCTTATCTCCACGGTTGGAGCCTCGGATTATATCCTTACGCTCGTTTTTCTCAGTCCTTTTTTCTCTTGCCTTCGACAAAGATGAGTAATGGTTTCTCGATCGATAACCAAGAATAAGACGTACTTCTCTTGTAAGATAACAGCCGGGAGCCCCGTCTCAAGTACCAGAGATCTGAACGTAATTCCAACTCTTAAGTGACTTTGTGCTATAACATGACGCTAAGACGACCTCGTTGAAAACTATCCGGCATCTCTGCGCGTTATTGGATGGAAGTAACGAATTTTTAACTTAGACACGTACGTTGTATATGATATCTATAGTTTACTTGTATTCCACAATTATTGTTACACGTTGAAATTGCAGTAAAGTGATATTGATTCACAAATATTGGCTCTCTTATTATCAATTTTTTCAAAGTCGATTAACACAAATACTTTTAAAATGTCTCCTTTTTAATGAAATGCGGCTGAAGCAACAAAATTGGAAAGAAATTAATAGTGAAAAGGCACGAAATTTCTGTATATATTTCATTCGACTGTATCAATTTACTTATACAATTAGACGCAAATGTCTTCGCAATATTCGTGTATACATGATATTATATGCGTTCGTTATTGTGTATGAATAACAATATAGACATTTAATTATTTTGGTTTATCATAGCAATTATAAAATAACTACGTAGTTACATACGATTATCAGTAATTTGCCAATGGTTAATCACCAAACATCGCGCAGTAGTATTCTCGACTCTGATTTTGCCCTCCTATTACTGCGCCGTTGTGTCGGGAAAGGGGCTTTTAAACTTTGTAAATGGATATGAGCTAACGTGCAAACGACGTGCGTATGCAGTCGGTTTACAACCGACAATGCATTGACAGATATGTATTTTTGATGTTTGTGCCGCGTTTTAAAATAACTTGAATTTTTCCTAGCATTCTATATTTACTTAAAAAATAAAACCGTATATAATTAACGTAATGAAAAAATATTTTAGTGAAAAGTAGAATAAAACAGAAGCACAGAAGTATGGTTAAAAGATAGGTTAATTATTATAGATTAATGAAATAAAATTCTTTTTGATAATTTACCGCAACGACATAGAAAAATTGACAATTTTTATTATATAGTCTCTGATAAAGAGATTCTTGCATTGATCGAGTATTTATGACAAATTTTATAGTATAGTGGTCACATACATGGAAACTCGAGTTTTGTCGCGGAAAAAACATTTCCGATAAAATCGTTTCCAGAAATATCGAGCTAGGGAACGGCGATGGCCTCTTCAATTCTCTTCTCAATTTCCCTCCACTATTGTTTGTGGTTTCCGCGTTATTTCCGTTACGCGTATGACTACGTAGTCGTCATCGTCATTCGTTTCCGATGAAATAAAATCGTCCATCGTGCGACATCGAAGTCCCGTGGCTTTCGATGTTCGATGAGCCATTTCGCCGACAAAATAACCCAGTCAATTCACGGAAGACAGTGAAAAATCTTCCTGGACTCTAGGAAGAGTCATTAGGGATCGGAAGGCGTCGAAGATGCTCTTCGTGGTTTCGTTATGCGGCAGCGGGGTCTGAGGGTCGGAGGCGGTTGAATCTCTTTCGCGTGGCGTGGCTTATTGAATGCGATATTGGATTTTTGCTGGCATTACGACCCTCCAGCTGATACCCGACCGCGGAACGACGAGGGAAATTTAAAACTCGTCATGCCTCGACTACCTTACACTCGCTTCCTCTTTTATTCCGAATGGACCTAAGGGTAGAAGAACCTTTTCGCTTGGTTCGCCTGTACTTTGGAATGCCGATTTAAATGAAGATACTGCAGAAAACAATTCTCTCTCGATTTGTTTAATTGTTGATATTTTTGTAATACAAGAAAAATAATTGACTGCGGCATATGTAAATCTCAAATTAGCTTCCGTCATATTTGATTCAATCTTTGTCAAACAAGCAAATCATATTAATGCAATGACTTGTTCGAATTACCACGCAGGATTTATGTGTAAGTGACTTAACATATTACGTTAATTTATATGTGATTATCTATACGTTTGATATCTATCGTCATACACGTGATAGACATGGAACATTGTCCAGCTGATTGCCGATGACGAGAGATCGAACGCACAATTGAGCGACAGCATCGGTAGATTACCGAGCCAGACGAGGGATCGACAAAAGCGAACGACGGTATAAAGAATGAAAGAGTGATGAGAAGCTTAAAGTCGTGCAACGTGCGCGCGAGAGTGAAGCTCGTTCTACTGGGTGAAGGCAATGAAAAAACACGAAAAATATCTGTTCGCTAACGGAGTATTCAACTATATCAGTTAAAAATCAATGCCAAGTGCAGGGACCAACTGAATCGCGATGAAAGCGAAATGCAATTTTGCTTGTAGGCTTGTGTGAATATTTTTCTCCAATGTGGTCGGACACTGGTAACGTGTCCGGCCACTGGGACGTTTACCTTACAATCTGAAATTTATGATAATGTATAGGTATATTATATATTCATTATGCATTAGACAATTGTATTATTGCATGACATGATGATAATTATCATGAATAACTCTCTCTCTCTCTCTCTCTTTCTCTCTCTCTCTCTCTCTCTCTCTCTCTCTCTCTCTCTCTCTCTCTCTCTCTCTTCCCCTTCTATCCAACGTAGACGGCAAGTTCGTTACGCCATCAGAAACCGCGAAATTTAACGACTTGAAGTTATCTCTCAGGTTTTCTTGGTTCGCTAAGGAGATGGTGGGAGGCATAAGTTTTCTCGGTGATTTTTCATAAGGATTTCATCTCAGCGGAACGGAGCAGCGCGGCGCGGAATTCTTCTGGGAGGGACGAATCGACGGGGTACGGGCGAGCGATGAGCACCGTCAAGGGGTGGAAATTGCGAGGTCGAAGTAGGAACACCGCCGCAATATTGTTCCTGGATCACGTTTTCCACTCGGTACGTGGGGGCGATTGATCATCTCGAGCATTGACGCCGGATCGGTATTACGTGAGCGCCTCATCTTTCTTCGCTCTTCTTATCTGTCTGTCTCGCTATCTTTGCGCTTTACTTCAACGAGAAGTTTGGTGTCGGCCCTGTCAACGACGCGACCGTTTGTAACTGCAATCTCGAAAATATAGAGGGAGGGACGATGGCAACTCCGAAATATGATGTGTATGTAACTTTTTACCATCGTTCAAAATCCAATAGTAATATTTTCCATGTAAATTCCGCGTACTGTACAAATTTATGCAAATTTTTATCAGAGAGATGGAACTGGATAAAAGTGTCGAAATAAACAGCAACATGTATGGTATAGAGGATTTACAGCTTGCTGCTTGTGTTTTCCCAATTTTTCTATGCGTGCGATTTTTTTTTTTTACAGCGTTTCGATATTATACGTTATAACAATGGATCGATATTACGAGGTGTCGGTTTGATCAAGGCCGAACTATTTAGTATCGCTGCACATAAAGCGCTGCACGTTATGACAGTCATTTCGTTATCCACGTCTTGTAAAACTTTTTATGTCCTTTTTATATGAGAGACATATTTTTATTACGCTTTATTGTACAAGCGGTTCGTCGCGCGACACGGAGAACTCTAACTGATGGAAATTCAGGACACGCAAACCACCTCTGATTTCAGCGCTTGTTAAAGTTTCGAAGATAACCTTCTGTCTTTATTATTACACTACCGCGCGAGGACGACTCATTTCCATGTTCCCGCGGACGTGAAAAATTTATCGTACTCGTTCGTCAGGCCGTTGGCAGGGAAAAACCGATACCGGTATTCGCTTGCGCGGGACGTTCGGGGCTGACTTCAAGTTTTAACGAGATCAGTGGTAAACGCCGCGTGACGGCGATCGGATCAGACAACAGGAAGGGAATATATCGAGTATGCAGAATTAAGCATTATCTTGTACGATCTTTTTTTCTTTTTATTTTGCAATCAATGAATCAGGAAAATAAAAATGAAGCAAGCGCGACAAGTTTACACGTACTATTTTACTTCACACATAATTTATTATCGAACAAATATATCTGGCAATAGTTTACCAACATTTAAAATTACAGCATTTTTTATTGGACTTATGATGTGACTATTTTTTATTATAAATACATGTACAATCTTAATCTTATGCCTTTTTTCTTTTAAATAAAAAAATAAGAAAAAAAGCAAAATTTTTTATAAAATAAAAATAATACAATTTTATATTTGATTTGTATTTTTGAATTTAACAATTTGATAAATAAAACGTAGAGCCATATAATTTTACGTTTTATTACGTTAACTTTTTGTTATGTTGCATTCGCGATGTTATTATTACCACCCAATGCCGAAACCGAGCATGTAATATCGGTATTTCGAACTGGAGGGGGACAATTCGCTGCGCAAACTAATTTGACGCATTCAACTGCTCACCTTAACTGAGTTGCCAACTCGCGGTTTCCCATTTCCCGCGCACGAGTTTGAGTCTTCGAAGCTGCAAATATTAGCAGGTGTTTCCGATTGTAAACGAATTAATGATCATTACAGCATCAGCATAATGCCAGGCTAGTTATAAAAGATGCAACTGACTAATTTGTCGTCGCGGCCGTTATCTTCTCGTTGAACGTTGATTGTGACAGGCGTAATAATTTCTCTTGCGTTAGAGCTTTGTGTATGTGTGTACATACTACTGACGTATTAACGATGCTTTCGAATATAACGTCAGTTACGAGTAATAACTCGCGGGTATACAACATGATCATTATTGCATGCTGAACCAGCGCGAATTGTTGTTCACACATTAATCAAATCTCTTTAAAGCAACATTTTATCGTAAAATAAAGCAAAAATTTGTAGAGTAATAAATCAGAAGTTTATTGCTTACATACTTAATTCAATGGTAAAATTTGTTTGTAAGATATATTATTTTAACAAAATTGTAAAAGTATTTTATTAAATTAAAGTTTAATATGTTTACTTCCAAAATTGTTTTTTAAGCCGAATATTATCGCAAGGTAATCATTTCCTATAAGATACTTTTCGATAAGATTATGATGTCGCGTGACTGCTATGTTCTGTTTTTCTTTTTTTCTCTCTCTCTCTCTCTCTCTCTCTTTCTCTCTCTCTCAATTCTTCTCTCTTAACTGCACTGTGAAATATCTGTCCATAAACTAGTAACATGATAGCGTGACGTGAGCGAAGATGTTGACACAGCGCGTGATCGTTAGAACAATTAACAAATACAGTTGCATTAAAATTAATCTCTAATGTCTTTGCTACTAATAACGAATTTGTTACTCTATTTCTTAAAATTAAGACAAGTATTATATATTTGGCAATAATAGAAAAACTCTGTTAGTGAGCTTCTAAGAGAAATTATAATTGTAACATTAACATTAACGCAACATCATCAATTAAGTTACTAGCAATTGTAATGGGCAAAAGGAACAAACTATAGCAGTGGTAAGGTTATAGTAATGGTAAGGAACGAGGGCAGCTTTACATTTTGTAGGATGAAAGACGTGTGTTCGGCTTTAAGCGCACTTTACAAGCTCGACTCTGTTAATCAGTTAAGTACACAACCTGGCTCGTGTTCTTCGTTAGAGGTCTGTGAAACGTGTTTACTTGCGCACGAGCTGAATCGCGCATGAAACAGACGAGTAAATAGTATTGAATGAGAATAATAATTAACAACATATAAAAGTTTCATTTGAAATATGTCAATTGGCAAATTCTCACTAATGAGAAAAAAATGCAGCAAAATACAAACTGTGCAGCAATTAAATATATTTCAAAAAATAATTAAAATAATTAGTTTAAAAAGTTTAAGAAAATGTACAAATGTATAATAGTATATTACATTTTTATATTATTAGTATATGACAATTTAAAATAAATATCACATTATAAAGTTACAATATGTAGTTGCGGTAAGATCTAAAATTTAATTAAAAATTTTTTAATTATATTTGAACTTTATTATCAAACAGTAAATCTCGTGAATAAACGAAAGCTTTCAAAGTTCTTTTTACAAAATTTAAACAATCTGTCATCAACAGGCAAACGGTATTTTACTTGCGTTTGACCGTCGTCACATTTATCAAGAATTTATTTTTAAAGTATTTGACAGTAGATTTGGATAGTTCTTGAGTATATTCACTCACGCTGGCAAATGCAGAAAAGTGCTTTTTTAATTTGACAACGAATTTATCTTTGGCTGAATAGATATGAACATTAATGAATCTTCTAGACTTTTTAAATTTGATATTAATTGTTTTTTATATCACGATCGTAATTTTGCCGTTATCTACTGTCCATGCGCTACGCGCTTGATACGTCGAGCGATATATTTGCATGCATCTGCGCGTCTGTTCCATCTCTTCGCCATCGGGGAACAACGCGCGAACTGCTGAATATATTTAGACACGACGCAGTCATACGAAACGCGACGAGTGCTTCCAATAGCCTCGTTTGTCACTCTCGTTATATAGCTTCGGGAGAGCGAGAAATGGGCTGCTGGAACGCATACGATAGAAACGCGTCATTTACTAGTGCGCTTGAATGCTTCTGAGACTTGACATATCTCGCGCGAGAAATATGAAGATATTAACTATTACGAGATATATAGAAGTATCGTGATTTTTTTTGGTTCTATTGGTACTGATAAATTGGAGTAACAAGTTAATGCAGTTAGAAAAGATTTTATTAAGTTTATATGAAAATAGTTGATAAGATATTAAGAAAATATATATAGTTAAAATATTAGAAATTTGGTTTATATATAGATTTTTTTATATTTATGACAAACAAACGATGATTTTTTTATCGTTTCTATAAGTATAAAATTGTATCTGTAAACGGATCTATTCGTATATCATTTAACGTGCTTGAACTACGCGCGGAATCTAAAGAGTTAAAACCACAGATTTACAGATTTAATGACCAGTAAACTCGTCGAGAATTGAAAAGCAAGCAAATAAACATTATTAAATGTAATTAGTAGTACTTGTAAGTTCCCGTCTCTTACGCTTGAAGTGTTATTCGGTTAGTTGGCGTAAGCTGAACAAAGGAAAGTTTTCTGAGAGAACTTTCAATAACAGCAGTAAAACCGAGAACTTACTTATAATTTAAGACTGGTATTTGGTAGATCTGGATTTGTATGCTGCACAGATCGGAAAGGCGGTTGCATTTACCTGTAAACCTTTTTTCTTCGTATTTCTAACATCGCCACTTGAAAGTTTATCGATTTCAACCCAATTTCAAATACCAGATCAAGATTGCATTGATAACTAACGACTGCTATAGAACAGATCGCGTGACGCAGACTCGCATAACAATGGTCAAACTTCCGTGAACTAATTATCGGGTTCACCACTGCTTATCACACTATACCGGTAGCCACGCTGGCACAGAGGTCCGACGTGGTTTCTTATAAGCGATCCGTCATGCCTGACGTTTCACCAGTCCGTGTAATTATTTGCTTTGCCTCGCGGGCTCAAGTCGGGCACGCGCCCGCGCTCAGGTGAGCTCCAAACTTGCACGTGTACCTTGGACGAAGACCTTTGAAAGCATCTTCGTGTTATTCGGGCACTTGGCGAAACTGCGCATACAAATTATCAGAGTGTATCCTTCGCCGTGGGCGTTTATTTTGTAAACGGAAGTCCTCCAGTCTTGGGAAGCGTAGGACAATTACCGCGTTCGTCTCCTGGCAGCGAGCACTAGAGCATTCCCTTCATATTTTAACCAAAACTGCACGAATGTGAATTCTCGCAAGGCACATAAAGTCTTCCGAACGTGGTTTAATTTACGTTCCCTTATTAGGATCAGAATACAATCGGGAACTGTGCTCGCAGCCACGGCATTGACTGCATCGGGATTCCGATCACGCGCGCGTTTCTTGGCTTATGAAATAGGTTCCGCGATCTCGTTAACTTCTTTCAACGTTAGGCTGTTAACGTTTGCTTGCTCGCAGAGATTTACACGCATTCATATTTCACACGACAATTAAATTTAGCTATATATCGCTCGAATCTATTCGACTGCATACTCAATTGTTGGATGTTAATCTGAAATACCCAAGTTCATTTGTTAAGTTAATTTTTGCACGCAAATATACTTGAGAAATAACCTGTTGTTAATCACATTTAAAAAACTTACATATCGGTTTGTAACAGTCTCCCTCTTTACGTTTTTTAGTTGATCTATTTGCTTCGACCTTTACTCGACGCGTGTTTGCAGGATTGTACATTTAATCGCGCTTAATGCGATTTTAAAGAGGGTGATTAAATGAGATCGTTGTAGTTCGAAATTGTCGAGATCTCGGGGTAGTGGATTTTTTCTCTTGGAAAACCGATAACTTGGTTGAAATCAATAGGATTTAGACTCGTGGACTTTCGACAACATGTTTCTAATGGAGTTCACTCCTCGAATGCGAAAAAGCAACTGCGTGTAAACTTTTTATTAAAGATTTGCAGAAATATATTTAGAGTTTTACATACTGATGTCGTGCAAGAAATTTCTGATTTATTTCTTGACAATCATCTTAGAAAATGTCTCGTAACTTTATTTAATGCGCATCGTTTGTGCATCGAAACTTATCTTTTTTATTTTTAAAGCACACTCTACGGGGTGTATGAGATTTTTCCAGTATATCTGAGTATACTACCAATTAAATATATACCGAGAGCTTTTCCGAAGTTGTCCGGGGAAGAACTCATTTCAAATTCAAATATTCCGTGACACTTCGAATGTTTGAACTATCTACGTGCAAGATGTACATCAGCAAAAAGCAAACAGCGCCTCGATATACACAATTTTTCATTGTTTATGACAGAACCACTGTCTGAAACAAGACATTTTCTTATTATAGACCGACATTATCTTTTCTCTTAAACGAGTTTTTTTTTGAACGAGAGAGAGATATAGGTTATCAGTTAAATAAATTAATCTATCAAATGCAATATCTATTAAGGAAAAAATCTATATCACGTTATTCAAGACAATATCTACATGATTAATTTTCTAAAATACATATCATCTGATCACTTTAATGGCATATAGGAACGACGAACCGGAAAAGAGTAAATAGTAATAAAGAGTAAATTGCGTTATCTCACAGAATCGCTAATGGATATTTCAGAGAGCGAGAGGGAGAGAGAGAGAGAGAGAGGGGGAGGAGTGTTGGAAAGAAGGGATTAATAAAGACCGTACGAACGCAGTCGAATGCACCGGAGACGCGTTAACGAAATCTCGCGGAAATTACAGATCCTTTTTAAAGTTCGACGTCTGCGGAGGCGGGCGCGATAAAAATCTTTATTTCGCGCGTTTTGTACTGCCGCAGCACTTAAATCCTAGGACGCCCCGGTTAAGGGCTTTTCTCTCCCCTCCCGTTTCTTTTCTTCTCCCCTTCTCTTTTTTCCCTCGTCGCCCGCTTCATGCTCAGCTGCGTTCTTCTCATAATACCATAACGAGGTGGTGCGGGACGACCGACCGGGTGGGCGGCAGACAGCGGACTCACCCCCCGAAGAGATCTTCGAAGTTTTCCGTCGCCCCGTTCTTTTAAAGGCCTTAACGAGAGACTCGAAGCGAGCCCCCTCGCGCCTTCTGGTAATGAGAAACCTCGAACCTTATTATTCCAGAGTGCAAATTATCCACGATCGCGATAATTAAATCTTGCGAGCGAGGATTAAATCTCTTCGGTAATCACCTGCGCGAAATAAAGAAACCTATAAATCGATTGCCCGATGACGTGGGTCTGATGATTTCGTCGGATTCTCGTTATAGTTGCTCCTTTTCTAATTATATCAATCCACATAGATGAATTCGATTCAATTGATATAATAGTGTTTTTACAAATAGTGCTATATAAATACTAATATTCTTATTTATTTAAGCACAGAATAGCTAGTGTAAAATTTATGTATTATAAATTAGTGTGATTACAATACACGTGTGGAAAACTGATATTAATTATAAATGTATATGTAATTTGCGAAGAGATTCTAAATCAATTTTTTCCCAATGATATTTTGACGTTTGTTTTTTGTGCTTTTATCCAATCTCTAATTATATCCGGGTTTTTACTTGCCGGGGATGCAATTGCGATCGGTGCTTAAATTCCCCGCCGAAGTTGAATTCCCGCACGGTTGAGCGGGAGCACTTAACCGTATATAGCTATAACGAATCTGTTTGTTTGCTGGCCACTTGCGTGTACGTGCACGCTGCCTATGTTTGTAACCTACATAACACAGTGTACATATTTGTCACATACACGCGTGCATCTAAATCGCATTAAGGCTTATGTATCCGCCGATTCGAACAATCGGGGTTGCAGCTAATTGCACCTATCATCCCCAACATAATTGAACATGAGTAAAGAGACGAAGGGATATTCCTAAATCCTTCTGTACGTACGGAGTCCCGGAAGATTCGCCGCACGAATTATCGACATGTATTCCGTGTGTCATCATATATGCGTGCACACGTGCACACGTGTACGTCGGTTGTTCGTAGATGTCCGAATTTCGCGCAAGAAACAGCAAACTCCAAATGCAGTAATCCTGAAGGGATTTAACGATCGCGAGTGGAAATTCATTTTACGCTCCGAATACGAGCGATTGATTCGTGATAAACTACCACCGGCCGCAGCCACCCGCTCCCGAGATGTACAAGACATGTTCAGTTGCGAAGCGAGTGTGCGCTGCGCGCTCCAGAATAAAATTGCGGCGCCCTCGATGAGGAATAAAAATCGCACGTTGAACGCGCCTGTGCTGGATTTAATCCTTTGTGCATAGTTTCTTTTTTCTCCTCGATCCTCCGTGCCGAGTATTTTAATATCGTGTTTTCTCTGCGGAGTTTTTAGTCTTCCTCTGTAAAATTTAGTAGGTTTTGCAGAGCAAGCACGGCTGCACGAAGCAATGCATGAAGTACTTATTCTTTTAGAATCATAATACCGCGAGTAATATTAAAGAATCATTTCTTTAATATTATAGTGAAAAAAATTGACGCTCTCACTTAATTACATTATAAAAAGTTATAATACTGTGCGTGTGCGGATTACAAAGAGATCTTTATTGAAAAGTATTTTTATAACGAATTCTTTTGAAACATTTGAAAGATTGCTGTCATTATTATGCAACAGCATTGTATCAAATTATTCAAATTTAAAATATAAGGCAAATAAGAGGCAAAACGCCGATGTTTAAGCGAGAAATATAAAATACAAAAATTTGTTTTCAAAGATGCTACCTCGATCACAAAGGTACGATAGGATTTTATCAAGGAGATTATATTCTCTCGGGGTGGATTGCAGGATCGTGAACTTTTTCGCGAGTAAAATCATCAGATTCGATCTAAATTCCATTTGCAGATGTATGTTGCTTAAACAGATCGAGTTACGAAGTACTATCTACCGTTATATACACATCTACATATTGGCGCCTCTGAAATCCAGGGATCTCGTCCTTCCGCTCGGTGCCAGTTGCGTATTCTGAATTCTCGCGGTAGGATAATTCCCGCGTTCATTCAAGGAGTAGTCGAGTAGAAAACATCGCGCAAAAACTTTTAGCGAAAAATATCATACTACAGTAAATGGAGAAGAGCAAAGTTTTTTTCGAACAGCAGTTTTGTGTATAACTAGACAAACGAGGAGCAAAGCATTCGAATTAATTAGTTACATGCGATTGTGATTGATTTACTTATTGTATTATTGTCACAATAATTGAACAGTTTTGATAGATATTTGATTTTGATGACTTTTTAATTGTGATTAATTAAAACGCTTCGCTATGTGTCGCATCAGATTTTTCAAAAATTTACGGTAGCCGCGATTTGCATTATCGTGACTAATTTAAGCGCGTACTATACATACATAGAGTGTAATGCTTATAAAACAACTGTTCAGTACAACAGGGCACTCATGAATTATTCATGAAGTTACGAAAAAACCTAATTGCCGCAAGATCGTTAACGATTGTTATGCTGTAACGTAGAAAAACATAATTGCAACTACACAATCTCGCAGTAATTCTGTCAGAAAATATTGCATTAGTGACAATATCACTCAAGTAGACTGTTTAAACACAATATTTATTTAAATGTGAATATTAATACAAAATTATTAATATATATAAATATAATAATAATATTTTACAAATTAAAAATGAAAAAAATGGTTTTACAACTATAATAAGAAAGTAACGTAAGAAATATATTTCTTTTTGTTTAAAAATTAAAAATGCAAATGAAACTTTATATTTATTTCTTTAGAAGACATCGTGTTTAAGTATTGTAATTGATCAACCATTATATAGTTTCGCTCATAGCTAAAAAGTTTCT
This sequence comes from Temnothorax americanus, assembly GCF_048541705.1. NCBI lineage: Eukaryota > Metazoa > Arthropoda > Insecta > Hymenoptera > Formicidae > Temnothorax > Temnothorax americanus. The sequence continues at coordinate 1,887,802 of NW_027509751.1, forward strand.
CGCTCATCCTGGCGACTAGCTTAAGCTTCGGACAAGCCGGCGCTCGGAACGTGTAATACCATGATTTCTCTCGGCTTATGTTAAGAACCCCGTTCATCCCCGACACAACTCCCAAACGCCGCATTGATCCTATCGCAGCAATACTGGACTCGTATCGGCGCAAAGTGCTAGCGCGCCGATATCAAATTTTGAAAGCCGATGGTAATTTAGACGCGCGTTATTAGAAACGAATGTACTGTTGTATCACACAGGCTCTGCGACCACGTAACCGATCCACCGGAGGCTCACGGTAAGCTGCAATATCGAGTGAGTTATATATACCCGATATAATGGCCGGGTCTTTATTATCCTAGCTCCGATACTAGCTGAAGAACTGACATGTACTATAGGAGGCAATTCTGTTAGGAGAGAAATCCTAGGATCATAGTTACAATTTCAAGAAGTAGTATAGATTACGGATATTTTATTAGGAACATTGGGGCAAACATCGCAAAAAATTCTATAATACGAAAAACCAGAACTCTTTTAACGAAGCTTTATTAAATATAACTGCATGTGTATAGGTAATCTGATTTAACATTAAAGGTACATTTATGTAACACACACACACACACACACACTCAGTACTATAAATACATTTAAAATATAAAATATAATACATACATATATTACATATATGTATATATATGAAGAAGATAGATATTATGTATTATAGATATATATATATATATATATATATATATATATATATATATGTTAAAATAATTCTTGCTATTATTATATTTAAAATGCCTAAGAGACTTTCCCTTCACTTTACCAATAATGCTGATAATCGATTTACGTTTTAAATGGATTATCTTATGCATCAGGCATTATAAGCGTTGATTAATTATGCATGATGGTGTGTCGTAATGAAGCTTTGTAAAGAAAAGTGCATCGTTATATTGCGGTTACGTGCAGAATGTCTGTATGGTATTCGACGAGTAACATCTGATCGGGGCTGAGTAGCCGTTCGATTTTCTGTTCTTCCCGTAGTTTATGGTAGCTACGAGGTGCATTTCGCACTAGCTTACGTTGGGTGTTCTGACCGAACCGATGGAAGGAATTGAAATACGATTAGATCGAACTGCAAATGGACAGGATATATCACTGATACCGTATTGTATCGTTACAGCGTTAGATTGTGATCCGCGATGGAAGAGAACTTTTTACAAATAAAAGTAAACGTGATACAAGTTTCTAGATTTTCAAAATTATGAAATGTAGTATTATCTATTTTCAGACAATTATTATTTAATTTAAAATTAGAATTTGGGTTGATTACATTGTATTGATATGCAAATTTGTGAATTAATAAAACAGAAAATTAATGAAATAATAATTTATATTTTATGGCAATATTTTTAGTATGATAAAGCGGAATATATTAAATTTGTTTATAATTAGAAAAATTGTTTGCACGTGATCATGCAATACGGTATCAATGAATAATGTTCTATAGTAGATAAAATATCGCACATTTTATTGAATATTTGAAAATGCTTTCAGCAATGATTTATCATAATATATTTAATAACGTTCAAATAATCACATATTTATATTTATATATTTAATAACATCCAAATACTCTCTCTCTCTCTCTCTCTCTCTCTCTCACAAATACATTATGCGCAAGGAAAAATGCAAACAAATATTGCACAATTATCTATATAATGTCGATAATATACTGCAAAATTATCAGATCAGACTTACAAATAACTTATTGAAGAACGTTTTGTCATATCTAACGATCTAGTTTTTTGCGAAAAGATAGACTTTACGTGATGTTTGTATTACAGTTATTGTGTGAGATCTGTCCTCATTTCCACCGTTATTACCGAGATAACCATTAAGTCCGGCCAGTATTCTTCTTAAGGAAACTTGAATGTCAGATATCAAATACAGTTGTTCCGTGCGGTACAATAATCATAACTATTATTTTGGCTTACGCTATATGACCATTGTTATTGTTCCACGATGTATACAATATAAATATCGACTATTTATTTAATTGCTTCGTTTAGTGAAAATAGATGAGAAAAGTAGAAGGAAATCAAGTGACAAGTAAAATGATGAGTTTTGAAAGTGTAACGCGATTAACAGTGCGTAAATTACATCAAGCCGTTATATCAATCTTTAATTATTAATAATAAGATACATAATTATACATCAGACGTTTCGGTTCTGTTTTAAGCTACCTTCAGCCTTCAGCAATGCGATAATAGTTATAAAGTCAAAATCTCATGTTTCCAGGTCAATAGGTATGTATACTTCCAGATTGAGTGGTCTAAATGCAGTGTAATTTTCCATTGGGAAAATCCAAGTTTAACTAATGATCATAGTTTGTAATATAATCAAAACAGAAATGGCAGTTAGAACTTGGTCGACCGAAAGAGAAGTTATTCACCTAACTAGTTTAGAGAACATGAGAATAAACATTGAAGCCGTGGTAAAAAATATTGAAAAGTATACAATAATTAAGCCGACGACGTCAATACAATTAAGAATGATACGATCAAAGGACAGTTGTGATATTAAAATGACAATTAACTCGTCCGGCTATGATAAACGGTGATTGTGAAAAAAATTAAAAAAAGATTTTTATATTTCTTATTTGATATATTAAGCATTTGATTCTCTGTATTTTGGAAAAAAATGAATTTAAAACTATTACAGAGAATATACATGATTTTAAATGCTGTTAAAACAGCTTATAATAATTTATTGTATTCTCATGTTTTTTGGGGGTTGCAGCTTGCGAAAGATAGTATAGTGTTCTCGATCGATAGAATAAACAAATTACAGCACATAAATATCCCAGACGAATTTGTAACATTTTAAAATACGGTATCGCATTCATCGAACCGTTATCGCGGCAGAGAATTTATTGTGCCATTCATAACATTAACAAATCCCGTGGGATATTCTTCCGGGATCACAACGATAAACGTTCGTTTATCCCGACAACTTTGGTATATTTAACGTTAAATGCGCGATGTAAATTACGATAGTCATAGTATACGGCGTTATCTTCTCTCTTTTCTTCGTCAAGTCGTGTACTCCGCTTTCAACATATTTCAGGTTTACTTACAGATAACAAAGCACTTACGCTTAACGTTATATATAGCTTATATGCATAATAAGATAACTTCGTTGTTTCACTCGTACGCAGTGAAATATCCCATTAAAATAAAAGTTTTAGGAATCGAAACTGTATATGCTTCTATTCTCTTTAAATATAGCATAGCGAGAAGCGGTTTATTGGATAAATCGGTAGCGATAAACTCGGTCGAATGATTTGCGTAAATTTGCAAATCGTTATGTGAATAACGATTTCGAAGGGAATTGCACACGCGGTAAATTATTTCATGAAATAATATCTCTATGATTATAGATTTGTGCATGAGATCATTACAACCGCATGTTAAATTTGTGAAAAAAATTATTAAAGAGGGCGGCGGTGTGGTTTAAGTAGTGGTAGAGCGCCAGACTCGTAATCTGAGGAACCAGGGTCGAGTCCACTAGAGCTATGTAACATGGAAAAGATTTTTTCCGAAAAACCGCGCCCCTCCGTGCAAGATGCGGAGAAAACTGGGCTCCGTCTTTCGGAAGAGACGTTAAATCGTTGGTCCAAAGGAGGAAACAGTAAGGTAGTGGATGAATTGGAGGTTATATAGGGTTGGGTATGTCCCATCAAAACGCCCTTAAAGCCTCTTGGGGTATATAAAGTAAAATTCTTTATCTTTTTTATTATCAGTGTGAAAAATTCTCAAACGTTGAATTTTCTTATTCTTATATCATATAAAACTATATGTTACATTTACATTATGTAAAATAAGATTAATTACAAATTACGTTTTCTCTTAATCAAGAACGTTACTGATATTTCTTTGCTTCTGGTAGAATTCTGTAGGATGTGTAGATTAGAGTTGTTAATTTGGCATGTTGTTTGGTCATTCTCGTCTGTCTGCCACAGTATTATAGTAATACCGCGCTTTCGTGCCGCGGTCAAGATCGCGGTTAACGCCGCGGAACTCATTTCCGAGCCACTCGAGTGTGGACAGGTTGTCCGAATTGTACATGTACTATGTATGTACTTCTCGGTTACCAACGCGAGTTTCGCATATGGATCTGTATGAAGTACACGGAGTTGAAGTAACTTTGATATTTCTATGGTTCTTGTAGTTGACACTTCCGACGCTGTCATTTAATCTTTTTGATCCGAGGGGAAAAATGTTAAAATAAGAGCGAAAACGTGGAAACCAAATTGCTGCTTGATAAAATTGGCCTTTGTTTCAAGACGATAATGTGAAAAGTACTACGATAATACAATCATTGATTTTTTTCGCTCTACCGCCGATTATTTTTTCTTCTTTTACGATATCGTTGATTTATATTATTTATTATTGATTTTATTTCATATATATCACTTATATGGCGTTCAATTCATTGTCCGCCAACAAAACGTTATTTCCCATCCGATAGTAATTATATTGAGTTAACTGGTATGAGAATTAGCTGTACGAGATTATCATGAATTACATCCTGGAATTAACTACGGTTAATAAGCAGCGAGACACATTCAAAAGGCACTCGACATTCGCAAGCATGAATGCATCCGTTAACTAGATGCCTGTAGGTAAGAACACGTGTTACATACAAGTTCCTGGTTACCAGACCGGGATAAGTTCCGATGTCAGTTTGCAGTCGAAGTTGCTGAGGGATTTCAGTCTTCTGTACTTGACATACACTTGTAACATCAGAGCTGGAACGTAATTAATAAGGTCTTATACTGCATTCCACAAAACGATTTATCTTTCCTGTGCGAGAATTCTTTCTCCAAATAATTTATATTTGTCGTGAATAATTTTAATTTTTTTTCTTATAATAAAATAATAAATTATTAGCATATTTTTCATATTATTTCATATTAAAATGGTCTTCTAAGTCAAATATTTTGATCACAGAGTATTTTCGTATTTACTTGTCAATATCGTTTTTTATATTAAAATTTTTATGTAAAATTTCCACAGAATTGGTATATAAAAGCTATTGCGAATGTGATGCTTTAAATATTTTCAATTACGGTCAAAAGTATTAAAAATCAATCGCACGTCAAAGTGATTTTGATACCCAGCTCATTCACAAAGTAACTTATTTTAGTTGCTATTGCCTATCAGTCACTATGTCATTTGTTCATCTGACAATGAGTCAGGTTTCATTGCTGGGGGACAAGTGCATTTGCTTGGCAAAACTGCGCGCAGACGGCGCATGACGAATTTCGATCTCTACTTTGTATGCCAGTTTCGACACGTTTACAAGTACAGCCTTTGAAATGTTCCGCTCGTCGTTGTGTCGAATTGAAAATTAAAAAATTTGATTACTTCAGTATCCCGTTCCTTCGCAATTTGCTGTTTGCTTCATTCTACGGACTGTCGCAAAACGTATCATGTAATTAAATTATTACGTAATTAAATTGTTTTGTGGAAGACATGCATGCTCGAGATAATGGCAAAATGACTGTTTGATCATCTAATTGTTTAATCCAGCTATTTAGACATTGGCAACATATGCTTCGAATGGCGTGAAGCGCACTACACGCATGCGGTAATTAACGTTAGAATTTCATGCGAAGTGTTTAGCTGGCGTGCGTGCCCGATATTACATATGCGTCACAAACTATATAACGAACAAAACCCTTTCAGCCACGAACCTAGCGAAACACTAACAAGATTTCCCGCGAAACGGTCGTTGAGCATATATTGCCATTAATGGTCACCGCTTTGACATGACGAAATATAATTTCAAACTGTTGTCATTTAATCGATTCGCGAGATCGCAATTGTCCATCGTGGCCCGTTTTTCATTATCGTCGAAGCTAATATTTTGCATAGCGCAATGGGACAATAAGCGTATTATTATATATCATATGCTACCTGAGCGTTGCGTTGTGAATTATTAATTGAGCAACGCAATGCTTTTGATCATAACGTTAACGAAGCGCTGTGAGCTCCCGTAGCAAAATGACCCTCGAGTTTGTCGTAATTACTACGGGTCGCTTTGGCAGCGTGGAACGAACTTTAATTATTACAGAAGCCTTGCATGCCAAAGTACCACATCTCTTTGGCTACAGCTGATATTTTCGCATATCTATAGAAATATTCTCTATATATAGATATGCGAAATTTCTCTATTAAATCTGTCATCGAAATTATCCTTTTACGCGGATTACTATACACTGGGAAAAAAATTTGTTAATCCCCAAAAAATATTTAGTCCGACACGTTCAACTAAACATTTCAGTTAGTTAACTAAATATTAGTTGAATTAATTAATTCTTGATTAAAGGAATTAAATAAATTGTTGAAACAACTAATGTTTAGTTAACTAACTAAAATGCTTAGTTGAACGTATCGGACTAAATATTTTTTGGGATCAACAATTTTTTTTCTCAGTGTAATTATCATTAATATTGTCATTTATTAATCCTGCGTTATGCTCATCCGGCGCCGATCAAATTTCATCAACTCGATATTATTATATAATACATTAATGTGAAATTTCAAATATCTCGAGAGAGAATTACTATACTTTTTGCGAATTATTCGACTAATTTGATTTTTCTTTGCTATATATAATAGGAATTGCATTGGTTGCTGTTTTTATTTATATCTTGCAATACTGTAATCGAAAGCTAATCGTCGCAACGTTCGCAGGTGTAACTTGACGCTACGTTGCCCGGTTTAATCGTTTTGAGATTTAGCTCTCGTCTGGAGATTTCGATATTAGGAGATCACGTAGCCTGCAGTTGCACAGTTTCTGCGGCGGGTTAGTATCGTGCCTCTCCGGTTTATCGTGACTCTGCGGAAGATCCGCAATTGTGTCGGAAGTACAACACTGGCTGCGGCTAGAACAAGCGGAGACTGTCGGTGCCAGGTCTCTATTCCCCCGGAAGGCTTTGCAGACGCGAGTTTCGACTTCCGGCAGCAATCACCGGATGTTACGCGAATCGTCAACGAACTTTCTGCCTCGACGGGTGATGTTTGCTAATTGCAAACATTCACGCCTGTTTGCATCTTGGCCCGCCATTTATCGCAGTATTTTCACGAGCGATGTTACATCAGCGAACGCATGTTACAGCACATATCTCGTGCGCTGTGTACTGATTTAATGTAGAAATTAGCAAAGAAACATCCCCCTGCTGTTAAGTTCGCTTGGTTTGTTATATGGAAACGTTTAAAAAGTAGCGTTATGCAGAAACTGTATTTTAGAACAACTCAAAAGCTATATCTTTGCCCAAATAGCATAAATAATCTTTCCTCACATTTTGCGGAAAAAGAACACGTTTTATCTAGTCGGCTGGAATTCCATATTTTTCGGAATGCTCATAAGACACTTTCACTTCTTTATTCTCTTTGAGTATTTGATTTCTCTAAAATTCCGCCCGCCCAATTCCTCGAGGTAAAGGAGAGGTTAAAATTTCCCCGAATTACTTTGCATACTTAGAGAGATAGCGGCATGTCGGAGGTTATCATCTTTATGCATAAGATACGCCAGGGTCGATTTAATACTCATGTGAAGCGCGCGGAAAGTTTTGCGTAAGAATTAATATTCATATCTAATACATTTACGTAAGTTCTAGTGCAAGAGGCACGTTGATGTAGTTCGTGTCGCGCAACAATATGATTTTGGGCATAGTCGTAATTTTAAAGCATCACATTAAACGTGGACAATTAAAAGCTATGTACAGATATGCAAATGGAGAATGCAAAAATAATAAAGTTATAACGATTTATAATATCTTTATGAAGAGAACTACCGGAAATATACACGCAGTGCGCCGCTGCAGTCGGCGAAATGTTAAAAGTGGATTCACCGTGGCGGGGCCCGAAGTTATTATACATCACTATGTAAATTGGGTTCAACCGGTTCCACTTGTACCGATAGAGGACCATTATTTCTCGTTATAGAAGTTAAAATTTGTTAGACCTCGCACGAACCTGAGAACAGACCAAAATGAATGACTTGCAATCGCCAACCGCGAGAGTCCGCGGAAAGTTTCCGTCGTAAAAGGAGCTCCGACACGAAAAGTTTCCTCGCTTCTTCGTCCCCGCGTCGTTCGTTTCGCCGTACCGAGCCTGTCGAACGAGGAGCCGATAATGATGTTTAAAGCTCGCTGAATGGGTCATCCTAATGAGCGGTTTCTGTTTCTTTTTGGGAGGATTCTGCGGAAATCTTTAAACTCATCTACGTTCTCCATCACGCTCGAAACTTAAAAGAAACTCAAAATATCGCGAAAGGTTGATCCTCTCGGCGCATGAAGGTCTATTTTCTTTTACGAGAACCTGATGAAGAAAAAACTTTGTAGAAGGTATACACGCTAGAGGAAGTTTATCCAGAAGTGCTTTGAGCGTTTTAGAGCTTTTTATGGATTAAATATTATGAAAGTGTTTTTCTCCATTGAATTTATTATAAAGAAAAAATCTTGGTAACAAGACTTAATTAATTTTTTAAAACTTTGTTAATAAAGTAACTTGTATCTTTTGTCTATTTATAAACATTATTAATATAATTTAATAATATAGAAATAATTATCATAATATTTTTTCTTAATTCGCCCTTCTGTCAATTTACTGAAACTTGGTATTTAAGAAAATTGGTATTGATTCGGAAAATTAATTGATATTATCTAATAGGCATTTATATGATAATTATATGTGTTCCATTTTCTTTAATATTACGATTATATAATTAGTAGTATATTATTTAATAATAAAATCGTACAGTACGAAATAATTTCGTACAGTAATTTATTACTATTTGTATAGCATGAATCTGTTTTACGATTGAAACTGTTCTCTCGTTCAGTTCGATCTGCAACGAGTTGTGCAACGGCGAAAGACATTTTGCCGGATATATCGCGCATTTTACAATGGTTTTATCGTTGTAACCGACAACGCACTTTGCTTCGCTATACGCAGAGTGACGCCAATACAGCTTCGCTCGGGAGCAACGAGAAAATTTATTATCGCTGTCGGCAGCAATGGAGCAGCGAGTAACGACGATCGTTGAGATGTGTTTTATTGTCGACGTCAGTAGCGACGTCGTCGACCTCCCCAAAGAAACTGGAACCACGAATAAAAGAAGGAGCTTCGGATTGTGATGGAGGGCAGCAAAGTGTTCTCAGTAAATCGCGCTACTGTTCTTTCACGCCGTCTTCGAAATTTGTAATTCAATAGAGCTTCTCTGCCGTTTGCGCGAATAACAGTGCCTCTTTCCCCATACGTATATATACGCGCCGAAACAGGAAATTCACAGACTTCATTTTGGCAAAGAACCGAAGGAAGAGACGCCGATTTCGCATAAAAATGATTACCCTCGATAGACGCGTGCCATCGGTCTGACGCATGTTTCGCCATGATTCCAACACGCGAGCGGTAAAAAGAAACTTTATTTTTAAGGAATAACGTGAAATAGAGAAGCGTTTCTGTTATAAATAAGTCACTATTTGCATAATTTGGCAATATACGAGTTGAATGCCGGAGAGAGGATTCAGGATATGCGGAGTCAATTCATAGCAGCCATAAAGGAACATTCATGCGAATCGCATATACAGTTTCTGTTTCTTTGACTGTGCGCGCAACGTACCAGTCCATGAAAGCATTTCTGTCATCTTATGAAACACCTTGAATTTTGTTCAGTGAATTAATAAGAATTTTAATCACGTCTTCGTTATCAACTTTCTATCGAGTAACTTTGAGTAATATATAGCATACATTTTGCCTTCCGCATCTTAATTAAAAGAATTGTATTGTTTATCAGTGTGCTATTTTAACAACAAACGGTGCTATTTAAATAAATATAATAATGTTATACATAATATATAATGCGCTTCAATTGTAAATCAATTCTGGATTGTATTCCGCAAGGTTAATTGATTTACAAATTAATCTCAATTTTATTTTGTAACCAAATATTTTAGTAATTAGCACTGAATATATGAGAGAATATAATAATATATGTTCAATATTCAGTTAGATAAATTGAAAGTGAATATAATTACAAAAATAAAAAATGTATATGCTACTAACAATTTCCAATTTAATATTGCTATATATGATATTATTTTATAAGAAATAAAATATATTATTATTATGCAATAAAATTTAATTGTTTATCCACTTGAGTAATGATTTTTATGATTTAATTTATAACTTTTATTATTATATAAAAACATATTTTTGTCAAAAATATCAAGAACACTTTATTAAAGATAGCAACGTTTTAAAAAGAAAAATTGCAATAAAAAATTTGAGTACTAGTTTTAAGTTTATTCTAAAAGAATTTGTTACAAAGACATAGCGTAATATAGAAATCTAATGTTTTTTTTATAAGCCTGTTTTACATGATATGGAGTAGAAGTTAGTTCAGCTTTATATACGGCTCAATATCATATTCTTTTAAGCTCAGAAGATTTATTCAATTTGATTCCTTTTTTTTTCGTGAGCGTGATTTTTAAAATTCAGATTCTCAGTTAATATTCAATTTCTTTTGACGAAGATACATTTTATTGGATTCGAATGATGAATGTGATCGATAGAAGCAATAAACACATGCGTATATCGCTTTTAAATTTTACGCGTTGTTGCGTGCTGATATTTATTTTTATCATTTGAAGTGTACAGTGTGATGCACATAAAACCGATTCCAAACAGTTTTTTCTAACTGTATAGGTATTTTGCAACTGCGTTTAGGGTCGATTTTATGTGCGCCACCCTGTAGTTACTTCTGCGTTATACACGCTCAATTACATGCACATATATGCAAAATTCTGCTGTAAAACCATAAAAGTATATTGATATAGTTGTACTATATTGCTTACGCAAGATATTTGTGCATGAGCCTTTCTTTACGTATTAGATAAAAAAGCTTAATTACTTAATTACTTAAGCCAAAGTTACGATATAATTTTGTACTAGCATTTATAAAATAATATACATTATTATATAAATTATATTTGATCTACATAGATTACAAGCGAAGAGATATAACCTAAAAGTCTACAAATAAATATGGATTATTGCTGTTAGATACGAACGTTATAGATATATAATCTATACGTGCAATAAAAATGTATCTGCGATTCGTTTTTTGCGATTTTTGATACGTTTTTCAATACGCGTCTGCAAGCGTGACGAGAAATGCGCGGATCGGAAATAAAATATTAATGATCAGTTTTACGAGCTGCCGACAGCCAGCGCGATAGTTATCGCCCTTCCCTATCACGTCGAGCTGCACTTTATTTTTTTCACGTCCGCGGCGTCGAATAAACGACAATATGACGCATCGATGTCGAGGGTAATTCATTTTTCGGACACGCTCGGTTACAGCATGCCGCGACAGCATGAATTCAATGGGTATTTCGAGCGTGTGTCTCGAACGAGTCGAAATTAATCAGTGGTAAATTTGGACCGCTATAACCGCGCTTGCCAACCACGATATAGCAATCTTTCACTCAAATTCGCCAATCTGTCTAATATAAGGTGATATAATAAAAATAAAAAAGATGGGATTTTATTTATTGGTTAATGATAAAATAATGATAATGATAAAATGTCAGAAAAGTTTTTTCCTTATATGCAATTATACTTTTAAATGTTAATAACAGTTTTAATGATAAAATCTTAATTTACTTAATTTACTTTTACTATCTTTACGACACAGTTGTTAAATGTGTCAAGGATAATTTTTAAATGCACGTATATTACGTATAGCCATTATACTTTTTCCCGCCTTGTTATTTCTCTCTAAATTATACGCTCTGTATCCAGTAATTTGTGACTCTGTAAAAAATTGTTTTTATTACTTTTTCCAAGGAAGAATTTTTATTACTAGCATTCATGATGATGTAACTTTCGTTATATTCTAGAACATTTATAACGATATCTTTACTTGTCATAAATCGCTTTGTAAATTCCAACTTTCGAAAAACATTCTTCGGCGGCTTAAAGCGGTGATATCTTCGTTTTATGTAAATATTCATATCACGCGATGAATCCTCTGATTTAACGAACATTTGCCATAATTTGAGATAATATATTGCTTGATTAGAGAGCGAATTAATTGTGTAAGATTATATTGATCTTTCTCTTTTTCATATATATATATATATATATATATATATATATATATATAATTTAATATTAATATTTAAAAAATAAATTACACACACACACACACACACATATATTTATATATAAAATAAATTAAAATAAAACATATTTTGCGGTGAAGAAATGAAGAACAAGCTATATAAGCTGGATAGTTTAAACGAACAATTTACTGATAGGAAAAATAGGAAAAAACATCACATTTGAAGATTTATACATTATTGTCTTCTAGTACACGGCAGTTGATGAATAATTAAACACAAATTGTTAAATACTGCACGAGACTTTAGATTGATAAATCATTTACTACGTGTTTTAATTCTGGCCAGTTGCCTCGACTTTCTCTCATCCACATTCGTTTGCGGACACGTCTCACGCAATACGATTCTTTTATGTGATCGTTATACGGCACGTGGGAAAACCGGAAGCATGGAAAGTGCAGCATGTAGCGCGTGTAAAGTATCTAGCATCGTAATGAACTAATTAAGGAAATGACGCGTTCATGTACGATGGTAAAAGGATTTTAAAATCCGCTCGGTTGCCTAGTTATGATAAATTATTTCCAAGCTAAGTGGTTAACTTACTGGTATACACGTGATTATACATTGACTATGATAAATTAGGTCTGTAGAGAGACCTTGCAATTTTGATGAATTTGGAGGTAAATCATTTTCCACGAAAATATCATTAAAGGATAATTTTGTGTTGCAGATTTTTCGTTTGCAACGCAAGCTTAGGCTTGCAACTAATATTTATTCGATACATGCACAGAAAGTATAAATCGCTGAAAGATCGTATTTGCCGTTCACTGAAAATTCAGATTGAATCCGCGTATCCTGTTCGTATATGTTACGTATGCACGCGCACACACAGTCCCTTGCCTCGGAAGATGATCTCGCGTGTGGCATCTGTACGCCATTTCGATCAACTCGCGTTGAGTCGCGTCTCGCAGTTCCGCATTTCCTTTTTAGTTCGCCGTGTCATTCTCGTTTCCGCATCTTTCCTGCACGGGGCATCGCGCCTTTGAAAAGAAATTGGAATTCTCTATGAATTCGATATCAGAGTTTGCGCAAGATGTCGCGTAAAACTACACATCTGACGGTGGAATCCAGAATAATCTCGAGGACGCTCTCGACATGCCCCGAAACTTTCCAAGAACCCAGAATCGTGACACGAGAGCGTGCGGAGGAACTGGATTTCACGCGATAACAGCTGACGTCGGGAAATGCGCATGTGCGTAGTGCACGTATACGTGCTAATGCGTCTAAATATCGTTATACCGTAATTCTGCTTTATTATTAATGCGATCGATAACGAAAGCATGCGCATCAATTTGTTATTGAAATATTAAAAGTTACGCAATTTCAGGTATTTGAGGCGCGTAGATTTTGTTTTGCAAAAATGCAAGCGCCGTTTTCCGCAAACGATAAATTATCACGTTTACGCAGACCGTTTGTAAAATGTGTATATTGCGATGACATGCTGGATCGCTGGAAATGCGCCACATTTTATTGCAACATGATACAAATGTCGAAATTGTCGAAATTACAGATGAATATGTTATTCAAGAATTAATCTCAAAATGCTCGATCGTAGCTGATTTCAGAATGTTTTCTCTGTTTTTTTAATGGATCATTTATGACATTATCAGACGGAAAAATCCACGGAATTATTTTCTCAAATTAATCGGTTCGTTAAAGAAACAAACTCGATTTCATGATCGCGATGCATCTCGCTGCGGAGCTCTGCTTAGATACGGCATGTCGCGTACGTGCTTAGTACGTGTTGAATCGTACATTCGACATACGCGTCGCGCGAGACGGTTACGCGCGTGGTTCGTGTTTCGTACGATCGTTACCGAAGCTTGGCCGTGATTTATCATCGCGTCTCGCCGATTCGCCCTCGGATCGATCTGCGAAAATTCCGTTCCGGGAATCCGGGAACGCAAACACGACGACGCACGTGTCGTCCGGAAACGTGACCCTCGGTATCGGTCCGCCGACGCCGAAAACGTCTAAACTTTCGGTCCCATGATGTCTTTTCGATCGTGACTCCGATGTAAACGTATTTCAGATAAGATTTCGAGCGATAAGCCGATTGGAATACAGAAAAGGAGCGCGCTGTCACGGTCGATTTGCCGAAATTTATAGACGATGTTTTCGCGATTGCGACGATTCTAACGGGGGAATATAATTTCCGCGAATGCCCCACGTCGGAAACGGGATTCCGTCTTAAGAAAGAAGTCTAGTCGTAGAATTTGTACGTTTTTCCCGACAAAAAAGAAACGAGTGCACATTCGTTGAGGATTTCCCTACAAACGATCAGGAATATTTTACGTATATAGGCGAAAGACAGAAGCTCGCAGAAAATAACGCCAGCGGTTGCTTTAAAAAATTCGTGATCTGCTCGTGAGTGCCCGTCGTGAAACTGGAATTGGCATTAATAATTTCAAAAGCGCCACAAAACGGGACCGCATGGCTTCTCCGTTCTTGTTCTCTCTTTCCTCTCCACTTGTGTCTCGTGCGTGAAGTGGGATATTAAAACTTGCAGTATTGTCGGGACATTGTACGAGTGCCGTGACGTGTGCGCTCGTTGTCGAATGTCAGGAACGATAGTGCGCGAGAAGAAAGCGTGGGAGGATCCCGGGAGATTAAGCTTGCTCCGGAAGACAGACTTTAGACGAGTACTTTAGATGGAGATAAATTAATTTCCACGTTGTGTATCTTTGTTAGAGCTCCAGCTGAATGTCTTTGTATTTTTTTTCTCTGATAAATTTTCTAGATATTATTAGACGTTCTCGTAGTTCTATATATTCATATATTTAATTGGTTTTAATTGATATATCTCTTTAGAATTCAATTATCTCTAAATATTTCTACAAATATCATGCGAAAAAAATGCGGAGGACTGTATGTGTTTCATAAATCTCTTGTTTTTTTTTTTTTTTTTTTTATATTATTTGGTTTAGAGAAAATTTTAGTTTTTAATTCAAAAAAGAGAGACATATTAAAAAATAAAAATTGACGGTCAACAAAAGAACGAAAAATAGGAGATATTGAAAATTAAAAAAAAACTGCATGACCAGTGACGGTTGCCAACAGTTAATCGAATAATTGATGCATGGCGAGTTTGTACAGTGATAACACGAAACTTTCCGTAACTAAATCACAGTTTCGTGTCCGGTCAGTGTTAACGTTTCATCGATCTTGTGACTTCGGTGCTATAGAACGGATGGCTATACGGACGTACCCGATCATCGCACTCATAAAAGCGTGAAATCCTTTCAGGTAATGTCATTTTGCGGTTGCCGAAGTCACCGTGCGATGATGGCAGCTCTACCAGAGCATAAAAGTTTTCAAACGTTGAACCCGGCCATTCGTTTGGAGACGAGCAAATGGATCGATGCGACTCTTTGTATCGAATGATGCGCTGCAGTTCGATCGTTTTCTCGTCGCTTTTGATCATATAGCAATTACGATATAGTGACATTTTCGAGGATTTCTGAGAAATTTTTGTTAGATATGGGGACGAATTTTCAATTTTTCTTGATTTTATTACCCAATTTAAGAAATTTAATATGAGGAATTATTTTAGACAAATATTTATCGCTAAATGCAATATATGATTTCGATATATAACTATTAAAACTATATAGTTAACAAAATGTAAAAAGTGCACCAAACATCAAGTTCTCGTTGTTAAATACACCGAATGCCCTCTTGAAGTAGCTGGATATTTTATTCAAAATAGTTTGTTGGAGTATCGGAGCAAAGTTTTCGCAATGCATTGATTCGTCGCATATCGACTTTTTCTCGTAATCAGCATCCCGATAAAACCGTGCGCCCGCACGAAAACGATCCTCCTAAGGCATTCTCGTTCGTAGAACCGCAGTTAGCATTTATCGCGGCGCTATTGCCACGAGAACGGTGCGAGTTAACGATAACGACGTGTTCCTCGTCAAAGAACGAGAACGACGCGTTAGAATACCTCAGCTGGAATCTCGCTTTTCTCGACGATGACGGCGGTAACCCCGGGAAAAGAGGGACGTCAAGAAACGACGTCCTATCGTCGTTCGGCGGTCCGTCGAAGATATTATAGTTACCCCTTATCGGCAACGCGTGGCCTTAATAGTCCCGAGGAAATTTTATCTTCTAACGTGACGATTTTAATACACTCACCGATAGCACGTCAATATCTACTGCCTATCTTAGTTAAGTTGATGGAAGGTTTTCAAGATTTTATAGCCGGCTAATGAGATTTAATGTGTTAAAATGGCTTTTTTTTACAATATTTGAAATTTTTTTGTCAGACCTTTTTTTACAAAAAAATTTCAAATATTCAAAAAAACCATTTCTAACGTAAATCTTAATCAACCTTGTTTGTCTCCAAAATGATAAGAAAAAAATTTGTTTGGTAAACTTGGTATGTTCTATTGTAGATTATATGTAAGATATTATGTTCTATTTTGTCGATAGAAGCTTTATTGCTTATACAATGATAGATCGTTCCCAATCAGTTATCTTTGGCTAAATTGTGCGAGAAATGTTAGTACGACAGACTTGTTATGTTATATTAATGCAGATCGTTGGCCATGCCACGACAGAATCTGTCAATCAGTCGAATTCTGTCAAAGCGTTTCTTCGGAGGTGCAGAGTGTCACGAGGAGAATCCGATTTAATCACTGCTTCGAGTAGCTTCGAAGTTCCTGCAGGACCAAGGCGTTTGGAACAGTCAGAATGAGAATCCAATAATAGATCCTCGACACGAGTGAAGTTCGAGTGTCTGGAATCTTGTCGACGGTACATGAAGTTCCGCATCTCTCGACGATGGCCGAGAAAGGGAGAAGGTCCTCGACCCTTCTCAGTGTTTCGTCAGCGCAAAGAGATAGTTTTTTTTTTGTGACTGATCAAGAATTTACAGCCCCCTCATCTTCGAACAATTGAAAAGTTAAAATGTTTTCAAACCAACAGCGTCTTTACGATTTCTCAAATTGACCGTTTATTCGATCAATACATGACTGAAAAATGTTGTTAAAAAATTGAATATAAAGGAAAACGCCATAAGTTTCTATCGAATTTTTAATAAATATTTCACGAAATTTTGCGAACGTCATACAGCAGCTCTGTTGATTTATATTTTATCTGATCAATTTTAAAACTGTTCAAACTTTAAACTCTGCTTGTATAATATAATTGTTTTCTGCCGAGACAGAAATTTCACGAAACTAATAGATAAACAATTTATCTCTGCTCGGGAGTGTTTTGATAGCAATCTGTCACATTGTTCCAGAACATTATCCAGCGAATTCCTTCGAGAGTTAGCCAAATTTGATGGGAGAAGTTTCACCATTATCTCTTGTTTTAGCCATTGCGAGAATATCTCGTACGCGATAGAGTCTATCGCATTCGATTCCCCGTCGAATCTAGATAATCGCCGCGTAAGAATAAAATGTCTCAATAATTTTTTATTGTCTCATTGTTACAACGTACAATAGCTTTATCGAGGAATCGATGACGTCAACACTTTCATTTTGGCAATAAAAATGTCTCGTTTAAGCAATCACTAAACTATAAATGAAATATAATTTTACATCATCTTCCCGTGACAGTTATATTCACGATAAATTTGATCGAGATTATTTCGAATAACTCGTTACACAAGTGATTGCATTATATAATATCAATTACGCTCATTGATGTGTTTGACGAGCAAAATTATATGTAATCTTATACCATCGTTTATTTTTTATAAGGATTAAGTGAGCAATATTATTTTATTTTAATTTTATCTTACTTTTATAAAAAAAAATTATTACATTTTATGATGCTAAAATGAAATTTGTTTAATTCGAGAATAAATTTTTGAAAATTTTATTCTTGTTTTCTTCGTAACTGCTGAAAAAAAACGTAATAAAATATTTTTCAGAAATCCCGCTAAAATTAATAATCTGTTATTAATTTAGAAACAATTGTGAATTGTCTATATGGCAATCTATTAATTTCCGTGCAGTTGTACAAATGATTTTCATATAGTTTTAACACGCGACGATTTTTATGGATGTGTGAGGAATTTATATGAGCGCTCTATAAAAGCAATAAAAAATTCTCTACACGGCGATGAAACAAAGTTAATGGTGAAATTGGACACGTTCGAAAAAAGCGGTGCGCAATTATTGTATAAAAATTCCATTGACGGAGAGGCAATTTTCACGCGAAAAACAGTAAGGCTATATGCGCAGCGGGATCTTAACGGCTTTGGTACATTGCTACGTTCGTTAAAATTATTTCAAGCTCCTGCTATGCCCAATTAATTTAGAAGAACGTAAGATGAAGTTATGGAGGTATAAATTATCTCTTAATAATGCACGTATAATACATGCATGAACGTGAGATGTGTTATTTAAGTTAGAAATAAATAGCGTTAATAATGATTATAATCATTATTATGAGCGATCTAGAAATTAAGTCTAATGATAATGCGCTTATATACTTTTTCTTCGTACCAAAAGACAGCTCTGATTGTTGCACACGTGCATTCTCACGTGAAAATGCGCAATGTTGTCGTTTCGATGCGCAATGTGCACGCGTATAAACGCGCGCACGATCACAAAGGATCGGCCCGCCGCGCCGTTTCGTCGATGCTGATTGTTATTGCTTGTGCTCGTCTTATACTCGTAGACGCTGCCTGAAGAAACCTGATTGGTACATACCTACCGTATTCATTCGTGCCGCGAATCTTTGGCGAGCGATCAAGGAAAATCACGTCGGGGTAACGAGATTCAACGCGCCGCTTTCTCGATCGGAACCGGGTTTCCCTCGTATCTCCACGCTCGTATCTCCACCGCGCCGGTGAGGATGGCTGCCAACCGGTCTGATTGAAAATATACGCGGGAGCAAGTGCAAGTCGTGATCTCACCGCGCGGCCCGGATACCTACCGAATTTCATCTATAATCCGAACGGCCGGAACGGCGCACACGTCTATATTCTCCGAGTTTGAAATTTGTTCGAGCGGAAAAAGCAATTCGTTCGCGCGGACCGCAGAGATTATCTTAATTTTTAAAGGACCGATATTATCTCGGATATTATACCGAGGGAAAGAGCTTATCGTACGCATTGCCCGAGGCGTTTATTGCGACAATATGCATTCATTATGAGATAACATCCCGTGATGCAATTCGCGGAGATACTTCGCGAACAGCGCAGGTGTATCCGCATCGCCGGCTTACGTCGTGCGCTCTAACGATAGCGGAGAGGATACGATGCCTGGCAACTGCAGGAGTACGTATCTTGCCGGTTCTTCTTATCTCCGGTTTCGAGAGTTCCCAGCCCCAGCCGTCTCGTCATAACTGCGGTAGTTATTGGACCGGAAACGGTCGCGCTCTCTCGTCCAATTACGGCGCCTGGCAATCTTCCGGCCAATGCCGTTAAAACCGGGGGGGAAGAGGGAGGGGGATTCCCCGCGGTACATTAAGGCATTTACACCGCCGCCGCTATATTCCCGGTTTCTCCGCAAAAACGGCGGTCATCCTCGGAACTCGCCGGCCGGATGTCCGGCTCGTAGGACGCTCGCGCGCCATCGCGCTTTACGGCATTTGCTCGATCCGACTAACGTCAAGTTTATCGATATGGGAAGCACATGCGATGCTCTCTTTACGGAAGGATCTGCCGACTGAGAAACGCGGAATTCGCTCGGTCGAGGAAAAAAATCGACACACAGCGAAAACAATATCTACAATTCGCTGTTTATTATTCTTAATAATTTTTCTACAATTTTTCGATTTCTCAGCGCGATTTCACCACTCAGCGATTCTACTGCATAACGGGTATTGTTGATGGCGCTCCACGCACGAAATTACGTACAACGTGTATGATGGATGGATATACCAGGCAATTACGGTGAACGGTATCATCAAATGCGGCGCTTATGGGCGAAAGCAAATGTTATGCACGCGAAAATTAGTAAGTAGCGCATTGCCCAACGGTAATCATCCAAATCGTAGTAATTTCGTACGGATCAAAAAATGCATTCATAATTCCGGTTATTTAAATACAAATTGAAGAAACACGATGTTCTGCGTTTCGATATTCATTGCCAGCCTAAATGTTATACATTAAATATATTATACGCAAAGTTATAAATGATTTCTCTATGTTCCACATGCTTTAAATTAAATTGAAGATCTATTGCAAGCAAAAGTTATAGACAAATATATTCGCTTTATTCGAAGAGAGATGTAAGATTTGATAAAGTACGTGCAAAACAGTATACACGTCTGAGTTGACTGCTCTAATACTGAATGATTCTAATTGGCTCATCCATTCGCAAGAGATCGGGGCAAGGAATAGTTTTCGCTTGATCGGTATTCCATTTCCGCGATTTCAGATACTTATCCTCCGGGGTGAGCGATATCCGTTTTCTTTTATCCGTCTTAAGGTTGAGGATGAGTTTATTCTTAATTCTCTATCTGACAAATGCCGGGAAATTGTTTCCACGTGAACGAAAAAGGGGTTTGAACGTGATGTCCCTAAAAATTCATATTTCTTCTAAATTCTTTTTAAAATGTCCGTGGCTTGGCAAAAATTGCGAAATTATATATACTATAAACAAAAGGATAATTGGAGAATTGGAGTCAGTTGAAGGGTACAGGAAAAAAACGATCAATATCCGGAGTAATTTTGAGAAAAATGCAATTTTAAATTTCAAGACATCAGATATCTTAGAAAGCTATTGAAAAAATTAATACAAAATTTTTAGTGATTATTGGAACGTAACCTTAATGTTTACTTAATGTTTACGTTGTATGTTGGATTCTGATGGTTCTTCCTCAAAAGCGCGTGGATTATGATCGTTTTTCCCTCAGCACGGTACATCTTTCAGCCTTATTTCCAATAAAACGTAACTTTTTTTTATCAAAGCAGAAATTATAAAAATTATTTGAAAATGCCATAATAAGATAGCATGATCAGATCAATTAGATCAATTTCGACAAAAAGTGCGGACTTTGATCAATTTTCCCCTGTACCCTTCAATTATTTTTCGAATCAGAATGTGATCTCTAAGCGGCTGATGGGAAAAGTTTGCTCTAATTTCTGTAATTACGTCGAAATTGCTGGGCTGTAAATATTCTGGGCGGGCGAGCACAATTGGTAATTTTTTGCGATAATGAAAGTTCACTAGATTTAAGTCTATATTTGCGTAACAAATTATTTAAAATTCGACCATGGTCTTGATATATTTTTTCTCTCTCCTTTCTGCAGATTCTATTGCTTTAACACTGAATAATGTGTGTGTGTTTTATTGTAATATGAAAACATGTTTAGCTATAAAAGACATTGAATAATGTTTGACTCTACTTTTGACAATTTTTAAATATTATTTAAATATTTTAACACAATTTTTGGATTATAATTAACTAAGAAACTTGATATTACTACATTAAATTTTAAATATCCAAAGATCTTTTTTGATTGAATTTTTGAGGATAAGATAGTACATTAAAGAATTCTGGAAACTCATATATAAATTACAGGAAAAAATGATATCAAATATAATTTTGTATAAAAACTGTTTCTGAATTTAATTTTCAATTTTAACATTCTAAGCTGGTGGCTATGGCACAATTTGTTTTATGTCGTAAATTATTACACGGATTATATCTATTGCTGCATGACCATCACGTCTATCATAATTCGCACCTGTGTTTGATCGTTGATTTCGTTTTCTCTTGTCCTATTCGTTCGCCTTTAAGCACTCTGTCGCCAGAGCCCGAGCTTGATATCGGCCAGAGAAGAAGTAACCGTGGTCCGCATTGCCTGTAAGTTACACGAAAGTAATCTAACTTTCGATAGGTATACTTAAGGGGAACTTTACACATTGGCCATTCCACGTAGCCGGCTACTCTTTAGAGTTTACTTCACGCGGATTGTACACCGCACACCTTGCGGTGTGTATCGATTTCTCTTTCACCGCGGAGCATCAGCAAACATGCTCGAAAGTGGGTGATCGCGTATACGTATGCGACCTTAATAGTGCGCGTGATCTGCAGCGATGTGCAACTTTCTATCAAAAATTGCTCGGCACGGGCTCGTTGTCTCCTTCACGATATGCTAGGCGCGATAATAACGCGATAATAACGTGCGATGTTATGAACGATCACGTTTCATTAAGCGATGTGCGTTAATCGCCAGATGTCAGAGTAATGCGTCTTTTTCTTCTCTTGCGGAAATTGGAAAGGTCTTATGGTGTCTCACGCGTGACGAGCCGTTGGCCCGTGAGTTGCATTCTGTTTTAATGCCGCGAGCATTACGCTTATGACTCTATAAAGTACACGATTATGATATTATTAAGGTAAGTCGGAGCAGAAAGATGCCATAGAGTTAAGAAATATTATAGAAATATATGAGCATACCCCAATAGTCACAACCGCTTTGACATTTTTGCAAGATGATACTTAAGCTTTCACATAGCAGTGCTGAAAATACCCACCATAAAAGTTATCGTTAAAATATTGAAATGTGATTATATGTTTATCCTTGCAAAACTAGCATCTTGTTCCAATGCCTGGGTAAGATGTCACCTGTAATGGGGAAAGATGCAAGTACTGTGAGAAACATAGCAGCACTCAATAAATAGAATGTACCATGTATACAAAAACATTGATTTGTTTTTAACAATAAACTATTAAACTAATAACAATTGGTGGACACAATTTTAGAAAAAGTAATGTTTTTGTTTCAGATATTGAATATTGTAACAATAATATTATATTTATATAAAAAAACTCAAATCTAACATAGGAATACAAAATTATATGTCAGTAAAATAAAATAGCCACACTAGTGGTGTTTTTCCTGAATTGGCATCTTACATCACACTGATGAAGAGAAGATGTCATCTCTGACAGTTCACACATTGACGTCATAAAAGAAATGGCTATTTGAATTATGAGACAGCCATTTCACACACACACGTGGTTTCAAAGTATTAAATAAATTTACTTTCGATGAAAATATATTATGAAAGATCTTAACAAAGAGAAGAGTACGCAATATCTTAAGAAGCTTACTCATCACTTGGTTCGAACAGATCTTCTTAGATTCTTCTCCTTGTATGAACAATCTCACGTTGACGACTAGAAAACATTATCATCTATCGGATAATGAACGAAATATAAGTGACATCTTCAACCTATTGGCTTCTTCCTTAGACTTATATACCTTATAATATTTTACTTGAGTTGTGACGTTTGTTCGCACAGATGAATACGCGAAATATTATTCATAGAAATAGAAGTGAAAATATTATTTGACATGCAATATAATCAAAATAAGGAAACAAACGAGTTATTGCATTATTTATGTTATTGCGTTCTTTATTTATTATATAATAATTATGTTAAGCATATATGAGTATATCGCTTCTATTAGATAAGATGATATACTTATTAAGCTTGTCAGGTTTAAGGTTTAAGGAACAGATTGCAGTTACGCGATGCAAGCTCTGAGATACCGTGCGTTAGACGGGAATAAATCCATAATGTAATCTCGTGAATCACGAGAGCGATACATGCGGATCTCATGCGGCATTGCGGTTTCGAGTGTACACAATCAGAGCAATTTCCCTCCCGAAGAGGCTTAGGAGAGGCACCGCGACTGAACTGGATCACGTCGATTGTCCCAGTCGAATCCACCGCGGATGTCGGGCGGACGGTTGATGAGTACCGGAAGTTTCGCTCGCTCAGGATCGCAGTAAAACAACTTTCATCGTGACACCTCAAAGCCTCGTCTGTCGTCAAAGGAACACTCGTTCCCTTTGGAGGATTGGGACGGGCAGTATGGCTTCTAAGTAGAGTGCTTTGTGCTCCTTGGATGTACGTGCGCTTCCGGAGGCTTTTGCTCTCACTTTCTCCTCTCCTTCTCTCTTTCTCTTTCTCTCTTTCGGCTCTGAACTCTACCCGCAGTTACTTATAGTTAACTCGTTAAAAGGTAAAGTTAAATTATGGATATATGGTGGACCGTGTTCACTGTCGAAGCGTAATCTTTGAGATTTTGAGTCCTACGGAAAATAATGGCCCGCTGGGAAGACAGCGTTTTGTCAATCATTTTTTTACAGGACGTAGTTGTTATCCGTGAAGGTCTAAAACAAATATGAACGAACCGAATATTCGTTCCAAAAGATCTGGATCTTTTTTTTTTAAATAAGATTTTGAAGATTCTGATTATATAAATATATACATGTACATATAACGAAATATGCATTATATGTATAACGATTACATATGACACATAAGATATTGAATATTAAGTGACATCTTTTAAGTTTTAACGAAGTTTATAAATAACAGAGGATTACATTTTAGTTTTTATATGATTTTAAGTGTAAAATTATTCAAGAATAAAAATTTAAATTATATATAACAATTATTAAAATGTTTTTGACATTTAAACGATCGTTATTTTTACCAAACTCGAGTTGATAATACTTTCTCAAACAAGACTCGATAAAATTTTTAATAATAAATATTTCCTATTTTTGCATAGTTTATAGTCCGGATAAAAGCACGATTAATTTCAATACTCGTCAAGTATTTGAATTTACATAGAGCACACACTTGCGCAACAGTGGTGCAAAATATCGCTTGAAAGCGGGGCAAAAAAGCTTGTTTTTGTGGAACGCCTATTTCATATTATCATCGGTGCGACAAGTCGATATACTGCCGTCGGGGAATTCGCGCGGCCCAAAATACAGTGCCACTGCGAAAATTGCTACGTCGCATGGTAATTGCAATCGCGTACTCATAGTTTGAATATTTATACTTGTCGCGGCGTTCGGTCGCGTGTATTTGCCTCCGTAAAACACGAGTTCTCTTAGAATCCTCTTACAATGTTACGTCGCGCTGCGGGGTAGCTACTGACGACGGTTTCACTCATGGAGAGCGGATCTACCAGCAGAAACTAATTTCGCGGAACCGCTTGAAGTATTCATTAAAACGGCTTGTGCGACATTCCCGGCGTATACATGAGCGCAGAAAGGAGAGAAATATAACCGATTCATGAAAGACTCTACATCCGGTTCTATATACCGATCTCTTTGTCAGAGGGACACGGAAGGCGAGTCGCAAAAGGAACTCTTAAAGGCACATATATACACATACAGTGCGTTTTTTTGCAAACAATTTTACGAACAAATCTCTGTGAATTTGTCCATGTTAAAAGTATTAACAGCATATATAGGTTTACTTAAATAGACTTACAGTACACTCGAGAAAAAAAAAACACGGTAACTATTCTTAGACGCCTTGTCGTGCACCCTCTTTTAAATAGAGCACGCACACATGAACCTTTGTGCTATTATAAAACGAGCTATGTAGAATCTGCTACATAGCGAATAATTTACGGACGTCCCGTGGAGAATACATTAGCATGCATCAGTCCAAAATAAACGTCATATACGCTGGTGCGAAGCACCGTGTAATCACCGGTCTTTATCTCGATCTCACTGTTGATTGTTTTTCCGACACTTCTTTATAGTGCAATATCGATGAATAAAGGTCGACATGCAACGAGCAAATAAGACTCACAAATAAGATATATAACCGTTTCTCATTTTTTTTCTTATTTTTTTTTTACTCTTTTACTCGTTTATTCTTCTGCCAATAGCTTGTGCACAAATATCTCTTGTTGGTATGTTAATATGTCAATTTATCGTTCACTTCGTTATACGTGGCCGATGGCAATAAGTTACGTTACGACGTTGTTGAAACTACACAACGAACGAATACCTTTTTATTCTGATTATTTCACGAGTATTCTCGTACAATTTACAAAG
The DNA here is from genome assembly GCF_048541705.1 of Temnothorax americanus. Taxonomy (NCBI): domain Eukaryota; kingdom Metazoa; phylum Arthropoda; class Insecta; order Hymenoptera; family Formicidae; genus Temnothorax; species Temnothorax americanus. Next base: position 1,913,839 of record NW_027509751.1, read on the forward strand.
CTTGCCCCCGGGAGAGTGACTCTGCGAGCAGAATGGTTAAATCTTTTTTCTTCGCTAGCCGAGTTTAAATTTTTTCCGTAGCCTGAAAAATTTCCCAGTGGAGATGCGAGTATTATTTACACGACTTTTTTAACGACGCAAATTATTAACAGCGTGATACTCGACGAAGTAAGTGTATTATAAATATCGACAATGGTGACCAATCATCTTACAATTAATAGATTAATTATTTTTTTGGTTTTACATATATATGTTAATGAATCTCGAGTTTTGTTATATGTAAAGCAAACGCGTTCTGAAGAAAGTTCATGATAATGTGAAACAACGAAGGAACATAATCCCGAAAGCGTTAGAGTTAGGCCGAAGGGGTTTGCCGGCAAAGTTCGCCGGAGATATTTGTACCGGAACTTTGTGAAGACTTTTCGTCTCGGTCGAGGAAGGTGAAAGAAGAATGAGCGCCCTTCGAAGGACGAAAGGGTCATGGGTGCGAGGGACGGGAGTTTCGAAGCCACCCGTGGCATCTCTTTCGGAGGGCGCACTCAATTTTCCGAGGCTTAACCGCTCTACGGCGATGATGGTGGGTGTATTGGTGTGCCTCTCTCTCTTTACTTCCGTCTGCACACGTGAGACGCAAAGTCGCAAAGGCGCGCATTTCTTCCCTCGCGTCGTATATACGCGACGTCAATGGAGCCAAAGTTCCCGTTACTAAAAGAATTCGAGTTTCTTCTGGATGGATTGCCGCGCCGTCTGTCTCTGTCGAAATTTATGTTTCGGAAATAATATCGTTCAGTTTTTCGGATATCAAACGTTTTATTTCCGCCATTCTATTCTATTGCGACGAGCGTAGCGAGACAAAATTTGATGATAGACTCTTTCACCGTACGAAGGCTGCGTCGAGTTCCAAACTTCTCGGCGGAATGCATCGCAGTAGGTATTGCATAGTCAGTGTACTCTGAAGCATCTCTTTTATTTTGTCACAAAGGTATATTTCTGACTAAAATTAAATTCTACGTGCGCTTTCGTTTATATATAGATATAGAAAGAAATTCAAATGTGTTTAATAAAATTTTCATAAATCATTTTTAAGTATTCAAGAAATTATTTTTTTTATAAACATTCTAACTACATTTACTAGTATTTTAGATATTTTAGAACACGCTTGGCTTCTATTTATTCCTATAGGTTACAACTTTCTATAGCTTTCTTTCTCATAAAAAATGATTAAATATATGGATAGGTTGAAATACATTTGCTTATATTGCTATTAAATATCTGCAATATGCTTCACGTACATCGCTCCGTGAAGAGAACGTGTTCGTTTTACGTTCTAAGTTTGTTCCACCCATCGGCTTGATCGATTAAATGACACCCCGGGGAAAACGGAATTGGATATGGTGGTGAAACTTCCTCCGTACAATTTCTCTTTCGTGAAAAGTTTCGGTTCCTCGATCGGGCCTTTGCATCAGTCTCTGCTACAGCGATATTATTAAATGTTCAGCAAATTTTGGCGCGTTAAGCCCGGGACCTAAAATGCTAAATTAAGCAGGCGTTCAGCCTTGTATAATCTTATTAAAGTTCCAAATTCCAAAAGTAGACGAAATTAGTTTGATCCGCCGGCGACGCTTAGTCTCAACCTTCTTAATACAGTCCGAAGACAGGAATTCCATTTACCTTGTAACGGAATACGTCAGTCTCAGCTTTGAGGTCTATGTCCGTCAACTTGTCTTACTATGTTTCGCGCACGAAGATCCTATCATAAAGGAATTCACTAAAGAGGTGACATAAGCTTGTAGTCTCACTGCCCGCGGTGTCAAGTAAAGTGATTGTAAATTTGTGTGACTTTCAACGTTATTTAGTTAGGAGAGAAATCTTATTCTTGCGGTTATTATTAATTTCATCATTTATTAAGCCTTCTGAAATTTAATTCACAAAGATTCCTTTATATTCCATTAGAAATTATTTAAATAATTTCTAATATGAATATTTTACGCTTTAATAATGTTTCTAGAGAAAATCAACTTTGGGTTTGACAAGAAACAGTGTTATATGCCCGCTAATTGTGCGGGACGTAACTAGCTCTTAAACTAGCGTCTAGAAATTGGCTCACATCTGAAGCGAAGTTTATAGGTAATGTAAGAACGCGTGCGTGGAATCGACGAGTGCGAACGAAAGCGAGTCTTGGGACTTGGGAGCGGACTTGGTGCTAGCCGCGCACCATCCACGAGAAGGGTGGATTAGGTTGGTTTAACGAGGGATCCAAAAAGGGAGGAGACGTCTCAATCGCAGACGCATCAAGAGGGATTCACGTATAGCACGTTGCTCCTGAAGGCCCGTTCACACGGAACCGACGATTAATCGCGAATGCCGATCAACCCTCCGTGTCAAAAGGGAACTGAATTCCTCCGCTCGATCCGACAAAGACTCATCTTATCGAATCTCTTATTTTTTCCGCTTGTCACCATTTGATTTGCCGAACCATATGTGCGGCTCAACGATAAAATTATATACGTGTTATGTCATTTAATTATTTCTCTAGATAGAAAAGCGATTGAACAAGCAATTTTGTTTCCGATATGAATGATTTTTTCATAATTCTGAGAAGAAAAGGTGTTTGAAATGGAAGCAAAAACATTATAGGATTAATATTTAAAATAATAATTATAACATGCAACAATCATAATAGTTTCTTGTATTTTTGCAGGTGAGTCGATGGCCTAGCAGCTATAGTTTTACTTTTACCGATGTGATTCCAAAAAAAAAACCCGTAACTTGATATTGGTAAGTTATTTTTCGCTTCGCATTACATTTGAAAATTTCCTATAGGAGTGCGAATCCGCACAATAATCACATTCATCCTCTCAGTTGGTTCAATTTGCACATTGATTCAATTTCCCTGTCCAATGCGAACCCTGCGGACCCCGCGATAACAATCCGATTTACGGTATCCGCAAAGAAGCCGCCCGGGATTGCAAACAAACAAGCCCCATTCTACGGATGGCATGTCGATTTTCTAGCGTAATTATTATACGTGGCACGCGGGAGCGCGGTGGTCCCGTGTCTTCTCACTGCAATATCGTGCATGGACATATTCGTCGCCAAAGTTGGGAAATGCGCCAATTTTTTTGCTGCCAGCTTTGTTACGTGATGAAATTACGCGAGCGTTTCACGGTCTTTGTGTTACACGGGCCGGGCCTCCGCGCGACTTCTGCTCTGGCATAGAAAATATGTCATTTCTGTCGCGGACACAGACATTAAATTACTGCGGAATTTTGTTTCACCCTAACTCGCACGCTCTTTTAATCCGCGCTTTTTAATATGGATGAGAATAACTCCGCGAACAAATTGAAAAATAATTAACTTCGCGAGGCACATTGTCGCTGAGATAAGCCGCCATGCACGTAGAAAGAAAATAAAAATGAAAAAAATTTTCATTTAAAAATGCGTTTGACTTTTTTCACGCGCTTTACCCTTTTATACAGATATTAAAAAGCGAAATCCTATGCAGCGCACGGTTGAAAACGCTAACGTGTCGTCGGTTAACAAAAAAGAATGGACGCGGTATGCATAAACTTGTTCTCAAAGCGTTTGTATAAATCTCTTTGCAATTATGTATTCTAGATAGATAAAATACCGTGTACCTAATCATATTTATACACGATTGTTGCAATTAAGACCATTAATGTTTATTACCAGACATACATATAAAAAGAATTGAAGAAAAGAAGTAAAAATTATTTCTTTTCAAAGTTTTACTCTGATGTAGCTTCTTTTATATAGATATCAAAGTGAAAGAACACACTCTCGCAAATTTCATACTGAGAAATACTGATTTCCGCTACAGCGTAGCGAAGTAAGGTGCCAATAGATTGCAGCCATATAGAGAAAATGCATGACATTGTGACTTTTGAGAGAACGCGCTACTTTTTCAATTTCTCGCAGATTTTTCATCTATTTATTCCAGGCGAACCGGGGCGAACCGAGTATACTGTTCGATATTATAACCCGCGTAGAAGATTATTGTGGGATAGAAGATATTTACCTTTAACGATTTTATAATTATGTAAGTTAAGCAAGACACCTCGTAAATACGTAGCATTCGAAAGTCCGCGGTTGCGTCTTCACACCACACATAAATCTAACGTTTCACGACCGTCTCGTAGATTGCGATCGCAGCATTTCGCTTTCGCGTTCATCGTCGCTGCGTGACCTGGAAATATTATTTCGGATCGAGAAACTATCTGAGTGTGAAATACGAACATAAATTAGCTCGCGATGTTGATCTTTCGTTACCGATCGGAGAGTGATTAGCGCGCACAATCGATAAAATTCTATGTGTGTTAAAAAAATGAGGGAAGCTATATATATCAGCAGATTTAAGTCTCGCGTGATACACATTTGAAGGATTAGTTGAATCAGTTCCGCAAATAAAGCAGAGAAAGTATGGCTATAATCGTGGTCCGCGAACAAACTCTCGTCGAGTTCATGAACCAATAATTCTGCGAAAATCCCACGCTGCTTTCGCTTCGCGGAACTTACACTCGCGTTCTTAAATAAAGAAACTGAACGGGCTTGGAAAAAGCAGCGGAGAAACATAAAAAGGGAACGAATGGAATGAGGAAAAGCAAATGAAAAAGAGAGTAAGGAAATGAATTTAATGGAAAAGATGGCGCAAGATGCGAGTACCGAATTACCGCTCCAAAGATTTCTTTTGGAAATCGGCATGCATATGATTTTCAACGACGAAATACATTCGCGTTATCATTATTCGCTTGACATATATTTGATTATAATGTTTGGATGAAATTGCAAGGATTTCAAGAAATATATCTATACGCGTTACTATATACGGTATTAATTGCGATCCCCGATCTTGTCTAGCCGAGCCGAGCGTGATTTATGATGATGAATCGTAACGAAACTCGACAACAGTTACACCGCGAAGCGGGCGCGGCGTTGAATAGCGCTGAGATTCGCCAAATTTCTCCGGATATTTCCGAGATTAACGAGCTCGCGCGAGAGTATCTCGCGAGAAATCGCGAAAGCACGACGTATCGTTCTTCGAAAGTAATTTGGCGTCGCGGCTCGATCCCGAAGATTACATATTAAAGTGCTCGCAATGCGTTGATTCAGGACGGAAGAGAAAGAGCTCCCTTATGTAATACGCGTGAAGAAAGAATATAGTTTGAGGTCTCATTGTTCTTTCGAAGTGAAAACGACACCGATCTTAAACGCGTCTGACGTCTTTGTCGCGAGATGAAACGTTACAAGCGTCACATATATATGTAATTGGCGTACAGTAGCTTTCGTAAGACTTGCGTCAAACCGCAAGAATGCAATTTGCGAATGAATTTGAGGGGTTGACTTTGTCTCGACGGAAATATAGAATTGGATAATATTGCAGTATTCAGCACTAAGTATCTTGGTAATTAAGCTCCAAATTAATATTTCATTAACATAAAATCCGCTTGCAATTAGCTGAGGAATAATTAGAGTTGGGTATACGCGTACTGAATTTATCTTGGAGGTCGCTTTCCTTTCGGAGATAAAATTTTCAAGAAAGATATTTTAATATTTGCAAATATTTGAATTATCTTTATAAGAAAAACTAAATTTGCACATATATATAGATTATAGCTTGTTTTAAGATAATTCTATGACTTATAAATAAGTGGACAACGTTTCTTGAGATAATGTAGCAATCACCTTAATCGTATTCAATTTGCTTGAGGAAGATCGAATTAATTCGGCTGACTCGATTAATTAGGGTGGTACAGTTGATTTGGCTAGTCCAATACTCCAAACTGCATTAATGGAATTGGAAAAGCGTATGTAGGATGTCCATATACTAGTCAAGGCTGTCCCTTGTTTGATCGATCTCTCGATAGTATTTGAGACAGATTCAAGTGTTTACTTGTTAAGATGATAATGTGTGTACAAATATTGACTTAATTATTCCTGTCAGTTTTCTTATCAAAAACGTATTTACAATCGTAATGCCTCATGCTTCTGTGTGTCAATAGAAAACTATTGCAATATTTTCCGGAAAACAAACAAAAAATATATTGTTATTATAATTTTTATATAATCGTACAAATAACTTCGCGTTGTGTTCAAAAATAAGATTAATTAAACTCTATTTTTCTGATATTTCATATATTTCATCTGATATCAATGTCTCATAAGCGAACAATACATTTTCGCGTTTTAACAACCACATACCATAAACCAATCACAGAATAATTTAGTCAATAGTAAATCGTATACTTATCGTAATTACCTTACTATCTATAGCTAACATCGCTGATTAAACGTGCGGTATAAACTCGTTGCAGTCTCGCGCGGAGATTATCCCGCTTTACATTGCTCCCCGAGGACCACGTAACTTCGGTTGTCCTGTTTTATTCGGCAAGGACTAACAACACGTTAGTGCATATTGTGAAAGGAATATGCTCGCGCACGTGCTCGAAGTACTTAATGCTATCAATTATCGCGGCAGACTTCATCTTTATATATGTATATCTTTTGTCTTCTCTGATTTACATTACTTATATAATCTGCAAGGAAAAATTAACATTTACTTATTAGAGAAATTAGAAAATGTGTCGCGTATCCTGAAAGCAATTATCTCGTTTCGCTAATTCTTTGATTTTCATCTCAATTATACTTCAGTTTATAAAGTATGATAAATCATATAGGTAGTATGGTAATATAAATAACAAATTCAGAAACTATACTGAACGTTATAATTGTATTTTATAGCTGAAAATATTCTGCGGTTAGCGTATATTTCTTATTATGTTCATGTTGATGGTCACCGGGAGGAAAAAATACGAAGAATTTTATTTCTTTCCCATCGAAACCATTAGCAGGGCCGCGACTACGTGCAGTAATTACCATTATACCAGTGCAATTATCACGTTTCCAATGTGGTACTTGCACTGCGTTGTAACGGGGTGTTACAAATGAACTGCGATAATTAGAAAGTGTAGCCACGGAGACTATAGGCATTAGCATAAGCATATAATCCTAAGAAGTACTTGCAGATTTCATGGAAACGGTTAGATGTTGCAATAAATGGAAGGGAAAAACGAGAAAAATGGCTGAACAGATAGAAACGTGTTATGATAATATATATGATGCGTCCGCGTAGCTGCGCATATTGATACGAAATTACAGTGAACACGGAAAATTTAATTGCAAAGCGTTTGTTATTCCTGCTTCATAATTATTATAACGAACGTTAATTGCGCAATTGAATTAAAACAAACGTGTAAACGGTTGGCTTAAAATAAAGATAACGATCATACGTCCTTCATTTTCGCAATTGCTGATATAATTATGCAACTTTTATTGCGCGTTGCGGTGAATCTAATGAATACAAATATAGGCCATTGCGTTGCATGCGTGAAGTTTATTTTTAGCAGCTTGTGCGATGTGTATTATGCTAACAGATAAAAGTGAACCACTAGGCATAATTTAGAAACTCAATTAAGGTCGTTAAAATTTGTAGCAAAACATTGTTTTATCTACAATCTTGATTGCGTTTCTCTCTCAACTATGATTTACATTGCATTTAAATGAACTGCATTTAAATGGACGATTAAAAAGGCCGTCGAGTGCTCATTAAATTTTTTTAATAACGATTACAAGTTTATTTCGATCGATACATCGTCGGTGTGAACCGAAGAAGTAATGCGCAGGAAATTGTAGGAAATTGCCATTTCCCACGCCACGTTTTCTTCGCAATCATAATTATATTTCCATTTTGTGCTTAAAAGTATCTTTGCGTTCGTGCTCGCGACAGGCACCGTCTCGCATTAGAGTCGGTTTAATCAAGCTTTAACAATAATGACGGCAATATCCGTACGAGTTTCCCCTCAATCCATTATTGCCTTTTTATTTCGTCCACGATTTCTGGACGAAGGTAATTAAATTCAGATTACTGGGAGCTAAGAAGGGAAGGAAACACGCGGAAGGGGGAAAAAGTAAAGACCACAAGGCATGATTCGTCTAAGTTGTATCCCCCGTTTTCTTACGGCGATAATTGGAGGTCGACCTTTATCCGGCTGAAACTTACCTTCGTGATTCCTCTTCCGTGATTCCTCGAGTCTCTAACGAGGAAAACGGTCATGCATCACCGAAGATGGACCTGATAGGTCATTAATTTTCCCGTTGCTCGAAGCCACATTCATGCTTTGATACGATTATACTTCTGTACGTTATACGTCCGTTACGAGTACGTTCATGAACCATTCTCAAACAGTTCCGACATGACAAATGAAAATGTAATTAATTGCCGTTTCTTCTATCGCCTCTGAAATTTTTTCATTGTGCAAGAAATTCCTGTCTTCTTCTTTCGCGTGGCGTAGTATTTAATAGATGAGGAAAAGGAAAGACGAGGAAAAGAAGAAATATGTATACTTTAATGGAAGGTTAATGAAAATTGACATGTACAAAATGTTCTTCGCTTATGTTTTCATTATGCATTCTTTGAGAAATACAAAGATGTGCTTTCTACATTAATAAATAGGACAAGAGCTTAGATATATGGAGGGAGAACAAAGTAAGGGAACGAAATATGGAATATTTCTCGTTTGTCAGCGATGCTCATCGAAATCGATTTGCCTAAAGCAAACTTTTTAATTCGTAGAATGCTCTATATACTTATATATTCCTGCTCCGTTTGTTTTTCCGCGAGAATCTCGCGCAGTTGTATCAAGAGAGAGAAATGCTCATTTACGGAAGAGAAAACAAACGCGAGAAGAGAAAGAGAAAGTAAGAGTAAGAAACCGCTGTCTCTATTCTCCCAGGTCGCATCCCGACAGTAATAATTAGAGCTCGACGATTCGTTCAGCTTAAGCGGAAGCCGTGTAATAGAAATAATCTAGTATTAACGTGGGGGAGCGAAATTCAAGGTGGTTAATGTTTAAAACGCTCTAAAACTGTTTTAGCCATCGTTCTCTCGTGTTTGCTCTTCCCACGAGTGAATACAGACACTTGTTTCGTTAACTGCTAATTGAGAACAAGCGTTTGTTAAGTGGAATTTTTTAACGGAATCAGCTTTTGATTCGAAACACGGCTGCACAAGCGCGAGCTATAGATCTGTATATTTACCTCTAAAAACCATCAGAAACGTTTTATTTATATTTCATTTATGTGAACATTTCAATGATTGACTTGAATAATTTTCAATCTTCAACGAGATACGATTTTGACGTACCAAAACCGAGTATGAGTTGACGCGAGTCAGTAAAAGACGCTCGGTACACTCCGAAACGACACCGGAAGAGTCAAATGAACGGAATTTGCTGATCGATTGGCGGCCGCGGGCGAAGCGGTGGTTCTGGCAACCAAGGCAGACCGGCCAATGCGGCAACCGCACTGCAGCGATTCGTCGGGTCGTCGTTTGAAAACCTTTGAAAAGGCACGCGCGCATACGTACATTATCGCTTATCGTAATTACATGCGGTCGCATTTGCGAGGGCCTCGTGTACGCAAGAATGTAAACTCGGAAATAATGGTACGACGCGCGCTAGGCAGCGCGAACGTTACCTACCTCTACCGTATACACGGATGTTCGTGCAGTGCAACACACGCTTTTAGCATTCCGATTATTCGTGGCGGGGGGTAATCGCGCTTTTCGCTTCCGCCCGACATAAAAATTTGCATGTTGCACACCCCGGGACGCTCGCGTACCGTGCGCCTCTCCGCGAACACCGGCTTATCGCCGGTATAATTGCGCTACCACGCGCGGCGCATTCGCGACAGGGGCTGTTTAACGTCAACGGCAATATCAGAGAGTGATTTACAAAATATTTTTATTACTTCTTATTGCCAAGTAAGTATACGTACGTACATTTCATTGCCCTAGAACTTTACGAAGCAATTCGCGGCGCGAGCTTTACGAAGCGATTCGCGTGCGCACAATATATACATATAATACATGTGAAAATAGTAGTGAATTCTCAGATTTTCTTCTGTCTAAACTTTCCAAGATTTTTATTGGCAGCCGATTTTGCTCATTTTATGGTCTTCCATATAACGCCGACCGACTTTGTCCATTCGTATAATCAGAAACGCATGTATTACGCATTGCACGTATAATAGATGCACGCACGTCTTTCTCCAAGCTCGTTGGCGCGCAGTCGCCAATCTGAATAATTTACATATAATCGTCGAAATATGCCTAGATACGGGCTAGATTACTTATCTGCGAGATATCTGCCAGACTTGAATAATTCCGTCATACCTTGATTATGCGCCGTTTTGTGCAAATACCCGTATACTTTGATTAATCGTCGCGCGCACATTAATTGTTCGAGGCCTGAATACTCCAACGACCAGCAGTTTCCCTTCGTCCCTGACCATCGCTAAGTCTGAGATTGGCCGTAATAAATAGCACACAACGTGCAATAACCATATTCAGGCGCTCGCTAATGCGGATTTAAATAATAATTTAAATTATTCGGTAAAACTTACGTATGCAGTACTTTAACGAAAATGCATAAGTGCGGCGGTAGCAACTTTAATTGCATGGGCAATTTAAATCGATTACGCTTGGTCGAGCGCCTGGTTAACAATTTCTAGGTCGCAAATCTAGAAATATGCATATATATTGTAGCGTCATATGCCATAAACATAAAAAAAAATTAATTAACTTTATTATTAACAATGACGGTGCAATATAACATGTAAAATGTAAAGACCCTTTCAACTAATATTAATATATATGAAGAGGGAGATTTCTAAATGTATCTTGCATCTCATTTCACGATAGAACGTGTAATAGCTTTGCAAATGCTTATAGGGGGATCCCTCCAGGATCTCATCATGCAATCACACATACATAAGCGCGCACCCATGCACGCACGCACGCATGCATGGGCCCGAACGGGTGTACGCGTGTAACTCCAGCTTTTACCCCCGGGCCACATATTTATGCGCATTTACTCATGCAGCTTCGTGCATATCAGCACCGACGGGGGCGTGCGCCGCGCACTTTAAGCGCAAGATATTTTCTCAGCTTTTGATTAATGGTCTCGCGAGCACCAGGCAGCCTGTACGCGCGGACCATTAGCGACCCTGAAACGTTGTAAAAACCTCCCTTAAACGCCGCATCAGTGCACCCCTCTCTCTCTCTTTCTCTCTCTCTCGCCGATGAGATGCGCGCGTGCGGTATGCACGCGCGCTGCAACAAGCCATAATAATTATGCGGGGGCCGAGAGATACGATGACGCTACGTCGCGCGACCGGAGGAATTTACGATTGCAATTAGTCCGTCGAGTTAATTGCTCAAGCTACCGTAATTAATAATTGTTAAGCTCAAAAGTATTTATGAAGCGGATGGCGCGATGGCCCGACTATGGTGCCTGGATACGAAAGTTTTGGGACGATAATCGGCGGAGGTGTCATGAATAAATATATTCGTGGCACAGATATGAGAAAACGGCGAGCGTATCATTTAGAATGTAATGTGATCATTAATAATGGAATTTTTACGATCGTAATAATATTACGTAAAATACGAATGTTATACTATATTTTTCATCACGCAGATTAATTAAGGAATGAGATTCTATATTTATTTTTACTACCCTATATCTTTATCCTAAATCTGTTTTATGGTTGTCGATATTTTTAGTTATATATATTTTTTTTTTCAAAAGCACTGTTTTTCAAATATATATAATGACCAAAATGCAAGTGCATAATATAAATTGATTTAAAATGAAATATTACAGTGAAAGACAAATAAATTGGATCATATCTACATCATTTAGCTTATTATGATCAGTTACAATACAAATCATACCTCAATAAATCATCGTGAGAAAGTTTCAATAGAGATGCGATTATCCACTCAACCCCAACTTGAAATCGCGATGACAATCTAATCATTCGACCGACAAGTGCGACGTACCGTTGCAATTATTATGTTACATCCAATAACGATAGAGCCGTTAGCGATTATGCAACAGCATTTCCATCTCCGTGGCCACGCTATTGGATTCCGTCGCGTACAATACGGCGCGAGAGTAGTCAAGAACCCCGCCTAGGTGCACCGGGCGTGCAAGATCGCGCGCGTCAAGGACGACGAGTTCCGAACAAGGCCACGCGTGTTCCGTAATCTTACCGATTATTACCGCTTAACTGCGGGATACCTCGCATCTCGCACCGAAGCCCGTATCCCACCGGACACCCACTAAATTCCTCGCGATTGAGAACAGAATGAGAGAGAGAGATAATGCGAGATTTATCTTTCCTCATCCGCAGTCCTTATAAAGCGATGCGGAATTCAATACTCTCGGCGTGATCTCCGCGACATTTGCGCGCAACTGCTCTGTGACAATGCCCGATGATAAAATCTGCTCGAAAACTATTATGTGGAATTAAGGACGCGTGCCACTTAACTCGCGTTGCTTGAAATCATTTCTCGAGAGAGCTGGAGAGCATTATATAGAGATTTATTCCTTGACGGAGAAATAGTTTCCTGGCTACACTAATTTACTTTCTACATGACTGTCTTGATTAAAATTGGACGATGTTCAAGCGAAAATGTCTTCAATGTTTTAAATCGGCAGAAAAATTTTAAAAGTACAGAAGGCAGTCAGGTAGATACATAATTTTTTTCCATTATTATACAGAAAATTACAGAAAAATCTGTTTGTCGAATCTCTCCCGGATGAAGTATCGATTACAGTGAATGATATAGACGGAGATTATTTATTAATTCCAATCTCGTTTCCTTTATCGGTTTTGCATCACGTGCCGTACGGCTGCCGCGGAAATAGGTAGAAGCTCGTAAAGTATTACGAGCGCCTCGCCGCCTCAGCTGTCCGATACAAATTGTATATAGCCAGACATAAGGAGAAAGCGGGATAGGAAGGAGATCCCCATCTTTTTTTGGCTACCGTGCAATCGGTTACAGTCGTAAGCTCGTGAAATTGGCGGTACTCTCGTAATTCAATAACCATACCTCTCATCGATTTCGCGTCATGCGGGATATTCCTTCTCGCGAAGGTAGGGGAATAGTGAAACGAGAGCGGGATATTCTTATAAATTTAACCCGCCCGGGGTAATCCGCAAGAAAGCACAGAAATTTTTCTTCAATCTTCAATCTGCGCAGATACGAAGAAACGAGCTGAGATGTTTGAAGTAGAGTTTTTTTACACGGACAGTTACGGAGAGTAAGTGTTGTGCCGGATAGAATCTCGTGACTTCGGTATACTTCGTTACAAATCTTGGAAGTATTATAAAGTAAGTAAAGTTTCGCGACTTCCTCGCGATCTTATCGTTTCTTATGAGATTAGATTGAACTGAGTCCTGACGCCAAGCTGTTTTAATTTATATTAATCAAGCTGCATGGCTTTTAATTAACGGCAGAAACTCTCTCTCCCCCTCTCTCTCTCTCTCTCTCTCTCGCGTAGATTTAATTAAATTTCAATCGCGCGTGTGTCACACGCGTGACGTAAAGTATGCAGGTCACGCAGCTGCCACATACGCGGAATCTGCGACCACGGTTATACGCGGAAATTGCGCGATTTCGTCGGCCGCGTTGAATCTCGTAATCGTTCACTGTATTCGCGCAACGCGCGCCAAACAGACAGATATATTCTGTAATTCCATTCATATTCTATAATGGGTGCGTGTGCCAGTTACGATGATGATGTGCACTCTAATTGGAAATATCCGCCATTAACGGTCCGCAATCTGCACAATTAGATGGATTAGTATTCGATACTGTGCGATTCTAGTATCATGATCCGGATTTCCGATGTCATCACGCGGGACTTCAACAAGAATTTGGGAAAAAGATTCCGAATTATACGCAATTAAATAAGATATTTTTTCTTTTTATTCTCTCTAAATCTGAATCAGTGAATAGTAGAGAGAGGAGTTGAGAGGGAATAAAAAAAAAAAATATATATATATATATATATATATATATATATATTTACAAAAAATAATAAATAAATAAAAATGCAATAAATGAAAGAAATTTGATGTAAAAAATACGCGAAAAAGCAGAGGAAGGTTAACGCTGATAAAATCTTTAAAAATAGCTTACTCACATGATTTATTTATAAAAGTTAAACGTCCGCTGACACAAGATTATTAATATTATTTATCGCGGCAGCTTCTTCTTCAACTCCGTCACTTTTTTTCTCCAAACGTTATCTTGTCGCGTATATATGCTTTTCGCCTCTTCTTTTTCCCCGGTCGGTGGCGAGAGAGCGAGCAAACCTGAATAAGTATAGCGCCATCGATTGTCTGCCGTATCAATAGCTCCTTCTATCTAGAAGGATGCATCGTTGAATCTGAATATCCACCATGAGACCAGCTACGTTCTATCCACCATTTAGCAGCCGCTACGGTCGGGAGAATATTTATTTCTTCCTCGGTCTCTTCTCTCTTTTTTTCTTCCGATCTCTCCTCGGGAACGCGCAGGCTGATTCAACGAATGATTGCGCCGATCCTTTTTCCCTGCGTCAATGTAACTGGACCGCTTGCTATTCTGCTATGTCTCTTGCGATACGATACATCGATCCGTTGTGCCGCACGAGATTGCGCGCTCGAGCGAGAATTAGCGAAAGCGTAAACTTCCGGTGAATTAATTGTCTGAAAAATCTTTGGAGAGGAATTTAAAAATAAAATGGCTCGTAATGCATCATCTGTCTTAGAAATCGATCTCTCAGAATTCCTTGTATAAAGATATTATAAACATTTATTCAAACATTAGATTATTATTAAAGTACATGAGAAAGCGAAGACGCGCGAATAAATGATATAACAATTTTTGCATGATAAAGTTGATTTCTTCAATAATTGCACACGCGGAAGGGTATATAGCAATTAAACGACTCCAATCACGATGATCTACTCTCCTCGCGTCCGCAACATTCCTCGCGATTTTGCCGGCACGCCAACTCTGTCTTCGCGGCGAAAGAGCCCGAAGAATTACGCGACAATAAATATCTTGATGGAAGTTCATCGTGTCGTCTCTACGCTGATCCAAGTCGGCGCGCAATTTTCCGATGCAATTTAAAGCGCGCTCCGCACTCTTCGGACACTGGCCTCGTAGTCTCGTTTAAAAATCAATTTTGCAGCACCATCTGCATCGCGCGGGGTTGAGGAGAGAGACGGGGAAGAGGGACTCGCGTCCCTCCCCCTTTTCCGAGATTATTAAAGAAATACTTCGCTCTCCGCGCTTTCGCTATATTCGTTTTATCGACGCGTGCGCGGGACGAGTTTCTGCTCATCCTTTTTTCGCGCTTTTTCGTCGTTTCCCGCGTTCCCTTTTTCCTTCTCTTTCCTTTTTTTCTCATCGGGACGATGCGACCGGCTTATGCGCGATTATATTACGGAATGGACTGCTCACTGCGGCACTAGCATAATTTAACACTCGATATCTTGGCGACATTACGTTTTCAGTATGACTCTAGGATGGGAAAAACGAGAGCTCCCTCGCCGTTGACGAGCCGCAAACGATTGTTTGCTACGTATTTAGCGGTTTAATCTTGTCGTGTCGAGGAATTCAGAGCGTCGCGATATTGCAGTACGAACGTGCCCTCCACTTGCGAAATTGTTTAAAGTAATTGATTACGAAATATGAGAACGGGTAAAAGATGAAGCAATCGATAACAACGGGTAAGAGATAAACAATCTTCTTGCGACAAAAATTATAGTTTCGAAATAGAATAATACTTTTTTCTAATGCTAAAATGTATTTTTGTATATCATAAAATAGCTTAGTTTATCTAAAAATAATGATTATAAGTGACTTATCGTGAGAAAATATGGGCAGAGAGACAATTATGAAATTTTTATTTCCATGTATATTACATAGAATTTAAGATAATGATGAGCAGAGCACATTTAGATACATCAGAAGTAATCACACGTCTATTTCTATATCTATTATATATACGAGAATTTTTGTCACTAAAAATACGAGGACGATTCGACTGCTTCAAATCGATTTGACCTTAGATAAAAAGGTAATACGGCCAATGGCTGTTAAGGCATAATCGTCCCCTAGAGAAAACAAATTTCGAAGTCCCATGATTTCAGCTTGGATCTCCTTTCACTGGGGACGTTCAAGTAGAATGTGATCAAGCTCCCGGCAAGCCGCACGTTTGCCGCGAAAGGACGATCCTTTCACTGTCGGACTTCTCACGATGCGTGGCGAAGCTGCACCCCGCGATTACACGTTACACAATATAATACGGTATATTATTTGTTGTGCCTATCTCACACGACGTTTCCGCCAGAAAACCTGTCTTTTACGCTCTCGCACATATTCTGACACCTCTGTGGATAACAGAGGCGGATGAAAATTAATACTGTCGATGAGATGATATTTTTCTTGTAATTTCAGTTTATAATATGAGGTTTTAGTAAAATGGTTTGCGCAAAAGGTTGCGCATTATAACACGAATCCGTTTGAGAAACGCGACGCGTTGAATTACACATCCCATTGATTCCAACTCGCGTCGTCAAATATTTCATTCCACCTTTCGACGAATGCCGGGAAAACCTTCTAACGCTGTGAAACGTTCTTAAAGCGCGTTTCTCTGTTGATACGTTGCTTTTAGCAGATTACGCGGCGACGATGGGTAAGCGTGACTACGCTTTTAGAACTCGACACTGATTTCTCACTAGTTCTGTGATACATCGTCCTGTGTGAGATTAAATCAAGTCGCGGCGGCAAGATGTTCTCCTCATTCAGGCATGAATCGTGGCGTCATCTAAATTTATAGTTTTGCACACATACACGCACATATATAGAGAAAGAGAACGAGAACATTTTGGAAAATTTTGGAAACTAAACTTACATCATTTTCAATCGACTGTAGATTTATAAACAGTATGTGATTCAATTTAAATATGTATCAATTTGAATAAGATTATTATTGATGCTTCTTTTACTTAGAAATTCTTATATTAATTTAATATACTTGCAATATAAAAATAAGTGACAGCAGTTCTGACACGTGCATGACAAGTTTAAATTACAATTTAGATAGATGCAAATATAGCAAATTAAACGTAGGAAACTCTAAAATATACCAAACTCAATTATTTAATAAGCTATGTTTTACTATAGGTATCTTCATGGTATATTTTCTTTTTCTCTCTTTCTTTGCTAGCTTTTAATTTGCTGGCTTTTAATAATGATGAAGTGTCAACTATAATGGAATCTTCCTCTCGCAAAACTAAATGATTCGTTTAAATATATGGAAAAGTTAAAAATATTTGAACGTAAAATCCAATATGCAGTTTATATGTAATTATTGATTAGAACAAGATTTTTTCAAAATTTAAATTTACATGAAGCATAATAAGTGTTAATTAATTTACTTTAAATACTTTGCTGCGTTTACGTGGATGTAACTTCTCTCCGCTACATGCATGATGCACGTAAAGGGAAACGATCCGTGAAAGGTGGGCACTTGATTCAGTCTGCTCTCCATTCAGTAAGGTTATTCAACGAGTTAAAAGTTGCTCAATCGACATTTTTAATTGAGCCTTTCGACTTGCACGGTTCCCCGGATGCCACTAAGTTTATTACACTAAGTGTTGCGGTTTGCTGCTATATATCCGCAAGTGAAATATTTCATTGAAGTGCACTCACTTTATAAGCATATAGCCTCAATATATATAGCCTCAATAACAGAAGAAATGTGAAAATGGAATCAGTGAGTGTATAATTCTTATTAAAATGATTTAAATTGATTTAACATTTGCTTGAAACTAAATGGAAATTAAGATTATTTTTATTTTATTATTATATTAATATATAGTTTATTACTTTATACGAAATGGTATCATTTAACATTAATTTTCTGAAAAAATGAACACAAGCAAGTATTTTGTATCCAGTATTTAAATGTAGGACGATATTTTATTAATTGCGTGCCCTATCTGAAAATCTTTACTCGGCATCCATTGTAGATATTATACGCAATTTTCAAGTAGATATTTTAAACATAATTGCTGTTTTTCATGCTTGTACGAAATTATATGACATCTGCTACATCTTCTTGTTCTCAAGAAGTCTTTCGGCACTAATGGAAGCTGCTGCTGGTAACGATCGCATAAACGCCGGCGGTATAAAGTTAATAGCCGCATGCGATATCGCGCGCCTTAAGTTCCCGTTTGATTGGTCCACTTCTTAAGATTGCGATGCAGTCGAGATATGCGCTCGTCGAGAAGCATCCAGGGCAACGGAACGCATTTTGCTCTGCTATTATTTTCCTTTTTACCGACTTACTGCCGTTACGTTGCAATTTAAATGGCACGGAAGCGAAATTGCTCTACTCACAAGGGAAACATAAGAAGCTATCAACACCATTAGTGGACTATACGCGATAATTATAAAACGCAATTTGTAATTTTTGTAACTTTCTGCAATATTTTAGTCATATCGATGTATAATACTTCAAATCTACTTTGCAATTTCAAATAGTTTCAACGATTCCCGGATTAGCTCTAAAAAAGTTTAATACGAATGGTTCCTCTTCGTTCTTTCTAATGTTAAAAATCGCAAATAAAGTAAACTGACTATCTTTTCCTCTCCGCTTTTGCCCCGTCTTTGTCATCGGTATAATAGAATGCGTCGCTGAAAACCATGAAAAGAAGACGCAGTTTTATGACGTGCTGTATTGCGGCGATGTGGTTGAATGAAATTTTCATGCGGCATAAAGAGCGCAAGAGGGGTCCTCTATTATATGTGAAGGCTCTTCTTTTTATCTGCTCCGTCGTGTTTTTCTCACGAGCTACCAAATGCATATACCTCGAGTTTTGCTCGGAGCACACCGAGCTTATGGGGTGTATTATTCCCTGGATTCTCTCAATGCAGCGCGCGGATCCTCTGTATTTTGATACTTTCATCTTGTCGCCGAACATTCATAGATTTTCCTCGCGCGCGGACGTCTGTTTTGCGCGCATATAATATATATTTAGCGAACGTACACGACTCTTCGTATATACTGCGCGCGAGTAATACCGAGGATGAAGTTGAAACTGGAGGCCAGCTGTAGCAGCGAGGCCATCGTCAAGACAAGTAAGCGTTATAAAAACGTTTAGTAATTCGATGCACCGCAATAAGGCACTATCGTAACGGCATGTTACCGATTTAACAAGCGTATCGAGATGACTAAAATTAGATGTTCTACATTTCGCTATATAATATGTCACATATATACTTGAGAATAAAACTTGTCGGGCACAAATTTATTTTATCATGATATATAATTGTGACTTTATTAGATAATATATAGATACGTTATTATAACTGACGTAGATTTTTGACACAAACGAGAAAACCAATATCGTGTTTCTACTTGATGCTTAATGAAGATTGAAGACAAAAATTAATCGATATTTTATTATTAGTATTATTACAGAAACAGAAATTATAATCCAATTACATATTTTTGATTTATCTATGTTGTCTTAAATTCCATTAGTGTTCGTAAATCATTTATCTTTATCCTTTCTAAAAAAAGGCATGTTAAATCGATACTCGCATCTCTCGAAGTCTTCTCGAAAGTCTCGAATTGCTTTGTTGGCTCTTTTCCGCGATGCTGATTGATTCTGTTGCTGCGCTAACTTCGTGAGCGGCTGTCATAGCATATTTTGACAGTTGTGTGTAATATTAAAGCTAAATAGCGCGCGCGAAGCGCGCGTCTGTGATGTCTAGTATATTTAAAATCCAGAGGAAACTGAGATTAATATAAAATACGTTACAGATCATGCCATATGCTGACTGAATATGCCATGTGATTTTGTAAAAGAAATTTGAGAAACGAAATCGCGCACTGTGACAATGCCGCCCTGTCTATCCGCGCGACTCGTAGTAGAAACAAACGACATCGGTACTGCAGGCGCGGCGCGGACCTGGCGATGGAATCGAACATACGGTGTAGCATTTACGCCATCGCCGTCGACAAATCAGTTGAAAAATCGTCACGAAAGTCACGGTGAGACACGCGCACGTACATATGCAGGCAATATCTCGCACATGTTTTCCATATAAAAATATCTCTCAATCCCGAAGAGCATGACGGCACTTGCGAATCGAAATTCAACCACATTCTCATTCGAGTTCTCTCCCAGCAATTCGCACAGAATTTTCCTCATGCATTAGAAAATAATTGCTGCGGACAATTATACAATTCCATTTTTTTATCTTTCTACGATGGTCTGCTATTCACAATGTCGCTTTACTATTTATAAATCTGTACTGTATTTATAAAGCTTAGAGGTAAAGGATCGTATATGTCCATTTTTGTACATTTAGAGAAAAAACAAGGTTTAAACTTTTAAATATATATAGGGAAATGATATATTTTGTTTAAGTAAATATAAAATAAAAGTAGTAACTTGATTTTTATTAAGTTTTTAATAAAGTAATTTAACTGACATATTTTTAATAGTGCAACTGCCAATAACATGCTGTACCTGATTTAAAAATTATGCACTGTAAAAATTTTCAATACGACTTTTTCTAAATTGCATCTTAGGAACTAGTATAATAATAGACATAAGACCTAACGATAAGACGCTTTATCATCATACAATTTAAGCTCCTGTTATATTGAAAAATGTATTAACTTCATATTTTGACAAAAACTGAAGATACAATTCTTTACCTCTAAGATACAGAAATATACCTATATCGCTTTTCCTTTATCGATGCTAGATTCCTTTCCCCTGATGACACAGAGACATTAATATTAAGAATATACTGTTGTAAAGTTTTTGACATTTCACGTTATATATATAAACCCATGTTCTCTCGTGAATGCATAATAATAATATAATCTCCCAAAACAGGTATTATATCGAATGTAAGAAATTTCGCTACAACTTTATTATGATCGATTTTTTCTTACATAATTTTAAATTACTGTTTCTTCTAATTATGCAATTGCTCTCTGTGTTTTTACAATTTTCGTGTTACTATATCAAATGGAATTAATTTTAATTAGAATTTTAAATTATGCGACTGCTAATTGGTTCACGTTTCGGATGCGCGCTAAATTAGGTCAGTAAATCATACCGGCCAGCTAATATATTCTGATCCGTCCTCAGAAGACGAAATACCGACTTATTGGTGGCAGGATTTATGGGCAGATACCCGTTGGATAAGATCGACGTGTCGTTGATTTATCACAGAGGAATCGAGAGGCGACAGCCTTTCGTCAATGCATATTGTGAAAGGGACGATCCGAAAAATATTACGTTATCTTAAAACCGGGAACTGGTCTATTCCGTGGTTGCGCAAGCTTGCTCTTCTGTCAGATGAGGTTAAACGCGAGTGAAAGGATGCTATACAGGCCACTCAGGGCCGCAGCTGTCCTTCTTCTGAGTTTATCATCGAATTCATTTAAGCCACCACTTTCGCAACGACGCAACTGTTTGTCTGTCTCTCAACAACATGAATCTGTAGAATGATGGTCTTAAATTTTTTTCTCGATATTACAGTGACATGTATGACAGCCGTATTATAAAAGTAAATTAAGTAATATTACTTAATTTACTTTTGAGAGTTACACATACTGCCATTAATTAATTTGTCAAATTAATTTGTTAAAGAAAGTACACTTTTAAAATGCTCTTTATGCATATGTATATTGTACATAGTACATACACATGTGCAGATTTTTGTAGAAATTAAAAATTATAGCTGTATATTAATTATAATTTATGTTTTAATGCAAAAAACCATTACGCGTATTCACGTACGCAACATAATGGATAATATAGTTCGTGTTTTTACGTGAAAGTCGTTATCAATTTATGAATAACATTGCACTACATGATAGAAAAGTATCTGCAAAATTGCAAATTGTATGTGTACACGGAAATATGCATCCGGAAATTGCGGTTTGTTTAAAGTGTGATTTGCCCAATTGAGCTTAGCCCGAGCTTGGAAAACGTCTCTTTCCTTCTTGGAAGCTGGCGAAAGCTTCTATTTCGTGCGCGGACTTATACAGAATATAAATTACGATGACTATCTCGACTGTGCGAGGTACATATATCAGTCTCGACGCAACCAGTCGTCGACTCATTTAGAATTTCGCTAACGAATCTCGCTGCAGCTGGGAGCCGCTGCGACTACCGATGCTGCTAAATAACTGCTCTAAGAAATTTAATATTAAAAATAAGAAGTTTCCCTAAAGAAGAAACGCGTAATAAAATTTTTTCTGAGATAAATTAATTCTATATAACTTTGCCGAAGAATATGTAATCGAGGAGAATTGCGCGACTCCTCCCCCCCCTTCAATGTTCTGAAATATTTAATTAAAACTTTAATTTAACTTCAAAAGTGGCACGTGAGGGCTGATACATTTTCTTGTTTTAGTCATTTTAATGCGGTTGCTTCTGATTTGCGATACGTTTCCTTAATGGCAACGGAGATACGTGAACGAATAAGCAGTCATCAGGTTGTGCGCGCAAGCACCACACACGGCACGTGACACAATTTACGTTTCACGAGAGTGTCATCTCACATACTTCCGTAGAAAGCAACATTTTATCATGCTCGCAATGTAGCTTCATATAATAGAAATAGAGGTATACCACGAGTTATTTCTCCCAGATGTGTGGACTGTGTGGAGTATTTTTTGAAGAAAGTTAAATTCCCGTACATCTCAAGATGGATATGGGATAACAACGACGATTAAAGTTCAAGGTAATCTAGATTCAAGCTGTGATTGTGAGAAACGTTTTGTATATAGCACGTATAATGCTACGTCATTTAATCCTGCATAATCCTAAATAATTATTAACCTTTTTAAATCCGGTCACGATTACGATTAATTACACAAAACGAGACAAGAAAGATACGTTGCTTTCTTTACGATTCATCTTTTCTAAATGATTAATTATATGAAGTTTCATTAAGCACAGTTTCGTGAGACACATATAGATCGGAAGTAGCCCAAGTATGTGCCATGTTCTGACGAAAGTAACAAAAAGTCTATTACGTTGCACATTGTTTCGAAGTAACTTCCATTCACTTGATTTTCGACGACTGAAAACGCTAATGGCATAACGAACGTATAACTGCTGCAAGTACTAAACTATTCGTCGAGGCGTGAGACTTTGTCACCCCGGCAAACGCTCCAAACTATCCGAACAATGTTTCGAACCGATTCAGCTCCAACCTACTGTGAGAGTGTGATACGCCGTGCGTTTCGTGGTTGTCCAAATATATCGTACACACCGGAATGAGGAACGGTAAATACGGGATTGCTCGTCAGCTATCGACAAACGGATGCTGCCGAAGTATGCATATTTGCTGGCGTGATCGTTTGACATTATTAAATCATTGCCGGCTAATTGCACAATGATCATTTTTAAACTTATGCTCGTTAAAAAATTACTAGCTTTATTTAAAACAAGTGTATTAATGAAAAGGGATTTTATTAACTCGCCAAGTTATATTATTGTTTTCCATTAATTTATTATGGATATAATTGGCAATAATATTGTAACAAAGCAACATTAATACTATTCTATCTTATACATATATGTCATAGTCTTATCTCGAATTTTATCTTCTTATGTTTAGCTAGAATTCAGCGTCACGTTGAAACTATGCTTGACTCGTCTTTTGTTATTACGCTTGTAAAAGCGCTTTCAACTATTCCGACAATGTCGTATTCGTATTCGTGTTACATAGCAGTGTTTCACTTGAAACTTGATTGTACGGTTATAGTTGACTTTTCATGTGTCGCAAAATATATATTGATGCGATGCCATTCAATGTTTAATAAATAAAACTAACAATAAAACCCTATTATTACATATATGAAAAACATATTGCGTCCGCATAAAACTGTCTTACTAAATTCATTATTTCATATTATTTCGTATTTATATTATTTTATTATTTATATCGTTATTTGATATTATATCACAGTTAGTATATACTGAATGCTTGTCCTTCTTTACGTTATTAAAGGTCTCTCTTTCATCATAATTTCTTCTATCATTATAACTTTTTATGAGTAGCGTTAGGAACTAAATAATATTCCAAATGGAGGTGCCCGATCATTACGATCCATAATGATTGTCTGCAAGTCGTTAAGGGAAACGATGATCGATACGACGACATTGTCTCGACTCGTTGCTGATACGGCAAGTTTAGAGACAACCATCTCGCTTTCTCTCATATGTTTTGGATCCCCACCAACTTCGGCCTCTGCCAATTAGGTGGAATGCAATTAACGAAGTTACCATCTGATCCCTCCCTCATCCTTCTACCCCAATACGTACTCAACCACGCGACGTAACTAATTGCAATTAACTCATTTGCCTTTTCATCGCGTTCGTCCGGTCACCGCGGTGATTAGATACAACCGATACATAAAGCTGTACTCGGTATAAATGACACAATCGATAGACGTATGAATCTTGCAATACCCAGATCCGTCCTACACGTCATTTGTTTCAATGGAATTAGTATCATCTTTCTAGGCTTGCATATTCAATGCAATTCGAAATAACATCGATATGACGTTGTTATAAGAATACGAAGATTTTTATTGGCTCTATTCATTCATTATGCATTCATTACGAGCTACAACAAAGGGATACTTTAGATGAATAGATCGTGAATGAAAGCATCGATGAATATTCGTTATTGAGGAGGTGTGGACAATGGCCGAACGAGGCCATTGTAGGCGGAGAAAAATCGCGGCTGCCGCCACGTTATTAATGCCGGGAAAAGCTGCTCGCGGATTAGTCCAACTTCATAAATTACGGCCACGGTACAATAAACTGGCAGGGTTACAATGTCGATTGTTTCGGGTCACGTTTTTCGGCAGCCGAACGCGCCACGTTTTTCCTCCCGGACTCGAAATAAAAACTTGAATTCGCGAAAGCTGATTTGTGCGCGTTAGTCGTAAAAAACAGTTCAAAGTCAGCGGGAACTTTATCCCCGCGATTTGTTTCTTGCACTTTTTACAAAAGATAATATCTCGGCAATGTAATCAGAACGGCGTCACATTACCGGATTCTTGTCTACGCTCTTCTTGCGACGAGACTCCTCAATAAGACTCTTCCGTCTTAGCAAGCACCTCTTAAAATTTGATACTCGCGTAAACCCGCTTTTGTATCATATATGTCGCTTTCCTAGATCGGCGCCTCGCACAATGCTAAGCGCATATAAAGATTTCACGCATGTCTATGATTTTGTAGTCACTGAGCGAGAAAAGTGCTTGAAGTATTTATTTGCACTATTATATAAAGATGTTGTTTTTTATATTTATGTGTTTCTTAATGTAAAATCTTTTTACGAAATTGCAATCAATACGTCTGCTCACTTAAAAGATGAACAGACAATATAATAATAAGTACATATTTTTAATAGTAAATATCATAATACTATCTTGCGAAAACATTATTAATTTGCATAGCGAATATGCAAGTTGAATAAAGTTCGCGCTTTTCATAAGTCAAAACGGTACGGATGCGCTCATCTTTAGAAGTCTACAGATGAACAATGCTAAATAACAAATCTTACCAAGCAACACTGTATTATTATTAAAAAAACAGGAATTTCTATTACATTCACGTCTATAGCTGTTACGATCTATTGCATTAGAATTAATTTACGTTATTGAAATTTTATAACTTAATCGTGGACGATGAGAATGTGTATTTTTGATGCATTTAAAATTTATTATTATGCTGACATAACGATCGATTGGCTGAATCGCCGCGACGAACGATCCGTCATTAAGAGAGCACCCCGAGAGTAAATTTTTAATTAAAAAACCCCGTTCTATCTCTCTGTCATCGTGCGCATCGCGCAAACCCACGTGGGAGGGAAGAGCTGCGATCAGTGGCGGTTCTAGCATAGCGAAAACAGCGAGTCACGGATGTAATTTGATTAAAGTTGGATCCGGCAGTTATCCGAGCGTCGAATGCGACCGCTCGCAACCGCGCCTAGGATCCGTCGGGCGTTCAATTAACAGAATTCCTGCCGAGCTCCACGGGCTGACACGTTCCCTGCGTCCCTATCTCCCTCCCTCGCTCCCTCGCATCCCGTCGATGACATTCCTAAATCCGGAAAATTCCTCGAAAACGCCACCGAATGCGAATTAATATTATAGCGAATATCACAACCGTGCAGTGTAATGGTTAAAATTTCCGAATTTTTATTGTCAGATTAACTCTCCATAGGCTTTATATTTTATTTCTTTTATTTTTTTTACATTAAATATCTTCAGGTATGCCTGTTTGCGGTACCTATCCTACTCTATACATTTGTGTACAATTAAATAGGAAAGAAGAGATGAGATACAAGAAATATTTAAAACAATTTTAATTTAAAGGAACTTTGGATTATGCAACTACTACATCTGTGTCCGACAGAATGCGAAACGAAATTGTCGCGGAGCGACACAGCTATACTGTAATCAGATAATTAGATACAACAAAACGCTAAATTTATTTCGGAATATGTAGCACACAAGGATGGTTAAATGCATCCGATTCGTTGAGTCGCCCCACATACCACGCGAGAATATAATCTCGTCATTTAATATTTGTCGTGAACTTAACCGCCGCGCTTAACCGCGATGTAATATTTAGCTTACAATTTGTTCCAATTTTGTAATCCATTTCGCGAAGGTTGAATATCGTTTTGTTGAAATATTAAACGACAACGGAATGCAACACACATTTCACATGCACACATTTCATTCTATTATTATTTAAGAAATACAAAACGTTTTCAAATTGCGGAAAGAAAAAATATTTTTTTTATTTTTATTCCTTTCAAAGGATTGTGACGTTTGCTTTTGCCTACATTTTTATTTATTCTGGCACAAAATTTATGCAGTAACGTTACTTTTTTGATTGCAACACCAGCGTAATGTAAGAGACTAAATCTAAATGTTTCTCTGAGCGCTCATTCTGTTTATGTAAATCTAAACGTAATTAATTATAATTTGAATTTTTTTACCGGACGCTTGCAATTTGCAATGCATGATTACTATACAAAATAAAAAGTGTGCAACTTGTGTATACAACACGTTTCATTTAGTAACACACGAACCTTTTTCGAGAACTGTATTTGGGTTTGCTCAAAGGAATTTACGTCTATCTGAAATTTGCTTCATTTAAAAATTAATTTGTATAAGATTTGTAAAGATTATTTGTACAACGAAAAAGCATATTTTACCCGGACTTTTACTTTACTCCACTGATTATTTTTCATAATTTTATAATTGAAATTATAATAATTTTTAAGCGTGTTATTTTAAAAGTTTATATCATACCCGTTTATCATTCTTTTAATATTTTTCTTTCTTCTCTCTCTCTCTCTCTCTCTCTCTCTCTCTCTCTCTCTATGTCCCTTCCTCTTCAAATAATCCGCTTCGCGCCACTAATCTGACAGCAAAATAAATTGATAGCGAGGGATTGCTCTAAATCCAGATGCGTTTTCTGTGTCTACTGTACTGCCAACCCTTTTCGAAAATTCGGGCACGCTATAGATTTTGTGGCAAGAGTGTGGAGTGCATTAATATTAATAGTAAAATATTTTCATAACAGGTCTGGGGCATTTTTGATAAATGTACGTACCTAGAAAACTGGTCTCACTTTATCTTTTGTCTTGGACATTGATGGATTGTCGCGGTTCACCGATGCATCTCCAAAATGTTCCACGATGTTCGTCAGGTACATCGCAATCGTATATGTTATCGATATACGTGCTCGTTTTGAGCGAAAACTTGAATTAGTGTAGAAGTCCAAATTTGATGATAAATTAGCTAAATGCTTATTAGATATAAGCTATCTTTGATATATTTGAGGAATAAAATAAAAGCGAAGACGTGTAAAGTTAACGTCTGTCTAATATGTCTGTGGTATTAATTTATTGTCATTTAATATTAAAAATTAAATGTCGAAATAAAATTTAAACTGTCTTGAGTTTATTTGCATTTAGTTAAAAATGTATTTATATTTTATATGCGTGCAGATCTGACACGCCAGCATTTATCTATGTTCAGTTTTTAAATAAAACATAATTCTGATAAAATTTATTTAAGCTTACATATACGAAAAACTTCTTTAATTTTATCAGAAATTAAAACAAAATAGCGTAAATTCTGTTTGAGGAGTCAATCGGCGATGATCATTATATTAATAAAAAAAATTAAATACTAAAGAAAAACACATTTTTTAAATTTACATTTAAATTATAAAATTCTTATAATGTAAATATTGTTGCAATATGCAATATTTTTCAAGAGCGTTGCAATAAAAAGCTAACTTTTCGGTAGCAAGATGTAATTTGTGTTCATATTTTGAGGTGGACAATTGAAGAGAGCCACTTCGACGATTTCAGATAAGTCTCGGGACGAAGGTAACAACCGATAGACGGGTTTATTGTTTCGGATTTCATGAAGTTTGCACTTCGGTCGGCTTTGAAAGAGTCGCCACGCGGGCGTTAATAAAGGCGAGTGTCGGCTAGTGTTTTAACAAAGTTACTCTTCCTGTGAAACATTCCCGCGGGCCACCCTCGCATGCTGTGGCTTTTGCATCGTCGTCCTTCGTTTCTTGCCCATCCGGCCTTTATCCCGTTAACATAGCCCGCTCTTTTTGCCTTTCGTTATTCTCTTTCGTGCATTTCGCTGGCGTGCACTGCCCCGAACACACAATGGGTCGCATTCACGCCGCTCCGTTGCCGTTAAACCACCATCGTTGATTCCGGTCCGGGCAAAAAGGCACGTCGGCGCATTACTTTTCGGCATTCGCCGAAATTATTCACCGTGAGAATATGGACAATGGGAATTTAATCAGCCGATTGTGCTTGGTTAGCGCTCTACGCGTATAATCTTAATTTGAATAAGCTATTATAATAGACTCGCTTTAAACAATGTATACCACTGTCGCATAATCAACTTTTTTTAATATTCCGGTTTCTTAAACAATATAAGTTTGTATTTATTTGAAAATGTGTAGTATAGTATCTATTCTCATAATATATTTGCGAAATAAGAGTAATACACAAGTTTTAAAACTTGTGAGAAGTAATAATACCCGCCCGTCAAGGATTAATAATCCCAGACTCGTGACGATTTATCATTTTAGTTCGACGTTGTTGGAGTCACAGAATATATTTTCCAGCGATCATTAATATTCCGTTCTGCCTATTGCACTTGTAGAGAGCAAATGCGATTTAGTGAGTCATTTGTAGAAACTTTCGTTGAGTATAATACCTCGTCGATATTATACGATCATTAATCTTATTTAAATATAGACGCAAGAGTAAACACAAATGTAAGTCGGATGATTGGTATGCACAAATTTATATAGAGAAAGAAAATTGATTTTAACTGCCTTTAAATATATAATTTGACTTTCACAAAATTGATTTTATCATAGCGTGCTCAGAATTACCCTATATACCCTACATGGCGCGATAATGTAGGCTCTAGCAGTATATTACATCGACGGTGTGGCAACAGTCGGTTTTGACGAATAATGGTTGCGTCTCGTACCATTCGCGGTCACATCATCTTTGACAAATTGTAACGTCTTTCACCGCCTGCGGTCGTGGTCAGTTTTGACAGGTAGTAACGTCTCGGGTCAACCTGCGGTTACTGGCCAATTTTTACAGCTGTCCAACGTAGTCTGCGGTAGCAGTCGGTTTTAGTAGTCCACTCTCCCTCACTCTGTGCGGTCACAGTTTGTTTTAATAGGTTTTCGTTACTCGTTCAACTACAAGTTCAACTTGGACAAATATAGTAGTGTTAATGGTTAAGTTGCTCACGACCCGTGGTTGTGATGCGGATTGATTCTCACCGGCTTTACATCGAAAGCTTTTTTTTTTAACCATTTCTTCTGTTGTAGTCGGATTTACCTACTAAATAGGTATATTTGAAGAAAATCGGGTAAATATATACTGTATTTAACAAAAAATTATGTGTTCCTTTTTACAGTTTTCGTCTATTTTTAAATTAGTATTATGCTATATGAGTGTTATGTGATTGACGTATATTAATGTTAATCATAGTCCGTCTGTATTTGGATCTGGCAGGTGAGAATCCCAGCGTACCGATTATGTTCATCGTCAATGTTGACGGATAGCGCTTCGATGATCCCCAATTTTCGGAGGTAAAAGGTTTGCCTTATTGACAATCATCGCTATCAATTTTGGAGATAGGAAAACGTATCATCAATGCAATATATGTACCCATCGTTCTAGATGGACATTATCATCGATTCGGAATTACATACGATTATTCCAATTTCAATCGCCAATTGAACGTATTCTATCCGCTTTGGCGCGATATTAGCGAGTTTCTATGCTCCGTAAATTTTCATTTTTTGCAAGTATTCTTTATGTGCGAATTATTTTAAAACTCGATTCCACGATGCCTTGTTTGGGAAATCTTTCTAGTCGAGCTCAATTCTTTGTAACGTTATCACAGAAGCAGTACGCGCTTGTTAACAATGCAGATAGGCAAAAAGGCAAGACTAATTAGGCTGCAATCGCTTTGATATTGCTTGATATTGCCACGATGAAGCAACGTTACCGCATTACCATGACGTTGCAGTAAGTACGTTCTATGAGATTTCCGCTTATTAGTACAGATTTCGATGTGCACATTATTGAATTGTGCTCGTTAAGTTCTGAATTGTGAAATTAGTAGGATTACACAGACTCAGTTTTTTGAAACTAACTTTCTACCGCACATAAAATTATTTTATAAGAAAAATTAGTTTATTATTGACGAAAAATACAAAAACACTTGGTACTTACAATTAGATAAAAGAAGTATTTTATTTGTCGCATATTATATGTATTATTTATTTTAATATTATTATTTTCTGCATTTTGTTTGACACATTTTTTAAAAATGTTATTTGTGCACATTTATATATTTTGCATACGTAATAATACTTTTACTGTCATTTCCAAGGAATTTCATTCACGGTGTTAAAGCCGGATCAGAGTAAGCGACTTCACCTTCTTTTGCTCCGCAAATCTTTAAAGTGTCGAGTGCAAATTTCCGTACGTTGGACTACGCACATCACATGTTTGCCGGAGCCACTTGACGATGTCAATAGCACATAAGCAGATAAGTCGTTTACACTGCAAACACCCGGGTCCGTCGCGCAGCGACGTGTACCGTGCTGGGTGTCGTGTAGATACGGTGTGACAGTTTGACGAAGCAGCCCGGATCATTTTGAGTGATTGAGCGCAAAGAGACATGGAATCTCTCTTATCCCGACGTGCGTATGCGTGCATACGAGCGTCTGCTGTATGGTAATGCAACGATGCATGGTGATTGCATAAGTGGTACCGAAGCATGCAACGTTCCAGCGGAGTAAGAACCGACATGCGAGAGAATATCCATATGATTATCGACAGTTGTCTGACTAAACAATAATCAGCTACGGGTGCTACGTAGCGCCTTGATGATGATGAACAATAGTGTACATTTACAATAAAGTAGAAACTATTGGATCTTTTTTAGAAGAAAGAGAGAGAAAAGATATGTGCTTGTGTATTTTTATATTTATGTGTGTGTGTGTGTGTCGTGCACTTTGTTTGAACATTTAATAAATTTACGTTAAAACAATTACGCTTGTAAATTAGAAATGCCTGTTTACAATCGTGTTATTATCAAAACGGCGAGCTCGTTCGGTGGAAGACCTCTCCGAGCCGCAACAACGTGTCGGGCATGGGCTAAAAATCCCAATCTTCCGGCTTTTCAAAACACGAGAGTAAAAAAAAAACAAAAGTAAAATAGGGGAGATGAACTGAAATCGGTTTTCTGGGCCAATGTGTCCATTGAAATTCCGTGATGTCTGCACCAAAGTCGGTCGATTGTCCCCTACATTTGCTAACTCATCCCAACACAACCCTTCTATCTCGACCGCACGTTCGTGCCTCATCCCAAGAGGGAGAACATGCGTATTCACAGAAAAACTTTCACCCCCGCCGCCGTTTTTTCCTACCCTTCCGCGCTTCAACTGGCACTGCGTGCATCCCGTGGATTATCCGGATATTGCAGCTTTTGCTGTAGGACGATTCTGACGAATAAAGGGCACGTTATCACGTCCGGCACCCCAATCTCTTCTCTTCCACAGAATTTTTTGGTTTCTGTTGCTCGTTTGATTCTGCCCCTGCGTTGAAAAGCCTCCTCGCTTGTGTCTATAACAGACCTTTCAATGCCAAAATCCACAATTGTTTCATATTCGAAAAATTACAAACTATTACATGCATTAGATAGATATACATGTTACACTAAAGCAATAGCTTATTAAAAATTTTAAATTGACACTAATTTTGTTTGAAAATAAAATTTTATAATTTCTTTGTAATTGGATGAAAAATAATAAAATATAATATTTCAAGAGAGAAGTGCATATTGAAAGAATCGAGTATTTAAATTGATAATTTAATCTCTCTCTCTCTCATTATTTGAAGAGATAAGTAAATTAAATAGGTTTATTTTTCGCAATGATATTTACGAATAATCTTTATTGTCAGTCAGTGTCGAATATTATCTTCCTTGTAAAATAGGTTTAATCAAATCGAGTCAGGAAAAATATGATACTTATAATATATTAATGTTTACGTATTAAAATTGATAGTTGCAATAATGCGTATCTAAAAAATACATATATAATTGAATTACATTAATAATAAATGAAGAAAATAAATTATAATAAAGAATTTTACATAGAGAAGAAAGCTCTATTTTTGCACACAAGTAATTTATTCATACTTTTTTTTTATAATTCCTAGTCGAATTTTCGAAAATAGTGATATTCAGAATCTGCAAGCAGAAAATAATGGATTACTCTGCGCGTTGTATCGGACCGTTAACCAGTCAAGTTTTCCTGAAACTCAGCAATTCCTGTTTTCACCACCTCCGCTAAATGACAAAGCTGTTCGCATCCCCGATCCGATTCTACTGGCGATCGTTAGCGCGCCATTTGCCACACCCGTTTGGAAAAAGGTGTTCATTGACCGTGAAAAATTTCGACTCGTTTGCTACCTCTATTCTGGGCAACGGGGTGCCCCACGGGAATCTTGCTATTCGGCGACGCGCATCGATCTATAACGCGAACACGGGGATAAATCGATCACAGGGGAGAGCACGCTGGGGTTATTAAATTATATCCCGATCCATTTAGATCAAATTTAGCGATCTAGATCATATTCCGCGAATCTTATACACTGTTGCTTGATGAATTTCGCTCTGCTTTTCAACCATGAATATTACACCAAATATTTAGACTATACGTCAATATGTACTACCTATACTGGATTAATACTTATTACTTACAATTAGTACCGGGGCACTGGTTTCATCAAGATATATATTTACATCTGCGCAGTTTTATAGATATTAATTGAACTTGAAATTTGCTTAAACAAGTACTTAAACAAGCGACCACATACACACACACACATATCTGGCACAAGAACATCGCGGCGTTCAACGAAGTGAGACATATTACAGCTCTGGCACGTAATAAAATTTTCCTCGAGATCCACCGCCCGTCTCGTTAATTCTCGGGACGACCCCTTCGCCTTCCGCATGATTCGTGGCTGAAATTTAAAAAGACGAACGTCCCGAAATTTTTTGAATTCTCCAAACCGGAGAGACTTACGATAATCAGCACGTTCCTCCGATATTGCAAATATTTTATAAGAAAATTAATTACGCACACAAATTGAATGCCTGGAAAAAAAATTCTTCTTTCTTACAATAAGAAATTACCGGGCGTTATTTCTTGTAAATATCGATATTGGACGCGATATAATACTCTATGAAATAAGATTCTCTAAATTAATTCCCCTACGGCAAAAGATTTCTTAAGTATATACAAAATTGCGTAATTTGTAGAAATTTAAAATTTTAATTTAAAAAAATGCCCTTGTTCTCTTTTAATTATAAATTTAGTTTGCCGCAATAAAAAGAAACTCGCAATACGTCAATATTTTTATAGTGTTGCTCACACGTCGGATAAAAATTCCGCGCATAAAGTTTGCCCTTAAAGGACCAATAATCGTGTGTATGCGGCTGCGTGTATACGTATATGTGAATGTGCATATACTATATATTAATTGTGCATGCTATACTGCATTTCTGCAATTGTAGTACCGCGTACCGTATGGCGTTGTTTTTATAGCACGACTACCATGCATCATTAAACTCCACCGCAAGTATGCACCTGTGTGCCTGGAATTTTACCGTCGAAACACGTATTCCTCTAATCACGTATTACGCTTCCGGTATTAATTATACGTTCAAACTGTGCACAAAATTATGCGGTCATAGATCGCGTATATACGTTATAATCATTAATCGCGTATCAAAAATCGATTATGAATACCCACGCGCAAATAGAGGCGATAATCTGTGTGGTCGGCGATATGAGCATACAGCGCATCTCACGAATTACCTAAACCGTAAAAAAGGGGATTATACCATATCACATGGTGTTGATTATTTTGACATTACAAATAAACGATACACATTGGATGAACGATCGAATACGGGGTTCAAGAATTTTTTTTCCTGTTACTATACATGGAAAGAAAAATATATTCTGGTTTTGGTATATCTACATTGCAACTTGCATTTCAACTTGGCGCAATAAGGATATTACAATAAAAACGAAGGCCGCGGTATTGCCCCTTTCGAAACCACCCGAAGTGCGCAATTCTCTTTTTAGAATTCATTCGTTCATTTCTTTTTGTGTCCGCTATACTTTCTACACTCTTGCAAAACTTTGTGCAGTTCCGCCGCAGCTGTGGAAAAAGTTACTGTGCTTTACCCCTACAGGGGATACATTTTTCGCGGGATCTTTTGCGTGAATGGCAGCCGACTTATCGCCGTGAAATTTGTGACGCAAAAACGAATGCGCGTATATGTAAGCGTATTATTACAGATCCCCGACAAGGGAGTTACGCCGCCCTAACGGTGCGCGTGTCATTTGCCGACAATAAACGCCCCACGAAGTATATACCCCTGACTCCGTGCGACGGCGGAGATTAAAGAGGTAGCTTTATATCCGCGTTGCAACGAGCTCATGGAGGGATGCACCAGCCGCAAGAAGCGTAGACGCCTCCCGCTTTTTCCATGCACTTTGAGTCTGTAAGCCGCGCGCATTCCAACAATTATCCGCAAGAGTAGGATGGGAGCCGAGGGAGCAAATTAACTCACGCTAAATCTCGCAATCACCTAAAAAATTTTTTTACGTCAGCCTGGTGATCCTGATTCGCGTTACTGAATACGAATGGCGCTAATAAAATACTCATTATTCGAGCTATAATAAATTTATCTTATTAATACATTTTCCAAAATTTGTTGATACATAAACCATTTTTTCTTGACATTATGTAATATTTAAAATAATTTGATAGAGAATTATTTGTTAGTTTTATGTACGTTTCAACATCAACAAAGTGGAAATTTTGAATTTTATCAGTTTATCTACACGAACATTTAAATGCAATTTAAGATAGAAAGAATTAAAGTGTCCTATTTTAAAACAAAATCCTTACCGTTGGCAAAGATTACGAAACATCTAAAAAGATATCTTTTCTGAAGTTTTAATTCCAAAGGAGATGCTCGCTGCTGTCTCCGTTGATTGCGCTGCAGATAAACCGAATCCTTGCAGTAAAATAAAAAGTGATAGTAGACGACGTCCCTATATATCTCAACTTTTCCTACCTTTTGTTTGGTTTTAATAACAATATATTATCTTTATAAATTTTTTATTTTCTGAATTGTTATTTATAAAATTAAATGCTTGTAAAATTATATATTTATATATATATATATTTTTATATAATGTTATATAGGACTTTTATAATAAATTACAGTAGAAAATAATTGAAAATTTTAAAAAATATTTTATGATAAATAAATTGAGATTTTTATTAAAATTTAAAAGTTTTAAAAACTTTAATTAAAATAGAATATTAAAATTCTCGAGTAAAGTTATTTTTTTAATTTTGTAAGAAAAAGATATTAATATTTAGAAAAAATTGTATTAATCGTAAGACTCACACCAAGACATTTTTCGTCATTTTACCTTCTACTCTGCAAGAAAAACTTCGCGACGAAGTTTCTTTTAGCATGCTTACTGAGTGGAAGTTCTTTCTTGCCCAAGTTTGCCACCCGCAAGGCACTCTAAGCTCAGTTTGACTTCACTCGAGCAGCTGACAATTTAAGATCAAACAGTGTCGGCCATCTATAGACAACATATGCTTTCTTATCTTAGTAGAGATGGTAAAAAAATTGTGACGGCGGCGACGCCTGCATTATACATAGTGATCTAGAAACATTGAAAAAACATGGCTATCCTCGGAATTTTGGGGCGTAATGATTTTTATATGAAACAATACAATTGTGAACGCTGTTTGTACTCTGACAATGAAACAATCACACCGCGAATATTTCGTTGAGCTATTATGCATAACAGCAATAACTCTAGAACATTATTTCTCATTTCTCAACATCTAATTTTATCAACAAAATTTCCTCATATATGAAATTGTTTTAACTGACACACATTTAACAATATTCAGATGAAAATTCATTCAGAGAATACACCAGACTTTCCGCTAGGTCCACCACATGTTTAACATTATTTTTGCTGTCTGCAACAACAGCTTAAATTTACGTAATTAACACGCAAAAGTTACACTTTTGAATCCAGCTCGACGTAAATTAAATAGATTTATATATAGAGAGAGAGGTCCGTTATATATTTATTGTATTACGTAAAGAGTGACTCGCACTTGATTTCTATACGTTTTTCAGATCAGAACATCGATCTCGCAAATGGTGCGCACTACCGTTGCATCAAAGCAGTTTACGCGACCGATAGTGGAAACGTCGGGCGGACATCGTGACGATGATACACATCGCGAAAGAGAAAACGCTTACGAACCTGTTCACTCCGTGAAGAAATCGTAGAAAGATGATCGCGCGCGCTTCGGTACTTTCTTGGCATATATCTCTCTCTCGCGAGGTGGATATGGATTTAAAAAGACCGGGGAGTGCATTTAACTCCGCACGCCATCCGGTTACGTCCAAAGCCTTTATGTAGCTCGCCGTCTTCTCTCTCCCTCTCTTTTCTGCTCTAATTTTCTTTCTCTTCAAGCTGCTCAAAGGCAGATTGATTAACTTGATATCGATGATTCGTAAAAATCTCACCGTTAAGACTTCAAAGCTACCCTCGTATCTGTCATTTTCAAACTAACACTCGCTCGCGAATACAGAAAAGACGTAAAGATTTCCTATTGATTGCGCTAGGCGGATATTATTTTTGCCATTTTTTTTCTTATCCCCCGTGACAAGCTTTGCACTTTGATGTGGATTACCTGAGAAGGGCACAACGAGATTTCAGATTTTTTAATTAAAATCCAAGAGGGTGCATGAAATTATAATATCTTAAATATCGTGAATATAATGATTAAGCAATTATTAATTGAAATTCATGGATGCGTAAGTATTTATGTGTAATGTATTTTAATGAATTTGTTGATATTAATTATTTACACATGTATATATCTATGCTTATTAATTACATATTAATTTAAATATATTTTTAGTATTTTATATAGAAATTCTTGTTAATATTAAAAGAATGTGCTAATTAGATTTTATATAATCGATTACATTCAGTTAACCATAAATAGAAAATATTTTATCGTAGAGTACCTGTAATGTATTTATTTTATTACCCATTTTATATAGGAGTCATATAACATTAGGAAATATCTTATCGCAAAATATGGAAGCAATATATACGTACTTTTTTAATATTCTTGAAGCAATTTTATTTCACAGTAGCGGATTTTATAAGGAATCAAGCGACGAGCATTCGAGGGTTTATTAAACTCCAGAGGGGTTTACGTATATACCGCGCGGTGGCTTAAGTTCGAGCAGTCTTGTCCTACCATATTATCTTCTCTTCTTGTTTATCTCTCCACTTTAACTTAATTTCTGTTTATTAACTTATAAATATTTTATATTGTTTCAGTTAATAGAGAATTTGTGACATTGCTATGGGATTGAAATTGAATCTGAAAAGACTGAATTGGTTGAAAAGCCATTATATGTAAATTAGTATACTTACTATTAATTATTATATACTATTTATTTCATTTATGTCTATATATTTTATTGCGTTCACTACAAAAGAATAATGACAGAACTGCACATTGCACAACTTGTATATATAAGTTGTTTCGTGGCGTCTACTTTTATAATAAAGCGTGGCACACTTTTGAATTTTAACGTGACGTTAATGTAACTTTATTTTAATTAATGATATCTTTATTTGTTAAGATTGCACAAACACAAGTGTGTTACTTTTACACATTTTAAGTGCATTATTCATTGTAGACTTCTTACACGTTTTATCGTGTGTAAATTAAAAACACACTTGAAGTGAATTTAATTTACACACGGATAAAGTGTGTAAAAAGTGTCTACAATGAATAACGCACTTAAAATGTGTAAAAATGACACATTTGTTTTTGCAGTGTTGTAATTAATTCTGTACTCTTTAAATCTGAATCAATGAATAGTCACTGATATCAGTGGCTATATTCACTGATTCAGATTTAGAGAGTATAAAGAGCAATTATTTTTTTAAATGTAGATATATAGACAGCAATATTGGTAATATTAATATATTCGATTAATAAATAAATAAATGATGAAGTGAGAAATTGAAATCAGATGTTATTGTCGCTTTGTAAAAATTCTACGCGTGCAATTCGAAAATGTATTTTGCCTATGATTGATAGGTAATAAAACATGCAGCAAATGGCATAGTAAGCTGCGAGTTGTACGAACTTGACTTCACGACAACTTTTACAGCGCAGTCACTTGACATGTCGAGCAAAATTGTTAAATCGAACATGATGGCACGTGACTGGTTAGACGTTGCTCTTTAGACACATATGCTTTTTCAACAGTAACAACGGACATTTCTTCTACACACTTGGTATTAGAAGCACATATACTATTGGGTATACCTCAGCAAGAAAATTTTACACACAAAAATTTTATAAAATGTTTAACAATGATTGAAACATTGCGAGTAACTTATTGAATAATGTATCATATTAAACGTTCGCGTTATTAAAAATAGCAATAAACATTTTACACCCTGCGTTTTTTAAATTTAACGAGGCACGTATTGAGATTACAATATGTGCTTCTTTTCGCAAAAATATATTTTAGATCAATTTCCACTAACAAAAACTATCTCTTCTGTTGCAGGTAAGACACGTCATCGAGGAGACTCATAATTAGCCATTGCGATCGTTGCCGATCTTAAGTAGGTAATTAAAAGATTTCAATATATAGCGGTGAGACGAACAAAGGCGAATTCCGTTTCTCTCATCGGTTCGCAGATAAGACGCCCTCGAAAACTTTCGATCTGTAATTGCCATCCCTATAATGTAATCAGCCATTCTACGTTTAATCGGCCATTAAAGCCTACCTCGTGACGATGGATGAAGGACCTCGTCCTTCGGGTTTCGAGAAATCGCGTCGAGAGACGCGACGTCATTGAAATTTCATAACTCCTCCGTGCATTTTCTGTCTATCTCCTCCTCGCCTCCCTCGTTTCTTAGTCTCGCGATTCGAAGTTAATTAAGCCCGAGAATGGCAAAAAGAAGATCGTATGATAGAACTCTCGTCGGCAGTCGGGGCGATAATCTAAGACGAGTCTCTTGTTTCATTCTCCGAAGTCCAAACTACGCCAAGAATAATTAATAATGCCACCTCCCTCTTCCTTCTAAAGTTCGTCTTTGACCGTACGGAATTTCATATCTCTCTTCCTATCTTTTCTCCATCCCACGGGGTCAACTTTTTCCACGTTGTTCAGCGTTCTGAAAAATTCTTTAAATTTCTTTTTATTGCCGTGAATATAGCACGGCACGCGACTTCGATTCCAAGTACATAATTGATTAAACAGCGTCCGATGATAGAGATGAAATGAAAATGAGAGAAAAAAGAAGATTGATTTTGAAACATTTTGAAGTAAATAATATTAAAATAAAGACGTTAAAAATTAATATAATTTTACAAAAATAATTCATAGTGGAACTATCGTGTATAGAAAGTTAATAAAATTATTACAAATGTGAACAAGTATAGATATATAAAAGCGAACGTTGAAATATAATACAAATGTTTGGAAATAAACATGTTATTGACGTGCGGAATTGTTATAGACGAGGAGAGAAAAAGTTAGAGAAAACAGGAAAAACTTTCTAAAGGGCGAAATGTTGCTGCCGGCGTGGAGGCAAATATTGGGACGTGATTTACGGATACAAATATTGGCGCTCGTTAGAGCTTGGGAAACGGATTGTCGAATTCGTAGAAAACGGGAGTTCCGAAGGAGCGAGTGTTTTCTGTTTTCTTTCTCTACCATCCCTCTCGCCTTTGCCACCTCATCCCCGCCCTCCGATCGCGTTCCGCGCGGTTTCCGCCGCGACCGTAAGTCAAACTCGCGTTTTATTCATCGTACGGAACTGATCTACATGTTTGCGCGTCGCGCAGAAAGTCTTTTTACGGGATTTCTCTGGGAAAAAAAGTAATGTACGACGCGAAAAAGCACAGATGGTGATCGAATTCACATTGGTGCTACAGCACGCTTTTGCGTATAGTAGTATATCCACACACACACAGAAAGAGGTTTATATTAAAGGAATAGGAGTTACTAACAATGAGAATTATGTATGTTATTTGTATTTGTACGAATTGTTGAAAGAATACACCGAAGCAGAGCATGTGAGGAGATAAAATGAGTTATTTAAAATAATTTTACGAGCGTGTCAGGGTTGAAATAAATAAATAAAATGTTGCGAAAATTTTTATATTTCGCAAAATTAACATATCGCGAACGAGACGAACATTGGTGAACGTTAATAAGAATAAAATACTATTATACAAAAACATCACATTTTGCGTAGTATTTAAATCAATTTACGATGGGATTATGTAATTTCCACGCGTTTCCATATAGTGCGCCGCAATGCATTTCCGTAGCGAGAACGCACGTATTTCGCTTGCAAAACCGCGCGCATCTAAATCACGGTAAGCCTTGTTTATGTAGCTGCAAATTATGTCATTACTTAACGGAGGCGCCGGTATCCGCGCGACGGCGGG
Organism: Temnothorax americanus; assembly: GCF_048541705.1. Classification (NCBI taxonomy): domain Eukaryota; kingdom Metazoa; phylum Arthropoda; class Insecta; order Hymenoptera; family Formicidae; genus Temnothorax; species Temnothorax americanus. The sequence goes on from NW_027509751.1 coordinate 1,955,034, forward strand.
CCACCGCCGCGCGTCGGCGATATTAATGATTAATTGAACACTTTCTGCCAGGCTACGTTAACAACCGGAGGCCTCATAAGTCTCGTTTTCAAAAACAACTTTTACTTATCTTTGCGCTACGCGCGTAATTTCTCGCGAGATTTTCCCCGGGCGAATAATGCCGCCGGGAATATTCCTTAAATATTGCAGCGATTTTTTTTAATACTTTGCAACTTACGATCTTCCCATTCCCGTCTCGCGCATGAAAATAATAACTGAAATATCGCATCTACTTGGTACGAAGAGTTCATGTTTTTACTATTTATTCATCTAATTCTTTAATTATACGCATGTAGCAAAATGAGAAGCAAGATTTATAAAAATGTGAGCCGTATATGACGTTATACAAATTTGATGAAGCATTTATAAAATATGATACAAATCATTGCACGCGACAATATTTCCTAGCTAGATATTATCATTGAAATTCATAAAACATCTATGTTCGTAAAATATTGCTGATATTCAAAATTCTGCTTGATTATTTATTATAATTAAAAAGCCTCCCACTAAATATTCAATAAATTTTCCGTATCGATAATGAATAATTGCGGATGCTGCGAAATGTACAGTTCATCGGATTTAGCGAAAAACGATTTAATTCGTTGATTAAATGAAATATTATATAATAATATCTTCTTTTTTTTAAATCGATTTTTATATACAGTTCTCTGTTGAAATAAAAATTCGGTAAGTCTGTTCTGTATTGTCACGCGCGTCGAGTGCATATATACGCTTTGCAATTACAGTGTCGTGTATTATACGCTTCGTTAGACGAGGTTTCTAGACAGACTGCAAGGCATAATGGAACTTCCTCTGACATTTGGACGGCGCGGCGCGGTGCGGCGTGCCCATCCTTTGTTCCAGACGTAAGAGAATGTCATCCCTTATTGCGACCACCCTTCGGCATTGGTCGACTCACAGGGGGTAAAGGCCAGAGGATGGCGAGCAACGGTCCGTTCGATTGAACGACCACCTCTCGACCCCTGCCAACACATCGGCCAACACACTGGAATGCGAGAATTTATTCCTGAACATTCCGTGGGGCGGTAGTTGGACGTTTTCTATCCTCTGAATCCACCGCGCCACCCCCATCGACAATCGGAATATTTCCTTCCTTTTGCTCCTCGACATACGCGATTTTGCCTTTAAACTTCTCTCTTCGCTGGGAGTCAAAATCACTTTTGTGTTGTAGGCGTACCAAGGAATCTCCTCGCGGATATGTGTATAAAACGCCGCTTTGTGTGGCAGCTGAATTTTTCACGCTGACGATGCAACGCTATAACCATGTGCAAAACACCTGCCATCTTTTCTTAATAAAGACTATAGATTTAGGCGTGATCTTTTTGAAACAAAGATTATATAATATATTTCATATATCTACCATCTCCCCAATTAATTGGAAAAAAATTATACAATATAAAATTTATCATTCTTAAAAATAATAAGATTATGAATAAAACGAAAGATCTCTTAAAATAACTTTATTATTTCTTCATTTGATTACTTGGTAAAGGATATTAAATCCCACGAAATATGTAAAAAAATATCCCGATAGTAATTTCGATAATATATTAAAATCCGTGATAATTAAATTTTCACACGTATAACTAAACTGCTTCTAAAATCATCGAATTCAAAACACGGAGATTATACGTGATATTCGATGCGAAGCACGTAGTCGTCAGGGCATTTGTCGTTTACAATTTCGTCTTGTACCGTAGATTGATCCGTCGTAAATTAAACAGAGCTTTTACCAGCCATGAATAAATTACAACGGCGTTTAAACGACTGATTTTCAACCGCATTGTCTGACGAACGAACTATAAATGTCGCTCGGTCACCCGTAAAGTTTTATACCACTGCAGCACTGGCGTTCGACGTTTGTGGAACATTGCGCTGCACGACGCGAATGTACCCTTTGCCGGAGGAAAAACATCGATGTAAAGAAAAGTTAGAACGTCCCTAACACTTGACCCTGCACCTTCGTTGTTTGCGGTTCGTAGACATTTGTCAGTTGATCGCGCACCCTCCGCAGCCACCTCTCGTCGTTTTCATCCCGGCACCGTCGCGTCGCCGCGCGCCATTTTCTACACCATGGCATGAAACGGGGATCAATGGATCAGTATAACGGCAAGGGCCGATAGCTTTTTTTATCCTTTTAGATTTTATTGCTTCAAAGTATCTGTTTGTATAAAAATACGAGAAGAAAAATATAGTTAAAAAACCCATGCAGTCAAAACAAACATGTGTGCTTTTAATAAATATTTTGAAACAACAAATGTTTTATAAAGAAAAAATGCGCGCAACGGATATAATTTTTGGATATATATATCTTCCAGATTGTAACAATATTATTAAAATCGTTGTGTACTAAAGTTACATAATTGCATACTAGCATATTGAGTGTTAGCTCTATGAGAAAATATATGCAAAGCGGCGAACAACTGTCAACCAGCATTTTGAGTTTTAGATTTTACTTCTCCACACAACGTGTCGACTTTGCACGAAAACATGTATACGACGAAAACGAGAAATAAACCTTGATGGACGCGCATGCAGCTTGAAAGCGTCACGTTTACCGGCTTTTAAAGCATTGCTCTTTATTTCATCCCTATTCCCCTGCGTTCTTCCTCGACGAATGTTCCGTAGTAAATTGTTGCTGTCAGGCACATAGGATCGTTAAAGAAAAGGGTTACAGAACATGATCGTGTAATTTTCATTACATGCGAGTTGAATTCTGTAAAAAATATGAGGTATATTCTGTAAAAAATGATGGTATGTATAATGTTGACGAGTTTTTGTTGTTATTCCTCTCGGAGCGAAGCGAAATTAAACGTTATTCCAACGTTAAACGTAAATAATAGTTTGTTAAATTACTTAAATAATTAATGCTTGCTAAATTAAGTTGGCAACAATCAGCAACTACTATGTGCCACACGCACATAGGCAATAATATATAAGTAATTTATTTAATTAATTATACGTCATGTAATCATTTTCGTAAAAATACTTGAGAAAATTTTATAATTTTTTATTTATAATTATATCTGCTTTATGTGTTATCGTTACTTTAAAATATTTATCGTGCAATAATCAAAATCAAATTAGATCAATTATGAGTGTTGAAAGCGGTACGCGATACAGTTAAATTGCAGCAATTGTATCTCCGATGCCTTTACATTCGGAATGTAACGTCATAACGTTGAGACTCTATCGGAACCACAAAATCGCATAATCGCGCACCGGCAGTATGCGCGTAACTAACTATGAGCAACGCAGTTTGCCTTGAAAACAATTCAGACTAAGCAACATACTCGTTTCCGATAAACTGCGACTAGTACACAACTCTAGTATCTTGCATAGTTTGTAAATCACGAAGATTTGTTCGTTAATCGTTTGTCGCCAAGAGATTTTGTCATTCTATTTCAGTTCTAAATATATTTTGCGATAAAATTCTATTTAAATCCAAAGTTTATCTATAAATTAGTTTACTTTAATTATCAATATTTTTATTATTGTTGAACGAAAAGATAAAGAAGATAGAATTTTGTGAAATTTGAATTATTTTAACACTAAGTTGATTCAGATTTATAGCTCGTGCATATGTTGGTTTTTATACACTGTTATTAAATTAATTATTCCTATAAGGCCACTCCTTCTATTTAATATGTCGTTAATTCAACTCAAACAATGTTAATTTAACTGAAACAATGGAGTTAGAATACTACTGTTTTGTGTTAAAATAACAAATTTCGAGACACATGCAAAAAATAGCAAATAATTTTGGTATTATTAACTTTTTGCTTTGACTTACGTATACATATGTTTTTTTTTACGATGATTGGATAGCTTAAATTTTTAATAGCTGGAGCAAAAATTACTTTTAAAAGCAAAAAATAGCAAATAATTAGCTAATTAATTTCATAGAAAATTTTTTATATTTTGATAATTTGGATTAGATAGCTTAATATACCTAGATGTTATGAGTTTTGCCACAAGTTTTCATAGTCCGGTAACAATGGACTTTTCAGATAAGTGGTATCTAAAAATAGCCCTTATGTATGTACCTTGTCCTGTCTGCGAGACATTAAATGCCTCACGTTCCATTGAATATCGATAATCCGATGGGGGTAGGGTAAATTTGAACGGTAATGTCAGGCAGGGATCCGTTTGTTATAGGATTTAGACTGAGGCTTACCGCAAACGGAATTCGCGGGTGATTATCAAATGCGAAATGCGCCTATCAATTGACGCGCTGTGCGTCGCTGATAATCTTCCTATTTCGGCTTTGAGCGGTGATACTAATGTGCACCGTAATTGCTTCTAATTTAGCTGAAATGAGTCGCTGTCATCGCAAATTGTGCATCTGTAGTGATATATTCTAAGAAATTAATGCGCGACTATGCTGCTTCATCAAAATTATTTTTAATACAGCATAAAAATCTGATGCACTTGCATTAGAGATTTAATTTTATATATAATGATATTTAAATATTATAGAAATAATAATGTGAAAATTTTGAAAATTTTAAAGAGAACGCAAAACATCGATAAGTTTCAAATATTTTATTGGTACCCTTCTGGTATATATACAGAGAATGGGGCATAATTACGAAAAGTTGTGGTTAATTAGGAAACTTCGATGTTTCGTGAGTTGCTACATGCATATATGCGAATACGTGCTTTATGCTAACATATGTGAAAATAAACTCATTAAACTCGAGTCATTCAACGATGCGTGTATGCCTTTAATATATATTCAAGTTTATTTTATGTTAACTCTTCGTAGAATATGTTAATTTGTAGAATATCCCCGCACATAACTTTAATAAAATTATTAGAGAAGTCAACAAAAAATTAATATTTAAAATGAATTTAGTTATTTATTAAATTAAATTAATATATATCTTTTCAAATTAAATATAGGATATGTTTTTGTTTCGATTTTGAAATTAACGTTAAACTTCTCGCAGGTGTAAGCGTCGGTGCACTCTTGAACGATGCCATATAGGTATTCAGTAACTACTGAAGCTAAACTTCAGTAGTACACGTCGAGTAATACGCCCACGTCGCACGCGAGAGTCTTATCGTTGCCATTCTAATGTACGGTGCCAAATGGTCGGCCATTAACTATCCGATGATAATGAGTCGGTTAAAATACGAGCACGTAGTACCGTGAGCCGCAAGGCGTGAGAAGTAATCGAACTGTCGTCACCAAAATATATCGTTGTTCTGTATTCGTTCACTTATTCCTTTTCTCGCTACTAGGCAGATTGTCTTTTCCTTGGAGTTTCGTGGATTTTCTTACCGTACGTTTATTCTCAATAACATTCGTGCACTTACAAGCCAAGAGCCATTTCGCATCGGCAGAGACATTTCGTCACTATCTCGGAACATAAAGTGTTATTTCGTAATAGAAGACACGACGTAATTTCATGTTCTCGCTCGAGAGTAAATACGAATTTTTCCAACCTTTGGTGATTGTTTTACTAACACAGCTTTTACAGAATTTTTCATTATTTTGTCTGAATATGAATCGATAGTTCGCTCTTCCGTCGTATATACATATCGTGCATATTTCGGCAGATATGAAAATCGGAGGCGCGGGCCGGAGGGGAACTTATTCTTGCTTGAAGGAGGACGAGGCAAGAAATTGAAAATCGACGAATGTAAGAGCATCGAAGTCGAGTACAACGTAGATTTACCGCTCGCGAGTTTCCGTTCGGTACCCGGTACCACATTTACAATCGCTGTTATAGCGTGTGCCACCGTCTGTGGAGTCGCTAGGTCGAGTTTCAATTATTTTCCACGTCACAATATGTCACGCGTCGCCTGCTGTATTAAGAAAATACCAGGGCGTGCGGGCCATGAATCGAATCGGATCTTCGTTTCTTTCTTCTACATTTGTAGCGCTGGCGAGCGTGCAGAGGCCGCCCGCCCGTATATACACGACTACTGAAACGCACGTGTGCCCCATGCACAGGCAGCTCTCGCGGCACCGTATTTATCTTTCCCGAGGAAATTAGAAAAGGCATCCTCCCACGTGTCGGCTCCCGCGACCTTCTGTCCTCCTCTTTAACTGCCAACCCCCCCGTAATTCCCCACGACTTTCCAGGAAAACGATATATCAGGAGCGCGGAATGGCGCGGAATGGGAAACGGGGCGGAAATATATCCGGGAAAAGAAAGGCGAGCTTTTTAATATGGTATAGGCGAGTTAATAACCTTAGATCGAGCGAAAGGAGTACCTACGTACGGGTAACGGGAATAAGCGTCCATCGTGCGCGCGAAGAGAAGAATCTCGTTGAAACATATCGCCCTATCGTTGCGAGCAGGCCGCTCGATCGAGGATCTCGCGGGTGGCTGTTTGTTTTGTGGCCGCTCGAGTGGGCGATACGAATCACTGCTCGGAAATATGGACGCGTTGAGGCGAAAATTATTTTTATGGAACAATATTGGGGATCGTCGGGAGGAAAATGAAGTAATTCGCTGCAGATAAAGTACTTGCGCGGGACATAAAGTCAAGTCTAAAGAGTCTAAAATGATGCATTGCAATTAAAATGATAACTTAATAACTCTGCAGGTTCTAGGAAGCATATATTAAATTTCGCATTGCAATAAGAAAAGAAAATGTGAGTGCAAATTCAGCGTGACGAGAGAGTTGAGTTTCATCGGGATTGCGAAAATCCGCAAACTTAATAAATGTTATTGTCCTCATTCGTAGCCGTGTTACGTCTACCTGATCATAAACTGGATTTAAGGGAATTATAATAGAACTTTTTCTCTTAGGCGCGACGCGCGCGTTTTCTCTCGCGCGTAGGCTTACCCAAGGGATCGAGAGAGGGAATAATCCGAGACTGTGATCTACGCGAAATAATATCGCGTCTGGTACACGATGGTGGAAAAAGAGAAGCAGAAAAAAAAGAACATTTTAGTGTAATTTACGCAGTTCAATAACGCGGTTCAATAACGCGAAGTCAATGACATAAATGTAAATTTATAGAACATCAGCCATCTCGAAAGTTGGAAAATTGAGAAATGTTGCAGGTTACTTGACGCATATTGTTAAAAAGAATTGTCTAATTAAACATTTAATGATGAATAACAAATGAATAACGAGAAATGTTTAAAGCTCGGCAATTTAACACGTTAATTGATGAAAGCTCAGTGACAAAACAAATGATACATCCAAAATATGTGACTGCCATAAACGTTTTGCTTTTGGATAAATTCAGATGCTTCACGACTGACAATATATATTCTTGTATGCAAATACGGTGTCACAAACGCGACACTCAAGCTGCAAATATCCTCAACATACACCAATGTGCACGTCGGTACTTGCAACGATGCCTGAGAAGATATCTCTTGTTGCAGACGTTTGAAACTATATTGACTTTGACTTTTCGTTGCTTTACTGCATGTAATTTGATTACGAAAATGTTAACTTAATTAAAGATAATGTTTCTACTCGTAATTTCCGAATTATATTAATATGCATTTTATCTAATAAAATAAACTTTAACATTAGAATAAAAAATTGGTAATTATTAATTTTTATATCTAATTTTCCTATTTTGACGAGTTATATTACCATACAAATAAAATATAAAATAATCGGATTACAAGTGCAATATATGTAATAGAAATATTAGAAACTATATATGATAGTTTATTTTTTTATTAACACACAGAAGCAGAATATTATTTTTAATACTTTAAATTTTTGCGACGTTGCAAACGCGCGAAGCATGCAAAAGGATATCCGTTTCAAGTCGTGTTTAATTTCGCTGGGGAGATGTTACAAATGTCTTCTACGGATGTGCATCAAGTCTCAGAGAGTCAACTTCCTTTCGACTTCCTGTCACGCTTTGTACCTTCGTTACCGACAAAGCCTGGCTTTCAGGCCACTGACAGGGTGACTTGAGGTGTTACGAGGATCAAAGTGTGTTATAAATGAGAAGACTTAAGAGATCGTCAATTTGCAACGCTTCTTTGTGAGATGCAATCTATATCTGCATCCATATACAACTTATGAAAGCTTGTAGTAAATAATTTTCATTATTCTTCTCATACTTCAGATAATTTGCTTTTATATCTTTTTCAAATCCATCGAAAACAATTTATTTCTGTTAGAAAAGATTAAACTATCTTGGGTTTCTTTTTTTAACAAAAAAAAAGAGCTATTTGTAAAATTACTTGTATGTAGATAATTAAAAACTGATAAATCCTTCTGATATTTTCTGCATATTAATTAACACAAAAATTGTAATGATTAAAAAATTATTATGATAGACATCTCGCACATGCACATTTGATAAAATATATTTGGTAACGAATCCTGAATGACGAAATTGTGCTTTATATCAATGAATACGTGTCAATGCTATCTGCACTAGGCTTTTGTAATGTGCGGCTGTGCGTGATGTGCGTTTGCATGCAAGCGATGTCTCGACATGCATTCGAAAAGAGTGCGACACGCATTGTAAATCGCGGTGGAGAACGAATTGCAAACGTTATTGTGCATTTACCAGAGACCGATCGCCCGCGCGCGTAGAATTTATCGCTCTCTTTCATAAAATGTTAAATGTTATTGATCTTTTCGTCAAATTATTTTGCGAGAATAAAGTATGCACCAACTCGTCATAGCATTATAAAATAAAGCGCTCAAACATAACAATCTCATTACGATAGTCTATCGTATATACTATAGCCGGAAAGATAAAATATAGTCGAATTATCTTACGGATGTTTCATCGATCAATAACTCCATTCCTCAGTGTTGCTTTTATCGCGAATATATTGAACTATCGCTCAGACCGCACGATGACGTCGAAACGCTTAATTAATCTATTAATTCATGAATATTTCTGCTTTAGCCAGGCAATCGCCGATTTGTTCGTTTTCGAGAGAGCGAACCTCCCGATGATCGGATCATATTTCATCTGTTCTACCCTCTTCCGCAAAATTAATTTTGCCTGATTACTTGAAAAATCGAAGCACATTAAAATGAACAAAAGATTATTGAGTATGCATATATTTTTAATTGTCTCTGCAATTTTAATTCATTTAACATTAAATTAAATTTTTTTACAATGCGTACGATTTTTTAGTAAGATATAAATTATACATGAATGTCGTTGACGATATAATTATCTTTGCATATGTATAATTACATTTAAATATTCCAGAAATTACAATAGCATCAACGTACTCTTAAGATTTACATAAATATACATATTACTCCTTCAGATTTAAATAATAATTAAGAGTATGATGAAATTTTTCCGATTGAACAGAAACTTAATGTGTAAAACCCCAGACACAATGCGAGGCGATAGCGATAGCGAAAATTTTCAACCTATCGAAAGCCGTGCATTATAGTGCTATACCTTTGTCGGCAATTTTGTGTCTGGGGCTTAAGAAAACTATTTTAAATATCTATATCACATTACTTTATGCTATCATCTGAGTAAGATAAAGGGTAAAATATGTATAAGTAAAATGCTCCTTGAAAGTTCGATAATAGATACGAATGACATAGCAGAGGCATGCATTCCCTATAATTCTCTATTAGTTTCTCTGCCACTTCTCATATAGCTCTCTCATCTTAGTTGGCTGCTTCTGAGCATTCATTCATCATCATAAGTGCCACTCAGTTCGTGCGTTTAAAACCGGAACCGTACTATGGTTTATTCAATACAATCCTCTAAGTTAAATCGATGTACTCTGAAACTGATATCGGAATGCTTACGTTTAGCCGGACGTGCGGTCTGGACTTATTCGAAGCAATTTTTATCGCGGTATGCTTCAAATAAATCGAACGAACTTTGAAATACGTAACCGACATTTTGATATAACTTTTTATATTTGATAATTTTTTTAAAAGACATGGAATGAATTAATATGGATTGTTAATAAAATTGCTAATAGCTAAAGAACTTTCGGATGTTAATCTCGTGCTCACAAGCTGGATAAATACCACGAAAATAATTTCAAGTTGCCCGCATTACAAATGCGGAGATGACTTTAGCGAATTTAGCCATGCATTATAGTTAATTGAGCATCCGGTTATGGAAAGCGTATTTAGCGTGTCTTGTAACGCGACGGGATCGATAGAATAGGGAAGAGAACGGCCGTTAATTCTCGTTAAGCAGTAATGACGGTGCCTGCTCGCGAAACGGGAGAGAAGTACGAGAAATGGTAGACATTCGGGGAGCAATTCGGCGGCGAGGCGTGGGATTCGCGCTTCTCGGGAATGCCGAAGCTCTTGGCAACTTTCGTCTTCGACGCGCTATTCCCCCCCCCCCCGAACTCGCGAAAAACTAGTTGCGAAGTTCTGCACTTTTGCGCGCGCGCGCTCGCGCATCTTCGGTCGAGGGGCTTGTTGGCGTGTGCAACTTTCGAATTCTTTTACGTGGATGTTTAGAATTTATCGATGACGCGATAAAGTACTGCTGTTAGGAAGTTTAACGTCCCGCTGACTCTACCCGAGGCAATCGAAATGCCTCCACCTAAGCAGAATCGCGCGGGATATTTTATGGGGAGGATTACGAATTGAAGAAACAGAGGACATACATTTAACCAGCTGCGTGAACGCTTTATAGCTGATTTTGTCCGGCCAAGTCCTACATTATAAATTTAAAGTTATCTTTAGTTCTTATTCGAAAGGACTTGATCCGGCAAATTTATAAGTAATATTATTATACATTATATAATATTAAAAATTATGGAAATGCAGGTAGATAATAAAAGTTTGCGCGTTTCAATTTAAATAAATGTATTGTCTGACCGTGTACTAATTCAATTTTTATTCTATGCATTGTCTTGATAGTGACAAGATTTCTTTATTTATCAATTTATCCTGACCCGATCTCGTCTATGTTCTTCGAATCAGAAAAATTTCTTTCTGCAGTTACTTTCGCAAACGTGACAGCTGATCTTCTCATTGTGTCACATCAATCCTGTTGATAAAAACCTGAACTGATTTTCGAAGCTGCACGTCGCAGCGAATTTTTTTGTCGTTCGAGACACGCCGAAGAATTCGTAGCGACGACGATAATTCAATAAGGCACGTCTCGTAAATTTCTGTCATGAGATTCCTCTTTTGTAGCGTTAGTCGGCCTCCGGTTCAATTTATGTCGGATCGACATGACAGATTTAAAGTTTACTGCCGCGAGAAGAGGCGATATTGTTATAATAATTATGATTGTTTGGAATTTTGTTAGAATATAAAAATTTATTATTTGTTGATTATATTATGTATTATACCAAACTATTCAAATTAATAATAAATAAAATTTGACAATTTTTATGTAGCATGCAGCATTCTATCTTCGGCATTATGCGAGCTTTAACTTCGGCTTATATAACGATATAGAGAGAATTTCATAATTGCGCGATGTTGTATGTGTGTTGTATGTCCGTTTCCACGGATTTATTAAAATCGTCGACCAAGCCGATTATTAGCGCCTTATCACCCGTTCGTGTCCTCAATTCTGCTCGATTAGCGATTCGGACAACGTGAGTGGATATGGTATACGCACATATACATACGCGCTCTTTGGCAGAAACTCATACACACTCAGGCCAAGTGTCGACAACTCCGAATCTGATCGAAAGTTACGAATCTCGAGGTTCGTCTCTGTTCTTAACTACCTTGAAGGTAGTTAAGGCAGCTCACATTTCCAGTCTGCTTCCTACTCATCTCGCATCCTCGCTAGATCTCAACTAACCGATTGCAACTTCCAAAAGTGCACTAAAACGAAAGAGTGAGTAAGAGAGAGAGAGAGAGAGAGAGAGAGAGAGAGAGAGAGAGAGATTGCTCTACCACTCATAATTTTTTGTTTCTCTTGCCATTGCATAATTAGGGATTCCGTCAATTATTTAAGAAAAAAGAAAAAATCTATCATTTTGACTAATATTTTCGAATTAACGCCACCGCATTCATAGTTTGCGGTGAATACAATATTAAATATTTTCAATAAATCAGCGGTTATTAAAATTGTTTATTTTAGAATTAATTAATTTTTCAAAATAATTAAATTTTCAAATTAATTACAATTAAAAAATAACTGAAAATGTGTGTGTTATTGAATATTGTGAGAACGGAAATCTCGTGTATATTATAATAATATTTCTCACGGAAATATTGATATTATATATATTTATTTCTTTATTTTTTTATTTATTTATAAATAAAAATATCCCATTGATACATTACCCGCATTACTTAAATATATACACATCAGCAAACAACGCGAAAATTGTAAATTTCGTTTCGACTGAACAATTTTAAATTTTGCTATTATAGATATATATGTCTTAAATACACGCCTTCATTAATAATATCATATTTTATCAGTCCACAATTGGTGGAACGTTTGACGTATATACTTTTCTCTCAGAGCACTCCAGATTTATCAATGCGTCTTTGTCTCACGTCGTGTCACCACGTGCAATCTTGCGGAAAGCGTTTTATTCGCGAAAAATCCGCTGAACAATCCACCATGCTTATCTTACGGACACGGAACATCGGATAACCGACGTCGTGGAATAGTCTCGGACTTCCGCATTACGGTATCTCGGCACTTCGGGATATCGCGCTCTTCGCATTGCTCACGATCTCGTGAGGTGTCGACAAGACCGGCCGTAACATCGAGGTATCACTTTGCGAATGACAGGGTACTCGCGCATCAAGGTAATGGCAGCAGATTGCGAATGTATACGCGCCCGTATGTACGATCAATTCAACGATACACAGTCGGCTACACCTGGGATCTATCGAACGATTGCCTCTGTACCTCATGCTACGTACAGAGTGTCTCAATAGGAGGAGATCGAACCCTTCTGAAGGACGGCGGCATCGGTAACTGCCGAGTGGTACAAAGGCTTCTCTATTAATTGTCTCCAGTGTTCTCCAATTCCAGACAGTGCAGTATTTGACGATTTTTACATGCGTGCATAAGACTTTGAGAGATTATATTACAAGTAACGTATGTACGAATTTTTTCTTTTAAAGTTTTAAATTTCAAATTATTTATTTTAAGTGAGTTCTTCAAATATCCCACGCTTATCATTTCAATGCAGCTCGCTTGCGACACGTAAGTCTTGTAAGTGAGAGCTCTTTAAACGATATTCGATACTGTCACCTTAAAGAGCGAAATAAAGATTGATCTTTCCTTACTCTCCGAACACTCTGTATATGTCGGTCAATTCCTTGCAATTGCAGCGCGCCGGATGCGCCGAAGCGATCGGTTGCCCAGTCCGGCGGGCTTATGTACATATAGGCGTGCGGCTTGCCAATCGGCAGATACCGGTATATGCCTGTCCCAATTCCAAGTTTCGAGCAATCGGCGACCCGCTCGCTCTGTACGCGCGGCCGTATACAAGGACGTTCGACGTTCTGTCTATTGATCACGATCGCGCAAGTCAATCCTAAGGCCAAACGTGAACCTCCGCTTGTGGATGTTCGTTTGAAAGCTGCAACTGGGAGATATCGTAACGTGCCGAGACTCGGATTGAAAGCCAATCAAGGCGAGTCTCAAAGGACCCTGATACTCGGCGAATCGAGTCGATGCTGCTCGTCGATCCCGGTCGAATTACGAAACGCTTGACGTGTGTCTTCTTTACGATCTCGTCATTGATCTCCTGTTAAAAGATCATTAGTATGGAATCTGTGGGCTGTCACAAATTGCATGTTATTTCTTAACAAAATAGTTCTCTCTCTTTCTTACAAGTGTTGTACGGTACAGCTTTTGTTAACTACTGGAAAGGTATAGTTTTCTTTCATCATCGTCACGTGCCTTGAGTAAATACACATGGTTTTCCTTTCAGCGTATTCGTGAAGTACACAGTCATTTCGTTGCAGTGGAGCCATCGGAGTGTTTAGCCAGCGACGATTACTTTAATTAAGTTCATTTTCTGCAGGGAAAATCGTTTACGCCACGTTAAAACAGAGAGGAAACGAGCGATGATGTTTAATGAAATGAAAGAACGCGAAACTCATTAGCGAATGTGTTTGATTATGCACGGAACATTTTTTCTTTGCATTATTATTGCACAATGAAAGTAATTTCAAACTTTATACTCCGATAATTTATTTAACATTTATTTAACAGAAATATAAGAGATAACGAAAAGAATAATTATTTTACGTTTGGCGCTTTTTGCGACAGTTAAAATCATTCGAATTCTGACCGATTTCAATCTTGCGAGTCGGTTACTTGACGTTCGGAGAATTAAGTCGTCATTGGGCCGACTGAAATTAATGTCCATGCAAACTTTCGAAATGCGAGTACGATTTTCGCCCGTGACGCCTCTCGAAGCTCTTGCTCGTATACTCTCGGCGGGAATACGAGTCTTTTGGGAATTAGCGCGAGCGATTCAATTTCACCGGAATTAATCGTCTTACACTCCCCCGCCCCCACGTGATCCTTGGTTAGTTCGAAAAGCGCACGTACGTATATCTACGTATGTGCAGGGCTTAAAGCTGACCTGCGCCAACAACAATCGGACACCACCGCGTTTGCCCGGGGGCGTAATGCGTCAGTTTAAATAAGCAAGTGTCCGTTTAACGTTGACAAATACTTCGGCGCACCTTGCCGCAACGCGAACACTTAATCGTTATCGGAAATTAATTAATCGGACCCGATCTAGCGCGCGACAGATGCGTTACGTATAAACTGACCCGGTTGCCCGGAACGCCCGATCCGGGATTATGTACGCAGCACGTGTATAAATCAGATAATCTCCGTTGGCGGATGATATCAGTCTTCGTGGAAGTCTTTCCAAAAGATGGATTCAACTTAACATGAATGACATTTAATGACGTAGTTCAAAATACTATTAATATAAGTCAATTTGATCTAAGATATTCTTTATCTGACGATCCTTTCCTACTTCTGAGTTCTTTTTTAGCGCTAAAAATTTCTTTCTTATATTTCTCACGTTATCAAATAAAATACAGTCTGAATTATAAAACGCCTGCTTGACACAGTTGAAGGAGCGGATTCCCTTTAAAAATTCACTCACGCTACGACGATTTTCGAGATACGACGCGACTGAGTCTTTGGTAATATTCACCACGACTTTTACGTAATATCCACGACGCATAATTTCCGTTATGAATTGATCGGAAATTGATCTTTAGGGAAATGGCGAGTCAATCGATGCGGTCCTTATGGTGAATCCAGGGTGTCATTTCGCGTCTAGACCGATCGAGCAATCTCGGCCAACCCAGAATGCTAATATCTCACGAAATCGCCTTGTTCCATACCATTATCGCCCTATAATGACGGGCATTCCAGTGCATGAGCGATCGAATCATTCAGTGGCTATACCGTACTGCTTTCCGTCACGCAGCTAACATTAGGGTTTTCCTTCGCTTTTCTATCATTTCGCCGAATCGCCTAATGTTTCGAACTAATTCTAAATCGTTAGAAATAAAATATTAACTTTTAATAAAAGAGAATCAATTACTTTTGCTGATTATTTCTTTTTAGTTCAATTTTTCTTCTTAACCGTCTTTTTACGAAGAGATGGAACTCTAGCGAATGACACAAGCAAATAGAATAATATATTTTCTTTTCCAATTATAAGAGAGATTATTATTAATATATACGTTATATAACATTGCTACTAGCATGAAAATAACTTTTCTGACAGTGAATATTTTTTTCACCGCGGTGCCCTATATTTTTACAACTTTTCATACAAATTACGTCGTACGATAACGCGACAACTGTGACAAGTTAAAATTAGATCAACGGTTCTACGGGCTTATAACGGCGTATCCTGTCATTAATTACTTGCCCGGCATTTCATACCGAAGTTGTTTATCGCGAAGGAAAAATCGTGCTAGTATGGTCATAGCGGACGGTGGATAGTGTGGATATACGTCCTGCAGAATTTATGAACGTTTTACGCCGTCGTAAAACTGAGGGGGATGAAATTGTAAATTGGAAAAAAAAGCGTTATGGTTGCTGGCACGCCAGCGGCGATACCTACATCCGATTCCCAAGCGTTGTGAGAATCATTTTTTCGCGGAATGTGCGCGGCGACTTTTGCGCGTGTATTCCGTAAAAAAATGTTCACGGAAAAAAATTGTTTCTGTCTTAAATTAAAAACGCTCATTATCCATTCCACCCGCGATATCGGCTCGACCTCATTCTAGATCTCGATTAAAAGCAACGATCGAGGCTTTCTCATAATATTGGCAAGCAGTGCAAAAGGCGTTACTACCGCAAAAATCATATTCCCGTATTAATTAATAACGTTATTTTATCGATTATATTTATTAATTGTTTTTATCGAATTTTTTTTATCGAGACGAAACGTTTTTTTCACGGTTTCGCTCACAATCTAAAGCAAAACAAAGCTTTTTTTTATATTTTTAATGTAAATTTTTTTCTAAGAAATCCTTACATACATTCTTTCTCTTAACTAAACATTTTTGCGTACATGTGCGTGTTAATAAAACGTATTCCTACCTCGAAAATTATTGACACAAATTATTTTTGGATTTTTTCTCATGTCATTTTTTTCCAAGCGAGTAAAAAACTGATTAAGGTGTAACTAGTAAACGTCTTTGTACTGTTAATTTTTAAAATACATTATATGTACAATAAACATTTTAATATTTTTGCTTCCGGTTCTGAATAATGCAGATCCGATTAAAGAATAGAAACCGCTTTAAAAATACGCTTTAGAAGGCTTACCGTTAATCTCCCTGTCGCGCATCAATAAATTGCATTGTTCCTCGTTCAGGAATCCTATTCACATCCGCTAGAGACGCCGTTGTGGAAATCTTCTGTTGGTTCACGAATTCCGAATCGAGCCGATGCGACGTGGCCTTTACGAATCCCACGGCGACGTAGCTATTACTTCCGGCAATCCCACCGTTCGATTAATTCAATCTCGAGCTGGAATTAAAGGAACTCGACGTCGAGATGTAAAAATACTTCTGTGCCGAGTGGAAAATGAGGGAAATCTCCTTAACCTCGCGCAAACTCACTTAAGGGATAAATTTAATCCCACCACCTATAGCAAATTGGTTAGAAGGTACATACATTAAAAAAAAGGAAATAAAAAATGAGAAATAAAAAGAGTTCTCACATTTTTTACATATAAACACACAATTTTATACCGAACACGTATAACGCCGCAAATTTTTCGCGGAAGTAACAAATCAATGAATCAATATTTACAACTTCCCGCGCGTATATAATCTTTTTATATTTTATTACATTTTTATTATATTTCATTTTTTTTTATTAAACATGCTGTTATTTTAAACTGACAAAAAAATATGATGTGATTGAAAATGGCCTTCCAATATTTTATATAAATTTATATGATATATATTCCATTTGTATATTATATATACTATAGTAATATATCGATGATGAGATGCTTCATTAACATGAATTGGAAACAAACTTGGAATAGACTTGTAAATACACTGCACTCCGTTATTTTCGCTGTGAATCTGCTGTCTATTCAAATAGGGTCGAGAGGGCTGTCCCTCTTCCTCAGCTGAACTCAAAGTCGTCGAGAGATATTATGTAAGCGAGACGCGCGACGAAACGTCTTTTCCGTCTGCAACCTCCTGCAACCTCTTCCGTTTCTTTCCCTCCCACTTTATTCCTCCCGTGGGTATACTCTTAATCTTTGCCTCGTCGCATTTTCCTGCAACCATCGCTTCCGCCCATCTTTCTCATGCTTCCCAGGACGTGTGACTCGCGCGTGACTTTACGCGAGAATGCGCGAGATTCGTCGAAGTTCGCCTTCGTGCAGATCGCGGTGGCTGTAAAAAAAAAAAAAAGTTTGCAAACCTGGCATACGTCGCAACCATGCGTAAATTGCAAGACCGACAGATATGGTTAAACGAGAGAAATTTCAGTGCCCCATTTCTGCCTTTGCAGCAGCAAAATGTTCCGAGAAATTTGTACGCGTCGCAACTTTAGGGTAAAATGGTGTATGAAATATATTTTTTGCCGAGTGTTACTGAAGAAATTTATCGATTCTAATAGCAATATTATATTTTAAAATGTTTACTTTATTAATATTTACTTTATTGTACTTGCTATGTCATTTACATCAATTGGACATATTATTAATCTGTAAAATAAAAAGATAATTCCTTAAATAAAATTTACATTTTGTTGTTTATGTTATTTTCAAAACAATTATTTGGTGCGCAAGAATCAAAAGAATTCAAAATATAAAATCTACGAAGATGATGTGTTAGAGAAATGGAGAGTATAATATCAATAGTTCCAAACTTATATTCATATACATCATAGACTTGATACAGCAACGTCGGCCGTCCTATAGAAAGTAATTTTCTCCATAACCATAATGTTTTTATGAAATTGTTTAAATTTTCTTTTTTCATCTCTTTTTCTTCCTTGAATAGGCAGACTATAGATTGTTGTATAACGATTACCGACGCATAACACGTTCGCCGTTATCGCGGTCATCGAGTATAACGTATGTCGATCGTTTGACGACTCTCTTCCATTCGTTGATAAATTACACCGTTATCGGCCCATGCGTGAACACGCGAGAAATAACGTGTCACGTCCGTCCAGCATAACAATCAATTTCCATCTGAATGCATCACTTTCACGCCATACGTAATCTGCGTCCAAATGTATCACTTAACAATTTTTTCAACTCGCGTGCGTTTAATTGAAAACGTTGATTAAGGTACCTACCAATCTAATAGGTAGTTGGAAAAACAGTCGTCAATTCCGGCAGTTCTAAGCAGATTCAAATTGTCTGTTTAATTTGAGCAATATTTCTTACAATTCCTCTATTTCTGGAAATTAAATAAATCATTGTTTAAATTTAGAAGAATTGAGCTAAGAAACACAATTGTTATTCTAATAATTAATGATTTTAGTTATTATTATTATTATTATTATTATTATTATTATTAAGATGCAAACATTTTTATATAGCCCGTGTTTATATATATACATAACCTTCTATTAATTTAATTAAACATATAAAAATCTACATATAATATGTATCGAGATATTTTTATTTGTATGTACCAAATATCGATCGACGCTTGTCGCATAATACGTTTGTACCCTATTTCTGTTCAATGTGTATACTTCTTACGACGAAAGCACGATACTATCAGTAAAGTCACGATTCCGATGATAAGCGACAGTGCAGCCAGAGAAGAGGAACTCTCCTTCTTTTTCTTTATCGTGGCTAAAAAATCAATATGTTATTCTGACAACCGTGACTGGGTCTCATATTCGATCTTCTCGACTTCATAGATATATATGCTCATACTTCACGGCGACACGGCGCGCCGGGTTAAAAAACGCGATTTGGGCCGCCGCGCGATGCAAAAGTGCATTCCGCAGGAAAGAAATTGCTAAGAGTAACAGTAAATTTACATTAGAGAGGACTGCTGAAGACACGAGAAAGCTCTTCTGGTTTCAAGTTCTTCGCGCCTCTACGTCTGGTATCGACTATTGCCGTTTCTGGTTATAAGCTACCGCGATGCGTATTGTATTTCACATTTTCTACCAATTTTTCTAATACAATGCGTCGCTTTTTGTATCGATTTATGCGTAATAATTTTTACAATTATCGTACTTGAAAAAGGAGACTGACTTTGCAGTGAAGATCAGAAACAATAATAATATCTTTATTATACATTTAATAACAAATATAAGCCTTAACGTGATCTATAAATAATTATTATCGAATTTAATATGCTTCATCTGTATAATGTAGTGACATTATTCATTATATAAGATAATATGAGAATGACATTGATGCAAACATAGAATGTATGTACGTTATGTCATCACATCTCGCGATAGGCGTGTCATAAAATTGTTATCTTGAAGCTAATAGGAGATAACGTAATTTATCATGACATAAGATCGTAAATATATCCTTCACAGCCGATGAGTAACTTGTTACATCGAGCATTCATGGATAATGAGATAGTTGTCGCGCCGCGAAATGTTCCGGGCGCACTTCGCAAAACTGCACGGTAACAAAGATAAATGGAATTCCGCCGGAGATAAAGATGAAGAATCCGGGTTGACGGTTGCGCACGGTTTGAAACGGGGGTGACACGTGTAGCTCGTACGACGTGGCATTAATGTCTCCTATATCAGCGTGATGCATGTGGTTCTGTAGACGTGGGGCTTAGCATACAGGTCACGCTAGACGCAACGGCAACCACGTGGATTACACGAGTATGGTACACTCTACCTGGAGCCACATATCTGGTATTACGAATAGAATCTATGCTGTGCGTGCGTGTTTCGCGAAATTTCAACTGATGTATATGTAATCAGTAGGTACGATATAGCATTTTAAGATCGTTAAATAAAAGACCAAGGAATACTTCTTGTATCTACATAACGACTGACTCTTGTCACAGTTTAATTGAGTTTAAATATGGTTAATAAGAATTAATTACTGCAAAATTTTACTAGAAAAATTGTATGAGACTATTTGTATTTTTAATTAAAAAGTGACTTTGCAGCATACATTTATATCTATACGAATCTTGAAAACAAAAAAGAATCTTATAAATAATACATTGCGGTGTATTTCAATTCTGATATTTTTTTTATCATCAGCATTTTAAACGAGCCAACTCGAAACATCGGGAAATATATTAAAAAAACCTTAATTATATAAATATAACTTTGTTAAAACGCGATGTTTGAGGCTCGAGCTTTTTATCTCCCATCATTGATTCGCGGAAAAAATCCATTTTACCGCGGCAAGTGAAAAAATTGCCGAACTTTGTGATGAATTATCTCTCGCTGACCTGGTTTTGTCTGAAAAAAATTTACCGTTTCTCTCAAGCGTTCCGGACCGCGAGTTAACAAACGTGATTCCACGATACCATTATGTGCAATTTTATGCGGTGTGGAAGAAAGGTGGATGGAGGGAGGAGGGAAGAGCGAGATTGCGAGAGGTCGAAAAATAGAGAGAAGCGACGAGGCAAGCTGTATCCTCGGCTTCTCTCCATCGCGGCGCATCGCGCGAGTAAGGCGGTTCACATCCAAGCGAACAGAAAGATCGATAAGAAACGTCGTTTCGTTAAGTGTCGAGGTCGCTTCAGCCTTCTGGCGGTGGCCGATCGAGGCCGAGGGTGGAAATGGGTTCTTACTATTGTTCCCGTATCTATTGGGACTGCAATGGTTTACTCACCCTTTCGCTGCCAGTCGGTGTCGAGTATCGGGGACACTAATGCCGTGCGGTACTCTCGCGCTGGATTCTTCGTCTTTGTCTCGCGTACAATGGGTTTTGTTTCGGGAGAATTTTCGCCCACAATCAGTTTACTTTGCACATAGCTGTCAACAGACGATAAGTATATAAGTATAGTAATGCACCTCCCGAATTTTTTTAGAATTTTAAAGGAGAGAAGTTAAATCAAAATAATGATTATTGGCATCACCGTTGTTATTATAAAATTTTCTGTAAGATGACTATAAACTAGATTTGTAGCCTTTATGAGATTTGTATAATGTAATTAAACTTCATTCCTCAATCGCTGTACTATGAAAAACCTTCCGATAAGTGAAAGGAAATTACATTTTCCGTCGATCACACAATCGTATACATATAAAATTCTACTTATTTCTTCTAAAAAATTATAATTTTGTTACGTAGGCGTTGTCATAAAATTAACAGTGATATTATAGTTAACAATTTCTTCGTTCAATATCGACAATATCGTGCACGAAAAGAATAAGAGAAAGAGAGAAAAAGAAAAAGGGAGGATTTCTTTTATTTCACATAATACGAGAGATAATCGAAGTCTCTCCGCGAGCAAATAGTCTTCTGTACATGACATCGAATTTCACTGTCGGCGGTACATCCCGCAGGATGTCGGCTTTCCTTTCGTAGAAAAGGATCGAAGAGGCAGCTGCTATTGTTGCCAGTTAATTAAGGGAATTGATGAAAGATTAAGCAATTCCTCCCGTCTTACCGAAGCTCCTTGCGTCTTACTTCCCCATCCCATTTTCGTGTTCCGTCCTCTCTCTTCATTCGTCGGATACGATCGAGGACGTATTGTGTACCAGAATTGAGGCACTCTGTGTAGACTTACGCACCCTTCGAAGATGGAGAAAACTCGTGCGATTAGATTGTACACATGGGAAAATTTCTTTCCTCGCGGGGAATAAGAACTTTCATGCTTTATTGGTTTTTCTAGTAAACTTAATAATTTCGATATAATTTTTCAAATACACGAAGAATACTACATTTAAGGACAGAAGTAATTTCATTAAATACAGTAATAAAGCGAGCAAATAACTAAATTTATTCCAACGTCGCTGCAACATTAATTTTTTATTTTAACAAGTGATTAAGTTATATAAATTATTTGGTGAACAGATCTACGCTTGGCTGTACGTTTTATAAATAAACGTTTATTATTAGTTTGCTTACGGTCGATGGTCTTCAATTTTGAATTTTAACAGAGAATTCGATTATAACGGAATCCGTACAATATTCAGTTGCATGTATCGAAAATAAACGCGCATGGGAGAAGTGGGTGGACTGGTAATTATAAATAAATTTCTGTTACACGCGGCAATACGCGCCAAATAAATTTAATATTAACGAAGGATTATGTTACATACGCCATTGGACGATCTGATGTGTGGTTTAAATGTCGTAACTTTTGTAATTCAGTATTTCATGATTTTAGCGATTTTATTGTTCAATCTACATTCATTCCTTCGCACATTCACGCTGTTATGATTATTTATTGGCAGAATGGTAATATTTATTTATGAATATGCAGTCGTAAAGTATAATAACTTACACTCGACGAAGTTCATGTATCAAAACTGAACTCATTGAGAATTATCTTAATCAAAGTGACGTGTGTAGCGTTTGTTTGTTAATGCAAAACTATATTAACACTGCACGATTATAATAATCTACCAAGAAATTCTGTACGTCAATTAATATCGATGCGGAATTGAATAAATGAAATAAATGTATATATAAATTGTGAAAAAAAGAAGACGAAGTACACACAAAAAAAGTCGAAAAGAATATATTTAATATATCTGGTCTGTTTTCTTTAGCGCGCGAATCTTTTCTTTGCGGCAAAATATAGAAATGTGACGCAGGAATGAAAGTAATGTATGTATCTTAGATTTAGCATAAGTTAGACCCACGTTACGATGCTAAGTGGATTGCTGCGGAAACATTAAATTACCTGAAAGCCCGCGGTCCAGTCTGCAATCGTCCGAAACCGCCACAGGTGACATGGGACGAGCCGACCATTAACCGCAAGAGCCCAGTGTATACAGGATGGTCGTTCCATGAAGGACTGAAGCGAGCCATCGACTAACTGGATTTACCGGACCGAATTTCCTGCGAAATTAACCCTTTGTAACCATAACACGCATTAATACGCCCTTCTTAATTGTATGACGCGCGTGACGTTGACTGACTTCACTGAAAACCGAACGCACGCGTGTATTCGGCTTGCATTAAAAAACTAGCTGCTCGCGAAACGCATATTTGCATATCGTTATCTTGAGTTAAGTCTTACATTTCCGTATTTACGTTACCGCACGGTAAAAATTGGCCGAGAGGAATATCAGTATTCAGCACATCTACTTTTTTTCGGTCAAATTTTTTGTCTGTCTTACCGTTAGAAATACTCCCCAGCCATATTAAACTTCAGTCTTACTTTAGCCACAGCTTTATCCAGCTGCCATGTACTTTGATTAAGACTGACAGATGTGAGAATGAATTATTTTGTCTGACGGCGCAATCTTCTTGCCGATTTCTTCGTTTACCCCGCAAACTTGACGAATCGTCGTCGCTCGAGACGAACCAGGAATAGACCTTTTTTTTCTCTGTGATCCTAACAATATTTAATCCTCAGATCGGATCGGCCAACGCCGCAAATTTAATACCGACGTCGCGGCGTCGTGTCCAAATCTCATCCCTCCTACTTTGTCTGCTTTCGGGCAAATCCGTTTCCGCCGCCACGGACAGTTTCTATATGCAAATCTACTCATAACTCAACGAAAACATATCGGACGGGTCCGGTGTTCTCTGTGCCGTGTGTATTCCCGCGTTTCCCGCCTTGCTGTCCTCCTTCTATCCTCCTGTCCCTCCTGTCCTACTCTTCGCACTCCGTCGATTTGAAATGCTCGCCGACGAGCGCTCCTCTCCGGAGATGGAAACCGCAGAAAACTCCACGCCCCCCCCCACCCGACAAAATTACGACAGGGTGTGTATTGAGAAAGAAACAGTCGCTGTCGAACTCCTACAGTCCATATTTTCACATGGACGACACGTAGACAGAATCTTCTTCTTTTTCCAGCCGTGCACTATTTGTTATCAGCTTTTATCTTCCCTGCACGAAAATAGGTGAACGTGTTCAAATCATTGAGTAGTATAAAACGTTTTTTCTTATTTTAAAATTGTAATTATGTCGTAAGAGTTACGACTTTTACTTTTTTAATTAAAAACAATAGTTTATGTAATTATTGAACAACATAAATAGATTTAAATTTAATAATTTTATTTATTTATAATAATATAGATTAAGTTGTTTTCCATTTTTTAGTTTCAGCGTTCTATCTTGCGTAACATGTTACGTCCATAAAGATTTACATAAAAGAGAGATGGCATCGGTTAAGATATTTTCTGAAATAATTTAATAATAAAGTACATCAAACAAGCGAATCGGACAAGCTGGCCTTGCGAATAACATACTCTTTTCTTATAAATAAAGTGACCATGAAAATGCATCTCAGAATATCTCTTTTGGCTTTTCTCGTCTTAATCTTCAATAGATCGTAAAGAGACTGTATCTTGAGATACTTTGACTTTTTGATATAAATATAAATAGTATGAAAAGCGGAGAGTATGTAATATGTAATTACTTAACGCAAGATTGATAGAGATGGAAAAGATATGCAATGTAGCACGTTGCAATTAAAGATGCAAGAAGATGTATCTCGTCTGCGATTATAATGTTGACATCATTCACTTGCATATTATAATTATATTTTCTTCACTAGCATTAATTTGTTCCTTGTATCTATTTCTATTTTTGTAAAAGATAATATCACTTTTTTAAAGAAAATTATATTAAATCTGTAAAAATTATGTCGACATATACGTTAAATTTAAATCTGCTTAAAGGTATATCTTCATATACGCAAAATGGTGTAATGTCTCTCATATATTTTGTGCGCAGTTCGTACTATTATATCGCAACTGAAACGATACATAATTATCGAAATGATATAATTATCTTCGTCGAAAAAGGATTTGAATTGGAATATAACATATATCTAAATTGCAATTAATCAAACAGTCACAAATAAATAATAATCCTCTGTGACTTCGCGCTTATGCCTTCGTTATCATTCGCGATGTGATAAAGCTCTTTTCATCAATTTATGTGCTCATATCAAAACGGCCTAATAATAATATGTCAGTAACTGGCTTACATTACAGCGTACACATGCTCCACGGCAATAACCGCATTAATAATGCCACCCTCGTTGATAATAATCGTGAAATCACGTACCCCCCTTGGCAATATCGCGTCGATCGATTTCGGTTATTCGACGAGATAATACAGAACAATAACGCGGGGAATGACATATTCGTTATTTTCTCGCTCATCGTAAAACCGCATGAGCAGAGATCCTTTTCTTCGAATGTCGATGAAATTTTTGTGCGTATTTTATATTTAGATAAAAGAGACGGTTCGTAATTAGCAAGGTCAATATATCGATAACGTTATCATATTTTATTTTCAGATAATGAGAGTAACTATAAAATCTGAAGTGCTTGATTAGCTGAGAAATAAGATTAAGAAAAACCTCTGCATAGTTATATATTGAAAGCCTCAACGCGTAAATTGATCGATAACGACATTGCAAATTAATAAAAGCGCGCGAAACTTAGCGTCATATTCTATCATTAACATTGATCTGACCTCGGGGTAATATAACTTTGGCGAACTGCATCCAAGTACGTCACGCGATCGAGAAAGTGTCGTGACAATGACAAATTAACGCGCGATGCGAATCACGGCATTCTTTGGCGAATGCATATTTAAAAGAAGTTAAAGCGCGCGCGTGCAAATCGACGTAAGTCGATCAACAACGGTTGCTACGAAGTTCCACGGCAATTACGCGCGTAAATGGCATTATCGGATGCTAACTGCGGCTAAAGTTTTAACTTGATTTCTTTAACGTAGGGGCGAGGAAGAAAGGCGTCTTCCTGTTGTTCCTCAAGCTGCCTCTTAAACTCTTCTTAATCTCCGGAGAGTTCCCCTCCGAATAAAATGAGAATGCTAAATGTACACTGCACGCAGCACATTACCCGACGAGAGAGGATGAAAGAATGAAGAAAACCGTTAAACTATATGCGACTCCGCGATGGCAAATAGCGCTGTCACATCGGTAAATGGCATAAATCAAGGTTAATCATTATTCGAAACCGCATGTCCGCGCAGCGGCCCGCGAATCCGCTTTTGATTCGACATGCCCTGTTTCCCGCTACTTCTTTTTATTACTCGTTTTTCTATATCATTTTTCATACTTCCACCGCAAGTTTGTTGCAACAAACGTGTGATCTCTGCGCGCGGCTATTGTCCGAATGCTATGTATGCATCAGAAGACGCTTCCGGCTTCGCGTATCATTGCATTGGCGCATATAAAATGAATTTTATGGGAGTCACGTTCATCGCCTTTGTCCCGCAAAAAGAAATAGTATCTCCGCAGCGCTAACAGTTGTATTCGTAAAATCAACAAAAGAAAAAACCTCTGAAAACATGTGGAAGAATAAAAAATCATTCTCGGTGAGAGACTACAGTACATTTTTTTCTAAATTTGCGATACTGGTCGATTTAATTTACAATGAATATTTAACGGAGCACTATAATATAATGTAAATAAAGTATAAGAGATGTGTGCAGAACACACACAATGCATACGTAATTGCAATGTTAATATTTTCATTTCCCGAGAAACTCTGGAGGTGTTAGTTTTAACGATTTTGCTGTCAGTCAATTAAACAGTTCTACGAATTCAGCAAATTAGCGAGTTAAAATTACTGCAAATTACTAAACGTAACTAATTTAAATATATATATATATATATATATATATATATATATATACACATTAAAATGTAATTACGTTATAGGAATTTATACGATTATACGCATCTTTTACGTTATACTAAAAAGGACACTTTACGCTGCGGTTTCTTCGATCACTGGATGAGGACTTCGAAACTGACATTAATCTCTGAGCCTTCTTAATGCGATGTCTTTGCAGTAATATTACATTACATCACATGCACAGTTAAACCTGCAGTACGACGTTATTAGATTGCCTTTACCGGAATTCGATGCGAGAAACCGGAAACCGATATTACTGGCAGTGCTAATAGTGCCAATACGTCGCTGGAATGAATTTGTCAATTGCGATGTGACGCAGTATAATTGTAATGGTATAAATGTAAGGCGGGGTCACAACGGTTGCAATCGCACGATTAGATAGATATATTATATTATGAAATTCTTTTTCTATACTTTTTTATAAATTCGCCTGTGCGCGATTGCGTATAACGAAAATTGAAGAAAGCGTGAGTTAAAATATTGATTCACGCCACTTTTGCGTTCAACCCATTCGGTTGCCGATCGTACGAGGGCATTTCATGCGAGTTTTATGCGACAACGCGGATGTTCGGCGTCACGTGGAATACCGCCGCTGTGAAACCGGATGCAACAGCCTGCCGCAGACTGACCATCCGAGTGAGCTTCCGGTTGTAATTCGATCCGTGACCCGTGAATTAATATTTCATCACGTTGCATATATGTATAGCCTCTCTACGTAAATCGCCGCGTTCCCTGCGCTCTTTCCCTTTCCCCCCAGCGGCGGCGCCTTCCTCATCGGCTGTCTCGCCCAACATTTTATACTTCTTCGCTTTATTCGCTTCCTTTTGTTGGACGTTTTCGCGCGTGAGATCGACGTCGTAAGGTTAACGATCCGTGCTCGCGGAAAATACCGCCATTCGGATTGTAGGCGGGGGGCACTTCCGACGGAGAAGAATCGCAGTGAAATTAACGGCTGCTCGCCCCGCTTCAGCGTACAATGCAATGCATTAATGGTTCTGGTGCAAAACGCACTTATCACGCTTACTCTCTATATAGGTCTCAGGGCGTTTACCGTTTCTCCGGCTGCTGCGTCCATTCTGCCGCTCGACAATTGATCCGACAACCTCTGTTGTTTTGTTTGATCACGCAATTCGGTCTTTCAAACACTGCACAATCACGAGAAATGTACAATGTGTCATTAAAATTGACAATAGATTGTTTAAAAATTAATTAACACATCAGGCATATTCGAAAAAAACTCAGGTTGTTGAATACCGCAAACGAGCAAAGGTTTATCATCCATTCGAATATTCTACAAGCGTCCACTGTTAAGCCACGAGTGTCCGACTGAAAATAGTCCATGTACCGCGACAGCGTTGCCGATCGCTTACGTTTTACATTTCCTCCTGAAACGAGGGCGATTTTAAATTCGTCCACGTAACCCCGCAACTTTTGTACGTGCCGGGCTCATGCCCATGAAAATGTCCGCTCTTATTTCCGAAATGTCGCGAGAAATCTCCGGTATACCTCCGCGGAGCGCGAGTCCTCGGAAACCTGATGAGCGAAGTTCGATGACCTAATATATATCGATGGTACAATACATCTACCGGCAAAGGCACAATGCAGCCGCGATACGAAGACCCTCTGTGACTTCGCAGCGACTCGACGAAATCAATACGGCGTATATATCGATGATGTGTCAGTACGCAGACCAAACCGCGTCTTAGAGCCTTACAATTGACTTCTGCGCCGAAGCCAAGTGATCCAAGCGAGGAGTTGAGGCCGAGTTACAAAGGGCTGAGACTATCCCGCCGATCTCGGAATTGCTTGGACGTTGGACGGCAGGATGTTCAACGAGAACAGATACGGCGTAACTGCATTATGTTGCGAGACATAGTTTGCGATATTTCGTTATTCGAACAATCTAATATGAAAGCTCTCATATACAGTTTCCCAAATTAATAAAAAATCATTTAGAGAACGACAATAAACGTTCATCGACTCGATTGTCTGGTCAGCTGATGCGACAACTTCGAGTCTATTAAGAGATCATTGAAAGTTCTGAAACATTTGTTAAGCCGCTAACTTTTAATGGCTATAAACCTACAGTAATTTGAAAAGTGACAAGTTTTAATTGAAAAGAATCTTTTTGTTAGCAGAACGAAAACAGAGCCTTACGGCTGAAAGAGCCCGCGTCCCTGGGGCTTTCCGCCAGCGGAAATTCCGGCGGGTACATGGATCCAGACGGCACGGCCATTGTAATGTCATCCGAGCTCCTGCCAGCGCCGACTCCGGATCCGAGAGTGACGTGGAATTACTTTGACGAACAGGGGTGAGTCTGAACAGACATCTTCCTTCGCCATTATAGCTTTGCAATATGCATCTCGAACATCATTCACTCGCGAACGTATTTTCCGCGGTGTCGGTCCGCAAACACTCTTAGACACTCTAGAAAGCATTTGCGGATGTAATATTGATTCGGCGAGACTTCCGACTTCAGTTGGCACATCGACATTAATTATTTCGCGGGTTCGGCGCGAATTATCTTCGAGACTCCTTTTGCAACGATCCATTAACTTTCCGCCGATTAGAAACTGCGTGTTGCGCATTGCCGGGATATATCCGCGCGTTATTACTTGCTGTATTACGTTTGGAATGTTTCATTCTCCACGCCATTCGTCAGTACTGCTATCCGCAACGATTACAGCCGACGTGCCGTTATAATCGTTATGATAGACGTCGCGTTTTACGGCGCGACCATTTCGACACACGTGACAAACACACCCAAACCCGAATTCCGAGTTTGACGGGAGATTTCAAAAAGAAATAACGAGAAATTCAGTGGCAATAATTTTCTTTGTGCAACAGGTACGTTTCAAGAGGTGGTCTACGTGCAGGCGAGGACCCATACGCGAGGAATAAATTCAATCAGGAAGCTTCCGACGGTCTTCCGAGCAATCGTGACATCCCCGATACTCGTAGTGCCATGTAAGTAACTTATTACGTAACGTTTGGCGATGTATCGTATTGTTTTTTCCCCCTTCAATTAAACGATATTAAAATATATCTTGCAAATGCATCTTTAGACACTATATTAAATTATTCTTAGATACATATTAAATTATAAAACATATTAATATGTTACATTAAACACAATTAGGCACATGATTAAATGTACATACAATATACATAGATGATTACATATATAGCATATATACATATATTTGTCATTTGACACAGTTGCATGCATGTAACATACATGTATGAATGACTTATTTTTAATATGCACAAAAATACCGTACAAAGTGAGCTTAATAATACTAGATAAAATAATAAAAGATGATCGTATTGTCGCTCGCCTCTCACAACCCATCGCAATATTCATTCGCTTCGCATCGTTCATTGACAAAAACGTCGAAGGCGCATCGAAGACGATTGCTCAGAGTTACAAAATTGTCTCGTGGAATAAATTCTCCGCGTCCGTAAAAGGCGACGGGACAAGTTTTCCCCGTTTTAAATAATGCATCGGCCCGTACAGTCGGTGAATACGATTTCCCGTCAGACAGTCTCCCGGCAAGACATGCACTTCGGGATGAGCGAGAAGACGGCGAGAAGAAATAAGAGGACGCAGAAATTGGCCTGTCGGTCGATCAACCCGTTTATACACTACTATTGGCAGCTACGTGATTCTCTCGGCGGATATTATTCCTCGCAAATGATCGGCAAGATTGCGGCGCGCCATTGGGAATTCATGCGGTATCATGACAAGCTGCCATACATTCAGACCGCCAAACAGCAGTTACTCCGCCGAAGAGGAGCGGCAAGATCTCGCAAATACTGACTAGTAACATATTTCTTCCCGTACAAGTACAATAAGATAGTCGTACATAGTCATTTGCAGAGAAGAATTTTCATCCAATTATCTTGACAATTGATAACGAAAGGAAACAAATTATACGTAATTTTTCGTAGCGGATATTATATCAAAAAATATCTATTTTATTACAAATTTTATTTTTTAAACGTGCTGAAGAAAGAATATGTTTTTTACCGTCTTTTTGTTTGTGTGTGTAGGGTACATAATATCAATAAAATAAAAGGAATCCATTTTCGCGTACGCCGCTGCAAATATCTCCGGTAATTTCTTGCGAAGGAAATCCAGCATCAATCTGACATCCATTTTATCTATCAGATATCATACTTTCAATAAAAAAAGATAATAATGCGCAAATATATCGCGAAATATTGAACATACGAAAATTCGAAATTCCAAATTTTATCGTTGCCATTGTAAATGTAATATATGTAAGTGTATACAAATACATAAAAGCGATAATAGCCAAGAATAGCCAAGAAATCAAGTGTAAAACTAATTGGCAGTTTCTTTGCGATAGAATCGCAAAGTATATACTTGGTGCAATTCTTCCGATTCATCTAGGCAATCTATCTTCTTTGTACGCTGTCTGACACAAGGCACACACATACACGCGCGTACACACATACGCGTCTTTTTATATCATGAAAAATTCAAAGGCGGCATGAAGTTCCAATACATTCAGACCGTAAAGGAGTTTGAGTTTGCTCCCAAGAAAAGCGATAAAGCCGTGATCATAAATTTCTACCGATACACATAGACGGTCGGTGCCGTTGTTACATGCCAAACGTGTCAGCCGCCCAAAACGCGTCCATACATGAAGTCTCGCGTGAAACTAGGTGTACACTTCCCATGTTTACGATCATTGTATAATGTTTGCAATGAATATAAATTATAGCCGTCGCGATATCTGTTGTTATACCTTGTCGCTGGAAATCATGCGCGAGGATCAACTGTTTGTCATAAAGATTAATCGGTTATCTCTAATGTACGTGCTATGTAGGCGTATAATTATTACGATGTTATTGGCAATAAATCGCGTTTTCATGTATACATTAATTTTCCCATTGCATGCGCTTTATTAAAATGTCATTAGTTAAGTGCAGTGGATAGTTATGCCATGTGATTTACATATTTTTACATACAGGGTATTCCAGGTCAGGTCAATAAAACTTTATCTTATAGGAAATTTGAATTTGGAACAGAAAAAAGTTTCTATAAACAAGGTTTGGAAGCACTTCTTTAAAAAATTTACTTTTACTAAAACCTGTACTTAAAAAAAGGGATAATACAAAGGTTATATTAATGAGACCGTTTAGAAGGAGAACAATTTTATTAAAAGTAAAAGATAAATAATTTTCAACCAAATTATTAAATATATTCAAAACCATGTCCCTGTTTATTAATACATTTTTAGCATCTATGCAATTTTG
Organism: Temnothorax americanus; assembly: GCF_048541705.1. Lineage (NCBI taxonomy): Eukaryota > Metazoa > Arthropoda > Insecta > Hymenoptera > Formicidae > Temnothorax > Temnothorax americanus. The sequence continues at coordinate 1,987,532 of NW_027509751.1, forward strand.
ACTCACTGCATTGTCCTATAACTTTTTAACGAAGCGTTAAAAAGTTTCCAGACCTATATGTTTATAAAAACTTTTTTGTTCGAAATTCAATTTCCTGTAAGATCCTGAAATTTCATTGACCTGACCTGAAACACTCTGTATGTCGTATAAAAAATGTAGAGTACTTATCTTATAAAATTTAAAACAAATATCGAAATACGTACACAATTTATTGAGATTTAGCACTGCTTTCTTATTTATAATCAATGATTACAGTTTAATTATATTGACTACAAAGATTGTAGAACATAGAAAAGCTTTTTTTTATTGCAAATATTATATCGCTGATGTTCTTTGTTCATAAAGTTAGTTTTGTGTGTGTGTGTGTATTATTCTGAAAAACATGTTGAAAAATGTCTCTGCAAATAGATAGAGATATATTGCGGATCTGTACATATCACGCTACGAGGTAAATCCCGCTTCAGGAAAATCGACGCAGGAACGTGCTTTGCAGCGCATTCTCTGTGCGAGATGAATTTTTGCGTCTCCTTGCTCGCGCAGACAGACGTGACCTCGCGAAAATGCCAGGAAGTCAAAGCCGGGCGAAGTTACGCGGTTCGGATGAAAAAGAGATGGTACTTTTTGCCTAAGACGAAGGTCATAGAAGGGTTCCGGACTCGAACCTAACGGTTAACCCGCAAGGAAGAAGCGGCGGGACGACGGGAATTGGAGAACTCAATAGAATTGAGTTTGCCAAGTTTTTTATAGGCGGTTTTCGTGCTTAATGGTATTGCGTGCTCTTGTTAACCTACGCCAATATACCGCTAATAAAAACGTAGGGCTGACCTGATGTGCTCGCGTCGCTTTCATCGAGCGTATATACGAAAGTACATTTTAGCTCGAAATTTCATCCCTGCACGGCTGACAATTACATAACGAAATCTGTCAGCAATCGTGTGGGATCAAGGAGAAGATTGACCGAGAAAGATAACTTTGGTTTTATCGTGAAAATACTTTTGTTAAAAATGAACTTTAGATTGATAGAATTTGCAATTGTTCGCGTACAATATAATTATATATCCAGGATAATTGCAATTTAGTATAATTATTTTGATGTCACGAAATGTTACACGGATGGACATCTCTTGACCAGAGAAACCATACTATAATCCAATTCCACAACTAATTAATTCATTATCAATGCAACTGATATTGAATATATCACAGTACACTTTGCAATATGTAATATTATGCTGTTAAATACTATAAACACGCGATTAACATTCTAATTCTCATTATATTAATTGTTAAAATATTTTAGACGTTAATCCCAATTTTGTGTTTATAGCTTATTTTTTATTTTTGTATATTATTGTCTTTAAATAACATGAAAATATTTGTTCTTATACCTGTGATAAAAATTTCCTAAAAGAATGTACGATATTAGCGATTTTTTAATGTATGCTTTTCTTTAGAAAAAAAATTATTCTTATATGTGCATGTTGGATATAGTTAATATACGATATTGCAAAGTACTTAGATGTTTTTTATTGTGGGCTTTGATATCAAACGATCAATACTGTGTAACTGTGTATATCAAAAGATCACGTGCTCGGCGAACTTAAAATGCGTTCGCGCTCTTTCTCAAACTATCTTGAAAGACATTCCGAAGAAGCTCTTTGTCTTTGTCGCCGAATCTAATTTTCTGCGTTTCTCCCGTCCGCGACCATGCGACTACGTCGTATTTCTTGCGAACGAACATATATAGTCAACGGTTCTACGAAGCCCCCCAAACGCGAAGTCCTTTCAATGGATATGACTTAGTATCGATATATACGCTTATACCTCTCGGACTATGCGGACGATATTGCGCAAGATGCCATTAATTTCGCTTCAAAGCGAAAGGGGATTCGTATCAGTTTACGTCCGTTTGATTAATTCTGTATAACGCGCTGTCGGAACGGATTCGGATCCGCGTGAGTTATCGGATACGATCCGTGACGTAAACTTCGTTTTCTCCCTAGCACACGCCGCGCCGCCGCGCCGGTGCGCGCTGGGCAAGTAATCGCCTTGATTCCTGACGGAGCAACGCGGAGATTCTGTTAGTTGCGTTTCGTGCATGACCTGATGAATCACGAGAGAATCACCGAGAGAAGTCTCAGGTCTATATATAAACGGTGACTGATGGGATTATATACGGAATATCCGTCATGGATTTTATAAGTATTAGCTGCCTAGGATTGAAAGTAATCTGCACCATGCAAAAAGAAACTTTACAAAATTTAGTAGCAAGAATAATATTTGCGCTATGTGCATGCATGAATTATTGGCTCTTTTATATATATATATATATATATATATATATATATATATATAAATTACGTGACGCAGGACAAAGGTGGTGTACTTATCCGCTCAGATTTGTCGCTTTAGGCAGCAATCGAGAAATCCGATAGCCGAGATACCGGCAACAGTAAATGTTACATGATCTCCGTCGAATGAGATTACAACGCGATCGATTGTCGAGAAGCCGGCTTTGTCGGACTTGATCGCTTTCCGCAAAAAAAAAAAAGCCGTTCATTAAAACATTTAAAATTTTTGTCAGAAATGTATGTTTGACCGCGGAGAGATCCATTCGATCACGGCGCCTATTGCTACGTGATGCGCAATATTTGACTCCCCGACAATCCTTCAAACATTGAACTACCCGCGCGCGCGTATATACGGATCAAACTTACAAAGTCACCATAGTGTTCCGCAAACACGATATTCGTTATCGATTGCCTTCCTCTTGTAATTTCCATTATATTTACCTAGGCTAGAAGATCTACGTTATTTGCATGTCGCATGCATCACGAAACTCGATATGCATTAAACATATAATATCAATACGAATATCGGGATCTCTGGGAGAGGTTTACGCGTGATGTATATGTTTGTGAATCCACCATTGTGATCGAACTTAAAGGGTTTCTGAGGAGAAAATCTTGTAGGAGTTGTCAATAAAATTTACGCGTCGAAAATCATTGTACGCGAGCACAAAGCGGCGTTAGCTGCTGTAAATCAAAATCAACAATTGGGGTTCATACGCAAAACTAAAATAGTACCTTGCACCAAAGACAGTTGCGAGTGTTATTTTTCGAAAAATAACAATATTTTATAAGATTTCGGTATTTTTATTTCGACATGGGCTGCCGTCGTGCAAAGAATTATGGCCACGCCGAAAATACCAACCTCCATAGAACAAAATGTCAGGAGAAAAATTATAGGAGAAAAATAAACGTTACGGAGTTGCGTTACGGATGTGTTTCGGGGGGGGGGGTGAAGGAGGAGGAGGACGAGGGGGCGATGGAACTATCTATTTGCCTGTATCTTCTGGCTGACGTAACAAGATTTTGCTACTTGCACGCGGTCTGACCGTACTCGCAGCTACTACTTCCTAGCTCAATAAACACGCGCGATCTATTTGACGTAGTAAAGAATCGAGCTATCGACAGTTTTAAAAGTTGTTGTCAAAAAATCAGTCTGCTATATAAAACAAAATCTAAAATTCTATATGTTTACTCTTTTGTATATTTATTATTTAAAAAAAACTGGTTTATATATATAACTGAATTATAATCAATATGCTTTTACGCATATTTTGTTGAAAATAAACTTTAATAATAATTTTGCATTATACATATTGATATTAAGAATTTTATTTCGAACAATGATATATTATAATCTCTCCGTATATCACAATAATTTCATAAAGCATTTACATAATTAACTCTACAAATGACCTGATTTATATATTAACTGTAATTTGTAAATAAATTTGATTAATTAATCAGAAATTAATTTGTAAAATACGACAAGGTACATATTAATAAAAAAAGTAAGCTTATTTGAAATAATTATATAATAATGATATATCACATTTTGTTTATGAAAAATCAAATGTAAGCAGAAATCGATAGATATTTTCAATTACGTGTATCTATTATATCATTTATATTTGCATTTTACACAAATTACCCGATTAACTTAAATGGATTAAATGAAAAAAGCGTGTATTAAAGATATATGTACCTTAATATAACATGCTAATTAATTAATTTTAATAGAAATTATATTTCCAACAATTTACATGAATGGTAAATCCTTATTTGTTTTGCTCGGATTTGATAAATTATAAAGTGTGCTGCGTACATACAATGCAAGATAGATCGTGCGCGATATAGCCCTGCAGAATCTAGCATTGCGTCTTGTCGTCGTTTCCCCTTCTATTCTTATGAAGTAATAATTCGGTCAGTCCCAGGATACCTCGGTACGCGGCCATGAATTATAACGAGGGTAGCTTTGTACTCTATTATGAGGATCTTTTAGGGCCAGATATGCGCTGTCGTTTGATGTATGGCCGACCTGCTGGTCCTCCGGTCCTCATTTTGCGCACCGGCTGTTTTACGTCTCCTGCATTATCGATCCGCATTGCCCGTCTCGGGGCCGTTGCAGGCATAGAAATATTTAATTTCTCTGTTTGCAATATTCCCAGACGCATTGCAGTGCGACGTGTGCATTATGTATAACAATTTCAGCGCTTCTTTTTCAAGAGACTCTATTCTATTGGCACGACAAAATGGAGAAAAGTATAAAGACACTTATTCGTCAAGCGTTACGCCTTTACACGATAAAAAATTAATTCGGCTAAATAAGACGGTTTATTTTATAGCGGCGCATTTGGAATTCCGAAAAAACTGCGGATGATGGAATCGAAAATTCTTTCGCAGAGAGAGGACCATAGGCGAGTTGGTTACGCTACTGTGCGCGCGGATATATATACTCGAAGTTATTCAAGTAAATCCAGCGGTGTCTCCGGGAGCTTTACCCGCGAAAGAGGCGAGCGGGATCGAACCGTGCCGCTGATATCGTCGATGGCACGACAAAGGACGTCATCTTGCCCAATCCATTCGAATTGCACAATAGCTGGCTATGCACGAGCGAACTTTGCGATGAATCCGAACCTTCCGGCATATTCGGTATCAATGAACTTGTTTTAACGACTCTGCAATTCAGATCATCACTTTGCTGACCTTTTAATTTTATATAAGCTTGGACCCGTTAATATTTATGAAACTCGATCCGCCGGGAAATCAATTTCGATTGTTTCTTTACCAGGAAAGATACGTGGACCCGTTTGAAGTCGCTATCACTCTTTATATACATTTTGTTCCCGTTCCTAAATGACGTAACACAATGTAACACAATATGACAAAAGATTTGACGTACGTTTGTCGATGAGACCGGTAGAGTCGATTTTAATATCTCCATGACGCTCGCGCACTTTGCTAAAAGTATCCGGACAAATTGCGACTGGAGTGCGCCCATTTCTCGAAACGAAATTTCCCAGAGTCTCTCCAGACGCTGTGAGAGCTTCGCGTGGCGGAGAAAGTCGAATCACGTCAGCGGGCTATGAAGATTCTCAAAGCCGCGACAAAAGATGTCATCTTGTCCGATGCGCTTGGCTGACACAATGAAGTTTCGTCCCTATCTAACCGTACGAACCGTTACCGTCTGCGTCAGCACTTCTCGCATAAGCGCATCGTCTGGCAAATGGACGACACGGAGAGTGCGGCAGGAGCGGTGCGAGAGATTCCCCGTTCATCCCGAAATGAGTTCAAGCGTTCGTCGTCCCGCGAGAGAGTGTGTACGAAAACACAACGTGCCCGCAAAAGCGGTCGGCGAAACGGATCCCCTCGTTCACCCTCCGTTCCTCGCCGATAAGACGGCGGCGTCGGCGTCGCGAAGAAACCGATTTCTCAGTTGAAAAACTCCTCGCCGCCGCTCCGTTCCGAGCTCGCGGGAGAATGCTCGTTCCGCGATATCGACGCCGATAGAAACAATTTCGCCGGCGATTCCGACTTCTCGAGCAAACGCTCGAATGCGCCGGGATTCGCGGGCGTTGCGATTGCGGCCGTTTCATAAACTCCAACGTCATTTCCGAGCGCGTTTCCCCCGCGCTTAAAGTCGTCATATGACCCTTATCGTGTGTGCAAGATCGGTAAAAAAAAAGATAAGATCTTGCATCATTCTTTCTGTCGTTATTATATTTTAATGTCTATCATATATCTATCATAGAGAGAAAAGACTTTAGCGACATTTAGTTTTATACAAACAATAACTTTATGTATAATTTTGTATAAAAGATAAATACGTATCTGTATTACCTTATAGACATGAAGAATATATTTACCTCATTTTGACAAAAACTGGAGATACCTATATGATTTTTTATCTCTAAAGGTAATATGTATGAGAATAAATAACTGTACATATGTAGGTAATTAAAAATATAAAATGCCTATATAAATCGTAAATCTGCATAAAAATTTAAAGAATCTAATATGAATATCAAAATCAGAAAATGCGAAAACGTGTATAAATTTTAGAAAAATATTTTTATAACATGCACCTTTTTGGTTCACAAGGTTTCGATCCTTTGTTTTACAAATTCTTCTTTTACTAGAATATTAACGTAAAACAAAACGGTTTCATCGAAGCAAATCCACGCGCATACAGACGTCTACGTGAAGGTGTTGCAATTAAGTCGCTGTACCTTCTCCAAGTCCAACAGTTCGCGCGCTTTACGTCCAGAAGTCCATTGTAGGGAATATCGTCTTAAGGCGCCATTTTCAGATAAGGCGGGGTCCGGGATAAACGGATTTTTCAACTGAAAAATTCTATAACCACTTTGGTGGTGCGGTGACGGTATTGGCGTGGCACGGAAACTCTCCAGCGTTGATTCGCCTTCACAATATGGAGCACGACGCACAACTTCCGCAACGACTGCTACAACTGTCCGATACAGTGACTGTCACGCTCAGACAGTAAATTCGCTAGAGCTCTTTTTATCGGACGACCCGTCGTGGCACCCCTTTAATCGGATGCCATTTATACTAATTTTATACAGTCGACGAAATATGTCAAAACGTTGTTTATTTCATTTCTCGCTCCTCGCCCTTTTACACGCAATTCTACAGAGCGTTGACTACGTCTCTTCGTACCTTTTTTCTAAAATAACTTGTGATTAAAAACTACGAAACTTTGATAAAATGTTTTATTTCAACAATACATAATCATACGTTAAAATAATTTCTACCATATTGTAGCATATTTATCAATGTTTTGGGATATTTCAATAATTATATATTATAACAACAAGTTGATATTATAAGATTCTATAAATAATTTATGAGAGTGCCTAATAAATCGCAAAAAAAATCACTTTAACTCGATCTTGTTTCTGATTAATCGCCGAAATCGAAAACACTTGGAAAAGGCTTTAATAAAAATAATCCAGAGAAGAACTAAATTTCCAAGGGTTTGAACAATCCGGATCCACCAGCGTCCTCGTAAACTTTATTACCGGTAAAGACAGACCCCCCCCTCTCAGTACACTCAGAGAATAACCCTCTTTACGTCGCCTCGTGTTAGCGGTTCTTTTTTATCGTTGCACCTGCTGACGCCCTTTACGTCCCTTCAGCGCACAAAAGAGAGCGCACTCTAACCATCTTATCTTAATACACTTTAAAAGTATCTTAAGGACGTTCACCGGCAAAATCGTTTTCTTAGAAATTTTCTTAAACTTTCAGTATATGTTTAATTAAACGCGTTTTATACGTATAGGCGTTTTATTCAATGCCCCTTGCGGTACTAAAATTTGAGATATTCAGCTTCAAAGTTTCGATTTTTAACACGGGATCCCTATGTTGAGCTCTCTCGACACGGACATTTTAATGAATAATAAGTACAGTTTTCTTAGAATTTTTTTGAAAAAATAGTATAAGATGCCTCATATCATTAGTAACGTGTGACAATAAAGTTCGACATAGCAAGCGGTATTTATTTTTGAGAAATAGTCGTCTAAAGAACACTATCGGACATAATTTTCGTCTGCTCGGAGGCAGGGAGAGGGAGAGATCACTGCGAGACTTGGCAACGTTGCTACCGCTGCGACATATAGGTTAAGTAGAGAACGTCAAGATCTTATGGGCAACGTTATTTAAATCAAGTTATTTAATATTTTTTCTTTATGAGAGAGAGAGAGAGATTCATTATTATTTACTTTTAGAATGCTCCATAAACAAGTAGAACGTACTCATGATTGGTATTGGAGAAATGGAAACGGAACAAAAATTTGCCAGATCGAGTAAAGCTGCGCGGCTAGACGAGTTTCAGACTTTTACGCACGGAAGTAGTTGTCAATCATATCATTACTCCGTGAGTCTGAGTTGAGCACAACTGCCACCGGAGAACGTCCTTAAAAATGAGTATTTCCGCGATTCAATTTGGCCGCGACAATAAACAGCCGACTCTCTCATTCTCTCCGAGTGAATCTTTTTACGAGCTCGCTGAAAATTATTTTGCGTATACGTTCAGGAACAAGCAGGTCGTTTTTGTTAGTGTACCGTCGCGGTCATACCGTGCCGCGATTACGTCGTTGATTTTCATCACGATAAGTTTTCAGCGGACGCGTTAATAAAAATTATTTAAAATTTCTCCCGCGGAATCGAGCGCTTCAGCGCGATGGAATCGAGCGATAACTATCGGATATCAGCGCCAATTTCGTTTCTACCGCGCTGAAAATTCGACGGAAGATATTAAAAATGCTTTCGTGGAAACTATCGAATAACCTGGATTCATTATTGAATTTCCACACATTTTTTTCCGTCTGCGCGCGAGAATCGCTGTGATTTTTTCCAGCGATCGTACGATTTCAACGTTACATTAATGCTGTTATCAAATGATATTTTTTGAATATACGAGTTTCTAGATTTTCATTCAATTATTGTTTTTTTATGCTATGGTTTCTGGAGAAAAAAAATTTTAACGCAATAAAAATTCTCATTTTTATCATTGTAGCTTATATGTATGACCATTATACGTGTAGATTAATTGGACTATTTTTTTAAGCTAAAAATTGGCTTTAAAAATTAGAATTAACAAATTGATAAAGTTTTATTTATTTATTATTATTAAGCTTTTTTTTCTACTTTATTCATTAGTAATTCTTATCTTACAAAATTCTTTATATATTTATGTACAATAATTAATACTGCTTAAAGTAACAAAATTAATATGATTGATTGGTAAAAATTTGTTTTTCAATCCCTTACGCAGAGATAAATCAAAAGGCAGATGCAATTTAGTTTATTTTTCAATTGAGAAGCATTGATTTCAACAAGCGTGGGCTATCTTTTAATTCTTTTCACCGTATTCTCCAACGTCGCAACAGTTAGTTCTGTCGTCATGCGAATCGGTCTCCAGGACTGGAAATATCCCAAGGGGTATCTATATCTTTTGCTTCCTGGCAATTTCCTGTATAAACGCTGGTAGCTACTTTTACAATAACCATGATCATACGGCTACGCGGAAGCTTTCTTATAATCGCTTGGGACTCGAGTCGGATTCCATTTTGTAACTTCACCGAGTTTAAGACATGCGCGTATCTATTCCATTGACCTCCGATGAATAATATCAGCTAGTACAATTCTGCAAATTCTCGTTTCCACGCGTAATACCTTTGCACAGTTCGTGATCCTCTAATGTATGTGACTTTTAATTAAATAACAGAACCAGAGTATTTATAGTTATCGTATCAAAGATTTAATTGTATCATTAAAGCAGTTGAGGTTGCAATTAAATATTAATAAAAAATATAATTATTGCAATTAAGTATTAATAGAAAATTAGAAAAGAAGAATTGTGTAATAGAAAAGGAGAATGGTGTAAATTAAACGTAAAAAAATAATCTCTGAATATTTAATAATTTATACGGAATGGGTTAAATTGTTAAATCAATGAAGAAGAAATATTTAGTTAAATCAATATTATATATCTATTTGAAATTACACATCTCCTTCCCGTTTAAACCGATGGTTTTCTTGTCAAATTAATGCTCCGTATCTCGGAAAATGTAAGTAACTTCTACGTAAATCTTTTGGGTACATCTTATCTGCGAAGTGAATTCAAGCGTAGCTTCTTTGAAGAAAGGATGTCAGAAAGAATGAAAGAAATATTTCTTCTTTTCATATGAGCTTGGAAAGATGTAACCATCTTTTTCAGAGTCCGGAATACCTTCAAAATCTCATTTCATAATGTCTACGATTCTATGTGTAGCGTGATATTTTATATGAATAAATGCGCAGCGATATCCTATAGCATTTCTCTTTACGTCATATATCTTTGCGTTACACATAATATGGAAATGTCTACCTCCGAGGCATGTACATGTACGTATATATCCAGATACGTGATCTTTACTAAATCTTCTTATTCCGACGTTTCATTCAACGACACCTTACACGAATAATGTTTATCGTGACATCTGTTTCAGTATTTATTCAACTTATCCTATCTTACGTGACGTTTAACTGTATATATATAACAATGAAATATGTTTCTCATAACTTCATTTAACAAACGATATTTTTGACGTAGATTAATTTAATTGTGTTTTAACAATTAAATCAATATTTATTTAATAACATATTAATAACATATTAATAACATATTAATAACATTGATTTAATTGTTTTTCCAAATATACATTTTCCCTTTAAGCTATAAATATATATTTAATTAAATGTAATATCGAGTAACATATTTGATGTATTTTCCTTCTATATAATTAATGATGGATGCAAATATTAAAGTAGTCAAAACGCAACTCGATTTTCCACGTTTAATGTCTCGCCCCAATGGAAAGCTTCCCGACACCCATTTCTTGCCACCACCTGCCATTGGGGTAAACCGGAAAACTCTGCCGTGGCACAGAGAGGAACCAGTCATTACGAGGGCCTCGCTGTTAACGTTGGGAACTGCGGGTAATTAGGAAGCCGCTCGTAAATAGCACGCTCCGGCGGCATGCCGGTCGGAAACTTACGAGTTAGAATGAGGCGAGGCACACCCGCCCGCGCTGAGAAAAGAAAGGAGGAAGAAAAGGAATTAGTAGTCCGCTTAACTCCGGAAATCTGTTATATTGATCTCGCGTTTCCTCGCCGGCGCGGCGCGGAAGTGGATAGAGTCTTCCTTTGGTTTCCGTCAAGAGGATATCTCGTCGACGTGGCACCCACTTCAGTTCTCGAGACTGAAGCCGGATAAAGGAAAAGCTGGCGAGTTTTCCGCATATCCGTCATTTTCTACCAGTTCTTGCCGTTATCCGCTTGGAGAGAATGTACACGGTGCAGAGTGGCTGAATTGTTACAAAATTGGGTAAAATTTATTTTATTGAAACAATTCGACTTTCTCTCCACGAAATTTTGTATCTGCAAACAAATTACGTTTATTCTTCGTCGTTTCTCATTGTCTGGATTCCTCATGCGTCGTACGGTGACGTAAGAGCGCAGCTCTTACTATCTCTATGACGCGGTACAGATTTATCGCGGAATCTCGTAGGAAATTTCTCGACAGAAACAACAGCCTTATGCGCTCTCATCATGAGATATCCAATCAGACGCGTGTAACGCGCCCGTCGCGCTTCTCGTCTAGTTTCAACATTACGGCTCGCTTACTTAGTTTACACGCGCGAAAATAAATGTGCGCGCTACCGTATACGCGCGAGTACGTCGGTTTGCACCTGGAAAACTAATCTCCGGTTACTGCTGCGGGATAATTGTGTTTGCCTTCCATTTAAGTTGTTTGCACATTTGTTTGCATCCTATAGCTTCTCTTTCAGACTAACTCGTCTTTAGATTCAGTTTGCCATCAGGCCGCCATTCTCCAGCGTACAACACCTTCCTTCTTCCTTCCTTCCTTCCTTCCTTTGCCATTTCTCCCTTGCTTTTCGCGACGTCGTATCTCGTACGATAGTCGGATGCTCCTAATTGTCTAATTAAATTGTATATCTGTTTTCTGTCGAGGTACATCAATTATTATTAATATTAAAGGCCCGAGATTATTTTAAAGAATATTACATATATTTTTTAAATTATTTTAAATTATATTACCTTATCTCAGTAACACTGCTTCAAAATGGTTGCTAAAGAGATAAAGAGGGTGTATCGTACACTTTACTAGTTTAAGGTAACAAATACCATCAATTTTTTTTAAATGTCTTACGCGAGTAATTTAAATACTAATGTCCTTGAAGGAATGTGCACGACGCGGAAACTATCGAGACGAGACTTTGATAGAAGGAAAATCGAATAAGAAAAGGACGAAGAAGAAAAGAAAAAATTAAATGAGATCGGAGTAAAGAAACGATAGATTCGCCTGATAAATTCCAAGGGAGTTCATATATAGCGATAGTTCTTTCTTGCGTCTAGAAATTTGGAAGAACAGGATTAAGTGTGCAAGTAGATAGATATATATTAACTGTAAACCTTATTTATTATAACAACATTTTTTTTTAATAATATACATTAATATTATGCATATTATATGCATAATATATTATATATTATATATTATATATTATATTTTTTATATTGTGTATTATATATATATTATATTATATTATATATATTTAATTCTATATTAACACAATATATATACATAGAACAAATCGACGTTTAATCGAGATGCATAGTTGTGTATGCATGCACGGAGCATGCGGTATATGTAACAATGTATACGACGGGTTTGCAATACGAGTAACAATTATTCTAGTTGTACAGGCGTGAACCTTAACGAGCGCGTACGGCAATTAATGGCGCACACCGCATGCCGCAATCATGATCGATCGCTGCCGCACGATTCTGGACCGCGCGCGATCGATGTCCGCGCGTTTTCCCGCAAGGATGCGTTTTCCCACCGATTGTGATGTACCGGATGCGGAACAGCGATAGATCGAGTCCTCTCGGGGAAAGTGCGCGATCGAACTTTTTAAGGCGCACAGGTGAAAGAAGCTCACTCGCGCGCCTCGACCATCGCTCGTGTTTCTCTCCCGTTTAGCTACCGTCTACGGGACACGAAGGAATGTCTCGACCCAAGATCCCACGCGGGCCATTAAGGTGAAGTTTCACGATTTGATCTATGAGGGGCAGGTAATCTAAAATAGCGTGACGACGGACTCGTTCGTCTTACTGATGCAAATAACGCGATCTTTCCCCGCCGTCGATTCGATGAAGCGGCTGTTTTGCGTGATACCAATAGATTAGAATAAATTTTAATAGCTTTTGCACGACTCGTGGTTGCTGTGAAATGTAATGATATACATATATGTAGAATGTCTCAAAACGTTCTATTTTGGCAGCATTTAGATCCGACTTTTGATTAATTCAAAGCGACTTTTTAAGCAAAAATATCAAGTAGGACTCGTTGAAATTAATGTCTATTAATTTTAGAGAAATGACATATATAAAACAGTAATTTCGACCTATACATATTAAAAATATTATACTTAAGTACATTATGTTGGAAGTTCTTAATTTAAGATAATTAAAAATCGATTCACGCATTTCAGATTGACAGAAAGAAAAGAGAGAGCGCTCAATTATATATACGCATGAAATAACCATCACGCTACCTTTTAATACCATATATCTATATATATATATATATATATATATATATATATATATATATATATATACATATGTACCGATATATATATATATATATATATATATGTACCGCAGCATTAACATTTACGGGAAACAACAGTTAATGATCACACCTATTACAGGATGGTTGTGGTACTTTCAGTATACTCATGCATTAAACACTGTGATGAATCAAATCGATCCACCGAAAGAGCTCAGCGGATCACGTATTTAATGATTGAAATCCGTGGAATCACAGTAACATTCGCGACGGATATTTGCCGATACGCTTCTATGAACAACTTGATTTTATTTTGGATTTGTACAATCCCAAAGCATTCGATTCTATATTATTTTAATTATTATTCCAAGCATGGCACAGGCGCTAAACCATTAAAAGGTCGAATAAAGGAATCGACATTTCATTAAAAATTCACTAATAAATCTTTGGCTTTTTAGACGAAAACGTTATTTAAAGAAACTTAAGGTAAAGAAATAAAAAGATCTTAGAAATATTTACCAAATTCTTTAAAAGACACTATAAAACGGCCTTTCCGCCTATATACTCTCTCACTAATGCTTGCAAGCAGAAGTTTTTCCATTTGTGTCATTACGTTTACAACTCGAAAGATTACGGCGCTGTCTTCGGGGTGAATCGGTAATTTACAACGAAATCACAGTCAGTGGAAGAACTTTAAATCGCACTTTCGCCACGATAATTATCGGACTCATAACGGCGCGGTCTTCTTTATTCAGGATGAGCCATCGATTGCGGGTGGGGCAGAAAAAGACCTCGACTTAAATTCGGCCGGTCAATTAGCGCTAATTAATCGTTTCTGCACGAGAGAACTTCCTAGGGTGCGGCGCTCTAATTTTTTTCCCCCTCCTTCATGCAACCACAAAATAGCCGTCTCCTGCCATCCTTTCTGAGTCCAAGCTGGATTGCTCGATGCTACAGTTCGGTTTCTGCTGAATAATACATAAACCGCTTTTATATTAAAATCAAAAAGTTGCTCGTCGTTTTTCCGGCCCTTTTTTTCAGCAGCTATGCTCGCGCCGGTAGGGCCGGTCGTGTGAATACTTAAACGCGCGCAGCTGCCACTTCGTGTTATAACGACCGTTTTTTTCAAGCCTCGTCACCCTTTCCCTTCCGCATTTTTCACTTTTTTTTATCTCCGAAAGATAGAGAGAGAGCGAGAGAGGGAGAGAAATATAGTCAGATGACACCAACCTTTCTTTCCATATATATGTATATACCGGAATTCTTCCATAACACGAGAAACGAGAACACACGACACTGGAGTGAAAGCGATGAAAAACGATTATGCGGTCCAATTAATGCCCCTTTCGTAATTATACAAGAGATTACTTTCTCGCCGATAATTCACAGTGTGGCCTTCATTTTTTTTTGCGCGCGATATTAACCATTAACCCGCCGCTTTCGCAACTTGCAGATTCGATTTGTTTCTGCAGCTTGCGGAATTTTGATATCAGTTACACCAGATTTTTTAAAAATCAAGTATCGATAAGCAAAAAATAAGAGATTTATTCGATGATATCGAGTTTATTCGATATAAATATCTGATTTGAGATGAAATCAGTCATCTTTTTTTAAAATAAAATTAATTGAAAAGCGATAGTCTTTCTGACTTGAGAAATTTAATGCATTTGTTGTTTTAAAGAAGTTTTTTTCTGTTTTTTTTAGTATATTTGTTTAAATCGTTAATATTAAAGCGCATTGTTTAATATTTGAATACATCACTGCACGCGCCCGAGTCATGTTACATTAATGTATTGAATACACCGCATACACACACGTTACAAGTATATAAACTCTGCTCCCTCCGATGCAATTTACTTTTTCCTCGTTCTCCACTCTCTTCGCCATGCAACGACTTTAATTTTCTCGGGAGAGCCTGTCCCGCTATATCGCCGTCGTAAAAAACTTGCACGGAAGAAAAAAGGTTGCGCGGCTCAATTATTCCGTCGTCTTCTCGCACGGTAATCTTTAAGATCCGGTCGAGTCGCTTGCACGGAGGACGGACGATTTCTGGTTGCACGGGACGAGGTACTTTGTTTCGCATTAAGAACCGCTAAACGCGCTTTTTGCCGGCCGCTTTGAATAAATTTCGTGGCCCGGCAGCTCGAAATGCCGATTCAACAACCGCGCCGGAACGACGGAAGCCGCGGGCGCGATCGCGCCGCGCCTTTATGGCGACGAAGTTATAATTGAGAAAAGTTTTCGGCTTGCACAAGATGAATATAATTTAAGCGTAGTCGTAGCCGCCTTGCGGATTATCGACCGAAAATTTATACACGGGTCGCGATAAACCACTCTTCATTGTCGCCCATCGTGAGCATGGAGAATTATGATTCGTTATACACGTTGCTTGAACATAGAGATATTCTAATTCATACTATATAATACATATATTGCTCACTTTAGCCTTAATTAAATAGATCTTGTAGAAATACACTATATAAACGAAGTACCTGTAGGTATATAATTATATATTGCACAAGTAATAAGTATTTTTATTGTACACAAGTATAAAAATTGCTGTTAAGTTTATTAACTTTGGCGATGTTTATTATTCCATTTTTCTATTAAGATTTAATTATTGTTTTAAACAAAATCTATCACGCATGAAAATTACTGATCAATACGCAATGAGAATTTGCTTTTGTAAAACTTAAATTATTATTTATTTTTTATGCACGCGTCCGACACGCAAGATCTTTGTGGTTGTTTAGTCACAATCGAGAAACACGATTTGTATACGTTAAGCCACGGTTGCTAAATGCTAAGTCCGACATTTTCTTGGCGCAATTAGATAACGGCGTACCGTTTCTCTTTCTCGTCACTCCCGCACTCTTTAATTACAGAGGAAGATTATACCGAACTCGATGCACGATGCACGGTAAATCGCCCATAATTATTACACATCAAATTCAGGATCTTATTCCTCTCGCGCGCAATTAACCGAGAACACGCGCCGTTCTCCATTCCCACGATGGAAACAAGATCGATGTGAATCTTTGCGGAAACCAATGCAAAAATAACATAAAATAGTATAAATATCAAAATTACCTTATATGTAAATTCTACAAAAATTATAACAAAATCGTTAATAGCACTTAAGATCACAGTACAATATTCTGCTTGTTTCCATGCATATAAAGATTCTGAAAATAAAATTGAAAATTGAGTATATCGTATCTAGATAAATTTTTTCCTAACAAGTTTTAGACGCAGTTTAAGGAAACTTCGTTATTTAAAAATTTTGTTCGGTATACGTTCTTCAACAGACGCGCCTATGCGCACCGATGCACTTCCCGCTGAACCGAGGGAAAGTTTCTCACGTGTGCACGTTATCTATGTACCGCGTGTCCTCTTAACGCGCCGATCTCTCGGCGGGCGATTCTCATTTATCTCGATCTCGCTTCGCGTCCTCAACGTGACTCAATCTTCCCTCACGTAAGGACCTCCACGTGAGATCCGGTAAAAGAGAGTTGCATCTCTTATTCCGCCGACTGCGCTCCGTCGTCCACCCCCCGGTCACGACTCTATCTCGTCGATTTCGAGGATCTTTTTGCTTCATCCTCTCGTTTTAGTGGGAATACGTGGCATGAACTTCCGCCGGGCGAGACGAACTGCACGCGTTCCTCGTAAAATGCTTTCCCGTCTAGAAAGCGCTTGATATTTCGTTATACGATATGTAGGAAACGTGTGGAGTAAATTTGACTGATGGCTCCGTAATCTCCGAGGTTATAATTCCACTGCAAATTTTACGGCGAGCGTAACTACGCGGGCATCAATCAATACGAGATGAATCTTTTTTTTCGTCGATTCTCAAATCGGTCCAACGAGGAGACGTCAAATATCACGTGATACATCATCATATATCACACTTACTCGCCGTTGGAGTATTAGAGTACCTAATATGCGAAGATTATCAACTTATTGCTAATGACACGTATTACGTTTGAAAAGGGATCATTATATTCATTCATCATTATATATAATTATATGCCATGATGAGAGATTTATTCCATTTTGCGTCGCAATATCAGCATCAACGTGAAACTTTCATCGATGATTTTTGATTCTAAAACAGTAATGTGATCTGATGGATCACATACACATCTAGTTGCGTACTGAAAGCGATCAATCGATTTATTCTGGGGCAAAAGGGTAAAAGTATAAATAGATTCGCACAATGTATACGCAATACGTTGCGTATATACATTATGGGACAAATAAATGGGTTAATTTAAATGATGAGAAGCAATGGATAAGAAGTTGTTGGGAAAGAAATTCAGCGACACGCATTACTATTCTCTATACACAGAGCTCGGTGATGTCTTCTTTCTCTTGGACTCGACGAGCATCGTCGCAACGATGCAATAAAAGTCACACTGTGTATCCCCCGCAGTTCGTTCGTATAATTAATGTAATGTTCGCGGCGGTTCTTTATGTTTAAATCCAGACGATATCGCAGCGGCGGCGGCCGGGCGAACGAGGTGAAATACGTAAGGAGACAAGAATGAGGCGGCGAAATGGGAAAAACGAGCGCGGCCGGAAGGGCACAATTGTGGCAGCTTTGCGGAAATTACGAGCTTAAAGGAGGACACCCGGGGAGATGAAACAACATCTCTCTCTCAAAACTTATACGAAATTAGATTTTCAATTTCTCCGCCTGGCCAGCGCAACGACCGCTCGTTGTTCTCTCCTTCTATCCTTTCTCTCTTTATCTTTCATCCGTGGCTACCCCGAAATTGCGGAGAAAATAGAAATGCCACTGCGACGAGCCATAAGCGGATGCAATCCTTTCGCTGGATTACAGGCGGGAAAGGGAAAGGAGTAGGGTTGTGACGAGAGAAGAAAAAAGGCGCTCTGCAACCGGGTTTATTTACATTTTCCTATATGGGTCGGCGCCGCGCTATCTCGACGCCGCGAGCGTGAATTGAAAATTGAAATTGCGAAACTAATTGTAAGTACTTAATCGCGGGAAAAAATAACTACTTGTCAACACTTTATCGTTGGCGACCTTGCAGATTTGCCACGTTATAAGAAATATACGATATACTTAAGTATCAAAATGAAATAGCAGCCGCATGGATATTACTGAATCTCCACCGATTCGAATTTACTCGAGATACATGCAAATAATGCTTCCAAAGATTAGACTTTATATTTTACAATCTTATAAAACTTTATTTTTTTTTGTCGCGTGCGTTTCTAGATTAATGTACTGATTCGGTTATATTTGGAGAGAGCTATAAAGACTATAACTTTGATGACGAGATTGTTAAAAGGCGTTAAAACCGTGCGAGAGTAATTTGACAATTGTACCGTGTACCGATGCTGGCCAATAAATCCGGCTTAACGAGATTAAAGGACGAACAAATTCGGTAGCGCCGGCACCATCAAACGTGTATTCGAGCAAAAACGAAGTTTTCGAGTTTTGCACGGTTACGCGCCGGACGAGCATTGTCGACGGTGCGGACACACCCGGTTACAGCCGATGACGGATAGGCAATATATACGATGCGATGCGATGCACAGACCAGCGTACCAACTTGAAATCGCTTTTTCTTATTTGCATAATTTACCGCGTCGCGCTACTCTACCCGGAGAACGGAGTATCGGCATCATTTACATAAATGGTCTCTTGAAACTCGCATTTCTCTTTATTCATGGATTTCATATATATATATTTACATTCAGAGAAAGAAGAAAGAATTTAGCAGATAATTTTTATTAGAAATTAGTTTTTAGCCATTTCCAATAGGGACGCGAACGGTGCAAGAGATTAAATTATTTCTCTCTCGTGCGGCTATAACAATACGAAATTCCCGCTGGGAGAAATCCGAACAATCCATATTGACGTGAAATTATCCCTATCGCATTGTCACGAACGTATGATGCAATTTTCCAACATATTCCGAATTGGTTGCATTTTGTAATATCACGAAGACCGCACCGACTGCAGTTTTCATCAAATGATGAAATTTCCAAATAAAGCATATATAATGCCAAAAAGTGCAAAATTCATATTATAAATTCTACATTAAAAAAAAACAAATTTATGAAATAAGTTTTGAAAAATATATATTGTATTTTATTTCAATATAAAAATATACTGATCTTGATAATACCGTATTACAAATAATATCAATTATTAGCAGAATTCTGGTTACGATTGCAGAAAATACGACTATATTCTCATCGAAGCTTTCTATTTTGATATCATATTTATATATATTATATAAGCTCACTTTATGTGGAGCTTATATAATAATAATAAACCAATTAACTGATCATGAACAAAACATTAATTTCAAACAGATATTGTTTATTATAACAATATGTTCACGGGTGCACACTTAAATTACACGCGGAAAACAATGAACAGTATATCATATATCATATATCTTTACTTCTTTTGCCGAGTGGATAACAATTTCACCCAAAGCAATTATCGCGCGGACATACCAATTGAATCTTTCAACGAGGTGTAAACAACGATTTTATTCCAATTTTGTTGCTAGTCGTTGTTGTTTATCAGTTGGTTATTGTTATATTTTGTTTAAATATTTGATCTGTAAAATTAACGTAAAATAATTCAGAAGCTTGCCGTGTTATTGCTGTATCCAATGTAAAATAAAAATCTAACACGAAATTCACACGGAATTAACTTTTGTTCGTAAATAACACTGGCGAGGAAACAATCAAAATTCCTTATTCTTGTTAAACAAAAGTTTCTGACCTGCCGCGGCAGCAACTCAATTCTGCCAAGTCAAATGTTGACCCGCTCCTATACAGCCATAACTAATGATCGTTCTCGATCTCTGCGAAGTACCGTTTTCGATCACAATGTGAGCCAACAACTCGAACTCGGCCGCTGAGAAGGCGGAATTCAATTCTTGAACTAATTAATCTTTAGATTAATAATTTCAGAGATAGACAAACATGTACAATTATATAACAATTTTTAGACAGTAGAGAGCTTAACATAGCATTGATTCGACCGAACAGATGGAATAATCGACAATATTGTCTAAATTTAGAATTGATAAAATTTGATTTGCTGAAAATTATTCGCAAAAATCTCACAGCGTAGAGTAGTTTAAATTCCGCTGTAAATGTACGACCGCAGCTTAAAAACATATAAACTTGTAAATTTGCAGCAAATTCGCCAAACACAAATATCGTAATATATGAAATGTATCATAGTTACAAAAATGAGAGCGCATTATAATAGGAGACCCGAAATTACTCGTAGTATTAATACACCCCATCTCGATGCATAGCTGAAGCCAAACAAATTTATGTCGACTGCAGCTGGCATTTTTATTACCTATTCCAGCGCCGCAAATGGGAGTATAAGTCACGTGTTACGCTGTATATCCGATATATAATCTGAATCTATTGTAGGATCGAACGAAGTATGATTGTACCAGGCATTCTAATGCTCGTCATCTGTAACAAGTACGTCACGATTATATGCCAATCGGAAAGCAGATAAGCCGATTATTTATATCAAAATCTTCTTAGGTATATAAAAATAGATTTTTAATTTCGTATTCGTATTCGCGATCGCACTTTCGCGGATTTTTAATTTCGTATTCACGATCTCACTTTCACAGATCGGATTTTAATTGGCAGCTTTCGGCAGCAATCTGACAAAGTGGCGTTAAATCAAGCAGTTTATACGACTCCGTCGAATTGCGCGGGTCAGTTGACTGTGTCCTCGATGTCATATTGACTTTGACAAAGCGGTCCCACGGCATTCCTGACAAGGTTGTTCACCAAAGACCAGTCAAATCATATTTCTGACGCTTAAAAATTCATGTCGTTCCTCGAAAATCTTGATCTCTCGGCCGACCGTTTTGCATTTTCTTTGTTCCATGTTCATCAGTAGTACAAACATTTCAAACTAATATCCCAAAAAATAGTCGAAAACAAGTAAAAATTGGCGGTAAGACTTTCTACACATCTGAACTACGTTTGACGTCACAAACCATTTATACTCGTGTATTTTTATACGCGATGTATAGCATAGAGATTTAGCTAAGTGCCAAGATTAGCGTTAAATTAAACGACTGTGTCGTCGCTGCTAGAATGTTTAACGATCTCGCAAATCGGGTAACGCGCGTAAACGCGCGAAAAGGGACATATCAATTTAATAAATCTCGTCGTAAGCTTTGACGCGAGACGGAGAAATCCGCGTTAAATCGCGGCGACGGAGGGGGCAAACAAACATGCGGAAACGATGAGCGACAACGAGGGGGTGAGCGAGAGGAAGCCTATATTTCGCTCGTATCCAAGGCCACGTCATGAATGCGAAAACCAAGGAGGAGGACGTGTAACTTATAGCCGCATTACTTTCGCCACACCAGAATCCCATAGAGACACCCCTTCTTTTCTCTTTCGCGTGCGCTCTCTCTCTCTCTCTCTCTCTCTCTCTCTCTCTCTCTCTCTCTCTCTCTCTCTCTCTCTCTTCTTTCTTCTCGTTCGTATAGGCGCCCCCGACCTTCTTCCTTTAAGCATATATTTCCGGCACAGTGACGCCGGCGCGCGCTATTCTTTTGTTTATCGCGCTGTATGTACGTAACAACGAGAAACCGGAGCCTTCGGCCAATTTCCCCGCGCGTTTCCATAGCTTTACGCTCGGTGCTACAGCGGAAAATATTCGTCACAAATAATGCCGTGAAAATTCTGGAAAAATAGCTCGCTATTTACTTGCTTTGAACGATAATGTTGACCATACTTCAAATAAATATCGTCGCAAAACATCTGCATATGCATGGTAAAATACCCTTCGTGAACAATAATGACCCTGCATTTAATTACACGATGATGGATCTATGAAAAGCTCCGCGAGTCGTGAAAAAAAAACAGGAAAATTGCATATCAATGATTCCGGGAACGGAAACAATCGATCGTGAGATGAATTTGAAATTACATGTATGCATTCAGCATACAATTAACGTCAATCCATATGAGAAAAGATGATATACGTCTTGGGTCTTTGTCTCTCTTTCCTTTTTCTTATTACGGGCTATTCCAGAAATTTAAAGCCGCGAAAGCTTTCCCGGTTATTCCAGCAGTATTATACCGAAAAAATGTTAATAGGGTAGTTTCATGTTGCCATTTCTCCCAAGGGCATTCTCGGGCTGCGGAAGGCTGTTTGCAGCGCGGCGCTGCTGTCACGCGAAAATAGAAGATCCAGGTATTTTCTAGCGGGATAAAGAATAATAAAGCGAAACCGGATATTTTCTACGGTGATCTCGAACTGTCGCTGAGAGGGATCTTCCGGGCGGAATTTTGTCGCTGGATGGAAATAATGTATGCAAATAGCGTATGAATACCAGTCTGCAATAACTCCATTCTGCCCTTAAAATCGTGTCATTGCGTTCGCAAAAATATTACGTATTTATTGTAGCCAAATCGTGTACTGGATTTCAAATGAATAGGTGAAAAATATGATATTGAATTAACTCTCCATTGTGCGCGCGTAGGATGTATTTTACATCCCTCTCACAACAGCTTGTAAAAAATGAGTGCTCCGAACTCGTTTTAATACAAAACCGATTATTGAAGATACGTGCAACAGTCAACAATATTAAACAGAAAGCAAAAAATATTAATTATTGGTTTAACATTTATAGCATAAATAATGAGGTGTGATTTACACGCACTCTTTTACGTTTCAAATTTTCACGCGTTCACTGAAGGATTACCCCACATCCACATCTATTAACATTATATATATATATACGTTTACTTACTAATTAATAAATAATGGCGATGTATACATTCTGCAGCTATCTTGACTTGTGAACGAGAACATGAAAGTTACACAGAATAAAGGAGTTCGGGATGGTAAATGTGTATATAAGCGTGTGGATATACAAAGACGTATGTGGATACAGCGGGGTGCGCTTGGGAATGGAAGACGGAAGCCTATAACTTGGCGCCTGGGAGTTTGCCGGGAGGGTTCAGTAATTTGCATAACATCGCGAGTATATTTAGAGGATAATCTGCGATAACTAACTTCTCCTATTCTGCTTATCGCTAAGTAATAATATAATAAAATAGTTACGTGCCCTTTTACACGTTACGTCGCAAAAAAACGAGACTTCTCGACCACGCGAAATGGTATTTGTCTTTTTGCGACACAAAATCCTGTATAAAAGTGTAGAAATAATTAACATCATGCATACATTATCCTAAAATACCATTATTGTGAAATATTCCGCCGAAATATTCGGGAATATACGCGAAGTTTCGAAAAATGTGAACGGAGTACCGTTGCGCGAAGATACATGATCAAATTTACATACCATGAACGAGATACCCTTTTCGAACTAATAACAAATTCAACAAAAGGGATACGGCCGAAGCTCTCTGCGTATACATATTCGCTTATTTGTTTCTGCGAGATATTTACGCAGGAACAAGTCATACGACACTGTGTGTCAGGCTTAGTCGGCTAGCGTACTCCTTGCGCGAACAAGCGTATCCCTAATTCGATTTAGTAGCCGTCGTCGTCGAATGGAGCACTTACCGACCACGCAAGTTCCTGGATGTTGCTCTTACGGGGGGGCATTTACGGGGGTCCGCGGAAATCGATATTCGTGTGTGTTACTCATGTGGATTAAGGGTCGTCCAAGCCGTTCTACGTGCACACGAGCTGATCCGTGACTAAGAGAAAAGTTTGCCCCGACTGCTCTCTCTCGCACACTCGCGCTCGTTCGCGTGAACCACCAAGTTTCGGTCGTGCACCAAACTGCAGGAAGCTGCGAAATCGCGCTAGAGAGAGGTATAGTCGCGTACTCGCCGTAAGAACGAGCCGGAAGCTCGAATGCCGTAAGGGCAGTTTGCTTCCGATAGCATCGGCCGCTGACAATTGCGGAAATGCGGAAGTGTTCAAACGTGCTGCAGTCAGAAAACTTCGCCGGGAGATTGGCGAATTTATGTTGCCCAAGTAAGTAAACCTTCTAACATCCGATGATCACCGCGATTTCCGCGATAAGAGAGAGAGTTTCATTCGGTCCTTCTAGAAGTTATCAAGAAAACGTTTCGTAACCCAATGTCTTTCTCCCCTGCTAAAAACGCAAAGAGATGCAAACGCACATACACTCCCTCGCAGCCTCTCGCGTTTTTGGAGAACACTTAAAACGTTACCGCGAAAACGGCGTCGTAAATCGCGCGGCCGCACGAAAAGTTGGCGACCGCGCACTCGGGCCGGCCGTAATTCACGGCGCTCTTGGCCGGCAATTTATAATCCATCGAGAGCCATCGTCCGGAGCGGTGGAATACGGAGCTAGGCGCACAGAGCCCGTATGTAGTTTCCGGCTCTTCTTTTATCTGCGTCGTGCGTTCTCGCCGCGGATATCCGTGAATAACAATGGACCACCGTCGCACACTCTTTTTCGAGCTCGGCCCCGGCCCGGTTATTTTGCCACTCGCGCGGAGAACGCGCGCTTTAACAACGGGGGCGGAGATAAATGTGCGTGCTCTGGCCGTGCGCGCGTGTCGCGGCTAGTTGGACGGGTGAATGATGGAAAGCCACGTTTTCCGATTCCCGAGATATGTTGTCCCGCGTGACTTGACGCCCGATCTAGCACAATGCTACACTATGTCAATCTTTTCAGTATAGAATTGTTATCCGTTAATTTGTTTGCGTTGATGGACATATTATTTTGCATGTCGATATCAATGAAGATCTAGCCGATGCTAATTATCCATTAAGAGTGTTAAACGTCAAAATTGTTTTTCCCCCTTTTCTTTGTTCTTTAAAACTTTTACGTTACACGATTGTTACAAATGGAAGAAAAAGTTTTCGTAAATAACTAATATACTTTACTGCGTGGAATAACCAAAATGATTATCCTTATTCGAGTACTGCTCGAACACTGTAAGTGAAAAGGGTTCGAAAGGAGCTATTTTAATTGGAGATATATAATTGATGGGCCATCAATAACTCGATTCGTGACTCGGTTGCCCGTAATAGGCTACTATGCTCGCCGAGAGAGCTCATACGTCGTAATTGGAAAGAAGTGAGGCCAGCATAGGACAGCAAGAGAGTAAGACAAAGAGAGACACGTGGAAGGAGATGGATAGCGCGAAAGGCAAGAGCGAAACTCTAAGGTTTCTAATGCACCGATCATCACCGCCAGGGGACCGACCTTAATCCATCGATTTGTCCGTTTGCTAATGTTGCGCCGCCTCTACCGCTTTCCTCCGTGTCCCGAAGGAGAAAATGCGATTACCCTCCAAGCTTGCTAGAGAAAGGATGCACTTACCGGGAGAAAGAGAGCATTTGCGTATTGCTCAACGACGCTCCGGATGCTCAGCAGGTCGGCCCGTTATTCTTGACTCGACCAGTTTTGACGCGATCACACGCTCATTTCTCCGTGAGCCAGATGCTAATATACCTACACCACTGGAAGCGATAAAAAGCGATGAAAAGTGTAACGACAGATGTATAATTTGCCACTAGATGTAACCTTAATAATTTGGTTAATCGACTACGTCTTGATCGATAAGCGTCTTACTCTTTCTCAAGTGTAAAGCATGATTAGTCACTTTTTTTTTATTAAGAGCGGAAAGCTTATTTTTGCGAGATGAATTATTCTTTCGAGGCGATAAAAACCTGAAATATAAAAATAACATCTATCATTCTCCTGGATTTCAACTGGATCTTTTTATGATTTATTCGAAGATAAATTACTTCCGGCAAAAAAACTTGGGCGTCCACTTATACTGCTAAATTGACTGATTTATAATCCACTCTCCTCAAAGGTAATGATTTATTTCTTATAACGTAACGTGATGTATAATTCTACAGACTTCTCTCTGCTGGTGTGTATAAAAGTATTGAATTTTTTCTTCTCGAAATAGAGTACGTTGTTTGACGTTAATCACACGCCGGCAATACATTGCGTGATTTCTCTAATTGGGACAATCTTCTCACTCGAAGCTAGGCTTTTTCATACCGCACAAAACCGCAAGTAATTTGAAGATCAGAGCTGAAACATGAAAAAAAAATTGCACAATTACTCACGAAATACGCTGCCCATACTCTCCCACTCCTCGTGTAATACGCGGTACATTCCGCCGGTCGGAAAGTTAGATCGTGTTGATCCTTCGAGGATCGTCCGCCGGAACTTCCGTTACCTTAAGTAGCTAGTTCCACGGCGACCAGAACGAGGGAAGTTTTGAGTTCCTTCGTGAAACCGCGGTAGTATAGC
Source organism: Temnothorax americanus (assembly GCF_048541705.1). Lineage (NCBI taxonomy): Eukaryota > Metazoa > Arthropoda > Insecta > Hymenoptera > Formicidae > Temnothorax > Temnothorax americanus. Next base: position 2,014,303 of record NW_027509751.1, read on the forward strand.
TGGTCTAGAGGATCTAGAGGAGAGTAGTGACTCCGGAACCTAGTTGTGTCTCGCATCCACCTGCACCTTCCTCTTCTTCTCGCGGAGCCTTCCCGGGGAGCACCTATCCCGGGCAGGACTTGAATAATGATACCAGCGCGTTCGGATGGACAGGTTTAAGGACGGCTCGTATCGCTTTACCAGCCAATTCGGCGAACCGAGAGCAATACGATGCTCCTCCGCGCGCGCGCAACTTCATTAAGCGATTTCTCGGATCTGTCTCGTTCAATTCCGTCGTTAATTAATCATTTCCTGTGCAAATGCGAATGTGGAATACCCGATTTGATTATGTAATCGCTTATGCGAAAAAGGACATCTTATTCTGCATTTGCTGTTTTATACATTAAATTTGTTTAGTTACATATATATAAAATGACCATTTTGTTATTTTATTATATTTTATTTTGTCGAAAACTCTTATTTTATTGACAATGTTATGAAAAATGCTTCGCAGTCACATTTAAAAAATTTGTTTTAGTAAAAAATTAAAATCCAATTATGTGAGAAAAAGAGTATGTAGATCAGAGTGTTGAACCCTATTGCATTTATATTTACGTTCGCCAGATCAATTTGGCTGCATCCGTGGAGCCGTGAGAAAGATCGATGTTCCAATGAATTCTTAATGAAAACTGAGTGGATTGGGTTTTTACGCGGTCATGTTATCGCAACCAGGGAAGACAGGAGTTACAAGCGATCGTAAATCACACATACTATAATAACGCAACAAATAAGATTACAATTTAATTTAGCTGATTGATTACTTACTAATATTTTTACCCTTCTTTGTCGCCACATTATAAATCTAGATATTTTAATACTCTATATATATGTATATAAAAAGGGAAAGAGATGGAGAAACATTGGGTTTATACAAGGGAATGGAGGGAAAAAGATTTTTGCAAACAATTGAGGGCTTCTTTAAAGTCCTGAGCTGCCACAGGTCTAAATGTCTCGAATATCGCAGACAGATTAATGTGCTACTAAACTCACCGTGCCGATATATATTCGCATATATGCATACGTTTGCGTTCGACGAGGTTTTATAGTGTCTCTAAATTTTCCTCGATAAAACCGGTGAAATTTATGACCCTCCGTCAGCTAAAATGTGCGCTCTAATCCAGCATTAGAGTGACTACGCACACAAGAGAAATGAAGGGTAAATTTGCCGCAAAATAAAAAGCTTCCTAAATAACGATCGTGTATATAATTTGATGAAGAACGGATTAACCGACGTGTATTGTAGACAAGTAATAAACAATAAAATAATAAAAATTCACAATAAGTGTCGAAGAGAATCTATACATATGTTATACAAAATGTCGCGATATATAATATAAATACGGTTTTGAAATACGATAACAACTTTCTGTATTAAGAGGCTTTTGTGAAATCCACTTTTTGACACAACATGTATCGCAAAAATTGGAAAAACCACGTTACGGGAAACTTGATTACTTAAAAAACAATTACGAGCACAATCTGTTGATACAAAATATGCGGTTACACAGCATATGCGCAAACGTGACTCGTTGGTTTCGACGTGAATGGTTGGGCACGCGGTAATATATATATAAAGCAGAGTTACGCGTTCGCTGGGGTAATTATGATTCGTTGTACTCATATGTAAAGTTAATTGGCAACGACAAATCCGCATTTTTACGGTGCAAAGCCGTTCTTTTAAATTACGTAGTCATTTACGGGTATCGAGGTGCATGCCCAAACTTTCGTAATTACCAACGGAAATCGATTATTGTGGCACCTGGCGAGGCATACACATTTACGCAGTGGTGATTAAACATTCAATTACCACCAAAATGATTGCGCTTATACTCGTTTTGCGCGCGCGCGTTTGCGCGTCCAAGTCTCGAACTCGTATAATCTGATACATGAATTTAAACGACTGGTCGGTTGCTGCAAATTAATCCCTTCCGCTCGTATTATTCCGATCGCGTTAACGACACTACTATGCGAATTGACACGTATCGACGCTATCACGCTCAATTAAATGATATACGCTCGTTGCCGAATTCTGATTAAGTACCCAGATTCAATATTATATTGTTTTATTTTGTGTCACCGATTTATCTTTATGTCAGCTCGAATATGTCTCGTAAAATTGCAATATCGTTTCGCAAACAGCAAATTGAAAATTTCTGCTATTGTTTATCCAAGGCTAGATCACGCATTTGCTGGATTATTTTATAATTATCGCATTTTTTATCATTATCCCTAAGTCTGTACATCCGATTCGAAACGCGAAAGTTAAGCCGTGTTACATGTTTTCTGTAAAGTTTTTTTAAAACGAAAAGAAAAAAAGACTATATTTAAAAAATGTATAAAAGCGTTTAAAACATTTTTGTGTATGTACATACATACGTCACACATGTTGGCGTCGAGTGTTTTTCCAACTCATAAAAGTTATATACAAATAAAATATGCATGTAAAAAAAAAGAATACATGTCTCTTATTTTGCTATCCAATGTTTCCAAAAATCGTCTGTTTTCTCGTAAGTGCGTCTGCGTTTTAAAAAACAGGCCGCTGTACCGGGTCATTCATAGCGAACAAAAGAGAAAATCGATATACTAACACTCGCGTCACCGGACCGCCGATGGGTTCGATAGCTCCGTAACTTCGTTAAAATAATATTTGCGTACCGGCGCAATCCGTGTCGTACAATGCAGGAGTGGTCTCCCGTGACAGAGAACGACGACGAGCAGCTCTCGTTAGCTTCGGGCGTTTCGCACCCGCGGGAGTTACCGCCGCGCGCATTTCGAGCCCCGTCACCCGCAAATGGAAAAGCAATCAGCGTTGTCTTCAATACGTCGAAAGAATCGAGACATATGGAGCCCGGAAACCGTGGGGGACCTATATTTGACGCTTTTAGAAATCATTGTCGCGCACTCGCGCGCACGAGGCAAAACAAACCGAGAAAACGCTAAGGACGTTAAAGAAATATCATTAATGGATCATTCCCTTTTCGACGTGTTTCTTTTGCTCTCGTTTCATTTCCTTCTCTCTCAATATGACTCGCACTTCTTCGCGGGGAACTCATTGTACAAAGTGTAATCAGAAAAAGGAGTATGTGTGTGTTTTCTTGCGAGCAGCTGTATAAAATGTTTGTCATTTTACGCTGCCCGTAAGACGTGTGTAATCCATTAGGAGCGGCGTTAAAACTGTAGCCAACAACAATGTATCGTATACGTCTGAAACTTTGTGCGGCGTACCACCTCTCCTCTTTCTCCTACATCTCCTTGTTTTTCGTGACACCAAACAGATCTGTAAACCAGGGCACGATGCACTCTGATTTCATAGGATGCAATCCCGGTGTCGGCAACGCGCGGGCAACGCACTCTCTCGCAGCTAGCACGGGAATGCTTTTTGCATTTTCCGAAATTAACGCCCGGCGCGCGGACAAAACACGATTCGAGAGCGCGCATTGTCCAGGAGTAACATGATTTTTGGCGCTAACGCGATTTGCGCATTCGCCAAGCCGCTCAGTGCAATGCGACACAAAATCACGCGTGATTAACGTGTCGTCCCTTTTATCTAACGTATTAAAAAAAAAAGTCTGTAAATGTGACGCGTCAAATTTGCGATGGAATCAGCGGAGTTTGTAACGGACGATGAGAAAGGATGATGAAAAATTCCCTGGACTTGCGACGCTCATATGTAAGATTGCATATGTAGCATTTCATATTCCATGTCTTCATCTATGATTCGCGGCATTGGGAATAGATTACGTATTTGCCTCAATTGCTGTAATCAGTCAGCACAACGTTTTCTATTTCGCCTGATATAATTTATATCGTCCCAATAATAAATGTTGAATAACGTGCAATTCGATTGTGTTCATACCAGACGGAAGTCATGAAATTTAATTTAACGATTTTGTTTAGAAATATTACAATTTCAGACGCTTGATTATACAGCTGTCTTTTCATTGGTCTCCATAATTTGTTCTGAGAGTAACTATTTTGATGTTACATTATAAGTAATATAGTATTGTACTTATACCGAGGGTTTTAAATAATATCTTGTACTATTTTCCAATATTTTGATATTTTTCTTTATATTTAGGATTAATATGCAACTGTTTCTCGAGAGAAAAGGATTACGATAAAAATAACACACTCAAAATAATCACTTGAATCGAATTGGAAGCAAAAACCCAATTGTCGTGTTTCTAGTGTTAATTTTCTTGCTCCGGAATATCCGTTCTCGCTCGACTTCGGTGATGGATTAAAAATTTAATATCCTGTTTCGCAAGTTCGCGCGAGCCCACGATACGGAGGCTTCTCGGGGGAGAAAGGCTATTTTCACGGAGCACCGAAATGTTACATCCTAATTCCGTTTTATGTCCTTTATGCACTTTTTTCATCCTCGAACGTCTCTTCTTTACGCCCTCGCCCAACAGGCATCCGTATAAGCACTGTAATAGATTCTCGAGTATAAAGATAAATCGTAGTTATGTTTTACAATTTTCGTGGTAAAAATTTATTAGGTACGTATCTTGTTTTGTAGAGCTAGAATTTAGAATAAAGAATAACACAAATTTATGTACTCATACTCAAATAGATTCTAGTTTCCAACGAAAATAATCTCAACACGCTTATGTTTCAAATATGAAACATTTTGAAAAGTGCATCATAAATTTATCTGGAAAATCCGATAATATTGGATACTCTAGTTTGATAATTTAATTTAGAGGATAATGAGGATATCGATTTATTTTAATTGCAACACTCTGTATACTGCTTTCACAGATGTATTTTATCTTCTTCTTTTCTCTCTCTCGCTCTCTCTTTCTCCCTATCTATCTCTCTATCTCTGTATCTATCTCTCTATATCTGTCTCTATCTTGTAGGACACATTCTCTGGCAATGGTCAATCCGCGCAAGCGCATGTACATACATATGTGCTCGTGAAACATCGTATATGCGATCGAGCGTTCAATGGAATCGCACAGACTGGCCGCGCGTTATCCACTTTAGCGGATAGCGGCGCGGAGCGGATCCTAAATTGAAGTTTCGAATTAAACCGTCCGGATGATCCGTCTCATCTGCCGGAGTCGCTTTAAGGCTCGCGCGCGCAATTTTGTTGCCGGCAAACATGTCGCCGCCGTGGAGACTAGCCGACTTTAATGTGAAATTATGGTCCCCCGGAATTAATTTGTCGATTCGGGCACCGCCTCGGGGAGCGAGGCGACGCGACGAAGCGGAGGTGTCGAAAAGAGGATAAACATGGTGATGAATATCTAAATTACTCATTACTGAACTTGTCCGTTACTCGAGTCGCTTGATTAAACACGAATAAAAGTATAACGATGAAACAAACCGGCTTGTATTATAGTTCGGTAAAGTGATAATTGACAACAGACGGCATGTTGCAATAATTAATTGTTAAACATGATTAATTAAATTACAATGAAAATGATCTATATTGCGCTAATTAAGATTGATAAAACAATTTATATCTGAAAAAACACAGTCTTAATCTCATCTTATATTTACGCACGTGAGAAATACGCGAGGATCATGTATTTTTACTCGCAATACGCAGAGTGTCACGTTTTGTTTCATCTCGAAAACCCCGTATCCGACTCGCTTCGGGGACGAATAAATCGCAGTCACATGTTCACCGGTCATCTTCTTATCCAGCGGGGATGTCTCGCACACGGCGGCGGCGGCGGCGGCGACAATTTTTCGCGATCTCGTTTGACGCGCGACAGCGCGAAAAAGTGCATTCGCGCACCTATGCGCCGAGGTAACTGCATTCAACGCACGTCCCGCGAGTTTATCTCGGCAAAGAGGGGCTGACATATTGGGATCGTTCTGGTCGTCTGGCCGCGTTTATGTACCCTCTCTGCGTGCCAGCTCAGTGCCTCAAATGGGATCGTCCTTTTAGTTCTTTCTCTATCCTCTTTTTTTTCTTCTGCTTAAGCGCAACTTCTGGCGGTTAGGCTACTTCTTAAATCCACGAATATTATCATTTAAATCTTTTTCATCTATTTTTATTATTATATGATCATAACAGATAATAGTAGCAATAAAAGTAACATAAAAGTAGCAATAAATTAAAGCAAATATAAAATTCCAGTATTTTTCAGGCATGTTTGTATCGTATTTTCATATACCTGCTTTAAATTACGATTAATAAAAATAAAAATATATTTAAAAAATATTTTACGTGTATATTAGCCAATCATTATTTTAATATCGGGCATAAAAATAGTTTTTAAAGCAAATTTTAATAATTTGGCCTAAATATTGTGCTTTTTGAACGAAAGAGATTTTTGTTGGCGAATGCATTGCAGTTAAAGAGCATCTGGTTGATTGTCTTAAAATAGATCATCTAGGATTGTGTGCGTGAAACTATTGAATGCATGTGAAAACAGTGATAAGCAACCAATATTTACTGATAACTTATTGCATCGATCGAATGGCCAATATTGAAACTAATGCGACGTGTTATCTGTCGTTAACCATATTGAATGACAATTTTGTAGAACAAATCGATGAGAGCGCGTTAGCACGCAAAAACATCGGTTTACTGAAGCAGTTTGAAACGAAATTGCTGAATCCAATATTGCATTGAAAAAAATATGTCTCGCGATAACGGGAATGCTAGTTTCGCCATTTGTTCGATTACAATATATTGTTAATCTAAATTGCAGATTTTTATATAAATTTTAATCTGGCAAACCTGTTTTTATTTTTACACGCGATCCATAATTGCGTTTGTGTTTACTATTATCTGTACTTAATAAATTTTTATTGCAAGATTATATAGAATAGCATTACATTAAGCTAACACAATACAGATACCGTTAGATAGTCTTATTATCCATTCATTAATCTTAATTTACATCTAAACCATGCATATCCATACGTTTATTCACGATATCTAGGCAACCATTATAATTATGCTGTTTTCTCGTTATACAGGTGTAGGATGAAACAATGGAGACAGGATTTGCCACCGACTTCCGTTATAATTACTTTCCACAATGAGGCACGGTCTACGCTACTCAGAACTGTCGTCAGGTAAATTAGAAATAATTTGACTTTACATAAAATGCAAAACAATTATGATTGATATTTAAATCTATCATTTTTCGAGCTTTTTCTTAAGCATTTTATAAATATATAGATTTATATATATAATATTATATATATATATATATATATATATATATATATATAGAAAAGTATTATATAAAGAATATATATTATAAATAATTTTGTATATAAATAGACAAAGAGATTGTATACATTTATTTCTTTTGTCTCAAATTATAAAAGTATAAAAGAAAAGAAAAGAAATATGTACAAAAAGGAGGATTAGTAAATTTCGCAAAAGTATGTATTAAATATGTAGGTATTCGTGCGATCAAATTCTCAAACGCAGAGTAATTGCCAATGGGGGCAAATTCTCACGCGATCGTAGATAGTATATGTGCACCACGGCGATCTTCAATTCTCGATGCATCAACGGGTTGCGAGAAGCGCGAGAGGATTCTCAATTCGAGCCGGAAGTGGGCGATAGCGATGGAAAGCATGCAATGGAATTTTCTAATCGTCGTTCCATCGTTTTATTCCTCGCACTTATTATGCGCTCGTACACACGGACGTGACGAACCGAAGAATTCGAGAGAGAATCGAGAAATATCTTCAATATATAAACGATAATCAGATATGTGAAAAAATTTAAATTGTTTTATTTTCTGAAATGAAGAATATAAAGAAATATCAAAATCTTTATTTTGATTGATAATATAAAAATTAATTTCATGCAACTTGCATTTATAACGCATATTTTTTTTAAACATCTCACATTTTTTTACGTAGGTAATAATGAATAAGCGAAGTGCAAAAAAGAATAGTAAATTGTTCTAGAGGTCTATGGCTTTACTAGTTTTCACTCAGCTATGTTTGGATCTTCCAACTTTATCGCTTTTTCAATTTTGGCAATTACTTAATTCTCATAATTGTTAAGTATGCAAATTATAAATTTGAACATTACTTTCTCACCATTTTTAAGTATGCAAATTATAAATTTGCACATTGCTTAATCAACATTTTATTTTGTTCATAAAGCTTCCTCTATGAAGAAGCCAAATTAATAAATATCTACTAATAATTATGCATAAATAAAACAGGCTTCCTCATTAGAGAAAGCTTTATGAGCGAAATAAAATGTTGATTAAGCAATGTTCAAATTTATAATTTGCATACTTAAAAATTATGAGGAAGCAATGTTCAAATTTATAATTTGCATACTTAAAAATTATGAGGAAGCAATGTGCAAGTTTTTACTTGCCCGCACTTAAAAATTATGAGGAAGCAATGTGCAGGTTTCTACTTGTTTTTTCATGCTTTTAACATGATTCTGTCCATTTTACCGGTATCATTTATCGTCTATCCGGAGACATAAATCATTACATTTTCTCATAAAGCGTCCTCGTATTAATTAAAGCATTTTTTACTACGCGACGTCATGCCGAGGAAAGGAAAGTACGAGGATCCACATTACTCGCCGGAGGTAGCCTCCGTGCAAAAGTTGCTCGAAGTTCTCTCGTCGAACCGGAAGAAGGAAGCAGGCAAGAGTCGGAAAATTTATTTAACTCCGTAACATGGCGGCGCGGCGTCAGGAAAATATATCGGGCCGTATCACGTCGACTCGATGAAATTAAAAGGAAGTCTTAATTACCACGACGAGACCGCACTTCACCACCGTCTTGATGTGGAGCGTGAAATTCTTCGCGATTTTAAATCTTGTTTTTTTCCCAAAAGTTAAGATGATATCTTAACAGTTAACGATATCTTAACCAACGGAGAAGAAATTTATAGAACAAAATATTTTATGGATACGATTATTGATAAAATAGTTGACATTCAGGATTTTAATTTAAGAAATGACCGTAAAGGTGAACTTTTTCCATCAATATGAGAGAGTTTTAATTAGTGGAGAGAGCCCTAATTATTTGCTATAATCCTTTTAAACTAAACTTACGAGAATAAAGGAACGGGGCAATACGAGAACGTTCAAACAAGGGACAAGTGGTGCACAAAGTCCTTGAAACTTTGATAAAAGATTCAATAGGACAATCCCCGAAGCTTCTGTTCTTCTCTCTTAATCTCAGTTTATTCGACATTAATCGACTGGAAAAGTTTATATAGAAATGAATGATAGGATTCAGGCGTATTGAGCTTTTAAATTGAATAGAGAGAAAGAAAAGTATTACATTAAAAAATGATCTTACGTCAATAGTAATATTTAAAATATTACCCTAATTAATAGTAAGATGCATGTAATAAATAATTAATGAGGTAGAAATAAAAAAAGAAAAAATTAATACAGTATAATTTTATCTACGTATAATTGTTATCCTTTATTTAATTTATTATGTATAAAATTTTTGAAGTTCTAAAATAATAAAAAAATATAGTAAATAGTAAAAGAATAGCAGTATTATTAAATATGTGAGAAGATTAATATTTAACTTTAAATTAAAAGTTTTTGCTTTGCTTTTAGTGTTCTGAACAGAAGTCCCGAACATCTAATCAAGGAAATTATTTTGGTGGACGATTTTAGCGACCATCGTAAGTAGTTTTATGTACTAGTTTATGTATTAGTTTGAATTTTCGAAAAACGTAATATTACTTTCCTTCCAAGAAATTTAAAAATTCTGCTTTTTAGTCAATTTATAATGCATAAAAAATATAATATAAAATAATCTGTAATAAAATCTGATATATCTATATTATAGAATTAGGAATGATGAATTACTCGCGGGGATCAAGCCGCTATGAGGAGAATACTGCATATAATATTTAATGGAATTTAGTGTAATTAAAATGCTAATTATATGTATATTCAATTACGGAAAATTGTGTTTAATGTTACATTTAATATTGCGTTTAATACTATTAAAAGGTTGATGACCCACGGCTAGTTCGTCATTTATGACGTTATTTACCGCTCAGAATGGCATTAAATTATAATCTTGAAATTTAAACTTATACGCTCAATCTGGAGTTTGTATTTTCTTAACAAAAATTATTATGGTGCCTTTTGATTGAGAATGGATATATAATATTGAAGATATAGTAAATTACAAATAAGAATTTTCAAAGCGGTAAATGTAATGTCTCGCAATGGAGTATTTAAAATAAAATAAGTTTAATCGACGTAAAATTAAAAATGTTGATTTGTTTGCAGCCGAGGACGGCGAGGAGTTATCGCGAATCCACAAAGTTCGTGTGATCAGAAACGAGAAGAGAGAGGGCCTAATGAGATCGCGTGTCCGCGGCGCGGATGCAGCTACCGCAAGTGTGCTAACGTTTTTGGATTCGCACTGCGAGTGCAACGCCGACTGGCTCGAACCACTCTTGGAAAGGGTGGCCGAGGATCCGTCGAGAGTGGTGTGTCCTGTGATCGATGTAATCAGTATGGATACTTTTCAATATATCGGTGAGTGTCAGTGATAAAATTCGATATTCTTTAAAATTGCATGTCTGTAGTAAAAATCTATATTTTATCTTTTAGATGAATTTCTAGGCAAACGACTAAAATAGTAAGATGTTTTGTATAGAATAGCTACATTTTTACTTTTATGACTTAGATTACACTTGAAAAGGGAACAAAATGGTCGAATCGTTGTGAAGATTACGATTTAATAAATGTGGCCAGTTGGGTCGAACTGAACAATCATTTTTGTTAGTTATTACTGACGAAGGACAGGATTATTTCGGTCTATTCTTCTATGTTGTAAATAATTTCAAATATATAAGCGACTCGAGACAATATTATCTCGTTTCTAGGAGCTTCCGCCGATCTCCGAGGTGGTTTCGATTGGAGTTTGGTCTTTAAATGGGAATATCTCAGCCAGGCGGAACGACAAGCGAGACAAAAGGATCCGACACAAGCCATTAGGACCCCTATGATTGCTGGCGGACTGTTTGTCATCAACAAAGCGTATTTCGAGAAACTCGGCAAATACGATACTCAGATGGATGTTTGGGGCGGCGAAAATCTCGGTAAATATTTACAGTTTTATGTACGGAGTACAAAATATTCAGAAAGTTCAAAGAGCTAAACGCATATTCTTATAATTAAATTCTTTCGACCGCGTTTTTCTTCTACGGAACATGCAAAAATATTTTATTAGAATATTTTTACTGAGGCACTGTTTATATTGATATTCATTTTCTAGAGATAACGTTCGGAGCTATATTTTAACGAATATGTAAATACGTTACGAAAGATATTGCATTGCACATGGTCGATGTACTTCGCTGCAAAAACTTTGTTGCGAGGCACGCGCGCAAACTCACGATGAGTATTTTGCAGCAGAGTAAACTTTTTATTGGATCAATATAGTCGAAAGTTATAATTTCTCAACAAGTTTTAATGAGCGTTTTCCATTAAATTTTATTAAAAAGCATCACACTGGCGTAAATATTAGCTCATTCATCACTATATCTGACGGCTCGGCTGCGTAAATAAATGCTTGAAAGCAACTCTCGAAAATTCGCAGAGAATTGGGATCGCTTACAATTCCTTTTCATTGCGCGCAATAAAAAATTTTTTATTTTGTTTTATTTTTGTCATAAAACAATCAATCAAAAGATGAATTTATTAATATTATTAATTAAACTTTAATTAAAACAAAGTTTGTGCTGAAATATGTTTAATTAAAAGCGTAATACAAAATTAGTGTCGCAGAACTCGTGATTTAAAGTTGTGAGAAAAGTGCCGTGTCTGTCATTACACTTTTCAAATACGAGGGAAACGAACTCTTTGACAGAAACTACCATCTCGTGTGCAGTTCGTAAGAACTTTGTGGAAAACACGGCAAGGCAAACCAATATATGTCGGAAGTGTGAAGTTAGAAATAACTGCGCCCCCTTTTCCCCCCATTTCGGACAGAAGAGAAATTGTGGAGTTTCTTTGAAAAAGTCCTAACGCTATTTCAGTTTAGCATAACTTTGATGAAAGATTTGCATTAGAAGTAGTATTTTTCCAATAGCTAACAAAACTTTGCAAATATATATAAAATGTAAATCCCGTTCTCTTATGTATATAAATGATTGACAGAGATTCTTTCAACGTCCTTTTTAATTTGCAACATAAAATATCCCAAGAAAATAACGAGTAATATGACACAATATGATAGAGAAGAAAGTCCATGCATTTCCTCTTTCTATAGCCTCCCCTTGACACCTTTTACCTCACGTTTAACATTATATAGCACTTACCGCGTGCACTTATAACTTTCTTTCAGAAATATCGTTTCGCGTGTGGCAATGCGGTGGCAGCCTGGAGATTATCCCGTGCTCACGCGTGGGCCATGTATTTCGCAAACGTCATCCTTACTCGTTCCCCGGAGGCAGCGGAAACGTGTTTGCTCGAAACACGAGGCGCGCCGCCGAAGTATGGATGGACGACTACAAACAGTTCTACTACAATGCCGTGCCGTTAGCACGAAACATCCCTTATGGAAAGTAAGCCTGGATGCGCGCTGACATCTCAATTAAACTTTAGGGCAATATCCTGATTTCGCTATATTTCATCCTATTGTCTTAACACCGCATTAAATAAGTTTGTGATATATCGAACACTCTTTTGAATATCTATTACAAATTATTTTCTTTATATCAAGTTGCGGCTTCGGTGTATATTTTGATATTGTTAGGCATATAAATAGACAATTAGAGCGTTTGACAGGATTTGGAGGATACCCTGATAGCAAAACATGAGTGTGCAAAATCATGCAAACGTGTTGCTAAAAACAATTTACTTATTGTTGCCACAAACATTGCGTAAACATGAATCTTAAATCGTCTAAGATTCATACTTATGGTGCTTTTACAGCAAAGATATGTAAATTGTTTCTATCAATAATATGTAAACTGTTGATGGAAAAATGTAACGAATATTGAATAAACCCCGTTGCTCGAAACAAATTCAATACTATTGCTGAGCATTTGCGAACGCAGCTTTACATGTTATTTGCGTAAATGCTCGTCACGAGTTTGCTGACATATTTCGTAAATATAACAGACGTTTTGCTATCTACGATTAAAATTCAGTTATATTAATTCTGCGAATAATTATGCGTTTCAGCATCCAAGATAGGATGGAGCTAAAACGGAGGTTGCATTGCAAGCCTTTCAGTTGGTATTTGAAGAACGTATACCCCGAATTAGTCATACCCACGAGCGAGGGTGGTCCAGGAGGATCTCTGAAGCAGGGCACCGCCTGCTTGGACAGCATGGGCCATCTTCTCGACGGAAACGTCGGTCTCTATCCTTGTCACGACACTGGTGGTAACCAGGTAAGCGTTCTTAAAGGGTATACGTTTTTTCGGTACCTTCTAAGTATATACGTGGATCTGTCACATTCAACGCTGTTTTTCCCTACCTTAAAGTATTTAAAAAATCTAAAAAAATTCATGAAACATTCTGTCTACATTGTAGTTGATGATTTTATAGCCATTTTGATAATCGTTTATTTAATATCTTCTAACAGGCTCTTGCAAGTTTTACAGTTACGAACAGATATCGCTTTGGCTCGGACGCCGTAGACCCACATGTACACGTTAAGGGTTAAAGCAGAGTAAATGAGGAATTGCGTAATGGTCTCGGAATTTTACAAGACCAAATATGTTTTGCAGGAATGGGGCCTCACGAAGGACGGCCTGATCAAGCATCACGATCTCTGCCTGACCCTGCCAGTATACGCCAAAGGTACTACGCTGCTGATGCAGATCTGCGACGGCAGCGAGAATCAGAAGTGGCGGCACTTGGAGGGTGGCCTGATACGGCACACCAGAATTCCCGTGTGCGTGGACTCGCGATATCACGCGCAGCGCGGCATCACGGCGGAGAAGTGCGACTCGAGTGCGGAGACGCAGAGGTGGCATCTCTACAACCACAATCACTAGCTGATATGGTTGCGGTGAACACGCCATTCACCCGCGGACTATCTCTTATCGCTACGCGCCACGACGTGATCACCGTATAACAAGGCCGATCGCGTCAGAGGTGCGTTACTTAATTAGGGACTGGCTGTCTATGCGCGACCGGATCGATCGATTCGAGCGTGGACCGACGTTATCTTCGTGACCGTGGCTCTTCACGATCTCCTATCACGATATCGATGAAGAACCTCATTTTGTACCACGCTGACTTGCGAGTTCGCGAGTTCCCGATGTAGCCTGTCTTATAAAGGATCGGATGATGATATATCTGGTTATAAGAAATCTAATGAATTCCCTTTAATGATATTACGAAAAGTGGTACACGCATCTCACACTAAAACGGAATAATATCGCAAAAGAAAGTGAAAAATGTTTTAAGACTGCTTAGCGTTTGTGACTATGAATCAAACAAACTTCAGTTTCTATATCCATGAGAATTCCATTACTTCCGATCGTTTTCTTAGGCACTAGATCATCCATCCTACTTTTACAATGACAAAAGATTAACCTGATGGGTTGACATCTCGCAATCGATGTGATAAGTGTAAAATTATTTATAATAAAATATATAAAAATTATAGAAGCGTGTGTATAAGCCAGTGATGCAAGTGGAAGTTGTATACTGATTTAGTACTGCGATCCGATTATGCACGCTGATTATATTTCAAAATATCGAATCCACAAATAGCGATACTTCATACAACTGATGATGCAATTGATTCAAACAAGTAAAAATCATATCGTTGAAAGCCATTCTTAACACTTAACATTTAATACTTAATTACTACTTTTAGCTTCAAAGAAATCCGTAGGGCACGAAAATCTATAGTTTTCGAGGTTTATGATGTTATTGAAAAATTGAGGTTGTGTATTGACAAAGAAATAATTGCGACGAAATATCCATGTACTTTATAATTACCAGATTTATTTCTCCGAGAGATGTATTATTTAAAGGATTTAAAGAAATTTTATAAAATATGTTGCGTGCGAGCGACTAACTCTTCAATTCACAATGTTGTCTCAAAATTATATATACAAGATATGAGCACTTATACATAATTTTTTTTTTAAACTCATTAATAAAAAATTTATATAAAATTCAATTTATATGAATTTAAACTGACATTGGAAATTGAAGAGTCAGATTGAAACCAAATCTATGCGGTAATAATGCTTTTAATGGAACATAACTAATCAAACTTAATCATTGCTAACAGATCGATAAAGAAATACTACAAAGTTGAATTATTTTTTTTCTTTTTTTTGCAATTAACAAGTTGACAAAACAAAAAAATAGATTAGAAGTCCGGGAATTTAAAATATAATTATGGCAGTTAATCGGTTTTACGGCGTAACCTTAGCTGACGATGCGTTTATTTACGTATGTTTCTAGTAAATTCATAAAAAAATATTTAATGAAGGCGATATCGAGTCATGTTTTAGAACGGGTACATGCTTGAGTGTCCAATTGCGACGGGCAACTCATCTTTTTTTATGTATTTATTTACGTGCGATTTTTTTAAATAAATACGCCAAAGCTTTTACACTTGGCACTATTTGTTTAAGGTAATCGATAGTTTTATCACAAATACCATTTTGAGATTACGCTTTTATGCAAACAATTGCGGAGAAGCTTTTCACCGTTTATTCGAGATAAGAACGTACGCAGAATCTTTTATAATTATATTATGTTATCACAATGTACATCACGTAATTTAAATATTCAATTTTCAATGAAGTATGTATAATTTCCACATTATTTTAGGAAATTTGAAAGACGCTCCACACTTTGTATACTGAAATATAGACGCAAGAAGCTTATCAGCGATTGAAATCGCTATTTTTACCGGGCCCAAAATCATGCTAGATTCGTACAATGCGTATTCTTTTTATCTGATCTTAGTATATGCGGCGCATCCAGATCCGCGGACATCTTTCTCTCCAATCAAAGAACAAATCGCGAAGAACAATATGGGTTATCTTCAAAAGCACGCGCTACGATTTGCAGAAAAGAAATTTATTTTTGTAACTAATTGTATACTTACTTGGTTGTGCGAATAAACGAAAAGCGCAGGGTGTATGAGCATACTTAACATATTGTAGCTTGGTAATAACATTCCAAAAAATTTGCATTTCTACTTTTCGAAAACAAGTATTATTTCTCTCAAGTCCTTCAATTTCTTTTTATCTTTTCCCGTTAGAGCGTTGTAACGCTTATTTTAATAATGGCCATTATATATATATATATAAGAAGTTCGATTTCCTTAAAAACTAAATTATATGAAAATAAGAATTCTCAAGAGCGTCAAACCGAATCGAAAATAAAACGGCACGCCGTGTGGATTCATTACTCGCCTACAACGTGTTAAGTGAAAATCAAGATAGCTAACGCAGCTAAATATAGCAATACATATTAGCAGACGCGATCTTTTGTACACTTATACTTTCCGATGATAATGTCTTACTGCCGTCTCTTCGCGCTGGGACTATAAATACCGCGAAGTGAGATGAATAATATACATATAATATAATATCGTATAAACTTTTGTATGATACACACGGGCATCCATATTACATCCACGCCAGCTGCTGTAGTAATTATCCGTTAAGAAAAATTCTTTTGATATCGATATTGTATATGTAGAACGATAACAATTTAATGTAGATATAATATATACGCGATCGATGAAATTGGCCGTGCCCTAATTAAACGAATGCGATATTACGAATAATCTCGAATTGCTTCTGAAAATCAAAATATCAAGAAAATATCAAGAGTTTTATTATCGTCGCGAAAAGAGCGTTGTTTTTAGAGCGTTTTCCTTTAATCAGTGCACCGGCTGCCACAGCGATATATACGTAGATGGTAAATATGTACACGGGGTATCCCTACGCGTATCATTATCGCGCTTCCCTTCGGCTGCAGATTCTTTGAAGGATTCCGACTGAGTCAACTTTCCTTTAGCGCGAGAGATTGAAAAGGAGGTATAATTACGGAGTTAGTTAATATTGGAATTAAAGGATTTTGCCGTACCAAGGCTCGGCGGCGCACGTAGGAACTTTGTTCCCGGATAATTTTAAGGGCGAACTTCGCCCGGCGGAGAAATAATTTCAAGCTTAATTAACGGAATACTTAACTTTCAATATTAAATATCTTGACGATTCAATCTGATAATTAGGGGAGATTAAAGTTCTTTCGGCATTAACTGATAAACAAAATTGCGCTCCCAAACTCGTGACTGTTGATAGAGCATCATTTTTTGTTGTTGCTATGAAACAAATTTAATTTAGGTTGGTTGACGAAACTTTAAATGAAATAACGGGATATCAAACTTGTGGATACATCTACACGAAAATGCAGCCGCGCGGGGTCCCTTAATACCGAACTTGTGTTTCACACGATCGCTGTTGTAAATAATTATGTATATTTCATTGATTATATCCTTCCCGTCCTAATTCTTCTGAATAGCTTCTTTCGCTATCAGCGTGAATACTTAGATAACGCTTCCATGCATTTCCCGTTCAAAAAAAAAAAAAGGAGATTGCCACACACAATCGTACTTCGTATCTGTAAATAAATATATATTCACGGCATATATACATAATATACATAATAATATAACTTAACGAACGTCGCGTACTTCCAAGATCAATAAAAAAATGTAAGATACTAAAGCGACTCTTGACTTTTTAATCTTAAGTATATATAGCGGGTAACCAATCAATGTTAATATTCGTGTGTCCAGTAACATGAAAATTTATACTCGAGAAGCGAAATTGTGGTGCAGATAGGATAAGAGCGCGCTGTACATTGAACGAACATTTACATCCTTGTCATATATAAATAAGATGCGTTAATGCGAATATTTTGTCCGACAAGAGCAATTTTGGATAACGAGAAATAATCCCCAGCGTCAGTTCGGTATCCGCTACTTTCAAATTACAATAATTTTGCCGTAAGATTTGAAATGGCGTTTGCGCCGAATCGCGCAAGGTGCATATTGAAGATGTTATATACTTGGAATAAAATATCCTGTTAAAAAATAAGCAGAATTGAAAGTAGAAACTTAAAGAAAGATGAAGACACGGGTTTTTTAAACATTATTTTAAAATCCTCCCTTTCATGTATTTCAAAATATCCGAAATATTCTGTGAAATATTTAGTAAAGAAAAAATATCGAAAAATGCGTATTCTAGGTATATTTGTTTTCAAAATGTTGATCTGAAATTTCCTCTGCTCTATATTTTGCAAATGTAAAATAATTATATATACATATGTTAAGAATGCGATAACAGTAATTATATAAAAATGAGTTTTTTTAATAAAAGTAACGGGATATATCCGTCAATTTATATTTGTGTAACAAAACCTAACCTTTACATCTCTTTACACATTATTGATTTAAAAATGTCCCGCATACATTATTCCGTTTTACGCTTTTTCAACCCTTGTTGAACTTTCCTTTTTATTTCAGCAATGTCCACTTCAGTCTTCGTAGTCTCACTTTCAACAGGTTTCTCCTCAGGTGGTACGAATGCCTGCGCCCTACGCTCCTGCCTCTTCTTGGTTGCCTCCTCGTGTCTCGCTTCCTGTTCCCTCTTTCTCTTCGCCCTCTTTTGCTCCTCCTTCAGGAAGTATTCACCAGATGCCATTGCCTTGTCAAACTTGCTCTCTTGCTGAGGTGGCGGGAACGGAGTGTACGGTTTCTTCTCCTTCTTCTTCTTCGGTTCTTTGCGCTTACTTATGTTCTTGCTGCTATACTTGGGAAGATACCGTTCCCAGTTCTCGTTCTTTAAATTTGGATTCTTGGCGAGTTCTCGTTTAAGCATCAAGGTCTTGAGGCTGTAAACCGGATGAATATTTTTCATGGTATCCACCACCAGTTTTCTCACCTGTTGCACACCTCTGTAAGGTCCCAGCGCCGACACAGTTTGGCCCTGAACTACGACGTAACAGTTGGTGAGCAGCTCGATGGATTTCAAATTACACCCGTTTGGTCCAATGAGCCTCTGCCTCCGCTTGACAAACTTATCCTTGTTCCTGACAAAAGAGGATATCTTTATGACGTCCGCGGTAATGTCATCCTGGAGAACTCTCACCGCTTGCTCGAACGGAACCGAACGAGCCATGAGCTTGATCATGTCGCGTGCTTTGATGATGATGTACGGGTCCCAAGTCTTTCTGGTAGTTTTCACCGTCATGCTTCCCTCCATGAGATCCATCTCGGCCTTGACGTGATGCTCGGCCAGCGCTTTCTTAACTAGCGGCCAATGTTCCTTCAAATAATGCTCGCGATACTTGGGGAACATAGTAGCAAACGAGCTCTCCTCAAGCAGGCGATGTGGATTATCTTCTTCTTTAAATTCTGGTATCTTCAACGACCACGCATTGTCGACCGGCCCGGTTTTCTGTGCCTTCGCGCTTTTCTTCGAGCCACCCATTCTCATGCGAACGTGTACGCGTTCGGCGTGTTCGGCGTATTTCGCAGGTGAATGTAGGTTATGTTGCAGGAATTTCAAACTTCCGGAAAGAAAATGATCTTCAGCGCCATCGCTGATCTGAACCTGGAACTTGGAAGCAAAGAGAAGCTTGGGTCCGTATTCCGTTCCTACCTAATATCAACAAATGATACAGTACCATCTATTGCCCCCCAAAGTAGATTTAAATTACTATCAATCAGTCAATGAAATGTTTTATTAACTTCTGTTCATCACTATATCATCAGTTGTCATATTGACGACAGTAGTAATTAATACTCTGGTGGAAAAATGTCTCAGAATTGTTCATATTATTAATTAGAATTTCTCTAAAAATTGTTAGACTTTCTCAGGATGCTCAGAATTTTTCAGATTTTTAAATAAATTTACAACGAATTAAAACATTTTTTTACAAAAACTCAAACAACATAATAATACTATTTCAGATTCTTCCAACACTACTTTATAATAGAAATCTGAACAAGTATATATAAGAAAATCTTGTGCAACTTAATTGTCAGAAATTTTCATACATATACTGAAAATGTTCCGAAAATTCTCATTCAATTATTTTTGAAAGTATCCGAGAAACTTTATTTTTTTCAGAATTTTTTATAAGTCTCAATTCTTACAAAATTTCTGGAAAAAATATGAGAAATTTTTTCACTAAGGTAAATGCTGGTATTTTTATCCACTTTTACCGCTAAAACGTAATTTATTTCATAAAATTCTTTATTTTAGAATATTCTTCATATTTCGGATTAAGAGTGGCGCATGAAATATGGCCCCAAACGCTTTTTGTAACCGTATTTACGTTTAGGGTTGGTTTTACGTACGCCACTCTGTATTTCATAAAACAGCTTACTTTTATTTCGTCCACGCAACGTTATTATACTTACCCTTAAACCAAATAATATTTTCTTTAAGTAATTTTTGCTATAATTCATGAAACTAAAAAATCAATTCAATAAAATATAATATGGGATTAAAAATATAACCAATTTTTTCCACGCATTCAAGTCACATATAGAAGATATCGGAACAGCTAGGATTATCTCTATGACCCAGTTTATTATACAATTACAATATCCTTTACTAATCATACTGTGATAAATAATAATTGTAATAATCGTAGTATATCTAGATAACACGAACTATTTATGATTGATATGATTTTATTTATACACCATTCAACATTCTCACTTACTCACTTTCTCCCTCTCGTACGCTCTACCTTTCTCTCTTTTCCTTTCAATCCCACAAAAATCGCCCTGTCATCAAAAGATGCGAGGCGACAGCTGTGCAGACACACGCAATATAGCAGGAAATTTGTCTAATTATTACAGTCCGCCGACGGAAAAAATTCGCGAATCGCGACACCGTCGTTCATGATCGCTCGATAATTCTTAGTACAAAATAGTTAAACGATTTATCGTTCTCGTTTGAACGGGGGTTTCCGATCGTCGCGACGTTTTAAGAACTGTCATACCGTGCTCTTCGCGTATTACCCTTACACGATTATGTTATGCGCCTCGTGATAACGTATTACACATCGAACGTTAATAAAACCTATGGTAATCCTATAATTTTCCACGAAGACGTCAAGAAATTGGGCACTCTAAATTAAAACGCAAGATGCCAAAAATTGAGACAATTCATGATTTTCTACTATCCAATTTAACAAACAAAATTTTTTATTAATCTTTGATCAAAGTACAAACATTTTTGTATAATAAGTAAAATACCCCAGGTAGCAAGCTGATGTTATACTTGTCTTTTTGACGTCAAAATAACAATAAATAACGTTAGTTTGTTTTCTGGGACTTTACACACAATATAGTTGATTGTATAATTATTAAAGAGAGATTAAATGTACTTTTTTTTAAATGTTTCTTAAGATTAATGTTTTAGTTCAAATTTTCGAAATTTGGCATTCAGTACGGTCATAATTTAAAGTGTCCAATCGCGCGCGTCTTGCGTCGAAAGTATAAATTCTTCTACAAGTAGTCGACTAATTGGTATACCCAGAGCTTTGTAGCTTCGTTTTCTCCTAATTACTGAACATCTAGAATCACCTTACGAGCCAATTATGACGCAGATGGAAATAAAAAGCAAGAGATCGTATCATTTTTTGTCTAAACTGTGTGTACTTCATAAAAAATTACTCTGTATAGAGTTAATTTAGAGTATTATGTTGTTTGAATAATTCACAAACTGACGAAATAAATTCCACCCATTTACATATTTATAATTCTATGATTGTTGACATTGTCGGAAATGTTTGAATATTAATTTAGAATCAAGAATTTACTTCATCACATGTCCTGTATTTTTAATCCTGCTTCTTATCCCGTCTGATCATAAATTGGCTCTAACGCACCTATATATGGTGAATCGAGTATTATTTATTCACTACTAAATTGTATATACAGTTATAATATATACACACACAGATGAAAATGACAGGACGGTAGGAGAAAAATACGTTTCTCTAACGCGACATCACAATTGTAACAATAAAAAAAGGAACAATTCTCAAAACTGAGATATATAAATTTGCCATCAAATAATATCTCCCAATATATTTTCTTTCTAAAAGAATACGAACTAAAATTGTAACTTGAAAGGAATGGGGGAGTGAGGAATTACAGAAAATCAAACAAAAAAAAATGCCGCTGTAACTGAAAGCTCTCTAGTACTTTTATTCTCAAATAATAAAAGTTAAAATATAATGAAATAATAATAATAATAACTAATAATAATTATTGATGGATGTAACTAATACAATAAAATGTCTATCCATTTTGCGCATTATGTCTATCAAACGCATTACAACATATCGAACGAGTAATCAGCCGACGATGATGCCGTAGCGAGGAGAGGAGTGGGGGATCGTATTCTCTATGTCACTATCGTATTAATTGTCTATAAACTGTTGACGAAAATAAAAAATCGATAACCTTCTCCCCGCCTTTGATTCTCTTTTTGCTCAACTGTCTCCTCTCTCCAATTTCTTTCTGAGCTATCGTATTCTCTACCTCCCTGTCCTCTTTTTCACTCATCGTCGTCCGCGCACCTGCCAACGGATGTGCGGCCTTAGGAACTCTTTTTTTATTCGCGTTTCTCCTTTTATCTTAGTATAATTCGCCCCTCTGTCCGTGCACGTGTTTTTGTCGACAATGTGTTTTCGCTACAGCTTGGTCCACGACTCTGGGAGTTCAGGTTGGATAGAAATGAGATGAAGTATGAAATGAGACGAAAGGAGGGCTGTCGGATGTTGCTCGTGCGTGATCTAACAGTTCGACTCAACTCAACGTTGTAAAGGAATTTTCTAACGCGTCTGTATTAATCTTCCGTGATCGAGCTTGTCGAAATAACAATTTAGAAGGAAACTATGTATTTTAAAGTTTGCCTTATCAAAATACCGTTGTTACGTTTCAAATTATTTTGTAGCGCAACGTAACAGTACGGTGGCACCGTGCAAAATGATGGAATCATGTGATGACAGCATACACGCGCTTCCCTCGTGTAATTACATACAGTTATAGAAAAGTAAAACACTGTCAGATACAAAGTCGCGTGGTAATTTACACGACAAGCGACATTAACAACAGTAGCATGTGTATTGTGACTACATAGTGATCGCAATAATATGATAATAATGATGACATGGTGATAATGATGATGATAATAGTACACGTCGCTAAGTTCTTAATTATATATCCGCGATCTCCTATTAGATCCTACTATATACAACGTCCGTTTATACATTTATGTATATGTATATATGCATATGTATACGCAGATGCACGTAACGATTTTGTATATACTATGATGCACAGTCGATAACTTACATGATATTACAATAAGATCACCGTATATATATATATATTTATATGTATACATTTTTACGCAAGTTCTTCACGTGAATAATGGAATCTATACACACGCATGAGTTTTAGGAATAAGTAATGTGGTTGGTATATCACGTTTCCTGGCCTATAATCTAAAATCATAGCCCTTAATTAATCACCGAAAGTGTTCGCGGGAAACGGATCGATCGTAGCGAGCGCAAATCGAGAGTCACAGCGGAGTGCGAAAAGTTCTACCTAATATACCGAAAGAGAGTATGTACAAAAAAAATATATATATATTAAAATATATTAAAGCACTCGCATTAAAAAATGTGACGTATCCTGCTGTGTATTTCCACGAAAAAAATACAACATAAAATGTCGGAAACGTCCGAATCTCCACTGCGTCCATCTCGATGTACAAGTGCGCGCACGCTTATATAACTCGCCACTTAGTGTATGTGATCATATATACATTACGTATTACCTAGGTACCGCGTTATCTACAGTATTACTAGCTACCGCTAATTAACCGCTCATGACTGTCGAAAATCTTTTCATCAAGGATGCAAGTACTCAACATTGCTACACGCGCGGAAGATCGGTACCGCACGCGAACATATCTTGCGTCGCATCCTCGTTAATATTCGGTGGCCTTAAATCGTATAATATATACAGCCCTGTGACACAGATATGTACGATACGATGACAGACACGCCTACGTATATATATTTATATATGTACAATTGTATTGTCGGATCTCGCTATTTTATCATTGAGACGCCACAACTCAGTTTGTCACGGGAAAGCAAAGGCGCCATCAAATAAATAAAAAATTATTAACAATAAGAAAAGAAAAAAAACGAGTAAAGTAATTTTTCTACATGATTTATTGCGCTCTGAATCGTTTAGACATCTATGTGAATGGATAGCTTTTAATGAAGTTACAGTAATCGATAACTCGTTCGTTGATAATAATTTTCGGTATCGACAATCAAATTGATTAATGAACCCGTTAAATATAATAAGTCATAAGCATTTTCTCGCAATGACTAATTTCCGTAAATTAATGCGAGCAAATATAGCAAAAAAAAAGAACAGCCGATAATTGAAAGTCATCAATTTATCACCTTTTGAAACGTAATTGAAATATATCAGAAATAATCCTGTAAATATTATATAAAATTATACATTCGGTATTTATGAGAAAAAATGTTCATATAAATATGTTTATATAAATATTCATATAAATGTGTAAAACACAATTTGACATATTTTTATAAACCACGGTTATAATACACCATCACGTTGCAATTAAGAATCGTCAAACTTTTCCTATTATTGGCAACGTATGATCTATAAGCATTAAAGTCAGTCCGTTCTGTTTGCGGATAAATGTAATTTTTGTTTATCATTGAATGGTTTCCAAATGAGAAAGAAAACCGATATATTTCAACATGTTTCATCTTATACGCTCCTTGAAGCATATAACATATTACATAGCATTAAAACTAGTCCGTTTAAAAAAATTGTCCTAATATTAATAATAATCTCTCACAATTGCCTCATATACAGATAAAAGAATCTTATAACGAATTTGTGCGCAGTTGGATATATTAATTTGCACTATTACAAATTAAAAAGTATGTTATATATTATTTATTTCGATGCGTAAGCGTAATAAACATAAACGCATTCAATTGATGAAATGTGCAGCATACGACATACTAAAAAATATGTAACAACTTATGCTGAGCATTTAACCGTTTATGTATATACTATGCTTAATGTCTTTAATTAATTTTTATACAACAGTCTTTAATATGCACTAGTGCACGCTAATGCATTCAACCGAATTAGTTATTAGTTCTCCGTATACTTAAAAGTGCACATTAATATTCATGCTATAATACGCAGCGTGTCTTCGTATACCCTTTAAATGTTTATAACAACTGCGGATGATTTAATGATCAACATGGATTTAGATTTGTCCCATTCATAATATATCATTTCATTTACACTTTCTCGTTCAATCACTCGTCAATTAGTTATCTATAAAATTGATTAGTCGCACTGTCTTCTTTTGGATTCTCTTTGTGATCTCTTCGTGAATTCCTTATTTCTTACACGCTACTATCGAATTCCATTTGATAGCATCATCAATAAAGCTGGTTGCTAGAGTTTACTTGTCTATTCTTGATTTTCTTTTCACAGTCGAAATATTAAAATATAAACTGGAAATTGAAGGGGAAATCACGCGACACACACACACACACACACACACACACACACACACACACACACACACACACACGCACGCACGCACGCACGCACGCACGCACGCACGCACGCACGCACGCACGCACGCACGCACACACACACACACACACACAAGAATGGATAAATTAACTCAATGCTGATAAATGAAGAATACGAAAGTTCGTTTGTAGATCATCAAGATCCAATTTACTCCGAATGTTACCTTGGTTAATAGCGTCAAAAAAATCAAATCATCGGCTAATGATAGAATTCCGGTAGATTGCACAAGCGTCGTGCTTGTTGCTGATGATGGTGCTGCTGTTGTTGGTGCGATTGCTGATGATGCTGATGATAGAGAGTGTCCCCTTGATGGGTCACTTGCTGGTGTCACTCGTGGGACTTGTTGTTCAGTGGATGATAATTGCCTGACGAAGTTACTAAAGCGAGAGGTATGGACGCTGGATGAGGATGCGAGTGGCCCGCATTGGAGGAATGCGTCGTAAGCGCTAGAGGACTACCAGAAATGGAATTGGCGAGGGAAGCGAACACCGAAGGTGCAGGCGACGCCATGGTTGGACTGCCCATCGCAGCCGTTGGCGGATTGATCCTTTTTTCTTTTTGCCTCCTGGAACACAATTATATGTTGCTTAAAGAGAACAAAAATTTTGATACAAAATCCTCAATCTATCGTTATGATAAATAAAAAAAAGGGAAAAAATATAATTTTTTCCATAATTATACATATATCTTAACGTTTTAATATCTACCTGTTACAAAACCACACACGAACCACTTCTTTCTCCATCGCAAGGCTATCTGCCAGTATGGTTATCTCCTCGGACGTGGGCTTTGGGTTTTGAATAAAAGCTTTTTCGAGGGCCACTCTCACACTGGTCTCTATCGACGTTCTCTTCTTCCGCCGCCTGCCAATCGCTTCCGGTGTCGTAAGTGGATTCGACAGAGAGTTAGGATTGTTCAATGAATTATCGGCATCCTCGAGCCACTTTTGTAACAGCGGTTTCAGTTTGCACATGTTTTTGAAGGAAAGATTCAGTGCCTCGAACCTGGAATGCAGAATCATCAATTTTGTTTAACTTAAATCAGTAGCTGTTATTTGATTAAATTAGAAATAATGTAAATGAACTTTTTTTTTGTCTTATCTCATTTTTATTATATAAAAAAAATTCGAGCAATGTATATAAGCTTAAAAGTCCATAAAAGAAAATAAATAAAAAATTCAGAATAATATCAAGACGTCTTTTAAACATTTTTATAACGGTTACGATACCTGAGAATTATACTTACTTTATCACAATTCAAACAAAGAATATATTTACCTGGAAATCGTGGTTTGGGAAAAATCGTTGCCGTAAAGTTTGCCCATAGCGAGTCCGACGTCGCCTTGAGTAAAACCAAGCTTGATCCGTCTTTGTTTGAACGTTTTGGCGAATTGTTCTAGCTCTTCGAGGTCCGTTGTTTCCTCCGGTGAAGGTTCTAATCTTGTCGGTTTTACTGCTGGTGGTGTGCTAGGTGGTGGTGATGATCTCTGCGCCAAATTTCGCCCAACTAAATTGCCGCTACTCTGAAGAGCCTGCTGTTTCTGTAGTAATTGCGCTGCCGCTTGCACCTAATAATTTTTTTTTTGTTTTTTTTTAAATAAATTACAAATTGTTCGAAAACACACACAGGATTAAGATAATTATATAAAATAATCACAATCGACCGCAGTAATAAAAATTCTTAAACATGCAAATTAAAGTTGTATCGAGACGTTTAGACATGTCTTGGATATAGTATACTTTTATCACTTTAAAAGAAATTTTATCTGAAATTATTACAAAACAATTTTCATGCTTTCATTCGGAAATAAATTTCGCAATCGCTAATATCTGGATACAACTCTGTCCTAAATCGTACCTGCATGGACTGTGAGCGCGGATGACTCGGTCTTGTCGGGTAGCCACCGCTCTGCAACAGCCCCTGCAAGACGTTGACGACCATTGGTGAAAATCAACATATAATGGTCATCTGCGCTTTATCTCTATTTGTAATAAAAATTCGTTTTTTTTTTGCGGTGTTTTTAAAACGCGTTTTCAAAACGGAACTCAGCTTTATAATTGATTTATCAATCCTCTACGATCTTACATGTAAAATCTTTATAAACGAGCATTATATGATTCAAAAAATACAATTTATGTACATTCACTTATATGTAATTTTGCACCCGTCAATCTCGAAGATAAATGTCTCGGTATTTTTAGGGAACGCGCGGCACGTGTCGAGCTCGTGCGCGTACAGGTACGAAAAGTATAATTCCAAGGGTTGAATCTGTCCGATCGATTATTTTCATCTATTCCTTAGCCACGATGCTCGATTATGAGGATGAAGGGTTCGCGTCACGGGCACGGTGTTCCCCGGTCGGGAAAGGGTTCGGGGTTGGTCGCGTGTCGCCGGCATACGAGCAGCTAGTTTATGCGCTTTGTGGCCGCGAAGACACCCTACGGAAACGCCTCGAGTTGAGCCACGTGCGGGATCAACCGCGACAGGTTAACGTCTACAATTTAGAGACACTCTGTTTAACTTCAAGCAGAACTAATCTGGTATTTAGAAAACAGAACAACGATTTACAAATATTTACAGAAATGCTTGATGACACAAGCATTTTCCTGTATGAAAAAGTAGTAAGAAAGAAATAATTGATGAACAAATCAGTTGCGTACATTAATTTTTAACATTTATGAAACTTAGTCAATAAATATAAACGTATAACGTATAAAAGTATTTTGTGACTTGTGTATGTGTGTATCTATAGTGTAAATTTCATTTTGCCGATTGCACAATTTACTCGAAAGATTCCTTTAAAAATAGTGGTATTATTCCATATTAAAATTTTTCACTCTGTATTAAAATATTTCACAATTTTACAGTGATTAAAGTCAAGACGTAAAGGATTCACGAAGGGTGATCTCTGAATGAAGAAATTAAACCTCTGTTGCGGCAGATAAGCCACACAAAAGTCCTCACGTGGCGCACACGCGTAACCGCCCGCGAAGGGGTTGAAAGGGTCAGGTTGTACTCGGCAAAGCGATTTCCCGAGTGAAGAAGGTCGTGTGCCTGTCTTAATGCTCCGCGCGAAAAGAAAGAAAGAAGAACAGATGAGGACGATCCTCTC
The DNA here is from genome assembly GCF_048541705.1 of Temnothorax americanus. Lineage (NCBI taxonomy): Eukaryota > Metazoa > Arthropoda > Insecta > Hymenoptera > Formicidae > Temnothorax > Temnothorax americanus. The sequence goes on from NW_027509751.1 coordinate 2,043,090, forward strand.
TTAAAAGAAGAAGGAGCGCGTTGAAAAGAGGAAACATCCTGGCCACGTGTGAGGTAACAAAAGGCACCCCGGGGCAAGGTGCCGAAGAGCCCTATAAGCCCACCTTGTGGCATCGCGCGGTACCTTCCGATAGAGAGACGGGGAATATATCTAGGGCCCTATAACGCGCAAATACACGCGTGTACGTGTGCATGCACAATAAATGTATAATACACACGGCGGAGCACGGCTGCCCATTAAGCGTGCTAAAGCTCGAAGTCGTTTTGTTGATTTTTCCCGGAGACTATATAGTTGCACGCGCACGTCGTGACGGATTCTATAGACAGTTTTTTTTTTTATTCGTAAATGCAAAGCCCGGTCCATTCAGATCGCTCGCGAGAAGGGCCGAAGGAGGGGGAGAGGGAGCGCATCCAGGAAGCGGGATCGTTTTTCAACGTATCCCCGGATATCGTGGATCGATTCCTCCACCTTCTGCCGATCCGAGAGAGATCCGACGAACAAATAGTGAGAAAATCGTGGAACGCTTCTTTCATCGGAGGAATGCGTGCTGCGAGAGACGACTGATAAATATGTCGCTTCTTTTTTCGGCGATCGTCAAACGCGGGTTTTAAACCATGCTCGAAACGTGATATTTATCGAGGAAAATCAAGAAATCTCTTTATACGCCTCTCCTTTTTCCGGAGATGTCTTCAATTATTATCCGTTTTATACGCGTTTTCTGTATTGCTATATTATTATGATTATAATCAGATGTGTTTTAAAATTCAGATTTTTTAGTGATAACTTTTTTCATTTTTGCGCAACCGAATTAACAACCAAGATTTTTTTAGCTACTAATTTTGCGATAAATTACATTGCATCTCACTTTTTCCCGTCATCGACGCGAAACGATATAAGAATGCATAATAAGACTAAAATAAACAGGCAACTTTCATCGGAGAATATTTTGTCGAGATCATTTCGATGACTACTTCTTTGAAAAAACTTTAATGCGACGTAATGGAGCGCGAAATTCAGCCGTGATGCGATTGCAAGTTGGCGCTGTTCGCGCGCATTTGCATCGACGAGGGCAAGCCTAAACGAGAAGGTAGCATCCGATTTCCTTTGTGCCGTTGCCAGACGGCTATCTTGACGTCGAATCGCGAAGACGCTGTACGCGAAGAATAAGACGTTCGCTTTCGCCTGATCTGCGCCCTGATCAGATAGTACGGCTTCGATCCCTCCGACGGAATCGCAACGGCACGGAATGCAATTTGTGATTTATATAAATAGATAAGCAATTCGGCAGATAGTCATCGACGGAACATGGAGCTTGTAAATATTATTTTTAATGGGCCCCGATCTTAGCTCACAGTGAAATATTGTTGATTACCCGTGCACCCACCTGATTTTGTAGGAAGAACGGCGGAATCTGTCCCGCCGCCGGATTGGCCTGAAACATGGCGAATTGCTGTAGCTGCTGCTGTAGTGATTGCAGTTGATGTTGCTGCAGCGTCGAAGCGATCGCTTGGATATCCTGGGTCCCTAATGCACCGTGCATCAGCAATTGCTGGCTGAGCAATTGAGCGGTCGCCAGCGCGGCCTGCGAATTGCTATTGTTTTGTTGGCCGGACGTGTGTTGCTGCTGGTGACTGCCCGTGAGCTGGCTGCTGATGCCGGAACTCGGCGAGGACGCGCTGCCGCTGGTGCCGCTGCTGCTGTTGCGTTGCGAGACATCCGTGACCTGAAGTAACGTTGAATTTACATTACATAATTGATTTTCATTAACAAATCAAGCTCAAATTTAGTTAAAAATTGTGATAAATATATAATCGGCAGTATATATTTCGAGATTTATAATTATCTACTCAAGAAGATGTCTTCCAATTATAAGAGTCAATATCACGAGCCGTCACTACGATCAGTAAAAGCGCTATAAAAACTTTTAGCGTTTCCTACGACTAAATAGTTTATCGTTTGACACTATCAAGTGACAATCTTTGATTCCCTCGAAATGCGGGCTACGACATTTCACGCTGTAACGTGGGACCGGGAACACGAAGAATCAGCCGGGCCGCGCGCGAGGCGGGCCACCCTCCCTAATATTACAGAGTAAATTCGCCCGTCGAACAAAGCCGTGTTTACACTCGGCCAGGTCAGGATATTGGTCACTACGGTCCATCCTGCGCTTTTGTGTTTTATAAAACCTACTCTCCCTACCGTCGTCCCTTCTTGTCGTCCATCTCGCTAGTGGCTTCCTTTATTTATTTGTCAAATATTGATCGCGAGCGCTTTTTACGCCCGTCAAGAGCGTCCTGTAGTACGAAAAAAAATCGAAGACACGGTCGCGCCGCGGCGCGTTCCTGAACGATTCCTCTCGAAAGAAAGCACGCTGAGATATTACGCTCGCAAATGGGATTGGTAACGTTGTTGATACATTTAAGAAACGCACACAGGCAACAGATGACAATGGATGACATGACAAAGCACGCTTTCGTCAAAATAAGTAGAGAAAATACCATTGAAGTTAAGTTATTGAAGAAAATCGTCTTTTGTAAACGTTATTGACGAGTTAACTACGAAGACACATTTAATTATTAATAATAACAACACAAACAAAAACAAGATTAATTAATTAAAAAAGATTCCCATAAAAACATTATATATAAGTACTGTTTCCAAGAACGATTAAAAATAAATAAATAAATAAATAATTATTTAATTATTTACTTGATTTTTATGTATTTAACACAATATTTTTATTTATAAGAAAAATATTTAGTACGATCCTTTATTTCTACATACAGATTATTTTATTTAAAAAAATATTATACCTGATAAACTTTGTATTTATAACGTTTTTATGTCAAATTAAATAACGAGCTGAAGAAAACACGTTGTTTCTATATTTTTCAATGGCGATAATAATAATCTATTGTTAAGACTGTAAAAATGTTTGCCTTTCGTTATTAATTTCGAGAACATTATATATTATATCGTCGATGTTAATAGAATCGTTGACACACGAAGACCAAGAAGAGCAACTAATTTCGCGCGTATTATACAACAAGCATCTGTAGCTTCGTGCACGCAAGATGCCGTGCAAATTATTTGAATTATACTCGTATATTTTGCTCGCGGCACTAATTGTAAAAGCCACGCCTCTTTTCAGCACTCTCCATGCGCCTCCCGATAATTATTAACGCTGGTGATACGCGACAAAGATTCGATCAACATCTACATTTGTCTTCTAATCGTAAATTACAAATTTATAAAGTATTGAATAGTGTATATTATTTTACATAATTTATCAAATTAAATAAAATTACACAGGTATAACAGAAATTTTCATAAAAGATTGTTAATAAAATGATTCAACTTCAATATCAATCAGAAAGAAGAATTATAATCGCGAATATAGATGAAAGGAATAAGTCAAAACAGATACGAGATCAAAATTTATTTACCAGATTAAGAGCTTCCCTGTCCGAGTCCATGGAGTCATTATCAAGATGTGGCTCGGTGACATCTTGGATGTCACTTGCAATACTCCTGTCATCTCCGCTAAGTTCAGGACCATCAACGTCGCCGTGCAAATCTGCATCTGCAATAAAAAAAAACCTCGATTTAAATGTCTGTTCGATCTAAATTTTTTATGCTTGATAAATCTTCAAAGTCAAATCTATGACATCTTTGCGTTTATTACAAACTCAAGACGCAACGTAACATTGAAAGATGTAAAACTCTCAGAGATATAAGCTTGAAATACATATTTTTAGACTTCGTATCAAACTTATTATCAAGTTTATCAGAAAAGAATCTCGCAGTTGCCGTACAATCGTTGTTATTCTGCGGTCTATACTTCTGATGACGATGGTATCGCGTGGGGGTGCTGGTAGGCGTGCTGGTGGCATGAAGACGCATGTCCGCGAAGATCATCCTGGATTCTTCCAGGAAGACCATCATAGCTTCGTCTGTTCCGTTCGTCGTCCCTACATTGGGACGCTTCTCGTGGTCCAGCACGGTGATCGATTTCTCACGCGAATGTAAAAAGGATCGCGCTCGGCGATCCCACGTCGATCTATCGATCGGCGCGATCCCATCGCGCTTCGCAAGACATGAGACGGAAAAAGCTGTGCACTCCGAGAAAAAACGCGACGTTTCACCTTTCTGCGCGCGATATCAACTATAGCGATCAAATGCGAAAATAGTTGAGCTTGCAAGAATTTAAACCGTTTAAGTTTAATTATCGCTCATTAACACCTCATGAATATTTATGCGAATAATTATCTCAATTAATCCCCGCGAGTCCGAAGGCCTATCAAAACAGCGGTTCCGAAGAAGCGAGTTTGCCGGAGATAGTCCCGAGTCCTGCAGCGCCGGTCTTAGTCGACGAACTGATACAGAGCGAGTGTCAGAATGACGCAACGAAACTGTGCCCCTAAGGGCGCACGAACCTTCCCCACCACTACATGGCCCTGCTGGGCCCGAGGATTGGTCGGGCGCATCGGTTACGGCAGGCCGATTGGTCGAGGAGAACCCTTTTGCCCTTTCGGCGTGCCCTCTCTCTCTCTCCCTACCCGATAGCAGCAACCCTTCGCGCGGAGCATCAATCATCGTATCTTATGACTACTCTCTCCCTCGCCACCCCTTTACCGAGAGCCTCCTTCGTCTCGCTCGCGCCGGGGTCGTTGGATAATGGCACGGAACCGATTCGCTGATTCGGAGAACACGGACCTCCGCGCTGCGATTGGCTCGTGCGATTTTTAATAATTATTTCGATACGCCGATACACTATTTTGAAGGGGGATTTATAGCACTCAACGTATGTCGTATGTCGCACTCGGGGCCGCTGTCGCAGCAATAGACTGCGTGTACGTTATCGGAATCAACAAACCTTGAGATTTCGTCTTTCATACGCACTTTTTGCACATAAATTGATCGCGACAAAATTGTGCAAGTTGCGTTAAATACATTTGATGTAAATATAGTTTAAATAAGTTATGTGCATATATATTGGAAAAGAAACTTTATACACATTGTCCAATTATTGGAAAAAAGCTAAAAATCTTTCATAGACATTTTTCAATTTATATAATGTCTAACAAGTAACGTAGTTTGTTATATTTATATAGTATTTATATATATTATATAAATAATGCATACGTTATTTTGTATCAAACATGAATATAAAAATTATATATTTACGTTTTGTACAATTTGTAAATGTGCAATTATGTTTTATATTGATAAACTTAATAAATTTTATTTATCAATACTACGGATCTTAACATCTTCACCGTCGTTCTAACAATATTATCTACACGCTTCTTTGTAGACCTCTTAACTATCCTTCGCGCGTGTTTACGAGGTAAACGTAAAAACACGTAAACTAAAGCGAGCAATCAACCGCGACTAAAGACAAGGGAACGAAGCTATTCTCTCGCATTCTTGTGGGAAAAGTCGAAAACCGCGGAAAGGTAATGTCGAGGGGAGAACGAGGGTCAGCGATGCCAAAAAGTAGAAGTCGCTTAGCCATTTGGAGCCGCTCCTCTCCGTGATGCTTTCCCATCGACTCTCGATTCCGGGATAAAAGCTGAGAAGAGAAACCGAAAATGGAGATAAACGCTCGCGGGAGCGTTTGTAAAAACGCTGTTCTGCCGCGGGCGCAGGTGGGGGAACGGAGATTCTCCGTCGAGGTGCTACCGGGGGCCCGGCCGGGAACGATCGTTATAGGAAGAAGAGCGAAGGAATTCAAAATCCTGTGAATATCCTGCGAGAGCGCGGCATCGCTTTTCGGGGGCCCACGACCCGATTTTCGCTCCTTCCATCTGCGTTACCTGACGGGAGGATTCCCCTGAAATCGTAAAAAAAAAGGGAGAAAAAAAGACGCAACAGGTCAGGTAGAATACCTCCAGGAAACTGGCGCGCACGCACGGCATTGGTGCGGATTCCCTATAAAATTTCGCTCCGCTCGGCACGCTCTACGCCCCACCCGGGTTTGTATATCTCGGGGCCCTCTTCTTTCCTTCGTTCGCGCGATCCATTACTCCCCGCGCTCCTCATCCGTCCTTTCCGAACGCGCAAGATGTTGCGGCAGGTACATACGGCGATTCACACACGGCTTTCCTTTTTCATCCACAAATTTGCATCGTCCCTCCCTTTTTTCGTCGAAAATTACGCTTTTTTTCCGTGAGAATCTACGGGCCCCTCCGCGACTCTTCGCAAACGGGAAAAACGGCGCGCTGGGAGTGAGGGGGGGGGGGATAGAAGAAGGGGTCCAAGATTTTTGGGGCGATTTCTGCCGGTTTTGATTTTACCCTTGCTCTCCTTTGTACGTTACGGTGAACGACGCGTTAAAGATGTGACGGTCCGTGTATTATACACCAGGTGCGACGTCTTTGATAACAGAAAGAGAACGGGTGATTCGGCGGATGAAAACTACCGCCGATTGGTTTTATTTTTTTGTAACGGACACACGCGTGCAAAATCGCACACAAACGCACACGTACTCGGAGACAGAAGAAGACGAAAGGGGAGGTAAATGCGACAGGAAGCGACGGTTTTTTCCGGTTTTTTTTCCAGCTAGTACACGAGTAACTGACGCCTCGCTCTCGGCGAATCACAGGCGATAGTTAAAAAAAAAAAGTCAACGGATAGTCGCGGATAGATTTTGTTAAGGGTAGACACGTCGCTCGTATCCACGAAAGAGAAAGAGGAAGAGCGAGACGTGGATGTGAACGCTAACGGATTTTTAACGTACTTTCGTAAAGTTGCGCCATCGGTTGTGCTAGAAAGAGATGGATCTTCAGGTACTAAAGATTATTCTGTATAAAAGGATTTTGAAAAACTATTGTACTTTCAAAAGGAAATTAGAAAACAATGCTATTCTCTCACAATCAGTAAGAATTCGATCCTTCTCTATCTTTCCTGCAAACATCTTTCACGTCATTCCTCCCGCGACTAAAAGAAATAAAGTATAACGACTTCGCTATTAGTTCCAAACTACCAGTAAATTCACACCTGCGACCCTACAATCGGATAAAAGAAGCGGCCATTCTCGGATCGTCGATCCACCCGCCGATCTAGAGCCGGCGCGTCGATTCGATATCGAGAGCCGTACGAGAAAGAATGTGTCGCTCATCTGGAAGATCGTTATCTCCCGATGGATCCTCGACGTCTCTTTGTGCCGCATCTGCATACACACACCGGCGCACGCACACTCGCCCGCTCATCGCGCGGCGATCCATTGTGCCGTCGACGCGGTCACAATGCAGTCGCCCATGCAATTTCGAGCCATTCAAATCCGTTTAGCGCTTTGCACGAGTGACACGGTAACCGTCTATCCATCACCCACGCACACTCGCACGTTACGCGAGTCGAAAAAACACCGTCGTCGAGAGAGTCGCACGAACGCAAGCGAGCGATGATACACACACGGTCGAGCGGGCGTCGGTGGGGAGGTGCAGCTGTGGGATGACTGGGATGCAGCCCTCGTGTTATATATACGTTCCGCTCCTACGAGAGGTCGAGGATGCTAGGCCACGACGCGGCGCGGCGGCGACCTTCGCCTTCGTCCCTCAAGAGAGCGACTACTCCTCGCGTGACCCATGGCGAAAACTACGTGGCCGACGACCCGAGCACGCGGCGAGCAGCTCCAGGACGTGCTCGCCGCGTGCGCGAGTCACGTCCGTCAGGTGATAAAACGGCGGACAATAGCGCACCTGAAGGCTACCGAGGATTATGCGGTTTTTGGCAAAAGTTACTGGCTGTCGAGTCTGACGAAAAGAGGGGCAAAGAAATTTAATCGTGGCGATCTCCCGCTTATCGAATCAGAAAGTCAAACCGAGAAATCAGATTAGGGAATCTATTGGGATTGATTTATTATTAATTTAAATGTGACATTCGTACATGATTTTAGAAACGATAATTTATATAATATTTTGAAAATGTAAATAGTATGCAAGAATGAAAAATTTCGTAATTTTTAATCGGAGATTTAATTAAGAAAATGCAAATATCATTTATTCGCTAAATTAAACGTTGCGAATACACTCTAATGAAGATAATTTCTTCGAGAACAAGTCTTTCGCACTGTTACGTGTGTTAACGCACGAACATTTCCTAGCTAATCTGAATTATAATTCAAGAAACACACAATACGAAGTAGCACAATATAAGCAGTATTCTCTGATATCCATACAAACCCAACGTCTGAATTATATACCACCTCTCATGAATATTACATCCATCAGAACAAAAGTTTCCCAGAATTAATTCGTCAAAATCAAAGTCTGAATAAATGCGTAAAGTCGTTTAAATAATATTCGGTAAAATCAAAACCTTCATAAAATTTTTAATCCAAATGACTTTTAACACGATTGCTAATGTAATTATAATAATAACATTTATTATTAATCATTGATTAAAAATTCTTAATGCATATTTAATCAATCAACTTGCGAGACAGAATCGTTTATCACAAATCAGATGTTAGAGTACAATAGGCAACATGGGTCGATTCCGTCATCATGTTCCGATTTCACTGAACAGTAGCGTATACATTCCCATCTAAATTGGCGGACTTGGCCGATGAATAGCGACAGACGCTTTCTCTGCTCGCGAGCGAGGAATCGCTATGAAAAAGTTCCATTTTCTGGATGAATTCTGGTCACAGTACCGTGCAACCAGAATCCCTTCTCCTAAGCGGCAGTCTCTCTTCCTCCGTTCAGCTTCCCTCCCAAACATTCTCTTCGTCCCTTCTCTTCTCCTATTCCTTCACTCTCGGTTCTCTTCCGCTCGTTCTCCGAATTCAAGGTGTTTTTGTTCGCCGGGGCGAGAATAGCCACCGACGACGAGGGCGTGCTGCTCTTTCCACGCGATCTACATAAAACATCGATTCCTCGAGGCGCGTCCCGGGGAAAAATAACCGGCGAGTCACGCGGGCCCGATGATGAATCCCTCCTACTGAAACCGGCCCTTCTCGCTTTAACGTACACGGAACGCGTCACAAAAGAGAAATCGTTATTTTCACGGCTCGGTCCGATTTCGCGGTTGCGTCCCGCATTCTCTCCCCGTTTAATCCCCCCTCGCTCTCACTTATACCTTACCGATCCACCCGCGAATTCGCGATCACCTCGCCTTCGTCGGCGATTTACTCGATTCCCCTACCCCTTTGCTTCTTTGTATTGTTTCTTCTTGCTCCTCGGTGGTCTTATAATCGATCAACTTTCTCACTACTTTTCGCGACTCTTTCGAGACTACTGATGCAATGAAATCGATTGATTTCTATTTTTTTTTTAATTGTAAACGATTACCTTTATCAAATATTGTAAAAAAGAATATTCTTTCATTGAAGTTTCTTGACCCTAAAAATCATCAACTTTTTCACAGCGTTAAATTCATTGTTTTCACGAATGTAGGAACTCTCGCTAGGAACAATCGCATAACCGATTGTTTCAATGTTCGTGACGGCGAGTGATTATGCTTCTATTTCTCAAGAATTAATTTACGGCATATCGGAGTCACGATTCGTAGAATGCATTGCCGCCAGGGTCGAGCTAACGTGAACTTTTACGTCGAGTTTGTCGCGCCATTGCACGTCATTTCTCTTCGATCGATGAAAAAAAGCCAAATTTACTTCCCGACTGGCAAATAAAATAAAATCGCTTAAAAATAGATCAGTGCCCAATATATTAATGAGCATATAAGCAAAATTTCAAATTCAATTAATAGGTACTAAATATTCTTATTATGACTTAGAGCGCTCTTCCTTGCTTTAATATAATTTAAAATACCAACATTTTGGTATTATTTAATATCGTACTAACTTTTTCTCGTCCAAATATGGGGCAAATGTCGCAATTAATTGCACATTTTTTCATTCAACGGGGCGACGACGACAAGTAGACGTTTCTCATATCGTTATATAGAGTCCCTTTTCCCCCGATTTAAGACGCGCACCCCTCTAAGATGGCAGATCGCATTAGAGCCGGGTTCCTCTCCTCCCAGCCGTTCTTCTTTCTCGGTCGTGTAGCAACGCGACCGAATGTCTAAGCAGCATCTGCCTTCCGCGTCGTTTCTTCGTCGCCATTCTTACGTAAGGCGACGACAATGCAGCCCGGCCCGGGTTACGGGGGAGGAATTCCCCGGGTATTATTCCCGAGGTATATGCACCGCCTGTCAACCGACTTACGATTTTATTAGGGCCTTACGTCATTCGATTATGCTTGGCCGGGCCTTGGTTTTCATTCAGAGCGGGACCCCGAGACGTACCGCGAGGTAACGTCCGACAAAACAGATCGGATCCCGATCGGTCTTCGCATCGCTACCTCGAGCATTTTAACACTGCGAGACTTTACGACTGTTTCATGTAAAAATATGGCTAAAGGGGACGTAATATGATTTGGGGGTTCTTTATAAAGAACGGAACAGTGCCAAGTATATGACAAACTAATACCCTCCCGATTATATGAAATATTCTAAATCTCATACAATTGTCAAAAAGTAAGAGATGGTCGTAAAAGAGACTACGCATCAGTATATATTGCCCGCAAAATATTTTCTCGGACAAGTTTCATGTGTCAAAATCATGTAAGGATCTGCCGGGATTCCAAGCGGGAAGCTACACGAGTCGCATAAGTATTGTCCGGATGTTGATGCTGAAAATCGCGGCAGTTACCGCGACGAGAGTGTAGACGACGAGAGAAGCGTATCAAAGGGGAGGGCACCATAGGGGGATAGATACCAGAGCCAATAGAATAACAGTGTTTCGTCTGGCGTGTTTTGAACCGGCATTGCCCGGCGGCCCGGCAAGGGTGACGAGAGAAGGGGTGGACTGGTTTCCGAGCGCGGCGTGTGTGGGGTGAGTCTAAAACCGTTAGGTTGGTCGCGTGCTACCGGAGGCACGTGGCCATCCTCCTCTCTCCCTCCCCCTTTTCTCACCCGTGTCTTTTTTACGCACGCGCACATACGCGTCCTGAACAAGGCGCGACAAGATGTACGGGTATACCAGACAACTTGCATACTCGAGAGGATTCTTAAACGCGGGATAATCTTAAATATCATGCGATTATATTCTTATGTGCGTATTGAAATTCTATTTCTTCTTTCTTTGATTCTCGTCATAACTTTCATTTAATTTAGCTGCACGATTATATAGAATTTTCATTAAAAATAAAGCCAACAATTTTAAAACTGATTTTATGATTCCATCATGATAGAATAAGTAAAGCTGATCCTAGCAGATCCATTTTCTATCAACCATACGATCTATGTGAGAAAATCGCCAACATCACGCGCGCGACGAATCTCTGAATGGGTATTACGGATTCCGTCCGGCGAATGGAACCTAATTTATTCCGTCTGTTTTTCGGTGAGCCACGGTGAGCGTGGGCCCGGAGCTATTGATCGACGAAATTCGATGATCATTGTTGCCCAGAGCTTGTATCGGCGAAACCCCAAATTAAGGGCCAGGTATATAAGCAGCGAGAGAGCAGAAGCTCGGACGCATGGCGCCATTAACCGCGGTTGCAGCGCGATGAAAACGAAATAGCCGATCGCGCGGCAGATGCGGGGATCGGTAAACAGTCGACCGGATAACAGTTAGGCCGCCGCCGTCATCGCTCGTCATCATCAACGCGGCCATACCGTTAGACGGAGGCAATGTGCGGACCCTTCGGCACGTGCTACCCGATCAAACGCAGCCGTTCCTTCGATGCAGATAGATAGAGTGTTTTGGGCATTGATTTAAATTTTAAATATTAAAAATTTTAAGAGTTTAAATAATTTAAAGAATTTCAACCCTGAGCTTGCAGACAAAGACACTTGTACTTAAGAAAAAATAGATAATAAAAATAAGAATCAATATGTTATATTTCAAAAACTGAAAAGAATTCGATAAAGTTTAACGAATAAAATTGCACCACAATTTTGATAGCAAGTAAAAACGAATGATTAGCGATCTCATAGAAATAGCGGTGCGACGTGGGCAAAAAATCGTTTTGCCTTCGTTGTGCTCGCCGTAAATTTCCGATAAGGAAATGAAACTATGCATATAAAAGAGAGTTACCGGGGAGGGAAAGTTCCACGACGATACCACGACACCATTTCGCACTGGCACCCTTTGCCGCTCGACTGGCAGTGATGTATGGTGCGGTAGACCTGCGTGCTGACCACTCCCAGCCTCTTACGAGCAACTTTCCCGCGTATTGGGCGAAATTTGATTTCTAGATCTCGTTTCTGAAGGCAAAGAGCCGGACAATAGAATTTTAAATCGCTGAAGATTGGGGTGACATATTACTAAGCGCGACGGAAATTGCAATTTTCTTTCCAGAATATGATTACAGTGTTTTTTTTTTATGCTACTTCACTTTCAATCTAATATTAATATAATTTTATTTCAGTTTAAGCGTTACACGATGATCGTGAAATCATCGTCAATCGTTAGAACAGCTAGAACCTTCGTCAGTTTCTCGAGAGGAAAAAAGAGCGAGAAGGCAACGTCGAGATTATTTGAATATCCCATACTTAAGATTCGTCGTGCGTAGTCCGGGGCAGTGATTGTCGACTCGACAGTCCGGTCACGTGGCCGGCACGTCATACACGTCAAACCAACCCCCTGTGGAAACCGCCCTATTGCGCCTAAGGCCGCCCCGCGGCCGATCGGCACAAGCGGGGAGGCCTGCGAGGCACTTTACATTCTATTTTCACGCTGTACTGACCCCGATGTATGCGACTTCCTTAACATATTCGCCAGATATTGCCTTTTGGCACGTGCTACCTACCGAATCGATATTCATCTTCCGTGAGAATGAAAATTTATCGACGTTCTTAAAGTGCCGGCGATCGCCAACGCTCCCCAAACAGTATAAATTTACGTCGTATTGGACGCATTATATTTTTACATCAAATTATGTACACAAAAAAATTACCTCAGCGACGTTAAGAAACAACTTTGTCTATAATGTTTGATATGTAGGTATATATATGTATATATTTATAGATAGATATATGTATATATAATAATTATACATGTATGTGTGTTTACAGCGTCAACACCTGTGAATTCATCAAAATTAAGTATACAAATTTCACACAACCCCTGCTTAAATATAAACTGTGGTAAGCGAGTGACGGACGACGAGCAACTTTCAACGCGCGATCACTTTACCACCTGACGTGCTATATAAGCGGAATAGCTGGCTATTTTATGCGTGTCACTGCCCCCGCGGTGTTTTCACGGGACGGCGAGCACCCCCGGATTTTTCCAGGGGTTCTCCGCTAGAGGCAGGCGGCCGTCCAGTCACAAGGGGAGACCATCTAACCGAGTTAAATAACGCTACATTAACGCCCCGTGCGATACAAGGTTTGTCCGAGTGTGAAATACCCCATGGCTTATCAAGTTCCCGCAGAAGTTTCTCTTTAATAATCTCATGCCGATCGTTGCTCGCGTCGACGTGATTATACGCACACTCTGCGTCCTTTCTAAAAACAATGTCGCTGAACGGAAAATAGTGTCGTTTTTTCAGAATCACTCCCCAGTTTGATCGAGCTTGCAACTCTTCGTGAGATGAAAGCGGACATGAATTTTTGATAGACACAAATAGCGTTAATAATAATACACAAGGATTCAATCTCTTTTAACCCTTAGGAATAATTGCAGATCGCGAGAGCGATAGTACTACTTGTGGAGAACGTTTTATCATCATTGAATTAAGATTACATTTCTTGAAAAATCTATTTCAATCTGTTACACTCTGTTACTGAAGAATACCACGTGTATCACGTGTAATTAGGCCCGTTGTTAAAACAGTTCCGCTCCGAAACGTTAGGAATAAAAATTAGAACGGAAAAAATTGCATCCTTCGTGAGATTAATACATCGCAAATCCATTAATGTTAACCTACATTCAGGTTTCCATTACATTCGCGAGTAAATCCGCTTCTTGAGATAAATTGGCATATTAGAGGTACGTCGATATAGTTATAAAGACAATAAAGTTTCCTTAACTGAGAGAATATGTATACGTCTTTTCCCACGTGGATCCTCCTTCTCATCCTGAATATTTATAACAACCTCTCTTTTTACTGATTTTCTTTTTACTCATCGCTTCTTTGTTAGCGAAACTTGCTTGGCCGAGCGATTAAATTAATTATGAGTTTTGGCACTGCCTCTACGAGACGATCAAAATTAGGCGGCCGTAATTAATTTAATTATTCCGGCGTCTCGCCACTTCGACGACGACGACAGCAAACTCCGACTGCTCTGGAGATGATCGTTTCGGTAAGGATATAACGGTGACGTTTACCTGCGCGCATCGCCTTCTGTTCTTTTGTTCCACAATTACCGGTGTCTAGACGCGACCACTGCTCCTCTACGAAAATGACAATTACACGGCAATAGAATCGTCTCATTGACCGTTTCTCTCGGTTAAACGGCAAACGTTGCAGTCGTTGGACCGCCATAGCGTTTTTGCCGTAGCCTTATTTTTCCGTGATGCGCGTGTGACAAAGTTAAGGGATTCGTTTCCGATTCTACAGAGGTTATTTCCTTGTAAATTAATCTTATCGCGTCAAATTCAGCAAGATCGATTGATTATACGAACGTCAAAGTCTTGCGACATTGTAAATATTATGTCACATTAGATTTTTATTTCTGACCATGAATTATAATAATTGTTTTAAATCTCAAATTTGTACTCTTTTTACTATTATAATTGTAAATATATTTAAAACGCGAACAGGACGATTGCGGATTAATAATAGCGCAAAGATCGTTGAAGATTCAAAAATCGCTCGATAATATCCGGGGAGAAAATCGCACCCATCTTTTAACGGTTACACGGCAATACCTGTGTCGACGTTAACGCACTCGCGTTATATTCTTATACCGAGATGACGATCGTGAGGTTCTGCGTAGAAGAGCGCACACAGAGGTGCGCCTTTTTCTCCCTTTTCCGGAGCCCTTCTGTACTTTACCACCCCCTTTCCTCCACGCACCGGCGAGAAGAGAACTTCTCTCTCTCTCTTTCTCTCTCTTTCCTCCCCGATTGTTACCGACTCTGTTCTCGCCCTTCGCCCTCCGTACCAACCTTTCACCGGGCACGACTCTGGCTTAATGGCTGACAGGGCTATCGGGTTTCTGCAGAAGCGTAAAAGATCTTCGAGGAAAGGCGCGGAAAGAGCGATAGGCGCTGCCTTCGTCACTCTTTCTCTCTCTCTTTTTCTCTTTCTCTTCTGCTCCCTTGTACGCACTCTTTCCTGTTTGCTGGTGCATACACCCTTACCGCGAGTAAACGAGACCTTACGAGCGCGCGCGCGCGGGACGAATCGTACATACCGTAAATTGTAGACACTGGGTTCCCGTGTGTCAGCTGACTCATACAATTGCTTAAGATAAACGCGCATGTCTCGTATTTCTCGCGCAATTTAATCCGTCCATCGTTGCGTTATCCTCGGGGGAGAAGGGAGAGGCTGGGCCTTCCTTACAATATCACTCCCGATGGCGATATCATTCCTCCATTGATAGAAACTACTCTAAGATCCCATGTGAATACAAGATTACAGAAATATCCGGGAGTACGAAATAATTTATGTGCTAATTGGTGATCCACTTTTTCCATATGATTTTAGGTATTCTACTTTCAAGCATAATATTATCTGGTATAAATGACATTACCCTTACCGCAGATGATTAAAGATTAGACAATTTATATTTTCATTCAAATAAGTGACGTACATGAAGCTCAATACAATCTGAAGAAACTTATACATAGCGTGTTCTTCAAAGCAACGCTAACATATATCGCATTACAAGAAAAAGAAAGACAAGTAAAAAAAGGGATCCCAGAAAGATCTTGCTACTCATCAGCCTGTTGCAGGCCCACCCCCGCGAATGTACGGTGTATATAAAAAACTACGAGGGTTGCACCCCTCGACAGCGAGTGTATACGTATCGACAATCTGTACAATCGCGTGCTGGTAGATAACGTGGCGCTAATTGATTATAATAAGTGGCGAGGAAGGAAAGGCGGAAGCAAAGGCTGGGGTTGAGAACCGTAGATTGTATATCGAGGGGTTGAAACCACGTTTAAATGGTCATTCAGTAGTTAAATTGTTACTTCCGGTATTGTGCGGGGAGTCTCAATTTCATCGTATCTATCTCTGTGACCTATTAATATTTCGTAAATTTAATGAAAATAATCTTTGCGAAAGGTGGAGAAACGGTGGAGATTGTTTAATGAATATTTTAATATTACAAAATTGTAACACCTAATACTTTGTATCTTGAATATGTAAACAAATATAGATTTTACGTTCGGATATAAGATAAAGTTCTTATTCTATTTCCAGAGCTCATAAATTCTTTAATTTCAAAAGATAGTGACACGCGATAATAATCATACTTATATTTTAGAACAAAATTTGTATTTTTTAAGGAAAAATTTTATTCTAACATCTGAAAGTAATTTAGAGAGGCAAGTAGAAAGGCTAGAAAGACAAACGGGAGACACCCAGCGCTGACAGCGGGGGCGTTCGATAATTTATCGTCTTCATTTGCCCGCGTCCATATTTATTGCATCGTTATGAACAATACGGCGCCTATTAAATGGAATACGCCTGATCTCACCGCACCGGACGTACAATCGAATTAATGCCCGGGCGGCTCGCGCGATCATGTCCAATAATAAGCTTAATAAATATTGATTGTTTAATTAATGTATAATCGACCGCGTGGGATACAGCCTGCGCGCGCTATCGGCAGTCAATTTGTCCGCCCACTGGCGCAGCACGAATTTATTAACGGTTGATTTTCTGCTGTCATGTGCGGCTTTCGACTGTAGTCTTAATTGTCCCTGCCGCCACAATAGATACATCTTTTTAAAGCATACAAAGTTCCCATATTATGCTTTCATCTATGTAGGTCCGGTTTGGGTTTTTTAAAGGTTTAGCATTTATTTTAAGAGTAATAACTCTATAAGTTATGAAAGTAGAAAGAATTTGCTTGCCGTTTAAAATACCGTATAGCCATTTTTTAACCATAGTATGCACTTTCACTTGTATTGTAAATTACGTTCCTTTTAGAACGTTACATTTCCCAAAAAAAAAAAAAACTAGAAATAAACGATTCTTTCTCGCAATTCAGAATTTCACTGTGAGAAACAAAGAATGTATCTTTTTTTATTTTCTATAGTAAAGAAATATATTGTGAAAAAAAAAATACGACGGCTTCTGTTAAAAAACGGCGGCCTTTTTTTTCGTAAAGATTGATGGTTTGCGAACAATTCTCAGTTTAACAGGTAGTTACATTTGTAGGCCATGTCGCAATAAAGTACGGCTAACAATATCGTTTCAAGAGAAAGTGAAGCGATATACCTTAAAAAAGTGCAAGAACCGACCTCACACATTGTACACCGTACAAAATCAAACGTGCGTCATCGAGCGGACACTATCGACGATCCCGCGAGAAGAGAGATTAATCGTTAATGCAATAATTATACGTAATTATCGTAATTACGTTCACGAAGCAATTGCGCAACTTCACGAGAGGGGAGCAGTGCCGCGCTAGAAAAACGGCGAAAAACGCACCGTCCTCTGTGGGAACGGCCATCCCATTAATGGAATCACCAATTGCACACAGTTATTGGTTAAATTGCTAATTGCTAGCCTCTTTCTTTGGTTCCCTTTCTAGCGCCGCGTGTAACGACAATTGCGCCGACACCCACCCGTCGATCAACGCCATTTTCATAAATAACGTCTCGTCTCGTCTCGTACAATTTCTCACGACTTCTTCTTCGCGGCGCTTCTTTAATTTTCGGAGCGTGGGCGAGCGAATTAATTCCTTCGCGATCGAATTGAGTCCGGTCGTTCTCTAGGAGGGAACGTGAACGGAGGACGGAAGTCGTCTTCGAGTCGTGAGAAATCCGCATCGACTGGGGAAGAAAATATCTCGCCGAGCCCGTTCGCTTCGCGAAAAGAGAATCGCGAATCCGTTGCTTAGTTCCACATCCGCGGGTGCGCTCTTCGGCCCACGATCCCTCATTCTTAGAAAGGATCGCTGTACTTGTTTTCACTTCCACTTACGCGATTAGACTTCTCACGACGTATACACGTATCTCAACTGGCGCCTCGCACGAATGTGCCGCGTAGTTTTACGCAAGATACTTAAAAGATATTTTTGTGTAAAAGATATTTTTATGTATACCCTTCTCGATTTTGTTAAACAACGTATTAAAATTAATTGACATTGTGATTTATAACTCCAAGTATTAAATATAGACTTTGGAATAAGAAAATATCTAATGGAATTCGCGAAATGAGTTCAAATCACAGTAAAATCACTATTTAGCTATTGCGTGCATGTTTGTGAACGTATGTCGACGAACAATGTGAATAAGTAGAAGGAAGTCAACACCGCAGTCAACATTCCAGCAGAATTAGCATACTCCGCTTGCGAGATATTCACCGGTGGATACCGACGATAAAACTCTGAAAATCCTCGAAAAATCCCATCGCGAAATTTGAATTTGCACTCCGTCTAGCTGCGATCGTGACGCATGAATCCCGAAAAGCTCGAAAGGAAGGGCTTCTCTATATTCAAAGGACCATCTCGTTTTACCCCTCCGATTCGAATAACAAAGTGAACTAGTTCGATCGAGATATATCTTAAAGATCGACACAGCTTCTCAGCGTCAAGCACGATTTTCTTTAAACAGAGAAGTGTGAATTCTTATTAATAATTATCATTCCAATTCATCAAACATAGTCTCATTTTTTTATTAACAACAACTAAAAATATAGTCGTAAGCTTAAGAATGAAATTTTTTATAAGATAATTTTATTTAGAAAAAATAGAGAATACAATAAAAATATAAATTAATAAGATTAATGAAAATTATCACTTTTTCATCAATTAATTCGTAATTGTTATCTAACCTTGTAAACTAAACAAAAGAGAAAAATAAAAAAAATGTTTTGAACAGCAAAAATCAGATTTTCGCAAGTTGATGCGTGACCGACGCAATGTGACGATGGAAACATTCTTAGCCACAACGTGTGAAGAATAGGACTTCCTTTGGAGAAGCGGGAAAAGTGTTTTGACATTCAAAAGCGATTTTCCACGATCGCTTCGGCCCAAACGATTTGAATAACAAAGTCACCAAGAAGACGTACTATCGTCCGTGCTCGCATGAGTGGGCATTCTTCAAGCAAGTTTATCGCAAGAATCGTTTGCATGCCAAACGAAATCGATCCCTGTTCAGTCCTTCAGGATTTCCATCGACCTTCGGTGCGTGCTTTGATTCAAGACGCATAAAGGCAATTCTGCGAAACCGTTAAAGCTATATATATAGAGACGTTTCGATCGTTCTCAGTTACTCACAGGATATGAAAAAAATTATTGTAATATTAGATTATTTGCAAAAAACAATCATTTTAATATTTACGCGTATTAGTGATTATTACTTATGTATATATATTAATTTTCATACAATTTATAATACAATCAAAAAAGAAACATAGCTTAAAAAAATATTTAGAAAATATAAAATCAAATCTTTTGACCCTTCTTTTATTATTAAACGACATTATTAGATGTAAATAATAAACCAAATAAAATAAGTATTGTGACAATTTGCTCTTTCCTTGATTTCACTGATCAAAGCGTCATTAGCGATTTCTTTGACTTGTAGTTAATGGCAACTGACATCATTTCGTTATAAAAATAAAAAAAAACTCATACTAGCACATTAGAAAGGATGATGAGTAACGTGACCGCTCGAAAGATCTTGGAGAAGTCCGCGTTAAAAGAATCCCTGGTCTGGCCATATCGGTCGAACAGGTGTGCGGGTACGAAGCGGGAATAAACGATTAGAATCTCGATTAGCATCCGCGGATCATATTAATCGCGGGGCTGCATTACCAAGCGGTTGCATCCGCTCGAGTGTACGATTTCGTAATCGAACACGTATCAGCTTCGAGCACTACGTCTCGAATCGCTTGACAGCTTAATAAAGATAATTGCGTCTCTCGACTACATAGTAAAAGCATAATACATGAATAATCTAACATCGACAATCGAGCATGCACACAGATAAGCGACAAACATGTTTTTAGATAAATATTGATGTATCTTTCATTTCTGTTAAGGAATAAAGAATTTTTAGACTTTTCTGTAATTAAAATATTATCATACAGTTTATAATTTATAATTACAGTCAGAATCAAATTATAAACAAAACAATTTCCGTCGCCAGCGAATAATTCAAAATAAGTCGTTTTATTTTCGACCCAACTGGCCAATTGAAACAGATTGCACAACGTTTCGACCGAATTCCGGTCCTTATCAAGTGCTTTAATTTAGGTTACACCGATCCGCATAATTTACTTGCATCGTTGACGTGGTGTCCCGACAACGTCAAGACAAACGCAAAACTAAACAAAAGACAAAATAATACATTTAACAATAGAAAACTATACAAAATCGTTACAATATCGCGCTGGTCAAAAACAATAAATTAATACATTTAACAATAGAAAACTATACAAAATCGTCATAATATCGAATTGCACTTGATAAGGGCCGGAATTCGGTCGAAACGTTGTGCAATCTGTTTCAATTGGCCAGTTGAGTCGAAAATAAAACGACTTATTTAGAATCAAATTATCTCGAGCTAGATTTGAAGAATCATACTAAATCGTACTAAAATCGTGTCCTGAATTCGTGTGACTTATTTTACATTCTTCCGCGACATCTCTCCGAAGTTTGACTGACGTACGATTGTTCTCTTTTTCATGAGAACCATTGATTATCGAAGAAGTCGAATGTCGAATACGCGAAATGACACGAATAATATGCTGCGGAGTGCACCTCGACGTTTCGTCGGGGCAGTTATATCGTTCCTGACACGGTGATTCCGCAGGGAGGCGCAAAAAGAAAGACAAGGAGGAGCCGATGTGGTGGGCGCGGGGCGAACGAGGAGAAAAATGGAGCGGGTGGCGGCGGCGGTAGTGATGGTGGCGCTAGGCGATCGGAAGTGTGTCAAATTACAGAGGTCCGCGATATTAATGACTCCTAATGACATGCCCCCCTCCTAACGGCAGCGATCGGTGCCTACCGACCGACACAAGGAGAGCACGGTTTCTCCCCACTAAGGCCGTTCCCGTCCGAGGGCCCGCTCGCGAACCACCAAGGTTGGGGCCTCCGCGCTGCGTCCGGCCGGTGGACGTCGAGCCGGTGGACCCGATTCACGGAATCGGCATTAAAAATGCAATTACTAATTGACGAAGGCTAATAGCAATAAGACAAACAACGGGCTAAATGCTATAAAGTAAAACACAGGTCGGCGACGGCATCCTTCACCCCCATTCCGTTCGCCGCTCTCACCGACCCGGGGTCCTATATCGGATCTCTCGTCGCCGTCCCCTCGCTTCTATTTACCGATCGTTTCTTTTTTTTTTCTTTCTTCGTCCGACTTGTCCGCTCCTCTCTTGTGATACTTCTACGAGAAGCACTGTTCGGCGCGCGCGAAGGGGCGCGAGTCCTCCGTTTACGACCGGTTTGGCATTTCCGAGAGGCCGGTCCTAACCGCGGATTTTTTGTCAGCTAGCTCTACACCTTTCTTAGTTTCTGTCCATTCGCCCGTTTTATTTCACCTCGTAAGAATCGCAGTTTAGTGTTCCATCGACGAGTACGAACTTTGCCTCGAACCATGTTTATTTCTCTAATATGACAGTCGCGCACTTCGTTTCTCTCGTAGTTAAATAACACATTACTGATCGGAGACATATCAGCTCTTTTGTTGCTCGAACATTGTGGTGACAAGTTCACTCATGTAAAAAACGTGTCGTGCGAAGTTATTAGAGTTTAAAATTTAAAGTTTTTATTGTAGAGGATTTGTAATTGTGTATTTATCCTTCACTTTTTATAATGATTTATTTATTTCTAACCTTTTGTATATTATATAAACAAAATTTTGTATTTTATTATCGGATCTGAATATGAGAAATAACTGGCCACAGACGTTAGTTTCCGCATCAAACACCCAGTCAGCAATGTATTAATTGGTCTTAATAATGTCAATAGTATGTACAATATTGATGTTAAAAACAATACTAGAAATAAAATGTTTATCAACGTTATTTTTAAATATAATAGTAGATTGATATTGTTATATAGCAATTAGCAGTAAAGAAGAATTGCACGGCCACCATGTATTGATAATAACAAGGAGACTCGGAGGATTACGTTATTACGCACAGCAAATGAGTTTCTTAGTTTTGCAGATGCAGCCGTTTGGCGGCATTCGTTACGTTCTGTCATCTCCCTCATTATCGCGCTTTCCGCGAACAACGATACACACGCTATACGTCAGATCTCGTGACGCGTGGCACCCTTTGAGCATGCCCCGTCGTTCTCGAAACGCACGTTCATAGAACTAACAATTCTCCTTATTAGGTTTATTATACAAAAGTTTGTTTTGCCACACTCGCAAGAATCTAAACGACCGGTCATTTTTGCGAATTACAACAGTGCATTTGTCGCATTAAGTGCAATCCTTTTATGCTCACGTGAAATATGAGCTTTGCAACAAAATATATAATTTAAAGTTTTTCTAAATTTGCTATAAATTATAAGTAGTCATGCATAAATTTTCGGTGCTGGAAGATACAAACAATTAAATTACAGAATATATAATATGCCCTATTGATTCCCTTTAATTTCTATTTGCTGACATAATAATATAACGTTAGAAACTTGCACGCGCTCAATACCTTTCCTTTTGTTATATTTAGTGGGTGTTGCGTGAGACAAAAGTTACCATTTGCAATTTTAGCATTTCAAATTCGTCTAAATCGTTCCGCTTCGTAAGTACCGTAAAAGAACCCTGAAAAGAACTGAATTTTTCTGAAAATCGTCGACGATTCAGTCGGACAAACGAGGGTTTTTAGACATGTTTTACTGATACTTTCGGTGATCATGACGAGAAGTCTTGTAGTGAATGCACACGGAGAATTCCCCAAAGTTAAAAGTTACGCACCACGAAAGAATTCCTCGAGGCAATAAGTAATATGATAAACTGTTGCACAACCGGGTAGGCGGTGCTTGCCACACGTAATCCAATGAGAGAAGTTTTTTTTCGAAAACAAATTTTCCTCATTGGACTACATTTGGCTACATTCCGACATCCGACTCCGACCTACGACTTATTGTAGAGCCAACTTAATTGGTTTTATGACATATTTTACGTTATAGAGAAAAATTAGCCGACGTCTCCGGACCGTCTGAAGGATTGCAGAAGCAGAAACTCGAGATGCGTCTTATGATAAGATCCGTTTCACCTTTTTGTTTGAAGATACGACTCTTTTATATTCAATTTTTGTACATATAAATGTTATTAACATATTACAATCGAAGATATTTCTGTGTAACTTCAAGGGCCTATTTCCACGTATTTATATATCTAAAAATTTTGGGTTTTTTTTTGTACAAATTAAAATTATATGAACAAATCTGAATCAAGATCTCATAAAATTAAAATTCGATTAAGATTGACAGCTCATATGACATTGTTGCGCATGACAGTATTTCAGATAAAAAGAAACTAGTGGTGCGGGTTCATTATCATAACGCGGCATTTTTTTTTCGCTCGCATTATTCCGTCGCTGTATTATTTTTGCACGAAATTTATGTCCGTCGCGAAGATTAAGCGGCGTCGTTCGTTAATCGTATCGAGAAGATACGACAGCGAGCGATGAAACTCTGCAAACTCACCTTGTATGGATTCCGGCGAGGCTGGCTCCTTATCGATTCGGCCAAGCGCGTCGCTACCTGAAACAAAAAGCGCAATCGGGTCCTCGTTAGTGACGCCATACTATAAGCCGATCGGGAAAATCATTCGTTTCCCATAAGAGATACCGAACATGCGCGATACCAAGTACTTCTTGCGTCGATCAAGAGAATCGGCAAACACATTATAGTTTTATCTTAATTACATTAAGGTTATTTATATTCTATACTCCTTTGCGAATAACGGCGCACATCAGTGAAGAAATAACAATGACGAAGACGTTGATTTATACCTTTGCAAGCTGTCTTCATTTATTTTATTACAATTATAACGTATAAAACATAAAAAAATATAGCGAAAAATATATAAATAAGACGATAATTGGATAATATATTTTAGCAAAATAATATATTTTTCTTCGTTTATGTTATCATTCTAATAAAATTAATAAGATTAAATTTCAAATCGAGTCAGTGCCTAAATTACGTAAACGTGAAATTTATTCTTGCTAACTGCTAAACATTGTCTCTCAATGTTCCTCAATGTCCGACGGTCGTTATGTCACGCACAGTTCTGTTCGACGGAAACCCACATCTGTCCCGATTAAAACCGGGGGCTCAAGAGCTGGGCGGTTGAGATAGCATCGGAGTACGTCGCATTTATCAATCAGGCTGCGGGCCGAATTATGCTAAAACGCGAACGATCATCGTGACGCATGGCGGGGGAGTCGTGCTCCCGTACGCCAATCGCAATTTCCCGAAAATAGGACGGCGCGCCGTTATCCCGCCGCAAATGCGATCGATCGATATTCAAATAATCTATTTGACGGACCCTTCTCCGTCGAGAGGACGAGAAAGGGAAGATGGTGGTAATTCAGCGCGAGGATGACCACCGTACGTCACACGGCAAAAGGGACGAGTTCGTGGGGGTCCGGCAGACCCCAGGGGCGACCACCTACTACCCCCTGGGGGGTCGCAACTCACCCCTGAAACGACTGTATTCAGATAATCCCACCTTTCCTTTTCTCCGT
Organism: Temnothorax americanus; assembly: GCF_048541705.1. NCBI lineage: Eukaryota > Metazoa > Arthropoda > Insecta > Hymenoptera > Formicidae > Temnothorax > Temnothorax americanus. Next base: position 2,067,887 of record NW_027509751.1, read on the forward strand.
CTTATTTGCCCGGAACGACGACATTTCAATACATGCTCTCGCCGAATAACCCGCCACAAATATGGGCGGATATACGCGCCCACTACGTGGGAAATACTAGCGGGAGTAACGACTACACACGGATAACACGTAGATATTACGTAAAAGTAAAAGGGATGGGAAAGATTTCGCAGTCTGGACTTTCGCATTTGGATCGTCGTACATATTGCAAGCTCAGTGACACGTATAATAAATCTAGTATTAATCGATATAATATATGTATTTAGTTTTTCCTTCATCCTTCACGATGCACGCATAATGACAATTAGAAAGTATTTCCTTCGCTTCGTTTTAAATTATGTTTATACATATATTCCATCTATGCTCGATCGGCGATCTATGTATTATTTAAGATATCCAGGTCGATACAAAGCTAAACAATGCGAATTCCTTAACGAGACCGTTTTCATTATCGAGCGAAGGACTAGTCTTAGAAACTAGAACGCGTTTACATTAAATATAAAGAGTGGCCTTATAAGCCGGAGCTCGAGCGTCTTCTTCTCTCACGCGGTGCACACGTGTAATAATGCTCGAGGCAATATTTCTTATAGTTTTGTAGAAAAAAAAAAAGAATCGTGAGGGAAGATGCGATGCATAATTCATCAGTAGCGGGATCGATCGACTGTTTGACCAATATTGAAGAACATCAAAAACAAGATTCTCTTTCTTGAGCGCATTTAATCCTATAGTTCTATATCAATCGTAATTGCACACATTAATTTCCATCGTAAACTTGGTTAGCGTATAAAAATGTAGAAAGATGTAAATTTTTCAAACAGATTTTAATATTTATCAAGTTTTTCCGCGTTCGGGGTAACTCTTTTATACAGAAGCCTTGCAAAATTCTCGTTTAATGGCAGACATCAGCGAGCGCGACGATTTATCAAAATGAAATACCGGCTGTCGAAAGGACACCCACCCATTCCTTTTAAATAGGAATGAACGCGGATAAATACGATGCACCTTCGTCGTTCGACGACTCTCCGGAGGGCCGTAAAGAAGTTACGGTTTTGCACATGCACTTTTTTGCCCCGTTGCACATATCACGCGAACGACTATGACCCTACTGCCGCTTTCTCTTTTCATCCCTGTCTCGCCTACGAAGCCGCGAGATGAAAATTACGCGCAGTGTTTATGTATTAATCAGCGACAATTTTCCACGTATGATTGTCAGTCTCAAGCAAAACCTTCAAGGAATATTGCGAATCCAATGGTATAGCTGATAAATTCTTGCTTCAATGTAACACTCTTTCTCACACTACTTTTTCGGTACCCAGAAATATGTGAAAATATGTATAACGAAAAGCGCGAAGCACTATATTCTAATGTTCTAGTTAATACTAATACCTAACACTAATATGTCACCTTTCGCATAATTATTAAGTTTTTAGTCACTTTGTATTGCATCCGTACATGTCCTCAGAAAATTCACTCCAGGATGCGAATAAAATACTTCTATCTCTCTTCCTATCAGATTCTTCAGAGCAGTCAATTCCGTTCCACGCAACCAGCATCGCCAGCCGAGATTTTCGCGGTTGGACATCACTTCTGAAGTACGTTACGACGTAGTCGGCCCTCACTTTTTCACTTATTAATTCGACACGTCCGCGCCAGCCGGAATCGCGTGTTTGCGGCTACCGTCCCGGCTATACTCCCTGCACCTCCCGTCCCGGTATTCGTAAAGGGCAGCCTTATATATAGTATACCTTGCCGTATGAACAGCGTCGCTTTTCGTGAGCGCACGCCCATCAGCGCAGCCCCATTTATCGCTACGTATATATACACGTGACACCTGTGCCGATAACTTGAATACCGCGGACAGGTGCCCACTCCTCGTCAGGCGCTCGACGTACGACCGCGAAGACGGAAGCGTGTCGAGACCGCTATTATATATCGCGATTACGATCTCGTTTCGCCAAAGGCCGGTTATCGATTGGATGGATCGACCTCTTCCTTTTCCCTTAGCGCGATCAGTTAGACCGCGCGTGGATGTTAATGTATAATGAGCGATGATTCATGAAGTACAAGGATAAGCGCCAAGTTCCCCTATTAATAAAAATCTAAGCATACCTATTAAATCGAGATTTGGAAACGTTGTACGTATCTCGATTGAAAATAATTTCGAAACCTTCAGATTATTTCGATTCGACTTCACAGAAGTTGAATAATCCGTCGATATAAAAAATGCCGAAGTATCTCTTCGGTTAATCGATTAATTCATAAAACTCGATCAATCCTGCGCGTTCTCGTAGGTATATTCTCGTGCCGTAGACGGAAACGAGATTTTAATATTTAAGCTCGATAGCACGATACAATAAGTATAATAAGCATAGAAGCGACCGCCAGCAGGCAGTTGCAAGAGACGGTTGCAATATTAATGCTGACATTTCGGTGCTTTGCGGTAGTTTAACCGCACTCCGGCCCCTCGCTTTAATGGATGCGGCTTTCCGACAGGGACGCTGTGCACGACTACGCCAATCTCATCGCGTATGGCCATAATATTGTAACCGATATATCGATCTTTAAAATAAAACCAACCAGAATATAAGTCTATTTCAATTAAGGAACTGTGTATGTTTGATTAATAAATTATTTACTCATATTTCACAGTTCTTAGTATGACTTTATCAAAGTATTTAGTACGTCAGCGTTCCATGCAATGCTTATCTAAAGTAATCGAAATTTTTTCGAACATTTCACAACCAAATATGGCATTTGTACATAATCTGTACGTAATATCCAAATATAAAGACTCGTATTAACTTATGAGTTATTCCTTATGTATCACACAGTAAACATTCATACATCAATGACAAGGACGATACTTCTAATCCCATTTTTACTTAAATTTTTTTTTTTTTTTTTTTTTTTTAGATTTTTTAAGACAAATCCAGCAAAACTAATTTTTTTTATTTGGAATGGAGGTGTTTTAACACCAAAACATCCCTTTAGGATCCACCAGTGATCTGTAAGGTCCATATGAAACAATAACAATTTATATCGTCGTGAAATGAAAGTCATGTGTGTCTGTCTCGCAGCGTGTCGTGCATTCGAGTACGTAATATCATTAAAAATTCATTGAACGAAATGTATCTCTAACTACATTTAATCGGTTCGAATTCATCCGGTAAATTCGATCGTGTGTAATACTCTTCAGTGTATTCTCGTGCCGCGTTGTTACATCGTGAAAAGCGCAGAAAAAGCCCGGGCGAAGGATCGCAAGCAATTACCTTCGTGGCGAACAGAGTGCGACGTTGTTAGTGACTCGATTTTTTTTCGCGACGCCCTTACGATACTTGATTTTTCCATTTTTTTTCTCCTCGGTTCGCTGGCTCCTGGCCCGCCTTCACTCCGCCACGCGAACCATCATGAATACAAAATGCGGCACCTGGATACATCTAGTTTTCGCGTGGCGGCGATCCAGCCCTCTCATCAATTTTTGAGAACCCGCGCTCGGACGATATGTATGCACCGCCACCCCGACGCCGATAACCGATATGGAAACCACGTTCCGGTCGATCGACCAAACACCACGATGCCCGTATACCCGGCCACCACGGAAAATCATACGCCGTCCTGCAGCGCGCGTGAATAGTGATGAGAAATCGCGGCGAAACACTCGCACCAGAAGCTGATTAGGCGACCATATGGTCCCCCGGTTCTGATCTCAGAATCTTCAGTTCAGCATCGTTATTGGAGAAGAAGGTCGGACAACGAGTATTCTTAACACGGAAGTACGCATTGGTACGGAAATACACTCTGATTGGAAAATATCGATTTTTTAAAGATCGAATCTCGCGGAAACTGAAGTATTTGCAATGTCGGAAGGAAGAAGGAGAAAGATGTCTGAAATGCCTATCGCTCGAAAAGGCCTCGCGCAGCAGTTCGCAAAAACGAAATTACATAACTATCAACTTCCATAATACCCGACACACACATATATACACACACATCGAAAAGACCACGAGAACAGGTTTTACGCGCGTTCCGGAAAAATCCGCGGGTTAGGTGGGACGTGGGACTTTAAATTCGAAACTTTCCGGGCGGAAGAGAAAAGAAACCGGCTGAGAAATGTCGCGGAAAAAGGGGTAAGAGACAGAAACAGAGAGAGAGAAAGAGAGAGGGGGGGGCAAAGGGGAAGGAAGTTCGTGTACGCGAGCCGAGACTTTTTCCAATTACAAACGGCGCCATTCGTGAGCTGGTCGACGGCGATTATTTTTGAAACAAGAATATTCCTCTCCGCCCCGGAACATAATGAGGAAGCGAGAGGCACAGTCGGAGGGCGCGATAATGGCGGCCGTTATGAAGAAATCAACCCACCCCGGCACACAGCCACCCCCGTCGCACCCCGCCGACGAGCCACGCTGGTAACCCACTTGATCTTCCGTTTCCATGGCGACCGCCTTGTCCAACGAACCCCCGCCGACTGAGACCGGCGCGGCGGGGGTGGCGATGGTGGTGGTTGCGAACCTTCTCTCTTATTATGAGAGTTGCTCCACCCGGGCGGAAGGGTTGGAACATCGCTCTCTCTCTCTCTCTCTCTCTCTCTCTCTCTCTCTCTCTCTCTCTCTCTCTCTCTCTCTCTCTCTCTCTCTCTCTCTCTCCTCTCTCTCTTTCCCTTTTACGTCTCCTTCGGCTACTGGACGCTTTCAGAACGCACATTTAATGATATCTCGGTAAGTCGAAAGCAGGAGGCTGTTAAAAACGAACATAGTTATGCGAGACATTTAAGTACTAATGTCTTATATACGCGGTCGTAATACCTTAGAAGAATTTTCAAATACAAAAAGTTGTAATACGAAGAGTATAGTTCAAAATTCAAAGATAATCAAAGAGTATTATCACAGAGATTCTTTTCTGAAAATATATAAAAATTTTCTAAATTTTTGCTATTGTGCACAGTAAGTGTGCATATTGATATAAAATTTACTTTGATATTTGACACAAAAATAAAAAATTTGTCTTTCCTATAATTAAATTAAATGTGTACTAAATGTAAGAGCATTGTAAAGTAACTACGGTGCTTATGTGGCACATATGTTTACTCTGCACGCATTACCTTATGATGTACAATATAATAACTCAATATAATGTAATAATCATGTGAGTAAGCAATAAATAAATATCGTTAACACACCGACAAATTACGATACAACCGGACCGTAAGAAAACGTGAACGCATTGGTCAATCACGCTTCCGCGAAGCGGACAACAGCACTTTCTTCTCCCCCTTTTTTCTTATTCCTCATCTGCCGTAACGCAATCGAGCATTACCCACGAACGTTTTGTGCATAACAACAATAATCTTCTGGCATAAAGTAACCGATTAGTCTTTTTTCCGGGAATTTGCGTCAATGATCCGTGAGGTCCGTCGTCTAATATTCGTGCGTTCTTGAGTTCCATGAAACACCGAGCGCACAATGCGGGCATTGCGTGCCGAGTGCACTTCTCCATTTCTTAGGACTAAATTAACGCAATATCTGTAAATATATAATCAAATTACGTAATTAAAAGCGTATTATTATTAATTATGTAATCATACGCCACAATATTACGTAATACATGCTGCCATTATGTAATATATACATGCTATTACGTAATATAAATTTGTGCTTAAGATATAGCCACAGCAGATGTATGCCCGATCAATCATCGATCTATACCATAATCGTTCTTGAATTTAATCCCGCGGAGAAATTGATAGATTCCGAAATAATTGCCGTTCATCGAATTGTTAGTAACATGAAAAAGAGGGGGAGAGGTGGGGTTGGCAGGGGGGCCAATAGGGCGGTATAATCGCGCCCTCGACAGATGATGGACGGTGGTGCGTAACAGCTACGGGGTGTCGCGAGTAAACGAGACGCGAGAGGAAAAAGAGGAGGATGATTTCGCGCGGGAGAGAAATGATTTGAAATTGATGAGTCTATCGCGACTTAGAAGGGTTGGGGTTGTCGCGTGCCGCACCTCGAATGCATAAAGGATTCCCGACCCCTTTTTGTTGCGCTTCATCCCCCGAGCCATTTCTCCAAGCGTGTCGTCTTCACGATCTCATGTCCCGACGTCATGCACTTACGAATCGGAAAAAATAGTACCGATTAATAAGAGACCAAATAATATAGATGATTAAATTTCTGGCTTAATTCGGAATTGAAAGATTAATATCCCGCTGACCAATGCTGTTAAATTAAGCATTACATATATAGGTTCAAGTCACTTCCATTGGCGCTGATAAGATTCTTCACGGAAAATTCTGGCGGCAATCGATTCGTACGGCGTACTACTTCACATGTATTACCGTCTTCTCGTTCGAATTACCGTGATAGTGCACAGACATGTCCACGCCGCGCCCGTTTCTTTGCACGTACGCTGGAGAACGAGGAGCCATTAACAGGGACGCATATACCAACATGTCGCTCGTAGGGGTGGTTTTCCATGGACTCGAGGGGGGGGGGAAGCACGGACTGTATCCGCGCCAGAAGAAGGGGGAAGAAAAGTGCTTCACGCGGCGAAGTAATGGAGCCGACTTATTCCTCACAGAAACTCCTTGGCTGGGAGCAATCGAGGTGTTCAACGGCGAGCACGGCGAGGTATTCGAGGTATCGAGGACGGTGGTGAGAATCGTTCGAACGAAGGATCGATACCGAGATTGATTCATTTATGAAATTTTGCTTAATCGACGTTGTCGACTTCGCATACCTGCATGTCGTTTGAATATTTTTCATAATATTATTTTCAAAGATTCTAATATTACAGTTGCCAGACGTCTATAATTCTGGTTATAGTACATTAATGGGTATATTTGAATAATTGGAAACGAGTATGTTTGTCTTTAATGATGTGATAAAAACGCTAAGTCGCCTGAGATTATATACTACGTGGCTAATCCTCATCATATGCGGACTCAAGAAAATTTGCCGCGTCACGGTATTCTGATAGCAGCTGTAAATCGCTGTGAATTGTGACAGATTGTGATTAACGAGCTTTAAATTAGATCTCGTGGCATATGATAGTACGCTAATATTGCCCGATGCCGCATGCATTAAAATGTTTTGTCTCTGTTCTGCCTTCTTCCAGGAAGCGTGTTCACATTTATCTCATTCAAAAATTTTACTTTCTAATTAGATCAAAATGACAACACGAACACTTGTACTCAAGTCAGGTATAACATTAGTACGATCGATATACTTTGCGATTCTGGAAATTAACAGCGTTTATTAAATTGTGCAGTTAAATGCAAAGAGTTGATACGACATATTGTGATGAATTCTGAAACGAATCAAAAAGCGCGAGACAAACGAAGCGATAAAACGACGTTTCCGTCATCTCCGTCATCTTTATCATCGTCATTGCCGCGTGCCGACGTCATCATTAAAATTATTATCGCCATCAAGTATTCCACATTTTATCGGGATCCGCTGTACGGCGGTACTATGCATATCGCGGCGGGATCATCAAACCGATCCGTTCGGCTGATCGATTTTAATTAATAGCCGCTCGTACCGATTAAACAGGGCTGTCTGCGCGAATGAAATATTCATCAAATGCAAAGGCGCGCGAGGGGCGCGCGTGTATAAACCATTAAAAAATAATAGCAACAGAAATTCGTCTTAATTGGCGCAATAGCCGAGCCGCGCCGGCACGGCGCGAGGGATAACCCCCGTATAGTCCTGACAATTAAGCGCGACATGCGGGAGATCCTGTGTGCGTATACAAGCCTCTCTCGCGCACGCCGCTGCTCATAATTACGCGGTAATTAGAGAGGTTTGTCGGCAATTAACATCTTGAATATCGTCGCGTCGCCGCGCGGTATCGGCCAGTATCGCCGTTCTCCTTTGATCCGTCAGATACCAGCTCTGGCGCCGGTTCTCGAGGATAAAGAATTTTAACCCTTTGTCTCCTTTCGTGTATGAAAGTTTATTTGCACTTATTTTAGCAACATAGTAAAAAATAATAAGTTTTAAAAATAAAATAACTGATCTCCAGTTTTCGTTGATCGTCCTAGTTGATTGTCATTACATAGAATGATAGAATTCAGTACTTACATACATTGAATGTCGTTGCGAGTAATTTTTGTTTATTCTCTATTCTGACTTGTATATATATTAGAATAAGTGGACCGATAATATTCGGTCATTTATTTTACTCTAATTTTAAAATGGTTTACACTCACAAAAAAGAAAAACGATAAATTTCGCATAATTTTCAATCCAATTACGTATAAATGTGACAAATAGATAATTAGATATCTCGCACGAGAGACAAAGAGCCTTTCGTACGTCATTGATTTTCAAAACTAGTGCCCATAACTCGCTCGAGCACTTCTATCTCTCACATGAGGCACGTAGGCACCGAGATATCTCGAAGTTTCCGATCCAGAAGAGCCTTGTGTCTCGGCCGTTAATTGTTCCATCGACCGGAAGTCCACGCGCGCGGAAGCTCGCCATCCCGCCTCGTCTCGCGCGCAGGCAACAAAAGAAATCGAATATCCCGCCGTCGTTTCTCTCACCCGTCTTTCCTCCCCTCTACCCGCGTTTCATCTATTCCTCGCCGCCACCATCCCCCATTCCCGGACTGGGATATAATTTCCCGGGGCAAGAAGTTTCTAATGACAGAAAATCTAATATATATCGCTTCGAGCCGGAGGTTCCGCCGGCGCTCTGCGAGGCAGCTTTTCTTGTAATTAAGTTATAACTAAGGGCGAACGTGGGCGTAGCACGATGGAGATGGTTCCTTCGGGGAGAGAGGGGAGAACGCGGAGCAGGGTAGGTTGGGATAGCAGCGGAGAAGTGTTCACTCTCCTCGCAAGAGTGGAAAACAATAAGAGAGTCTGCGCTCTAATCCGCACCATACATTATAGCCGCCGAGAGTGTTCCTGGGCACCGGCCGGTAGTTGGTACGTACAAGCTCTTAGCAACTTTGAAAAAAAAAAAAAAAAAACGGAATTCCGTGAGGCGCATATTAAAAAATTATAATTCAGGAAAAGCCGCGCGTGACTTTTTACCGCAACGAATCGTGGTAAAAGTAACCTTAGACGTAGCACAATTTGCAACACCGGCGTGAAGTAAAGCGAGAGACGGGTGCGTTCCGTAGAAAAAAAGACGAAGAAACGGTGGTCATCGTTAAATTCGCGTGTGCACCCGCGGCAGACGTATCCCGCACATCTACGTGTGTTGATATCGCGCTTTTCCCAGGCTACGGTTAACGATCACCGAGGTGGTCGCACACACAACGCGGTGTGGTACCCGTGATATATATGTAACGAGCTGCACGTACGTGCGACATGCCTGTCTTTTGCATGCCACGGCGCGGGCGCGGCGATAAGAAACGGAAGGGAGGATCACACACACACACACACACACACACACACACACACACACACACACACACACACACACACACACACACACACACACACACACACACACACACAGTCATTAGGTAATGGGGACTGATTTTTCCATCGGGACTTTTATTTAGACATCGTGTGCGGCAATTTTCTTGCCGCGTTCGCGCCGATTAGACGGTTCATTCGCCGCCACCCGTGAACGGCGATTCAACTGAGATAACTTGTTAAACTGCTGTCCGTCAAAATCAGCGGCGATTACGACAATGCCGTTTTGTTACGTATTAAGTATTTATTTGCAAATTATGTATACGTATTATAAGTTGAGACTTACGAGAAGAGAGACTTTTATTGAAAGATGACTGTTAGAGCTGCATGTTAACAAAATTTCTAACGCGTTTTATAGGCGTTTTAAATTATATAGATTATTTGTATACAGAGTAAGAAAATATTATTGTAAAATTCTCTAACATGTTTGCACGTAGTATTCTTGTAAAAAATTATTATCGCATTAATTTTCGCCGTGCGATAACAGCTCTCGATAACGTCGACGAAATATCGCCGAGGAGGAAGGGCTAGCGCTAGGGTTTTGCGAGAGTGAAAGAATAAGAAGAGGGATAGAGCCGCGAATGGAATTGACCGATAATTATCGTAGCGTGCAAATATCGATAATAACCCGATGTGAAAGAGGAAAACGGGTGGAGAGCGAAGGTAAGACGGTGGGCCGGGCATCGCGCCTGGAAAGGAACAACTCAATTGTGCGAAATCGAGTTAGGTATACCAGCGCACCGGCGGGGATGTAATTAATTAATTCGAGAACGCCATTTTGCTACTGACGGCCGAACGGAGAAATATTATTTTCAGGGTGCGGGGCACCGGGGTAGAAGAGAAGGCAAGAAATTAAGCGGCTTCAGTTCCCTCTTAATCTGTAACCTTCGGCATCAGAGAGAAAACTGTCCATTCGCTATTCCGTTCTTTTCGCAGCGATATTAATTAATATTAAATTCTGTGGATATTCCCCAATCTGCAAAACTACGTCAACATAGTATTAAATTGACTATATATGTATGGCAACAAGTTGTTAACAAAACTTGTTTACCATCTAAGATACAGTGCGTCAAGTTTATTCGCGATGTACCACTAGCTTTATAACTAATTACCTATCCAAGGCATACAGAGAATATAGTCTTTCGTTAACGAGGAGTTCAACTCATAACGCTTAATTAAGGTGCTGTACAAAGTATAAGAACGAGAGAAGCGCGAAAGGAGAGGATGGGGGCAATCGGGGCCCCTGATCGTGACTGGCCCAGGAGCAAGAACGCGGTCAGATCCCTTGATAACAATCTGATAAACCGCTCTCCCAAGATCGCGAAGAGGCTACATGCACCGTACTTAAAGGAAAAGAAACGAACTTCGCATGTTGTTACGAATATATTCCGTGGCCAAATTAACTTCAACCTTATTATAATTATACTTTTACATAATCAAGATTTTTTTTTAGATAAATTTAAAAATATAATAATGCCATATAAATGCATGACATTACGTATGCAAAATATAAATAAAATTTATTAATACTAGAAGAATTTAAAATATAAGTTACGTGAAAGGTAAAAAAACAATAAGCCGAAATAAAAATAGAAAAGAATATCTCAAGCAAATAATTTTCCTTAATTATACTATCCATATATTTATAATTTTTTATTCAATGAAGAACAGAACGTAGACGCAAATCTGCACGCTTGCTGCATAGAATTTCCTAGATTTTTTCAAACTACAAGACGCGCAATCCGAGTTCCGCTTTATAATCTTCTTTCGTGTAAGAATCGATAGACGCCGCGCATGGAATATTCGCCGATAATGCAAAGCGTGACTGACATTCGGCTTATCGCGGTATAATCCTATCAAACTATACTTTTAAACCCCCACCCTGGAATCACCACAAGTGCTCCCCCGGTCTCTTCATTAACGTTTCATTAAAATTTATGAATTTTACGTTCGCATCCGGAGACATTTATCTCAAATCTTAGCGGGGTCAAATGCCAATTCAATTCACTGATAAAAGATAAGTCTTTGTTTATTCTTCATCTTTCGCGCCAAGCTTAAAATTAAATCATCTACGTACCTAGGTACATAATACAGGACGACGAGATGAGGAATATTCGCAAAAAGAACTATCGCATGGGACAATCATCGATTGTCGAGAGGCGAAAGTGACGAGAATTCGAGTAATTCAAGTGCACCCAAAGCGAATAGGGTGACCGGAGTTTTGACGAAAACGTATATAGAGGAGACCGTACGTTTAAAATAGCGCGGTCATACCCCCACGAACTAAAAGCAACCCCAATCGCCACACGCCGCTCTAATCACAGAAAGAGGGTTGGTTTTACATTTTAAATCCCGCCGGCGTAACTATTGACCATGACGCGATAGTCATACGGCAGAATTAATTATTTATTATCTCAGTTTAAAGTATCAAATTGATATACCTGTCACGTATAATTTTGAGCTGGATTGCATGCATGTCAATACTGTCAAAAAGAACATTACTGCGAACATATTAGAATGTATACTACGTATATCAAGTGACAAAATTATATAGAGTCGTGGAACCAATGAGGACGCGACTTGCATAATATATGCTGGGGAGACTGATGTTGCATGGTAAGATGGAAAAGCAAAGAGATGGTTGGGCGAATAGTTAGGCGGCCAGATGAACGCCATAAATGTGGGCATCGGGGTTGAATCGTAGAAATTTTTTCTAGATACATTAGAATTTCGTGTGAAAAGGCATGGTGGCAATTTAAAACGACGCATGCGGGAGACAATTTTTATCGTTAAAATTCGTCGAAACCGGCAAGACAGTTTGAATTATGCTGGTAGGATTGCTCAAGATAAGCAACGTCAAATAAATTGATGAATAAAAAACCAATAAAATTTTATACAAAGTTCAAATTTCAAAGATAATTATATAAAATATGTCATAAAATAAAAAGTTTACATAAATTATAAACTCAAGATAATTTAGATATGCAAAATGCTGGATTTAAATTAAAATTTTAATTAAAATATATTTTAATTAGACATAAAAACGTATACATAAATTACGTATCCCATAAAGTAATCAGAATCATTTTTCTACACAATTTCATTTAAATGTTTGTATTACTAAAATATATTCGTACTTATATTCATACTTATCCTCTGGAAGATTTTCCAGCTCTTTCCTTTGCTGCGCATATTCTTCCAGAATCCAAAAATGTAAAACCACAGGAAATACCATCAGAAAGCCTTTGAAGTTTCCCTTTTTAGAATTAGCAACAACACTTTCTTGGCTCGTCACTTATTCGTTAACAGCACTTTCTTTGCCTGTCCCTCCCCCGCGTACAAGTAATACTGAGAATTATTCAGTTTAACTTGAAGAAATATAAGATCGCTCAATTAACGCCTCCATTTGATTTTCACGTTAAAAAAACTAAAAATACAATATTGCGGATAATTTAACACCTTGTTCAACACATCAAGTTTAAATTGTTTCTATGAAAAAATCACGAAGAATTGTTTCAAGATTTGTTAACATTCTACATATTATCTTAGAATCGTCGTGTACCTCAGTTAATTCTTGTTACAAGAGCAGGAGCAGATAACTGTTTACTTCGTTTTAATTTATTTCTATTTTTTTTTTTCAATATAAAGATGCTCCAAGTTAACTTGCCGGACGCAACGTTACTACTGGTGAGCCAAGGCTGTCCATTCGCAATGGTCAGCACTGCCTCTCTTCCCCCATCTGGAGTCCTCTCAGGAAGTACACCCCCGCAAACCCTCAATAGTACGAAAGAGAGAGAGAGAGAAAAAGAGAGAGAGAGAGAGAGAGAGAGAGAGAGAGAGAGAGAAAGCTGGAAGAAGAGAGAGAAAGAGAGATATAGATCCCCTACGTGCTTCCCGAACACCCGCCTTCCTATCGCACGGCCAAGGGTACATACATTATCCACCCCTGATCCCCGATCTCGCTCAACCAACGTTTCGATAGGTACCGCACTGAATTATAGAAACGTCTCTCCTATCTTTCTTCTTTGACGGTGCGTATCGACAGACGCGAGTTTTTAATTTCGCCAACTAGTAATTTACAAAGTTATTTCGGAAATACTTATCTGAGCCCATAATTATAGATGAATAATTTACATGCGTATTTCTCAATTGTAGTAATTTTTTAATTATTTATTACAATTAATATTTTGCATACAAATAATAATTAATAAAAATTTTCCCTCTTTTTTCTCTTCTTCTTCTTCTCTCTCTCTCTCTCTCTCTCTCTCTCTCTCTCTCTCTCTCTCTCTCTCTCTCTCTCTCTCTCTCTCTCTCTCTCTCTCTAATTTTCACTTATTAATTCATAATAGGTATATCAAATTTTGAAAAATTGTATATAGTTTTTTGTGTTCTGCTAAAAACAATGTTAAAGAAACGTTTCTAAATTTATATATAATGTCTATCTAACAACATGAAATACTTTGTACACACGTTGTCATTTCCTGTGTAGTTGTTAGAAAACTTTTAACTTAAAAAAATTAAAAAACGGTTACAAACGTGTTTCTCCTTTGACTACCTTTTGGCTTACTGATTGATTCAGGATTATAAAAGAAAAAAGAAAAAAATCATTGAAATACCTGTTGTTTGGGAAACATTGTAATTTTAAGTTATTATGCCATAAATTTTGATAGTTTTTGCTAAAAAACATTACATCTTGTTTTCACAACAAAAAGCAAAGAAATTTTATAAATTATTCGTATTGCGTTTATACAAATCTTTCAAATTCGATGTTAATTGACGGAAGAACATGTTTGAGACAAATGCTTCAGGGACATTCAAAAAATGCTTTTAAAAATATCCTTAAAAATATATTTTCTTAAAAATGTCCTTCCTTATTCTTATTCTTATTCTAAAAATACATTCTTTTTAAATATTACACAGATGGCTTTCTGATGTTTTAGGACACGAAATTTTACTACCTCAATATTAAGTATGCTGCACAACTTATAACAAATTTACATCGCCACAATTGGCTCTTTTAAACACGAGACATCTAGAATCTATTATCTCCAACTGCACCCATGCTGGTAATAATGATTGTAAATGTCAATTGAGTAATTGCTATGGAAATGGCCTTATCGTGGGTTACGATATAAATAAAACGTCTGCTTGCCCAAAAAGAACGATAAGTCGGCGCTCAATTACTTTTACACCCAGATCGATCCGCAGATTATCTAATTCGGTTAATTAATCAATTGCCTTAATTATTGCCGGTCGGACGTCGGACTCGATAACGAATACCTAGAGGCGCCTTCATCATTCTAAATGCGCCGTCTGAATGTAATCGAGTTATCGTTTTAATGGTTCCTTCTTTGGCTCCGACACCAATTTTTATTAATTTGTTATTATTTTAGTTAATTGTTATTAGTCCCAAAATATTATACAAACGGAAGATTTTCCAGGTTACATCAAATGATTTGAACATTAAAGAATTATGTAAAGTATGTAAATTTAAATATAAAATATTTAGTAGAGTTTACGATATAATTAATGATCGTTTATCTGATCTTAAAGAGCTAAGACAATTTGTTAAATATATAAATTCTAATAAATTTATATTATAAAATTTGCAAAGTATGTTTTTTACTGTAACATTAATTGTTGTGACATATCAATTATTTTCCATTATTGTGTATCCGAGTTTTCTAAAATGAATTTTGGAACATGTGACAGTACATCATTGAGCAGTAACGAGAAAAGTAAGTCCAGCGAAAGAATGTATACATACATTCTGAAGAGGATGGGAGAAAGAGAAAGAGATGCAGAACGAGGGAGAATTGTATAAACAGGGAAACAGACGCAGCCAGCTGGGGTCCGTTACAATCTGTCCCAAACATGGTCCATTGGTGAATGATGGATCGTCTTTGTTGACGCGCAAAACTTGCAGATCCATGTTCAGTGCGGAAAAATTTAAGCATGTTAACGACGAGACGAAATTTCTTCATTGTGAATGACCATCACGCCGATATTTCGTGAGACATAAATGATGTATTCGATTTTCCCTAAGGGAAAATAAAAATATATGAAAAAACGATCGAGGCTCTCTCCCGGAATGATTGCGCATATAGTGGCGCGTGAAAATAATTGAACCAAGAAAATGTATCTGCGTGCACACAAGTAAAAGATATCGGTCCGATACACGGTATATTATACGTTACGATGAGTATAATAATTAAACGCCCATCCCTCATTATTCATACGCTTGAGTGCGTGTAATGGCAGACTCGTGCATCAAGCCGAGAATGTATTCGTGCTATTCGTTTTAACGCATGTGCGGTAAATCTGCAAAAGAGTACACGAAAACAGTAATTACTCGGATGAGAAAGCTTATCACGTTTCTGGCGCGCAATGTGTATCAGTATTAGATATCGCGACGTGCGTTTCTATGTTTTATTCTCTATATCTATATCGTCTGATCAACATGTGACTAATGGATCTCGCATTAAGCACATTTTTTTCAAGACATTTTTTCAAGACATGCTCGCCAATAGTTATTAAATTATACGGTTGCAAAATTATATGGTCGAGATTAAACTCGTATAAATATAATTAATTATAGATAATTATATATGCCTTCTCAAAGATTTGTTTAAAAAACATTTATGGGTCTATTCACTTTCACAGAAATGTAATTGGTGTAATACATCATTTTTGAAATAACTTTTATAATTAATAACAATATCCATAATCGTCGCAAATCGCATGTATTAATTATATATATACGTACAATTAATATTAAATTAATAATAAAAAAAACTGATATAGAAATATTACATCAAAATAATGCACGATTTTAACATCGAAAATCCGTCTGCCGCACGTTCTGATGTCGAGAGAAGCTCGGGAAAAGGCACTCACACGAAAACTGTCCCGTCTATTGAAAAGCGGGACGACCTCACCCACGCTTTTCCGAGGGGGTAGGGTCAGAGGTCGCTGAGCGCCCCTATTTTGCAACCACCCCTTCTCGCCGACAGCAGTGCATTTGACCAGAGCATTGTCGGGAGGAATGGGCCATTGTCGGATTGAATCATCGTAGCACAGGGTGGAATATTCAGGGATGGCCAATGGTCAGTGGCCATTATTGTTACCTACGCGTGTAGGGCCGCGATAGCTTCTCACCGTCGCCAGCCGTGATAGACGGTGGGGTTCGGCCGGGAAAATGGACACACTCGAAAATGTGGAGCGCGCGGACACTTTGTCCTTTCATTCGATTTGACCCGTGCCAGATCGGTCCATGCGTCCCCGCCTTCCTCCCATTGCGCGGTGAATTATTGGCTTTAATTGTGCGCACGATAATGGGCAGGCTGGACAAATTTCCGGGCGGGAAACATTCGGGGATATTACGAACGAGCGGGGGGAATCCCGAATCCGACGTGACGCCGCGCCGGCACGCGCTGTCCAGTCGCATCCGCCAATTAAAACCGATTGAATATGTTTTCAGGAAAACGCCACATATTCGAATGCTGAGAAAACCTTACCATTTAAGAACGGAAATGTGACATATGTGCCTCGTGATTTACAAAGAACTTTCGGCGATATAAATTGATTGTCGCAGTAAAATATATATAAGCACGTTGACAATATCTCTAAATTATTATAAAAAATGCAATCTTCTTTATTTCTTCCTTTAAAGATGTTTACGTATTGAAAAATTTACAACATTCTTACAGCAACAACACGTAATCCTAGCCACGCGCAATGTTGTTGGTATACGAGCATGTCTTCTAAGGGAGGAACCGCGCGCATATTGTCCAGCGACAAAGCGAGAGATCGGGGGTCAAGCTAGATCGGTCTAGGGTGCAGTGGACTGCGTCATTGTACGTTGTATAATGATATTGCTCGTATGTTGCGTATATGTCGTGACTGTCAAGGGTCAGCTAGGTCAAAGGTCGCCATTTCGATGATTCGTTTGGGGCAGTTTATACGCCTCATTATGATAAACTTAAAATAGAATTGCAGAAGGTAAAGAAAAGAATCGCAATGTGTACAAGTATATAGCTCTATTTACTCTAATGTCTTCGATCAGATTAATGTTTTGCAATAAATTGCGGAAGGTACATTTCAATATTAAAAATTCTATTTTTATGCTCTTAAATATCAGTAACAAAATCACAATATTATCCATCGATATTATTATCGTTAAAAATAGATTATCACTTTAAATTATATTTAATTACTTGATGGAGCTACCTGAGGAAAAGTCAAAAGCAATTCTCGTTTCCCATGGAATTACTACAACCGGATAGCCTGTTGTCAGTCTCCTTACCGTGAAACAGAATATCTCTTCCGACATGCTAATGCTAGACCGCTGCAAATCTGGAAAGGTTCTTAAGAGTCTTCTCAAATTCAGTCCCACGTTTCAGTCCACGATACGTGCCTCGACATTCCTGAACTTTTGAAGGTTTTACATCGATCACCCTATTGATAGAAAACGCATTTACATATCTATGCACTTTATGTTTCGTCGAAAAACGCGGCAAATACTTTTGTCGGTATCTTTATGTTTTTAATAGACCACCGGCATGTTTCAAGAAAATTCCTGCAATATTGTATTTCTCGAAAGGGTTATATATATATATATATATATATATATATATATATATATATAACGATCAAAAGAATTTGAATAAATAATGCAGAAATAAGTTCGATACCAAAGGGCTTGCAAACTTGTGTAAGATTTTTTTAAACAGAAGTAATATGCATGTATTAAACATTTATAAAAGTTCAGATATATGTATTGTATAAATCTATTGTACTATTAGACAGTTCTCTATTAGTGGATACTTAATTTATATAATTTAAAGTATAACGTTTAAAAAATTTATTCATTTCTTTCTATACTTGTTTTTAGATCTTTAGATCTCGCGTGTACAAAAGTAATTCTTTCAACCGTGACTGTAATTGTTTGTCTTTACCTGCATATACACAAATGAGCTGAATCTCTACTCAGAAAAAGATAATAAAGGAAAAATCTTTAAATTACTTTTTAAATTTGGTGTGAAATTATATACAGGAAACACTGAAGGTTCCTTACTGTGCTGTACAATGTTTCCTATAAATACAAACTTTTTTAGCATCACCGAGAAACTTTTGAAGAGAGTCAGGTATCTTCGAGTCATCATCGAAGATGAAATCGACGAAAATGCAACACGCGTTTCCGATTAATACCAAAACGAGTTTCACGTCGGCAGAAGCCGATAGGTCGAGCGCATAAACCGCATTCCATATGCCCAGGTCGACTTCGCGTTCACCGAAGGCGACTTCGGGTCCGCGACCCAGGAAGTAGGTAGTAATTTCGAAACGTAGGGCACGACGAAATTAGCAGGCAAAGAGCCGAGAGATGATTTTCCAAAATAACACGTCCCTTGTACAATGGGGAGGCAATTTCCCGGGAACCAGCTGCCGCCACCTATCTGATTTATCATCTCGCGTACCCGACGAAGGGCTCTCTTCCACCTCGACCGCCCCGCAGAAACACCCTGTGGCCGCCGTGCGTTTCTTTCCTTAAAGAAACTGGTCGAGAGACTTCTCGCTAGTAATTATCGTGCGCCAGGTCATCGTGGAGCCTCTTCTGACACTCGCCGCGCGCGAAACAAAAAGCAGAAAAAATACGATTTTCGTGGGCAGATTAAAGTATCAGTTAATTGAATCTCTTTGGCGAAGAGAAATTCGTCTACTCGGGTTTGCAAAAATCCGAGAGAGCTTCTACTCGCTTTTATTAAATTTCGGGATTCTTCCTTCCCTTCTTGCACTCAAAAATCAAACATTGATATAAAAATAATAACTGATTTTCAATTGTAAGATTTTATTATTTTTAATTTAGAAAAAATGTCAATTCGCACTAGATTTTGGTAGCCTAATAATATTTATTATTCGCGCACAATTCTTTGCCTTAGCAAACCACGCGTCGTTACTTACGGTCTTAAAACGCAATCTCAACTAAAGCTAGCACAGTACAATAATATAATTGAATTTTTTGTGCTGCTGTGTAGCTAAACTGAAGAATTACCTTTTATTATTTTTTAATTTTATTTCAAAAAATATCCTCAATGCTAATTCTTCATAATTGAGAATAACTTCAATAATATCTATATTATAAGTAAGAATCCTCATTTTGGACAACTTTTCAAAATTAAAAAAAGTTTTATTCTCTTTGCATTGTACCAAACAATTGCTCGCAATTACGAATGACGATAAACTTCGTATCTGTACTGCGAAACGCGGAATTGGCTGGCTGTTAGTTCGCTGGAATTCGTTGGGGAAGGCAGAAGGGGGTGGAGTAGGGTGGGGTGGAGTTTGTTCAATCGGTTATTGATTGGAAATGTAAGCCAGCGAGCGTGTAGGGCGGAACGCGAGTGAAGGAGAGGAGACGATGTTGAGACGAGGCAGGGAGAATAGGACATCAACACTGGTACGGACCGACAGATGGCCGCTGGTCAGCACGACCGCGTGGAGAAACTCGCCAATTGGGAAAACTGTTTTCCGTTTGAGCCACACCGAGACTGGCAACCTTATACTCAGGCCGTGTCTGCTGATTGCAGTCTTAACTTAACACCTGTCTAGGCTACCGATCACGTTTTATCACTCTTTACATCGCGAGTTATTCCTATGCGCAGTCTGTGCTGCTTCAGAATTACGATTTAGATAAGTGTTAACGTCAAAAACTTTCGCGATATCGTAAGAAGCAAGATTCCGATGTTACTGTACAGAAGGAAACTTCAAATTTATGCAGCGTGCTCCGGAAGGTGTGAAAAAAACCTCTTTGATAAAAAAATATTTAATATATTCTTCCAAAAAAATTAATCTTAAATGTATCGCATCATTAAGAGGTCTATAACATTATTCAATTAATTCTTGTTTCACCTAAAGTTATTACGTGCACTCGAGAATAAAGCATCATCGCCAGATTATACACATTTTCATTGTAACGCACGATGATTTTCTCGAAACGAGCGACAAGCAAGCTAGGCGAGAAAGTCCAATAGGAAGACGAAGGTAGCGATCTTCTTGCTAATCGCTATCAGAGGCAAAACGCGGAATCGAGGGTGAACATAGATGCGGGAGAGCGCGGTTCAAAGATCGTACGGCTGGATGCTTAACGCCGTTGTAGGCGTGATATTGGTGCCGATGATCGTTTATCTAAGTTGCGTCCCGCGCGAGATTACGTCGCTCGACACGCGCGCAACCGCGTATGTCCTATCGGCGCAAATGCGCGCAAGGTGCTACGACGACCTTCCTGGACTCCAACTCCGGTCACCTCCTCCGTCTCATTCTCCAAGCTCCGGTCACCATTACGGGCATCACCACCATCACCACCACCACCACCAGACACGACGGCAAGCACCGTCCGGCTCCCTCGCATCCCTCGGGCAATCTTTTCAATTTAAAGTCAAGTATTATGGCTTAAATTGCATTATGGTTTCCTTCCCCAGAAGGTAGGGCCCGAGAAAAGCAACGAAGGGCGGCTCCTTGTAAGCAAGACTCAATCACGCCGCTTAACCTCTGACCCCGAACCCACGAGACTCGCATACACGGATACGCGCGTGTGTGCGCGCGTGCGCTGCGCGTGCTCGTGCTCATGCTCGTGCTCGCGTCGCGACGTGCACGTTGCACGCATGCACACGCACGCAGCCGAAGGGCATCTATCTCCTCACGTGCCGCGGCGAAGAAACCGATCGTCACGTTCCCTCCGAAATTAGCCTCGAAAACGGAAATCAGTCGAGATACACCCGGGACGTGTGAACACTCGGCCGTTCCTTCAGCGAGAAGTCTCAGTTAAGTCGCCTTAACGACTTCACCTAAGGACGCAGGATCTCAAGCACCTCGCTGTCAGTGTAACGACTGTAACGACATTATTACGCTCGGCCCCCCTACACGTCGCCGATGCGTCGCGATGCGACATCCACCGGTTCATGCGACCCTTCGGTCCATATACGGAAACGAGATCTGTGTACACTCGTTTCTCCGCGAAGGGGAAGATTTGCGAACGCGAGTAATTTAAGATGACTGTATCAACAGCTACTTCTCCAAGAAGAGTATTTAAGCTAACGAGTAGTTGCCGCTCGGCAGAAATAGGAGCCCGTCCAGTCTCTGAATAGATACCTCGCTCGATACAATATCGCGAATTACTCTCGTATCCCTCTGACCCGCGCGCGCGCGCGCAGAGGGGAAGCGCGTCTCGCTGTGCACACACTCGATCTAAAAGCAATCACGCATCTACGGCTCCGCAACTCATGTTCGAGAGATCGAGACGCCGGATTAAGACCTACACCTGCGTATGTACGTGGCGGAGTTGCGCGCGAGTTGCACGGTCGCGCCGCGCCGGGGCCCCGACTCCACACGCGTACTTTTCACACGAATGAATGAAACGACCCAGGCCCAACCCTGACCTTGAACTCGCTCGCCGAGAAAAAAAAGCGCGATTCCTCCCGTACCGCCTCCCGACTGTAATAACGCGTTCCGCGCTGTCCATAAGGCATGTAACAGATACCTCGGCGAGGTGGTACGCGCTCTCTCTCTTCCTTGCTTTTCCCTTTTCCCGTATTACGTTATCGGTTACTCCTCGCGGACTCGCGGTTCTCTCTCTCTCTCTCTCTCTCTCTCTCTCTCTCTCTCTCTCTCTCTCTCTCTCTCTCTCTTTCCTTCTTTCTCTCGCGCGAACGCGCATTAGTGCGTGCATTTATCACGCGCGAGCAACCGCAGCGCGATAAGTATCGATAATTTTCATAGATCACCGATGCGCGCGGCGCTATGCGCCTCGTAAGAAAGAGCGCACGGGTAATTCCGTAATATTAATCTCGGAAACTGCTGACGCCGCTAACACGCTCGATACTATTTTATCCATAACAATTTTTCAGCCCTTGAATCAATTTATCTGTTCAACAGGCAATTTTTCTAATTAAATGTATATTTCTTGCAATTCTTCGAAGTACTTGGAAGAGAATCAAATAATACGACCCATTAAAAGTCTGATTATAAACTTTTTGACAGACATACGATAAGTAACAAAACGTTGACAAAAATAAATAATCAAAAATGTAGTTAAGAAAAATTCATGCCGTTCGACAAAGTTAACCATGATCTACCTCGCTTTCATAATTCACTTGTAACGAACTATTCCAGAGTAATGAGCATGCTCTTAGAAATTACACGCTGGGCTTCTCGCCTGCCGCGCGAAAGTTAATAGGAACGCGCTCGAGCATCGTGATAATAATCCACGGCAAAAATACGCACGATATCGTGATAAAGAAACCCAAAAGAATAATCTTTTAATTTAAAGTCCATCTTTTTAAGAACCAAATAAAGATGAAATGGCACGACACAGTGATTTGAATAAAAGAATCGTGAGCAAAAATTTTCGTCTTTACGGTCGCGATAGCTCAACGCAGCGATTTCCATTCGATTACAAATATGTAAAAAAAAAAAGTCTCTCGAAACAGACCCGACAACGCGATCCCTTTATAATAAAAGCAATCGCTTCGCGCGAAGCTTCCATTATATACTCGTCCCGTAACGAACCATTCCAAAATAACACAGCTCTCGGAGAGAGTGAGAGGGAGAGTAAATTGCGCGGGACGCATTTTCTCGCAACTTGAGCGCAGCGTGATGCGCGGCCGATTTCCTCAAAAATCGGCGCAATGAATCCCGATAATGTTCTGTTCGACGCGTATCTACGTGTACGTAAGGCAGCGCCGAGATCGCGACTACGGAAAATAGTTGCGCGCCGGCTCGTTTTCTTACGGCCGCGCAGCGCTCCTTTAAGTAATATATTTCTCAGGGATAATTGCAGGCAGCGATTTCGTGCAGCTCGTTCAGATCCGGCAGATACCGGAGGACTGTACAGCGGAACGTGTATTGCACGTGCAGGTAGTGGCGGAGCCGAGCGGAGAGAGGAAGAAAGGGAGACGGCAATGAGGCGAGAGGGAAGGATGCGCCGCCACGTATGTCGGTAGGTTACACACGTAGGTAGGCACTTACCTATCCACGTAGGTAGACACACTTATGTTTAAGGGAGGCTGCGCGCACCGAGGGAGAGACGCGAGGAACGAGGTAGTGTAAGAGTGCGCGATAAGAAGAGAAGGCGAGAGGGAGCGAGAGCGAGCACTGATAGAGCGTAACTGACTTCTTGGCCGGTGCATATTACCGGGCTGTTAGAGGGCGGAGCCGGCTGATGAGTTAGCAACGTATTGACTTTATAATAATCACGTTAGCTGGTCCACCGTGATCCCTTGGTATTACGCGATGCTTCGCGCGAATTCACATACCGGGTGATGCCGAGCATTTTCGTGTATACGCCTTCGAACGCGGCGCGCGGCGGCGTGCGAGAATTGGTGTAAGAAAAATCGGAACACAATTCTCGGGATTCCATTAGTTCGCGTCTATTTCTCTCTCGATAAAGAGATTCAATCTTTGCTACATACTTGAATGTAAAGAAGAACTTCGACACATTATGTTAGCATTCATTTTTAAAAAGATCCTTAAACAGATTTTATGTGAAATCTACATATCTCTGCATTCATTCCAAATGTTGAACCCGTGCGCCGCATATTATGCGTTCTTCTTTCAAAGAATAATGTTATCTTCGTAATATCCCGAAAGTCATAAAGTCTGTTAATTTTCACCGTATATCCCGTGTGCCTGCCTGCACATCAAAATCGCTCGCATTCCAATCTCGACCATATAGGATGCGGCTACGCGGTCTTGTACCATGCACTATTGCAGTGTAACAGTTCCGCGCTAATCGCAAATTATTTTTTCGTATGAGGTATTCATCCGCGGCGGTATTTATCGCGGCGCACAGATCTCTCCGATCCCTCGCTCGGTGAGATGCAAACCGACACGGACGACCGCGTATACGCGCGAGAGAGATGACGTCGGTTGACATTTGGCCGAGCGGGTTGGCTGACTGCGCGAAAAAGCTGTTACACGCTTGAGTGTATAAGATGCGTGGCCTAGAACACGGCGTAGAGCCGCTTACCTGGCCTCTCCCCCTTAATTAGCGGTTTGGTTTATCTTAATCGTTCCCTCGGCTCCTCTCTCAGAGGAGCGAACCTCTTGGAAGATGAGGAAGTATATGAGAGCGAGGCGCGCAAATCGTTACGTATTCACGTGCAGCTGGCGAGAGATAACGACGGTCTCTCTCTTTCTTTCTCTTTCGGCTAAAATAAAAGATCGAGGGAGATCGAGAGAGAGATCGAGGAAGAAGATCGCGAGAAGATACTGCTCGTCTGCGGCTCACTCCGCGTATCGTTTGCACTTGGCGCGCTAGCTGGCTCGCGCTCGCGCGCGTTATTAATATTTCCCTGATCCTGGTGTCAATGACATTGATGGATGACGCGAACATTATCTCTCCGCTCCGTAGAAAATAACCGTGGCTCGTTTATTATCAAACGAGAAGAATTATCGACTGTCGAATGAAACTAACCGTACCGAATATCCCGGGTACGTGCCTCTAATTAGAGGTGTTCGGTTAGGTGTGTTTCCTTCTAGACGATAGTGGATTCTGAGTTTTATAACACGGAGATACACGGCTACTTACATTGACGTTGGCCTTTTCACACGGAAAGCAAGATCGCATTTTCTCGTAATGATTTCCTAATGGGCTTTTCGTAATCACAATGGACAGTAATTACAAAATGACTGTTGGTTAAGTACATATAGTTAGTCTCAGAACTAGATATGGAGATCTACGTAATAGACCCTCGTTCCCATATTTCCCCATTGCAACTTTCACGCAATTGATCAAATACAATTTCTGGTAATATCAAACATGCAACAAGCTATTTAGTCACGTCAGAGGAAAATAATGTGATGATATATGAAGCTTTGAATTCGCTACTAGCTCTATTATTTATTAAATTGTGATTAAATTGAATAATTAACTATATTAAATAATAGATTTGGTAGCAAAATTTTTATATTAAAGAGATTGCGATACGCGACCTGTAAAACGCAACACGTGTCGCGCACAAAATCACAATTCCGGCTTTATCACTGTTGCTTTCTAGGATACGCTAGATTAGATCTAATCCAGCAGCTACCATCGGAAGAAATTTACCGTGTCTCGACAGCGGTAGTTTCCTGCAACAAGTCGACGATGCAGCTTTGCTGCTTGCGCGCGCACGCGCGCGTGTGTGTAATCGGCGAGATCCTCTTAATTCTCGTTTTCACGCATCGCCCTTCCTAGATTTAGATCGCGCATGGATAGTAACTAACTTGCAAATCGCTTCTGTACCGTCCCGGTACAACGTGAATAACGCGATGCGGTAACGGGCGGTTAGCAATCCTGACCTCCAATCTCACCTCAATTTGCCTACACGCCGCCATTTGCGTCAGCGAAGAACGGAGAGAGAACCGGCTTATCTAAAATTATAATCTGAAAAAGTGCACGACCGTTTATTTGTGCGCTTGTGTGTGTAATAATATGTATACACATGTGCGTGTGCGTTGCACGCGGAGAGGTCGAGTGCGCGCGCGCGTAGTCGATTAATTATGGCAAATCGCGTATTATTATAAATTCGCAGCTAATTGGTACTTTTTTAGCCACGCGAAGCATCCTTTTAATATAGTGTATCTTCGATGTTTGACCCGTCGCTCATTACGTATCTTCGGAACGCGAAATTTATTCGTTGCGTTTCGTATCTTTCGCACAAGAGCTATAATAAAGAATTCTAATAATTTGTAATAATAACCGAGTGAATAACTTTTCAAATATTTTGCACGCTAGTCTTACTTTTATACTTGGCTACATACACACCATTATGATTTAATAAATCTTTTTAAGAGGTTGATGAGCCGCAACAATGTACATCGCAATGAATTTCGAAGAGCAAGAACACTTGAACGCGATGACAAATGAGTACTTCCGATGCGAGGGCACTCAGCCACGAATGGATTTTGATCGGAGCGGTTGACTTTAACGTGAGTTAATTAACTCTTCAATTATTGCCGTCGAACCGTCAGAACGGTAAATCGTCCGTAAATAATGTGTTAACAGTCCGATGCTAATTTGTGGTACACCTGCTTTTCGGCAAATGCGAGGAAAGCGCAAATGTTCTCTACTTTGTAATCGTTGTGTAAGTCCTTCGCGCTGCTTAAACAGCATATTCGTTCGTTCTCAGTAAATCATTAAACGTGCGCGCATAAGCGCACTCATCTAAGATAACGTAGATGAGTAATTTCTCCAAATCGATTGCGTAAACAATAAGGTGTTTCATCGAAATGAAGTACATTAAAGTAGCACCTATATCTAAGAAATTGATAACACTTCTACACATTAAAAACATAAAGATTGTATACTATATTAAATTATAAATGGATATTTTAAGACACACATACATAAGAAACTGAAAATTAAATTATAGAATTGACGTTTGCCAGTTTGGAAAAGTACGGTTGCTTTGTCACTGAAATTACTCAGTGCGATCTCGATTAATATAAATCTAATCTTTTAATTGCATATCTTTCTACGCGCGTCTCTCTCTTACGGTTGATCGAAAATAGTAAAAGTCACAATGTAAATCTACCTCGCATCGCTAAAAAGATCTCATAAATAAGAGCAAGAAGTTAAGCGGTATTAACGTAACATTTTATCTTATTGTTATATTACGCCTGATACCAAGTGAAAGGGAACAACGATCAATGTCAATCCGGAGTAACTTCGAGAAAGACGCAATTTTAAGACATTAAATATTTTAGCAAGCTATTAAAAAAAGTACTGATAAATATATATGGATAGTGAATGGATAGTGTTTACGGAATGCATAGTATTTACTCAGTGGTTACAATGTATGATAGAGTCTGATTACAACTCACAAGCACGTAGACTAGTCGTTTTTCCCCCTACGGATACATTTTTTAGCCTTATTTCCAAAGACTTGTAACTGTGTAACTTGACAAAACAGTTAAAAATTATGAAAATTGGAAATTCCATAAGATAGCATGATCGTCAGATCAATTTCAACAAAAAGTGGACTTTGATTGTTTTTTCCCTGAAAAGAAAGTACTGACTATATATATAAATATCGGAATGCATAGTGTTTACTTAGTTTACGTGCTTGTGAGTTATTATCATCAGATTCTGTCATACAATGTATAATCGTTTTTTTCCCCCTACGTTACATCTTTTAGCCTTATTTCCAATAAATTGTACCTGTGTAACTTGACAAAACAGGTAAGAATTATGAAAATTCTTTGGAAATTCCATAAGATAGTATGATCGTCAGATCAATTTCAACAAAAAGTAGACCTTGATCGTTTTTCCCCCGTACCCTTCAAGTAGTAAGAAAATCGAAAACTTAACACGATGTGGCCAGTGTTAATTTGATAGAATAAAATTATTACTTCTATATATATGCAGAAGAAACTAACATTTTTAAATCTACTTTAATCAAAATATAAAGATAGCTAATTTTAAATAAGATAAAAGTATCTTTTGAGAAAATGATCGATTAAAAATGACATAACGCTTGGGAAATTTTTCAAAATGAGTTAATAAAGTTCAAAACAACTGCGCAAATACAAAGGTATAGATTGGGCGTAATAAAACAGCGTTCGGACTGTCTCGTTGAACGTATTTACAGAGTTTATGCTGCATTTTACAATCGGTCGGCGTATTTATTCGCCGAGTGAGAAGGAACGATGCTCATACGACGCTATAGTACGCCCTGATCGATTTAACGCCAAATGTCGCCGTGTTTTACACGCGGCAATAATGGTTGAAATCTATGTAGCCAATATTTCAAGCCACCCTTTCTCGCCTGCGCGTCCCTAACCCCCCCCCCCATAACCCCCACATGGATGGCATTCGTATACCAACGACATGTAGCCTTGGTTATTGGTCCGCATATGGATATCGCTCGATATTTTATATTCTACAGAGAAATAAAAGTATAAATGCAATCATAGTCGACGCCTGACGTAAGAAATTTCAAGTATATTGGCGTGTCTCAACAATTAAAAATAAACATTGTGCCGTTTTTTTTTGTTAAACATTTATAAAAAGAACAGAGTAAAGAATTGTCTACCTCAGAAGAAATAAGAACATGATTCACCGTAATCAATACTTCAGCACAATTTTATAAAATATTCTATAATTAATTATCTTATTTTCTAATTTTGAATGTTTTGCGCTTTAAGTATTCAAAGGTGTGAAATAATTCGATACAGTTAGTTCGAATAAACAGAATTTACATATTTTGAAGAAAAGAGGACGATCCGAAACACAGAGAAAGAGCGATAGTCCCGAGGGAGGAATACGATTCCCGAATGCCGACAAGAAAGAATCCTTTTGAAAAAACGACAAGTGTAACTTACGCAAGAATAGAGTGCGTCACGCAATGCGACGACTTCAAAGATTACTTTTTATCAGGTACTTGCTAGTTTCTCTTCACTGCCTTTTATTCAGCCGATTTCTTTTCGACATTCGCATGTATCGCTCTGTATATGATGCTACATCTAATTTATATAATCTGCTCGTGAGTTAACATTGTCACAATGTTATTTATTTCAATTTAATAATTTTATATGTAATTGCAAATTTTTTAACGATTGTGTTAAATATCAAGATAGATTATAATTTCTCATAATTTTTAAATTTCCAACGCGTTAAAAATATCTGTAACAAATCTCCAAATTTCATTAAATTTTTCTTAAAGTAAAGAGAATAAAGTGTCTTAATCGAAGAATAATTACTGGCAACGTATTGTCAATTCAATGCAAAAGAGTGATTTATGTTCATCTATCAACTGTTTTCTTAGATATATTGTATTAAATTTACTTAAGGGTGCCCGTTTTCGGGCGAAAGGACACGTCGTTGCAACACATGTGTCTTTACGAGAGTGTGTTCACGAGGCCGTAATATTTTAGGGAGCCCTCCCGGCCCTCGTTCTTTAAAAACTAGCCAGTGCATATGTCGACGTAGGCGACATAATGTTATCAAGCTGTCCAGAAAGAGCCGCCGCCGCCGCGCCGATCGCCGCCACGTAAGGACGAGGACCTCGGGGGACCACGTCCTCGCTCTCGCCCACTTCGTTCTTATTGATATACCGAATAAACACACTTGGCAGCTAGGCCAGAACGGCTTTGCGAGGCAAATAGCTTCGGAAGAACCCTACGTTCGGAGAGGGAAATATCTTTCTTTCCTTAAAGTCGACACCATGCTCGACGCTGATAACAGCGGTTGTGATAAATGTTACAGCGTTTCATTATACGGAAAAGAAAAAAAGATAAACTGGTTTTTTTATAAACTATTTCCGTATAGAAAATTGCAACCGAATTCTATTGCTGCTGGCTTTTATCTCGTAGATAAATAACATACGCAATCACATTTTATGATTTGTACTAGATTAGAGTTTAATTAGACGTTGGTATGTATAGTACGTATCCGTAACAAAATTGCCTTTAGCTTAGACTCTGGTCGAGAAATTGTTCCTTTCTTAAAGTAAATTAGAATGAGACTGCTTCATTAAGTTTGTGACAAATCTAGGTTTTACGATCATCTAATGTCTAAAGAAATGTTATATGAAAAATTATATTAAAAAAGTTGTACACAAATCTCTCTCTCTCTCTCTCAAGAGACACGGTAGTGTCTCGCGCCAAGTACACGCGGAGCGAGACCGACCGCGACTCTTTTACGCGACGCGACGGGTTGCGAGTTTTAAAATTACGGTGAAATCATTTTTTAGTTCTCTACTTCTAAATACATTTTAGAATAATAAAGAGAAAAAATGCTAATATCCTTTCACATTATAAAACGCATTTTATAAAGTCGGACACGTTGCCGAAACATATCATTTACCTTGTAAAATGGAATCTTATTCAGTCTCCGGTTTCACCCCTGTGGCTTTTAAGTTTAAGCTTCGACCCTTATCGACCGCACCGTGGACTTTGCGCACCTCGTCGAGTGCAGCGGTTATCCAGTAAATAAAGATGAATAGTTTCCCCGTCATCGCTCTCTCGCACACACACAATCGCGAGCGTGTGTGCGCGCGCAGCAACGAGACGGTTTTAAATTCCGCGAGTCAAAGCGATGTTTGACATGGAAATGTTGAGCGATGCATTAAACATGCCACGCCGAGTGCTTCCCTCTCTCTCTCTCTCTCTCTCTCTCTCTCTCTCTCTCTCTCTCTCTCTCTCTCTCTCTCTCTCTCTCTCTCTCTCTCTCTCTCTCTCTCTCTCCCGCAAGATTGTAACCCCCCCCCTCCCCCGTTTCTGCTAGAAAGACGAAAAGTGCTCTCTTCGACCGTCTGGGGCCTGATCGTATATAACCGATGAACTTAGGGCCCTACGATCACCCTCGCGTTGTTCGAGTTATATTTATTTAGGTAAATGAAAAGAACCACCATGGTTTCGCCAGTTCTCGGCCTTTATATTCATAAATGCTCGCGAAACAAGGAATCTATGGACGATACGAAGAAAACGATGATTACAATATTAAGTGCTCCCATTTACATTAAGAACGATAAAAAACTTTTCTTATAAATACTTGAAAAGTCTTTATAGCATGTACAAACAATTTCTTTAAAATATATAACGCTTATTACTACTATATTATTTTCCATATTTCATTGCCACAAAAAAAAAGATTATAATGTTGCTTTTTTATCCTTCAAATGCAAACGGAATACAAATTCTCATAATTGAAATATCAACCATAAAAATCAATAATATAGTGATACAGATGTCACCTCGAGCTATTTAATGTGCATATAAATAGTAACAATCTTTCAAAATTTTGTAAGTTATCACATAAAGATATACAGTGTTTAAATAGAACAGATTTAAGTTTAAACAACATTTTAATATTATAAAGTTGTTATGTCAGTGTGTAATTCTATGGTGCTGTATACAGCTCCAGATTGTTCGCAACTTTGTTGCTCGATGTGATATGTAAAGTTGTAAATCGCTCTCGGTATCATTATCGTCGGCGAATTGCGAGGAGCGGAGCACGACAAGCGTCGCGAATCTCTGAGTAGTGATTGGCGAAGCAGTTGTCGTGGGGCACCTGCGAGAGGCAATTTTACTGGACCTTCCCATAAAAGGAACTCCCCCCATTGTCCGGCAAAATGACATCAAGCTTATTGCATTATTTAAAGAGCCTCGCTTTAGGACTACTTTAAGCCACCGACCCACGATTGTCGGAGCACCGTCACTGACGGAGCACAAACTAGGTTTCTCACGGACGGATCGTGAGGGTTACGTTTTACGAATTCAACTTTTTTTCCGAGATTTTTAAATTAATATGACGTTACGTATAAAATGAAATAAAGGCAGAAAATATTGCGATGCTGCATGATACTCTTAATTGAAAACGTTTTGGTTTAAGTATAACTTGCATTGTCCTCGCAGAACGATGTATTTTTCCATGCATATTACGTAGAAAATCGTTTCACTCACCGGGTGAGATGCCAAGCTTCGCGTGCATGCTACTGGGGCTTCTGTGATCGGGGGTGGTAACAGGGGCAGCTACGGGTGGCGACAGGTGGGGATGTGTCAGTGGCCCACCGCTTGTCGTCGTCGTGGTAGTCGTTGTGGCACAGGGATTTAAGGGTGATGTCCTCTTGAAAGACTGGTCCGTTCGCCACGAGACATCATTGTCGCCTATCCAGATTTTAGCTGCACAAGTAAAACCCAGGTAAAGTTAGATACAAAAATACAACAATAGCCAAAGAGACACAAAATTTAAAATAATTATTATTATCTTTTCCTAAAAATATGCTATAAATATCTATATATGAATTAAAGCATATTGAGTATTTTCTCAATTCTTCTTGAAAAGAAGATTCTACTAAAGTGAATACTACACATATATTATCTTTCATAAACGAAAGAAAAGTATGCGCACCATCTCCCTCGAAGCAGGCGCTACGGCAATATCAGATGTGGAAGATCAAATTGCAAAAGAGGTTCTCGAGATAAATTCTATGCCCCGCGTGTGTATTAATATAACGCACACCGGCGCGACTATGCGTGTGCAGAAAATGGCTTCTCTCCCCCGGATAGAACCCGTCGTAATTAGCGACCCTCCGAATCCCCTATTCCTGCCAGTTTTCCCGGTTTTCCCCCGTTTCCCTTAATTTCTGGGAACAATGCCCGGCTCTGGATGTTGTTCCAGGCTGCAGTGTCTAATTACACGAGGGCATACCGAGCTCTTCCTCTTCTTCCCAAATTTGTAAGGGCGATATATAGGGTGCATCGAAGTGTTTATAGACGTGACACACGAATATCTGGCAGAGCTATCAAAAAGCAAAATTTAATGAGATTGTACATTAAGAAATTTTTGTTTATCGATAAACTACATTTCATTTAACAACAACCAGCGCTTATATTTAGCAACTATCGAATATAAAAACGCGTACTAAAAACATTAATATGTAAATAATCAATAAAGTATTGTTAAAATTTCTTCGAGAAATTTATTAGATTTCCTTTTCGGACTTAATCTATATCGACATCGTCCGTAAATAAATTTATTATTATGTCTGACGAGTGTTATGTCGCGTGCGAGGTCCCAAATATCCAGTCATGTCTTTTCGAGCACCCCGTAGCTGGCGGAGATCTCGGATTTATGGAACACGCGAATACCGTATCGCCCCCGCATGCGTGCGACGTGACTCAGACTCGGTATTATTTGCTTGACGAATGATTTAGCCCGAAATACTTAGCTCGCTTTTCCCCATCACCTCTCCCCTACTCTCTTCTGCCTTTTCTCACACCCCCCTCACCCTTAGCGGAATACTATAACCTTCCTTCGTTTTATCTACCTCCTAACGATAACCAGAGAAACGCGTTGCTCCAAAGACAGAAATACAGTAACTAGAAGACGGTAGGAGAATAGGGAGTGACGGGTGGGTTCAGCAGGATGCAGGAGAGCGGCGAAGATAGAACGAGGGTGGTAACTGAAGCCTGTGGTTTCGCGAAAGAAAGAAAGGACGTTCTTCCTATCGAGAGAAAAAAGAGAAGCGGGAAAAGCGGTGGGGCTGAAGAAAGTGTAGCCGGCGCTAACTAAGGGCGTCGGCTAATCAATATCATCAGAGAATGGCCGCTGACCTCCATCTACTCCGCTAGAACGACCATTGTACGGTATTCCGCTTTTCCAACGAACTTCATGCGCGAATACGAAATATATTTTCGAGAAATAGTAAATTTAGAAAATATTTCATCCACAATGTAGCAACTTCGCGATATTACGATGTTATTGTAATATAATTAATATTAATATAAAAAAACATTAAAATATTATTAATATATGAAAGCATTATTATTTCAAAATCTTCTTCGATAATAATTATAACATTTTATAGCTAAGTTCAATCAACGTTCTGTGTTAAGATAATATTAAATTCTAATTAAATGGTTTATTAGTCGTTCGCGTTGGAACTTTCAAAGAGATATTAAAAGTTGCCTCAGTGCCATTTCCACAAGAATGGCTTGCCCGAGGATACAATTCAAACGTGAACCGTAGTACAGAGCCTTTCTTTAATCTCGTGGTGTTTGCATGGGCCCCTGATCTTATTCGACCCCATGGAGACAATCGAAATCAATACACTCTAAAGAACTAGTGAGCTCGACATAAAATTGCGCGCGAGTTTGTGGAAAATTCAATTATGCAAGTCTACAAAAATTGTATCAAATATCACTCGGCAAGGAAGTTATAAAAGAATGGTCGATTATCTTATTGGCCAGATTTTTCAATCGACATCGTCAATCTCCGCGAATTGAAGAAAAGAAGGGAAGTGCATTTGGATAATTTCTTGACAAAGAATAATTTGGAAATGAAAGAGAGACACGTCCAATCTCTCTCACCCGATTGTCGATTCTACGATGGCTCGTTCATCGGCCTCGTCTACGCGTCCCCAGCACCCTTCCTTTCTTTCTCGCCCAATGAGGGTCGCGGCTAAGTCCGAACAGAAATCAGTCCGCATAAACAGGACCATCCATTCCGCGATTCGCCCCTTCCACCCTTCGTAAGCCTTGCAGAGAACCTTCCCCCTCTTCGTTCTTTGCATCTCTCCCTCGTCCATTCGTCCAACCCGGCGCGAACTCCATTCACGGGTTTATCACTGTCCAGATAACAACGATTTACCTACAGACGAACTTCTACGGTTGGGTTTCGGGAGGGTAGGAGAGTGCGTCTGGTGGAGTTGCCGGGAGAAGAGGGACGAGGTGAGCCCCATGGCAGGGCCGTCGAAGAAGGCGAGACGGGCAGCCACCTTGCATTCGGGAGTATTTCACTTTAACGGCCCTCCGGGGGATTGGCTGACCCCGACTGGAGACCCTTCACCGTTTCGGCATAATGGACCTCTACATTACTTATTCGTCCTAGCCAATGTCCTGCTAGCGGTTCCGTTGCCGACTGCGGCGCGGACGAAGCTGTTCGTTTTCCACGTCCTATCATTCCCGCGTGCGATTAATCGTCGCGAGAACAAGGCTATCGAGAATTGGGAACGCCGCAATAAAGAAAGTTATTCACATTAGATAGAAAATTAAACATAAATGCACGAATTAATTAAGCTCTAATTTTTACATTACATCAATAGCATAAATTAAAGGCCATAAAATATTCAAATTTATTCTTCTTAAAAAAAAATTGTATTTTGTTTAAAATTTGTTTACCAATCATTACCCAATATATTTCTATTCTTTGTTTCCTTTTCCAACAAAAGACGATGGAGCCACCTCTGCTGATTCCAGCTTCCGGGTACCGGGGCAGTAGCACGGAAGAACAACACGCCCCAAGCAAACTGCTTTCCTCCCGCGGTACTCGAAAGAATTGAAAATTCCTGCTCGTCCAAGGGTTGAGGAGGTCGACGATGAAGAGGGCGGTGGCTAGGGGGACGAAGAAGCGGGGCGAGGAAGCGAACGCGGATAAAACGTTCGATATAAGATTAATGCTAGAGGCCGCCGACCGGTCCCGCGCACGTCGAGGACCGTTCAGCCATACACGAAGGCAATGGTGATTCCTCTTTGAAGGTAGAACCGTGGGCAGTGGCCAAATTGAATCCTGCTTAGGACAGAAGAAGCGTCGAGAGAAACGGGAGGACGAGCGAGAGCCGGCCTCGGAGCCCTTTCTCCAATAAATAAATCGCCGGCCGTCCGTGAGTCTCCGATTTTCAGCTCGAACGTACGGATTAAAATCGACCGGCCGATTTGTAGCGACGAACGCCGAAAGTAATTGCACGATTATCCTATTTCTGTATTCCTTTGGTTCCGTCTATTTTGATAGATAAAAAGTAATAACATAGTAAAAAAATGAATATTCACATCGATTATTTTTCTTATCGAAATTTTATATTGTATGAACCATCCTCTTATATTAGAAAATAGTACAAAATAAATTATTAAATTCTTGCGTTAAAGATACGATAACCTCTTTGTGTGCTAATCACATATTTTAATCACGCGTAATCTATATCACACTTTCGCATACACATATAGTACACATATAACTTCAAAGATATGGATTTAATGAAATATTTGTTCTACTTTATGCGTATCGTGGATTATATTGTAGAGAATAACATAAACATATTTATTTTGTCATCTCATATATTCGGTCTATAACTGTTAAATATAAAAATTAATTAAAGACGATATCATTAAATAATTAAAGAAGATCAAACAAACACTAATTCACTCAAGTATGCTATGATAAGGTAATGTAAGAAAAAGGCAAAGGTCTATAATGTTTTTCGATACTTATTGCCAAACAAAGCAGATGTGAACGACCTTTAATCAGTCACTATAATTATCAAAAAAAAAAACGCCATAATGGTGGGTGGGATGGGATATCACCCATCAAAATGATCTTTCTCGATCGTCGCAGGTTAATGATCACCGTCGCTGTTTCCTTCGTAATACTAATATGTATTATCTGTCGACACAACTGAATGAACAAATACACATCATGTGAATAAAGAGATAATATTATATGTATATGCACCTTTTCTTAAATGGCTATAGAATACAATAATGATAATACTTAATTGAACACTTGTATATTCAATACTAATAAATCATTTTATAAACTTATTTTAAACTATTTAATTTTTTTCTCATTAATTTTTTCTACTCTTGTCTATGATAGTGTGGAAAATTTATCTAAAGCTATAGCTAAAATGTCTTATCTATGTATCAACAACTTGCTTATCGTATTCTCTTCAAATATATATACTATTACGCGTCTTCCTACAAATCATGAAAAATATAAGTGCTGGAAAAATATGGAATGTTATACATTATCAAATCATATTATCATATATTATCATTGAGTCATGCATTCTTAAAGAATCGTGTGTAAAATTTCTCACTTAGATCCTAAATCATAGTTGATAAAATTAGAATTGGAGTAAAGTCCATCCTAATATCATTTAATGACACGTTATAGTATATATTTGAGTATATAGTATATACGCAACTACAACTTCTATAAATTCTTAAAGTTTCCAATAATTATCGTGGCAAAAAATACACGGTATAAGAAGATATTAATATCCCTCGGTATTCTTCAACGCGCAATTATTTTTCTATCCTTTCCTTCACTACTAAGAAAACTATTCTTTTAATTCCTTGTTTCCTCAGACTTGGTGAAAATTCGTTGCTCATGAGAGAAAAAGACAAAGGAGCAACGTTCGTCGAGAGTTTCCCTGTTTCTTGCTGGTTGCCCTTGTCGGAACAACGATCGATAAAGCCGACCCCCTACCCCCCGTGCACTATAGGTACCTTAACACTCGCATAAGCTTAGTGTCCCAGAATTCGCACCCATGCTTAATACGCCAAGAAATTTATTTTGACTGATTTAACATTAACATTCCTTTTTAATAAAAACGTGTAGATATAATATTGCTATCTTTCTTCAATTTTTTAAAAATAATTTAATATTAAAATTCCCGATGAATAAACAGATTAAATTACAACAGATTAAATTAAATTACAATTACAATTCTGCTTGTAAGTAAAATTCAATCAAAATTAATCGAGAAAAACAAGGTTTCATAATTCATATTTATTCCTCTCAGCGTACCGCCATTACGTTACGCGACCTAGCTGGCCTCGCCTCGTCTAATAAAAAACGTGAATAATAAAGAAGCCGCTGAAGCGGAAGGGGCTGAAGAAACGCGGCAAGGGTTGTAAGCGCAAGCGCGAAACCGCCCCGCGAACGAGGGATGTCGGATACCACCCTACGGCATAACTCCTTTCCACCGACACCCAGCCAATCTGCATGTAACTCGCGAGACGAACCGCCATTTTGAGTGAAGTTTATAATCGAAGAGGTGGAACCGCGCAATTTTATACTTTGATATCTCGCAAATAAAGATGAAGGTATAGAAATTGATATAATGAGAGATGAGAGAAAACATAGGTATTATTAATTACAACAAGAAGCTAATTATTGATTTAACTCGAAACTGTATTGTTACATAGAAAAGCAGAATTTTTTGCTATTCGACTTTCCGTATAGAGCTCTATGAGCACAGCTGAATGTAGTAACTCGTAGATCGAAAACGATGCTACGTACGTGTCAAATATCTTCCTGCGCATCACGCCGCGCCGCCGATACCGTTCAAATAGGCTTACAAAAATGAAGTTTTTAAAAACGTGCTTCTACATCCCCTCCAGCTAAATAAAAAACGTAGGAGTTTTTCTGTATAAATATTAGTAATATGCAACACAGTTTTATTAAATATTTAATAATTAAAGAGATTTACGCAAATACATAAATATTTAAGAAACACCTATATATATTTTTTCAAAAAGATTGAAAAATTCTCGTTCTGTTAAAAGTCATTTTACACACGTTAAACTAAAGTTTAAATAAACAAACTGGACTGTATATTACGAGAAATGTCTCATAATAAAAAAAAAGAATTCAACAAAAGGAATTTACCGATAAATAAAATATCAACGCAAACGCAGACTTGATCGGAGCAGACCCACTGTCAATGACGCGACCACTCGAAGGGGTGAAAACCTCGAAGCTCCGAGATATAGGTGGAGCTTTAACGAGGGATAGGGGCGGACGGTGGTCGGGGTAGCGATTTTAAAATCACAATGGCAGACACACGTCGTCAGCGTCTATCCATTCGTTCATCCCCACCCCTTCGGCCACCGGCTGGCATCGCTCCTGCCGTTGCATCTGCGTTTGCTGCGAGCTCGAATCTTTGCCTGTGCAGGAGACACGAGCCCCCGGAGGCCCTCGAGCGCGTGCGTGAGTGCGTGAGAGCCCCACGCGCGCGCAAGCACACACGCACCTACGGACACACACGGATGGCGTGTACATGCGCGGCGCACGAACACAGCACGCGTTTCCAAAGAATCCGCAGGAACACAACCCCTGCCGATGGCACCTTTCGTAGAGTGCACGCGCGGTGAGGAAGGGCGATCGACCACCCCTTCCTCAAACATTTTAAACTTTTTCCGACCCCCCTCTGCACACGGCTGCGCTTTAACGACGCTTAGTGAGTTTGCAACGAAAAGGGCTACGACGCGGCGACCCGCTATGTTACTCTACCGTTACGATACTTTTTTCCTTTTTTTTTCTAACGGACTATGTCGGATGGCGCGGCAGAGCAGCTACCCCTCGTTGCGGGTGATTCCTAGGAGTATCGGGAAATGATTTGTGTTAGAGACTGTGTCTGTTTGACTTTCGATCGTTAGATATAGCTCTCGCGTCCCTTTTCGTAACCATTCTGAAAATTACAATTCAGCGTCACACAAACGCGTATAGTCGTATTCATATCATCGTATCTGGTATATTTATAACGTTACATGTCACTCATATTTCGAGAACGACATTGCAAATCTGCATCATAGAACTGCAAGAAATCTATTATAATATAAGATACATATTTAGTTTTCCAAAACAAAACAGGAAACGCACCGCGTTTCTGGAAAGTCAAGAACATTTAACATTCATTAGTCTAATTGGTAAGTATGTATCCGGCAGCGCACACAACAGTGAAGATCAAAACAACTAATAACGAGTAATGAGAATTGCATTCATTACCGTCGAGTAATTAGCTAGGATAATTTGATAGATATTTGGAATTTCAATCTTGATAATCGTGATGGAACTTCCTGCTGAGAAATTGGAACTTATTAACAGCGGGGATGACAGAAATATAATACATCGTAGATAGTTAACGGTCAGTTAGTGCAGTCATTACGTTACAAGGCAACATTATATTTTACTTCTGAAACGTTCTTCCTTAATCGTTTCGATTGCTCTGCATAATATACGTACAGCGTGCTACACATGAGAATATTTAAGGTCTTTTATATTGATACCAGTTTTAAATTCTCTTCTGATTACTTTACAAAATAATTTCTCGTTTTCGAAATTCACGTATTTTCAAGCCACGTTTCTACGTTCCCGAGAAACGCAACGTCCCGAGCTAAGAATAAGCTAATTATCAAAGCAAATGTTATTCAAGGGCGTTGGAATTTTCACGCTTTTCCCTTCGGCAGCGTGGCGTGTTCGTGGAAAGTCACTATCGCTCAGCCCTCGCCACTCTAATTGGCAGCGGCATCGCGGCGCGCTTATACTGCTTGCATACGGTGCACCGCGAAATGACCGTTTAATGAGTAACGCGAGTCCTGGTGATTAACTATGGTATAATACCGCGGATATTCTGTTTTGGTCGAGACGCGCCGCGTGCGAGTTCTCCCGGGCGCCGGAGTTTCATTTACATCGCCACAGTCCGTAGATGCGTGAGCGTGAGCGTGCGTGCGTGCGCGCGCGCGCCCCCGAGATCAAATCGTGTTTGCGGGCAGGCGGGCGGCGCGGGCCCGCGCGTATTCGCGATGCATTTATTATGCATTCGCCGTGAATAATGCGAGTGCACGTGGGAACCGTCGATAGCGCGCTCGGAGATAGCTCCGTTCGCGGGTGGGGACTTTATTAAATTCTTGCCGGCTCCGTTCGGCCAATCGCCGGCAATCATCTCGGGGGGCTCTCGGCTTCTCCCTTTTTCGTTCGGTGGCTAATTAATCTCTCGCCGCCGGTGCCCGTGTATCGTTCCGCGTGCGCTTTTCCTTTAGCCGGGCGGTACGGCGGCTCGCGATTGTACGGCATATTAATCAGTGGCACCAATGCATCCGCGCGCGCTTTCGATAAAATCGATGGCTCTCGGTACCGCGAAAGGAAGGATCGCACGAAGAAGGCGCGAATGCAGCGATAAATGCGATAAACATATCCCCCATGTGCCGACACGGTGTCAAGGGCAAGTGCGAGCGCGTCTCGCTAATAATCGGGGATGATTTGTAAGTCAAATGCGCGATATTTTATGATACTTCCATGCGTCGGCTACGATCGGCCGCAAACATCACGCAAGATACATACGATTCGGCTACTGTGATACACGCAACGCGATAAGATGCACCGGCAATTTGTTAGCTACGGTACGATATATATAATTCATATAATATACGGTTTAAAAATTACGACGGCAAAAAAGGAAACATAAGAGTAAAATTTACGTTTCTAATATAAGTTGATTTGTCGTAGAGAATCGCGATATTTCCAGATAAATCTCCATAATATTTTTTAATCCCTTCGCCGCTGTTAACATTCCCTTCGGTACCTTCCGATCCGCTCGATCTCCGGCCGCGAGAGCAGCTGCGTCGCATGAGCCAGACGCCACGAGTCCGCCAGGTAAAGGAGATGACGGCGAAGAAGCAAGAGCGTACGGACTGACGGACGAGCATGAAGGGAAACCGAAGGACGAGAAGAAGAAGAAGAAGAAAAGGAGGAGAGGAAACAAGAAGATGAAAAAAAGCCAACGCGGAGATCCTTAAAGCAAACTGCCCGCCTCGAAGAAGCTCGGCTTGGCGGCCGGGAGGGGTGAATTCGTCGCTCGATAACCCGATTGGTTGGCCGTGCCGCCAATGCAACTGCGCTCTCTCCACGAATGCATTCGCTGCACCGCGTCTAACTACCGCGTCTCTCAAAGCGCACCCATATGCGTGCGTGTGCGTACGTGCGTGCGTGCGCGTTAAGAGCGCGAGAGAGTCGCGACTCGGAGGCGCGTGATGCATCCCCGCGCAACGGCGGCGTGCATGCGTAATGCCTCGCGTGTAGGCGCGCGTCGATATGTAAGAGCATGCGTACACGCACATATATAGAGACGTGCGTGCCGTGCACTCGTGTACGAGGGCACCGCGGGATCGCGGCAAAAACTGGTAGCCGAGCGAGCGACCAGTCGCCCGCATTGCCATTGCAGGGCCGTTCTCTTCTCTCCCGATACGAGACGACTTCTCTCGATCGTCCTGTTGCACTTTTGCAACGGGGGGGGGGGGGGGGGGATCACGAGAAAGGGGGAAGAGAGGGTGACGAGCGGCGACCCGACGTCGATCGAGGGAGGACGGACTTTTCTCACGGCGCGCGGCCGACAGAAAGAAGGAGGCGATGAAACGACCGGATGGAAGAGGACGTTTCTGAGATGTCGAGCGAGTCCTCCTCCTAGTGATCCTGAAGACGGTACGAACACCGAACTAGAAGTCTCTCGTTTCTCGTACATTTCCGCAGCGTTAAGCCTTTTGGTTTCGCGACGGCAGATAGGATCGTCTTAGTATACATGTATATGTATATTAATTTATTGTTCGTGAAACGGATTATAATATTATATAACAATATATATTTTTTCTCTCAAAACTTTTAACTCTTTAATCAGTCTCTAAAGCAAGGCAGTATGGGAAAGTCGGTATCCATCGCAACCATTTGTGTGTGCCGACTACGAGTTGACTATTATATAGAGATTGAATTTAATAATAATGCATAGTATTCCGTGTAGAATTGATTAACCGCGAGATTCCCATTGCAGCGTGTAAATGATAAAACAGTGCGTAAGAAAAATAAGTATTTCCTGGCAAGTTATTCGCTTTTCATGAAGCACTTTCTCCCTGTGCGTGAGACGCTAGAACGTTCTATTTATTTGCATGGAGCGAAGCCGCGGAACATCCAATCTTTTTCCTTCAGAATTTCTCGTTCTCAAGATATATGTTTTATATACGTTTGAATTGCTTATCGTCTAGAAATGCTCTATTCCTATTTGTCCTAATTCTGAATTCGATTTTAATACGATTAAAATATGTTGATTTCACAACGTTAATTATTGCATTCCAAAAAGTGGTTTTTTCTTCCATATCTTTCTACACGTCCCTGTCTGTCGTCCAATTCGAGAGGTAATTGGCGTGACGTCGGCGTTATATCACGAAAGGATAAAAGATTTCTGAATCGCGCTTGTTATTATTTATTCATTTACGCACGCGAGATTTCGAATATGATAATTGAGCCATGCTCCAGACATTCGAGCGCTTTACACATCAGTCAAGCACAAATATACATGAGACCTATAGCACATACGAAAAATATTGAAATAGAAGAGATACATTATCACATATTATCTCATGCATGATTTCTCACGATTAGTCGTGTCATCATCACGTTGGTCGAAAGTTCGATGATGATTAAGGTAGGTATAGGTACTCTTTGCAATGTATATACGCATCGTATATCGGTTTTACAATGAGTCATGATATGACGACTTTCTGGTAAGATAAGGTACGATTTTACATGTTTAACAGTCAATAAGATTAACTCGGAAAAATCAACATACGCTGCACGAATAATCTCACACATATCGATAACTTTGAAGAAGAGAGAGAAATAGGGACGCGCGGCGAAGAAATCTCAATAAGAGATCTTACACCTTTTAGGATATTCTAATTTTTCTCAGTTGTATATAATTAGAAAATTATTATTACTTTAAGGTTAAGATAGCACTTTTTATTTGACTTGATATCGAGAAAATCGAGCAAAAAGTATATAATAAATTCTAATATTTCGCACATTTAAAATGCAACGACTTTCGATAATTCTACGTGATATTGATAATGATAAGCCTAATATACGAAGCCCAAGTAGATAAGCACATTATCATCCTATTTACCGTCAGTTCACACATAATCTTGTCTAGTCGGCTCTTCGAGTGTAAAATATTGATCTCCAAAGACCTATTTTCGAAAATTTTATGTATTATTTATAATCTGTTAATCTCAATTTCAATATCATTCATCATTTTATCTTTATCTGCCGACCACTGTCATTAATCGAGTGTACTTCTCGGGTTTCAATCAAATTGTTAGACGACCAAAACTGAATCACTGATACCAATCGATATCGAACAATTGTCTCAGTGCTTCCAAATTTTTCCCTACTCAAGTTTAGATAAATATCATTTTGCACAGTATCGTCTTTCTTTTGTATTACTGGTTGATATATCTAAGCGAAGGGTGATTTAGGCCTTGTCCCACTGTGGCCGCACTGTAATCGCTAAATAAAACTTTTACTTTATTTAGCGACTATAGTGTGGCCACAGAGTGGGACAAGAAACAAAAATACATCTCAATGGTATTTGGTATACGATCGCCCTAATCTTGCGTTATTGCGAATAATAGCTTTTATTCGATTAATATCTCTCACTCTCTCTCTCTCTCTCTCTCTCTCTCTCTCTCTCTCTCTCGTGTGATTTATAGTATTAATTTCAAATCGATTTGATAAAGAACAAGGAATTGGATACTTCAATAATATTCGAGAAATTGTTACAAGG
The DNA here is from genome assembly GCF_048541705.1 of Temnothorax americanus. Classification (NCBI taxonomy): domain Eukaryota; kingdom Metazoa; phylum Arthropoda; class Insecta; order Hymenoptera; family Formicidae; genus Temnothorax; species Temnothorax americanus. Next base: position 2,111,966 of record NW_027509751.1, read on the forward strand.
TACTATTCCTTTTGACAAAATTTTAAAGACACTTTGCTTTCATCATAACGTACGATATCTATAAGAGCTAGAAAAAGGAAGGGAATGCTAATACCAATTTATGAATAATTCAGAAGCTAAATAAAATTTTAAAAAGATGAGTCGGGTATGAGAATTTTCGTTACGCTAGAAATCCGCTATCTCGTAACATCGCAACGTTTTAAAAGGCGCGCAACCCCCTTTTTCATCGCTCGAACCCCGGGCCAAGCCAAACGCGCAAAAACTGTGTGAAAAAGCGTTATTTCAGGATGAAATCCGACTCTGCGCGGCTGTTTTTTTCTTCCCGCAAGCAGCAACCCCTATTTGAAAAAAGTAAAGAGAAGCTACGGGGCCGTCGCGAAAGTATAGCGGTCGTGGCGGGGTGCAGGTAAATTTTCTCGTGATTTTGGAAGATCACCACTCGGTGATCGCATACACGCACATACGCACACATGGCATGCACGAAGGGGCAAATTGAGAAGTGGGGATGACGCATATCCTGCATATTCACCGGATTTTTGTAAATCGCAGGGTACCGTGGAGAGAAAAAAAAACCGGGAGAAGAAGCTATTCACCCTAAAAAAGTTCGAAAGGGGGAGGCTAAAGAGGGTCCGCAACGGGTAAAACCGCCTGTTTTTTGAACGCAAATCCGACGATCCTTTAGAATTCCCGATTTCTGGGTCATGGGAAGGTACCGCGATGAATGCATCGCGTTGCCCCGATCTTGGAAACTGATTTTTTTTCATCTTACATCTTTGTCCCCTCTCTTTACCCCGTCGCTATTTTCAGAATCTTCTTCATCGTTGCGCGATCTGACCCTACCTATGCTCATTCGATCGATTAATGCGCGGTTCGTATCTCGAAAAGGGTTTCTTTCTCAGAAAATAAAAATGTCTAGAAACGTCACGTGAAGCAGTGAATTCGTGACGATTGCAGGATATCGAATCTCTGTAAGAACGTTTGCGTATATAAATAACAAAACATTGCCTAAAGCATCCATAGTATAAAGATTTGTAATTTTATCCTATATATTTGCTTCATAAAGAAATTAAGCATTTTTATAATCATTACCAGCAAATTTTCCTTTTAGTGCATCAAAAATTTCTCGTAATAAAAAAATCTAAGTGCTATTTACATTGTGAGAAAGAGAAATCAAGACAGATACAGGTAGGAGAATTGTGGCTTTGAAATGTTTGATAAATCTCCGATCTTATAGAAAAAGAATTTAAAACAAATAAACGGAAACATTGTGTAAAGATTTCGTACGGTTGAATTGCAGAATAGCATTACGGTAAACAATTTTGCGAACCACTGACGTATGGATTCGCCGACTGTATAAACTACATATTCATATGTTCATTCGCGTGCAATCGCGGGCACGATAGCGATCGGCACATTGTGCGCGACGAGGAACTACGTATTGTGAATTCAAAATTGTCCCTGGCGCGGCGCTATATTATATACCTGTATTATAATTAGACGCACATTTGGTGCAGCGTCAGTTAATTACGCCGTGAGATTATTACCATGATTACCATGACAGCAAATACGGAAACAACGCGAGCAAGCAAGATCGAGCCTAGGATAAGCCCACGGTAATTACCTCAAAGACACAATGCGGAGAGAAATTTGCAATTATTTTATAGAACCCCATAATTGCCACCCTCGATAATAATTGGCTGCCATCCGTGAAAATTTAGACAAGTCAAAAACTTAAGTCTCGAGAATTCTAATTTCAGGAAAGTTGACGTGTCAATCTCCAATAGCGATGCATGCAACGTATTGTCCTCTTGATTGTCCTCCATATATAAATATATAATATATAATGATGTTACACTATAGATTAGAGAGGAGAAACAATTAGGCGTACATCGAGCACGAACGTTACGAGTCCGAAAGGGATAGGAAGCCTAATCGAGATCGCGCTTCCGGAGCGGGCGATCATACCGTCCAAAATCACGGAACATATCATAACGAATTTAAATATCGACCCCTCGATCGCTCTATCAAACCGTGCCGACGTATAGGAATCTTTCCATGTATGGATGGAGAAATTCGAGCCTTCCATAGGTTCCCGGTGCATTGAGAGTGCAACCTAGCGACCGCTCCCTCCCGATGTACATATTGAATCGTCATAAAGCATTCGCGTGCATCAGGCCGGGCTCATTGTCCTGTCATTCACTCGTCATCCCCCGCCTTTTCTGTCCGCGGCTATGTATATGTGTGCATATATGTGCATATGCACGAGCGGCTCTTGGCTTGCCTCACAAAAAAAATAAACCACCCCTAATTCACGTTTTCCTCCCCTGGTACGGTGCGCCGCGTCTAAGCCAGGATCGAGAACTCGAAGACGCCCCCTCCTCTCCCTCTCCACGTTCTTCTTTATACGAAACTGTTGCGTTTAAGACTCGTCGGGTTTAAAGACGCGGGATTTGAGATCGAGGATCCCGTCGAGGATTTGTTCCGCGGGTCGCTTTCGATGCAACGCGATGCGTCATGTGCAACGACTTGAACGAGTGTTCTAAGATTGGTTACACAAACACACGCAAATTGCGAAGTTAGTTTTAACATAACAATCTATTTTTAGAGAATAGTCATAAAAAGTATCAATTATATTTACAAATTATCGAAAATTATATCAAACTCTTTTGAGGAAACCCTACGTAAATATATTGAGAGATCTTTGTTAAAAGCATGCATAGAAAAAAAAAACCAATTAATTGTATAATGAAAAGAATAGTACAAGCTCGGATAAAATGTTCTAAAATTTTAATTAATCAAACTGGGACAGAATTGTAAATGAGGTAATAATAAAAGGAAGAGATAATGGGATTATTTTTATGATAAACGATGATAAACTCGGTCCCTTTCCATGCCTAAAAAATCGACACAATCGACATAGCACGTGCTAGTGATCGGCAAACGTAAATGTGACTTTTCAAAATTCAGTTAGGGTGAATTCCACGACGAACAATGAATGCGCTCCATGCAGCTGTTCCATCATTACCAGCCTCGTCACCATAACTCTTGCAAACTAGAAAAACTGTACACTATTATATACAGAGTAGTTTTCCCTATAAAAGTATACATGCCACTTCTCGAAACATTTTTATAAAAACTAAACTGAACAATTAAGTTCATCCCTGCTCGATTACTTCCAAAATTCGGCTTTTCTCGCTCCTTCCCAAAACGAGGAAACACCGAGCGATGTCGGTGAAATCAATTTCCAGCCAATTTACGGAGTCTTTGAGTGCAGGGTGGTGGCGCCTTAAAAGTGCGTAAATAAATAGATTCGGACGTGGGCGTAGCCCATGGATGAGGGCCGAGGGTAAGGCCCGTAGAAACGAGACAATAAGCCCGGAGGGTCGTCGTCGAGAACTCAAAGAGTGCCCATGCTGCGACACTCGTCCGATAATCTAATAAAGGAGTTGTCTCCACTTTTCGCACCCTCTCCCGACGTGCATTTCTTTTAGCTTCATTCTCCTTTCTTTTGGCATTTTCATTGCAGATGATTTGAAGGTAAATATTACCCTAAAAGATCTTGATGGCCGGCTGCAAATGGGCAATTTCCCGAGCGCTCGTGTATTTTCGCAAAACTAAGGTTCATTCTTAGCAACAAAATGAAGATAAGAGACAAGAGATTTTTTATCGATTTCTTACAAAACGTATAACCGTTTTTCTTTTTAAATCAAGACTAGTAATCAAATTCTAATTAATGTAAAAGGATTTTTAATCAAAATAAATTAAATATTGAAAATTAAAAAATTATTAAAGATAATTTAAAAAAATGTATTAATTGCAAAGATAATTATATTGATTAGATATCTCGTCTTAGAAGTTTCCCTCTATTTGAACATTTCTTCTTAACATAGACGTATTTTTTTCTAGAAAGAGAGACATTTCTTTCTGGCATCTGATTTTAATAGTCATTGACATCATTTCGAACATGTTACACGGGACTGACCTCGTCCGTTGCAGGAGTTGTCAGAAAACTGTGGAACCTCCTTTCTCGCTAGACTGCCACCAACCCCCTCGAGTGCGGCCACGACGTGTAATTGAATTGGGTTCTGGCTTATTTCAAGCAAATACACGGCGCGCCTTCTTTTCCTTCCTCTTGGATACAATCTTGGATACACGCGAAAATTTTGTGCGACAAGAGATTGAGAGCAAAATATATTTATTAAAGAGAAATCTGATGGCGATTAAAATCGTATGCGCGAACGTAAAGATATCGAAGTGTACTTAAACATGATTATTTCTTAATTCATATTTTTTAATCTAATGACAAAGGATTACGATAATATAAGCGTAGCTTAAACATGTAATACTAAAGTGTGCTGATATATTTGTTTCATATAAAAGCACTTTCTATACTTCGTAAATTTCATTGCTCTCATCGATATTATTTAGGATATAGTAACAGATTGTATATCGTTACATCAGAATTAGCGCAACTTACGGTAACAGCAGTTGCCGCGATGCATGCAAAACGAATTTTCGCAAGATGGAAACAGACGCAACGTGTACGTGCGTACGAGATACAGCAGGAGGAAGGGAAAGCAAGAGGTCTTTCAGGAACGAGAGCTATTTGCGAGACTCAATGGAAGAGGGTCCTCGAAAGGGGGGCGGTGGGGCGGTTGGCCGCCCTCCCGCTATATCGACCGCCGGCTTCGCTCGGCCATTCCGCATTTTAAAGGGAAAATTTCCGTTTATTCGGGCCGGCTTCTCTTCCACGGAATTATTCGGAGGAGCTCGCCTCGCGGATAGCAGCTCAGATGGAAAATAACGTGACCTTTTGCTCGTGGCAGGTCTCCCGGGAGCTCGGCAGCAGAGCGTTCCTGTCCTTCGTTTCCTTCGCCTCTTTCATTTCCGCTGGAAATTTCGGCATGCCCTGGAAGCCGAGCGCACACAGCGGAATCGGATCGTCGGAATTCGCCGATCCTGAATTTGAGCGCGCGAAATACACGTATATGTGTCCATGTTATTCGACAAGATGTCCTACGTCTTTCGAATTTTTTTGCCCACACCTCAAGGATGCTTTCTATTGAAAATATGGAAGTTGCACTTACATGAAAAACGAATATTCAAAATTTGATATCAGATTTTGAAGAACAAAAATATAATAGAAATAAAAATGGACGTTCTCAAATTTTATATTTACAATAATATGCAATATTGAGCGTTATATCGTTATATCGCGAATTAAAATATGACACGACGAATATCGCAGAAACGACACATGATCGAACGAGAGAAATAGCAAAAGGTAGGGGACTAAACAAACGAGACCTCTTCATCAGACAGCGAATTCCGAAATTGTTTGCTCGCGCTGAACTTTGTGTGCAGCGAGAGAGAGAAGAAAGATTGCGAGCTGATGCGAGAGCGAGCAAGAAAGAAAAAACGGTTAAGGAAGAAAAAAGGAAAGGCGATCAGCGAAAGCGACTACCAACAGTCCCGTACGTGATGTCCTTTCCGGCCTCGTCCTGCATCCTTTTCTTCCTTCCTTCGTTGATCCCGCCTCGAGAGTGTCGGCTATTTATTTTAGTTATTTTATCACACGCCCGAGAAACAGGAATACCTTGCAAACTTCCGTCTATCTTTCCTGCCTTCGATTTAGCATTAGATTTCGATAAGAGTTAAAAAAATTTAATTATATTTTCTACATTTATATTGTACGATGTGTAAAGTAATAAGTAATACGAAACAAAGACTAAACTCATACAAAATTAGATCAGGTATATATATTTAGCAAGTGGTCATAATTTCCGACTGCTAATTAACTAATATTGTTATAAACTGGAATATGAGAAAGTTAGTTATTACCCAAGATTCGGAAATCTGCTTATCACATGCTAATCTCGCCTCGTGTTTTGTAACGCGTCATAATGAAATCAATGGATATTATGCAAAGTACACTCATTACCAGGAAGTGTAACGCGTGTCGGCATCGGATAGACTTTTGATTAATTAATTATGCAAATCCGCTAATTAATTGAGAGAGCTTAGCGTGAAATATTACGTTTTGTGCATTTGCGAAACTTCCCCGACTTCCATCGGTGATTTCCTCCGTAAGTTTCTATATAATAACCGGTGCCCGTTCTAATTAGCATATGCGGCATAAAAGTCGCCGTCGTAACGTAACAGTCGTTACGCAATGATTTTGTGCACCTCGCTCGCGCAAACGTCACGTAAAATCCACGAAGGTGTTAATTATCCACAGGCGATGTCTAACCGATGTGGCTTATAAGTCTGCTTTTTGCACAAGGAATTGCAGTATATCGCACAAGTCGTGAAACTTTGAACCCTTTCTCTTACCCGCGGAGATGTTACTTATAATTAGCGTGAACACATTATGAATTTACATGCTGCTGGGTTCATGGTACAACACTAGTAAGATAATAATTACTACACGAGATGCTGAATAACGAACATCGGGACATTGTGTAACAAGAATAATAAAGTTACTCATTTAGATAGTGGATTTAGAAATCGGTTATTGCGGCTTGATATTCTGTTGCAATTACCCCTTGTAATACTCTATTTTAATTACGGTGCAGTTAGCAATAAACTGCGCAGTGTAATATCGGAAATATACACATTACGTAATCAATATATTAATTTCTCAAATCGCTTGTTGTATATCGCGCAAATTAAGTTTCATAATTAAACGTCGTAACACGAAAAGGAAAGCTTAAATAAGAATTACCGAGACTATACAGTATTGATCATTGACCTGCACGAATTAATATATAATTATAATTACATGATCACCATTAAGATGATGACTCATCGTCAAACTATTTGTTTCAAAAATGACATTTACCGTACGTACTAATGTGATGTAGCGATATACGGAGAAACATAAACTACCACCTCGATCGAATATATATCGAGAAGTGATCGGTGATCACCAGGAGTGACTATATATGACCACCCACGTAACACGGTTTATCCCGCCGCACAAAAGGCAGATCCTCGAAGCCGTCACTCGTGTAACTATGCGAATATGAAAAACGGGGAAGACAATATAATAATCAGTTATCAATATGGTCGAACTTGTTCGCACTTTGCGGCCGTTCATCGTAATCACTGCGAGCGCAGGGGCCGCATCTCCGGATATGCAGATGTATGATTAAACCGCATGATCACGTGTTCAGATCGCGAGAATATCGAAGGAAGCCGGCAATTAATTAATTAACGACCCCTAACCCCCAATGTTCTCTCTCGCTTGTCCACGTAATCTTCGTGAATATGAATATAATTTTAAAATTCGATCACGATATCTCGATTTAAATGATCAATTTAACAAAGTTCTATCTAAACCTTCTATGTGCGATACAAATGCGCATATATGTGACCGATCGCAAACACAGACGATAGCGATATTCTCACGAGCGCGCGAACTTCTTTTCAGGCCTCGCCGATGTCCGCGGTAATGAATCGCGTGGAGCAAATCGCCGGGAGATATCGACTCGCATTCGAATGGGGGAGGGAAAGGAGGCGAACGATAAAGGCTGATCGAGGACTCCCGCGAAGGTGGACGGATTATGCGATCGCGGGTGAAGACACGAAGAAGGATCCGTATGGGTGCTTCCCGTCCTGCTTTATGGCCGGCCAATCGCGGCCTCATATCTCCGAGACCCGAGACCATCCATCAACCTCCGGGAGCGAACAACCTACGTTCCCGACCTCGTCTGTCCTCCTACGAGTGTCATAACCTTCGCGAGCGTCACGACCTTACGTCGATACCTCCGCAAGGGTACCTGCGCTCGTACGTTATACGCGCTCGAAATAGCCTCGTGGCGGCGGCCAACGGCGGCGGCGGCGGCGGCCCCCTTCATCGATTCCCTGCCGATCTCATGATTTGTCGGAAATACGATTTGATCTCGAGGTCGTTGCCACCTCCGGAATTGTATGGCTACTTCGGTTATTATCTTTATCGGGGTCCGTGACGCTTTCGTGACACGTTCGAAGCAGCGCGTTTGGAATAGTCATCATACTAAATAACTTTTATGTCATTATATATAATATGTTTTTATACATATTGTCCACGATAGCGAACAAAATTTATTTGATTCTTCGCTCAAAAACAGCTATGCGAATATACTAAATGAAAAGATTTAGATAATAATATATATTACATATATAGTTAAATCAGATTTTCTAACTATTGAAGCGTGTTTCGTTTCACGGCTAAATCGTTGTCAGTTAGTATTTTAAGGCTTTGATGCATTAGATAATTATATGTAGTCGATAATTATAAGATATCGATACAGTAGCTGCTGCGTGTAATAACATATGCAATGTGAGTGAGTTTTATTGTTTTCCGGTGTGCTACGCGATAAAACGCGCGCGGGGTTCGACGACTCTTCGGACTTTGCATGCCAACTCGCATACCCGCCGTGTTTATTTGCCAAGGTAAGTTGATGATGCTGCTTTATTACTTGTTTATTCGTTTCCGCGAAACGAGTCAGCACCTTCTTAATTAGACTACGTCATGGTCGCGATAATGTCTTCGAACGCCGGTCACGCGACCTCATTTTCGTCAAATAAATCGCTCTCGCTTTTTAACAATGCACTTAAATCGCTGCCCTAACAGAGAATACGAGGCTTTTACGTAACGTTTTACGTTTATGTTGCACGCACCATTGCAAAGCGCCGAATACTCTCTCGGTATATCGTAAAAGTCACCGCTACCTTAAATCCGTTTCCTTGCGGAAACAGAGATAATTGATCTCTGTGTGCCTCACACAAACGTCAAACACATTAATAATATTTAACAATCTACATTTAATACACGTATGTAAAAATTTTTGTTATTTATTTATATATTATTGTATTATATAAATATACTTTATCTTTTCCACACAAATTGATATTGCAAAAAATAATTCTTTCATAAAATAATTATAGAACAAGAAAATAACTATTTACTTATTAATGTACATATATAAGTATATAAGGTGTTTTTATACAATCCGAGAAGCATACCCAAGCAATTTGTTGGACTTGGCGATGGTTGCACTTGTATAACCTAAAAAATTGCATTATTGCAGGGCAATAACAACCATTACCTGGATCTGATTCTTAATACGCTTACTCTCATGCTTAACGAGACGAACGTTAATGACCTTTTATGCGCGGCATTATCAAAGATGGCGCGTAATGAGCAATTGGCCGGACTTTACCCTTAATCACGGTCGAAAAACATGAACGAAGACTCGGAGTTCAAAGAAATCTATAGTTTTTACGATAAAGTAATACAAATCTAAATTCACTGATTCATATCAATTCTAGGCTTAAAAAAGTATAAATGCTAATAATAAATAGATAAAATATAAACATCAAAATACTTAATGGAAATTCTGTCTGGACGCATAAACTGAACAAAAAATTGTAAGATTATTGAATGATTAATCTTGAGCTAAAAATGTAAAATTGCGTAGAGATTTTTGCATAGATTTCGCAAAATTTACGAATTTAAATGTTCTTGGAATGGTATTATTAAGCCAAGAATATCGCAGAGTTGAGCAAAAATCTCAATGTTCGAAGCGGATGCTTGATCGCGAAAGAGATTACACTGCCGTTGTTTCTTCCCTTCTGTCTCTCCTATACACGCGGGAGGACGTCTCAATAATACAGGTACCGAAGCGCGAGTAGTACTCCAAGTGGTGCCAAGAGCCCACTTGTAATATATGGCCCTTAAATCATCAGGTAAGAGTGGATGTAGTGGCTTCACCGTCTAACCACTGCGTAGTAACCGCCCCGCAAACATATCAATCAGTATAGTATACGCTTCTAAAGAATACCGTGGCCGCCCTCGTTAATACAATATTCTTCATTTCAATGTTTGCGATTACGCTTCCGAGTCTACGCCATCATTTTTTAAATTATAGATAAGACAAGAAAAACTGAATAAGCTATGAAATTTTCGCTCTTAATATGCTTGCTAGAGTAATAAGTAATACAAAGCGTGCATATATTAATATTACAATATTCCTTTTCTTGTGTTAAGACTAGCCTCACGCGTAACGTCTGCGTGACATATATATAACGATTCGGGCGAGAGAAAACATATCGAACGAAAAACGAGAAAGAAAGTAATTGAAGAGGCAATCGCGGAAGACTCCGCGCGATTCAGTACAGCGATCGACTCGTTATAAGAAATGTTGGAGTTAAAAGGCATTTCGCTCGGCAGAGACACGAAGAAGCTGCCTTACGCGGTATCAGTTCTACGCTCGAATCCTTGTTAGGCCACTCGCGGAGTGGCGAAAAGTGCATGATGCGGTCCGAGAGCAAGCGACGAAGAAACGGTCGGCGAGCGAAGCGAGACGCACGCAACGCTGCGTCGGCGGTGGCGGTTCTGCAGCGTTGCAGCGTGGATTAAGTACGATACCGCGGTGCACTACGCCGATATCGCGTGCGTCCGGTTAATTTCCCGCGATTCACGTGCGGCGGGAAATAGAGGGAGGAAGACGTAAAAATCGCTCGCGATGTTCTTTAACATTTTTTCTTTTCGTTTCGCGAAGAAGTGTTAAACAATGTCGATGATACTGCCGAACGCAATTATGTGACGTCGGGAAATGGAGAGACATGATTACGTGAATTAACATGAGACGTTAATTAAGGATAGTTTGCAGAAAGTCTTTGGTGTATATTTCCGAACATTCTTTTCGCTCGCTGTGATCACGAATAACACCGGTAAACAGTTAACAGGTAATCTAATTTACAAATTCGGTATGCAAGTAACCGCTCTCTCTCTCTCTCTCTCTCTCTCTCTCTCTCTCTCTCTCTCTCTCTCTCTCTCTCTCTCTTTCCGAAAGAGATACATGGAAATGTACGATCGTACAGAGCGCTCCTGGATAATTTCCACGGTTCAATTACCAACGAAATCGAAATTGCCAGCGAGAGCGTGCGTGTATCTTACGCTGTATGGCACAGTAATGATTTCATATCCGCGGTCGAAAGCCGTTGCCGTTCCTGCAGATTATCACGGTAATCAGGCGGTACTGACAGGCGCTTGAGTGGTAGTAGCATTGACCGCATGGCGGAGAGATGAAGTCGTATCGCGAGGAGTGGTAACAATGAGCGCAATGATAATGCGTCCCGCGTCGTCGTGAATGGATGAAGAAGACAAGATAGAGAGAAAGAGATGTGGAAGGGAGAGAGGGGAGGGATGAAGATGCGCCGAGGATACGCCGAGAATGCCCCAGGAGATCATTAGTCCACCTGGCCACGGCCCCGGGTAACACTTAACTGCTTGACAAGCGTTGCGAGCCGTTATCGGTTTGCCTCTAATTATGCACACGTGACCACACATATAATAAGTGCCTATTCACCCTTCGTTCCCGTCCGACTTCCTTCGCGCCTCATTGTTGGGACGGACGTTTAGCGAAACTAGTCCAGGGACGTTATATACTAACGGAAGAATAGTATATTCAAACAGAAATAGAAGTGCATCACGGAATGGAAAGTTTTTCAAAAAAAACTTTCAAGAATATTCCTAAGGCTATCGCACAACAACATATACCTAAAGACTTGCATATTTATAGCAAGATTAAAGATAATTAGGCGTTGCACGGGAAAACAAGAAAGCGTAATGCGCCCCACAAACGTTTTGGAGACTATGATTAAAACATCTACCATTGTCATCCTTTGAGAATCGTATCGCAATCCGGAATGCCAATCGATCCTTAGCTACGGAGGGAATGCGCGGCACTGCATTTGATTTATACCGAGCGCGCGGGCTTCGTATGCATGCGTGCGTGTACATGGAGAAGCAAAAAAAAACCCGCTAGGAAAGAAGATATGAGAAGACAGAAGTATGGCAGCGCAAATCTTAAATATGTCAAGATAGAACGCGAGGGATCCGAATGAGTCCTAACAAGAAACATGACAAAAAAACAGAAAGATGGTTTCTAAAGCACCGCGAGTTTTTAATCTCAGAAATGATGTAGCTAATAACAATGTCAATAAAATTCTAATAATACGGAAAGTTTTTGTAATATTTTATGAACAGTTTTAGAATAAAAACTATAACAAAAATTTTGATTATTTAAGATTTAAAGTAGACTTTAAACGTGCTTGATAAAACGTGAACAGACTTTATCAACACTACCAGCTTGGAAAAATAATGTATATGTAGCTATAACGTTAATACGTTATTTCATCATTTTTAATAAACTATTACTTATATGTATAATGATATATAAATTTTCACGCATATGTAATAAAGTATAATGATAATGCGTAGAAGAAAAGGGTAATGATCAACTTTGCGTGGGTGGAGAACAAGAAACTGCGCGGAGGAAGGAGGATGAAGGGAGCCTCGCGAAACTGGATCCATGTAGCGTGTGGCGTGCACCAGGACGCCTCGGAATCGGCTTAATCGTGATTAATATCACGAGCTCATACTGCATGTCGGTAATTATCTACACGTGTTTTACCGAGTCAAACCGATCGTGCGCCCGGCCTCCACGTGTGGGAACACGATTCGGATTCATCCTCGCCCGCTACTATCCTCGCCTCTCCATTCTCTCCTTCCATCCTTTACTTCTGCAGATCGCTAATCGCCTCATCACACCGTTCGCCGTTTCGAATTTTCGTTTTTTGTTTTTTTTTTTTTACATCAACCGGCCAAAACGTATACATTTATAATAAACGAGAAAATGTTTCAATTCCTCTTACGCATCTATAGTAAAAAGGGTAGTGCTATTTCTTCCGAGTATTACGTGGGCGCTAGAAATCAGTACGGGCTTAATCGTGACCCGATACAATGGGAATGCACCCATTGTAGTCACAAATGTACAAACATACACAATCTAATATATGTATCTTATTCAGAATTGCAAAGTACACTTTACACATACAATCTGTGTTAAGACTTCAGAGACACCATTATAGTTTTACACCGAGATTTTAAGAGTAATGAAATATCCATACTTTATTTTCAATATTAAATAATTTTGGAATTAGTTATTGATATTCTAGTAAGTGTGTATCTTATTAAATCCGTGCTGTTTCTCTCTAACTGTAGGTATTATATTGTGGCTCTAACCGCGCTTTTACGTATCCAGGTCTTCGCTGATACAGCTGCTATAGAGTTATCGCGCTATCGGTAGTATAGAGCAAAGAAAAGATAGGGATTGTTCACGGAGGAGAAAGGTCGGGACAAACGATTCAACAAAAATGAGTCGATGGTGGGAGGTAAGAACCCGGGCAACTATAGCGGAAAGCGTGTATTATCATATAGCAGCGTGACTCCGAGCGGCCGCACGGCTCATCTGAATAAATATCGTATTATAATTAAAGGAATCGTTCGATCCATAAATCAATGAAGTCGGTTTATATATCAAGCCTCACCTATATAATGTGTACCGGTGCAGGGCCCAGCGGGCCCTGCACTCGCCGTGGGGGATCCCCCTATGCTAATGGCGTCCTCTCACGAAGACTAGAAGGAGGGAAAGAAAGAAAGAGAAAGAGACGGATAAAGACGCGCTATATCCGCGGTACGTTCGTTCGGCCCTGACCCGAACCTTCATGAAATACAACCCCCTTCGCCCCTTTTCTCGTACCGCGCACACCGAGCCTCTGATCTTCGCCGACCGCAACTGCTTATCAATTTGTTACCGTGCGCTGTTTGTTAAATCAAATCAAGGGCTCGCACGCCGAGTCAATAAATAATCCTGCTTAATATGTGCAACTCGAAATCTGCAACTCTCGGTATCGTGTTAGCCTTCAGTATATAACCCAGGCCACAAACCTCGGTAATAGGGAATCAGATCGTAGAATAAATGTAGAAAAGCGTAAATTAAATTTATATTATAATATTAGGTTTCTAATATTTTCTCTAATTGTTAAGCGGACGTGAATACAAATTTTATAAAAAAGGAATATTCATATACGTATATAATACTTTAACAGTTTTGACGGCTTAACGATTGTCCGTCTGATAAAACCCTCTCTAGTTTGGATCCTTGCTCGATACCCTCCGGTAACATTATCTTTTCGGAACACGCCGTGCGTTCCGCTTCTTCGGAGAAAAAAAACGATACGTGTCCCCTTTGTCCCCTTTACGTTTATTATGACGACTCCGGACAGAGCGTGGACGTACGGTAGTTTATTTGGGCGGTGATGGGGCCCCGGTTTTGCGGGCTCGAACGAATTAACGACGCGGCCGCGATTAACAAAGGGCGATACAAATTAGATTAAATCGCCGTAGGGGGCGGCATCGCGGTAGAGAAAGGCGAATGATGATACTGCTTGATAAATAGACGAACGTCATGCGATGCCTAAACGGAGACTTCGTTCGGCTCCGAAATGGAATGCCAACGCCGACAGGATGCGCCGGCTATCTCCCCCCCCCCCCCCGACAGAAGAATATTTTCCCTACCAACGAAGGCGAGCATAATTAACATCGAAGATGCGTACGTTATAATTTACGCATTTTCCCTATATCTAATTAATAAAGGACACAATCGTTGTGCGAAGGAAAAAAATATCCCGTATATCATTTGTCGGCGCTTTTCCCGCGTCCTTTAATTAGAGGACTAAACAATTTTCTATTCGGCAGAACGTCGGGAAATAAATCAATGAACGAAGTTTCGTGTCGGGATGCAGAAGTTCCCTCGAGAAACGAACGAACGCGTTTGGTCTACCTACCTACCGGTGGCTGCTGCAACCACCCACCTTCTTGCGTCCACATAAATTTCAGACACGCCATTCGGCACTATCATTATGTTTCCTCCGCTGACGAGAAGCGTCGCCGTAATTTTAACAAGTTCGTAGAAGTCTCGCAATTAAGGAAACGCGAGCATCACTTGCTTTCCGGCGCCAGAGCACGGTTTCCTTGTGTGAAGGCCATCTTTTATTTATATATTGCTGTGACTATCCGCGCACGAAACAGAAACCACAAATTATTCTCATAAAAGAAGAGCGGATGATCAGATATAATTGACATAGATGCATTATAACAATGTACAATTCTCAGGATTTGATGTACTTTAAGTGATACGTTACAATTATAGATTTGCAATTAAAAATACTTATTCCTTGCGGAATAATTGTTAAAACTATGTCAAAGAAGACTGTTTGCAAATTTCTCTTCTGCACATGTACAGTAACTAACATAAACGCAATAATATTATTTTCTTTAGAATTTGAATGTTTGATGTCTGTTAAATGTAAGCAGAAATATACTTAGGTACTATAATTAAAACGTAATTTTTTATATTTTTTACGTGAAGAGAAGACACAGCGATTGATTGAAAAGATATTCTCATCGTTACGTAAAAGAAGGCATCTCTCGATCTTTCTTACCCAAAATCTGACTTGCGTCGCGACGCGACGCAAGGTGCTTCTTTGTAGAGAAGAAAGAGCGAGGAATATATTATCAAGGTGCTCTGGGAGAGAGCGGAGCGAAGAAAGGAAGGCGAGGAGGCGAGGTGGGCAACAGGACGAAGAAGATGAGTACGAGTAAGGATCCGACGGAACACACCCCTCGAAACGTTCGGTCGGGCCGGTCAGGCGGCCGCGGCCAATATTTAATTACAGATAATTACCGGTTATAATGCGCGGCAGATCGGCGGCCTGCCGTTTAATTGATCGGCTTTACGGCCTGATTTGTGTATCTACCTTCGCGTTCGTGCGATCCGCCGTTAAAGCCGGGGCCCGATTTTTAATCCTGCCGGGTTCTGGTCCTGCATGCGTTTCGGCGTGGCGCACACGCCTGCCGAAGAGAATCGCATCCGATCATTATTTAAAACTGCATTACGCAATCCACCCACCTCGTTGCCGCGTAGCTTTATTGCGCGGTGCCCGGAGTACCGGTATTCGAATTAAGCGGAGAGTTAAGTAAAAGGAATCGTCCGAGTGAACGCTACGAAGAAAAAACTGAAGCCCATACGCGCGCGCGCGCGCTCTGGCACCGTGAGAAACCGCCAACATGCGGAAAAGTTCGTTATACGTGGCGCGGTGTTCCGCATAAGTGCGACGAGAGTAACCTACCGTTTCGTCATAGAGAATAAATCGAGTCTTTTCGGTAATATGAAATCGATAACATGAAATTACACGTAACATAATTATCAAATCGCAATTTAATATAATAGCATATGACAATTAATTATAACTGTAAAATCGCCAGATTATTTTATAATTATAAAAGTGTAGATAAAAAGACATGGATATCATCTTGTAATTTTTACTATCCTTTCTATATGTTAAAATAAATACTTAAGATATGTTAGAAAAAAATTACAAGTTTGCGTTTTCCTTTTTGTTATAGGCAAACTAGTGTTCTAAAATATAATTGTTACATAAATACAATCTATAAATAGGTTGGTACAAAGAGCAATGTCGCCTCGAGTATATTGAGAATCTCTGCCTCAATAAATAGCCGGCAGGTCGGTAAATGTTCCGCACCTCCGCGCGAAGGTGGAGCGATATCCTTTTGCGGAAGAAGAGAATGCCTGCAAGGAGGAAGACGAGGTGGTCCCGCGCACGGAAAGAGATGCCGCGGTATCTCGTCTCGTCTCAATCCTCTATCGCGTTATTATCGCATTATATTGAGACGTGGGCCTCGAAATGTGTCGGGAGCCCTCCCTCTCCCCGCCACAATCGCTATTCCGCTCGGACACGCGGAACACGCGTAAAAATCTCGCCGGTAATGCACGGAAAGTTCGGGCACGGTCGGCACCCTTTGCCGAGATCGGAGCATGCAGATCCGACACGAAATATCATTAATAGTCGTTTGCCGGATGACCGAACCCGGTAATCGACCGTTCTGCGGTTCGGGATCGGATCGCCCGAAAACCGCAACACGCCGGCGATGCCGCGGCATCGTCGACTCCGATGCGGCCGCGCCGACCAAGCACTTTAAAGTCCCGTTCGCGTCGTAATTTATGTTCATATATATATATATATATATATAAACTCCACCTCACTAAGTGCGAATAGTATAGCGCGGCGAGCATCGCTCACACTGAGTATTGCTCGTCACGTTGGCGAAGCAACGCCTCCTCGAACTAATTTTTCAGCAGATCCACGCCGGGAATTATAAATATATAGAATACGTCCGGATATATCTTGCGCATATTATGAAAGAAATCGATGAATTAGAACTTATGAGTGAACTACTTGCGTTTAGTCGCAAGAAGACGCGTCATTTGCTGTATCGTACGATTGTGGCACAAACACCGTAGTCGAGGAAAGAGCGAAGGAGACATCGAGCAGAAGAAACGTGCGAGAAGGATGCAAAGAGCGATAAGAAACGGCGAGGAAGGAGGTCGCGTAGACGCTCGGCGGGGGAATCAGTTAAGGTAGTCGTCTCGTCAGGGCATGTATTAGATAAAATTTTCGATTTCGGATTTTATATCAAATTATATGATCAGCTTTGCAGTCGATTTTTTCTGTGACTCCTTACCGACTATTTTTTCTAGAAAATCGATCTCAAAAATCACAAATTTTGCATCAATTCATACAGACGGCCAGAAAAAGAAGGCTCTATCACAGTTTCAATCACATATTTTCGCATTTTTCGATTAGATGAAGTGAGAAAAAACATTGCTTTTTGTACATTAGATTTCGAAGAATCCGATGCAACCATAAAATATATAGTTTGCCGGAGATTTCGCTGCTAATTTTTTAGTTTATTTTAGTGAAAATGCGGTAATCGAGCAGACATTTTTTGGTCGAGGTAAGGTTGGGAATACTTTTGGCAACGCCGCTGGCTAATCACTGTAGTTGCAGGTTATGGGGCTCGTCTTTCTTAGCCGACGTGGATAGTGATTGACACCCCTGTCATGCGTTTTGAAACCCTTTCTCGGTACGTGTCAAAATTCAATCGAAAAGTATTTTTCTCACTTGTAACCTTTCTCGACGACTCGCATGATCAGCAAAACGGAGTCAAATGAAAAAAATCACATAATTTGGAAAAAGTAACATACTTTGTCACGTATGAAATTTTACACCATACGTCATAAAATTATTTTTCCCTTAGCAAAAATTGCCTGAAATATATTTCTGAACGTAAAAACCTACAAACAGTCGCATGACTAGCACGTAGCGAGACGCCTACCTTAAGGGCCCATTCTCGGCCCGGCGCGGCGGTGGTGCGACGAACTTTTTGTCGTGGATTTAATAAGGCGTCGGGTGTGACGATCATGTAAAAAGAAGGAGATGCGAGCGGAGGGATGCGAGAGAGCGCGAACGAAGGACGGAGCGGAAAGGAGTAGATAGACGCGGAGAAGGACGAAATAAGAAGGGAAAGCGCATCCACGAGTGCGGGCCGAGTGCGGGCCTTACGAGTGTTCTCACGTGAAAGGGGAGGGTCCCGCCGCGCCGCCACCGAGCCGCGTTCGCTTTTTTACGGCACTTCCAGCAAGTCGTAAATACGGTCATCCGGCGCAATAACGCGGCAAAACACAGCGGGCGCGAACGCCGCAAGACTTTCCGATGCAAGTCCACCAGTGCTTGCATTGAAGGGCCTGTAACGACCTTTGCGTCGCGGTCGGGGCGGCAGCAACTCGTGTGAGCTCCCTTTTCGATTCCCTCCGTTTTTCGCGCCTCGACTCGGGACTCGGGTCCACCTGGCCCTACAAAGAGAGAAACTCAGACCGGAAGCTAATCCTACGCACAATGTCCACTGCGTTGCGACTCGGTGCGTGAAGTTGCCTTCCAGTCTCGGTGTCATTGTTCGCTTGATTGCTTCTGGGCAGCTCTACGACGGGCAAGCTTATGAAACTATGCCTTTTATCGGGCCGCGATTAGACTCGCCGCGCATAAGAGCTATAAGCAGGAGTAATTCTCTTGTTACTCGCTTTCGACACACCTGCACTGTTCCCAAAAAACTGTAAAGTCGTATTAAAAAAGATTTCAAATGCAAATTTGCGAAACTCTTGAAATATAAAAATATGTATGATATAATAAAACATAAGACGAGATCGAAAATGTATGTTTCGAATATATCCCTGCAGGAGAGAAGTTTCTACATATGCTCGTGACTACGCAAATAACATAATGCATAAGTCGGAGCGTGTGTGTGAGTTCATATACAATCGACGTAGTTTCGAAGTAGGTACTCGACGCGCGAAGTCCCGTCGACACGGCGAACAATTTCAGCCGGCGCGCTAATAGAAGTCGAATTACGATAATAAAGTGTCCTAGCGAGGCAAAGTGGCGTCCATTAGTTACGTTGGGGGATCTTCGTGAAGAAACGAACCTGCTCCAGATCCACTGGGAATCAGAACGCTGCCGTCTTTGCAGCGTCATCGCTCGCGGCTCGCCACGATACAAAGAGACAACGCCGCCGCCGCCGCCGCCGCCGCAGCCGCAGCCGCTACGAGGGGCGACGACGACCCGAAAAAGTGGCTATGCTAAATAATAGTGCTTCCGTCGGGCCGTCGTCCGCTCGCCACATAGTTCATTCATGAATCTGAATGCGGTATGTCTTCAGAGCGGGCTAGACGCCGCGCCGCGGTGCGGCCACATCGAACGCGATCGGGAATCGAATGAAGAATAATGGATCTGGATAAAGAATTTTTCAACATAGTCACGCACTAAATCGATTTGAGGCAAAAAAAGAAATTAAATTTATCCGGTAATCATTACTTTCTGACGCACCTACTTATTGGTGTGAGCGAGATTGTTAATAATAAACCGAAAAAAATGGCGAAGACGATAAATGTAATAATCTGCGTTAAAAAAACGATTATTTAAATTAAATATTAGCGCTTTAGAGAGAGAAAGAGAGAGAGAGAGAGAGAGAACGAGAGAGAGGTACATCGCGAGATTCAGTTAAAGCTTCAATTTTCTCGCACACTCAAGAAAGTTATGTACGTAATGTCGTGCAATCCTGAATCGATCGAACGAACTAAAATTGTATCCTCACTCCCGAGCAGTCAATTTTGCGCGATAAAGCTTCTTCTATCGAACTGCACGCTCGTTCACGGATAAAACGGTGGTGCCGTTCTATCAACAATATTCGAAGAAAGAAAAGCGTCTTTCCTCCGTTCGTCTAGCTCTCCAGTCGCACTTTCTTTATCCTTTTCTCCCCCTCTTTTTCTGGCGAGAAGCGGCAAAATATACCAAACATGGATACGTATATATATCTATGTTCTGTTAGGTCTGTTTCCAGGAAGTGCAGCAATCTAGGAATTTGCGTAGGACACGGGCAATTACTACGGTGGGAACTAATGCGGCAGTCGAATCAACTTTTTCTTGTCCTTTCTGCCTTTTTTTCAGAAGGGACGTGAGTAGCGTCTGGATTCTTTAATGGGGCCGGACGATTGCCTGAATGGCGCCACCGTTTTCGCGGCAAAGTGACGGCAGACCCAACATCGTCTGCAGGTGTCGGGATGCTGCCCGCACGAACTACGTCACAACGCGTTTTCTGACGTGAGGTGACGAAGGTGAATGGACATCGCTCGCCCTGGAGATGGGTCCAGATAACACGGACGACGCCGTTTCTCATATTCGCTCGTTAACAGATTCCGGAAACTCACGCATTCCTCCGCCGCTATCTGAGAGATACTGAATAACGCGCTACGTGCCTGATTGCGGTCGCGTATGCAAATTTACACGCACAGATAAGGGAGGATAATTACGAAGAAATTATGAGCGAGGCCGTGTCGAAGCGTGTTACCGTGCAGTCTCCAACTTTACACGGATCTCCGCGAATGTGAAACGCGATTCTGTCAGCAAAATTTCATTTCCTAACTCATATTCAGAATAAAATTTACGTTCATTAACGTATAAAGTCATCTTCGTTTCGCCAGTCATTGAGATCAGTAATTTGCGATGAATCTCGTCAATCCCTAAACGGGGCAGAATCTTGACCGCACGTTACCTCCCCGGTCAGTTCAGCCTTCTTGACCATTTTAGAGAAGGCAAAAGGAGATGCGTGAGGAGTCTCTAAAGACGAGTGGCATCAATATTTTCTTGCACACCCATCGAACGAGTTTGAGATAGGTCGGTGGCTGATGCGTTCGCGAGGGAAAGAAAGAATACTCGTAATAACGGGATAAACGAGCGATCGAGCATCATCGTAGTACCGTCACATTCCGATACGTAACGGCGAAAAGATCAGTACATCGCGTATTGGACAACCTGAGGGAACGAGTATACTGTGAATAGGCAACGACGATTGGTTATATAAAATTTCTCGGAAATGCGCTCGAGGAGCGTGCGTACAGTTTTTGAGAAGATCGGAGCGGAGACGAGAGAGAGCGGCTCTACCAGTATTCTACGAGTGGAATTACTGTGTTCGCGGAAGAAATTTCTTTGATCGCGCTTGCGAGAACCGTATAACAGATGCCCCTGCGCGGAGGGTCCGCTCGCTTCTCGCGCGCGCTCTTTGCAAATTAGATCGGGCTTGGATTGCAAGGCACTTCCATTCGATACCAGTTTTTAGATGCGTCGAAACATCGTGTGTGCCGTAGGATTAATCCTTACGCGGACACGTTCCTTCCAAGGATAATAGTGGGATCCACAGGTTGAGAATCCGCACGGAGCACCGAGTCCCCTGTTTGGATTCCAATTATTCAGCGGCGTGTCCCGAAACTCTCAATTCTTCGTGAATCCTGACCCCGGACCTTTCTCCTTCCTTCCCTTCTGTCCCGTTTGACCCGCGCTCTCTTCACCAGACTCTGCATAGATAATGAACCACGAAAAAGGAAGGCAACCGCGTGCGGCTCGCTGTCGTCGCAGACGAATCAAAAAACTCCACCTTCTACCTCCACCGACGTTCAGCAACGCCATTTCCTGTTCGTGGAGAGTACCTGCCCATAATCATTATTATTCGCAGCCAAATAGCTGGTGTCTCTCTTTCTCTCTCGCGCCATTGATAATCTTCTTATCTCGGGAATATCGAGGCGCTCAATATCGCGGCTGCTCTGTTGAAAGTGTTGTATTTGTACAACAACTATTTCGTGATAATAAATTTTTATGTTTATAACATAAAAATAAAATCAAGATAAATGATCGTATTATATAAGTGAAACTATTAGATAATTATCTAATATTCTATATGGTGCGATTGGTTAATCACTTATCTCTGTCATAAATTCTACGATTTCTAAAAGTTCTACAAGCAACAACCGGACGGCATCTTATACAGACTCTATGTTTCTCCCGGAAATAATGGAATTATATTTAGTATTATATAAAGAAACAATTGCAATTTACATTATATTATATTATTATTGTTAAGAAGAAATTAATATAAATATTTCAGTTTGTCATTTATGCAAGGTAAAACTAAGTAAAATAATTCAGTCCATAAGGTACACGTAGATAAAACTTCCTCTAATTTCGAAGAAGAACGATAGAAAGTAAGGCGATGAAGATGAAAGCAATGTACACCGAATGTAAAGTACCGACGGGATCGCAATTCGTAAAACTGAGCTGCTGTTCCGTCACCTTCGCAGGTAGTTGGTAGACGAAAGCGTCGAGAGGAAAGGACTTGGATACCGCCGAGAGGAAAAGAGACGAGAGAATAGAGAGAAGGAAAGAGAGAGAAAGACATACTCCGTCAGGTAGGAAGAACAGAGTAAAGAGACGTGGAAGTGGCAGGGCGAAGAAGAGGAGAGTAAAGGCCCCGGGCGAGGTCACCCACCGCCCCCGCCCCCCTCACTCCCCCATACACTCTGATTATCCGCCGCCGGGGGCGGGACGCTCTGTAATGAGCATCGAAGAGGTGCTCAACCTCTGACTGTTTCGTAAATTTTCTTTGACTAACGTCAAAGCAACTTAAAAATATTTCGGCGATATCTTTCTCTTATCTTTCGAACGCGAAAAATCCAAGTTTCATCTTACATTCTTTTTGTTTAATAATGTCGAAGTCTACACATATACATGTGCGAATAAATGAAAACCAATATAGATAAATGTATCTTTTAAAATTGTAAAAAATAAATTTATAATTTTGCTAGTGTCTCATAAATAAATTACGAGATAATTGATGGAACTCATTGTAAATTTGTAAATAATATACGCTTTAAAAGATTGATTTTAAATGACTATATATATATATATATATATATATATATATATATATATAATTTTCTTTTATGTAATATATAATCTCTTAACGAAAGATCTGTTGTTATCGCACATGTATCATAAACATGTAAATAAACAGCTCGATTTAATTGAAGACAGGTTGATCGCAAAATAGAACACTCGCGGGCGAAGATTAGGGTAAAGCAGGAAGCAACGGAAGATGACGGGATGGTAAACGTTTGAATGGCGAAGCACGGCGTCGTCGGCTGTCTGCGAAGACACTCGGATGATCGAGCGATGTTATTTTAAGTTTTCCGTGGGGGCCCTCGGCTTCTCTCCCGTCTTGCCCTAATCGGCTGTCAGCCACCCCCGTAGCGTGGGGTCGGCAGACTACCCCCACAACGTTTAATACATATGTGCGCGTAACACACGCGCGCAATTTCACCGATCGGGAGAGCAGTCGTCTGACACGACCCCCCACGGACAAGATTCGCCCTTTTTTTCTCTCCTACATCGAGATTCGCGCCCAAGGATTCATGCCCCTCGAGGGGTCAGATTCAAAACGCTTTACACTCTCATAACCGGAACCTGTTGATTCGGCAACCCCCGAAAATCTCAACCACCTCGACTACCCGCCGAACAAGAATTCTTCGGCGTCCGCTCGTCTAGAAATACTCTATTATGAATAATTTTTAATTTCTAATAAAGATGAAATCCTTCCTATTTAAAAAAAAAGTTACAATGTGTGTGTGTGTGAGAGAGAGAGAGAGAGAGAGAGAGAGAGAGAGAAGGTAGTATATAATAAATATAATATAGACAAGAGAGAAGAAGTCGTTTTGTTATCATATGGGATATTTTGTACCTAAGATATGAACAACTCAATAGACCCTCAGGACATTCCGCCACCATCAGCGACGCAACACCTAGTCAACTACCGCAACTCTGTATTCTCAAACGTACGATAGACCGTGAAGATGGAGTCGCTTCAGGAAAGTTAGAATGCCCTCGCAAGGCTGCGCGGTTCGTTTGATGGCCTTCTCTTCCTCCGTCCTGGACCATCCACGTGTTTCCACTGGATGACCGTTTACACCATCAGGTTTGGTGGCACATATTATATACCGTAGGAAGAAAACAGAAGAAGAGAAGACCGAGGGACGAAAACGAACGAAGCCAAAGGCAGAGACAGAGCGAGAAAGAGAGCAGGAGAATGAGAAAAAGAAAGAGAAAGAAAAAAGAGAGAGAGAGATAGATAGACCGTTGCTTTCTTGGGCTCCGGCGTGCTTATTGCGTGATATTAGCCACGGTGGCTGCCGCCACTGCTGGGATAATCATAATCTCCAAAGGGGGACAAAACACAGGCCCCGAATCGCATAACGCTGAATTTTACGACTTCTGGCATAGAGGAGACGCGACCGGATGCACAACGCGGCTTTTTATGCTCTCCTAACAGCCCCCGACTTGATATCACGCCCAGAGATAGACGGCTTTTCGAAACATCTCTCCGACCGTCGTTGGATTCGCTTGTCGGATTCATCGTCATTGAACTTGAATACGAAAGTGTCGACGGAGGAAGGTACTAAGAGAAGGAAGAACGAAGCCAATCTTCAAAGTCGAAAATTATGCTTGTGAAAAAAAACACAAAAATCATAAAAAATTGAATTTTTAATCCGATATCGAATGACGTTATAAAAACTAGCTTATTATTCTTATATTTTGTATGTAAATGTATGAGAAATTGGTCAAAATTATTTTACCAATTAAAAATTATTCTCACTATTTTTATGAAAATACGGATGTTACTTATTACAATTGAGAACAGTTGAGCCGCTTTTTGCCAGGTCTAGTGTGTCTGCAATATAAAACTAGTCGACCGCCGACACTTTCCGCTTGAGGTAATTATTCCGAGAATTCGATCTAATTTACGTGTTTGCATAGGCGCACGATCGAGCCGGTGCGCGCTGTAAAAAAGGCATAAAGAGAAAGAAAAAAGAGAGAGAGAGAGAGAGAGAGAGAGAGAGAGAGAGAGAGAGAGAGAGAGAGAGAGAGAGAACGGGCACCCAGCGGCGTTACATCGGCATTTCGCAATGTTGTATGAAATCAACAGCGAATGAGGCACTGAATGGAAGCGAATTGCGCGAGTCGAGACGGCGAGTCAAGTCAACGCGTTTCGAAGCGCACAGACTGCGTAATAGGGAGGATATTTTTTTTCACGGAAGATACTGAATAGAAGGTTCCGCGACGATTTTTACAGTAGCGTAAGTACGGTCTTGTAATCTCTGGGAAATTGAGATCGTGAGTCACTCACCGTAAGGTCGCTCCGCAACGGGTTCGCACGAATCTGCAACAGAAAAGCATTCGCATTCGATTAGCCATAGCTCCGCGACCGTAGTAAGTGGGGCGATTAATTATTCGTATTTGGTTCGTACTAGCTAGCTGGCCTTTTGGGCCACTGAAGGGCACCCGCTGCGATCGAGATAGAACATCGCATGGCATAATGTGTATTTCCATAGAGAGAGTCTCGCGATTATTAATTACATTTGATAAATGATAACGTAAGACAAGATAAGATCGAACAGATATAAAAAAAAACTTCTTAAAATAAAATTCTGAAATTATTCAGACAGTGTCAGAGAAAAAATATTCATAATAACGTTACCTTATCTTACGGTAGTAATATTCATGATAAATGTAAACTCGATGATCTATTACACGCTGTGATATACGCGGAACCATCATCGTGATTTCCAATTGTCATAATTTCGAATAATTATCATTTACTGCCGGCAGAGTAATAACTCTATTCCTATCTCATTTCGAAAGGATTGTCCAGCCAACAAGGTTGAATGCATGCATATATCGCGAGTCCCGAGAGTGAATTCACATCGAAGGAAACAATATGTATTAAATTACACGCGTCACGTCGCATAGAGGAAGCCTCCGCGGATAATTTTGCAGTTGATTTTTAATTCTCATCCGCTCAATGACACAAGAAGTTAGCGCTACGCACATCGACAAGCTCGTTCATCCATGACGATTGCAATGCGATCGTGATTCATACTCGATATAATCGACGCAATCTCGGCGCAATCGCGACGGCGGATCTATTCAAGCGAGCCGGCTGCCTTTTTTCCCTTCCCGCTTGTAATTTGCATACGTACATAGAAAATTCCCAGCGATAATTTATCCAATCCGCGAGTCCCACCATGATCGCCGGTAAGCCGATCACTGTAAGTGATTTCTAAAGCGGCCACGAGAGTCGCTTGTAATTCGCGCTGTAATGGGGAACTTACGTAACGACGATCCTCACGCACGTTGCCCGCTAATGCGCCAAGCCGGCTAATAGCGTCGTCGCGCGTCTTGGGCCCCGGGATCGGACCGGGCCCGGAGGCACGCGTCGCGCGTACAGCCAGTGCAGTGCGTAAAAGCGAGGAAGTTTTAAATGGTACCTCGGCGCGGTGGACGGCCGGGCACCTGCTAAAGCCGAGGGATCGGCTCGGCGGGAGTCGGTAAATGTCTCACTCAAGGCGCTCGTACGCGGCTCTAATGGAAGCCGCTAGGTAGGTCATCGGCTGTCATAAACGCACGCCCGTCCAAGTTTCCTCGACGGCGCGGAGCGTGTTAATAGCCTCATTAGATATCACGTTGCAGTGGCGTACATACCGCGTACATATCGATCGAGGATCACTAAAATCCCTCCCACTTGCGAGAATCCGCGGTTTCCATAATTATTCTGTAAACTCAACGGCGATCTAAACAAGCTCCTTTCCTCTAATTCCACTGTATAAACAATCTGTCTAGTTATCGTTATGAACAGATGATGTTTATCAGGTGTGCTAATTGAATTGTTTCATCATTATCATTAAATATATTCGATTATAATCGTTAACATGTAACCGCTAATTTCCGGCCGAAGCATCGGGTAAATGAATGATGCGTGAAATAAGACGACGTATTTGCGTAATTATGTCATAACCGTTCTTCTAACGTCGTTCTTCATATAGGATATACCAGCATTATCTTTTTTCTCTCAATTATGACATCGACTTCTATAGTCATTAGCCTCGGCATTAGCGCCAATGGGACACGGTCTTCCCAGGCTGTCAACCATTCAAGCATTGACCGTATCAAATGTTTTAGTTTGTTAATTAACTCCGCGATACAAGCAAATTTAGTAACGCGCGACCATACTACCATTATTTTACAAAAATACGATTTCTTTCTACACACAATTTCGCATGTTATAAATATGGAAATTTTTATATTGTTAAATTCATTTTACAATTATATATAAAAATTTTATTTAAAACAGTTTTCTCGTAATTTTCCAAGATATACTTTAATTAAAAATAAACTTGCATTTGATTAAGTTAACAGGGGAATTTAAAAAAAATTGCAATCTATAGTAGACGAGAAACTTGGAAGTCGCCGAATTTTCACTAATAGACTAATAATAATTCTTGTTATAGTTATGACAATATTACATTTATCTGCGCACGCTTATTTGCTAAAATAAAATACGCTCAATTTTTATTACACTTATTTGCATCGATCATGCGCGTTCGTCATCCAGATAAGCGGCCAACAAAAGTGCCAACCAACAAAACATATCTTGCGACAATCTTCCAAGAGAATCTCGTCGTCAATATTAGAGTCAGCTAAGCAATGCCACGGCATTGAACGCGCGCGCGCGCGTTCATTAGTTACCGTGTACATACGCATGCATTCAACAATGTACACATCTCCGACACCCGGTCGCGATCGAACGCGCAGATTACATTCGACGGGACGAAACGTTCTGCATCTGGAATTCCGTAGAACCTGTCAAGACCAGGCAACGTTGACAGTCGCAGAGGAAAAAAAGAGAGAAAGAGAGGAGACACCCGCACCCGTCCGTTTTATCTGTCGTTAATCGGCGATCACGGCGTCGTATTCTAATATTTTCCGTGAAGCGTCGCGCGCCATCACGAATTCTGATTGAGCAGCGAACCGGGGTCGGGGCCGGGGCCGTGGCCGGTGCGTGTATCGGGCCCCAAAGGTGCCAACGGGGTCGGGAGCGATGGTCGATAAATATTAAACGACTTTCCACCTGTCGCGTCGTCATCGTCGCGGCGAAGGGGCAGGGGCAGCACTTCCGAGAGGGAGATGACTGAATGTTAATTAGCGAGGCGTGACAAGTGTTAAGTAATCCATCCATCCATCTATCTATACGTTGGGAGGGAGGAGCCTGCCTAACGTTCAGCAATTAACGCGACACTTGGGGCTTGGCCACGCACCATCGGCGAAACGCAGCTCCTTCTTGCGAGCGAGCGTGCGCAATTAACCGGCAATTTAACAGCTAACCTCGAGCAGGTCGGAGATAAATTGGATGCTAAAACAAACTCGTTGCGTTTTATGAAAATATGATTCGAATCAGGAATATTTTTCCCAATTTAACATCTTACCGAGTATTATCTATGACCTTTATATGTATATATAAAAGCACAGTATCACAACATGATACAATCAAACGCGATAACTCGAAAATTAATTAGATTGTTCTGCGTTAGATTATTCTGACATATGTGTAAAACAATTTGGACATTTTGATCAATTAATCAAAAAATAGCAATGGAAGAAAGGTAAATAATTACGCAACAAACATACGTGAAAAAGAATTTGCTTACCAATGCATTCCAGCGATTGATCATTAATCGTTTCGTGTCATTTATCCGAAATTATTTAAAAACACGATAAAGACACACTGCTGACACAATGTTTTCAACAGCACTACTACACAGACACTAAACTTAACTGCCTGACGATGAGTTTTATTGATGGTATGTATGTTATATGTATATATATCGATATAAACATTGACCGAAGTACACAATGACTTCTGTGTATCATAAGTTTCTGTCCAATATTCTCGTATAAGTAGGAATATTAATTTTGCCTACGTGTTAGTATTCACAAAGAAATTTCATGACGTGTAACTTACTGATCCTTTTGCTTTTTCATAAGATAAAGAATGGATTATACTATTAATTGTGTAAAAAGATACGTTTATTAAGTACTGTAGAAAAATTTGATATTATTCAGTACATAATAATCATGTCTGTAAATATCAGACAAGCAATGAATTTTGAATCATTTTTATAAAAGCATATAAGTTTCTGTGAAAATTGTGCATTCAAATCGTAAGAAATTTTTGATGATACAGAGAAATCGACGGTGTATTTATCATCAACTAAAATAATTAATAATAATGTCAATAATCTCAATGTAATCTCTAAGGTACTCATTTTCGCGCCTAAAGATAATATAATTCTTGTGAGTTAATTTAAAAAATATATATT
Organism: Temnothorax americanus; assembly: GCF_048541705.1. Lineage (NCBI taxonomy): Eukaryota > Metazoa > Arthropoda > Insecta > Hymenoptera > Formicidae > Temnothorax > Temnothorax americanus. The sequence continues at coordinate 2,141,314 of NW_027509751.1, forward strand.
AGGTACGAATAAAGTGTTACGAACGGTATGACTAAATTTGCGCGCGTTGTATCAGTGCGAAGTATACATTCGCATATAAATGTCATAACGAGGACTCTCGGCTTCATATTCGCGTCCGTAATGAAACCGGTCGCCGTGACGCGTCGATATTGTATTAATTAAAATGCCGGATTCGATGCCCGCCGCAGATATAAACGAGCGGTGCAATGTTACAATGTTACCAAACAATGCCGCCGTTGGCCCGGTATCTCGACGTCGCGGTACAGCGACGCCGAGATATCTGCATTAAAGGAACATTTACATCTCGGAGAGAACCGGGTCGGAGGCCCGGGTCCGCATCCGCGACCGGTCAAATCGCCGAATCATAGTCGAAGCCGATCCTCGCTTGTCGATTAGATGTATCAGTGTAATTAACAACAAACAATGGCCGCGAGAGAAACGCACGGGCTCGATATCGTGTATTAATCGATTACCCTCTCCGGTCAGGCCCGAGAGATATGCGCCGGGCCCGGCTGTTAATCATCACCGCGGGTGCGTTTGTACCACCGACGTCCGTCCTTTTTTTTCCGTTCTCATCGTGAGAGAGAAAGACCAATAGGCCTGAGCGTACGTACGTAGCCCTGAGGACTCTTCCGTTAACTACCTCCGTAACACGTCATTCGCCTCCTCCCGCCCGCGCACGAAATAGCAGAAACGACGTAACAATCTCGTTTGCCCGACGCGAATTCCGCTTCTCATGGCGACGTATCGTGAGACCATCTATCGATTAACCGATTACTTGCACTATTCTATGAGTGGCGAGTTAAAACAAGACATGTCTCATACCTCGAAAACCCGCGGGTCCACTGTACTACATGTATGAACACGCATATGGTATTCAAAAGTGCTTTAATACTTATTTGATTTGTCTTGCTAAGTATCAGTATCTTTATGTTATTTATTGTATTAATATATTTTTTCCATTTTTAATATTAATAATAGAAAATCATTTATATCTCCCCATACATACAAAAAAATTAGAAATAGGCTTTACACATAATAGAATTTAATTTATATTATCTATATTATAGTAATTTATAAAAAAAATTGTAACAAAAAATTTTAATAATGTAATTTAATAAAGAGAAATATTGTTCTTTTCATATGCTAACATTATAATGAATTTATATATGCGCTCGTCACTAAACTAGGTCGTGAGAGACGTGAGAAGCTTAAATTCGGTACTGTTAAAGGAACAGAAAAATATCTATGTCCAATATTCGATACTTCTCGTGCGAAATATCGATCACTGCATGCACACTTGCGTGTGCCTTGAAGATGATCACGCGTACGATAGAGATAGACTAGATAGAGAGTACCGAGAGGATTATTTCGCGGTGCCCCTCCAGCAGTGCGCTAGAGATCGGAATCATTAGCGATTATCGATGACCATCAATGTGGAACAGTTTGCGAGCTATCATCAATTAGAGTTAAATAATAGTCCGCGGTGTCCATCCGTTAGCTCATTCGCCGCCAACTCTACTTCCGGGAGCATCGACTACTCTTTTCCGTGACTTATTGCTGTTACTTCGAGGCCAGCCTCCATTCTCTCACTCGATAATGGGAAAGTCTCGTTTCGGCGATCTTGTGTATGTATTTTCTTACAGTTAACAAATCTGTCGCGCAACTATTAACCTTTGGAAGACGTATCTTTCGGAGGACTATGGCCGGGTATTGTTAATCCGTAGTACTCTATTGGATAATCAAGAGATCGCTCCAGATATAAATATAGTGTATAAAATAGCAGTAAAAAAACATCAGGTTTCGAGTTGTACATTTTTACCCTTTCGATGTAAAAAAAATTTACAAGTAATCTTCGAAAATTAACAAATATCCATTGAGTCTCGAGTGACCCAGCTATCGCCAACTAAAAAGCACTGCGGATACGTTGCGAATAATGCGGATATTAGGGTAAACTCGGGTAAGATGGCCAACTTATGTTCTTTCAATCTAGATCGCCATGAAACATCGAATGAACATGGGTTGGCCATCTTTCCTGTATGGTCATCTTATCCGAGTTTACCCTAATTTAGACGAAAACGCTTCAGAAAAATTGCAAATTTCGTATTAATAAATATAAATGCTATTTAAAAAAAAATATTTTTTGTTAAATTTAGAAAATGTATAGGTATAACTTTAGGTGTTAATTTACATCTTGCATATATATATATATATATATATATATATATATATATATACATATATATATATAATGTTAATTAAAACAAAGAGATATTAACTTGGAGAAATCTGTTAACTATCGTTTCACGTATGGCGGTAGCAGTGTACACGCAACACGTGTTCTTCTGTATATCTCACCGTAGCGAATAGAGAATGTCCAACGCGCGGCGATCTTCACGATTCCGTTCACGGTATGCTTTACAGCACGAATCGACAAGACCACTTGATCGGTCACGTACGATTCTACGATTAACCAAACGAGAGACTTCGATCAGTTTGCCGAGCAATTGAACGCAAAAGCAACGCACTTTGCAATTTATATATAGTTTACAAGACATTAATTAGCAAAAAATATAATATTATAGCAGATTGATTAAATATCCTATACGTTTTTACATTTTTATATTACTCTACATTAAATTGTTTCTATTAAATATAATCACACAGATTGCTTCAATATTCTTAAATTATATATGCCAAGCGCTTGTTCATTTATGAATCGATTAGCTTTGAAATTAATGCTCCAATACTAAGCTAATTGCGGGTAAAGCAAAATGTTCGGCCGGAAGACAAAATCATTGCTTTTCGTGCGTTTATAGGTACACGAAACACGAAATTCGCAACGAGTACGAGGCACTTCCGCTGCGGCTCTAAAGACAGAAGAGTGCCGAGTGTCAGACCCGCCCCCGGCTAACAATCCGTCACTGTACCCTTCTCCGTCTATCGGTGACTCCGGACGTCACGGAAGCTCAACGTGAGCGAGCGAGTGAATCACTATGCCGACGGAAGGAGCACGTGGGATAGAAGATGAGATTTAACGTATGCGTGCGTATGAGAGAAAGAGATGCGAGACTGCTGAGAAAGGTAATCAACGAGTGCGAGTGGGGAAGACGAGAGGAAAGAAGAAAGAAGGAGGATACGAGAGAAGAGAGGGGGAGGGAGAAAAGGAGAGAAAGAAGGAATCGAAAGGAAGACGAAGAAAGGACGGGACGAGCCGGCGAGGAGTGGAGATGAGGTCTCGGTAGTAAAGTCAACGGTTGCCGCCCCGACAAAAAAACTCAAATTGATCAAAATGAGAGTTACGTGGGCAAAAAAGTAAGCGACCACGGTGGTAGGCACGCATTTCGTGCCGGGAGAGAGTTTAGGTAGCGAGGGCTTCGAGAGTGCGCCGAGAGAGAACTTGGACAATGGGGCCCGCCCGCTTCGGTCGCGAACAAAAGCTTCAACGACGGCCGATCATGAGATACGACGAGATCCGCGAAACGGCGACTTCCTCTCGGCGGAGGGGGACACGCCGCGCGGAAGTAGTAATCATTATCGCGCCGGTTTATGCGCGCAATGGTAAACTTTACGACCGCGCTCGCCGCGACTCATAAACTGCCGCCGAACCGCCGAGCTGGGTCTTGCGCGCGCCGGCATTCTTATCCCCGTCGAATCACGGGCCCCCTTTTGCGTGGGGGGCCCGTTTGCATCAGCGTCTCTGAACCTTTACCGTCGTTTTTACTAATACACTGTCATCCTTGCTGAGATTGGAACGGCTTTCTCCGACATCATGCTGTCAAAGTTGCATGCCGATAGCGAAATCGTCGACCCGAAGTCAATCGTGAGTATAAGATGAAGGGGAACAACATTATACACGTGTTAACTAGCCTAATCGAATCACGGATATGAAAAAATGAATATCGCTCCGAAAGAACATATTAACTCACGTTTCATGATGACAGGCGTTATTGTAAATGTAAACTTCGATATAATCATCGCAATAATTAAATCCATCAAATAATATACATCTTATTATTACAATTTTATTATTCTAATTTCTTGCTCTACATTATTATTTCTATATTATATTATTCTATAAGTTTGCTAAAATTCACTTTATGATAAATTCAAGCTTTTTCATCTATAGTGTAGGTAAAAGTTAATGAATGGACACACAAATTAACACACCAAAGTGACGCAAATTGCTTCACCCAAACCTCGCGCGTTTAGAGCACGTCGTGGTCACTTGGGTGTTCACATCGGCAAAAAGTCGTGTTCTTAGGATTAATTTCCTCTCTGTTGCGCGAGAAGCCGCGGTAACTCTCGCAGCGCAATGCGGGAACGAACGCGAGCGAAAAAAGGATGTACGCGGTTTTCCTGCATCGGGTAAATCGGCGAGCGGTCCTAACCGCGCCTTAACGGGCGAGGGTTTATGATACTTCGCGGAAGTCGACGATCGATAAATCGATATTAAAATCCAGCAAAATCTCGTTGTTGACGATAGTTACAAGCTGGGTCGAGAAACGAGAGAAAAAAGAAAGAGAAATCAATCGAGAAGCGGCCGAGAGTCCGTTTGGCTATTACGACACCGGATAGATTGGTCGGCGGAATCGATAATAGAATGCGATTTTTAGAACTACGAAGAAAGAAATGCCTTTCTGCATTTCAGATTTGTACATTAGAAATTTTTATAGAAGGATTTGCTGTATAGTGCGACTGTAAAATTTAAGATGCCATATGCTGAACGACGAAAGTAATAATTTTATTATCGATTAATGTCCCGTCGCGTGACCAACATTGATTTCCAATTAAGCTAATTAAATTCAAATTAATTATACGATCATTTTCCGTCCAATGACGCTCAAGTCATTTGTCCACTTTAATTCGATAATAAAACGGTGCACATAATGTCCAAGTGCAATAATGTTACAGTACATTTAAAAGTTATATTTTGTATTTGAACAAAAAAATATTATCAGGCATATAATACCGCTCGCTATATAAATATAGAATTAATCAAAAAGTATCACTTTAATTTCTGCACAAAGTACAATAATATGAGAGTATATTTATAAATAACAAAACATGTGAAAAATTAATGTAAGAATTACAAAAGCATCGCAAACATCCTTCCGTTATTTTCTATTGTTCTGTGTGTGTTATTTCTTTTCGTAGAAATTTTGCATAATTGCCATTTCCCACTTCGGAGTGCTCGGCTACCCTTTACTATTCTCACAATGTAGTTATGAATCACCCACATCGACAGAACGACTCATACCATCGAATGAACGGATGCCACACAATACTGTCATGAAACCTCCACGGGAGATTAAACGTGACTTACCCCTTCCGAAAGAATTAAAGCCAAGACAAAAATATCATTAATCACATAAACGGTGTTGTTAATCGGATAGTTCAATCTCGCAAAAGATAAATAAGAAAATATTTATTTGTGGCATTGTTTCATCGATTTCCTATTCTTATTTAACGAAAGAAACTTTTGTTCGAATCGCAAAAGCGGTAAATTCGGAGCGCGGCACAATTCGACCCTTGCCCTAAGTGAGCTAACGACTACGAACTCGCACCCGGAGCGATTAAAAAGAAAAAAAGAAAGAGGGCGTCGGAATGAAATCACCGGCGTGATGAAGTCGTACGGACGATTAAGAAGTCACCGAAGAGACACGTGCAAGTGGACCTTAAAATATGGCTGCTTACGAAGCTGCAAGGGTTAATTACCTCTGTCTTTCTCTGTACGCGCCTGGTACAATAATATATTAACGCGTTTAGGCACGGCCAGTTAATCCCGCAAGGAACTGCTCAACGCGCCGTTAAGCACGCTTGACTCGTTAAGTCGCCTAATATGTACCACCACATGCGTGAGGTATCCTTAAATGTGAACATCGCCCAAAGGAACGTCGTTTCGTGCGCTCGCCCCATTATAAATTACTAAGTCTGTTATTCTCTTCAAATATAATTAACATTCGATTTTCCGTGACAATTACATACCGGCCATACCGCTGATCGTGATTGGAATGTTACTCGATCTCATCGCGTGTAAGCTTCATATTAGTGTATAAATCTCAGATACATTTAGCGCTCGTTCGTAAATACGTATACGTTATATATAAGCGGGAACGTGTGATTAGGCAGCTCTCGTATCGTGAGTGTGAAAAAGTATAAGCACTTGTTAACGGCTTGCGTTTTACTTATCCACGATTAAAGTTATAATGTGACCGATTTTAGAACGCCGATCCGTATCATTTACGAGTAGATCGCTTATACATAAATGGTTGGCTCGAGATATCGTGGCAAAATGCGATAATTGTAAGAGATAATGCCACGCTTGAAGTAATGATTTAAACACATGACATAATGCGCAAACAAGAAATTATTTTCAAGTTATTTTTAAAACCTTATTTATACACGTTTTCCTCTTTCTATCATTTCCTTTTAATAAAACGTAATTTTATAATAAAGATAATACTAAAAATAATATATTTTAGATCCTTCCTTTCCAGTCCATATTTTAAATAATTTTTATATGTAAAAAATATTGTATGCATAGTAAATAAAGAAATCTATCCTTAGTCACGCGTGATCATTCTTATCACACATGAGATCGTTCCGGAAGCACAACTCAATTCGCCTTTTCGTTGGTATTTGCATGTACAGAAAAATTCCCATGATTCGCCGGAAACATATCAGATAAGGGACTCGTAGTTTTATCCTGGTCACATTAGCGGACTAATTAAAGCGCCGTAAACAATGGCCAAAGGCTTGCTCTTTCGTCTCGTCAGAAAATCCAGAACATGCACGAGTAGGTTTACATGCAAATATATGCATATATCGGGTGTTTTAGAATCAGAGAATATTTTCTATTAAATAAACAGGAAAAAAATGATTATTTTTATAAGCCAACACATTAACAATACATTGATTAGAAGATTAGAGATAAAGTAATTATAAATAATAAAAGATATTAATGAAATCTTATCTATCAGTCCAGTCTTTTGGTGTTTCTCTCTCTTTTTCTCAAGTATATTTTATTCTACGATATTTTTAATTCGAAACTTATCACAATTTAAGTTACAATTGAAAGAAATGACGACGTTTATTCTTATACAATTAATCTCAAGATCTAGAAAGAATCTGTATCCGTATTGAGTATAATAATTGATTTTATATATTTCAAATATCGCGTTTACTAACTACTGTATATGTGTGTGTGTGGGATATTTTATATATTATAATATATAGATACTTGTAAACTTGGAATATATATTTACATTAATTTAATACAGACAACGCGAACAGCCAGTCAATGAGCATCTAGAATCTAGATCATTAAAAAAGTTATATTTATACCTGGATATATGGATTTACGTGATAATACAGTACCAACATTACACTAACATTATCCACGTACACGTGCCTTCGCAGAGATTGAAAGCTTAGTTAAAGATACGAAAAAATTGGGTCGTCATGCGTCGTGACGCAGTCATATATCCCCAATTAATAAACAAATGTTTTGTCCGCTAATAAATTTGCATTCTCATCGTAATAATGGCTGACGAAGGTGTCGACATGCATGCGCTGCTATTATCACTAACCGATGGCGATGGATAATAAAAACGCATCCTTAGAGCGTTCGTTATATATATAGAATATAATGCATATTACATATAAATTATTATACATTGTATATTGTAATTATTATATGTATATAAAAATATTTGGAAATATATTTTAGTTAAATACATGCGTATTTATCCAATTCCGTCTGTTTAAAATTTTCTTTAAAATATATTAAAATGTTGAAAACTTAATAAAAACAAAGATTTTAAGAATAATAGATTAATAGGTTAATAGATTAATAGTTAACCATCACCGCTTTCTGTTTACAACATCATGTAAAAAGAAAGTGACAGAAGTTTTTAAAGATACAAATTGCGTATGGCTCAAGAACGCGAGGGCTTGGATCGTGACTGTGATCGAGTGCATTGATCCATACATACAACGCGGCTAATTGATTACGCGATTATTTGTTAGATGAGCCAATTGTGCTTATACTGCAATTACACTGGCAAGAGGCCAGAAATGTTTGCATTATTATGATCGGTAAATCGTTAGGTCGTAAGATATTTAATACTAATAGCGATTGCCTCGTTTCAAACTGGAGCGCCATGCAGAATAATATGATTAATTAATAGCGACGCGTCCAACTGAATGGCGAATTTGAGTCTCTATCTAGATAACGCTGACAAGGGTGTAAGATCGTTCTCGTGGCCGCGATCGTGCTCGCGACTCGCGCGTTCCATCAATCTTCGTATAGCGGCTGCGCGAGTTAACGCGACGATATCTCTGCTCGCAACTTTGCTGCAAATTTGTACGCATTGCATGACGACAGGCGATTTATTAACTACAACGAAAACAGTTTAAAAACCTTGAGCGCAGCGCCGTCATAAAAATTCATGACGACCCTTTCCGGAAGACCAAAATTAGCAATAAATTGAAATTAAGAATGATGAATCTGATGTATTTCAAGTGGCACGATAATAATTAAATATGCTCGTATATTGAAAAAAAAACTAATTATTATTAAAAAATATGTAAAAATTTTTTCTCTCGCGCGTTCCTCTATTTCTTAGATTATCAGATACGTCAGATTAGAAAAAGATAGCTTTTTACATCGCAATTTTTCAACACCTGCTGCTACAAGAACTTCGTGCATAATCATTAGAAGTATTTTAATATAATTAAACACGGCGTATTTAATTGCAGTTGAAGCCGCGTTCGAGAGAACGGCAGAAATGCCATAACAACTTGTAAGGGAGACGTACGATCTGAATATCTAAGCGTTTGCATATTGTAGTCAGTGCGTACAAATGGAATAATGGGGAAAAAAGTAGGCGTGAAATCTCTTCTCTTTCCCCTTATACCTCCTCTCTTTTCCCTTATTCCTTCTATAGAACTGAGAATTAATGATAAAATTATTGCAGGTGCGTCGAGAAAGAAATCGGTGTTAGAGCTGAAGCAAGTCTAATAAGTCACGCTATTATTAACAAAAAATCTAAAATCTTCCAAACAGATAAACAAAAGAAGGAGATAGAACAAAAATATTACGCAACCATTTTTTTCTTTCAGAAATATTTGACATTTAATTTTAAAAGTCCCAAATATATATATATATATATATATATATATATATATATATAGTAATTAACGGATATTTAATAAATTAACCACACTAATTCTAAAAGAGACATTATGCCTAACAAAGATTATTATGCTTAATAGCATTGTGAAGTGGTAGTCAAGTTGTTAGTCAACGTGGCCAACAGGTCAGTGATTCTGATTATTCATTATTTGGGGAACGGTCGACGCAACTGCGCGCGACGGATTAGCATACGTTGCATAAACTACGAAATAACATGACATGCACGCACGCATGGATGCACGCACGCACGCACGCATTGCACGCAACGGCACGAGAGGTGAGACAAGCATAATTCATGCGACAAGGACAGGACGAAGTGTGCAGTTTTTCTCTATGGCGAGACATTAACATTGTTTTATCGAAGCCGCACATCGTCGGCACATCCGGATTCAAATTACGTCTGCCTTGCTTATGCTTATGTTTATTTATCTAGTTATTAAAATTACATTAAGCGTCTCCTAACTAATTATGTCTCGCTCGTGGAACGACGTCGTCGAGAAACTCGAGACGTAGGTCCGGAAGAGGTTTATTAGGCTCAACGTGGAGAAAAAAAAACGAGACGGGACAAAGAAAGCAGATCCGAAGGAATCACGAAACGATCCCGAGGACAGATTAGTTTCTTCGCGCGGGGCAATGATCTCTTCCTCATGTCGACATACGCTACGGCGTATAGCATTGATAATTGAATACATTAATCACGTTTATTTGGGATCGGTTCAGAACGCCAATGTTATCTTATCAAAAATTTCGCGATTAATTATCGCGACCGACGTTGACGCATCGATTATAATCGAAGAAATACGTAACTTTTCGCATAATTTTCAGAATGAATTATTATAGCCGCGAATGCGGTGGCAAAACGCAGCAAATTATCGCGACGTCCGAAGAAGTGCATCGTCATGCGACACATGAAATCGTAGTACTTTCCCGAGATCTGGCGGCAACGAACGAAGGCGTCCATGGTTCTCATTTACCATCATCATTACCATTATACAAGCTCCATGACGGTGTTACGTGGTTTAATTTGAATACATGAGGCAGGAAGCGGCGAGTAGCCGCGAGGACGTGTGTCGGCATTAGGCACGCATGTTCCTGTGTACACTGTCATTATCTTTACTTAAAACGACCCCCGGTCTCTGACTATGTTACCATCACCCTATTGCTGACTCATATAACAGTGCGAAATTTGAAGCGACCTCCCGCGCGTCTTCTTTCAGTATAATTCACGGAAAAAAAACAATTAGCTACTATAATAGTTACAAAATAGGGACAGCTAACATTTTTTGCAGCGAGAGCAGAAGATTTTGCTAACTATTGCTAAATTACAGCTCTCGCTGCAAAAAAAGTTAGGTGTCCCTAAATTTGCTACAGTATAATCTTTTTTTTCCAGATATCATTGCTTTCCCAATGGAATCTTACTTTGAATAAATACGGCAATCGTCAAAATTATAGTAATTATTCTAAGAAATCAAATGTACCCATCATTTTGTTTTCAAATTTTACATTTTTTATATTTTACACTTTATGTATGTCTTCTATGATTAATATTAACCCTTAAATGTGTGTGTGTGTGTGTGTGTGTGTGTGTGTGTGTGTGTGTGTGTGTGTGTGTGTGTGTGTGTGTGTGTGTGTGTGTGTGTGTGCCACACCTCTCAAGAATCTCGTAAGTTCACTGAGAGGTCTAACAGACCCCAGCATGAAAAATGTCTCCTTATTGATTTTTTTATCTTTAGTTATGACAATTTTTTTCAATGTTGTTCAAGGTCTAGAGAAAAGTATAAAATGCTAATATTGTTCAAATTTCAATTTCAACATAGTATAAAAAATTAAGTAAACTGAGTACTGCTAAGTGTACAAACGGGTAGGTCAATTACTCAACTATCATCAATGGGAGCATGAGCTCCATTTTTGGCAAGAACATTTGAAAACATTTCATTCTAAAGAGTCTGGGGTCCGCTGGACCCCACTGGTCATTTAAGGGTTAATATTTTAGTTTTACATTGTTAGACTTATATTAACATAAGTTACTTTGCTAAATTATTTAATGATAAAAAACAACAATAAAATCATAAAAAAATCGTAATAAAATATCTCGATAATAACAGTATAAAAGTAAGTAATGTAAATTATTCAGTAAAATGCAAATTATTCGCTAAACATGCATTTATAATAAAGACACACACATGTGCGTGCAATAGAGTGCAACATCACAGATACAGTTATACTGTTGCATAAAAAATTCCTTTAATCCCGTTTAAATCGCAATTCGATGCGTTATGCGATAAATATGCATCGATAAATTGTCCGTTCATCTTGTTGCGCGTAAAATCTCAATTTGATTATTCAAATTATATATACTAATCGCGCAAAAGCATCTCACGAGACAATAGCGCAATTAAAATGCCGTCGATGCGTGCCGGATTCTTAGGCGCCAATTAATTTACGCACGCGTTTTTATACAATGTTGTTAGCGAATTATGCAGATTTTGCTCGACGTGCAAAGAAAAGTCGGAAGATTTCCACGGAAAGAATCGCGTTAAATTGAAAGGGTTTGCGGATACATATAAGCAAGAATAAAAATTTTTATTCTTATTATTATTTGAACCTCGGATGAATTATTGTAACTTTATACTTGTTGAATAACATAACTGTTAAGTAAATGTCATGTGAAATCTTTAATTGACTTCGACTGTTCGACATGCTTTTCGCATCTGATTCAGCCGATCCAATCGACGATATTATGATCGTCTGTGCCGAAACCTATTGAATAGTAAAAAGACAATTTGCATACGAACATATGGCATGCGAACCGTATGAAATTCTGAACGGCATGCAGGTCAAAATTGCAGCAGGATGCGGGAACCGCAATGACTGGCAAAGCAGTTTAAGCAAGCAGATGAATGTCAGGCTTAAACGGGCTTACCGGCATGATATTCCCGTATTTTTCAAAAGCGTGTTTGATCGATCCCTTTATAAACCTCAATTGTATAATATTCGGAAGAAACGGTCTTTGTAATCGCAATATTTCGAGAGGTAAATTATCCTGCTCGACTCAATCACAATGAGTTTAGGATAGACAGGTATTGTGAGTCATTTTCAATATAATAAGCAAATAAAAAAATGTAACATAAAAAGGAATATCGCGTTATCTCTCTCCTTCCCTCTTTCTCTTTCCCAATAACTTTATCTTTATTCCCGTAGACAGCTCTTGTAACTTTCGCTGTCTTAACTTTATATAGTTAAGAAGTTATAGAATACGCGTATAGACTGCATTCTCATGATTACAATGTAAGTTTCGCAAGTGAGAGAATCGATTAACCTCGGATTTTCGTAAGTCGCGAAGAATCCGTAATGACGTGTGGACTTAAGTACTTTCACAATCCTATCGGAATCCGGCAATCGACGTTCCGTCTCGCGTGTCGTCCTTACATTCCTTGCCGATGATCCAGAACGATCCGACTTCCCATGGGGTAAATCACTGCAGAAGCTGGCGCAATCTGCGTGCGTATTATTCTGATTCACGCATCTCTCAGCTACTGCACATCGTATACGATACGCGCGACGTCGTGGAAATCACACGAGTCATATAATCGATAATCGTGAGAGAGAGAGAGAGAGAGAGAGAGAGAGGCCATTTTTCCGTTCGATCCGGTGCATGTTGAGGTGAGCAACGTCGTTATTTCATTACTTTTGCCAGGATCGTCGCGACGAAGGACGCGCGCCGTCCCCTTTTGCGGACTCTCCTCTTACCGCGATTCTAAGTACGGCTCTCGCCGCTTCTCGTTAACATTTCTAACATTTCAAGACGGACATTTTGTCGCGCGTCTTCAGCCCGAGACGGCCAATTTTGTCGGAGAAATGAATTCACTCGAGAGAGAGAAGACGAATCAACGAGATCGCGGCATTATGCAGCTTGTCCTTTTAGCTTGTATACGTGCCCGCCGCTTCAACCTAGACTGCCAATCGTGTGCGGCGGCGAATTAGCATACGTAACCGCCAAATACGGCATATATACGGCTCGGCAACGGTACGCCGACAAATGCAATGAATATGGTGATTTCCATCATTTATCCGGCTAGCTAGGTGCAAACGCATCTTGCCGCGATCCTTGGAGCGAGACGCAACGCGCGTATGCGTCACGATCTCGCGACGTTGAGAAATGTTATTGAAATTGATTCGTAAAGCAGAACTTATTCCCAGAATTCGGATAAAAAGCGATATCGATAACGGCCTTTATCTAAATCTTATCGGCTTTTTTACTTTAGTTTTAATGAAGCCATTAACTATAATCGGTCTAAAAATACGCACAAAATATGATTACAAAATATTCATTTTGTGAATTACAATCTATTATACGATTATTAAAAGCTTAATTTTACTATTTAGCTAGTACCTATAAACTTCAAGTTGCATTATAAAAAAATTATTTCGTAATTTTATTTCATAATCAAATCTATATCAATTGCTAAATTAACATTTTTGTTCCCGGAAAAAGATCTTGAATTTGATCTAATAAGCAACATATGTTTTAGGCAGTCTATTAACTAGGCAGTTTATAACTATGCGATAAACATCGCGCCTCCACAGTCTTCAGCTACAAACAGGCAATCTGCGAATACGCGAGTACGTGTGAACACGAAGTTTACATCCCACAGAGCGTGCGTGGTGTCTCTACGTGTCGGCACAGCCTGCTCGGCGCATTATCTCGCTATGCAGCGTACGTGCCATGATAGGTTTCATTATGAGAAGTACGTTTCCTTTTCCGAAAGACCCAAGGCGGCAAGGTCGTCCGTGCACCTCGACTTGGGCTCTCGACTTGAGCGGCCGTATCCGTCCGGTACATCCGTCATCGACGCGAGAGATCGTATCGATCGGCCCGCGGAACGTAGTAACGATGCGAGTCATAATTTGCATGTCGCGTCCAGCAATGCTACATTGTAACGAAGAGTTATGGCGCGGCATCGGTAAAACGCGAGACATGGATTAGTAGCGATTACGATCGCATCGAGTTGCGAGCGAGACGTATCGATCGACGCCACATTCGCATGTCTTTCATGATGCAACATTGTTATTTTTTAAGCAGCGTAAATATGCACGAGAAAATGTCGAGTTATTACAAACTTTTTAATCTTTGGATTGGACCTTTCTTAATTTATTAAAATGCTATGTATAATTTTTGGTAAACTATATTAATCTTCAATATATCATATCTTGAAAGTTATGATTTTTTTTATTATAATATCACTTTGAATTAAATAAAAAACAAGATTTATTTAAAAAATTATAGCTTTTTCTCCAACATCTTTGTTAAAGAAAGAGTTCATAAATAAAAGACGGATATCAAGGTTTAAAACATCTTGCATAGAAAATACCTTACTATTCATATAGGGCTAAAATAAGAATGAGAAAGTCAGGCGCGTGTCACGTCGCGATAGTGATTTGTCGTTTTGTCGTCGCGTGTACATGAACACCCGGCTGTCTCGCACACGTGCACGTGTCGCACCGCACGCGTGTCGCGCCAGGGCCGAAATGCATCTTCAGCAAGGGTTAGAAAGGCCTACAGGGTTTTCTCGTATCCTAGAAAAGGAGCGTTAAACGAGAACGAAAGAGAAAAGGAGAAAACACAGATACGAAGCGAAGAAAGAAAGAGGAAAGAGCAGAGCCACGTGACCCTTGCACGGTCCTCCACGACGAATCGTCCCGACCCAACCTGACCTATCCAAGGTGAGATTTATCCATCGGCTTTACCTGCCATGGACTCTATAGGTATCTTCCTTACTACCTCTGCCTATCTACCAGGAATCCCCGCACCGCTATTTCCCATTCCCGCGAACTGACCTCCCTATGTCCACCACCCACTCGTACGAGTCACGTATCTCAAGCTTTTTCGTGCGACCAGTCCGTGTCCTCTCAAGGTAACAGGTAAGATTTTCAGAGCAACGAACGCGCGGTGCGTCCAAGGCAACGTTGTTAAAAATACAATAATTAATTCATCGCGATTTTAGTAAACTTTTTTTTACTTTAAATTCAAATGATAGTTTATTCAGATAGTTTATTACCGAGTTTGTTCACGCAAAATTTAATTTTAATTGAATTTTAAATGACCTTCTTTCTCTTTTAAGATTCTTTTCCTCACTTTTTGCAGAAAAAAAAACAAAAAAGAATAAATTAAACTAAAGTTCAAGTTAACGGACGTTGATGAAATTGGCTGTCGAATCCGTGACATTTATCGTAAGATACAAACGCAAGTAGCGTGAAGTCCGCATGTTAAAAACCGGCATTACTTTTCGAGTGGTCCGCTCAAGTGACGGGTTCTTCAGCGAGTCACGTGTCGACGATCGTCCTCGGAAGGCGCGTCGTGTACGTCCCAACGTAATAATCGGGATTCGGTGTGCTAGCCTGAAGCGTTTCGGGCAGGTTACAGCCAGGGCCTTAATTCGAGGGTCGTATAAGGTATAATCGGAAACCCGACGGACAATGCAAATAAGGAGGCATTATGCCATGCTGCCGGTGACGCAACGCTAGCGGTTCGGCCGCTTCCGGCTTCTTCTAGGAATAGTGGATTTTTCATCAAAATCGTATCATCACACATATTCGACCATGGCGGTCATGTGCACGCACATCGATGATTATCTAAAGACAATCTTCACGAAAGAATGAGTATAAACTCCGAAGAGTAATGACTACTTGTAATAAAGTTAATAAAATTAGCATTCTATTTTCAGAATTTCAATATAACTGAAAAAAAATGCTCAGATTCTTCCATAAAGAATTCGGGAAATTATAAAAATTACATTTGAGACAGTTTTAACAAACTATGCGATAGAGGCATAGAATGGCTGTCATACTTGCACATTCTTTTCTTTGCAGTTATTTAAAATCGATTACTGTAGCATATAACCTGCGCGTGGCAGAAAATGCAATTATAAATTAAATTCATCGCGTATAAATTCTCAAGAATATCTATTGCGACAAAAATCCTTCCGTTACATGCGCCTCAACGTACGTTTGATGCGATGATTTTTCGGTATGATCAGTCATATCCGTCCTTACTTCACGTTTCCTAGAATCCCGGTTTACGATTAAACAATACGATAAACGATAAAGCCGTGTAACTATTTACATATTCAAAGTAGTTAGATAATTATGTCCATATAGCGTCGCACAAGATCTTATAATTACGTGTACAAAAAATCTCACATAACATATAATTAGAATAATTTCCCTAGAAATGCACAAAAATAATCACCAGTCTATTTATACTTAAAAAGTTATCTACTTGCGTTGATATGCTTTACTAATATTAATTTGTTCCCTCGAGAAATCATAGTACTATAATCATAGGAAAAATAAGAGGCTCAAATTTTAAGTGTCTCTGTTAAGTACTAATTTTTTTTTATTATACACGCAGCTTTTTCTTTGACTGCGTTATCCGTTGAACAAATCCCATTTGATAACGCGTCTTTATGTATTCATAGTCATTGTACGTATTAGCCGTGCGAGGTACCACGCGCTTCCGGCCGCCTCTTTAACGCGTCGGCTTTTTATCTCCGAGCCAAGCCTTCGTTTCTTGAGTGACGCGAGCGAGAGATCGCCGATCGATAAAGGCCGTTTCACTCGTACGGCCTCGGAGAGAGACTCGGGCAGTAAGATAAATATATTATTCGGTCGCGATTAATCTGGCGCGAGTCAATAAATGCGATTTTATCCGTCATTGACTGCCGACGTCGAGCGGATCTCGACGAAACGCTGGCCGATACAGCGCATTGCCGATGCATCGGTCGTATCGATATACATTTTTTATCGATGCGCGCCCCGACTTTATATGGCTAATCATAAGTTAATGACGCGCGCGGGCATACCGGCATAAAACAGAATGAGGATAACGCGCGCGCTCAATCGCGTGTTTTCTCATTGGACGCTGCGACTTAATGTATATAATAGAATAATTAATTATAGTATCTCGTTAGTCGATTGATTAATAATCCCGACCGCAACTGTCGCAGGCATATGCTCCAACGCGAATAATCAAATATCGTTTGTCGGTGTTTATATATATATGTATCAGTATAACGATCAGCTGTTGCTATACTCAGAATGTTGTAACGAATGAACATCATGATTAAGTAAATTTAAAATTTTACAGATTACTATTTTTTATAAACTTACTATTATTTAAATTTTCATAACTCTTGCAAGGCATTGTTTCGTAGTCCAGGTATAAACAGAAGCTAAGAAACTTTCAAACACTTCGAGAATAAAATCGTTACCTAACTAACGATATCCTTCGGGGGTTTGGGTTTCGTTTTAGACGAGAATGGACTTCGCAGAATTTCCGTCGACACATTTGAAGCTCGAAGATCACTGATCACGAAGCGAGGAGCGCGAAAGGGATCGGCGTGTACCTCATGAGTACTCTCGCAAATCGGAAGGCCGTCTAATTTTCCGCACGCGAGTGATCCGACGGCACTCGAGTGCACCCGAACGAGTCACAGAAAACGCTAATGAAGGAAAAAACACAGCGGCTCTTAAGCGGAAACGATCATGATGAAAAAGATGAATCCAATAAGGATTCTAATCGGTAATCGCGAATTGTTATTTAGTGTTTGCCGCTCTACATAAAAAAAATTCGTGTGGTAGCTTTAGTTAAATTAAGCGCAGATAAACGGAAATGGATGGTTGATCGTTAAAATGTGTCTGAAAAAAAAGCATTTTAAAATGTTTAATAATAAAAATAAAATATAATTGTTTTGAATATATTGATATGGTATTAATAGCAAATTTGTTAACTATGTTAAGAAAACGTGCGACAAGGTAACCAAAAATTATTTCAATCAGGATGTTTTAAAATTTGCATCTCATTGTTAGATATTTTAATTACACAAATACAAATAATAATAAACACAAATACACTAATATAAAATAATTTAATTTTCTTTTCTTTAAAAATATATAGTTTAAATAAATATAGCTTTCTTTCAAATACTTTTTATATTGTAAACATTTGATATATTTACGTGACAAATCGTGTTACCTATAGCCCTTACCGATCAATGGGCGGTAAAAAGGCGTGAGAATCGAAATCAATGTAGAGGTGTTCGAGAAAATTATTATCATCGTGCGTATGCGTTCTGAAAGCATGATTTTCGCCGTGCCACAACTCATCGACGTGTGATAAAGATTACGTATAGGTATAGAATCTAATTACGCCGATAAACATTGTTGCGCTGATACACCTGCTCGTAAATAACATAGAATCAAACGCGTATCAGGTTACATCGTAATACACCCGGCAGGGGGAATAGGTCCTTGGGCCCTATGAAACGTGTACCTGGAACTGCCCATACTCGACGCGCACTTTCATCGAGATGCGGAATCATCATCGTTGAATACCATCAAATAGAAATAGATATAATCAAAACAATTTATAATTCTTAGAAACATTAGACATTCATTTTTCGAATAATCCCCTCTACCCCCGAATATAAATTCTTAAGTATCATCGAAACAGAGTTATCCCAATTAATCAATTCTCTAATAATTCTTATACTGATAATTATACAATCGTTATTTTACGGTGTAATAATTCTCAATACAAAATGAATATTTTGTCAACCGATTGGTGAAGATAAAAATATATTGATCAACTTATGCACACGACTCACTAAGCAAGATTTTTGCGTCACGATTTCAGCGTACGCCGAAAATAACCATGCAATCACACGACTACGTGGAATATTTATTCAAACAAATATTAGAGCTAAGACGTTATCGACTGATACGATAACGGTCATTTTTCCTTTCCGTTCGTACGCAGCACCGCGTATTTACCATTGCATTTCTTTTTTTTAAATATTAGTGCAACTATGTAGAGGAAGGACTTATCATGCGGATAACCTCGATATCAGGTGCTTGAATACGAGGAATACATAGACGTAATTGCCATAGATTAACAACACCGGGCCGACTAAAGCGTGATACGCATTTTTTTCAATAGTATCAATTGGTTTGTAATTTTTCTGCCTATCCCTTCGATCTAGTGCTTATCGCAGCTAATCAACGTACATTAACAACATCTTCGACGTTATTAATTTTCTATTTATCGCGTCGCATATCGCAGTTAATAGAGACGGCCTGTGTGTATATATATATATATATATATAAATTATGATCTCTTAGCAGATCTAACACCGATCCACCTTAATCAATATTTTTTTTCTCTGTTATCGTGATTATCTTGTTCTAATAACGCAATTTCTAATGAATTTTACTGACAAGTGACCTTACTATAATGATAATACCGATATAAGCAGTAATAATATAAATTGACGGTCCAAAACGTGTGTTTCTATCGACCCTTCTAGCTTCTTTGGCGAAAATTGAAATCAATTTTTAGCAAAACCACTTTTATGGAACACAACGTTCGTCTACTATTAACCGGTAACTATTCATTACATATATTATCACGCGATACCGGCGCGACTTAAGATTTTATCTATGTGTGTTGCGCGATTGTCGACGTACGAAAGAGATACGTTACAAACGACACGTGCAGCAGCCGTGAATCGCACGTTTATCAGGAACCGGTAATTCTGAATTAAAAGCAGAAACGTGCGGCGCGTGTGCCGCGGCTATTAATAAGCCCGCGTGCAACTTTGCACCTAATTAATAACGTCCAAAGACGGTGCGCAGACGTAGCATGTATCATAAGCGAATAATTGACGTGAACAGCGTTGATTGAAATTACACGATCGATGTCTCGGCATGGAAATTACCATCAAAGCGATTGATGGTGACTCAGTTATCTGTTAATGCGCGTGTGATATCGATTCTTAAACTCGGTCTTAACATAGATAGCACTCGAACTAATTTTACAAATGCGCGAATGCGCGTTGACAAGATAGCGGATCGTTAACGAGTACCGATTAGTCATCGTCCCCGCCACAATGACGATGAAAACGTCGTAACATCTTCATAGTAATCTGAACAATAACCTGGATATCTGGTACGTTAATACACAAGATTATTGCATTATTTTCAAAAGTAATAATTAATATCAAATAGTCATTTATCACTTTCATTGTGAAAAATAGTATCATAAACAATAGTTTACCCTCGTGCAAAATACAAGTGCATCGCGAGTCTCTCTCTCTCTCTCTCTCTCTCTTCCTTTTAAAATAAATTTATCTTCTAAACGTAAATTTAACTCCCTCTCCCTCCGCCCCCCCCCCTCCCCAGGTTCAATTGGCACGCGTTCCATGCACAGAATAGCAAGAACGAGATGCATTAATGCAAAATCCGGTCATTTCAGATAAATCGTTTCTCGCGATTGGGGGGGACCACATGACCCGATACAATGCCACGCTGCACAATGCTTCCGTGGCAACAATGAAGCGCGGGGGCGTCGAGAATGCAACGGCAGACTGCGCTGGCAGCTGACAAACATAACGTTTTCCACAAAATGCTTGATTCTCGTTGTTTACAGTGATATATAAACGTATTAATCTACATTTAATCAGATAATTTTAATTGTTTAACGCACGTCTGCGATTCAGTATCGATAATGACAAATTGTTTAACTGTCGCGCAATATTCTCTGTTAATTGAGCGAAG
Source organism: Temnothorax americanus (assembly GCF_048541705.1). Classification (NCBI taxonomy): domain Eukaryota; kingdom Metazoa; phylum Arthropoda; class Insecta; order Hymenoptera; family Formicidae; genus Temnothorax; species Temnothorax americanus. The sequence continues at coordinate 2,162,126 of NW_027509751.1, forward strand.
TAAGAAATTGCGATAAAGATAAATACTTGCTTTTATTCGCCTTCATATCATGTCGATTGCATTTAATAATGAAATAACTACTTGAGAGAAAGAAAGAGAAAGAGAAAGAAAAAAAGAAAGAGAGAGAAAAGAGAGAGAGAGAGAGAGAGAGAGGGAGAGAGAGAGAGAGAGAGAAATGATAATAAATAAAACTTAATCTACGTTTACTTAACGGAATTAAAAATATTGCATCAGCTATTTAGCTTCGATTTATACAACACGTACGTTATGTTGCAAAATTTTCAAAAATAATTGGTTGAGAGAATTAATCATGTAAATGCGTAAAAATTTTACAAATTGTCATATAATTTTAACATTAATAAACACATTTCAAAAGTGAGAGAATTAACGGAGTAATTTCTTTCTTCCCTCCTTTCGCGCGCGCGTATTAAGCTTCATAATTACAAATTAAGGAATCATGATGACTTTGAATATATCCCAAACTCTAACGAAACGTGTGTAATTTGATTGACACTCACCCGAGGCACCCCGAAGAGGTCCCGTAGGACTGCCGCCGGTAGAGACACCCTCGTCTTCGCTGCTGCTGGAACTAGCTTCACTGGGGCTATAGCTTCGCCTGCTGACGTCTCCTCTGATGATCTTTTGGCCGCTCGTTCCGTTGTTGTTATCATGCATCCTACCTTGAAGTCTCTCGTGCATAGTCCTCACGCGCGAATGCAGCTTCTGCTGCTGCAGGGAACCGACAGAAAAGTCGAGCGGCTGATCGATTTCCGATTGCACTTGCGGCTGATGCTTCTGCACCAAACTTTGCGGTTGAGAAACCTGTGCGATCGACGTTACTTGTTGTTGCTGCTGTTGCTGTTCCTGCTGAATACTACTGGGCGGACTCCACCACTGATGACCGCCTTGAATCGATCTCCAGGCTTCTATTGTGTTGTTATTTGTGGGACTCGTCTGTTTCTGTTTCTGTGTCGACTGCTGGGACTGTTGCTGTTGTTGCTGCTGGGCCATGGCAACTTCGACCAAGTTGTTGTTCTCCAGCAGACGCATACTGGGAGTCTGCGTCATCGATATTGGTAGAACGAAGGAAGAAAGTCCCACCGATGGTGGGCTGGGTTCCTGACGTTGCCTGTGCGTAGTATGATGATGGTGCTGATGCTGCTGCTGTGGCTGTCGATGATGTTGTTGCTGCTGCTGTTGCTGCTGGTGTTGCGAAGAACTTACAGGCACTACCACCGCATGCGGCAACTGCCGGACGGTTCGCGTGGCCTCCGCGACCCACCGGCGCACCGCCTCGCTGTCGAGACCCGCCAGCCCTGCGGACTTTGACTTCGACTGGCCTCCGGGCGATGATAAACCCTTGTCGGGTATCAAGCGGGGCAGCGCAAGGACCCCGGTGCCCGCCACCGCGACCCTGGGTCCCGAAACGCCCCCGTAGGCAGTCAACGCTGCGAGATCCAACGTGGTCACCTGCTGGTTTCTGCTCTCGACGAAGGATCGCGCCGTTCCACGCAGTGGGAGATCGTTTGCTGCTAACTTAACGGCTTGCGTCGACTATCATCGCTCGCAGAATGCTTTGAGGATGAAATACCGCCTAGAAATGTTATACTTGGATTTGATTCAATCAATTTATTAAAAAATATCCACAGCTGTTTCTAATGGTCTTATAGCACCTTGCGACATTCACTGCGTACTAGTTAACATAATTTCTCTCGCTTCCATATAAGATCCAATCAATGTCTTCGAGTTCTTGAAAACACAGTACTTTTAAGAATGCACTACACTCATTCAGGAGTCTCACAGTCACGTACACGTTCTTGCGTTAGCGATGTACTCCAGTTTAAGATGTAACTATCCAATGCACGATTTGTCCGCCGCGTAAAATACCTGAGCTCTGTCCGTCATTGTTATTTGCAGAAACAATCTTTAGCCTCATCACAAACGTAACTTTATAATAAGTCTCTTGGTCGCACTGCTTCTGTCAGATGACTGTCAAAACATTAGTCGTGAAGCACGTGAAGTGCCGGCACTGCTATCACTGACTCAAACAGTCAATCGTCCTGACTGAAGTTCGATCCGAATTGTCTTTACCAACGACATGCACCTACTCCAAATACTCGGATCAACAAAAAGTCTTTGCGGCAGTTTTACAAATGTCATTGATGTGCCAGAGATAAGAGCACTTGTTCTGATGAACTCATCAACAAACACTATCTCGTCAACATCGTCAATGGTCACGATTTCGACTAGCTCAGCCAGGTCACTACACCAATTTACCACTTTTCGCCGTCTAATCACGTCATCCTAAATAACACGTGCGATGATTAGCGCCGATCTGTTACGACGCAGCATGTCAAATCGGCCGATGACGACGTTAGAGAGCGCCAATAACAGTAACTACCTGCGACCTGTCAACGGGATGAGTCAGGTCAACCTGTCGACGCGTCCTTCTCGTTCGGCGTGATCAAAGACACACTTGGACGAGAGTTTACGCGACGCGCTACGACGGCGGTAGCTACGGCTGCGGCTGCGGCTACGGCGGCGGCGGCGGCGGCTGGTGGTACAGCGGTCAGATGCTGTCGCGTGCATGTGTGCAGCTACACTAGAAGACTCACGTACGTTCGCTTGGCCGCCTACCGGCCACGGCGAACGCGGCCGCAGAGCGGAGTAACCCAAGGTGGGGGAGTTGTTAGTCGCTCCGAGAAGGAAGAGAAAAAATCGTTGGAGCAACAAGGAAAGAGCACCGGCGGCCTCGATCAAACAGGAGCGGGACAAGGAGAGCCGTGTGGAACGAAAAGCGTGGCCGTCCAACACAGTCTGCATGATTGCCGAGGTGGGGGCAGTGAACGCGTCGGTGGGGACGCCGCCTCCAATCGCAAGAAAACGCGGATTGCACGCGGCTCCGCCCGGCGAGCCAGAGGCGAGTTCTCCGGCCGCGAAACTCGCGCGAGCGCGAGCGCGCCTTTTTCATCTCGCGTGCATCGGGCTGCTGTCCGCAAAGCCGAAGAGAGAGAAAGAGAAAGAAACGAGAGAAAGAGAGAAAGAGAATGTCAGAGAGAAAGAGAAAAAGAGAGGGCAAGCAAACGAATTTGCATACGCATACGCTCACAACCAATCGCCGTGCTACCTGCCCTACCCGGTGGAGATGATGACGATTAGACCTTGATACTTAAAGACCCGTTCCGTGACCAATGCTTAAGAATTAAACTCGGCTTGATTCCGGAGCTGGCCAATCCGGTGGCGAGTTGCACCGGACCGGTTCGATTCGCATGCTTCTTCGCGGTTTTCTCTATTGGGAACCAGACGAGGCTGAGGGTAACCAAATGCGCTGAACGTGAAAATGCACCGTACGCGGTGTATCCATTTTAATATCTTGGAAATATCATGTGGACACACACGACGTACAACCGCAGATACTGTAAGATAGTGTGGTCAGCGCGCACGTAACGAAGAGTCGGAGATGGAATTAGTTAGAGGCAGAATTCGCAAGAAGCCTCTCACGCTAGACCACCCACGCAAGTTCCTATCCTTTCGACTACTGTGATTATTCGTCGGAAGTCAAGTGTTTCACAACATATTTTGCATATTTCAATTTACATATCGTAAAATAATCTCTTTTAAAGTAATAATTAATTTAATACTTCAGACTCTAAAAATCAATATATGTTAAATTATTTCGCAAGGAGTTCTGTATATCTACATATTATTTTTAAAATTCAAAATAAAAAGTATCAATTACCTAATTATACTTAATATTTAGGAATACATTAAGAATGTGCATCAACTATGAGTTCGTGATAAACACATTGAGATTTCTTCTTCAGAGATCTTTCGGATTGATATACCTGGCGCTTGAGAGCTTGTGGTATTACGGTTCGATTGGCACCAATGAGATATGGCAGCAGGTGGGTATAGTTACAAGGATTACTCGAGAGGGCGATGTGCCAAACAATGTGATTATTGTGCTAGCCTACGGGATGTTTCTGCCAACACTGACACACAAGACCCGGCAAATAAATGCATACAAACTTTATGATGTTATCTGAAGCCGGTATTACCTAGCAATTTTTTTACCTAGCATGTTTCAAAATAAATGAAGCTATAACAGACAAATGATAGAATATTCTTTTTGAAATAATATAATTATATAATCTGTAATACACATATATGTTTATCGTTACACATTTCAAAACAGACGTTTGTATATGTTTGATATTTTACATATTTGTCACACATTTTTCCGTAAGTCAATACATTACAAAAACGATAATGAAAATGCATAGCGGAAATATTGACGAGAATGGTGAAACGAATAAACTTTTCTATCAGCCGCCATGTCTCGACCCGGGCGATACCTCTCACTCAGTCTCACCTATCATATTTCCATACAAATCCATCCAGCCTCACCACTCCCAAGATTTGAATTCAGCATGCGCAGTGCCAGTGCAAAAAATAAGGCGCTTTAAACTGGCCCTTTTATTGGTCGCGAGAACCATAGCACTCTCCCTACCCACGCCTATCCCCTTCACGTTGCACACACATAGGCGTCATTGCCTTTCTTCTTTTTCTTATCGCGCTATCATATTTCCATACAGCCGACGTCCACCACCACCGCTATCGCCACTACTACCATCTCGTTTACCACTACCATTGTCGCTTCGCTTCCACCCCTACTGCCACTCGATACCTAGCTCGCCCAGATTTGAATCCGGCATGCGCAGTTCCGTGCAAAAAGGGCGCTTTAAAGAGGTTCTTATTGGCCATGGGAACGCTATCCCCCCACTCCTTATCGCATGTACCTCACATCACAAACGCAGCCTTCCTCTTATCGTACCATCCTCCCCCTTGCTCCCCCAAAGTTTCGTCTTCCTCGTGCTTTTTCTCTCCCACCGACTCTCTCGTTCCTTCGTCCTGGTCCCCACCAACGCCTCGTCCTTCGCCTCGCATGCCAGATACATAGGAAGGGGCAACCCCTACCTCGATTCCGCCACCCTCGCGTTTATGGTGCAACGAGGATAGTGATGATAAGCGAATAAGGACGACGATAGCGAGGGAAACGAAAGAGAAGGAAGCGGAGAGAAGAGAGCGAGCCGGTATTGATTTTAATGACGCCCCTACCGACACGAAGTCACGAGAGAGGCGCGAATAATATGTACGCGCTCTGATTCTAATAGCCAGTTATTATAAATGCGCGCAAACGAAATTCCTCCGTAAAGATTTACGGATATATAGTTTAAAATGTTCTGTTATTACATATATAATTGGTAACGCTTCGAGAAGCATTGAAAATCGTCTATGTGCTCACGATATTCTCTTCTTTCCATTAATGTTAACCAAAGAAAATTGCAAAAGCTACTTCAAGAAGAAAGAGAAGAATTATTTTCGAAATATGTCTGTAATGTCGCAACAATGTCGTGCCGACGATATACCTATCCCTACGATATCGCGTCGATCGTCTTCTATTGTTAATATGAATTATTAAAGTGGTATACCGTTCGTTCCGAAACGGAAGGATCGTTCCCTGGGTGGAGTTCCGTCTGGCGATGAAGGGTGAAGACACTTACAGTGTAAAATCAAGAGGATCAAGTGGCATTACGAAGGGTCGCTGCATTCAAATGCCATAAGCGGGCCCCTAATCTGAATAAGGCGACGAGAACCCTTTCCCTTTGCTACGAACCCTCTTTTTTATTCATCATGTGTAAGTATTTGCATGGCCCAGCTACCGGCAGCAGGTGCCAAGTTCCCCCTTTTTTATATTCAATACGAAAGTGAGTCTATATGGAAATAGATAGGTATACCTGTCCGGTCATGTGCACTTTACAACGGGAAAGGGTTGATTCTTGTCGCCGATTCATCACCGACACAGGTGGATGATCCATGGCATCTAAACGCTAAGTTACAGGTGATTTTTAGAATAAAATCGCCAGTTTTATATGATTTCATGCGAATTGTTAAATTTTTATTTGAAAATTAATTCATCTTATAACATATATTCTCTCTTTCTCTCTCTTTAAAATGTATACAATAAATATATACATATTAAAAAGCGTATATATACTTTGTAATTATTATATGCTATTATTATATATTGGATTTTAAATAATCTAGAAAATTATTTTCTCATTAATTTAATATTAATACGCACTAAAAAATAAAAGAAAATTACATCTATCGCGTTTGTAGCTTTTATAATGTAATCTGGCAGGTACGTGCGAGGAGAAATACAATTCACTTGGATTGCAATATATAACCGAAGTAACTTGAACTGTAATTATCATATTCTAAATCCATGTATATGCAGATACACACATGCATATACATTTTACATCTTGTACTATAAAATTGAATATTCTTTTAATAAATATTTCTCAATTTTTTTTTATTATTAATTTTAGAAATTATATTAATAATTTTAACATATCGCAACTCGACAGTTTCGGACCATTCATAGTTCGAGTTATCTACTATATGTATATTTCGTAAAGAATATCAAAATCGCTATTATTATGGCATCTGTAATCTAAAAACGTTTTTCGTTATTTGGAGTGTAAATACGCGAAACGATGCGAAACAATTCAACAAAGCGAATGACACAGCATCTACCGGTTGAAATGCACTTCTCCGTTTATGCCGTTATAGCAGTTTCGACTCTTAAAAATCTCAAAAAAGAAAACAACCGACATTCGAGACTTATCTGAAGCTCGCCGCGTGAGACCCTTCTATAACTCCCTACGAGTTTCCTTAGACTCTCCTCGGCAAGGGTCCACCCTCCAATAGCAATAAAGACGAGCCATTACAACCAAAATTAGAGGGTTTGATCCCAGTCGAGTGTTCGCACACCAAAAAACGGAAAAATTCCTTTTTATCCACGAACATTTTAACCACTCCTTAGTGCGCACAGTGAGAGCCCCTTTCAAAGAGGCCAGGTGAGCCAAACAAATTTTTTTACCGAATTCACGATAGACGCGTAATAAACTGGGTTAGTTGTATCACGGGTCAAGCCTTTTGCGATGCACGAGTTTGTCCCGACATTACTATAATCTGTAGCGTTTAATACGTGAAAAGGAAAAACACTTCACGGTATTATTACATAGGATCGTGCTGCGTCGCAGCTTCGTTTTGTCGTCTCGAATTCAATGAATCCTCTCCATACGCGGACGAACTAATTTTATTTCTGTGTGTGCGCGCAATGGTACTTTTTAAATTCTTCACGTACTCATGAAAACTCGTGACGAACTCAGGCGCGATTGTTCCTGGCACTTCTCGCGCAAAGAAGTTTTTGAGAGCCGGACAAAACTTTACTGGCGTGCTATTTTCTCCGAATCAGAAGTTATTTTTTGTCTTTCTTCCTTCCTATCTCATTGGTGGATTCAAAGGTATAAAAAGTCATAATTTAAAACAATAAGTTAATTACAATATACTAACAGAAAATAAAAACGTTCGAATGATGACTAGCAGTGTTATCTCACGCTATTTATTTATTGTACAAATTTGGCACGCCGCTCTTAAGATTTGCGAAAAATTCCTCAGATTTTTGTGACCTAAAAGGACGGTAAGTAAAATGGGTCAATTTTGGACTAAAAAGTGTAACGTAAGTTATACGTGTACTCGTTATGTTTTTTGGGTCACTGAATACGATGATAGTATTTTTATATATCTAAACCTGTGGAAGTGATCAAAATTCGCTTTAAAAAAGTCGAAATAAATCACTTTTAACAGTAATTTAGTTAGTAAGGATTTTGTTTCAATTTTTTAATTACTTGTATTATATAGTGCAGTTTTATTACTTTTTTTTATTAAACAGTAATAAAGATATACTTCAAAATAAAATACTTCAGAAATGCAAAATTTAACATAGCAAAATCGATATGATGTAAAAATTAAAAAAAAAACAGTCAATTTCTTATTTAAAGAATTTTTTAAAAGTTCCATTAGATGAGCACCTGCATACATTGTGCAGTTTTAAGAATGTTAAAATAATGGACTAGCTTTCACCCATTTTTTTAAGGTATTAGACTTTCGTCTGGAACTTTATTGTACTACTTTTCGTATTACACTATACTCTATAACGTTTCGTAAATCATTCGTTTCCATCAGAATCTGAAAAGAACATAAACTATATCATTTAGATTCACCAGAAACAAATATCGAATTACTATTAAAAGTGATTTATTTCAACCTTTTTAAGGCAAATTTTTCTCAAGTTTCTTAAAAATTTTGACCACTTTGGTTTAGACGGATAAAAATGCTACCGTATTCAATAACCATTCGACAACCGTATTCAAAAACCGAGAGTATATGTATAACTTACGTTACACTTTTTAAGCGAAAATTGTCCTTTTTTAACCATTGTCCTTTGGAGAAATTGCTAAGTTACGCTTTCTCTTTTCTAATTATCTTACAATGGATTTACAATTCATATCGTATTCCGAGAAGAATACTGTCACAATTTAAAAAATTTCTATTTTGAGCTAAACCCATAAAAAGTAGCCCTAAATTGTTACCTAATATAGTTTCACAAGTCCATATGCGAAAGCCGCTGCACGGAGAAGAAGTGTCGTTATTCTTTTAAACCAGTTTCATTGCAGTTTCCTGGATAAATAGTGTCAGAAATAAATTGACAAGTGAATCACAACAGACCTCTTTAAAAAACAGTATAAGTTTTATTATAACAAAATGTCGTAATTGTAATTGCGTTAGTTATCTCACAATTCAAAAAATTGAATTAAATTTGTTTTTCCTTTCTCCTGAAAATTGTGGATTTTTTAGTTGTGACAGTATTCTTCTCGGAGTATTATTCTCGGACTATTATTTTTAGTCATGATAACTAATAAATTTAGAAGAACGTAACTTTATGAATAAAGAACAACGTTTTTCTACATGAAAAAGCTTTGAAACCTAAAAGGTAATATAATCCTCGCAACAATAAATAGATAATAAGAATTTGTATTTTGTGTTGTGTATTATAGTATTAAAAATAAAATAAACAAAAAATAAAACAAAAATTCATCAAGGTTTAATAATATAGTTACATTTAATAATTTTAATTGCTTCCACGTTTAATTTAATTCTATAATTAAAGATTATTATTATTAAGTTGTACAGATTTAGCATAGACACTCTCTTTGTATTAATTATATTTATTCCCAACCATAAAAATAAGTGTTTAATTAACAGTTTCAACAATGCTCTGTATCACGGGTTTTTTTTAATTATCACAAGAAAAACTCATTCGTCTCTCCAGAAAGCCATGAGAGTAAGGAAATCAGGAATTTCGAGCATGATTTTGGAGAGTCACCGCGGAGAGAACGCGTTTGATCGCATTTTCCCTACTCGTGGAAAACTTTGTGGGCGTTATTTCGGAAAGCGATTAATCTGTACGGCGCCACGAGCGTGAAATCAAGAACCCCGCGGCCGGGATGTATCAGGTACGGATTTTCAACCCGCGGGGTAAATAATGAGATTTCAATTTCGAAATGCTAGTATACATATAGGGAGATCAAAGGGAACCGACCCGTATAGCCGCACCGTCGTCTCTCGCAATTTTAAGGCCCCTTTCGGACACCTTCGACTTCTATTTTCCGGATGGTCCACCTCCCGTTCCACCAAAACACGGTCAGCCACCCTTCCACACGCTCGAAAATATCCCGAAACACACACACTCTGCCCTTAACATACAGCACGGTTTACACGAAGGGACTATAAACGCGGTCGTTCCGTCAATTGCGGGGGTGGAGGTGCTTTCTTTATTTACTCTCTGTCAAACTCTTGATCTTCTTTTGATCTCGAGTAATGTTTCCGGCTTGAATGCAAGAGCGATTTGCAACAATTATTGGTATCACGACGGATGAATAAAATGAACTGACTTAAAACCAAGAGAAACTTTTAAGCGTTTTGATAATTCCTAATTTTGAATACAATATAAAATATGAATTATGAATTATTACAGGTCCGGTATATGGTCAAAATCAGCTCAATACAAACTCTACATTGTTTGTATTCATAGTGTCAAATTTAATATAATGTTCCTACTCAATATGTCGTTAATTTAACTAAATCAAGGAAGTGTTAAAATAATAAATTATACATACTCAAAGACTCTAGAATAAAATATAAACAAAAGTAGCAAATTGTTGTCGGGAAAGAAGCGATTCAAATGTTTATTCGCTTTCCTATCCACCACAACACGAATTGCACGGTCCATCGTTCGCCACCGAACTGGCCCAGAGCAGCGGATTTATCCTCGGCTTTGCGGAAGTTTCGCATTAAAGGAAACGGAACTCTCAATTCTCGGCGCAGCCGGTCATGCACTCGCGCGATGCCGTGCGCGCGTGACGACGACACGAAGACTACGGAGAAGGAACGTGGAGCGCGCGGTAATTTTCCCGGCATTATTACGCATGTGCGAGAGAGCGCGATTACAAAATAAGCGGGTTCTTTTGTAGTAATTAGCGGATCAAGGCCGGCCTCGGAACGAATTCGGGAGAGTGACGTTATGACTGCACCTCCGGGATAGCGCGCGCGTGCGAGGCGGTATTCACACAAAGTGGACCGACCGGGGCAGTGGCGTAGTCGCCACCGTCGATGGCGGCACGAAAGCTCGGACACGCTCGTTTACCGTGCCGCGCGAACGTAAGACCCGCAACAATAAGAGGATCCCGCGCTTATAGAGCTGCAACACCAACTACGAGCGTGGCACGCGATGATCTACTTACCATTTTATGATTACTGAAATTATCTCACTCTCGAGATATATGCTTCTCGCAGCGCGCACGACGGACGGGGCACGACCAACTGTAAGTCGACTTGTAAATTTGTAATTAAATTTCTTAAATAAACGTGCGCAAATCAACGTGGTATCGAATGATTCCGTTTGGACTATAAATTCTGTATAAATTATATATGATTAATTGTTAGAGAACAAGACTGTGATATAGAAAAAAGAAAATTTTATTTGATATATAATAATTTTTCCACCAGCTCGTAAGAAAAGAAATAGTAATTAAACTATCCTTGTCGTATCTTACGCTTCAAATGTAATAATTCGAAATAACTTTTTAGCGAAATAGACTGTTGAGTTTTGTATTATGCAGTTTTAGAATTTAGATAACAACGCGCGCGCGCGCGATGTGTAATGACTCCAGATATGACTCTCTTAGATATGTCTCGGCATATCCAGTGAAAAACAAGTTTTATCCCAAGGACTGCATAATGAGCAGAGGGACGCATTCCTGGTATAATGTTCCGTGGACGCGAGCGCAAAGTGACCTCTCGATCTTGCCCGGTCTCGCGATTTGCCAATTGTGTCCAACGTTCGTTCCCTCTTACCCTTCAATCCTCCCGCAGTCCCCCTTTTGCGCATGCGGCCCTTTTATCTGTCGGAATATTCACTGGATTAAGGTAATTGTACGCGAGCCCGCGCGGCTGCGTGGGTGCACGCGCGTTTTACGCTTGGCACGCGTGTAAAGGCGTGAGAGCGATCGAACACGACACGCGGAACGCCGTTCTAACATAATCTCTCATTTTTGTCCCGAATTAGCGAAGAGCGTGAATGTAATGTCCTTATTAACTGGTATCTAATAATGCGTTATATTACAATAAAAAACGAGATCCATAACCAATTAAAAGATTGTAGCATAAATGCGCGATCCAGTTATACAAACTATATATAACATAGGATATATACCGATCGTGAAATTAATATTTATAAATTATGCAGAAGAATTATATATGTATATTTTCAGAAGAGTCGCTGTTAGAGTCAAGCATTTTAATAAGATATCAGCTGAAAAAAATTAAAATTCCAATAAAATTTAAAATATAACTTATTAATATAGTGTTAAAAAATTATGGTTGGCTAAGCAAACATAACATTTGCATAAAAAATAATGTGAACATTTTGGAATACGTTGCAGAAATAAATCAGAAACGATGTAGCGGATGAACGGAATACCGGTATTTAGCGATGGGATATATTATTTCGTTGGTGGTAACAGCCAAAGCGGTAGCAACAGCGACGACCCAAGGGGTCGAGGTCTGAGCCGGCGGTGTTGAGTTTCACAGCGATATCAAGCGTAATATAGCACGCGCCTCAATTCAATCCAGCTGCCAGCCACTGTCACAGTTAACGAGTTGCACTTTAATGGCCGGAAGGATTAATTTCAACGTCAAAGCGCGTTCCGCGATCGTTATCGAAAATCAGGTGCCAACGGAGAATATCGAATGTATATATATCAAAAGAATTCCAGGATTCTGTAGATCGTTGAAACTTATATAAATACGAAATAAATTTTTTTTCTCAAGATTATAAGCGTGGATAAAGTATATATTCAACGCTTAAAGAAAATTTCGGAAGAATTAAATTTTAAATAGTCAGGAATAAAATTAAAATATCAAATATGATAACAACAGAAGCATTGTAGAAATTATCATAATTCTATTGATAACGTTACAAAACTCATAAAATGTGTATTTTTGTATGGTAACAATTAAAGTCAAGCGTGTACAACGGATGCGCGCTTCACGATCGACTACAAAGTGATGTTAATTAAACGACGGGGCGTTATTGGAGCAACCCCTCACCGGGCGCTCTCTTGCCGTTCTTGCCGGTCATGGTAACGAGGTTCGTGGAAAAAAATGGTAAGTGGCGTCGGAGGAATGGCACACGGTCGCGTGCGCGTATGACTTGGTCGTAGGAAGGGAAGAGAGGAAAGACTTCGTTGTATTATACGAGTTGTGCGATAATACTGGCCAGTGACGGATTCATTAAACTAAGCGGACTAGACGATCATTTGGTGCCCCGATCGCTAAATAATCCATAATTCGTCGCATTTATTTAAAAACTTTATTTCATAAAAGTTTATAATTATTGTTAAATGTTAATTACAGCGACCTGTATATATTAATCCATCTAACGATTACGAAAATACTCGTATGCATCATTTCGTTTGGGGTCCCTAGTGTCCTACATCCATCACTGATACGCATAGTATGCGGCCGACGAAAGAATCATACGCGAAGTGTTACGCAGTTGCGTGGCACGAGAGTATACGCACCGCAGCGTGCGGTGAACATCAAAGAGGCGTCGTCTAGTTGAGCCACTTAAAGTCCTCGAGTTTCCACATTAGCGAGGCAAAAGCACGGTCGGAGGAGGAGAACCGGGCCGCATATCTTCGCAGAGGAACCAAGTTCAACGCGCAAGAGGCTCTCTCTCCTTCTCTCTCTCTCTCTCTCTCTCTCTCTCTCTCTCTCTCTCTCTCTCTCTCTCTCTCTCTCTCTCTCTCTCTCTCTCTCGCTCTTTCCTTCTCGGTATGATAATATAACGCGATCGATGTTCACCGAGCACCGTAAAGCGACCAATTTCTTATTTTAATTTCATTTTACGAGCCCGCCATGGACGAGAATCGCGTAAATGAAATAATCGTTTTCTGGTATGAATCATTTTGCAGTTGGGGGCTTTATTGCAACAAGTTATCCATAAATTATAACGTATCGTAAAGGATATGGCACGGCTTAAGGTATGGCAATAAACGTGATACACACGGCAGAGTTAAATTTAATTATCTCTTAAATACATTATATATATATACCCTTTTAATGTTGGTTTAAGTTCAAAAACAGGATTTTTTTTCTAGCTCGTATGCTGCATAAAAAAAATATTAAAAATAATACAATGAATTGGTGATTCAATATTTTATAGGAACAAGACAACAATCACATTCTGCGATTTAGGAGTGAAAAGAAGATATTACTGAATCCTTAAAAACAATTATATAAATGTAAGACAAAATAATAGATTAGATAAGTATACATCGATTTTTACCTTTGAGTAAGAGGATTACTAATAGTCACAAATCGTTTCGTGAAATGAGAGTCGGTACAAAACGAAACAAGCATATAAATGGTCCTTAAGGTTCGCGACGTTCGCGTGCTGTACTAGTATTAAGCAAGAGATATAAAGCGCGCTTGTCGAGATATGACCGATTCCCGGCGATCGCTAACGTTCTGAGTAAAATAATAATCAGATTTTTTTAAGCTCGCCACGAATGGCGCCAGCGAACTTTATTAACGGTCGTCTGTTCGAAATAATCCGAGCACAAGTCATCGTGTTACCATTCGTGTTGGAACAATTATTTTACACATTATGCCTCAAAAAGTAGTAAGTAAGAAATGTGAGAAATGTGTGTATGTATCAATTTAAAATAAGATTAATTTACACATAAGTTTAAAAAATTATTAAATAAGTCTTACATACGTACAAATCTCAGGAATAACAATCGTTATATAATAAGAAAATTATATAATAAAAAATTATCAAATGTGTAATAAGTTATGTTCTATTAATGAATTATGCAACGCATTTTTAGCACATAAATCAGTAAAGATTAAATATGTCGTGACAATTGTGGTCGTTTCACACTCGCCTATGTCATCGTGCAAAAATCGTGGAACGCAAACGGAAGCTCACATCTATCGTCCCATCCATTTGTCACGGGTTCTCAGACCGGTCGTAATTTTATGCAAATATTGATTTTCCCGATAAAAGCTAAAAAAAAGAACTAATGGGCTCTTTATTCGACGCATCTACATATCAAGCACAAAAGCACGGCTGGTTGCCGGTCTCATTTTCTATGCGTTTTTTTTTCCTTTTCCTTCGTCCCCTAAACGCACTCCCTTTCTTTTACTATCTCTCTCACTCGCACGTCCGTTTTCCCCGTTTTTTTCTCTCCAACTTTACGAGCTGACAGTTGGCCGAGCACATTTGGCCTGTAATTTCCAAAATGTCGAATAAGATAATGCACCGGGCGCGCATTCGAGTCCCCCGATCTCACGAAATCAAAGTTGCGTAGGGCGTGCACGCCTATTTCGCTCCACTTTTCTTATCGTCTTTTTTCCCTTATCACGATAACGCTACGCAGTAGTGATCCTGTTCTTTCATCCATTCGTTCCTCATCGATTTCGCTTGATTAAAACGTAAGGACGTGACAAATGTAATTACTCGGTGCCTTATCGAGACCATCCCGCCTCGGTTTTTCAACTTACAACGGAAACGCATCAGCTGACGGATACTTCATAGGGAAGTTCGAAATGTGATCTTTCTCTCTGGTACTTCTTGCGGGGACTACAAAATCGAGGAATAATTGCACAGAGAAAAACATTGTAATAACCAGTTTTTGTCCCTTAGCATGCGATGCTAGTTTTATCGAAGAGAAAATCAAAGGGATGATGAGCCACGCATGAAAAACATGTTTCGTTTATCCCACCATATTTAGATAAATCACGATGCGCAGTTGCATTTATAACTATATATATGTATATCAGTGAAATAATTTCGAATAAATAAAATTAGACTGTATTTCATATTATTTAATTACAATTATATTTAAATATTTACTTCTTTACAAATATATAATGATCATTCAAAATAAATTTATATACGTATAAGTTTCCGTCGTATCAGTAATAGCAGCATACTTGAACGACGGTAAATGCGCATGCATATCGTGAGTATAATGCACAGGCACGATCACATTCCTGCACTCCTATGAATGTCAAATGAGGGTACGCACCGCTGGCTTGCGCCCAGTGGTGTGTCTAGGTAGCGAAGCGTGCGATACCCGGACTCTTCGACTATCTGAATACAATGCACCGCCCAGGTGTAATGCATTCCTTAATAGCATTGCGACTCCGCGACCTCTGCTCAACGAACCTCCCTCAACGCCGAATGGTATATATGCGCGCGAACGCGCGTACCGACAACGCCAGGCTAAATGTTGTTTTATTGGATGATTAGCTGAGGAGATGCGTGGGCGTGCGGCAATGTGAGACGCACGCTTCGCGTAAGACGCGCATATAAGCTGCGCGTAATAGGAGAATAGTGTGAAGGATCGTCGATCGATGCGAGAATTACTCTCTCCGGCGCGTTCAAATTTTTTCAAGATTTTACCGCTCGAATCTATAACTTTTTAATTACAGCTTGGATGAAGGGAAAATACCGTGCTTTTGAAACATTCGCTAATAATTGGAGTAATAAATGCGACTGATATAATTTAAATCTTCCGCAATTTTAATAACAAATGCAATCAATTAATCATATGCGATATGCAATTTAATTAATTATACCTTCCCCCTATGAAGTTAGTAATTTAAATTATTTTGGAAAAGTCGCATTGAGCCCTAGCTCTTGAGATAACTTTTTGACTCTTGTCCCGTAGCATGATTAATATCCAAATTAAAAAAAATAGCTAACCGCCCGTAGCATTTGCTGACTCCGACGATGATACTATAACGGTGGAGGTAAACTGTCGGCTGTGTCTAGAGGGGTTGTTGGCAAGGAGGGTGGCAAACTTTCGGCCATAAAGAGTCTCCTGTCAATTCATCTTTCCTATATATATTTCACGTCAAAATATTGCAATAAATCATCGTTGCAGCTACGAATAAGGAAAGAGAGACGACGAGAAAGAAGAGTTAGAAAACCGAGGGAGAGAGAGAGAGAGAAAGACAGAACGAACGGAAGTCTCGATCCACGTTAAGTTAAGAGACTGATGATTGCACGAGTGTCGACGTCTTTCACAAGGAGCAATATTAATCTTCGCGTTATTAACAAGATGAGAAATGACGGGATGTTTATGCAGGCAGATCTGTTGAGATATTTATGCCGGTCTGAAAAGAGTCGTCTCAAAAAATGGAGATAAGTGAACGCTGTCTATTAGCCTAACGTCCTTTTTACTTGCCGCTTTCAACTTTTCCCTGAATCACTGCGTTATGTTTCTATCAAGACGAAGAGGGATCATTTACTCTTCTATCGTTTTATTTTCTACATTATATTTCTAGTCAATTTAAAACTTATCGCACTTTGACATGAAAAGTAAAGCTAATATTAAACAATATTTAACGTATTTAAGAAATATCCTATGAATTTTGTTTTCCGTTAAAATCTTGGTTTAACGGTTTTCATTCCTTTTGTGTAATCGGTATTGTCGCGAGAGCATTCGTTCGATTTCCACGAGACGTATAATTATCTCAGCAGCAAACCTCAGTCCCCTATATTTCGTGAATGATTACTGAAGTTTACTCGCGATAATTGTGCTACGCGTAAAAGGCAAATATACGAAAATATGTATCTATTGACCAAACAGAGCACGAGAAATTTACGAGAAGAGCGAAGATGAGATGAACGTGAAGCTAGCGAAATAGCCACTTAACGGTCGGATCAGTGGTTAAAATTGATGCGTAATTAGCCCCTTCAATCGGTATCGAGCACAATCGATTTTCGCTAGAATGAAAAACTGAACAGAAGGCAGAAAAAAAAATTTGTTGTATTCAGAGAAGAACCGTTATAGTTTTTAGAGAAATAGAGACATATATGCAATAACAATAAAATAAAATGAACAAAATTAGAAAATATATAATCAAATATAAAATAAATTCACAGAAAAGAAATAAATGTAATTGGGTAGGAATGGGAGAAATCTCCATGTATTTAACGACGTGACAGCAAAGTACTAAATTTCGAACTTAAAACGGCAGAGGAGTACTTGCAGCATTGGAGAGAATCGGCATTGAGATGGGAGTTGCCAACGGGGGGAAAAGACGCGGGAGAGGAGCAGGAGGACGAGGAGCAGGGGGCTATTAGCTGGCAGATTAGCAGTTAAAATTGAAATTTGCACGGACAGTTCGATGCGCGGCGGCGGCCGAGTCTGAAGAGGCCGAAGAGGGTGAGCCTGAAAGTGTTCGGGCCCGAAGATTGGAGAACCAAATCTGCCACGCATCGAGTTCGACGAGCAGTCGCTCCTCGTCTTCTCCGTTCGTCCTCGGAGTTCTTTCTCCCTCCCCCGTTTATCCGCGGCATCTCATTCTCGCTTCGTCTTGCCTTCTGTCCGTCTCTCGTTCTCTTCTTTTCTTACTCTATTTTTGCAGGCAGGTATAAAATGAGCTACAGTTACGAGGTCCATATAGCTCGCAGGGGAGAGACCAGAAGCGTATTTACGAAACCGAGCTGCGCGTGTTTGTCATATTATCCCTATATACTTGTTAATCACGCGTCATTTCGATATACATTTATAAGTAAAACAAAATAATATATAGTCTGTACTCTTCTTGTATTATTATTATTATGAAGACAAAAGTGCAACACATCCTGCTATAGTTTGTGTATGATCGTGAAAATGAATTATTATTATTTCGAACAAAATAGTATATTTCTTTATTCTTATTTTCTAAAAAATATCGTGGTCAGGAGGCTAAGAGAATTGCCGCGATCGTAAAAACGAACATAGCGCGTCTCTTCGCGTTTCATAACGACGAAAGCGAACGACCGTTTATCTTCGGCTAACACCACGAATTTGCAAGCTATGCACCGACGGGATTTTATCAGCCTGGCGGCACGCCGTCGCACTTTTCTCTCTACGGACCGTGACTAAAAGGGACTAACGCGATACTCGGTAGTCGATCGTGCAACGAGTTAGCCATCGTTCTTTATTACCCGCGATCCACCGGCTGTAATTGCGAGCGGAGCACCTCGAAAATATCCATCCGGCGGATGCGCGTATACGCGCTCGCTCGCGCACCCGGCCTTATGGTATCTCTGCCATCGGAGCGGCCGCGCTTTTTTGTTCGCGAGCGTGACGAAAGAAGCTAACGCGGATCGGGTATCGGTATTTGGAAGCCGATCGGGACCGGTGTGAAACGACTTCGCCACCGTTTCTCATTCCGGAATTAATTGCAGAGATACCTTGGAAATAATCCGATCTTACCAGAGATCGCCCGCGAAAATAGATTCTCTCGTCGTGAAGATGAACGCGGCACGAGAGAGATTAAAATGTAACCCTTTAAGTGTCATCTCTTCAGCCTCGCGTACGTTCGAGAAGCCTATCCCATGCATACGCGAAGAACATCTTAAGCTCGCGTCTCACAGTAATGAATTAATACAGCTGAATTAATACAGCGGCGCGGTGGTGGCAGTGGCGGCGGTGACAATAAAGATAGGAAAAATTTTCGTGAAAAGCCGCCGCCATGATTTATAACGATACGTCGGTATTGTTCTTCAAACACGTCGCGCTGGGCTTTTCGCGTTATTCATAGGCGGCATGAGACTCGTTTACGGCTTTGCGGGTAGCCGCGCGGGATTCAAGCGCCTTTGCCATTACCATAATATGAACCATTACGATGAACCAGCTGGCCGGACGATGCGTTTCGCGCGATGAGAGCGAGAGAACGACGGAGAGAGGGACATATGTCGAGAAGAGGGGGAAAGGAAGGAGAGAGAGCGAAAGGGTGTTGCTACGATATTTTTTTCAACGGGTAATTAGGTGCGCTGCATAAGAAATGGTATTTTAATGAATCGTAAAGCCACCGGTTTTGTGACATTGCCGCGCCGCCAGTAATTTTCGCTACCTGTAGATTATACGGCCATTAAAAGTGCATCGAATGGCGGTTATAAATTTGACAATCGAAGCGCGCGCTTCTGAAATCGTCGCGATCTCCTTCTTTGGACATTGATTTATAAATACGGAACTGGTATAATCTACGATTTAATGAAGCTTTGTAGTTTCATTTTGCAGCATTCTAAAATTTAATTAATTTGTTTCTCATCTCCAAACAGAGACACTTATTCTTTTATATTCGACATTTGGAGAAATAAAAATAAAGCTTGTTAAATAAAAGATTTAACATTTCTAAAATTCTGGTGTCTTATTTTAAATATATCAGCCACTTTTGTTCTCTCTCTCTCTCTCTCTCTTTTTTTCTCTCACCTCTTGATAACTTTGCACGTACTCCATACTCTATCTCGTCCTCTCCGAGTCGGTACTGCAAAGGGAAACGATCACGCGATTGACACCCGAGCGAATTTGTCGTAACACACGCGTTTCACGCGATTGGAGCGTCGTTAACTCTCCGGTCTTCTCTCATCATTGTCCGATCGCGTCACGGTCGCGCACGTGCCCGGAGCAGTTCTTGGGGGCCCGGCGCGGCGGAGAGTCTATATGGGAAATAAAAATGGTAAGAACCCAACGCGATGTCGCCGCTCGCCGCGTTGAAGGCTGCTTTCATCCGACTCATTCGTCCGGATTACGAAGACCTGCGAAACGCATCCGCCATTCGTGCTACGCGGTATATGCGCTATGCGTGACTATGCGGAGACACGTATGACGTATATGGCTCGCGGCAATCGTATACGCATATACATATACGCGCCCCGCATCAACCAGGGTAATCGACGCGTAAACTCTTACTGCGAAGTCTAGTTTACGATGTTAATTACATTTTCTCTATCGATATTTTAACAAGCATTTAATCCAAAGAACTATCACATATAAATCGCTACCATGGATAATAACTTGAATTTTTTACTGCGAGCCGCTACTTTGTATTCGCAAGATGAATGGACTTTAGCGTAGCGGTGGATCGTTAAGCGATTCCCGGGAAGAACGGCAATGTTTTCGATCATGCCGCGGCGAGTGGAAACAGCGAGTGGAACGAATGCAGCCTCGAACTCTCCTCAAACCTTATGGCGGATCGACTGAAGAAGCGGGTGTGTCGAAACGCGTTTACCAGGGAACTCTGCCACCAACGAAGATATTATTCGAATTCAGATAAAAGATAATTTAAGACTCACCGAAACGATGCGCAGCA
Organism: Temnothorax americanus; assembly: GCF_048541705.1. Classification (NCBI taxonomy): domain Eukaryota; kingdom Metazoa; phylum Arthropoda; class Insecta; order Hymenoptera; family Formicidae; genus Temnothorax; species Temnothorax americanus. Next base: position 2,182,760 of record NW_027509751.1, read on the forward strand.
GCGGAGCCGTAGAATATTACGTCCATCTGTAAAATATAAATATATACAAATTATTGCATGTATGTAGAATAATTGATACTTAAAAAACTATTGCTATTTTCTATCCTAAACTGACTATTACGTGCTACAATCTGTGCTATATATATATATATATATATATATATATGTCTCTTTCATGTAAATGTTTAATAAAAGATTTACACAGTTTTCAAAGAGTACCCTTAAGTATAACTTTTTGGAAAATTAAATGAGTAAAAATTTAATTTCTCTAACGCTCTAAATAATTTAAGCAATTATACATTTCATGCATGCTTAAATTGTATACATACCCGTAAACATTAAACGTTATAAATATTTTATTAAATATTTTTTCGCAAAATATATGAAGATCGTAAAGATCGTAAAGTGTCTGGTAACCTAACCCAACCAACGATATTTTATGCAAATTATATTAATATAAAATTGGAATGCAATGAAATTGTTTCTAGAAAAAACAATTAATCCCGTTAATCATAAATAAACTATAAATTACTTACGCTTTAATTGCTCCGCCGTTGTCCGATGCCTCCCAGGCCTCGTCCTCCTCTCGGATTTCTTGACGGCACACAACACAACGCGACGCGAGACGCAACACCCGGTTAATTACATCGCGCGCGTACTACTAATCATCGAAATACGATAGCCGCGCGGCACTTTGTACGGCACTCCCGACGTTAATCGCACGCGACGCGCACATTTCGTCACGTTGCACGAAACCGCGATCCGCTCGGCACTCGCGATGACTCGCGACTCGCGACTTACGTTCGTTGGGATATAATGGACGAATCTCGAACGCGCCGTGATTCCGATATTGCGGCAACTTCACGCGCTACGGCGCGGCGAGACTCGATTGATTAGGCATTAGGCCGCACCCGGAAATATTCTAGATCTACCGACCGCTCGCACGACCCATTTTCGGTCGAATACGTCTCGCCGATTGCGGATTCCTGCAAATATCCGATTTACACGTGCCGAATTTACGTTACGCGATCGAAAATATCGAGATACGGTGTTAATTGTAACTGTATTGAATATTTATACGCGTCGCCGTCGTCGCCGAACGCTACTCGACTCGGAGGCGAGGCGATCCGTCCCGTACGCGCGATGCGCGACGTACGCCGCGACGACGCATCGTCGCCAACCGAAAAATTTGAAAAGATTCTTCGCAATTTTTTACTCGAATGGTACGACACGTCAACGAGTCAATTGAACAGCTCGTTAAAACGCGATGGATCGCTCGAAAAGACACAAAAACGCATCGATATTCGTCATTGTACGCGTAATATGTTTAAAATGTGAAAATCCCGAAAATACTCGCGTTATTATCAATGAACGATTAGGCCGCCGAGCTTTGCAAAAGGAATTATGGCATCTAAATATCACGATAAAACGCATATCTCTGCACGCATATTCCCGCATCTCTTATCGCCTCGGGGTAATATTGTAAACGGATAAATCACGCGGAGGTATTAATTTCAATAATTAAAAGCAGGAGGTAATTAAGCAGAGATATATATACGCTAATTGTAACAATCGTAGAGAACGATCACGTTCAACGTTTCGTGATACCTGCTCTCTGCTCTGCGATCGATTCTTTCTCCAATACTTAACGCGATACACGATACACGTTCGCTGGATTCTCTATCTCCGTCTATCTGTTCGAGCGTCGCCGGTCCGCGTCGTCCGCGGTCGCTGTGCGAAGTGCGAATGATTATTGCGCGGGCCGCGCGGGCGGCGGGTGCGGGTGGGGTGTGGGGTGGCGCTGGTGCGCGGCCAGTGACGTCACAGCTCGCGAGCGTCGCGCCCGGCGGCTCGTCAACAACGCGACGGCGGTACTGCGCGACGACTTTTTGTAAACACTCGTCGCGGTTATATTTACGCGAAGGAAAAGCGTCGCGGGGGGGGGGGGGGGTGTAAGAAATATGTAAAAGGCGTAGGTTTCTTTCGTACGATCGTTGTGTCTCGATGTATTCGGCACGAAACGTTATCATGTTTGTTAATAAACGTGCGATCAATAGAATCTGCTTCTTGTTTTTTAAATTAATTTATATGTATATATATGAGTCTCTCACTGCGCGATCGATGGTTGATTGATTGCTATATTTTATGAAATGCAAGTAGTTGTTTGAATGTACCGACGTCTGCTTTGTAATATAAAATTAGTTATAGAAAACTTAATACGACGAAATTACATATTTTGCCGAGTATTTTGCAAATATTATTAGGTATATACGTAATATTTGAAAAGAGTCATTGTTATTTCGTAATTTATGCAATTGAAAAGTTTTTAAAAATTTTGTTTAGATCTCTTAGAATTTTAAATCATGATTTCCGTTGCAACGTTTACTTACAATTAGTGTAAAGAGAATTTTTATTAAATGGAAAAAGGATCTTTGCTGCGGATAGATTGTCTCATTAATTCCATTATTTTAACCAGTGTTTTGTCATTATTTTAAAACTCAAATCAGGCTAGAGAGAAATACATATGTTATAACGCGCGATGTTATAATATTTTCTTCTCATTTATCTCTGTTTTCTTATATTTACTATTTCCATCATTATATAATTATAAATTGAGTTTATTTGTCGAAAAGAAGATAACGTTCACAAATAGAGGAGAAAACGGTATATACATTTTCGAATTTGCATCGCTCGATGAGTGATCACTGTTGCAATGGCGTAAGGATACATAAATAAAACATGCTCGCGCGCATCGATCAACATTTCCGAGTCCGAGAGAGCCGCTTATACTTCCCCCGGGTGAAATTCAATTGGAAATTGCAAATGAATCTGATCTCCGTTCGCTTCACGGCGGAGCATTAGTCACCCTCTCTTCCGTTCCTCCGTTTCTTCAGGAAGGAATAGCGTTACGGTGACTCTGACTATATATATCCGCGTGCGCACGGCCGAACGTTCGCGGCCAGGTGCGTATACGAGGTCGGCGATCGGCGAGCGAGTGCACAGCGGCCGATCTTTTATGTACGTACGGTGGCTTCTTTCCCGACGATAAAATTGCGACAAGTGTCCGCTCTCGCGGCCTGTGTGGGCCGCGGCCGTATATTCATCGCGGCACACGCGCCGACTGCCATTAAGCGCGCAGCCCGATACGCATTTATATGATGCGTCTGCATACACGCCGACGCAGGCACAATGCTGTCTAAGCGCATCAGAGCGATATATTATAAATTTGAGAAAAAGTTTACCTCCGGATTATACGATAAATATGTTGAAATAACGTTATTTCATTTTGGCGGATACGGTATACGAATCACGAATATACCCCGTGGACGCTACTACTTCGACGTAAAAACGCGAACGCGTGGCATTGTGCTGGTTCTTTGCCGATGATGAAATTGGGCGTGCGGAACTCTCGTGCAAAGGCAAAGAGACGCGATTTAACTCGACGTTCGAGGAAGCCAACGATGATGGCCCTCGTTCCACATTCGGCGAACGTACCAACCCCAAATTACCCTATTCTGTCAGCAGCACAGTCTGCCTACACTCTCTGATTCCGTAAGGCGTTTCCCTGTTGAGCGTCGTTTTGAAACGCGCGTGCGACAACTGTGTGGAAACGTGTTTTTCAATTTTGTAAGATTTTAGTGCGACATGATGGATATAGTTCATTATATGACAATTCTTTTATAAAAGCAGCGTATACTGACACGGAATTTGACACATTTTATATAGATAGTATCATTTATATAGAAAATGCTAGAATTATTCATCCTATTTATTAATTGAGAATATTGAGATCAGTGTTTAAGAAGATATTTTAAACTCGGTTTCTCTTCGTTCCACTTTTACAAATTCCATTTATCTCGTATTCCTTTTATGTCTATTATTAAAACGTAAGTGTTGAGTTCTTTTAATTTTGTCGAGTTTAAGAATTAAAGGATAAGCTTGTGAAACGCGAGGTGGCGATGATAATAGCCGATCTGCCGATATCAGAGCGGAATTGTGGCGCGCGAGAAAAGTAGGCGACCGTATAGCGTAAAAGAGGAGCAGCGATAGGCTTGTAATTTCCCAGCGATTACCCGCGGCGTATGTGTCAGGTAACGACGCGGCCAGGTGAATACACTCGGCGCGTTATACCTTTACGCGCGTGCTTACCTGTCTCTCGTATAGGAAGCTGCCAACTGATTTCGCCGGGCGATATATATGCATAGATTCACGACATCCGTACTTACATTACGTACACGCATACGCGTGTATACGCGCGCGAGCGAAGCGAGAATTTCTCAGAATGCTCGCTCGCATGCAAACGCACTCCGTCCCCTTCCTCTTGCGCTTTATACCGCGCTTAATCAGAAGAGAACTGACCTCACTGCAGGAGCAAGGCGGGCGATATGGCGCGCATACGGAGTGTTTCGATGCGACGATTGTATTATATGACACTTAGAAAGTCCAACTATCTCCTCCTTAATTTGCTATTTCCATTATCCATGTCGAACGTAAAACGACGCTCCCAATTTTAATCCAGAGAAAGGATCAAGAACCGTTTCGAGTAATTTTGAAAGCATAGATAATTAATAGTTACAAAAATAAGCAATTGGCTGATTTTTTTATGTAACATTATTGTAAGACAATAAGATATTTGTTTGTTAAAAAATTACTTGGAAATCGCGGGGTTTATACTTCCAGCGATAAGAAGCCACGATTCCTGCTTGAACCTAACCTGAACCTCATTACCGTTTATACTACGAAAGATGTAAAATTCGCGCTTAATTATTTAAATAAATGTACGCCGGACGAGGGACGAAATGGTAACACGCAATTCCGAGCGAGTAACTCTTTGTGTACTCACCATACCGCGCAGCTTATTAACATCGCTCATGATCCTACCGATAGCAGGAATGTTTTCTTGGAAACCACTTCCCTCCTCTTTCGAATTTTCTCAATTATAACGCACGTACGTATACGTATCCGTGCAGACGTAAAGTGAAGAAATTACTCGAGAGGCTAGAAATTATTCTTATTAGGAGAAGCAGCATCGGGATATACTCGCCAAGTTCGCGGGTTCGCACGAATTACTGAAAATCAGACGCGAACTTTGATCGTGGCGTTCTTCGACACGAGCGATAGGTACTCTTTCGATCCCGAAAATCGAACGTTTACATCTTGAAAGTTTTCAAGCGGCAGACGCATCTTGACGCGTTAATGTTTTGATTGTTCCAGATGCCGGTCGGGGTGCATGTACATACCGCGGCACGCGAATACGTGCCCTGCACTCGCCGCATACGCCGATAAACGTCTCCCGGGGGCCGATCAATATGCGTAATAAGCCACCGGGTCCGATACACAAATGCCACCCAGTATGCCTGCGATGCAAATAAAAGCTGAAAGCCGTTTCCTAATGCGTCCACGTGGCATTCTAAGCACGGACATATCGGACCGTGGCAATCGGTAGTGGTATTTATCCTAAGCAGGAACGAAGCTGGCGTACGACGCAACACATTGCGCATTAGGTTAATCGTGTCGTAATCTTGTTAATCCGATTGAAACTCTTGCACATTTATCAATCTTAGGGTCTCATGTCGCATGTCTTTTGTTATAAGTTTTAATGTAATTTTTTTCTAGAATTTTAACTGATATATAGGAGGATATATTTGAGTCAGTTAAAGATAAAATTGGATAAAAAATTGTCAACAAAAGTCAAAAGCCAAAAAGTCTCAAAAAAAAAAAAAAAAACCAAAAGGCTTCATGATTAAAGAAGCTTTCCCTATCTTGAAAATTGAAAAGTTTCTACTTGTCTTGAAAATGTTTTATCTGATTTTTTTTCTTCAACTGACTCAAATGGCCCTTCCTTACCCTAATTAATATTGGTTGTAACTATATGTATAATTTAAAATTTCTTCTCGTGTGTGCATAAAAGTCCAACAAGAATTAATATAAACGATATTTATTTAATAACTTAATATTCAATTCATCAATAAATAAAAAAATTATTAAATAACAATGAGGAAGAGAGTAGTTTTTGAGAAAAAATTAAACAGTAACGCTCACAAAAAAATCGTACAGTGATGCATGCACGTCGAAACTCTTTCAATTGCAATTTAAATTATTGAAATATCTTATTAACTTTACAAATCAAGATTAGGAAAATATGAATTAATGTTTGACTTCCTTGAAGCATTAGATGTGATGTTATACCTACGAAGAAAAGGCTCGTATCGTTTAACGGAGCATTAAATTCACGAGATTGAGATGTTGATTTATACGCGAACGTATTAAATCAACGTACAAATGGAATCGGAAATAAACCATATAGGTATACACAATCATGCTAATTATAACAATTATAGCAATTACTTATTTTTTTCACACCGTCATTATCTGCATGAAAATCAACCGGCATCCTTCCATGCGGAAACGCAATGTGAGTACACGAAACAACTAATGCAATTATTTGTTGTTAGATGAAATAGGTCGTGTGTCAGAGGAGATGCATATACTGAAAGAGAGTGCATAAGGTCGTTCTTAAAACACGCGTATCTTCATTCTAAAGCTGTAACTGTAATTAATCAACCAATCCGAGCGAAATTGTCTTCCTCATTTATTCCAAGAACGGAGAAAGAAAAGAGGGAGAAATTCTAAAATTGCTATAACAATTCAAAGGTACCACTTTCCATTTTCAACTTTCTTCACGTTTCTATAAGTTTCTAAATACAAAAAATAAAAATAGTAAGGGAGAATACAAAATCAAAACAAGACGACGAGAGTGCAAATACGTGACATTATTAACTTGGTGATTTGCATTATGTCTTTACTCGCAACAATTATTAAGGTGAAAATAACGTAGCACGGAAGAATTCTCCATGATTAGAAAATGCGTGTAGTTCGATTGAGTTACGATTATGCACATCAAAATGCGCATACATGCACCGTGTGTGTAAAAAATATTTATTAATTAAGTCAATTGAATTATATTTATCTAAATTAATTATTTAATTTTAGAAAATGCAATTGATTATATTTCAAACCCTGCATGCACGTCATCTGAAGAAACGCCGAGTTTTCACACGTCAATAGCACACATAAATAAAGACCAATTTATTTATTTATTCCGGCTCACGTCTATGAATAGATTCACTGCGAAACGAGAGAAGAAACGACCTCGGTCGCGCGAAGCACTCTCGTTTTCTTCCTTTTTTTTCCGGGGCTTTCCCTGCTTGGGAAGATCTCACCGATTCTATTTTTTCTTCTTATTCTAGACATATTTTATTTGATTTATATCTAATATATGCAGTTTTAACTCGTCATGCACATGCCATTAACAATATGGTCTGTTAGTCTGTTTAGGGGAATGTGCAACAATTACCGCAATTAAATATATGTGTTGAAATATATTCACGTGTAACATGATAATTAGTGGAATTCTCTTCTACGGAAAATAATAAGATAATGGCTGGCTGCTTTTCGATGTCGTTAACGCGTAACATGTCCGTTATTTAGAGCATTGTTACGGTTAACGCTTTATTTTTTTTGCAACCTTAACTATTTCCTGAAGCAAAATGCAATCGTAGAATCGTATAGAAATGAGATTATTTCTTTTCATCCACTCGAGGAAACTGTTACTTTCAGCAGTTCCTGTGTTAATGTCCAAAAATATACTGCCGATTATCTTGGCGAGAGGTCGATTGCACCGGTCGTGCACGAATGCGTGAACGATCGCCGCCTGGCCATCGATCGCGCCCAGCAGGTGACGATCGCCACGGCTTTCAACGAATTACGCCTTGAATGCACAATAATATATTCGCGCCCGGCACGCAGCGATGAGAGAGTTCATTTCCATTCAGGCACCGCGACGACATTTAAACGGATTTGCATGCACAACGTTCGGTTTCGACGATGACTGAAATAAACGCGCCTCATTCCTTCCCGTCGACGAACGAGTCGACAGCAACGTTCCCTGTCACTTCATCATACATTCGTATCTAACGAATAATTTGTGACGAAATATTTTGTCTCTTGACATTACTATTTCTATACATATTTTTTTTCTAAAAAGAGAATTGATTGAAGTAAAATTTAACGAACTTGTGGATGATATTGTTACGTCAATTATTTCTAATTGTGCAATTAGAATTTAGATTATAGTTCACGATAGTTCATGCGACAATTTTACTGCACCGTTTAACTGCGTAAGACGAATGGCACAAACGTGTGATCTTTCTTATTCAGTCGCACCATGTGCGACGTGATAACGTCGTGAACTTTCACTGCCAATTTCATTGTCCGACAATATTTCCTATGGTGTTCCGCCTCGCAAAGTAAATAGGCGAAAGGTAGTAGAGAAAACGCTCGCGCGCGCTTCACTGTCTTGCCTACAATTTGCATAACTATGCAAATGACGTGGCGGCAATTAGGCTACAAGGTTCGCCGAGCCTACTTTTTCTTTGTCCAAGGCCTTCCTCGAAATATCCTATGAAATATCGTGCAGAAAACGCAGCATTAAATCACCTCAGGTGATAAGTATTTGACAATGATACTTACATCACTGCGTATAAAATTACTTATAATAAATATACGAATTAAACAAAATTTTTTGAAATAATAAGATAACACGACTTTACAGTATAATTCCTTATTGTAATTATCAAACAGTGTAAACTTATATTTCGCGTAATTTGTATCTCTGAATAGAAATACGAAGAGGCTAAAAAGACGTATGTACGTTCTATAGAAGGTGTTAGAAACAGCCAATAAAGACGTCACGATGATACTATTGAAAGTCTTCACGAATAAAAATAAATGCAATTTAAAATCAAAGTAAATACAATATTCTCTTACGCAATTTTAATTATAATATATATACCTTTCTATCCTGATTTGAGCTTTATATAAAATAATAACACACACACACACACACACACACACACACAGCACTAGTTAATATTAAGAAAATAATGAAACAATTGAGTCGCGACAAAGATCGTTTTCATTTAATTGAAATATATTCTTACGCTAAATAAGCGTTACAACAAAAATTATGATTTAAAATTCTAAGAAATTTGAACGAAATATTCAAAAGTAAATTATATTTTAATTATATAAATTACACAATTTTTAATTACATAAATTATATAATTTACTATACTGACATAATTTACAGATTTCTTGTAATTTGAAATTTATTACATAAATTACGAAATAACAATAAAGTTTTTTAAATATACTTTGGGAATCGCGTTGTCGTCGAGGGATGATGATGATCAATGGAAGGAAAGATATCCGCAGTTCGCATTTAAAATAGCTACCGATCGCACAGCGAGATTCTATTTTGACGTTTATTAACAGTTGCGGTAACGTTTCGCGCCGAATATATATATCGAAATACAAGCGGAATATATTCTACGAAAGAAATATTATACGTTTTACATATTACATACGTATTTATTTCGGCGCGTGACGCTTTTTCTTTGTAAAAACAACTACGGCGTACCGCGCGCTATGTTCGCAAAAGGTCACGCGCTATCATTCGCACGGCGAGATTCAGCTGGGCGGCAACGCGAGCGCGAGCTGCACTCCGTACTCCGTGTGTCGCTGGTCGCATTAACCTTCGAGTCGCGATCGTAAACAGGTACGAGACGCCGAACACGATTTATATCCTCTATGATTACTGCAATTAGCGTTTATGTGTATCTGTTCAATTGATTGTCTCTCCCGTGACGGCTATATATTTACCGAAAAAGGTATACGCTGCGCGATTTATCCGTTTACAACAAAACTCAAAGCTGTAGGGAATAAGAATATAAAAGTTGCTCTTTTATCGTGATATTTATAAGCCATAATTTCTTCTAATAAAGCTTAATCTAGTCGTTCATTAATAACGCTACGGGATTTTTGCGTTTAAAATTACACGTATTGTACATACGTGCAATTATACATATGAATATCGATTATGTATTTTCGAACGGTCAATCGGTTGCGTTTTAATAAGCTATCGCGGTATCAAAGTGAAGTTGCATCGTCGCATCTCTCCAAAGTTTCAAGTTTCTCGGTTGGAACAGTCGAAGTAAAACGGTGCGCGGATCATCTCGAGATTCTCGAGTAGTGTTCGCGACAGGTATAAAAAGATTGAATACAATTATAATTCTTGTTGCATCTTGATATTTTCAATCACGAAGCGTCAATCCAGCGTATACACGTCGGTTATTTGCAAGAATCCATAATTGGCGAGATACATTCGATCGAGATTGATCGTGCGAGCAAGTGGTAAACCTAACCTAACCATATTTTTCCAGATACGGAACCAATCGAGCCGGAGGCGCAGCGAGTGAAGTTGAAATTCCTTTGACCGTTCGAAATTCGTCATTGTACATACACTAAATTACGAATCAACGCGAGTGTTGTGTCGAGTGTAAGTAGATCGTCGCTTTGTGCGGCTTGACCATATATTTCTGTCATAATATAACAAAATGAGCATCGCGTGCGATCAACGTCGGGAATGCCGTACGAAATGCCACTCGATTATCGTAGTTCAATGATTAGTACACGCGCGATATAAATGATATAATTAACCGTATTACCGCAGGTGTGTTGTGTGTGTACCTGATACCTGATCAAGGAACCTGGGAGGAGGAGGCGACCTAGGGAGGCGTCGGGCAACGGCGGAGCAACCGAGGTGTAAGTAATTATTTATCATTTATTTGTTGCTATAGAGCGATATATTAATCGTTTATCCCGGAGACAATTTTATAGTGCACTTTTACATTAATGCGTAATAAAATAATAAAATAATGTTAGTCATTTTCCTAGTTTTACGTTACTTTGCGAAAATAAAATATTTAATGAAATATTTGTATAGTATTTATGGATCTATAAATAATTTTGTGATGCTTAACACGTTCGTAATTATTTAGAATTAAATCGTACATGAATAAATTAAATTTTTATTTATCTAATTTTTTGTAAATTATACCTAATTATAAGTGGGGAATTTTATTATACACGTTGCTCTAATTTGAATGTATTTGCATTTTACAGATCAACGTAGTGTCATACAACTCCGCTGCTGCGTATCGCGTGTCTCGGGGTGAGTCTTAAATTATCTTTTATTTTAATTTAAATTATATATCTCCATTGGTGCGGACTTCTTTGTAATGCGTTTCGATGCATCCGCTTCTTCAGCCAATTCGCCATAGATTTGTGGAGATTGCATTTGTTCCAATCTCTATTTCCATTCTCCGCTGCATGATCAAAACATTACCATTCTGTTTCCAAGAATTGCTAAATAATCCACCGCGAAAGACAAGTCATCTTCCAAGTATAAAGTAGTTTGTGATAAAGATTTTATTGATTTTATTAGTCGCATTTTAAATGATATATTTTTTGACCAATTTGAAATGAATACTTCATTATTATACTTTATTATTATTGAAATAAATACTTTATTATTAAAGATAAAAAATGTAATTAATAACAAGTTTTTACAATAAGTATTCGTCTATTATATCAATTAATGCGATGCTCAAGATTGTAAGCTATATATTTTATATATCTTTATATAATCACACGTGGCATGAATGGTGGATATATTTATGATTCTTGTCATATTCGGATAACTGAATCGGATAAAGGTAAGATCTTCATTGCAATGTGACGCCTTTTTTATTTCCTATTCCATCGAAAGTCTCTATAAAGTCTTGTGTCCACGATGATAGAAATTGCTCCGAGATCTCGGACGCAGAAAGAATTAATCAATCACATTGGTCAATTGGCCGAATTGTTTAAATGTGATTGGTCAGTTCTTTCTCTGTCCAAGATCTCCGAAGCGATTTCTAGCATCGTGGACACAAGGCTTAAGATTCGAATGCAATCACGTTGTATAATCGAACAATAACGAGAAAAGACTGGCGAATTAACAACACTTCAATGACATAAAAAATATTATGAATACGTTTAAATAAATTTGCTCTAATGTCGCGCAACTGTTTTTCTTTGTATTACTGATCCGGAAAGGTTGAAATAAAGTAGAGTGCAGACATATAAAACTGTTGAGAAGGAAAAAGATAGAAAAAAGGTAGAGAAAGGCTAATATATTCTCCTAACACCCATAAACTTCCTAGATGAGAGCGCCCTTTCGCGGCGCCGAATCTCTATTATTAAATGCATATCAATCAGCTGTGCGAGGGGAGCGGGGAATAGAGGAGTCGACGCTTTGATGCGCTTTTAAATGCGCCTTGCTTGATTTATCGACCGCTTCCTCCGATTTCGAGCACTCGACCTTGGACATCGAAGTCGTTCCATTAATTCGCGGATAATGAAGATCAAACACTTTCGAAATAATGGGCGATGATGCGCGAGTTTGATCGAGTTCTCGAGTGGTGGATCGATGCTTTCGTGAGTTTTCGAAACGGTACTTTTATGTTCATATGTGCGTTGCTTCGTAACGTAATAAATTATTGATTACGTTATTCGTGGGGAAATTAAATTGTTGCTGAATAATATTTTCAATTATCCAATTGGTTCATTGTCATCGCAGTGAACAATCTTGCCACGTTGATCTTGTCACGAAAGTTGGCTGCGTCGTAATCGACGGTCGTCGTTTGCACGAGCAATGCGGTAATTAAGCGCAACCGTTTATTACGTTTTTCTCGGTGCTCACGTCATCGTTCGCTTACGGTACATATACTTCTTTATTAAAGGTGATTTCGGTGCCACACACAGAATGTGCCGCTCATTAATAGTTTATGAGTGCACGGATCTCTTACGCGTTTCCGCGATACGTTGATTTTCCATTGCGTATAATAACGAATAGCAATTGCGATACATGATACGTGAATGCATACGGTGTGTAAAACAGACCACGCGAATCGATTTTCCGATTTCCCTTCCATATTACCTACATCTTCAACGGATTCATACGGTGCTTACGGTGGAAAATTCAACACGGTACGATACGTTATCGTGGAGATAATTATAGTCGGCATAGGTAGGATCGTGCGAACCGGGATTTAAAAAAATGCGCATAACTCGTTGAGCGTTACTAAGTATTGATGCAACAAACGCAACAGTTGCTGCGTTAAATGCCGCGAAGCGCAAATGTATAACAATGTTATTAAGTTACAATGTATCAGATACAAACGATAAGTGGCGCATGTAGTATAGTTATTATTTACGTAAAATAACGTTACTGTGATAAAAGTTTTATCAGATAACGAATACTCGCATCAGCTATCACATATTACGAGGTAAAGAAATAAAAGAAAGAGGAAATAAATAGAAAAATGCAAGAAACAATAATATCGTATTATCTCATATATTATCATTTTATGGTGGCGTACTCTGGCAAGCTCACAAATAAAGCTTGAATTCTTTTTTCTTTTGAAATTATTGAAAGGCATATTTTGTCAAAGCTATTTAATATTTATCTTCGTACAACATTACAAAGTTTAAAAGAAACCTAATTAATTTTTCTTGCGATACTACGCAATATATTGTAGTATCTTCTCCGAAAACTAAATTATTATAACTTCTTATTGGCGATATTAATAACTAAGCTCTCCGTAAACAGCCGGAAAAATGTTAACCCTATATAGCATTTTTATAGACCGAAGAACCAGTAAAATACCGGAACACGCCGCTATAGTGTTCCAGCAAGGACACAGAAAGGCGCGTCGTGTGGCAGGGATTCTTATCAGATTCGATCCAGCTTCCTGATAGTTAATTAACGAGTTCATTATGCACCCTTGCTCTCCGTTGGCCGAGACCCGCGTCTTTTCAGGACACCGTGCAAGCCCGTGGGGCCCGAAGTGAGGCATTACGGAGATCCTCGGTAGATAGCGACGGCCCGGTGGGTGGCGCTATTTTATTGCATCACGATTCCCGGCGGGACCGCGGCAACGACGGTGCATCGGGCCCGGCGCGTTGCACTTTCAGAACTTTCAGAAGCGCTCATGAATCTCGAGCAGGATGGGCGGGAGGGAGAGATTCTGAACCGAGCACATCGTTCATCACGAGCGACCTGAATATTATTCATGATGCACGATTTAACATTGTCGGTACCCCGCGACTCGGATAAACCGTTATCGTATCTGTGCTATGAACTTTTATATTGCTGCTGATAACATCTTAGATGGAAAATACGATTGGCACAAATGATTGAAGGACGTACAGAGAACATTTATTACTTTGCTTTCGAAAAATGTTTGACATTTTATTGCAAAAACATAAATTTTTTATATTCATGTAAAATATACGAGAGATAAATTAAACATCAAAAATTAGTACACGATAGGCGAAGCAGAAACTATAACAAGAACGGGTCCGTCGTTACTTTATATGCATGCAGTCCGTCGATTGCCGTAAAGTCTGCCCGTGTTAAGATTTATTTCATGCCTTACGGAATAAGCGTGTAACGGCACAATTAGCGCTCTATTTGCGCATACCTTAGCTAGCAACAATCACTTAACGCCAAGGACGCGCTAAAATGCACCCAGCTCAAATCTTTTAAAATCCCACAAACGCTTCGTTTGTTCCTTCTTCGGTCCGCGCCCGGCAGCCTCTGATCTTTCGGCCCTATTTAATTTCCTGGAAAACACCACGGCGGTTTCTGGGGGTAGCGGCATCAATCACCCTACCTGACATGGAAGCTGTAATTTGGCTAACCCAGTTCGAAGCCCTTCCTTTGCCCATTTTACCAACAGCCTTCGCACCCCACGCCTTTAAAAAAACGATGCCGAATTATTACACGAAATCGGTTATAATCGGTTGCTCGAAAGTCTGCATAATTAACGGTAATCTATAATTGAGATAAGATATAAAGACAAAGATATCCAAGTGTTATATTATTCTTGGAAGATTGTAATCAAAGAGGGGCCAAATCGGTAATAAATTTAAATTTAACGAAAACTTTTGATTAAAAAGAAACTCAAATTACATATATGTATAATATACCTCAAGTAGGCCAAGATTACTATTTGTCGAAGTAATTTAGAAAATGTTTGATCGCGCGCGAGTCATAAATATTGAAGCAACTTAAAGGAGGTCCAGCGTATATACAAAAGCGATACCGAAAACTTTCGACGAGCAAGTCGGCGCAAATTTGTTGAGAGATTTCCAGTCGAGGAAGCGGCATAACCAAGACCGAGTGATTATAGGGGTGGCGCTAGAGATCTTCGGATGATTTACATCCCGGCGAGACTCGAGTCGGCCTAGACTAGTTCTAAATCTCTCAGCCTAAATATCTACGGCTGGGCGAGCGGCTAGACGCGAGCCGTCCCTCCTGGCAACATTCAAATATTTTCCGCCATTCATAAATTCGTCAGTATACGCACGCTAAATTACCCACTGGCCGAAAGAACTGCGTCTTCTCACGAATCCCTGCCAGGCTTCGCTCACCGAGACGAACGAGATTCTAAAAATGACCTTGGATCGCGGCATTACATGGGTGGTCTTGTAATATGGTAAATTACGTAAAAATTATGTATAAGACCCAGACATTGTTACAAATCGTTTCTATAAATGCGTAATATTACATTGCATATTCATGTATTATTCGTATATTAAGATAGCGTGGAATGTACTCTTATTTTAAACTTTCGAGATATTATATCTCAATATAATTTATGTAAAATTATATTGAAGCTGGTTTCTTGTGTTCTCCGAGTTTTCGTGCATAACGATTAGGATTTCTGAACGTATATAACTGCACTTTTAACTTACAACGACGGAGATATTTTATTGGGGATACGACAGAAATATTCCATGAATGACGCGAAATCGCACGTTGATCCTCCATCAGGAAAACGATAACGCCATGACTTACGTGGCTCGTAAAAGCTGTTGGTGGTTCCAGGTTCCAGGAACACCTGGACGAGGTCAGGGATGTTTTTTAAGTCTCGTGCGAAGTGTAACTGCGCACAATGAAAAGCGTTCCAGTCACGTAAACATCGTCCAGAACGACGCGGAATACAATGCCTCGGGTGCTAACGAGATTCAGGTGAAATTTGACCGCTAGAAAACAGCCGAGTATCGTGAAAATGATACCTGATTCACGATTGCGATTACATGGCATGTAAAGCTTTATTTAAATGAAGCGATCATTTCATCAATTTCACATAAAAGACGACCTCTCGAATATATAATACTTATGATTCATAATCTTTAATTTTACAACGCTGCAGGCTATAGAGACAAATGTTTTACATAACTTTCTTTTACAACTTACATTTTACTTAGTTTTGTAATTTTTAATCTACATTTCAAACATAAATATTTATCAAGTGTTTCAAACGTCGCGTACTTTTTTACTCTCTTCGAAAATGGAGTCGTTGATAATAATTAAAGAAATTGATGCATTTTATGATTTCGTGAGAATCTGCGATTTGGTTTCCAGCGAAGTTCTGCAACTCGCTCTATACGCGGAACGAGCCATTGTTTACGAAGTAAAGCGCGCGAGATGATCTCGGCTGCAATGATGACCGATCTTATTGCGTTCCCGTCCAGAGGAACCTGATACCGTGAATCTAGCATCCGTGCGAGCGCTAGCTATTATCGATCCGCGAGAGCTAGATAAAATCGCGCTCTCCGTGCCGAGATAACGTATCATCGATAATTTGGGGCATGATAGCAATTACATAATAAATATAAGTTATATGCATGGTCATATAAGAAAATGTGAATATGCCCCTCGCGCGATCTTATAATTCGTCATATAATTTCTATCATGTATAAATGCTACTCATATTCTCGTGGCGTGTATTACAAAGCGTAACTCACACACACGATTAAAGAAAGTTCAAGTACTGGAACAAAAGCGCAATGAATCCGTGGTCGGTCAGATTGCGCAATCTGCATGCATTTAATAAAACTGGTGGTACTCACGCCATGTTAACAAGAAGATAGTAGGCAATTTGAAATTCACTGTATAGGCATACAAATTCTCCATTATTATCTTACTTGCTTAGATGAGGTTAATTCGCGAAGCTGAGAACAGGAGGAATAGGCGCAAATCATACACGGTTTTCATCAGTTTGAAACATGCAATTCACACCTTGTCGCATTCTTACGGAACTCATTTTATCGCGTAATAAACGTAGAACTTGCATATTAGTAGTGTAGAATTTAAAAATAAAGATAATGGATCTTGATCCAAGAAATGAGATGGCAATAAAAAATCTCGGATAAAAGTAATATGCTATACCGCATAAAAAAAGAAAGGAGAAAAGAATGGATGGTTAGTAAGGTGAGACGTGTTTCGAGTTGTTCGATCGCGCGTCATTCTATATCGTCATTAGCATAACGGAGAGAATGGATATCCACGGATATACGAACGCGGCGAATCCCATCGATAGGATCGCGCGATCGCTCCTCCCGATCGTAATGCTACACGAGAGAGCGAAAAAGAAAGAGAGTCCGGTTTTTCGTGGTGGCGCGCGGTCATCGTCCACCCGGTTGTGCTCACATCTCGTTGTAATACTCGGCCGCGCGTCGGCCCGACCGCGGAGTAATGCAATAATAGGCGTATACTAATGATACGGGGGGGGGGGGGGGGGGCCAGGCGGGGCGGCCTGGCGAAGAGGATTCAGTCACGTAGTTGCATTAAACTTAATATAAATAATAGCGGTTTGTGGAGCGTCCGAGTAAGCCCCGCGCGCGCGGACGGGTTATATACCCACCTATCTCCATCTGCCCATCCGCCGCCACTCTTTCGCCGGGACCATAATACACCGGGGCCTCTACGTCTCTGGACTCGCCTCCACTTAATAAGCAGGATCGTCCTGAATCACCACGGCAGCCGGGGCTCACCTCGCATCTCCCGGGGTCGTTACCGTTGCCGGTTGCCTCGCCTCGGTGAAATGCTCTCTCGGATCGAATTATTGGTTCTCGACGTACGAATATATAATTCGCTAAATTCGCGGCGAGTCGCTATCGCGATGATGCCGACTGTACGATTGTCGAGACAAATTATCCATTTTTATTTGTTAGAAACAAAAATTGCGCTCTTGCCGGAACGGCAATACGTCGGCATTTAAGTGAGGTAGGCGAAAAAGTGGAACTCTTCTAATGCAAGCTACTTGGAATTCACGTTTCTTTTGCGGCTCTTTAGAAATGTAGGTTCTAGTATTTGAAGTTGCTTATAAATATGTCTCACAGTCCCATTAAGAAGAAGAGCAGAGCATTCTATCATTGAGACTTGAAATATTACATCGCGAACGAATTACAATTCGATCTAAACACTGGCACTGATAATAATGCAGAAACGACTCGTAACTCTCATGCAATAAATAAATCGAGCAGGCTATCTCGATCCATCGATCGTGATCCCGTACTATAAATCCCGAGAGTCGGAAGAGGCACACGTTTTCAGAGTTGAAGAAATAATAAGCAATGACTATCATTGTTTCCCCCTTAGCCGTTAACGTTATTAAATTATCATATTTGCAATTCAATGTACCACTGCTGCTTGCCGTGGTTGCATGTTCTTACTTTGTATTTGCTGGTTATAAAATTCCAACCAGCATTATTAAATTCCGTCTGTACCGCGGGTAATAGCATCTCGCAATGACGTGACTAGGAAACATAGAGAGTCCATCAATTTTATACTTTTTACTTCTAAAGTACTACATCTTGTTACCAGTATTGCTAAAGAGTACTTTGAAAAGGCTTTAATTTGCTGTATTATTTAACATTACTTTTTATATAGCATGTTTTATACGAGAATAATGCATGAAAAAAGAGTTATGATTGGAATAATTTTCTTATTAATTCTTTATACAGTAAAAATACGAAGATCATTGCCTGAATCTAATATTTATATATTTTATTAACCGTATTAACGTATATTATAATAATGAAATATTTACATTTGCGTACTTTGAGAACAAATAATAAATCCTGCGGCCTTATCTACTCGGTTGGCGTTAATTGCAATAGAGGGGAGTTCTCCCACAAGGGTAAAGAGAAAAGGTAAGCGAGGCTATGGATAGATGAGAAGAACAGCCCATCAAAGGGCAGCAACGACGAACGTATCGACGATCGTCGACTGGCGATCGTCAGCGGAAATTGGTCGTTCCGTTATTCGGCGAATTAGATGTACTTGGACTACGTTCATTTCTCTTCAGTATACGTGGCGTTTGTAGTTGCGAATCTGCAATGCAAGCACGTGCAATTTCGCATTTTAATTCGGTTTTTTAAACTGATCGAGATTGACGAGAATCTGCAATTATTATACTATTGGAAGTTTCTTTCAAGTCTCTTTTAAATTTAAATTGGAAAAATATGACATTTGTTCAACGCATCAAGCTTCTCGATACTGATTGCGATTATGTAGAAGTGCGCTAAAAATTTTGATTTTTTAAATTTATATCTAATTTTTATTCTCGTTGAACTTCTTCCTTATAGCGACAATACGTTTATGGAAAGTAAAATTGAATTCCGCGAAATTAATTCCGTTGCGCTAATCCGTGGCAATCAATTTGATGGTAGGTCGCGGCGCGCGGCGTAAGAATGCATAGTCTTGATGCCGTGTTCTAAGAATCGCATTGCCCCGCTTGTCGTAGTTGCCAATGCACGTCTTGGCTTAATAACCAGTTCTCCCCCATGCGTCTTTGAGGCCACTGGACTACCTCGGGGCGCTCTTTCTGCCGCCGAGGGGCCGCCGACTTTTATCGTTCCCTTGACGGCTGTCTTAAAAAAATACAGGCCGAGAGAATGATTTGTATACGTCGCAAGAGCGCGTAGCGACTCGTGTCTATAAGTATAGACCGAGGTCGAGGAATGATTTGTGCAGGATAGCTCCGCAGGCTGTGTTTCGCGGCCCAACAATTTCCCGAATATCTACGAGGATACGTATGTAGGATCTCTAGGATACCGGGATTAACGGGGGTATCGTCGGCCCATTTCCAGGGGCGACCCAGGCGCTGTCGGCTGGCTCGTCATAATTGCCGGACGCCGCGTTTAAGATAACACGATAATTATGACGAGACAACGACGTAGAAGTTAAACCTAATCGGGCCGGTTTACTCCCAGAAATTTGTTTGGGGAAACCATTTTTCACGGCTCGGACAGTAATAATAGCGGCGATCCCAATGGCGATCCGTGATTATATCGCCCCTGCACGGTTGCCACCCCCTTCCTCAGTAGCGGTATGTTAATTCATTCTGTGGAATTAATCCGCGCAGCTCTCGCTTCAATCGAATAATAATCCGTGACTTTTGTGAGAAAAGTGGCGCTTTTATGTTCACTTATTCCAATTATAATTTTCTTTGATATTTCAAGTACAATTCGCGCCTTCTAAATTAAGTAAGAAAAAATGAAATGATAAACGGCTGATAGGTCCCAACTGCGCGTGTATCTGCACGTGTGCGCTTAGATCACGATAAAAAAAATAAGTGAAACAAAAAGCGAACGATATGGCCGATGACAGCGAACGCGCTACATTCTGTCCCGTAGATAAGGATCGCATATATATATAAAACGTCGCTACTCGCCTCGCGTCCCTCGAGCCTCTCTCGTCGGTTCCTCTCACGAACGGTTAGATATCGACAATTTAAAGGCCGATCGTAAACTACTAGCCGTGATTTTTATCACAATGGTACAGGACGCTCGCCCGTATCCTCCTTTTCTTTACGCTCTACTGTTATAATTTTTTTTATGTCAAAATGATATCAATTGCATTGTTATGATATTTTTTTAGCTGCGTTTTTTTCGGGAGGGGGGAGGAGAAAGAGAGAGAGAGAGAGAGAGAGCACAGTACATTAATTTTAATATAATGTTAAACAAAAATTATATATTAATTAAGCTAATAAGGTGGAAAACGTCATATCGCCTTTCCGTTTTTAATTTTAATTATTCGAAATTGCGTTTTACAAATGTAATTTTAAATCCTATTTCTCACATTACCACGAGGAATGAAAATTCATGTGTAATCACATGTCTGTTACTCGAGCAAACAAGAGATTTATGGGTTGAAACGGCGCGTATCGTTTCAACTGATAAGTTAAAGTAATAAGGTGGTGTGTGTGTGTGCGTGCAAAGCTATGCGTATGTTACGAACATCTGATACAGTTCACGATCACGTGCGATAAGGATTAATAGTTCTACAAGGCACGGTGCGCCCAAGTGAATACTTGTAACTAATGCGCCTATGATTAACGTGAGACGCGGTAAACTATTGCTGCGCGATGCTCGTTCCGCCGATTATTATCGTTTTTAATTGCAACGCAATGCGCGCGACTAATATTCTCACACTATAACGCGGCTCCTCGCAACTGCAACGTTACCAATCGCGCGGCTGTATATCTCCTCGCCGTCATTTTTTTCTTTATTCTTCTTCACCTATATCGATAATTAAGTTACACATACCCCTTCTCTTCGCGGCGGTTACTCGCTTCTGACGCTCGATTTTTCTCTCGCTCTTCGGGCGATAAGCTCACGTAGACAGTCGAAGTTAATGAATCGGAAGGAATAACGGCAATCAACGAAATATAAATGAGGAATGGCGGACCGATCTTTGGCTTGCATGTCACGCACGCAATG
Source organism: Temnothorax americanus (assembly GCF_048541705.1). Classification (NCBI taxonomy): domain Eukaryota; kingdom Metazoa; phylum Arthropoda; class Insecta; order Hymenoptera; family Formicidae; genus Temnothorax; species Temnothorax americanus. The sequence continues at coordinate 2,204,282 of NW_027509751.1, forward strand.
TGCCACGCCGAATCACGACGAGGGGTGAATAGATATAGGCGAGAAACAGAGAAATAATTAAGAAAATCGCGGAGGAAAAATTAGGCGCGTTTACTGCTCTCTGCTACCTCCTGTTTCTGTTTTTTTTTTTTAATAGTAAAAGAGAAGCGAGAAAATTTCTGTTTTTATATTATTTAATTATATTTTATCAGAAAATACGAATCAATAAGTGCGATAGATGGGTCGACATTATACAATAACCTATTTATATCACACAAGAGGATAAATTGCATCTACACTTTATTTAAAACCGACTATTAAGTGTTTTGCCATTAAGTGCATTGTTGGATATAAGAGATTATTTCCACTCTTAATTATGTAACGTCAGGACGAGGGATGTTTCTAAGATGGTGCGAAGGGGAACAAGCTGTTCTTAGCCAGGCGAATGGTGCCGATTAATAAAAGCGGAAAAACTCGGTGTAGAACTACGAAGGATTTTCCAGTCACGTTCACTTTGGCCGGAGTTAATTTACGAAATAAATAATATCTTCTTCTCGCGCCGTTCGTCGTGGGGCGGAGGGTAGCGAAGGAACGGAGTCGGGAACGGGTGGAAGACGAAAAGGAGAGAATAGGGGAAGGGGTCGTGGAGAACGTCGGAGGAGATATGGCGAAGGTCGAGGGACCAGGGGAGAGACTCATAAAGCTGCCTACGTGTCGAGCGTAATGAGAACCGGTGATTTTTCTTTCCGCGCTCGCGAATGTAAAAGAAAAATGAAGGCGCGCTCTTTCTTCTCCGGGGGGGTTGTCGGTGTATGGGTGCCATCGCCGTGGTTGCCGCAGGTGGCGTCGCCACCACCGTGCCAGAAATCTTTCTGATATCACGCGCCGGATCAGCGATCCTCCGGAAATCAAACGCGATCTTGTACATAAAGCAAAATTGGATCACGAGTAATAGCTGATATGGAATCATTATTGTGAACAGCCTTCTACTTGGAAAATGCGAATTTTCATGTTTCTTCATCATACACGCCTTTGATGCGTGTATATTTCCCACACATTTTACTATATGAGACTGTATAGTTGAATCTTATGCAATGTAATGGGAAAATAGTTTAAACAAATCTTCTACTAAGAAATTGTTAACTCATATTATTCCTGTAGGTCAACTTTGACAAGATTAATCGTATTGTATTACTGCTCTACATCAGTCAGTGTCGTAAACTGGATTAATTAAGGAAAGATTTTAAAAAATGTTATGCGGAAAGGACGTATCGTGTATCGTATACCGCGTTGAACGAATCCCGAGAAGGCTTTATACTCGCGGCCTTTCCGGCTACCTAATACCCGGGGCATATACACGGGCATCATTTTTATAGCGGCAATTTCATTTGAGCCTCGACTCATGCAGTGGTTTCTGATGAGCGAACTAAAGCAACCCTCTTCCTCCGCCGCCGACCCTTCCTCTCGCTTCCTCCCCTGGCCGCCCTTCCTTTTTCCTCCCACCCTCGCCGAGACGCCATCTTTTCATTAAAACGGTTCATCTGTGAGCCATGCCCAGGCGCTGCCCTTCTCCTCTGGATCTTCCGATGGTGAAGAGGAGGTGATGAAGAGAGGAGGAGGAAAAGGGAGGAGAAGGCAGAAGAAACAGCGGAAGAAGAGAAAGCCAGTCCAAGGTAAAGACCGGATAGGGAGAGGAAGGTGGTTTCGCTAAGTTTTCCTTCGTTTCATATCTCAACTCGCTCTCCTTCTTCATCGGCCCTCTCTTCTTTCTCCTTCTCCTCCTCTCTCTCGCTTTCTCTCTTTCTCTCTCTTATCGCTGGACTAGACCGGCTAGGCGTGCTCTGATTAATGCCTCCGCTAATAACGTCTTCTCCCCGGGGAAAACCAACCCCTGTCTTCGACCGGGCTGAGCAGACTTATGCGGAATTAAAAACACATCTCGCAAGCTATGGCGAGTTATTGCGGCGGGCATTGTCTCCGATCTTCCGCGTCGGTGAACTGTTTTTCGAAGGTGCCCATCGTCAACCCTCCGAGTCACGGTCGTCGTGAGATAAAAGGCATGTTGGTCGTTTAGAAGATTCATAGCTGCAATTTATGATTTTATTCAAGGACAACCGAGAACACAAATGTATCGAAATAATGTTGCGTTATAAGTATATTAAAACATTGATAAATATCAATATATTAAAGCATTGATAACTTCTTTCTCTATATATATATATATATATAAGTGTGCATTTAATTATTTTTTTTAATAGCATGTAAAACTTTATCTAGTGTTCAGCTTACAATTTTGTCTGATCTATTAATTTTAATCATAATTTTAAGATTTGTAATCTTTATTTGAGGACGGAGCGTTTAATATATAAAAATGAAGTATTTGCGAATAATGTCATCAGTTTACGTTACGTTAGAAATTAAGCGACAGTATTGAATTTGTTACCGTGCAGGTAAGAATTTTTCCGCGTCTGTTGAAAATCATTGCGACCATAATCGCAGCGCTTTTCACGCAGTGACGCGTCAAACGAAATCACTGTGTAAAAGCGCGGCAATTTGTAAATCTCGTTTTTCACCAGAGAGACCAATCTCTCGCGCCGAGGACGAGTACAGTTTCACCTTCGCGTTTTGTTTGTCTCGCGGCATCGCGTAGCCGTACAATGCCGGTTTCTCTTCCTATAGTGCAATTGCTACTCTTTTTCGTCTATCTTTTTTTTTTTGGGTCAAAGAATCCGCCTCTTTCCGCGAGAACACGTGGAATTCTCTGCGAAGCGCGGGCGCAAAGAGGCGTGCGCCGCGGGAGAGAACTGTCAGACTGTCGTCACCTCAGCGTCGGTCTGTCGTTGATTAATGACGGTAATATTCCGCCGTATACGGTGACCCAACCGCGGCCGGCACGAGACTTACAACCGTCTGTTGTATATAAACGGTATTGCCGTTGTATCGCGACGTCGTCGCGCAGCTTTCCTACCCGCTTTTACAGTATCAACCACAGCCGCCGACAAGAAACGCACCACCACACCGTTGTAGAATTAGCGCTGATCTTCGGTTTTCCGCGAAATTCCTCGCCGGGCGGGTCTATACAAACTGTAATCGTTATTTCAAGAGTAATTTGCGTTGATTTCACAAATTTCACGAATCTTTTGATTGCGGAATCGCAAGTTAAATCATTATGTTTATCTCTTTAATTCGAATAGTATTTGCGATGTTAAAAATTCAAAATTCCAATATTATTTAATATTTTAACCGAAGCTGCAGAAAAATATCTTCAATTATAATCTGGTATAATCTTGTCTTTTTCGTGTAGCACTTATATCACATTAATTATTAATTGGATAATTATTCTAGCTAATATTCAATATAAACGGAGATTTTAATTTCTGCTCTTGATGTACAATACTTTGTCTTCACGATTCTTTCCAAGGAACGACACTTTTACTGTACGCAAGAGCACCCCGACCCAATCAAGCCGAAGAGCGGATGAGAGAGTAAACTCGAGTAAAACCGTTGGTGGAATCTCGCGCCAATAAGCGCAATCATGTCACCTTGCTAGAACGAAGCGAAGGAAGGACGAAAAGGTTTCGCGGATTGCTCGACCGGCTGGTGGAAGGTGGTTCTCGGGTGTGTTCCCACGTCGTTAACTAACCTGGTCGTCCCACCTCCGCCTCTAAAGGATCTTTAGCAGCGAAGTCGACAAAGATGTTTTTGCATCGCGCTTAAGACCGTAGACGGCTCCGATTTTCTTGCAGCAGCTAAATGCGCAGGAGGTATCCGTTTCACACCGAAGAGTTGCGTGCATTTGAGCTTGTTTATTTTCCTAGCTCTTTCGTGATTTACATATCGATAATTTTATTCGATTTATATTAGTCGAAATTTATTAATTAACATTATATATTTTGGAAGCATGTATATTTATTGAAAAGTAACTTCTCAAAGAAGAATTGTTTCTTATAGATTTTCATTTTGTTGCGAAACAAGGTACATATATTTATGTACAAATGTTATTATCAAGACATAATTTTAGTAAAGTAATGGCAAAAATATTACAATCTTTATGTGAAAAGGTATTTAGAACTTGTAAAAATTATATTTCATAAACAACTATATGTACTTAACAAATAGCGTGGTATATGAAACAAGAAAGAAGGGCGTAAGGTGAAGGATCTCGTTCACGAGGAAGATAATGATTTCGAGAGAGCGTGTTCAGGCAGGCGTGACAGCTCGTTAACCATGATATTCGATTGGATCCCGATCTATTAGGTATCGGCATCAGTATCATACCCAGCACTTAGACATATATTCCCAATCTTTCTCTATTTTTTTCACCGTTTCTCCCTTGAGAGGATAAGTGTAGTGGAACATCTGGATAATTTCGTATCTTTATCACAAAATAATGATAATAAGCTAGCTGAGAAACGAGCAGACGCGAGCGGAAAATTAAAAAAAAAATAAAAGAAAGGGGGGAGAAAATCAACTCCTACAAGGAGATAAATAGTAACAAGTATTGTTTAGAACTATTGAAGAATTCTTATTACATGCACTTATAAAATTTGCGTTGATATTTAAAATTGCATTTTTTGATGATTCTAAAGTCGACTATAAACAATTTACTTATCAAATATTAGATAGATTAAATGCAGATATTTGTGTTTATCTCCATCACGGTATTTACAAAAATCTCTTGGAATAATATTCTTGTCATAATATTTCTTCAAGATATCTCGTTGAATACATTTCTCTGTGCTTAATAAGAAATTATAAGTATATTCGATAAAGATTCTTGATAATTCGTTAAGGATGATTCGTAAAATACGATCGACGACGAGAACGCATAATTGGAAGTCAATTAGCAATCATCGGTGTGGACAGGATAATTTCGTTACCGTTACCAATCGTCCGTAAATTCGATTTCGCATTAAAGCTCGTTACGCGATCGATTCGATTAGATTAATGGATAATTCACTGCTTAACGATCCAAGGGAAAGATGAGGAAGAAAGCGCAATATAGTTCGAATTCCATCAAATTGCAATCGGTACAACAGTCCGTCGTACTTGTATTATCCTTACCTCGCGCTAAACCGTTTAATACGGATGTTTGCGGGCGAGTAGTCGGAAACATCATTATTGTCTATGTGATTCATCCTATCCAAGTAAATCATCAACCGCCGCGCCGATTCGATTATAGCTCGGCGCAATTCGCTGATATTTTTGACAGATAAGAATTGGAGTACAAAATATAATTTTAGCATGGCATGTCCAATAAGTAAGTTCCCGATACAATTTTTTTTTCTTATTTGTTTTTAATACATTTAAAAATTATCGCGTGAAACAAAATTGATATGACGGTCCTCATAATTCTACCGCGCGTATTTCTATTGCGCGGTTTCAAACGTGAAAAGTCGATATTTACTACATGCACTCGGCAATATCATGTATAATTATTTTCACCCAGTATAACGGCTCGCTCACAAAGAGAATACTCATCTTGTAAGCCGCGAAGGAATCTTGAAGCAACGACGTCGACCTACCAGTTAACTCCATGGAATATTATATATGTAGACGGCCGGGGAGAGGTAGACTGACGCGATCTCTATTAACCCCGCGTCTCAGGCTATTTCGTTCGCGGCTCGTCCGCGGGGTTCCCTCGGCTGATAGGGTTCAATCCTAGCGTGTGGCTACCGGTCGCGCTACCGCCGAGGGACTCGACCGTCCGCGACAGCGGCGTCATTACGCGCACGTGTAATCCATTCGATCCTCGTTACTGCGACGTCTCCCGCTACGTTAACACCTGCGAGGATCAAGCGTTCTCGCCCGACGAGAGAAGCTGGTGGTCGAAAGGCTCGATGATTGCGAATAAATTCGCAATCGAATTCGACGCGTAGATGAGTTACGCCCGTCAAGCCTGCCGAGGAGAAAGGGCCCCGCTCGTGTGAGAAACGATAGTCGGCTCTCTTTGCTCCTTTGTCTTCTCGGACGCGGAATTTGTCGCTGAAATATCTCGACTATCGCAAGAAAAGCATATCGACTTGTATTCAGGAATTTATCTGGATAAATCTGGATTACTGTGAATAAATCTTTGCAATTCAAAAATGCGTTATAGACATTTATTTATTGTATAGAATGTAGATAATATAATATATTGAAAATTAATATAGATGTGACGCGCTTTTTTTGTCTTGTTCATACAGTTATTGAACTGTCAATTAATAACCGGAATTACGCCAAATGGCAATACGAAAAAAAGAACTGCTATGATTCGACTCGGGAAAATCTATATATCATAACAAAGTCTTTTATCAGCAGCTTCGTAGGCTTCCAAAGAGATTATGACTACCGAGGCATGCGAGGCGTAATTCGGTATATAAAACGACAAAGAGCTCTAACATTGAGCTTTGCCCGCGGGAATGGGCTGTCAGTATGCGGGTGCACAGGTAGATATTAGATATAAATGCATGCATGCGCATATGCACACGCACAGGTAGATATTAGATATAAATGCATGCATGCGCATATGCACACGCACGAATACACGTAACCACCGCTTGACCGCAGCGAGAATTCTTTATGCAGCTTCGGAGTATACAGAAGTTTCATGACATGTTTCGACAACACATCGCAATATTAAACATTGTACAAAAAGAGTAAACTCAAATCAAATTTTAATTAAACTTTTAATTTAATACGATCAAACGTGTTAAATGACGTAATTTGACACATAAAGTAACATGTAAAAAGAGCTTCAGTCTAATGTGTTATTTTTAGACGTTTATGCATACGTATGGATTTTGCAGTGCAATATTTAATATTGACGTATACCAACGGCGGATGTGCTTAACAGAAGGAAAAGTACGCCTATGTAGGAAATATCAGCGCGTGATAAAACCGTGCAGCATGAATCGAGTCTCAGTGCAATATTTGCGTGTTGCATTATCGGGCGCTCATCCGCCACGGCGCGCATATAAATAACACCTTGCGCGATATGCAGTCTCGCCGAGCCGAAGGAATAACGTGCATTACAATTGTAATACTATTGGTTCTCGTTCTGATGCCCGATAAGCAGTGGCAGCGGGATTTGTAATCTCGTCAAGGATTATTAACCCTTAAACAGATACTCGCGGGTCGTACAGCCGTAGGAATGTAATGCCTATTAAAAAGTAATATCTATTAATCGAGCGCGCCGTATCATTTACCCGTGCACAATTGCGTATCTCTTAGGTTTATACGAGCTTCATTGTACAGGATATATAAGATAACTTTTTGCTAGAGTTTGCTAGAGTGAGTTTAATATAACTATGCATGCGATTTTTTGCCAGTGCCAATTTGCTAATCGTTAGCGAAATATTAATGTTGTTGCTTCAGTCATAAACACGTTTCATCGACATTTAAAAGCTTGCGAATCACCAGGCAAATCGCTAGGCGCGCGCTTCTCTCTCGTTTTCCGTATAAACAAGTACGCCACTTCTCGCAGAAGCAAGCAGAAGTCGTGCGAGATCGGAGAGAACGATAAATCGCTCTTACCAATAAAGTTCGTTACCTCAGGGAACACGCACGCCCCGTGTAACGAAGGAGAAACGTCAAATTAAGTGAATTACGCGCATAATTACGATGCGTGCGCGTTTATCGCTCATCGACAAACATTTGTAATATAGGGTTGCATAGGTACGGCACCAGTAACTTCGCGGTGGGACTCGCACGAACTCGCGGCATTTGCTCGCGTTACGGAATAGGCGAACAGAAAGATGCAGACTAATGCGGCTACGTGTGAAATTCCGTGGCACCGACTCGGCCCAATTCAATTCGCGTCCGAATCAAGCTTTAAAATTCCATTTGTAATCAAAACATCTTTGCGCTTCTATTTTCGACATTATAAAATACATTATTTTGCTAATTATACTCTATTTAATTTTTATTGTTTTACAACAGGATTTGTGTTGAGCGATCTTTGAATTTTTATTTTGTCGATTCAACAATATCGGTACACTAATTACAGATACACAATGGAAATTCTTGATGAAATATAAAATTAATCTAGAACATTGAGAAGAAAATAACTAATCGTCTTTTGGTTTTTATGTAAAGCAAGTTACGAGATTTGGTTTAAAACATGCTTTAAAAACTATGATAATGTTTTGATATGAAATGATAATCTTGTTTGACTGATATACTATTGAATTCATAGTGTCAAATTATACTCAATTTGAGTTATTTATAATCACTCCTATAGGTCGCCAGTGCTCCTACTTAATATATCTTTAATTTAACTAAAACAATGTTAGTTTAACATTTTAACCAAACCAATGGAGTTAAAATAATAAATTTTGACACAAATGGTAGTTAAAAATAAAAAAAATATTATTTAACTTAATATATTGGTTTAAATTCAATCCTTTAATATTTAACAGTGCAGAGCGTTGTATTATCTAGTAACAGGTGTTGCGTATAATCCCATTGGTCCCATTTTCACTTATAAATCCGCATATATTCTGATTTTCATCGCGCACGCCTGGTCGAATATTTACGGTGTATGCAAAGTATTTCGTGTTTGCCATAACAAGCATCTCATTGACCCATCGCACATGCGATACTGCTATTGTGTGTACCTGGCGTAGCGTAGAATCAGTTTATTCGCTGGGTGGTATTGGAATCCGAGGTAGTTACGACTCTCCTAGCATGAATATCTATTGGCCGATATCGAGACCGCGCCCTATTTCACGGCGGAAAGTTTGCTCTAGAGATAGTAGGCTTATGTGTTGGTTCGCATTATATACTCTGCTTTAATGCAACATCCAAGGTATTACATATAATTTTCTTTTAAAACAGCATCTTTCTAAGAACAATAAAAATTTCCCGCTTTATGAGTACCTAATACATCAAGATGCAGTTTTACATATCCATGATAAAATATTTAGAATGATTTTAATTCAAGATTTCAATATATATCATTTTTTCTCGATCGTTTCAAAGCTCGTTCTGAACCTGTGCCATACCGCGAGGATGCAAGTGCGCGTACCAGGTGCGGTCGTGCGATCGCAGCGTGTCCGTAGTCGCGGGTGCGAGGATCTCGATTCTGAGTTCCGATAGGATCTCTCCGGCCCCGGCCAATTACACCCGCCAGCTCGCAGAAAGATCTAGCTGGCCGGTCGGCCGGTCGATCGGTCGGGCCGGTCGGCCCGCTCGAGTTAACGTTGAACCTTTCCTGCATACGTTTCGCTATCGCCACGATATTCTTCTCACCATTCCTCGTTTCGAGGATCTTATCTACGCGTCACGTTACGTTGGCCTCTTGCCGTGTGCGTCGTGCGTGTGCCGGAGAGCCGGACGACCGTTTATTCTCGCCGTGAAACGGCAAGCACCTCGTTGATTGTAATGCCGATTTTTGATCCGCTCGAGCATGTACCATCGACTTTCCTATCGCAGTTGCCTAATTCACGCAATTTTGCTACAAAAATTGTAGACTCTGACTTTTAACTTTATTGAGCGAATTACTCATATAATCGTTGTAATTTGCGACGAATCTTCATAAAATGCTATTTTCCTAAAAAAAAAAAAAAAAAAAAAAAAAACACTAGAACATCTGTTTTGATGTAAAAACAGATAACTTTAGTTAAAGACACCGACAAATAATTAATTTTTATTTATATTCCGAGCTTGCATATGCGTGCTCCGTTTTCAATTATAGTCTGCCCGTTCACGGCTTTGCGAACGAATTAACGATACGAAACCTCTCCCTCATCTATGCGCAATAACAAAATTGTTTTCCTATGCAGCGAACTGATTCGCAAGCATCACGTTCACAACTGTGACGTACTGTTCCGAGTGCGTTATAAATATTTATAATGCATCGTTACGTAATAATTATTCTTATTGATATAAAATAACTTTGCATATACGCACACGCTTATCGTACGTCCGTGTTTTGCATTTACTTTGCGTGTTTTTTTTTTGCACCGATAATATTGCGGCGAGGAGAGATATGAAGATACAATTTGTATGCATCACTTAATGTATATTCGGTCGATTAAGATGCTCTCGCATAGCTTATATTTTACGTTATTAAAGCGAGCACCAGTACGGTTCGCGTGTGCCACGAAACTTGCGTTTCCTTCTGATGCTGATGATCTCACGGGATTGTGTACTTCCTTCCTTCGACAATATTTTTGCGGGATCTCGCTTCCTTCTCAGTAGACGAAGAGCACGCATTTGTATAAAAAAAATTTATAACGCTAGAGATGAGATTGAACGATATATAATATGTAAAGCAAAATATCAGAATCTTATATATTTTTCGCGAAGATGCCTCATTCTTTTTTTAGTATATATGATACATGAATAGAATCTAATATTATTATTTTTAGCATATTTTAAGAGTATAAAAGATTATATATAATACATATATATATAATTATTACGTTTAAAACTGCTATGTATACAGTCTATAATTAATATAATATGATTCAAAGATAATTTTCGACGAATTAAACAGTTCTGGAGAGAGTGGTCCGACGCTAATTATACACGATATAACATATGATGCATAAGCTTATAGAATAGGTTCGCTTGCGCCACGAAAACTGTATAACATCCTGCTTTATATGCTAATGATCGCGCGGAACGCGTTTCCTTCATTCCCTCGATGTTAACCTTTCCGTTCTGGGTCTCACCTCGGCTATATGCAGGCCCGTAGGTTGCGGCAACATATGCGGAGCATCGTCGGGTTAGCGTGCGCACTCGCAATGTATCATGAAAAGGGGGAGGTTGGACGCGCGGTCGGGATATCCGTGTGGCGTCTGGTTCGGTATAGGGCCCGGCACGACTTCCTATCGGATCCAGAATCGACTCGCGTAATTGGCCGCCTAAGAACGTACGAAATTGCACCATGCAAATGCGCACGTCCGCCAAACGGCGAGAGGAAAATAAAACACCGTGACATCGGTGGGGCTCGTGCATGGGACCCCGAGAACAACACACCGGTTACCGTATCAGCGAGCGAGGGAAAGAGGAAGACGCTCTGCTTCAAGGAGCTGTGAAATCGGTAAGAATTTATCGCACGACGGGCGCACCATAGCGCGGAAATCGGAACGATAAGCGATTGAGAATATTGATCACGCATGTTTGCTGTTCGTTCCATGAATTAAATTACTGCAGTTTAATTGAAGATAAAAGTTTTTGAATTTTCTCTAATATTTTAAATATTATTGAACATGTTTTTTAAAGTGAGATATACATATTATTAAAAAAAAAAAATAAATACTTAATTAGTTTAAAGCGCGACACAAGGAATATGAGACTTATATTATTTTTGCACATAACTGAGCAGTTTAATAGCTTAGTTTGTTTCACGAAAATAAGTGGGTTAACCGATTGTTACGTAACATTGTGCGTTTCCGTCGTGCGTCGGGCATCCTCGCATAATCGCATCCGTCGCATTTCTCACAAACTAACGACCAGCTGCGCTAGGTGCGTAGCTCAGCATGAAGTCGTCATTTTTACGATCGCGAAATTTAACGAAGCTGAGCGTAGTACACGGCTCATTAGCGGCTCGTAACTGAAGCGACGACGGTCGCGGTGAAGAAAATAGGTGACGTTAATGCGCCGTGACAGAATAATTCGCGGTCTAAACGTCAGGCGGGGCCTCATTAAAAATCTCCGGAGAGAGTCGGGAGCTTGTGCACCGCGGTCCATCCCGATGTGTTCGCGCACACAGAGACTCACACGCACTCGAGACGTACACGTTGACACCGCGAAGGACCGCTCCGCTCACGAGAGTTTCTCTTAATTGGTCGCTTTTTGTCTGGCTCGGCTACAAATTGTTCGCGTTGTAGGTATGCGGTTCACCCCATCGCGTCGTCGTTGTCTCTCGGGGTACAGCGGCTGAACGTGGAACGAGGAACGCCCATGATGAACGAGGGGAAATCGCGATCGGGCCCGCCAAGCCGGCTCGTATTTTTCCTCTCGCCCGTCGAAGTCGGCTAACTGTTGTTTCCGGGAAAAATTCTAAAAGCTTACTGTAACTGGTACCGCGCTACTACGCGAGTGGTGACGACGCGAAAACGTGCGCGTATAATCGCGTGGAAACTCCGATCGGAGCTTTCTCGAGTCACTTTGATGGATCGTAAGAGATCGAATGTGCCGCGGGATAAATGCGGAGTACATCGTGCGATCATAGTTATTTTAGCGCTAAAAGCAGTTAGCTGTTTGATTTGCGACTTGTGTCTATATGAGGTGTAATCTAAGTAGCTAATATCTATCTTTGCGCTATTTCTGTTAACGAAAATGGACGATATCGAGAACAGATGGATTTCACGCCTACTCAAATTTGCGACGGTTATTAATAAGAAATCTGTAAGATTCTGAGAAAGAACCCGAAAAACCGCAGCACATGACCGCAATCGCGAATTTGCCGTGGCTCCGAAATCGCATTATCGGTCCGTTCCTTGTTTGCCTTCTGATTCGCTCGCTGAGGTGACGATCTGTTTGAGAAAGAGAGGGAGAGAGAGAGGGAGAGAGAGAGAGAGAGAGAGAGAGAGAGAGAGAGAGAGAGAGAGAGAGAGAGAGAGAGAGAGAGAGAGAGAGACCTGAGAATCGTCCGAAAACCGACGGTTCGTGCGACAATTTCGCTGTCGTCGATCGCGCGGGGCCGCATTATTCGGCGCGCTTTTTCCGCGGTTGCGATTTACTAAAGCAAGATCGAATTCCGCGAATGGATTGGACTGCATTCCGTTCGCACTTGGGTTCCTGAGCTCGTTGCTTCTTCTGCGGAAGACACTGCCTGTATTCGCGGAGAGAATCTTTTCTTCCGCTCGCTCGATCGCGCATGTACAACTATAGGCGCTGTATTATGGATTCGTGGAATCAGTCAATTTAAAGTTATAATTTGAATTGTTCTATAACTTTCTAAGAAAAATATTGATGCTTTCGTGCAAAATTTGACAGAAATGTATAATAAAAAAGAACCATGCACGGTTTAATGACATATATACACAATTCAATTGCATTAAGATATTAAATTGATACAATTATGATCGTAATATTTTGTAGATAAAATATTCTTTTATTTAATATTTATTAAGTCTAAATTTTTAATTTAAAAAATTTAATACCAAATGAGTTAATTATAATGTCGCAGAATTAACAAAATTTTAATATGTTGAAGAACGAAATCTTTCGATATTCGCAGACAACAAATGTATTTTGAATTACCCCTAACTACCATTAAAGGCGAAGTCTTAAAAAAGAAAAAGAATATGGGAACATTACATAGCGCGCATAAATATGTGAATGCAATTCAAGAAGGCAACGAAGCACTCAAAGACATCCACCGGCAAAGCAGCAGCTGCGTTCCCGCCAACTCGCCCCCAGTGGTTCGCATAATTGCCTCTACAGAGAGAGGAAAAACGCCTAAAGATTTATTTTTCCGTATAATTCTGTTTTCTAAAATATCTAATTTTTACTCGAGATGAGATATTCGCCGATCCTTAATTATTTCAATACGAGTGATCGTATAAAAAAGATTATTCTTCTTAACTTTCTTTAATCAGTTTTTATTATTACTCGATTAATAATATAAATCATAGAACAGTTATTTATTTTTAAGTAACGCGAGAGTTTTAAATCTACGCTACACAAATACATGAAAAAATTTCTAATTATTTATTAACGCAATGCTGTTAAATCACAAATGAATAGCGTATAGATTATTGTTAAAATTCGCATATAGTATGGACGATCTTAAATTTATCATCTGTCATTCGATTGCATTTTTCGCGGCGGAAAAAGGCGATTCGTCTCAGTAAATTTAAATGGCGAAGGCGGCAGTGAGCGTCACTGCCGAAGGACAGTTTCTTGCGCATTGGGCGCGCCCGTAAAAACAATCGTATCAACTCAACTCACTCATGGCTGGCCGGTCAGTCCAGGTTGATGCTGGCCGGCCGAGGCGAGGGAGCGCGGTCGCAACGAGCCTCTTGCATCCGCGAGACGCGACGAGGTGCAGCGACGGTTATAAGCCCGCTCACGGTCGTCGACGGCTTCGTCGTCGTCGTCGTCGTTTAGTCGTCGGATTCGTCGCTATGCTCGGTATTTTCCATTGGCGCTCCTGGATTCAGTCGCAGCAGAAATAGCCGTATCGGGACGCAACGCGTACGTTTTGCGATCCTCGCGGCCGTTACCTTTCCGCTCTATCAAAGTCGGCGCACTGTCAAAGGCCTCCCCTTTCTCTCGCAGCTAAAACGTAGCTGATTTTCACCCGCCGCTGGCTGATTCCGCTCGTTGTCAACGATTCGTCGCGCGGGGACGATTAAGTGGTGCATGACGGAGGTCATTTGCGATTTGCCGCTCGTAACTGCAATCTGGACATCGTGACGGAGAAAATAGGAGCGATAAAGGGAATTATTAATGGCAAAATTTTTGACGTTTAATAATTTTAAATTGCGATACAACTAAAAGAACTTTTACTAGCTTAAGAGAGTTAATAAGATTAAGTTTTCAGAATAGGTGCTGATCTCACAAATTCTTAATCTGAACTCTTGAATTTTACTGAATTATTTATATTATTTGTAAGTATACAATTATTTTTATACCAAATTACGAAATCATTAGTTTCACCGTTTTTGAAATGATGCAGTTTGATATCGGATACGTATCGAGCAACTCGCTCAATCTTTGCAATTTTTCCTTACGATCGAATTCTCGACTTCTCGAACGGCATCAAGAGTATGAATACATATCAGGTGCACCTTGTTGCGCGGCGTTGCATGCTCGTACGTGAGCACGCACGGGCTGTGTTTTTGCCCCTCGAGAATGTCGGGGCGGCGGTGCGTTTGAATCGTCCTGCGGGTATCTCGATGGCAGCCCGTCCTCGCGATTGTTATCGACCGCCATCGACCTGAAACAGGCTGATTTCGTATGAGACGCGGCGCAACCAGTTGATCACCGCGGAATTTGTAGCTCAATTATAGTGGCCGCCATTGCGTCGGCTCGTCATGCATGCCGAAGCTGCGACGGGACTCTTCTGCTTTGACGGATCGATGAAGACTGAAACGACAAAAAATTGTATAATTTTTGCCAATAAATTATTTTAAACTCGTAGTTATTTCATATTATAAAATGTATTTAACGAATCGTACTTCGCAATAAGGAGAGATACTTGCTGGAAACTTCGGAGGTCTGAAATTTATTTCTTAAAATAGGTAACGATTCAGTTTAATGTCGTCCTATTTCACCCCGTGAATATACCTAATATAATCGTCTCACCCGACATTACCGGCGATATTCGCGTACAGGCGAGGCGATGCGCTACCGAATCGTCGGTCATCTGAAATGCCCGCGGATTCTGCAAGGGTGGCGACTTGATTTATCCTTGCGGGGAATGCAGATACTTCATAAATTATATACATTGGACGTCGGACGTCGGACGTGCATGCGTTTCAAGTCGACGAGACGTCAGCAGGCACGCCAGGCACGAGGGCAACCGAATGCCACCCCCTCTTTGTTCGCTTTTGTCCCCTTTTTTTCTCTCTCTCTCTCTCTTGCTTTCTTTACTCGAGTATCTTGTTCGCTGGATGACAACGCTAGACATTAGAGTTGATATGCCAGTCCCCGAACGACAAGAATGACGTGCTGCAAAAATGACGCGTGTGTTCGAAAACTGAATTGGCTCCGATGCTATACTACGCGATATTGTTAGATATTTAGACGTGGACATTTAGATACCATCTTCAATTTTAAATTGTTCATTTTTTAAGTCTTTTTTTCTTTTTTTTCCTTATTTATATGATAGAAGACAATTAATTGCATAAGATGCATTTAAATATGGTATATCGCCGTTTTAGTCCAGCAAGAAATGCGGCGAGTATACGCGCGACGTACAAGTCGCCATCTTTAATAATCCGCGGACGCGCGCGCCATACTGTTGGGTTCTTCCTCTTTTTATCATAAACAAGAGGCGACTACGAGGTTAAACGGGTTGTCAGGTGTCCCCTCTGTCCGCCGTCGTCGGCTGCTGCATAATTTTACGATCTGCTACCAAGGATCTCGCCCATCGTATCAGTCGCGCAGATATTGTATCTGTATGCGATTGTGCATGCACGCGCGCATGTGCATATATACATTTTTTTATTCTTTAATCAATAATAATACACATGAACTCAATTTATGCCATGCTTGGAATTTTTATCGATTATTGTTTTCAAATAATGCATTGATTCAATCTATGTATTTAATATTATTTTGAAATTATATATATATATATATATATATATATATATATACTATAGATCTTTTTAAATAACAATTTACAAATATCTGAAAAAGTTTGCCGTTAGTTTAATGTGCGTAATTCTCGGGTTATACGGCAAAATTTAAGAACGACACCGATCGTGCCGGCTCAGCCAAGTGTTGCGGTATGAAGAGGCGCGGCTGATAGCCGGGCCATACGTCATCCTTGACGCAGAAGACTGCCGCGTCGTGATCCCCGTCGTCCTTCTTGCGCGAAGAAATCGGTCCTTCTTGCCCGCTATTCTCCCCGGACACGTCCTTTAACTTGTACGAGCGACACCGACGCGACGCTTCGATCGCTACTTAAACAGCGTTCGTCTTCTCATCGATATGTATGGACCGACACGCCGCTGGAATTTTAGTTGGTCTCTCACCTACCGATGGATCCCGTACACGACGGGCAAATAAATAGATCGATGTCGTGACGCGCGGAGCGGAAAAAGGGGAGAGACGCGCTCGCGCCAGAAGCACTTTGAATTTGTATGGTGTTCGATCTTGGGATCCTTTGTACCATCCGCGCATGGCCGGCAAGAAACCTTTTCCTTAGATTCTGCGAATATATCGGAAGGACGCGAATATCTTTCACTCGTGGAAATTTCCAATGAAAGATCACTGACAAAATAATGTATGCTTTAGTATATTTCCGTAATATATTTGAATATAAAATAGTAATTGCTATATAATGAACGATGCATTATGGCTAATTTTTGGAGGAATAGGATACCTATACATTCGGTATAAATCGCTGAAGCAGGTTGTTATAGATTAAACTCTTTCCTTTTTCATCAAAATGTTTCGTTATAGGCTCAAAGCTTTTGCGATTGACCGCGATCGTGTTTTATTGCATCCTCTGGTCCTTTAGAAGCGAACATATTGCGTCAAATCCGACAGCATGTGCAGTTACGCCATACCCGTGTTAACAAGACGGGAATGCATCTATAACGAGCTACGCGCATCCTCCTGATTAGCGCGAGAATGTTCACATCGATGCGTCATCTTGTGAAGATTCAATATATTTATGCAAAAGAGGGAGAAAGACGGGGAAGAAAACGACAAGTTGCTCTCTTTAACTATGCCTCGCTTCATGATGGACTCAATAATTATCGCGCACGATTAATTAGAAAAAAATCGGATTCTTCAATACAAATTACCAAATACAACGCTGCAAACCGCATCGTTCGAAACGGACTGATAGTGCGTGATAACGTAAAGGGCACCATAAGGCATCGCGACTTCATAATCACGCCGGATCAAACGATCTATCATTGTCAGGGGCGCTCCCGGGATGCATCCGCAAAAAGTTACGCTGTATCTCACTGTGTAAACGACTCGCCGACATGTATTATCGAGTCAGACAAAACAATTATAAATTATTTAATATGTCTCGTAGGCCGCGCGGAGAGGAGACGACTGGGCTCGTGGATCTTCCTAATTGTAAAGCAGGAACCCAGAGCCGAGCTCTTTTTTCGCTCAGTATAGTTCCCCACCATCGCGTTACGGGCTTGCCTGTGTGCTCCTTCTATGCAATTCTATTCTTTTTCGTCTTACATTCGTAGTTTTTCCTACTCTTCCTTATTACGTTTTTAGTTGTTTTAATTTTAATAAATTACGATGTCCAAGAGAAAGAGTCATTGACCCCTTTGAAATAATCTCGATCATGCGATATTACTCATGCATGTATTTAACTTTAATCGGATGTAAGATAGATCGCGGAAAAGAATCGTAATAAAAATATAAATATGATTGAATTAATATTATAAAATGTTATAAAAATAAGAATTAATATAAGGAGATTATATATATAATGTTATATAAAAATGATTTTCTGTTCAACATCCGTCAAAGCAACCAAATTACAAGAATAATGGCGCCGGAGATGACTAGACTGAAACTTAGGGAATAAAGTGATTTACGATCTGCCTAGACTCTCTTTTTGCTAGATTGCTAATAAAAAGTGTTTAAAAGTCACGCAATCATTTGAGTTGGTTAAGGCAATTGAGCTGAGTTAAGTAATCATCGAGGAGCCATATACCAACATAGGAGTAATTAGCTGTCGATCGTTCCGACAAACGCTGTTGCAAGTTAGCTCCTCCATCTGTAGTTGATAAATTAACATGATTTTAGCGGCATCCTATATCTTCTTTGTCATATTATATATATATATATATATATATATATATGCGCCCGTTGAATTATTCTAATAGAGATATATAACTCACGAATTTTTCATTTTATGATCATTTTTTCTTTTTCTCTTTTTCTCCCTCGCTCTTAATTTTATTAAAAATAGTAATAGTTTACATACAATATACAAAAAATAATAATATTTTTTAAAATAGAAAGGACTTTATAGATAGTTGTTACTTGGCTCTAGTAATATACGTTAATGTAATATATTTCTCGGTTGCCCAGGTACTATTTCTTAAAATAGCATTTGCGCGAGACGCGGCAAAATGCATTAATCCAAATTGCGTCGATCTGAAGAGGAAGAACTCCGGTGCGCGATATTTCGGGCGATTCGAGTCCATTCCGCTTGCTCAGATTGCGCTACGTAGTTGCTGCACGCACGTAAGTCCGTGCACTTGTCCCGTGGAATGTAGAAGCTGCGACAGCGACGAGATCCAGAACCGTGGGAAACAAAAAGTAGCTTGAGAACCCGTACGAGCCACGATAGGTCGTTGTATATACAGGGCTATTCCGACTCTAAGGAGGTGTCGTTCTATACCCCTACCTCGTGCCCGCCTCGACGGACTGGCCAGTTTATCATCGATTTCGTATTTATCCCGGTATCTCGCCTTCTTCTCTCGGTCGGCTCGTTTCGATGACATGTTATCTGCCGTCTCGCAGCGACGGTCACGAACACATCGCAATCTGAACATCTATAATCCGCACAGCATATGACTTGATATCATATTGCCATGCATTTATCATCAGTTATCAATGTGTTTAAAACGTTCAGAAATTTTTTTACATGTAAGAAATATTTTAGAATGGAAAAATTATATACAACAAACTTTTGTAAAAATTCAAGAGCTTATTAATATATAAATTAATGATAATTACACGTGTAAGACATATTTATAAAAATACGCAAATGTTTATTCAACGTATTGAATAAATTTCTGCAAATATTCAATACGTCGAGCAAAATCTGCGACAATTAAGACGCCGCAGTGTCAATGCAAAGTATATAGTGATAATTGATCGCTGTATGAAATGTATCGCGCGCGATCGGATCCAA
Source organism: Temnothorax americanus (assembly GCF_048541705.1). Lineage (NCBI taxonomy): Eukaryota > Metazoa > Arthropoda > Insecta > Hymenoptera > Formicidae > Temnothorax > Temnothorax americanus. The sequence continues at coordinate 2,223,771 of NW_027509751.1, forward strand.
TCTGTCGCTACTTGTACGCCGCGAACGCGTTGGACCAAGACGCTGAACGAGATAAGCGGGAGAAGGGGCGAAGTAGTGGGAGAGAAAGATAGCGTGCTAGCAGCGGTAGGGAGATGCAGCGAGATGTTTCTGGACCAATGGAGAGGCTGCGCCACCGTAACCGTATGCAAACTGCCGCCTCCACCTCGGATGTTCATTGAGTATGCAAAGTCTTTACTGCGTGCTCCGCCCATCGAGACGAGTAGTAGGACAGATTTCTACGTGCACTTGAACGCGTGTTAGTACACATACATATACATACTCGTCCATGTAACTCGTTTTGCACACGCTCGATTACGGATATACCTCGGAATATACTGTGTAGTCAACTTGCAAAAGTTGCCGAATGATCACTCGCGGAAGTTCTTTCAGGCATAAGCAAAGCTTTCCTCGAATTTCAATTTAATTTTTCGTATCGGAATTATACAAACTATGCGTAATACATTTAACAATAATTCAGATAACATTTGCTTAATATTGTTTTAATATACTTGAATGTTGCGAGAACAAAGCGTAGACAGTGTTAAACTAGTTTGTTGCTAAAAAAAATCACTAATTAGATATTGCTTATTAAATTCTATATATAATTTAAAAATTGCAGCAATCTATAGACTAAATAAATTAAATGCTTCCTCTGCGAAAGAGAGAAAAAATTGTAAGAAGCATTCGTATACGTAGAGACTATTATAATATACATACTTTATATATTTTATTTCTTCTTTTACAAATATTATACATTATTGCCTTTTGCAGCAATTTTTCAAACTGATATAAACAGAAGTACAGCGCATGTTATCTTGAAATTGTATTAGCCTTAGGGGGAGGGGAAGGATTAAGAACGCCGGATCCCATCGACAATGCCCAAGGTATGCGCGATCGATACTTGTTCATATACTCATATATATACCCGTCGCTACCACCCAGATTGCGCGTGTCGAGTCGGAGAGCGCATTTAGGGAAACTTAATGACAAAAAGCGGCATAACGATTTCAAATCGTACCGATTCGTGCGCACATTCGCCTGATCCCGTATGTATATATACAGCAGGTAGGCGCGGTGGTCATGTAAGAGTCTCGTAAAGGTAAGGACGGGTTGAAAATCCATTATTAACCCGCGGTGATCCGCTATAAGCCCAGAAGCGACGTTGTCCTTCGATCTTCGCGATGACGATTCGTCGCGTCGCGTCGGATAGAAGTCGTCAGCTCGCGGCGGGAACACCAATCCGCGATGTGTTTCATCGCTGGCGATTCACCATGTGGTGGTTGGTTGTAAAAACAATAGTTCTGTTTTAAAACCAGAGCGACAATCGCCGACTACAAAATAGTGTTATATGTCGTCGAAGTAATAATTGCTTTAACTACTATGTTAGCGTGCCACCGAATGGTGGATGCGCGAATGCCCGCTCCACTTTTAACCCACCCCCGTCGTGGCTACGGCACGCTTATACGACATGTTGAGGATCGTAAAGTCCGAGGATGCTGGGAATTTTTTTCTCCGGGACGTAGGACTGCGCTATCGACGTGTGTGCAGGGCAGTCGTAAAGAAACCACGGCCTTGCGTAAACTAACGTTAATGGACGGAGCAAATTTCCCTCGCACACCAACGCGGTTGATAATAACGTTACAGCGACTTTTAGCTTCAAGTTTAGCTATTAGTGCGGCGTACAGTTTTATATTGTACGTAGTAGAGTATTACGTATTTTTAGTTTTCATTATTTTCAAGCTGCATGCTGTTATTATTTAATATTAATGACACAAATTTTAAATATTGCAGAAAAAGCACTTGTCTATAATTATCAGCAAATAATGGGCAAAATGATAAAAAACGCATATTTAGTATTGTAACTCAAATTTTTATCAATTTTTTTATTTTTATAGATCTTCTTTTTATATTTAAATTCTAAATATCATTCCCCCGCAAACAAATGTAGATAAATAAATTGATAGCATAAAGAAGACGAGACGATCAATTTTGTATAAAATTTTAGAATTAGATGGAAGATACTTGCGTGAGGAAAACAATGATATTTTTTTGAGCGCGAAAACCGAGGGTTTATAATAGTCGGTCGCCGTTATCGATGTTATACGGGCTTTGGGGGGGGGGGAGGGTGGTCAGCCAGCTGTCTCGCAGATATTAACCACCCTCCGGATCTGCCCTTTTCTCTTTGCTTTTCCGTGCACACACATATCTGTGTGTATCGATGAACGTGAGAGTGTAGGCATTAAGTATTTGGAATTGTATATATATGTGCAAAGATATACGAGCGTTGCTTATGATCAAATAGAATTAGCAATTTACAGTTAACACGCTGTAGTTATAGAACACAAATTTAACACATAGTGTTATTAATATATTTAATTTAGCAATATAAATTAGAAAAAGTACATAGATTGGAATTAATAGACGAAACCTCAAAAGTTAAAAAAATATATATATTATATAAAATAGCTGAAAAATTATCAGAGAATCAAATCTTCATAGATTATTATTTATTCTAGATCAATGTTACAGTAAGATATTTTTATTTAGTGCTACGCGTATCCAAGGAACGACATTCATTCGAAGTCGCTTTTCTATAGAGTAAGGTGAGAGCATAAAGTTCGAACGACTCCTCGCAGGCAAAGGCTGGCATTATGCCCGCTAGTTAGAAGCTCGGAAGAGATCGGTGTCGTGATTCCGCCGATCGAGTAGATTAATGGTCATCGCTGTCACTTAAGCGCTGAAAATCAAGATTTATTTCGGCAACGAGAAATCTAATTGTTTAAACCAACTGCGCGATATAAACCGCGACGATCTATAACGATATATATGAATACGCTTAAATCTCCGATATTTTTACTTATAATTTCCGTAAGTAAATTTTCTTAAATAAACTTTAAGAATCTATATACTTCATTTGAACATTAAAGTTATAGCATTAAAGGTATAATTTTAAATTTACAGTTGTTTATTATATAAGTTTTCTATTCACGTAATTTACAAAGCAACGCGTATCTGACGATGCAAACGCTCACGGCGGTTAACGAGCAAGAAACGAAAGAAATCTTGTGATGCAATGTAAGGAAAGGCATCGAAAGTATTTTCACTTCCTGATGTTTCTTCGTGCGATATGTAGTCGATACGCGACGTGCCGTTTCCGATACAGGTGCGAACCGTCGACGCTTGTTGCATTGATGACCATTGATGATGCGCCACCGTATACGCACAGGTAAATGCATAATACCGGCAACTGTAGCTCGTGACATGCGTGCATGCATTCGTGCGTGGCGCGGAGATGAACGGATAGAGCGCCGGCGGACGATAAACCGAGACAGTAGCATTTCTACGACGACGACCGCCCGCGCGTGGCGGCGTCCTTTGATCCTCGCCGCCGCCGTTTTGAAGACATACCCGCGGACGTGATTCTTAGTAGACGGAGAAGCACGAACATAGTTCCGGAATTTGCAAGACACTTCGTAATGTGTGAATTAATCGATATTTATTTGTATCCGATTCGTTTATTACATTGAGTTTTCAATCCAGTAAACATTAGTTGAAACACATGAGATTTAACTAATTTGGTCTTTTTCTAGAAAAATTAAAAAATGCAATAAAGAATGATTAAAAAGAAGAAAGATAATTTTTTATAATATTTAAGAGAAAATGACTACAATAAATAATACAGAGATTGCGATAAACATGTTGCATAACCGCGAATTTATCGTATACACTTATTTTGAGTTTGAAGACTAACGAGGTAGTTTTAGTTGTTTTTTTTTTTTTTTTTTTTTTTAAAATAATTATTGCGAGTTATAATATTGATGTTATAAAAAATTATTGGGAACTTTTTGAAAAAAAAAATGCTACATGAAAAAAGTCATATTTCAATATTTGTACAGATAAATCATAAGTTATCTCTTGCATTACACTTTGTGCGGAACATAAGTAAGTGCACTCGAATTTATTGGTCGTGCCACGCGTGCGTAACCACGTAAATAACTCTATTACATACAACAATGTCAGCTCGATAACTTCAATCCGATAAGATCGCGATATCTCATCCGGATGTTTATTTCAAAGGCGGAATTACGAGTCTGGAGCAACGCCAGGCGCCGTAAATTTCTCGAAGCGAGAAAAATGGCGTAAATTCCCTGCTCTCTCCACCCACTGCCTTCGTCCGTTTAACGTTTAGTTGACAAGCTGTCTGCCAAAAACTACAATAACGAAAGATACGTATGTCAATTTAGATGCGCAAATATATATCTATGAAATGAGATAAATCAGAGAGAGTAGAGTATTTTTATGTTCTTCTTGGTATAGAAAATGCGGCCTTATTTTTTATAAACTTATTTCGCAGTTGTATGTAGATGGTATTCTATTAAAAAAAAATATTCAAGCTTAAGTATATGTACAAGAGCAAACTTATTTCTAATATTTGGCGAACGAGTAGCATAATAAAAGAAACGCGGGGAATGATATTAGAATGTTAATGTACGTGTCAGCGCAAATTATATTTTATTGTTGCACTAATAGCCATGAAAAGCGAGTAAAATCCACTTTTTTACCGTTAATCTCGCGATATCCGTTTTACGAAGCTATAACTAAGGCATATAGCTCCGCATGGTTGACTTGCCTTTATACACGCCTCAGTGACTTTTCCTTTATCCTACAAAATGCGGGAGTCACTGGAATTCCTCTCCAGCGGCTAACAACGATTCTCCTCTGTCGTAAAGAGTAACAATTACAGGCGGGCGAGTGAAAAGTGACAAAGTCGCAAAAAGACCTCGCTCGCACCGTGTCGTGTCGATGCTTTCTCGTGCTGCAATATCGACTAAATCTTCAATAATGTGCGGGGTGTCTTCCGATTTCATGATATATATTGGAGATTTTCTTCTAAAAGAATTTCTCATTAAAATTATTATTTGGACCACAGATTTTCGCTTTTCATAACTGTTATTTAAAATTTATTTACATTTACAAATACGCTCTTTCTTATGTAGATTTAAAATGAAATAAAGTTCTTCTTTTATCGAAAAGATTTATGTAAAAGAAACGGTTGTAATCAAATCACAATCTTTTCTTCTGGTAAAGAAGCATATAAGCGTACCTTGCAAGGCAACGTTGGAGAACGCGGCGGCAAGGGATGCGAGCGGCGTTCGGCGGTCGAGGGGTTGTTCTCGAGGTGGGGTGTTGTACACCTCCGCGATCCATATTTTACAATATGGCCGGGGGGTGGCAGACAGGTTAGGGGTGGCCTATAGGCGGCACGCTGATGTACGCAGGTCTGCCAACGATTGGTCGATAGCAACGCGACGATTCTCTCCGAGAGAGCTTTTCGTCGCCGTTTTCCCTTCCGTGACCCGCTCGTCTCACATACGGGCGCAATTTACGCGCGTTGCATGCGTGTGCGTGTGTATGTGCGCGAGAACGTATGCAGATCCTCGGCGAGCAACCCCACCAAACCCACCACCGTCGGTGGCTCATCCCTCTAGGAGAAATCCTTCTCCCTGTCGCAGCCTATCGTCCTTCGTCTTTGCTTACGAGGATCTTCGAGGGTGGATCTCTTTACATCACTTTCTGCACGTTTCAAAAAAAATGGCGGATTGCTTTAAGACTTAGGAATGGGTGGGATAAAGATATCAGTACATAAGCTATATATGTAATATGTTTCTATATAAAATGTGTAATAGGTAATTTTGCTATTATTTTATTTATAATATTGTCCTTGCATTCTCTATTATATTAAAAATACAGCAATGAGTAAATTATAACACGCGAGTACACGTCTCAAAAATTAAAACTGATGGTATAAGATGTATGAAGTTTTATACGTTATAATATGAACGATTTAACAATTTCTAGCTTGAAAGATAAATCATTGGATTCTGGACAGGCATTTGTGTTAAATCAAGCGTTTCATTTGCAGTTGCTGACAATTAATGAAATTATCGCGAATGTATTCTGAAACATTTAGGTTAATTACTGTCGGAATTGTTTCTTTCTATACCGATTATTGCTATTTTATTTTCTTATTTATTATTCGATTATTTTATATAATCTGTTGCTCATTTTTTGTCATTTTCCTTTTTGATTAGCCAATAAGAGAAATAACAATTAAAGTAATTTAAATCGACCTGACTGGCAATATATATAACGTCTTTCCGATATGAACATTGATAAGAGAAATGTTATACTCAGTTCGTTCAAATTCGAGCTGTCGGAAGTAGCTGTAATAAAGCTTTATCTTAAATTTTTAACTATTCGCAAGCAACGCAGGCGATCGCGAATACATACGCGTTTCCGCGAGCGGAGGATGAGAGAACGGGCAACGAAAAGTTTTCCGGTTAGATGTTTTTCCTCTCCCTCTGAGCATAGAGGCTGGAGAAAGGGAGGGGGGGTAGTCGGCTACTCGCCTCGAGAAACAACGAGAACGGCAAACAAAGGACCTCGGGCTAGGTACATTATGTCCTCTCGAACTCATAAGAAAACGAGACTTCGAAATAGTAATGATATTATGTTTGCGCCGCTTTTCTCCCGGCGAAAAGGAGCCGTGGTGGATCCAGGAGTGAGAGAGAGCGCGAGAGAGAGGAGGATGTTGGAAGAGGAAAAGAGAGAATCGGCTACCGCGACAAGGAGAGAGCAAGGAGGGGGAGTCGGTGGGATTGAAGGGAAAACGCGTAGACAGCCAGGACGGTCGCAGGACGAGGAGGGTGCGGAATCCTCCGACGTCACGGGAGGCTGAGGCGTAATATCCCGAGTAAAACTTTTCACTCAACGCGAGAATAGGAGGGGTGGGGTTGGGCGGAGGCGCACGATGTACGGGGTGAGGTGAGGGAGGAACGGGGGTCGGACGACTATAAGTACGAAGAATGTAATGTCCTCCTCTACCGCGCTAGTATCCGCTATACCTTTCACCGGTTTTCATTCGCAGACATTTCCGATGGAATAATGAGAATAAGGGAATTGGGAAGAAAGACCGCGAGATATGTCGCGGACTTTATTGATGCTAAAAATAGGCTTGCGTGAACGGGAGAATAAAAGCAACGTAAACAACGTTAATCGATTGAATCGATGGACATGCTCTATTGCTTCTCGAAGATAAACTGTCGCATGCTGTCGCGTATATAATTTTAATTTCATGTTGGCTGTTTTTGCTGAAATTTTCCAAGTTAAAGCATAAAAACTCGACGGATATTTACTTTTCTACGCGTGAAAGAATAAATTGTAATTTTCTTTTTTACCGTTTAACTCGGCTTAATAATTAAGCGCGTGTGAAGGCATGTATGCGTATATGTATGTTTATTCAATCCGAAATCAATGTCCTTGCGCGATTTCCTCGGTAACTGAAACGTTCGCCGCGATAGTGATTCTTTGCGACGATTACTCTTCGATGGCGGGGAAAACGCGGGGCCGGCAAAAAGCGAAAAGAAACCGAGTGATCTCGCGTGGCGATGGTGGGAGTCCCGTGGTGACCGTTCTATAAAGGATACCGTGAGAATTGGAACTGCCTATGTGCCGCGGCGACACTGGGTTGAGGATCGTACTCTCGGCTTAGGCTAACCATGACAAAAAACTCACCTTCGTTATGCAACACGGGTATCGTAATATAATGGTTAAAATTGCCGTAAATGGCGGTGCCCTATACGCGCATTGCACACATAAGCCAATGCGAAAATGTCGTTGTTTCAAGAACTCGTATACATAATTGAGATTGTTGAGCGATGATAACGTATGATTGCGCCAATCGAAATGGGGAAGTAAAATGACACTGGCGTATGCGAACGTAAAATCTGAATTTTCAGATTTATGTACGGTTTCACATGTCTCAATAGGTGAAGCTATTATAGTTTCTAAAGAAATTTTGTGTTATATAGTTCGTTATATTAGCAAATGGATGAAATTAATATATAATAATATATATATGAAAAGTAATATATGAAATAATATATGAACAAAATGCAAATAGTGGATGTTCGACTGTCGTCAGTGTGCGGAGCATTTCGCAAATATAAAAACAACAGTCGTCGCTAAATGTCCACTAATGTGGGAGAACTATGTCAGCATCGTGACCAATTATGTCGGATTCGACACAAAATCACATTACCGGACCCGTGAGAATTATACACCTCGCTATGTTACTTTATACCTGGGGATGTATAATTGTTTCTTTATGAAATCTCGGTAGATATTTATGATGAAAGTGCATTTGATTTAACAACAAAAAAATTAATAAAAAGCCCACAAAATTTCGAAAAATGTAATAAGCTATTATTTGCAGTAGATTATAATTAAGGTATGTGGCAACATACTTTAACTACTATAATTACAATTTTCTAAGCTTTAGTAATTTTGGAATTTGCACTTATTATTTTAAACGGATCTTGCGATATTTTTCATTTTCTAATTAATTTCTGATAAATATTCGCTGCGCTTCCAACGTACCGATCCAATGACGATACTGCATAACAATGCAAGATTGCAGCGCACATATGCAAGTGCGCGCTGCTGCTTCGCTAATGATGAGCGTACGCGCTCGAGCAACCGCGCGGCGAGTAATTGAGTAAGCCATTGCGAAGCGTGAAATGCTCAATCGTAAGTAAATTACAGGGCCTGGGTTATTGAATAACATTGTACATAAACGTAATGAATAATTACCAGGCAATTATGCCGATGTGTATAACACTATCCCGCTCACGATACACAAGTAAGCGTATCGGACGCGTGTGCGTACACATTGGCCGAACATTTTTCCGTCTTACCCGACAAAACACGACCTGACACCGCGGGCACTAATAGCCGGGAACAAGGAGTCTGCAATTGGCAAGGGAATTATGCTTCTTTACTCGAGTTCCGACTGTAAGGAGTTTCCTACGGCGTTACTCAACCCTGATGAGGCAAGTTTTCCTTGTTCGCGATCGTATCAATACAGCTATAATTATATTGAATACAAAATATGCAATAAAAAAAAGAGAAAATACAGGAAATATTTTATAGTTATTAATCTATGATGTTACTATAATAAAAACATCGCGAATAATATTACTCGATGTAAGCATACGTCGCATTATTTGATTCTACTTTCGGTGTATTTAATTGCGGCGACGTGCCATCGCACAAGTATCGATCGCCGCAAAATCAGCGTTATATAAGCTCGTTTTGGGTACCATAATTATAATAATAATGAATGCACGCGCACAACACATATAGATATGTTACGAAGCAGAAGACCGTAGTACCGTTAATAGGTGGAAACGAATCGCGGCGCAGCTGCCGCGCGGGAGACGCACCGGCGTAATGCATGCCGACTGATGCCCTCTTCGATTTTAATTGCGACCGACCGGTGACCGTGAGGACGAGAACGTCCGTTTATCCATCTCCTTTCCGATGCGTTCCTCGCAACGGGATTCGACATTCGACTTAGGAAACAGTTCGCCCGCCTTCTCTCTTTCCTCGGCCACCTTGACAATTTCACCGTGGTTCTTTCTCCGCGGCATGATCCCGCGGCAATTGAAGTTAAATGGCGATTTTCTAGAAAGTGGCCGGTAATAAATTTGCTCTGCTAATTGTTAAGTACGCGGCGACTTCTTGCGCGTAGCCGCGAAGCCGGGAACTACGTCTTACGCAATCCCCATCAGCTCTTGTATATCGCTGCGTTTGCAGACAGCATCACGACGCTATTCGATAAATATCGTTATTTTCTCTCAACGTATGTTGAGATGTTGGTCTATATAAAAACATTGTCTTACAATTAGTGGCATAAAGAACTTTGTTCGCTAAAAATCTGTTTGATTTATAAAATTGTACATGAGATAATGCAACAATCTTGAGTATTTGATATTCAGAATCAATCTTTACACATTGATTTTTTTTTTTTTTTTTAAACATTTCGTACTTGAGCGGATCTTTTCAATAGCTGGTACGATTTGTCAAACAACTTCTGATGCCCACCTATATTGGTGATAGCAAGCGTCACGCCTCGTTGAGGAAATGACGCGTCAGACTATCGCAAAGAACGCATCGACAACGTTGGAATGCGCATTATAGATAGAATAGGCAAGATAACGGCTAGGGAGATTGTCCTTATATATATATATATATATATATATATATATATATATAAGAATTAATCGATGTTAAATATATAAAGATTTTATTTACCTACTTTAGTAACGTCTTTCTCTTAATGAATTCTCATTTGTGTATGCAATCAACATAAAGATCACATTAAGCAAGCATCATTAATATCGAATATAATAAGAGTAATAACGGTATCGCGAATATACATAGGAAATGCTTCCGTGTATTATATAAATGTTTAATATACAACATACATTAATATTCATTAATATTATTCATTAATATTATACTGTAAGCATATGTAGTTCCTTGTTGCAAAGTTTTAAATGCATAAAATACAGAGCTGATTCTGCCATCTTCAGGAAGACAATTCAACTGCTTGAATTGGAGGATGTAGTATCTAAAAATTAATGGACTCAACAGAATAATGTGCCATCGTATGATTACAATTCTCTCTTTTTTTCTTTTTTTCTACAAACTTTCAGGAACATTAATCTAACTAATAATAAAGATAAAATAGCAAAACATACGTAGCCATAGAAAATAGATATTAGTAAGAAGAGTACAATTAAAATATGCGATATGAAATCTTAAAATAAATAAATATATAGTCATATATGTATATTAACTTAATGAAGAAAATAATTCTCCTATTGATAGTTTGCGAAACAAACACAGAGCTGTTCACCGACAGGCGAAGATGATACTGACCCTGCAACTTCTTCGCGACACGCTCGCGACTACCTACTACTACGTCGCGAAAGAAATTGCTCTGGCTAAGCGGCTGCATAAAGAATGCAATTAAGCGAATCATGTATTGTAATTAACGGCCATTCTCTTCTTTTAGCCGATGCGCTTCTCGTCAGGTGCGTGCAGACGCGCACACTCGAACAGACATAATCCGCTCTCTTCTTCTTCTTCTTCTTCTTCTCCCGTTACACCGCTCGTCTATCCCTTCCACGAGTGATGCGAGTCAGCTGTTAGCGTAAGCATCGCGCGAATTAATAAGTTAGTTTAAAAATAAAAGCGCGAGAAAGAGAGAGAGAGAGAGAGTGAGAGAGAGAGAGAGAGAGAGAGAGAGAGAGAGAGAGAGAGAGAGAGAGAGAGAGAGAGAGAGAGAGAGAGACGAGACGAGACGAGAAGATATTATCATAGATTAAAGATAAACGCATTTTGTCGATGTTTTGCTTCATTGCCACATAGAAAAATGATAAAAAAAAATTTCTTATAATAATACTTATTTTAATAATATTTTAATAATGTATTAAATAATAATCTGCCTAAAGTGATTTGACAATTATTACATCGCTTCAAACAATGATACAACGTAAGATATTATGTGCATTTTTTTTAGAATTCTCGCATTAACTTTTCTACTACTTCTACTGTCAACTGGAAAAGTTGGGAAAAACATTTAACACGAAAGTTAAATTCATCGAAATTATATCGTTTTCCGCGAGTTTCGATCTCCATTTGGGATGCAAGCGGGCATTATATTCACCGCGATGCTGCTGCATCATCGGTTATAATTCCAGTAACAACAACATAATCACAATAATCCATCAGCCGTTGTCGCCGTCAGACGGGGTGCGCGATCTTTCTACGTTCGATTCGCGGGACTCAAAATGCCAATTAAAACAAATAAGCCGGTCGTTATTCCTCTCGAGTCGAGTCGGATCGACAATGTCGATTCAAATTCCTCGCGAGGACAATCACACACGTTTAAATGGCGAGTTTAAATATACCGAGAAAGGTGCGGTCACCACATATTTTCTTAAACAATGTTAGCTTTTTTGTTTTTCTTTTGTTTTATTCGCAACAAAATCGGCGTACGTCGCTTTACATGATTCTTTGAAATGTTGAATGAGATAAAGACATGACAGCACTGGTAGTTAGATCACATTACAATCGTATAATGTATTTTTAAAGCTTTATCATAAGTTATTAATGAAGAAAGTATAATTGGAACTAGTAATGAGCGAGGATAAAACAATAGAAAGATCTTCAGCTTTGTATTCTCTTATGTGATATGAGCGTATTAAAGGTAGATCGGAGGAGGCCAAATGACTAATTGACAGGGACGATTGCCAATCAGAACAGATCGAGGAAGCCGAAAGTTGACTCGCGTCGGTCGCAAATTCAATTAAAAGTTGCGGTTATTAGGTTGGACAATGAGTCCCCGGAGTCTGAGCGCTCGACGATAAAGGAGCTGGGATCCGCGCCGCGGAGAAAAAAGGACGAAACGTAAAACTGATGGGGTCCTTGCTGATTCCGCTCGGCTGCCACCTTGATTAAGCTCTTCGCGACGCTTCGAGAAAATATAATGACTTCTTTGCTCTGCAAACGCCGTCGAATGAATTCCCGTCCCCTTCAGCTCTGACTCGCCCCCACCCAATAGAAGACACACACCCACCACCGGTAAATCAGCCGCACGGATGTGGCGGGAAGAAAGCGGCAGTTTTCTTCATTCTCTTTCTTTTGCACGGCGACATCCTGCCAGCCAGAAATCAGTTAATTGTCACGTGGTAATTGTCAATGCGCGTTTATTTTCTAACTACAGCATAGCACTATTTTTTTTCAATTTTAAACGTGATTCGATTAGTTTTGTCTATTTTTGAAAATACATGAATCTTTTCGCATACCTATTGTATACGTACGATATATCACGTTAAGAAGAATATGCCGAAGTGGGATTAAATTCTATATTTATAGTGTAGTGTTAAAAGCTATTGTGCTTCTTATAAAAATGTTCAAAGAAATATTTAAAAAGCAAACGTTTAAAATTCGAGAATAACGCAAAGGATTAAAAGAATATGTCATATGTCATATTATAAGTAGACAAAGTTTGTAATTTTTTATTTATTATTATAATTTTTTTTGAGTATGCAACATTATTTTCTTTAAAAAGAATATATCAAAATATTTTTTATTTCTTATTATGTTTTTTAGCTTGATAATAAAAGCTTTTCTGCTTGTTATAACGCGTCCTAATGAATATGTTGAAGAAGCACAATTCTCGTGTTATTATCATTCTTAAACATTTAGGAGCTTGGCAGCTAATTGGTCTGATCGTTCGTTAATCGTTTTTTTATACAAACTAAGAAATCTTGCCACCGATATTCTGCAGTGCAAAAGTCTCACGGATGATTCGTATAATTTTCGCAGGATGCTAGAAAAAGTTGAAAACCGCGTTGGGGCAATCAATCATCTGGATCAAGAAAACGGACGAAGGAGCGCTTACGCGCCGCGCTTCTTATTATGATAATCGGCGGCTTAATTAAGACCTTACGGTATAACGCGCCCGGATAAGAGGCAGTCACGGGATAGGTCTAAACAGCGCTACGGGAATGGCCTCCCCGAATTGCTCGTGGTCGGCAATCTTGGTCGGAGTCTCGGGGCTGAGATTAAGGGAATAAATATCCAGGCCCGATAATTGTATTGGTAGTTTCAGTAACTAATGATCTAAAAGTCGTTAGCACAGCCGATCGTGAAGGGTGTTACGAGCCTTATACTTTGGCACTCGGGTAGCTATATGTACGGGGTGCAGCAAAGGGTTTCCGGCGCTCCCGGCGAAAATGAAACCAAGACTTACGTACATTTATCGACGCACGACCAATTTGAGGTTTGCACGATGGTAATTCACGATTGGTCGATCGACAAGCGTGGTAAATTGGCCGAAAGAGATGTATTATCATATATCCATAGATGAAGATAGAAGATAAAGATTGGCACTCATCATAATACAGATAATGCGAAAGAACTATATATTTCGGATTTACATACAGTTTGTCCAAGAAATGCCATGATTAAAGATTTTATTATAAATAATATACTGCAATCAATTAATTTGATTAATACTGAATATACTTAGAAACATAGTAATATGAGTAGTAATTTAAACGTGATAATTTAAAGCTTTGTAACTTGTAATAAAACAATTTTCCTACATTTATTTTTATAAAGATTTGATACAATAATCTATATTATCAAATTCAATTAATATCGAAATAGAGAATAACAGAAATGTTACGAGTATACATGCAATTGCATTACGAGCTCGTAAGAACTGGAAATTCTATGCGTTTTATCTTGAAGATAATTCGCGTAGGAGTGTAATAGAAGCACCCATAATTTTCACGAGCATCGTATTGATTCAAATGTTTACGACAAAAATATCGACATTGTACGCGGTAAGAATCCTCCATCAAGATCTTCCGACGTCAAAGAGGGAGAGCGACATAGGGTTGGGAACATAATTTTTACGCATCCCGCTCGAAAAGTGCGCATGCATCGGCAAGTCGAAGTGATAAATAATGCGAAAGTGAAGCCTCTGCATATACGTGAACGCGTTGCGTTCTCAGTGCGAGAGTACGGCGCGACTTACGAGGATGCAACTTCTGCCGGCGCGCTCGGTGCTAGATTCTGTGCTCAGCAGGACGTCCAACAGATATTTCCATGGCGGTGCAATCGTAATGGTGCGTCTCCACCTGAGAGTAAGAACTCTCGAGAGCAAAAAGAAAGAGAGAGAGAGAGATACTCTCGAGAGTCTCTTTCTCTTTCTCTCTTTTTGCTCTCGAGAGTTCTTACTCGCAGGTGGACACGCACCTTAATAGAGACGCGACTTGAACAATGTATTAAGTGAGCGCAATATACTGTAACCACATTTAATCCGCTTTTAATTGAAAACTTACTATGCCTGAGCAGTCGCATCGCCCGACGGTAGAAAGTTAAAAAGACTCGCACATAGTGCAAATTCTACCATCTAGTTTCTACAATCAGTTCCTTATTTCCCGTTATATCATATGAATCATGGTATGATAAATAAATATATGATTCTTAAAAGTAAAAGTAAAAGTAATATGCGAACAGCAATTATATACGTAAAAAAAAAGTGTTTACGTGAGTCAGCAAGCGCGTACGTGTCAGCGATGCGTCGTTATCGCTGTTATCAGCCGTAGCGCGCGCGAAATGTTTCTATCTCATCAGAAAGTAAAGAAAACTGAAATGATAGGAAAAACAAACCGGGTCGCGCAGATACGAGATGCACTTTTAATACGGACGATCCGCCAGCGCAGACAGATTTGATGCATCGGTGGATATAAGTAGCCGCGAGTTCTCACTTCATTTATCAAGGAACTGGCCCACCTGTCGTCGCCTCGCTGCCTCCATTCACCGGCGCGGCGGCGGCGGCGGCCGCGAAGCGTTCGCCCGACAGACCGTGCATCTCGATGCATCTGGTCGGTGCGCGCAAGCACGTGCATTAGATACTCGCGGATTGCACAACGGTTACGGCGTGCGAAAGGTGCGCGATACGATAAAATACGAGCGAGTGATTTAACGGATGATCTCAGCTCGCACCGTGTCTGATAAGATTCGCGATATTTTTCATCGGGCTTCGCCGCTTGTCGAGGAGAATCACCAGGAATTTATGACTCCGCATACGTCGTCCGTAATTATACGATCGTAATAAGTGCCTCGAACGAGGCAACTTTCGCAACATGCATAAAGGCAAGATGAGGCGAGGACCGTCGATAGAGTAAATACAATCGCAAAAATTATTCAAATTCCGATAAGAAATACTTTTATTTAGATAACAGATCCGAGTATTACACACGCGAAATGACGTCGATAGTGTAACGAATAACAAACACAAGATCTAAAGAAAGGAATAATACGACGCGGCGCGTCGCAAATTATCAGCGTATCGACGTCCGGCGTAACGATCGGCCCCGATATAACGAGGAGTCTTGACGGGTTTCGCCTTCCGGGACACTCGAGTCCAACATCGGTACGTACGGTCCGAAAAACCGATTCGTATCCGAAGGATACGCGGGAGAGACAGAGAGAAGAGGACGACGATAGAAGGAGAGGAGGGGCGAGAGAGTGCAGTCGGCGGCTGCGTAAATTATCTCGGCGGTGTGTATTTACCCGGAGATTTACAAGCGGGCAGCGCGCATTTGATTTACACGCCCGTGCGCCCGTAGCCACGGCTGAAACGGCTAAAAGGGTTCTCGAGGTGAAATATGCAACAGGATGCGCCAGGACCCCTCGGACGTATCGTCCGAGCGCGTCGTCGCGCTCGCTGCGTTCGTAGCTCGCGTGCGTCTGTGTACATCTGCACGCATGCTGTCAATGATGAGCCGTCCTTCGTTACCAATGTAACGAATCTATCCCGCCGAGATCTAGAAGTACATTTGCGTGAAGGCCGTGGCACGCAAAAGAACAGCAGTAAGACGTAAGCAGTAACGAAATCTATTTTTGAATTCACTATCGCTTACGTTATCGCTTATGTTTTAAGTTCTTGACTGTGATTGGCTGATTTGCTTACTGCTAATGTTTTACTGCTTTAGTTTTTGTGTGTGCCGCACGGCATTAAGAGGTGGCAGAAGGTATGTCGTTGACACGATAAGATTGGAGAGTATGCTTGGAATAGAAAAATAATACGCTAAATACTATCTTTGCACGGGATTCTTGGAACTTTCTTTATCGGAATATCTATAATGAAATCTTTCTGATATATATATTTACATATCTTGTTATTTTAGAATCGTAAATATCCCTTATTTGCACCGTATGAAATATTTTTTTACGTATACCAACTTTTTCGTCTGATATTTCTGAATTGCACAAGCAACTAGAAGTAAATTAATTAATCATTCTAATAAACTAATAAATAATATAAATAAATACATAAATAAATGTAGCACGCGGGTAAAAATCGAAACAGCAGAAATACCGAACGTCTTTCGACTATACAGTCCGCGTCGCTGATCCATAATCAATCCGCCGGAACCGCGGTGGGCGTTCTCACCGAAAGGATACTTTTCGCCGGTCCGAGCGAGCGAAAGAAAGGATCAGCGCGTGGATGCCGGCTTCGAGATGCAGCGCGAGAAGACCGGTAAACGACGACCGTTCATACATCGGCCGGGCTATGAATCGTCGGAGCGTGAGATCGTAAAGTCGTCCTTATCATAGTCTGCATCTTAATGCAGAATAGCCCGTACGTTACGTGTAACGTTGAGCGTACGTTACCGTGCGGTGTTACTTTGCGTGTACTTCCACATAGACACGGTTGCCGAGCGGCGCGGCCGGCGGCGTATACGTTATGGCGTTTCGCGGGGATGAAGAAGAGGCAGGCTCGCGCAAGGAAGAGAAATCTCGGAACGAGGAAGAGATGGAGGAAGAGGAAGGAGAAGCGGACCATATGCAGAGCTGGGCAGGCCGGGGCACAGGTGTCCGACGCTTCAAACAACATCTTTATGCCCCGCTCTTAACCCTAACCAGCTCGCGCGCTCTCTCTTGTGATATAATATATTTCTTCGGTGTATATACGCGCATGCACATCGGCGTATCCGTTATTTAATGCGTTATTTGTATGTTTATGTGTCTAGAATTGTTGAATAGTTTCTTAGAGTGGGTTGCTTCCGTCATTTGAATATTAGAAATCTGAACTGGATCGGAAAAAACGATAGCGGTTTGGAGACAGGTTTTTTCTTATTTACGTTGGATAAATTGTACAGTATTGATCATTAATTTGAAGATTTGCTATAAGAAACCATTGTTTGTTGAAACTTGAATTTTAGATAATTAGACATCGCGACAAATTTGTTTAATTGAAATTAAACGAGAAGCAAAGTTTGGAATATATTTTTTATGACTTGATTAGTTGTGGGATTATGTATGAAGTGACAGGTACTAGATGCAAATGCTCTCAACATAGATATTTAACACTGTGATAGTCTATAATCTAATTTTTATTGTTTCCTTCTAGACACATTTTTCATTTTTATGATCCAATTACAACATGTAAATATCGTCATCCATTTTAATTTCTATTATGTTAACGAATATACTGTTTTCCGGTTTAACACGAAATAATATAATATGATAAGCTTACGATTCATAAATTAGAGAACACATTAGAACGGTGTTGCATGTTTAAAAACATACGGAAATAATTACCGAGAATATTTACTTACTTACAGTAGATGGCATACGTATAGATAAAATAGTCATAGCGTAGCGCCGTGGCGCTAATAGCTCCATGTAATTATTCCGTAACACGAGGACGCGACGATCGCTAAACAACCAGTCGACAACCTCGCAATTATCCCCGCTGATTTGAGATCCGCGCGATCATTGCCTCGAGCGCGCGCGACTATGGGTGCGTTCCATTTATCGCTCGCAACGCTCGTGGAATCATTTCATCCTTGTTGTTTGTCAAATGTTAAACAAGGACGAAATGATGCTCGCGAGCGTTGTGAACGATAAGTGGAACCCAGCCTATATATACATATAGGTAATAAATTCCTACCCTGCTCATATTAATGGGATATCAATAGTCTGGAGAGTTTTCTGTTCACAGAATATCGGTTAACAGTTTAGTGACGATTCTAACATTTATCCACGTAATTAATCTATTTATTTAACTATATATTAATTAATTGATAAATTAATAGATATAACACGCAATTTGTAGCGTTAGAAAAATATGCATCGTCAAAATTTTTTAAAATAATTTTTTTGATCCCCGGCTTTGTTATCCTACCGTCTCAGAATAACAATTCGCGGACGATCGACGTTGCCCGCGTTCCTCCTTAGTTCCCGTCTAGATTCCAGAAACAATTCCCATCATATGCCGCCTCGTCGTGCCGTCGCCGTCTCCGGGGATTCCAAAAAAGCGTGCTCGTCATCATCGCATATCCCGACGATAGCGCATTCAAATAAAGGCGAGGCCGGTTCGCTCTCCGAGTGAGCTGGTGACAAGGCCCTGACGCTACCCGCTTTTGATGTCGCCGCCGTTGTCGGCACATCTGATTAGCATCCTCCTTCTTCTTCCGTCGCCTGCTCTACCTCGCTTCACTTCCCCTTTCGTCACATGGAACACCGACGTTGAGCGGAAAGAACGGCGGCGCAGCGGATCGCGGTGAATATCAGGAGAGAGGGGAAACGTAGAAGGGAGTCCGCGTCGTCCGCGATGTCACTCTGGACCGCGTTGACTGAGCCTCGTCCTTTTCCTCCGTCCGTCCATCTAACTCGTCTCTAGCCTTTCCTTCGATGGCAGAGAAGACGAGCGAGAAACAAGAGGGAGACGAGGGGAAAGCGCGCCGCTCTGAGTTATTCCTGCCAGTGACTCTCTCTTCCTCTCTTTCTCTCTCTTTCTTTCTTCCTGTCTCTTTCTCGACTTGAGCCGCGGCGACATCATTTAAATGTTTCTTTGCGAAGCGCGTCCGCGTGTTTTTAGTTCCCTCATCTCTAAGAAGCCACGGCCCTGGACGACCAGGGGACGACGAGAGCAGTCTAGAGATTGAGCTGGTATGAAACGAGTGCGTGGAACAGGACTAGTTTTCTTCGACATTCTTAGAGATTTTCCAGGAAGGAAATTAAAGCAGTGTCGATCGCAGAAAACAACAATTATCTGTCTCTGTTTTTGGATCGGATAAATTACATATCACTGTCGGAGTATACCCTACCGATTCATAATTACCGTAATAATATATACGTTCAAATGATATCATAGAAATATTTAAGAGAGACGTTCTTGTCTCTCAGATTTTCTCTACGCATTCTTTAAACCTTAGATTTCGCTGTATTGCGTGCAAGTCTCTGCCTGGTACAGTAACGCCGTCAGCAATGACATTGCATTCCGCGTGCTCTCGTATCGATGGCCGAGGGAAATGAGAGGGGATACGTTTATATATATAAGAGCGTCTTCGGTAATTGTCATTTCTGGCCAGCTTGACATACCTACCGCACCCCGCACAGCCCTCATTCTTCTCATAATAATATGCGATCGCGACAGAGCGGTGTTCTCTGTGTACCGTGACTTCGACGGAGTTCCTATCGAGGGCCCGGTACGCCTAATAAAACGATCGTCGTTTATCGTGCAATTATGCCGTCTCATTAATCCACCGGCAATTATGTTCCCTCCACCCTTTCCCGACCATCTCTCTTTCTCTCTTTCTCTCTCTCTCTCTCTCTCTCTCTCTCTCTCTCACACACACACACACACACACACACACACACACACACACACACACACACACTCTGTGCCTTCAACCATCTCGCATTACCGCATATCCCTCTCTTCGCTCGGACTTCTGGCCCGACCTATCGCTCATCTTGCTTCTTTCTTCCGCGGCGCGGCCGAGAAACCTACGCGGGTGGGAGAGCAGCGGCAGAGTCTTATCCGCCAGTTTCATAACTTATGAACGTCGGCGTGCACATGCAGCAATGCTGCGACAAGCGCCGACGTCGTTCCTCTCATCGTCGGAAGCGGCAATTACACCCTACTTGGAACCAAAGGACTCGTTCGGCCGCTCTTTTTTTCCCCGATCGCCGCTACTCCGGGACCGGGAAGAAATCGAGGCAAAGATATGGTCGGCGACAAATCGTTGATGAATATTTTTCGAGGTGCGCGGTGAGAGACTCTCGTCAATACCGCGAGCGGTTTATGAAGTATTTCTTATTAAGAGGATTTAATCCATATGCATTTTTAAGCTCCCGTTTGTTCATAATTGTAAATTTTTATAAAATGTATACATGTATACACACATCATGGTACGCGCAAACTAGTTTTAGATATATTTCCAAAATTCCTATTGCTTTCTAGGCAATTAAGCAGATTAAATTTTCTAAACGTGCGATAAATCCAGACGCTTTTAATCATAGTGTAACATTAAATTTAATTTATTATATGTTTTTTTTAAATCATACAAACTTGCAACACAATGCAGAATTTCTTCGAATGGGGAAGAACGGCGGAAAGATCGGAACAGAAGAATAAGGATCAATGAGAGAGTCTCAAAAGCGGTCTTTTATGATTAAAAAAAAAATATCCATCAGGATGGCGATGACGCTTCGGCATCAGCGTTCCTTCTACCGCGGCAGCAACGGTCGATGGCAGAATAACGTCAGTCGGCGGCGCTTTTGCCACGATGTAGATTTGTTTGCATTTAAAAATCAAATTGACCGCACTCCTTTCACTTCGCTACCCTCGCCCTTTTCTCGGTAGGACGTGGTGCCGGAGGTTGGTATGCGTTAACTCTACTGCGATGAAACACAGAAATACTCTCCGTTTCTCTCTGGCTACTCTCTTTGCCAGACAATCTTTCCCTCTCTCATTCTCTCTTTCCGTGCTCTCAGTTGGGGACAATGCACGCCAGTTTTTGCGTCGTTTGCTTCCACGGAGACGGACGATGGATCTGCCGGCAGCTCCACCGCTTCCCCTCCTCCGTTTTCCTCCATCCGCCCGTCCGCGGTTCTCTTCTTCTCCTTCTTCTTCCTTTCTTCGTCCGCGACATCGATCCTTTCTCTCCTTCTTTCCGCGACGTCTTCCTCGCCCTACTCGCCTCGCGGCTTCTCTTTTTCCTACCTTGAATCCGGGAGAGGACTCCTCGGTTCGGGCTCAACCCCTCGCATACAATGAAACCGAAAATCTCCGCGGCACTCGGGGAATGCGGCACATGATTACCTACATCGAAACGAAGAACCGACCGGCAAGAAGAAGCGCCGCGCTTTCTCTCTTTCTCTCTTGTTCCTCTCCTCGTCTCTTCTTCGCCTCACGAAAAACACCGCGATACTTCCACCTCGCGAAGCGAACGGTCACAGCGCGAATCGCGGGTTCCACGATCAAACATTGTTTCAAAAAGATCTGTTCCCAAAGATTACTATGAGAATATTATAAAAAATTTGTTTGTATAATAACCATACTTATTACAAAAAAAGTACGTTCATGATATGGTAGGCATATAGTTTAATAAAGAATTCTTTTGTACTACTTGGCAAGTTTGAATTATCTCGCAATGAGCTTTGACGCAATGACGTTCCGAATATTAAAACCTAGCATTAAAGCCGCATGACCAGACTGGAACAGATGAAATGAATCGTCAAAAATCTATCGTCATTCACGTCAACGGTACAGACGTTGGGTGCGGCGATCAAACACGCGACATCTCTGCTGTCTCGTGACTATGAACCGTTACGATCGTAAAAGATCGATCGGGTTGATCTACGATCATCCGAGATCACGAATTGATTGAAACAACCTACTGCAGCTTAGAGAGAAAAATTTTGCAACGTAGAATATTAACGTTCTTTTATTTTGTATCATAACGTATTATTATATAAATTTAATTCGTGCATTAATATTGCATCAATACATAAATGTCATTCAGTTACTTCATTTTTTTAAATTATTGCATTATACTTATTTATTGCACGCAGTGTACTTTCATGTCTAGATATTTTCAATTCGCTAGTACATTCTTAATATTCAACAGGTTCAATTTCTTCTACAAGAAATGTTACCTTGACTAAACATTTTTTTAATGACACACCAGTAAATCGATGAAGGTTCTCAGTGAAGGCCCGTGATGTTCGTCGCTCAAGGAGACTGTGCAGTAGCGCAATTATGCACTCGGCAGACTCTTACTCCGCAGAAAAAGATGACGGATGCATCAGCTTACGCGAAACAATCCGCTTAAGCAGGCAGGAGATATAAATTTCAAATTTCGCCGCACCGCGCACTGGGATTTTTGCCGGAATTTCGTTGACTTAATTTCATATCCAATTAGATTGTATCGGGTTACATCCGCGTGCAAAAAACCCCGTCCATCCGCTTTCAATTGTTCCTCTTTTCAAATATGCATTGAACAATTTATTATCACAAGATAATTTGCGTCTTATTTAAATTCAAAGTATTATCTATATACTCTATACTCTATAGTCTATATACTAAACATAAATATCATATAACAAATATTAAACATATGATTATATTTCAAATGCAGAAGTATATTTAATTTCGGAACTTTGTGGTTGATATGTGTGAGAAGAAGTTATCATCTCAAATCAAAGAAATATGATTATGCCCGTATCAGACTATACGGATTGGGATTGAGATTGGATTGAAATTTGACCAATCAGAGCAAAGTTTACTAAACTTGAGATCAGTTTTCTCTGCTCTGATTGATTAAATTTCAATCCAATCTCAATCCCAATCCGTAGTCTGATACGGGCTTAACGATGACGTAGGTATAAGGTTCGCTTAAAACGATTTTATCGATTTCATAATTAGTGCATTATTTGATACATGTGATCATATGTTAATTATAATATTTCTCAGATGCACAGAGAAGCATATATAATCTTTTCGCGTTATACATCAAAAAATTTTCTTATAGGAACAATCACGCTTTGTCGGTGCTTAAATCATAGATTGCATTTGCTGACGGATCTTATACATGAAAAGCCTAAAGAATATCGCTGGTCATGCTATCCGCATTGTTTCTCTCAGTATTGTGAATTAAATGCGCACATTAACCCTAGAATTGCATAGCGCGCGATTACGATCAGGTTAGAATCGCGCTAATTAAAGGTGTACGAGACGCAGTCGTGCGTTAAACAATTTATATGTATATTTAAACAAATAAGCATCGTATGCACAACATTTTGTTGCCGATTTCTCACGCTTACAATTTTCTCGAAGAAACTATCTACGCAAACTATTTGTAAGACTATAGTGATATACAATTAATCAAAATCGGAAACGCACACATATTTTCTAATCATAAAAATCAATTAATTATGGCAAAAATATCATAAAAGAATCTTTTGTTTCAATCCAAACGGTCGATAAATTAGCCCGAGTCGGAGGTCGACTTTCGTCTCTTTGCGAGTTATCGATTAACCAGGCAAGGCGATGAAAGAGTTCGATGAAATAATGATGGTACCAGGTCGATAAATAGTATGCCTCCGCGCCCTTCTCTCAAGGGTGGAGGAGCGGGGGAGGGGGAGGGCTATGGGGCCCTTCGGGGCCCGCGTTAATGCCGGCCGAGAGAAGACAGCTATCAAAAGCCCGTATTTAAATATTATCAATGAAATTACAGTGCTCACTGCTTGCACAGCCAGCTCGGTCATTACCGACTGGCAATTCGGCCTCTTTAATCGCCGTTGTCAATACTAATCGACATCGTCGTTATTTAATATGCTCCGTCCCATTTTTCTTTTACGGATCCACCGAACCACCCGTTGCTGCTTTTGCTCTTTCCTACAACAGTTCCTTGAGAACAGTCCAACTTGAGCGGAACAGATAGATTGATCGGCAATTACGTAACCCTTCTTTACGTTCAATACCGTTATAGATAATTAAGATTAATATGATACTTAACAAATGTACGGTACCACGTATATTTCAGATGTAAGAAAATTTATTCTTTACGTAACGTTACTTTGCTATAACGCTCTATAATTTACAATATTAATCTACTTCTAATTAACAAATTTACATTAAATAAGCATTTCGCTTATTGTGTCAGCTGACCGTATTATATAACAGAAATGCATAAACGTAACGGGGATGATGTCTGCCGTCGTTACGTATTTTCCGAGTTTCCAAATCCATCGTTCGCTGGATGCGCGCGTAATAATTGCGAGCTTGCAATTAGTAACCGGTACGGCAAATAATATCGGTGTTGCTATCTGCATTAAGTGCCATTACCATACCGGCGAACGGAGCAGCGATAGAAAGGAGTGGGAATAATTAAACCACTATGATCGCTATCTAAATAATTAGGACTTGGCGTGACTCTCTGCGTGCCGCTGTGTGTAACGTTCGTACGCGAACAGTCAGATCGTAGATTTCGCGAAGCGCGGGCATAATTAGGCGAGAGATATGAACGCGAAATCGGCGTATTTAAATCGCGCTGTTGCGAGGAAGCCTTGTGTCCGAGTCGCGCTCAAGCAGAACGAGTCTCGTCTGCTGACGATGAAGACATAACTCTTACGCGATATATATATCGAGGATAGGATATGTTAATTGTCATTTATCTTAAGAATAATTTTTTTTCTATATAGAATTAATAGATTCGTTAATCTTTTATAAATCAATCGGGAATAAAAATGAGTATTTAGACATTTGTGAATTTTACGAAGCACGCATGCAATTTTCAAAGCACAAGTATTGGCAATGCGATTAAATTGTTATTGGTAAATACTACTACACGGAGAGAATTTTCTCTTAAAATTTATCCTGAAATCAGGGTAGTTGTGGGACAACATGTACCACCAAGAATTTTATGTGAGCTATTCTGATTAATATCCACCATAATAAGAAATATTAATGTCTATTTTATTAAAATATAAAATATATTTGATTAATCTTACTAAAATATATCTGGGAAATTTTAATAATTTTTCAAAATTTACCAATCTGCATGGTAATTTTTATCACGTTGTTTGTAAAATGTCTTTTGTATATTTTTAAAATTCCTTGGTTGCCAAGTTGTCCCAAGTTTGTAGTAAATTTAAGGGTAAAATATAACAAAAAATTCTCTCCGTGTACTTAAAAATTATTTTGCCTTTCGGCACGACATCGACGTAAGTTTCATGAAATTTTTTTATTCGTTTATGTATTGTCCTTTACATTTTTCAGTAGTATTTCACACAATAGCATAAAATATATATATTTGTATTATATTATTTTATATTTTTCTGCATTATATTCTTTCGAAAAGTCTCCATCATTGAAAGTACAATTTAAATGGTGAAAATACTTTCTTTTTGCATGCTTCCTATACCGCGTCGAAATAGAGAAACGGGGTCAGAAGGCAGATACGTGTCGGCATTGTCAAAGAGTTTAGCCGCAAGACACGCGAATCAGAGATGCGATCTGATAAGAAGCGGAGCATCTCGGTATACCGCGTACGAGCCCCTGCTGTGTCCACGCACCTTAAAGCACCATTCTCACGTGCGGCGACATAAGCATAGGACCCACGTGCTCGAGATATTCTCGAGAGGCGGTCACTAAAGAACCACTATGTTAATATCTTAAATAATTGTATGGTATTATACTACATACACAGAAAATTATTGGCTTTTCTCTTAATAAATCGTCTGTTTAAACAATTGCAAATAGTAAAGATAAAATTGCTACTTAACTTTGACTATTGTTGACTCTAAAGTTACTTATCTATTAAGAAAGTAGCAGAGATGAATATCGCAATATGATTTATTCTGCATGTCTGACAACGCAGGTTTTTTTTACGAGATTAAGACAGAGGCAATTAATTTTTAGATGCCGTCGATAAAAATCTATTTTCTTCATATAAGTTACGTAAACGATTATATCGGATATCTAAGTACGATGTAGATTATGCCGTTATAACGAAACGTGAGTGTATGCCCCTTCGAAGTAAATAATTATTACCAAAGGACTGCGTTACGTCTTGGAAAGTTGCATTAATTTCGCTGCACCGTTCGATGATCCCGGCGGTCACGTTCGAGCAATATCGAATAAAGACTGTGATTATATACGATAGTTGATGACGAACCTAAGCCGACCTATCCCGCGCGAGTCGGCAGCTCCGAGCTCGAAACCAATCCGTATCGGTCCAGGCTGTGGGATTAATCGGTGTTTTGTTCTGCAGAGAAGTGCTTATTAAGGCCATGTGCCTTATTAAGCTTCACGGGCATGCAAACGCGGATAGGATCCGTGATGGTAGATCTGATCGCGAATGAAATGGCGGCCAGCCATTGTATCAAGCCGAGGAACGAGTTTTATTACAAGCAATCGCGACCGACGATAATTAAATTAATCACGCGGACAGTATCTAGGCCTTTAAGTCGTACCGTGAAATTCACGATAGGTATAATGTATAAATTCTTCCGATTAATTTTTATAAATTCGACATTTGTGCTATTAGCTCAGTATATTCAGTAAGTTTTTTATATAACGGAAAAATCAAAATTTACAAGTTGTATACAATATTCTTCAATGCTTTTTTTTTATTCATTATACCAGTATCGTACGCTCAATAATGCGCCAGTCTTATAACTTATTCTTATATTTTCTATTCAAACTTTTCAATAATTTTGATCAAAAGAATAAAATCTAAGCAGTTTTCAATTTCAACGGATTGCCATGTAATGCCGCGCATCTGTGCGCCCTCAACTGATATCTCTCACCATACTGACGTCCGCAGAAATTACACTTGTAAGGTTTCTCGCCGGTGTGTGTGTAAATGTGATTCGCGAGCTTCGTCTTCACGCTGAAGCGCAGCTTGCAGAAATCGCACTCGAATCGCTTTATGCCGGTATGCCAATATCGGTGCACCTTCAAACCCCAAGATCTTCTGTAGCTCTTGCCGCAATCTTCACACTTGTAGGGCCTGATACCTACAAATCGAAGAAAGTTGTTAATCTTTTTGTATTTTGCAGAATTCGAAAAACACATGAGGTTTCTAAAGTATCTCAAATCTTATAATAAAGTTCAAGAATTTGATTGAAAAATTAGACATCCTAAGTATAGTTCATATATTTGGCGTCAAATACAGAAGAGTTTCATTTTCGGTTTTTTAATTGTTTCTTTTTAACGTCTTGCAAATTATAAATCTTAACATTGTAGAAAGAAAATATTATATACATATATTTCTTATGTAATATGAAATATATTCTTTGAGAGAGAAATTGCATACATATGAATACATATAAATTATCTGCTAACTAATAATTACTAAGATATCTGTATGCAAAGTATTATAAATCACAGAAGTGCGACATTAATAACCGTAATATCTTCGAAGCTGCGGAAGAATGGATTTTTTAAACAGGTTGATAAGTAGCAAGTTGATTCGCGGCGGCAAGGAGTTTGCTTCCATACGTTCACCCCGGTTAGACAGAGGTTAATTAAAAGTCCGGAATACATTTCCGCCGCGGAACGCCCAGGTCGCGCGCGAGAAGCGCCAACATATGCGTACGTTAGGCAGGTTGAAAAATACGTTTATGCATGATCATTTGTACGCGTTGCGAACCAAGCTTCCGATTATCTCGAAAAATTCTTTTGTCCGCGGCGATCGTTTCGCAGAGTAAACGCTCCGCTGGATTTATATGAGAAGTTAATGGTCCTGCGGCTACGGCGCGCGATAAAGGAAAGGTGGAAAGGTAACAGAGATATAAATAGCGAGATCTCGTGCGGCAGAACGGTCTAATCCAGGCGGCAGACACCTTCGGCTTCCTCTGCCGGGCGCAAAGAAGTTGTGAGAATATTCACAAGCTCACCGTAATGCGCCAGTATGTGATGTTTCAGTGCGCCTTTCAGGTGGAAACGATGCTTGCAGATGTCGCACTCGAATCTTCTCACGCCGGTGTGCGTCAGCTTGTGCGTCTTCAGCACCGATGATCTCTTGAACTTCGCCGGGCAGAGATCGCAGGCGAAAGGCAAGTCCGCGGTATGGACGATCATGTGGGTCCGCAGACTGCTGGGCCTCAGGAAGCTTTTGCCACAGGTCGCGCATTCGTGGGGTCTCGCATTAATATGCATCAACTTATGATCGCGCAGCGATTGATAGCGTATCAATTTTTTCTTGCAGATGGAACACTTAAATCGTCTTCTGCCAAAATGTGCTTCAGATTCATGTTTCTTCAATGCATGCTGCGTCTGTAATAGTGATATCTAATTACTAATTGTTGGAATAAATAAACAGTTTGTAAGTGACACGCGAGAATTGTTTAGAGGATATTCGAAAGGTATCATCTGATCGTCTTCACATCTTTTAAAGTCGTTAAATGTTTTTTAGACTCTTTCGTTGATTAATTTTTTAATAGATTATTTCTATAGATTATAGATAGATTGATTGCAATTTGTCATGCAACGGAGTACATCTCTCATTAAGCACTCATTAGTCTGAATATAAAGTAAGCGCGTCTGTTTGTGCAGCAAAGAGTTCGAAAAGATTTGATATTAAGATCATTACATCTACGAATGGTTATTAGCATTAACTACCTGAAATTGGAGCTCGCATTGTCTGCACGCGAAAGGCTTCGGAATAAAATGCATATGCAGGTGATTCTCTAAGGTTGACGATCTTGATGGAAATGATAATTGCATTATTAGTAACAAGTATTATATAGCGACGAAGGCCATTTCAAGCCAGTAACGAAACAGTAATATTGGAGAATACGTTTCAAAATCGTAATAATATCTATATTTCGCGTTATAGAAAAAAGAATATGCAAGCGTGTGTGAATTAGTATAATGTTGATCGCGAATCTAATTCTAATTTAATTAAAATTAATGATGTGCAAAATATTTTATTAATACAAAAACATAATTGTTCTTCCATAAACAATGCAAGGCCAAAATAAGAGTTCCTATTATTCGGATACCTTTCATACCTAGAGAATTGCTTCCAGCAAAATCCGCATTGGAAAAGTTTTCCAAGGCTTTGTCCAATCATGTGAGTCTTGAACTCGACCTCGTTCGGAAATTCGATCCTGCCGACGTTGCACATTAAAAGCTTCCCTCTTGTCAGTGCCACGATGTATTCCTTTAAGTCAGTGTACTCGTCCATTTTTCTTTGCGAAAGTGAAACGCTTGCATTTCTTTGACAGTCCGATTCTGGGGTCTGTTCAGAATTTTCATGGCGCGATACATCTTCCGATGGTTTGTGCTTGACGTACTGTTCGATATCTAGCTCGTCGTTGGGTGAAAAATTTTCGATTTCATCCAGGATCTCGGCCTTTATTTTAATCTATAAAACAGAAAACAATTAATATTACACAATTTGCATATAAAGTTGTAATATGAGAAGATTTTCTCTAAGCTGATCTTTAACATTGTTTTTTAACATTTTGTATTAATGGAAATAGTAAAATATTTGTATCTGTATTTTGGCAATCTTTTGCGCATTTAACTTATTATAGTCATTGTAAAATCTTATTATACTATTGAACAACGCTTAAAAGCCGATAATATCATTTGGCATTAAATAAAACGTGAAATAAAAATAAGCAAACGAATTGTCATAATAACCTAAGGATAAATAGGTACGTACTGGGAGGCATACTTGGTGAGTTTTGCAAGGCTTACTGTAACCGATAAACTCCAGATCTTTCGTGTCAAACATAAGTTGATTCTGTCGCGAATTATCGCTGTTAGCGAAACTCTTACTTTCCATGACTTTTACGGAGTATATGCGTCGCTAGGAAAACCGCAAAATGTCGAAGGAAAATGTTACGCGATAACACAAAACTGCCGAAACAATCGAGCAACGAATATGCATTTCTTTGGAGAGAAAGTCTGCATCTTGGAAACATTATAAACAGACCAAAATAATATTTCCAAGACACTTCTAAAAAGGATTTCTACGAAACACGACATATCCGATATAAAAGTGCTATAAAAGTGCTTCTTTATAGTTTTAGATATTTTAATAGTAAATTTTAATTATTTTTTTCGGTTAGTGATATCTGTGAAAGCGGTAAACTTAAACGTATATAGACTGAAATTTATTTAATTTTGGTATATGTTTCAATAATTTTATTTATCTTTTTACTTTATTCTAAAATAATGTTATTGAACCCAAAGCCTTGATAATTGCCTCCATGAGCGAGCATACAAATGCGTCAAAATGTTCGCAAGGTTGCTTGAGAAACGACAAGACGCGGAGAGGAAATACATACCACGCGCGGCAAGTTTATCACTTTATCCTAATTGGCCGGTTTCGGCATTAATTTATTCGTATTATTAATCCAATTACGCGCAGGGATCCAATTATGAAATCAGTACGCCATTAAGTTATCTATTTCTTCTTTCCAGATGTAACCATGTTAAGACCTCACGCGGATTAATTGCAAAAGTTGTTAGAGAATCTGGCATGATATTTTATTACCTCGTGAATAATGAGTGTAATTGCAGCGAAGCGTAATTTATATTGCAGTCAAAGTAAATATGTATAAGCCGAATGAGGTAATCATGAGGGTATATCGTTACTTTTTGACTTAACGAATGGTCGGGAAGATGCGAAGAGATATATTCGTGTGCCGTGTACTCTATCCAAACATCGTGAGATTATCGACAGTCCGGAAAGTTATACGCAAGTATTTAATATCCGTATAGAATGACAATGGCAAATCCCTAATTAAGATAGATAATGCAGCGGGAAACGGAATATTAAGATTCGTCACGATACGAAACATAGTAGAATATTCTTAATTGTATCCGTACTGAGAAATACTTATATGAAGGCGAGGCAGCATCGACCATTCCGAGTTTTATTCAGCGTAATTAGCGGCTATTGCCGGTTGCTGTCCGTTTGCATAAAATAGTGCAATTGAATGAAATTAGAGGAAACGAGTTGCGCGTATTCCGTTTACTTGGAAAACCTGAGGAGGAAGTATCGCGCTCCGAATAATTCCTTGCAGGCATAGGAAGTAGCTTATTTATGATCCCTCCGCCCACGCTGCTTACTTATATGCGCGTTTTTTATCTGCCGCAACTAAACAATTAGATTTTCAATGAAGCTCTGATTATGGAATATTTTTATACGTAAATGGAGTGTGCAGTTCTAATCGTTTTAAATTAATCACGATCGTACATCATGATTAAGCGCTGTAAATTAACTAATTAATTCTAATTATAGTATTTTTATAGGAGAGATTTAAAATAAAAAAATCAAATTTTTAAATTTTAATTCTATTGAAAATATTAAAAACAGGAAACACATAAGGAAACGATAATGCAATGTATCAAGGGTACACATATCGATTGGAGATATCGTGATTTAACACTAAAATCGCCAACAAGCCATTTTTATTTTAACATGAAATCTACAGTTTTAAGATTTTTTACAGTTTTTTCAAGATTTGACGAAAGAGAGAGAGAGAGAGAGAGAGAGAGAAAGTTATTTTTTTACTTTGTATTAATATAGATTTATAATATTCATAAGAAACTTTTCAACTCTGTCAGATTAGAAATTTCAAAAAAGAAATGTAGCTTTTTGGGAATGTTTAATGGTTCTAGTGTTAAATAAAAAAAAATACCGTTTTACTTATTATTTTAAAATTATAATATACTATAAACTAAGCCAATTGCTCCACGATATGTACCGGGTGTCAAAACCGAAAGTAGATTCGTGCAGGCCGCTCACTTTCGTCGTCGGTTATTTTCCCTCTCGATCTCGCCATCGTTCTCGTTGTCGCGGTTGCGAGCGAGAAATTCAGTGGAAAATCCTCTCGAGCGGTCAGACGTGATCTCGCGCGCGCTATCGACGCCTGTAGAAGCTCAACATTATTATAGTCTCGGGCGTGCGAAACGCATGCAACGTCTTATTGGAATAGGCAATCAAGAACTGCATGATATATCGCGTTGTATAATGTATCAAATTTACGGGGAAATTTGTAGTCACAACAATTTTACGTAAGGTATATTGAAACTGTCATTTCTCGTAAACTAAGTTATAAGAAAAATTGAGAGAAATGTCATTTCTGTCAACGCTGAGTTAACAGAGAGAACGTTTAACATTATAATTGTATACACGCATCATGTATGTGTATGTATAAAGAATGGTCAGCGAGTATAAGCGCAATGAGCGAAATGCAGTTATTGAATCCACAACAGCTCGTTCTATCACATTTTTCTGCGGAATAAATCGTTTTCTTTGTCGATGAACGGTTCCCGTCGTATCTTACAATCCGTTCCGCCATGGACATTTCTCTGGCTAGGCGCGCATTACGAATCGTTGCATTATTAAAGCGGCCTGCTTTTCCGCGGCTTTCCCACGGCGCGGCGGCGGTTTCCTGCCGTTTAACTCCTCCGGCTTTGCATCTCCGCACGTGCCTCGCCTTACGATGACGATGACGTCGCGCACGCGTCGCAAAAAGCGCCGATACTCCTCCCGAGAACGGTCCCCGTCGATCGTGCAAATAAATCCGCGACGGCACATGATGTGCGCTCGCTCCGCACGGGCTGATGCATTATTTCATGGAACTGCGGTAAAGACCTGTGCGACTGAACTCGCCGCGACAGTGAGACGAGGAAAACGAGAGAAAGAGAGAGAGAGAGAGAGAGAGAGAGAGAGAGAGAGAGAGAGAGAGAGAGAGAGAGAGAGAGAGAGAGAGAGAGAGGAGAGGAGAGAGACGGACGAGGCGCACGAGCGAGCGGGTGCGTGTGGGAAACTCGTCGGATGCATTATGTATTTATCGCTTTACTTACTTAGTTGGGAATTACTTTGCCATCGTAATGACTTTCAGCGTATAGCGCGCTATCTTAGGAATGCCATACTCCTGATTTATCGCCCGGACCCGTTTTTCTCGGACCATTTTGTCGCTAACGTGCTACCTGCTTCGGCGAGCGTCCGCGATCGTCATCGACAACGAGCAACTTTTGACTCACGTCGCGAGTCCGTTGACCCTTCTGGATCCCGAATTGCAGGGTAATCGGAGAGTAAGTTGAGAGGAAATGTTTTTTTACAGGAGAATTGTTGTCAACCAGACGAAATAAATTATTTTAATTTTTAAAGTCCTACTTGAACGCATGGGTGCCTTAAATACGCTGAATTAAGAAATGAGAATTTGTAGTAATAGGTTGAAAACATTATTTGAGAAATATTGATGCATATCTGCACTGTTAAATTCGTAGTGTCAAATTATATTTAATTTGAGTCATTTTTAATTCCTATAGGTCGCCGCTGCTCCTACTCATCTATATTTAATTTAACTAAAACAATGTTAATTTAATTAAAACAATATTAATTTAACTAAACCAATAGAGTTAAAATAATACTGTTTTTTTTATATTAATTTCGACATACACGGTGGTGAAAAATAACAAAATGTTATTTAACTTAAGGTATTGTTTTAAATTTCAGCCTTTATATATTTACCAGTGTGATTAAACGAAACGAAATTTTGTAGTATACAGAATATTACTGAATCAATTCAGTTTGTAGCACATTTAGAAATTAGTATTGCTATTGCTTCAACACTTTTATAGTATACATGAATAATTTTTTGATCATAATGAGACGAAAAAGTCAAGAAATTTGGTATATTGAGTCACGCAGCATCTTTATTTTGTCTTTTGAGAGTAATAAAAGATTCTGCATTCGGTGGAGAATAGATAAATTATTTGATATAGATAATACATATTTGTATATTGATCGAATATCAAATTGCTTGCCAGAGTTCAATCTCTTATTCACGATGGAATATACGTCTGTGCATAGTAGCGCGCGCCGCGCTCGCGCTCGCGCGAGTTGCCATGTGGATAATATCGGGAAACTGAATACGCGGCACGTATCTAGCATTAATGAACTAATTATGGCGTGGCTATGTCGAGGCGGTGTCTGAGAGCGGCGCCTTCAGCAAGACGCCGATATCGTCGACGCCAAAGAAATTGTATTTATTTTTTCATGCAATCATTTCGCTAATTGCCTCTCGCTATGCCCGCGTGCATGAGAGACGCAATAAATATTCGTGATTAATTAAGAAACCGAGATATGCGAGCGTTTCATAAGAGGGAGGGAGAAAGAAAAAAGAGAATGCGCTTATGGGTTCTCCTAATTGGACGCATCGTACCGCCGTTTTGCGCCTCGGACAATCATTCTTGACGTTTAAGGAATTTCGTTACTGTACATCATATATAATTGAAAAAAATGCAACACGTCGCACATATTATTTTTTCATTAATTTTCGCGAGTTATGCTCTATAATTATCATCCCAATATCCAATATAAAAATGATATAATCATATTTTGCTTATACACGATATGAAAAGACATGTTGTGTAATAAGAAAAATAAAAAATAAAAATATCAAATCTTTAATTTGTTACGCTCATGTACCCAAATGAATTTGTGACTTGCACCATAATCGAAATATCCTTGGCATAATAAGACGACTATATCAAAAATTACATAAGAGCGGATGTTATATAAGAGCAATGTAATTAAGTAAGTAAGTGGAAAGGAACATTCAATTAGTTTTGCACATCGAAGTTCGTATTTCATCATTCACTTCAATACAAGTGAAGATAAAACGAGATGATAGTCATAATCGACGAAGTGTTAGGAACGTATATTAAATATTGTAAAAAATATAAACACGAGATATTTACTTCATTGATATTCTTATCTGATGTTATTCGTTACACATTTATAATGTGATTGATGATAGCACATTAAAAAAAAGTCAAAAAGAAGGAAACGCTATCGTTTCTCTTATCTATAATACTCTGAAATTGAAGAAATAGCCTGAGCAACGTGTTAAAATCGAATAAATTCTTACACATCTACATTATATATACATGGATATTTTCTTATCTCTCTCATGAGTTTATTGCATGACGATTTATCATCAGTATTATCGACAAATCTAGATAATTCTGTCAACAATTCATCAAAATTCCTTTTTAATCTGCGCACATAGCTGCGATATAACGTATTTATTTATTAATCGCAGATGTATATATTTCATTTCAAAACAAATAGTGAATATTTTATGCTAAAAAATAAAAAAAAAATGCGATTGCTTATTTTCCAAATTGCCGATTATATAAATCCAATCTGAAATGCTAGAATACTTATAAGTATATATTAAATTAAAACGTCTTAAATTAATACAAACATCAGATTTTAATGTTGTACTATAATAAAAATTAATGTTTCTCTTTCTTTCTCTATTATTTATCTGATAAATTTGTAAGAAAGATTACAAATGTCCGTCATGTATAACAATGTGCACGAATC
Source organism: Temnothorax americanus (assembly GCF_048541705.1). Classification (NCBI taxonomy): domain Eukaryota; kingdom Metazoa; phylum Arthropoda; class Insecta; order Hymenoptera; family Formicidae; genus Temnothorax; species Temnothorax americanus. The sequence continues at coordinate 2,259,389 of NW_027509751.1, forward strand.
GTTATCGCGGTGAAAAGCACATAATGTATCTTCTGGGAAAGATAGTTTTCTCGAGTTTACGCAGATACGTAGGAAAAAAAAACGGCCGGCTATAGAAGACCCGGACGCGGGATTCCCCCGATGGCATCAATAAATCAGTTCTCGCGCGATTCGTCGTTTAACGACACAATGAGAGCTGAGAAAACTGTTCCGCGCCATGACAGTAGGGTATGTCATTACTGCATTACTTATAAAGCCCCTTCGCGGCCACGCCGCACGCATGCCGCATACGAATGAAACCGCATCGCGATCTCTCTCGCGGCGGCTATTACAAAACCTATGGAAAAAGCGACCTATCCGGCACGTCACGTATGCAAGGATACGATCGAGAGTCCGGCCATTGCGGCTCTTAATCGAGCATTAATATGCACGTTGAATATTGATCGGTCGATCCGTGGAAAATGTGGTTTCTTTCGCGCCTGGAATCCGCCTGTGTTTTCATCATCGAGAACATTGCGGATGTTCTCGAGGGAAAACCATAATCTGCTCAAGAAGATCGTAGTCACATGGTTTTAATCGAAACTACTAGATATATATTCTCATAAACGACGAATCATGATTCAACTATGATTGAGAAGCTGTTGAAGAAATTTAAAATGTAAAATCCAAGTCAATAAATATTTTCTATGTAATCTGGCAAAAATTTTAACGAGATTTCGAAGTTTCACCAATCTCGAAATAAAAGAACATGCCTTTATCTCGCCGTTGCGCGTTGGCACGGTAAGGACATAATACATGCTCGCTCAGGGCATGCATGCCAATCGGAATCTTATCGTTTAGTTATTTCCTTAGATTTCTATTATGTTTTCTAGGGCAAACGAAATAATTCCGATCGGAATCCATTCCGAACAGTTTCATAATACGTGTCGAGGGATATGCTTTGCGTAAAAAGTGCGTCCGAGACTAGTCGAACAGTCGTCCTTCCGCGTATCCTTTCGAGCGACGTCTCGGGATGTGTCGAGAAATCCCAACGAAATGGCGATGTCATCGTCGCCCCGGCCGACACCTATCCCATAAATAATCTCGACATCGAAATTCGTTTGACGGATCCATCGATCGACGATGAGTTTTTCCCCCACCTGCTTCTCTGTTATCCCTGTCCGACATGTTGTACATGGCGAGTGTAGCTGCCGTCGCGGTAGTATCCCGTCGGACAGGTTATAGACGCCCTTTGACGCCCGGCAAACACGCCGTTTCTTCAAGCAAGTAGAAGACCGAGCCGCCGATCCTATCCGTAATGTTCACATGTCCGCGAACTCGACCAGCAGCGGGCACCCAACCGGCGTTAAAGCCCTCGCCAAGAGGAGGAAGCGAGTCGGCGTTCAGGGGGGAGGGGGTCGAAGACGGGTTAAACGGACCATCATACCATTGTTTCCGCCGCGAAACACGTATAACATCCGGACCTACCAAAATCCTTCGACCACCCACTCTCCTCAACTCGAGGATACCGCCTCGAGAAACAAAACTGTCCGGAAAAATATGAGCCCTCGTGTACTGGCGAGCAATAACCACTTGGTAGATACATAGGATGTCACAGAAGTATCCCTGAGAGATCGATAATCCAGCTTACGTCAAGACAATGATAATTTTTCAAATGTCTGATAACGAAAACGTTGCGACAGATTGACTTTTTGATAAGCAGATGGACAATAAAAGTATATTTTCAATCCTGAAACAAAGGCCTGCGGTTATCAAGATATTTAATATTGATCAAAGATTATACACGAAGAAATACAGTATACAATTAAAGAAGACAAAAAGATGCTGATAGTTCTGAAACATCTTTTAGAATATATGTAAGGATGATCTCGATAGATATTAAGTCCCGCTGGAAGTTTTCCAACCGTATAGACGACTTTCTGGATCAATAAACTTTTTAATGATACCTCGAACTTCGGGATGTACACAGTGGAAATTACTTCTGCAACGTATTGAAGAAGAATAAAAATCAATGAAAGTCTCTAAAATTGTCTAAATTGGAATAAAATGCAGCTTATTTTAAGTTGAGTTATATCACGTGCAATAGTCCTATTGCTCGATTTTGAGCGTCGTGATCCCTACATTTCTACTGCATATATCTGGATCAGATATACTACATAACGTAATAATTATAGCCACGATAGCCATCAATAATTATAGCCACGAGATTCACGCAATGCATACATAATTATGTTATAATCATTATTCCAAATGATATATTCTCTTTCTCTCTTAAAACTTGTTCTTATAATTAATAATAATTAATCAAATAAATTCTATTATTGTTATTTATGATTATAATAGCAATTTTTATATACTTACAGCAAAGAATAAGTATTATAGAAAACTTCTCTTGCACAAAGAGATGAAAATTACAAGTATAAACAAATAAATTTTGAAAAATGTTTTATAGATAAGAAATACGCTTGTGCAATATTTGCGGCTTTTTATTAAGATTATTTTTATTATCTAATACAAATGCAATTATCTAATCATTCTAAGTAAAAAGTATTATTGATAAGAGTATTCATTACTTTAATTAATTTTGAAGTTTCACCAATCTCGAAATGAAAGAACACATCTTCGTCTCGCTGTTATGTTTTCGTAATTAATTAAACTAAAGTTATCATTACGGATAGAGATAATTGTCAAAACAATATTAAGATTGCATTGTGACATTGTAGGTTATCGTTGTGATAAGAACATGACAAAGCGAGTCATATAAGGCATTTTCAATAAAGAAATATTTGAAGCTTTATGATGCTTTTATAGAATGACTTAATTCTCTTTGCTCTAAGTTTCTTTTTATGCTTTGAAGTTTTATAGTTTTGAAAACCAATCTTTTTTACTTTACGCTTATGCTTCAATTAGAAAAGTAGGACTTGTATACTTTTCACATTCTATCACAAAAGAAAGGGATCACGTAACTATAATTTTGCGATGCGTTTGTTAATTTAAATGCAAATACATCAAACAATATACGAAAAAATGGAGCAGACGCTCTCTCAAATCGTTCTGGCATGCATTATTATCTTACATATTTATGGCAGATTTAATGAGCGCTGTTACTAAATGCATTCGAAGGAATCCGCGATCGAGCAAACTGTTCGATAACATGAAACTACTCTGCGTTCTCGCCACGAGAATTAAAAATTATGTCGCAATCATTCATAAACGTCTCTGCCGGGATATTTCTTTATGGTACGTTTCGCTCGGTAGAAATTGTTATCCATTTTAAATAATGAGCAGTAATATTTATAACTTTATAATTCTGAGCATTTTATGAAGAGAAAGCATGTTTGATAATTAATATTAGAATGGAAAGAATGCTTGTATTTTTTTTTGTATCTAGTTTTCCTTGTTTAGTCGTTTGGAATTGCTTCATATTCATTGATTCAGTAATTACCGGCGTACAAATTGCGCCATAAGAGATATCAGATTTCTACAAATAAAAATTGCAGACTTTCCGCTTTTCCGTGCCGATTGCTTTCACGCGTGGGCAAATTTTTACTCGCCGCGGTAATGCAAATCTTAAAACTTACTCCTCTCTCGCGAGTTTGTTCCTCTCTTCCAAGCTTTCTATTACTTTCTATATCGCGTTGAGGATCTTTTGCGCGCGCGCGTCGCGTCGCCGCCGCCGCCGCGCCGCAACCGGACAGATATACCGGCGTTAAATAATTTCCGCGCGGGAACGGAAAGTACTTTAAGCCGGCGCTATCTGCGGGTTGCGCCAACAAAAGAACGAGGGGAATCGTTCGACAAGAAACCGATGAAGGGTTTATCTTAATCCACGGTTCACCGAGCAGACGAGCTCCGCGCCAATACCCCTGGGCCACCCCTTTCATCGTTTATGCCCGCCCTCTCGCACGTAACCGATCACACTTCGTTTGTTTTACTATAGATATTTTTTTGTTATCTGGACCACTTATAATCGCGGCCGCGTTTGTAACGAGTCGGATAGCACAGTCGCCGTTCTATATACCAGCTTCTATATTTATCACAATGTTTTTATTTCAATCAATAGTTTCTTTCTTTTGTCTACTTTCTGACGAATTGTAACATATTTCTATTGTATTCAATTTATATTTATCATACTTTAATGTTTTTCGAACTTGAACACGTTATTCTTCGCCGTAGTTTAACAGAAGACATCGAGAAACATTTTAGGCAATTAAAGCGGCATTGCAGTCGCGATAATACTAATAACGGTGCTTCCGAGAGTTAGCATAAAAAAAATTAAGCCTGCTTAAATGTTCTGTATCAGACCACTTCCGGAGAATTCTGCATTCTGGGTAAAAATAACACTTAACGAAGTTATTGGACGTCTTCGGGCCGGCGCGTCGCGGCCGCAGGATACCGTTAACAAAAACGTGGAACGTCGGCGAGCGACGAAGAAGCTCGAGCGATGGCGGCTTGAAATAGAACGAACAACCGGCCGGTCGTTCGGTCGATAGTCTCGCGCGATCGGTTGACGTTTTCCTGGAACGTTACCATTTCACACTCGCGGGTGGTAGAGACAAAAATCCAGGAGAGGGAAAGTCTGACGAATCGATTCGAAAGGATGTCATCATAGTCGAGACTGTGGATGGGCGCAAACACCTGTAACACCGTGTTCACGGCGTCACGTGCCCGGGTGTTGCCGTGACGAAAGTCCCGATGATCGTGCAAAAACCGGCACGGGGATAAAAAGCCGATCGGGCTCGCGCTGTTCGGAAGCCTGGGGGTTCCCCGCCGGTGAGCGCGCCATGAGAAACGTTAAAGCGAGAATTTGTCATTAGATCGTGAGATTTGCGGTTAGATGATGCGCAATCCGATATAGTTCTTGCTTCGGTGATTCTTAGTCAATCGTTTATCGCTTTTCTCGTCGTTGTAGCGTAAGTAAATTGATTACGGTTTGCTCGCTATTTTTTGTCTACGCGAAACAATATTATGCCAAGAGATAAGAATTATCAGTAATATTTAATTCTCACGCACAGGCCCGACCGACGACTTCATCTCGTGTAAGCGAATTGAAAAGTGTCCCATCGGCTTGTCGAGCGACCAGCGAACTTTCATGGTGCACACGTTAAGTATACTCCCAGATCGGACGAGCGTGCGCATACTCGATTCTCTTGATACATAGTCAGCATGACTCCGCGATCCGCACCCTCGACCACCGACGGTGTCCCGCTGACTATTTATCTTGTTACATCGAAGTGATCCGATTCTAACAGGAGATCAATGACGGCCGCCGACCACCGCCGGCTACCCGGCTTCTTGTTGCGTACGATTCCTTACGGAAATGTAACGATGGTACACAAGAAGGTTTTCCGTATAAATTGAAAAGCAGCCGTACTATCTTGTATTTCCTGCAAGAGAAAGAATATGTTATTTGATTATAGAATTTAAATGTCACATAAAGCAAATATCAAACAAACCAGGATAAGTTACTACATGATATACATGACTTGGCTTTCTCATTGTATTCTGATTTGAGTATGCACGCTATATATAAAGCGAAGATGATTAAATTGGATATAATTAATCGCGGAACATTCAGAATGTATAGAAGTGTATCTTGTTCGATATCCTTTCGCTGGACAAGCAGTCGGATACAACGCAACCGATTGAATAATGCCGATGGCAATGTAGGAACAAACTTTCCTGCAATGGGCGTATAACGTGCTAGTGGACACTTAAGCGAGGCGACAGAGGCACGTCTTGGGCCATGTGTTACCTAATAATTGCGTTCTGTAGTCGCCCAACAAATATTTATTGCTACTTACCGGTCGGTGAATGTAAACGGGTCGGACCACTTTAATGGAGAACACCTAATTTCGCCCACGCGGTCGCGATCGAGCCGCTTCGTGTCTGAGAAAATTAATTCGATTCGCGCGTGGATCCATTCTCTGATAATAACGTCGCCGGAGATATTGTCGTGAGTCATCAACGGAGCCATTCTGAAATATATAATACGAAAGATATATAATAGCGATCGCGCGTTATGCAATCAATTTTTTTCATACTCCGAGAAAGTTCTTTGCAGTAGGAAACGATAATTTTTAACGTAATAAATGTTTTGTATATTAAGTTTTCTCTATATCTTATTATTAACAGTTGTTCGATTTATTTGCGATGCCGTGGGCGAAGCATGATATGTGCCGCATTGACTTCAATTATCGACGAACGAGACAATTTCCTTTGGACGCTAATCAACCAACAGCGTCAGGGAAAAGTACACGACGGGTCAGGATAATATGGATAAACGACGACGAAAATGCTAGGGCGGATAGTAGCAAGAACCGGAACGCATGTCAGCTCGTCATCATCGCCGAAACGTCAGTAGGTGTTTGGCCAGGTCGCTAATGTAATATTGTTTGCAGGAGTATCGGATGTAGACAGCGAGTAACTCGGGAAAAAATCGTTAAGGAAGTCTCTAAAGCTTATGGTCAACGCTGTATTTCTAATCCTTAAAAGATAAAAATAACAGGACATTCTCTCTCTTACAGAATATATTTTTTACATATAGAAATTATATATTTACAGATATGATTTTATGTTTGTATAACATATCTATTTTCTATTGAAAATTTGGATGACAAAAATAAAAAATAACAATCAGATGAATGTCTGCAGCGATAAATATAACGATAATATTTTAATAATTATCGTGCGTGATACTTTGCGTCCACACTACCGAGCGCCATAAAATGCAACCTGGTGGAGTCGGCAAATTGCGTTTTCCGCGGACGTTGGCGCGTATTCCCGCTGTGCCCATCGTCCCATCTAATTTACACGGATACGATATGTTCCGATTAATCGCCGGTTACACCGGCGCGAATTAACTTATCGTTCGCGTTTGGCCCGAGCGCTGCATCACTCGCGTTGCGAATCTGGCATAATACGTGGAAAACATAAATATAATCGACCAACTGGGAGCGTGCACCGGGCATAAATTGCTCCCGCATTAACGAGATTCGAACCCGCGTGCAACATTCCCTCGAGTATGCGTTTCCCCGATTCCAAAGGAAAGGAGCAACGGCTCGTTAGTCGCTAGCTATTGAGCGTGTGCTTGTGTCAAACATGTTTTCTGTTTCTCCGCTAATCTCAGGGTTCATTAAACGAGTAAACTTTGTCTTGATATTAAACAGTTGACACTTGCACGATTGTGCACTTGAGCCGAAGTCAAGCGTACGATTACGTTACTCAAATATTACTTCATCGTCTTATGTAATTACGTTTATTATGAATAGAAAGTTGCCGCATTATTAAATAATAATTTATGTTTCAAAAATAAATTATGATAAAACGGATATGAGAAATCCGAGACAATGTCCGTTTTATTTGTAATTTATAAATGAGAAATATTTCTTTGTCAAACCTGCTGTGATGGTGATGAAAGAGAGAGAATATTATAGATTAGAACTTTAATACTTTCTCACTGTTGCGTTGAATTGATACAGTTGTATGTTGTATATATACATATATATATATATATATATATATATATATATATAATATATATATATTTATGGAGGCATAGAAGCGTATCACTCTCGAAGGAAAATCGCTTCCTTGCTTCCTTGCATATGTGCGGTGGTTTTAATTATGATACTGACGCGCATGACAGACATTTTACTTCTCTTGACCGGCAGCTATATTGCAGCACAACACGATATATATTTCCGTTTAAGATACTCAGATGATCTTGATAGTCGCTCGGAAACATGCTTCCGATGCGTCTAGCCGTATTGCGTGTTTCCGCGTGTTGATTTATACCGTGAAATTGTAATTATGCAAATGCCGACGGATATGATCGAGACGATCAAACTGTTTCGCGCTGCATGTGTATTCGCATCGGAGGTAGACTTGGGCCTGTTGTTTGGAGGCAAGACCAATTTGGTATATATATATTTGCATTAGATATAACAACAAAGATACTTACTGGAGCATTTTCGCGACTCGAGCACCTCCCGTCGATCGCATTAAACCCGTGAACTGCAGCGTTGATCAACATCAGCGACGGATTCTCGTCACGGCGCGATCGCGAGGTCGTTTCTTCTGTTCGCCGGCCAGTTAATGGCTCCGTTTCTTTCCTATGCCGATCCGTCATTGACTTCCGAACGTGTCCGCGGCCAACCGTTTCGTGGCGCCGTAATAACTCGTGCCAATCGACAGCAGATTTGCGTGACCGTGACGCAAAATGCACCACGGTGCCTCCCACTTCGTTCGATTTTTGCGGTACGGCATTTTAATGTCTCCTCGCGGCGCTCGGTGATCCAGCCATCGTTTCGTTCTCTGTAATTTGTCGTCTCGCCGACCAGTCGCGTCCTTCCACGCCGTCATTCTCATAGTTCGCACGCGTGCTGTGGATAAAACCAAATGATGCGTTGATCCATAAGGTAGCCTATAATTATATTGTATCAAAATTGTAAGAAATGGCTTATTGTTAATGATTTTTTTTAAGTGTCTTTGATAAATATCATACGAAATGTAAAATAATTTCATTCGCGTTAATTTAATTACAATTAAATTAGAGATTTAAAAATATCTAAAGGATTTTTTGTCATAAAATTTGTTAATATATAATGAGATCAGAAAAAGAATTATTGTAGGAATAAAACTATACATTTACTAAATTTTATAGCATAATCGTTGTGTATAAAACAGATATTTACGATATTTAGTTATTTACAAGCATGATTGAACCGAATGTAAAAACCGAAATTACTTCTCGATCGAAGTCATTGACCGTTAAAAATTAAATTACCACGTATTTTATAAACATGTTTAGCGATTAATTACGATTTCGCAGATCAGGCACCGTTCGCATAGTCGTCAAATAAATACAAAGCAACAGTTACTTTCGAACCACTTTTATCAATTTGGGCTCTTTTTAATTTATGTGATAGTTATGCGTTGATAGAATTTGTAATAATTAGCATGCATATATGGTAGCGGAAATCATATTAAAATAACAGTTTTATTTTGTTTTAGATTATATCATATACTGTTTAAATTTCACATTAAAAGCAATTATATTATTAATAATATAGTATGTATCCTTTTTATAAATTAAAAGTTAAATAAGAGAGTTTCTGTGTGAGTTTAAGAAAGAAATTAAAAATATATTAAAACATTTTTTTAGATTATATGTATTAATATTTTCAGAAAATATGAATTAACATTAATTAACATATGCAATTCAAAATTAAAAGTAACCATATAAGTGAATCTAGCTTAACAAAAATTAATGGAACATTTTACATTTTTAGTATGTGAATGTATCATGAGCTTATCTTTGATTTAATTACTTCTCGCAGACACTTCTGAGAGAGACCGGACACACTTAATATGCGCGTTAGTCTTTTATCTTCCACTAATTTGTCTAGCAATTATTCAAATGATTGCGTGAATAATTACGCAGCACTCGCTCAGTTTACTTTTGATAAATGGTCTATCCACGATAATTATCGTAGTTTGATTAACCGTTGATTATTCAATTACGGGAAAATATTTCGTTACGCTCAATTGAGCCCTCGCGCAGGTAATAAAACGGCCATTAAGTAATAACCTGTTGACATAATTACATAAAAACAAGCTAATACATATATCAATTTATAATTAAATAGAAAGCATGGCTTTTATTGATATTATTGTCAAAGTATGATATATCTTAATTAAAAATTAAAAAATGAATATTTAGCTATTATATATTATTTAACTCGTTGTTTAGGACAGATTATTAGAGAGCTACATAACTTTTGGACATTTGAATTATTTGCGTTATCCATGATCTTGAGGCCTAACGAAGAGACACAGTTGTCCTCGAATAATTTCGATATCATAAATAACAATTCCACGGATTTCCGGGTGGACCTCCGTTCTCCGCAAGAAACCGCAGAGACCCGGCAGGAAAGATGATTGGCGACCGGGAGGGAGAAACGAGTTTATCCGGGTGGAGCCCCCCGCGCCTCAACCCCCCGCTGTCGAACGCGCGATGGGAATAAAATGTGAAACTGTAAATTGTGCGTGGAAAGAATCGGTCCCTGGGCGGTCGTGGCGGTCGACCATGCTTTTCGTGGAGTAGCCAGGGGGGGGGTGGAATGGCGGATGGGGGTGGAAGGACTGGACGGATGGCGGGAAGCAGCACGAGAACGGATCGGTTCTCGCTCGAGCACCAGGCGAGGATCTTCGGAGGATTTAAATGCGCGTTCGGGCGAACGAGACGGAGGGTGTATCACTCGTAGATTCGGGGGTTGGAAATTTGTTAGGTTACGTCGGACTATCACTCCCTAGTGAATATGAAAAAAGAATTCCTCGCGAAGCTTTCAAGGGTCGACTAGGGTTGGAGGTGGCGTGTCGGTGTTCCTTGCCGACATCCCTTGCCCCCGTAAGAGGAGCGGCCCGGTTCGTGGGGATTGAGGTGATGGTTGTACGGAGGAGAGAAGCTGGTGGCCGGAGGGTAGGAGGGATGTAACATGGTGCCAGGAATATAAAGCGGGGGATAAAGGAGATGGCGGTCACATATGCGACTCGTAAAAGCTCTTCTGAAAAGCTGCATCCGTTCTGCCACCGTCCTGCCCCCTTTTTCCTCTTTTTTCGCGATTCCGTCGGAGGAAGAACCCGGCCTCCTCCATTCCAACGACGACGTGGCTTTCGCGCTTTTAACGTCGCGGTTGACCACAAAAATTTGGCTCTGGGATATGATTTAACGTGAGACGGCATGAAAAATATTCGCGTATTAATTTGATAAATTGCTCTATTCCATTACATAAAGTTTATCTCTTTTTCTCTTATGATTACCGATGATGCTGTAATATAAAAATACATATTAAATATCGGAATAATCAATATTATTTTATATTTCGAAAAGAGGAAGCGCAGTATTTTTATATTTTAAAATATCACATTTCCTTTTTTTTATGTTAAAAATAATTTTGACCAGCACAGGTATATAGAAAAAGCAGATTAGCGTCTTATGCAGCATATCGCTTATGTCGTGAACAAATCGTGACCGCTTGCATAGCCACAGGTCACAGTCCCCGAGAGCATGGTGACATTGCGTTTCTATGGGAACGTGGCTTACCCCGGTTATCTCCCGATACCGGCGAATATTAAGAAATGCCGTTCTCGAACATTCGCGGACGGAAAATGAGCCATTCGTTTGCCGATCGGAATGAGGTACTGTCTATGCATGGCACGGACGCTCCACCATCCAACCGTCCCATAAATAATCGTCCTCCTTTTTTAGCTTAAACCTCTGAGCTCTCTTTTCGGTGTCAACCCTCCTTTTTCCTTTCATCGCCCTCTCGCTTACTTTCCCTCCCTGTGTCCCTCTCGATGCGTATGTATTCGAGGATATTGTGGGAGCTTCCTAGGATAAGAAAGATACATACCCCCAGAATATAGCGATGTAGGAAATATAATAGGAATAATGTATGGGAATATGCAATTGTGTATAAGACACATTGTGAAAGAAATTTGTTATGAAATTGCTAAAATTATTTCTTTTTATTGTTGAATCTCTTCTTCCTAGTAATTTTTATTTTATTAAATACAAACAAAATATGTACATGCGATCTATAAAATTCAATGAACACTTTCGCCACACTTGACTTGATAATTGTCAATATTGTCTTCTTTTAAAATTGGTAAATGATTACCAACCTGAAACTTTTAAAAAATTTTTACACGTATTTGTTGTAACGAAGAGAAGACGTCTATTTTGCGACATATATTTCAAACAAACATCGCTCCCTTTCTCTTGCGCCGTTCTTTCAACTTCCCAGACATAAATGGCGAGTTACAAAAAACACCTCGTTTTGAATGCGACTGCTTTTTGCGGTAGTACTGACCAACGCTTCCAGACAATTCTTGGCGGGTTTGTCGATCGTTTAATCGTCCATTTCCACCTGTCAGCCCGAGTCGATGGAAGTACAAAGGCGATCTCTATCCTGAGGAGAAACTCTCGCAAGAAAGCGAAGGCAACATTCGGCTAGGAGGGTTGCGGGAATGGGCAGCGAGGGAAAGAGGATGTGCGGGCTGGGCAAGAAGAAGTCTGACATTCGAGGAGTCGACAAAGATTATGAAGCGCATACTGCGGCGAATAAAAATGGTTTCCGCGGCGGGGGAGAAGCGGAAAACAGAGACATTGTTCGTTCCAGGGAGTTCCTGGAGGATGCTCCGTGGGAGAATAGGAGAAAGCGTAGTCGGGGGCTGACGATAAATGTCCTACGTTTAGCGCATAACGTACAATCTTATGTAATGTTTTGTCTTAACTAATTTTTGTTTTTTATGCAGTAAGTTAAAAATCTGATCATTGTTAATTTTCCTACATATTTTATTTAAGAATTTTATATTATTATTTATTATTTTTTTATTTACATTCTATTAAAATTCTATTATATATTTTACATAAAAATATGAAAAACATCAAGATTGTTTTCACTTTGTAATCGGAGATCTTCCAGAATAGATGTCACATGACTGTGCCAAGTTATCATATAGCACCGTATCTAGTATCGACGCGTTATGAGCGTTACAGAATTAATCAATTATAATTGCAATCCAGCCCACGCACAGAGTGAATGAATGAATCAGGATGTACGAATTAAAGAACAACCTGCGAAATACAAATGACATGCAAGATTTATGTAGATTGTGGAAAGCAGATAATGGATCCTGCGTCTGAGCGATGCTCGCGAAGTGGAAAACTTAAAAATAATTAATCGTACTTAACGGTAGTGACTCGACGAGATTTAAGCCAGCAAAACGCGTTCCGCTTCCTACGCGCCAACGCGTCGGATTACGGCAAAAATAAATAATATTTTTTATGGTGCAGGAAATTGCACACCCCACTATAATAAGTAGGCATCAAAGACGATGATTGTTAATCAAGGAACCAAATTACCAGCGGGAATATCTTCACGATCTCACGCGTCCATGTATGATGCTGTGTAATTGTAGAGTATTCTAATGCGCATTGCATATAGGATTCGGTATTTATGAGCGCTTGCACTCTAAAAAAAACTAAGAGATTTATTTATATTGATTTGACATATGTATATCAGAATGCATATTCTATAACAATCGCAACCTGTAGAGCTAATAAATACGTTGAAATGACTCTAACTGATATTTCCAGCAAAATGAATCAGTGATCGATCCGTGGTCGGGGGTGGCGCAAAACTGCGATTACGGACAAGGGAGAAGAGGGAGAGATGCGGGCCTGAGAGCTCGAACGACGCCAAGACTCACGCAGGGTGAGTTTTCTTGCTCGATGGACACCTTTTTCTTGCGCCGATTGTGTGCTACGTGGTCGCCGCGACACAAATAGCGTATGATTGAGTGAACGCCGCGAGGGATTTTCCGGCGTAGGAATGGCGGAGTGAGTTTCGAAGTGTGCGGCGCGACGAGGGGTAGAATAATAGAAGGAACATAGACATTTAGCTGTACCGAGAGGGTAAGGCGTCTCGTGCAGCCTCGCGAGAGCGTAACGGCTCCTAAAACGATGTTGTCGAATATCACGTCCCTTTCTTTTTCACGAAATTTTTGCACACCCAGGGTGTGCGTCCAATTCGCTTATCCTCAAATTTCTCGATTTCGGACTTTATGCTATAGAATAAAGAATAAAGAATATTTATTATTTCAAAACAACGGTTGGATATTTAAATGATTAATAATTAATACTTTGCACATAAAGTTAATGTAAAAAAAAAATGCAATGCATAGACGTTTAATATTTTTTCTATGGCGCAGATATATATTTACAGCGTCATCACGATTTAAAAGATATAAAATAATTAAAAAAGCGAAAGATAAGAGAAAATTGAGATAAAATAATTAAATTAATCAAAGATACCCATGTTTCGAAACTAAACCAAAATTGAACTGTAAGGTATATCATCATCGGAGCTTTATTCGCTCTTTTCCATTTCGAGTAAACGAAATCATCGACAGTCGGCGGAGTCGATCAAGTAGACGTAACCCCTGAACTCGTCTCGGCGGTCTCTCTCTCTCTCTCTCTCTCTCTCTCTCTGCCTCCTTCTTCTTTTTCCTTCGTTCTTTGCCGTCAGTAAAAACGGAAGCGGAGGTCTTGGCGGTTCCTAGTTTATCCGACCGGCGTTTCTGCTCGCGTATCGCGGTATCCTATCGTATCGATATGACTTCCCTGAGGGTCGCTCGAAGTAAAATCATTAGTAATGCCATTGTGTTGCCCTCCATCCTCAACCATTCTCGTTCCCCAGGACAACCGATGCTCGACATGCCCGCGGCCCTTTTTTGCAAAATTCAAGCGATGAAAGGCAAAAGGGATCGATTGTCCAATCATTTTTAACTTATCTCGTAATTGTAAGAGACTATTTTCTATATCGCTATGTTCAAAATTTATATGAGTTATTAGTTAACAATATAAATACCAATAGAAATATAGCGCGGAGCCCATAAATGTTATTTTATATCTTTATCCTAAATATTTATTATTTGATACATTAAACTAATAAATTAACTAATAAATTCAAATGAATTTGAACGAGAGAACCAAACGTCGTATTTATAAAATCTTAAAGCAATCTACATAAAGGCATAATATTGAAAATAAGCACAAAATAAATGTTTGTGTTACATTTTTATAGCCGTGAGAATATCAATAATAACACGTTAGAAGAGTACATTTGTATAAAGAACTAATAATTCTTTTATAATCCCTGTAATTTACTTCGGAAATTGACGAGGAATCTCGCGTGTCATAAAGTAGAATAATATCTCCCAAATGGGTCCGACGATATTTTATATCGATCAAAACAGCCTTCATCGAGCACTCAGTATTGCACGCATGGCCTAAAACGTTTCGAGCGGAAATTTTTCACTTTGATTCCAGTATTTATCGGCACTCGTTACGATCACTGTAATCGACATGCAATTAGCCCGAGCAGATTAATACCGCTCGAATACTGGTAATGGGTACTTTGGCCTATATGTATGTAGGTGTGCATTTCGCGCACAAATACACATGTATATCTATTATGAAAGAGATACACAGGGGCCGTCCGTTGCACAGGAAGAAGAAAACGAAAAATGTGAGGCATATATGTCTATCCAATATTTTAAGAAACGTATTATGTAGAGAGCTGAGAATATATATTCTCTGACTTTAATGGAATACGAATACAGAGCATAAATCGACTGTGTTCGTTTACGTGCAATTCTGATTTTGTTATAGAAGAAAAAATGATACAAATATAATAAAATTATATAAATGTTTGAAGATCAGTAAAATATGATTCATAATTATCGTTTCTTATTGAATTTTTATTGTGCCAACATTGACAAGATTAAAAGACACGATTTTTGCATTTTGACACACGTACATCGCAAACTAAACTGCGAGTCGTCGTATAAAATCGGAACAATCGGAATTTCGTATGA
The DNA here is from genome assembly GCF_048541705.1 of Temnothorax americanus. Taxonomy (NCBI): domain Eukaryota; kingdom Metazoa; phylum Arthropoda; class Insecta; order Hymenoptera; family Formicidae; genus Temnothorax; species Temnothorax americanus. Next base: position 2,274,815 of record NW_027509751.1, read on the forward strand.
TGAATTTCGTAAATGATACTGTCGCGATCGGTAATCCGGCGCGTATTCTAGACGTGCTATAGGACATTCTACAGCACAGCGTCTCCATTTGAGACGACGAGAAGATACGACGCCCATTCGATATTTCGCGAGATATAATATAGATACACGTGCGCGATATTCTGCCCGTATACGTACGACGTATCGATACAGAGACGATAGTGGATAGGTAGAAAGAGGTACGGGGGGGAATATGATGCGCTCCTATCCAGATATGTGAACGACGCAGATATAATACAGGTACGTACCTATATATACGGGATGCCCAAGTCCGGGGGATTCTCTGCCGCGGACGTCTGCTTCACGATAAGATACGGCGCGCAGCTCCGGCCGAGATCTCTCGGTTTTGCAGAAAATTCGCGGACCCCCTTTATCGGGTTTCCTGATAGCGTTCCTTTTTTCCTTACGGGATGGCAGCGCGGGGCGGGGACGAGAATCGGAGGGGGAGGAAAAAAGGAAGTTGAAGTCCCACGCCGGAGTGGATATCGACATTTGGTTCCGTATATAAACGGTTCGAATCAGATTAGAAGCCCGATCGCTGGATGCCAGCAGCGACTTCGATATAATCAAAACGAATTTTCGACGATTCTCTTGATAGTTACGATGTAATAACTGTCGCTAGCATAAGTTGTCTCAAGCATCGGAACTTATAAGGCTGATGTTGAGAAAAATTGTGGAAATGTTGGAAGACTCTGTCGATGACGACGGAAATATTGCTGATGACGTAGACATATAATAAAAGATTAGTCACTGTGTTAATTTTATTATCAATCATAAAAGCTTTTTTTACATTTTTTTATTATTACTAAATTGCAAACGCAATTGTGACATAATCGAAATACGAAGATTGACCAATTCTTTCATAACGTACGGCAAAGAGAATCGTCAGCTTTACCTGTGAGATGGGCTCTGGCGAGGATCGGCGGAATTTAAACGTTGTGTCGGAAAGATTTCGGATTAGATACCGCTTGCATCCTGCGGCGCGTCTATCGGCCCTTCGACAACGTTGAACAAAACAGCAATCAATAAAGACGAAGTTAGTATCCGTACGGCGGATTCCTTCAATCAAATTAGGAACATCAAAGTACTCAGCAAGGCGAAGGAAAAGGACGAAAGGACGGAAAGGTGGACGAGAGATCTTGTGCAGGGTGGAGGTCGACATTCCTCGAAGGGTGGCTGCCCAGGAATTAGCCTCTATCTCCAGAATCCGAACCCCCGAGACAAAGAGCCATCCTCCGTCTCCTCGTCTTTCCAACCCCCTGGGTCTTTTCGTCATCTTCTTCAACTCGTGTACCCGAGCATCCTTGTGCTTCCTGATATCAGCTCGCTCAAGGAATCGTCTTGGGCGTGGTCATCGAATCGAGTTCCAATAATTTGCCACCGAAATGCTAAACCATCTTACGAGATAAAACGTTACAACAATCTCTAAATTTTATCATTCGCGATAAAGAGTATTATATATTTATATTGTTGATTTTTAGGCAGAGAAGAAAAATATACGTTATATATTCATATATGAATTATGATAAATATAAGAAAATTTGTATTAGAAAGTATTTAAAGAAATTGGAAATTATTTTTAATAATCGTCGAAAGAAAACTCGCATACACACGTCATAATTTTCGCGCGATTCGATTTCTCGCAAAAGAAAAACGCGCGCACGGTATTATCTCGTAATTACGCGGCAATAATCAGAATGAAAAACTCCCGGTCTGTTTGATGTCTCGGCACACATGGTGCGTGGCCGGTTGATGAGCCGCGAGTCATGCGCACGTAAAAATCTGGCGAATCGCCGTTTTCCGTGCGGTATGTGGCGCGTGTCGTTATTATACATTTATTTATTACAATGCCGCGATTTCCCGCACGCCGTAGGCGAAGGAAAATTGCTGTGCAAGTATAATTGACGAACGTTATCTATAATAAAGTTTATATTATGCTTTGGCTATGAGGTCACATTTAGTAAAAGTAGTTTAATAACAGTAATAGGTATAGAGTAAAATAATTGCAGCTGCAATAATAGGAATAGATGGCAGTGGAAATAACAGCAGTTACAATTAATACGTCGGAAACATCATACGATGTTATGCGAATCTTACACGTTGCGAAAGATAACAGGAAGAAAAAGGAATGTGTGTTAATTTAATTTATTCAACTATATAAACAAGCAACGCAATTATAAAATTGCACGCTTTCCAAGTGATTAAAGGATAGATGTTATAATACGTTTCATCGTAATTGAATACTACAACGTGTATTTAAACGCGACGTAATGACAGCAATAAAATGAACAAGCAATTTTCTGCTATCTCTTAGATAACGCGAAATGAAACATCTCGGAAAATCCCTCGTTCGAATAAACGCGAACACTTCGAAAGGGAGTCTTAACTCGCAAGCGGGCAAATCTCCCTCAATCGCTGTTCTCTCGCGCCCAATGAACGCAGCAGTCTTCTCGAGCACATCGCCATCGTAGAATGCTGCTCTCGATCGCACGATCGGAAGTTCCAAAAATCGTGTAAACGACCGCTCCTCGCTACGATCTCGGGGTGGAATGTCGTTGCGCCGGGGGTGAAAAGATTTGACGCGTAGACAATGGCCGTTGCATCTTGGAGCGATACGACGGGAAGAGGAGGTAGCGAGGGGGTCCTGGGGTAGTTGCAAAGAAACGGGGTGACGGCAGGAAGGGGAGGGAAAGGGAGCTTGCGCAAGCGCCCCCAGGAAAGTGGCGGCATAAGCGGTCGCACGGGAGAAACCACCCCGGCTCGGCGGTGGTGCGGCTGGTGAGCTCGAGACGAACGTCTAAGAGAAAGAAAGAAGGAGAGCGGCGGTAGGGAGGCAGCGAAAGACGGGGGCGAGTAGGGGGATGTAAATGCCCCCGTGATGTATCGGATCGATGCGGCAGCATCCAGACATCCCCCGCCTTACTACGCGACCTAAAAACGTTCTCCGAGGCAGGAATGAGTTACAGCTATCCTTTTCCTTTCATCGTAATTTCGTGCCAGACAACTAGTCTTACTCGGCTGCGAGAAATTCAAGATGTTCGCTACAGTGAGTCACTATAAAATAACGATCAGATCAAATAAAAACCAATTTTTCTGAATGTGTTAATCTGAATATTTGAAGAATTTTAAAAATTGAAAAAGAAAATTTAGTTTTGGTATAAAATTGACAGAAATGATGTTAATGGTGTTAGCACCCATAAATTAATGTATATAAATTTTATTTCAAATCTTCTGCAATTATTTTCTGCTTCTCATTAAATATTATCAAGACCGAGCGATCGACCGACGCAGTGCCGCGCACGAGACTTGTAATAACCGCGTTTAAGCCCGCGATGATACTGCCGAGTATCGTTAGAGAAAGTTCTCGTCGCAGTTTCGAGATTTCCTCGTTTGCCGAACTTTTTTGTACCGAATCTCGACAACCGCCGGTCCCATCTCGCCCGCGCCGGGCAGTACATAGCCCGGGCCACATACACGCGGTACAGCCCCTGGACTGTACGTCTCGAGGTAAGTTTACGGCGGATAGATACATTTTCTGCGAGCCAGAAGCGCGGCGGCAAGCGAAGTTACTCCGGGAATTGCGGGCGAGGCGACGATGTTCGTGCTTTTACTTGCCGACAACTTTTCTGCGACCGGAGGGACGGTTCTCTCGCGTGCAAAAGCCCCCGGAACACCATCGACGGGAACCGACGTATGCTATTAATGAACATGTGTGAACCACCATCTTGCGCGCTGTGCAGTTTTCACGGCACTTCCTGGATGACTTTTAGGTTTACGATTTGCTCCTTAGCTTACAACGTGCCGCTGTCGCGCGCGTAGATCGTTGAGAAACTATTATGTTCTATATAAAAGGTAGCTTTCTATATTATATCCTAGATTGCTATGTTGGAATTAAATCTTTTGCAAATATTTCATGAGATATCAAAAGGTAAAAATTTTTCTAATTTGTATTATCTTTGGGAAGACATTTATAATAAGATTTAAGAATTTATAGCTAAAGATATACGTGTTATATGATTGTGATGTATTGTGATCAAATTAGAGAAATCTCAAGAAATATACGTATGATTTTACTTGTGAAACACACGACAACGTTACTCAGTCCGCACGAGCTTAATTCACACCGTAGATTTTATTGGAGTCGATTATTCGTTTCGTCTCGCACGTTATCAACGCGGAATTAAAAAGTATAATACAATCGTGCCACGCGCGCGTCATGTTTCAGTGCTGGAAAACGCCGCAGCCATCGATCGCGCGTGCACTTACCGATTCTCGCGCGTACACAGATCTACATTTATTGATAACGCTGACGTTGAACGCAATAAAGCAGCGGTAATTGCTGAGTTAACTTATGGCTGCGTCTGCTCATTAACACCCGGCGATGCGGCTACTTTAATTAGCAAGCCGAAGGTGCCCCGCCGCGCCGCGCGCGCGTTCCGTATAAAAGTCGGCCTTAATGGATGACCGCGATAGCGTTTAGCAGATGCATTTTCATACGGCCGCCGGCAATGACGTACTCACATCCGGATGTGCATCAGCAACGGAGTATAGAAGATGCGTATGGTACACTTGGGCGCGAAGCGCGCGACGGGGAAGGAGAAGGCGATTTTATCGAATCTTGAAGCACGCATTAAGACCGTTTGTTCTCTGATAATTAGGGGAAAATCCGCGCTTACTGGGTATGGCAGCGTAAAATGGAAAATAATTACTGCGGTAAATATTTAAGACCCCTTTAAATACGCCATTCGTTGCGTTTACTATACCGCTCTGCGTCGTAATCGTATAAGTATATTATGTAGATATGCAGCATGAAGATTAATATAATATCAACATTTAAAAGACAAATATCGTGTCTTTTAGATTTGATCAAATTTTTAGCAGCACGTTTCATAATGGAATAAATATTCTGGAAACGGTATATATTTTAAAATTTATTCTAACGCTATATATCTTTCTCAAATCTTTGAATTAAATTATGGGTTATAAGTTATTCCTTTTAAAAAACTTATTTAATATTTTAACAGGATAAAATGAGACTCGTTATTTGGGCTGTTAAATTTTAATAATAATATATGTTCGTGTTGTTTAATAATACTTAAGGATAAAAATGAATGGAAACATGTACACACAAAATAATTAAAACATTACATATATACATCTTTAAAAATTTTGTAGCACACCGTAGTTTTGCCGATTTATTCGTGTTTTTTTTTCTTCGACGATCGGCTGATGGCGGTCACTTATGTGAGTTGCAGTAAAGGTTGAGCATACTCTAGCGGAAAATTAAAGAGGCGCGAGTGCTGATGAGCAGGGGCTTCTGCATATTAGCGACGAACAAGAAAAAAAGTGAAGTAAACTCACACCAACGCACATGTAATAATATGCATCCGCTGCTAATGCATTTTTATGCAGGTGTAACCGACACTTACTCGTGCTCGAAGAAAATAATAACTTGATGGCGATAAGGACCAATATGCAAACGGTGAAAACAATAGTGTAGTGTAGAAATCTGCTCATGATTATTTATGATTAGACAAGATACGAGCAACCATCGGTGCAAGCGATAATTTTGTCGAAATTATTTGTTGCCTTATTAATGTGTGATCGAATCGCGATCTCTCATTCAGCGCGAAACGCGTTATGTAGAAACGGCGCACAATTGCGGAAAATTAAAGGGAAATACGGTAGATAGGCGATCTCGATTATACCAGCGCTAAATATAGAAGCCGACCGCGCCAAAGATATTTAATTAATGTATATGCAATATTCTCTTCGCGGCGGTGCAAAAAAAATTTGCGTGCTTTCGCGAAGCAACGCCCATGAGATTTCCGCGTTTCCTCGCCGATGGCTGACGGTGTATCTGATAAATTCTCCTCACTTCGAGATACGATCTCGAAGGAAGGGAGAATTGATAAGTTCTCGTTAAATGCGAATATTTAAATCTTCAACGCGGAAGTTTGTCTGTTGCAGGTGACACATGTCTTCTCTTAGCAATTTAGGGATGATATTATCAAATGTACTTTTATTATATATTCATTTAATCGTGAATTAAATAAACGAGCTTCTCTAAAAATAAAGAATTTGTATTGCATTATCTAGATTAGATTGGAATATTTTACTGACTAAATTATTATCTCTTCGTTAATTTTTTGTTTGAGTATTAAGAGAGAAAATGCGGAAATGGAAATAGATTCGCCATATGCCTATATTTGACCGATAAGAAGCACTTATAACACATTCGAGAATCTTAAGTGGCCAAAACCATCCCTGTTTCGCTCACGCGATCTTTCAGTTAGCATCAGCACCCCCGGTGTTCGCGGTGATTGGCAGAGTATCTGCTGCAAACACGCAAAGCAAACTATGAAATATATAGTGGAGTTAAATTTGTGTTGACTACAAGGTATGTAATACTATATAATAACATATATTAATGATATTAAAACTAAAGAGAATTACTTAAGTAATATAATACGTATACATTGCGTCTTTTCGTAGATATTCGTATCGTCATATATTTTTTATTAAAAATACTATAGAGTTTATTCTTGAATTTTCTATTTCTTTAGCGTTCAGAGATAAACGTTTTCGTATGAGGGAAGCGCACGTTATCGTTTCAATGCAAACCATCTAACGAACCATTGATTCATTCTGCAGCATGCTCCCAGAGCATTCATCCTAAACGGATTTGGCTTCATTAACCACCCGTGGACCCACCCCTATTGCAACCCCCACAATTTTCTCCGACGTAGCGAGCACGACGTCCTCTCGCATCGTAACTATGGCAACAATACGAAAGGCAACCGGAATTAGAACTGACGCGAGGAAAGGTCGCGCTCCTCAAAGCATGATCAAGCTTAATCAATAAACTGATAGGTTTTATTTTACAACTAGATAATTTTTGAAAAATAAATCATACACAGAAATATCAACAATAATAATGCTTTTTAAAAGGATAATTCAATTCAATATTTTTACATCTTATTAAAGTAGAATTACCACATTAAACTGATATTGATGTGTAAGGAGTGTACAGTGAATCACGCCTCATAGGGAATATCAACCAATCGAGTGTCTCGAAAGGAACTCCCTTTATAATTTAAATTACAAAAGGGAAGGGTGCGATTCACCCTTCAAAAGGGTCGCGCGTGCACATGCGTAAAAGACATATGTAAAATAGAGGGTTCCTGTTGGCCAATAAGCTCGCTTGAGAACGTAAAGGATTGCGTACGCTGAGATGCGCAGAGTTTATATAAAGGGTGATTTTAAATAAGAATTTCAACAAGAAGTTTCTGTAATGATTTATATAACAATGATAATTTATTTTCTGTTTATACGAGTTTTTTTTATCGATTAATTCTGCATTAAAGAATTTACAGTAAATACAATTGATTGAATATGCAAAATTACCAAATTTGCAGATAGAAAAACACCGTGCTTCAATATTAATTAATATAATAATTATATTTTTGTAAGAGATTATGATACGAAGTAACTAGATATCAATTATTGACATATACAATAAAGCTTGCTCAAATTTAATCGCATGCGCAGACGCCTGGACAGACGCGTCAGCCAACCATCAAGAAGCTTGAGATCGCTTTTTAATTCCTATCAAGGTAGGGCGAGAATCGCGACCCTTCCTTGCAAAGGGTTGCACACGCACATGCGCGGCACGCATGCAAAACGGGATGGGACGGGGTGAGGCAGCCAATGACGTGGCTTTAAAGTTAATTTCAGTCCGTCCCTCGTCGACCATCGCAACCACTCTGGAATAAGGCCGATCCGGAAGGCTCACCCTTATCGGGAGGGAGCAGGCAGTGGGACTTAAAAAATGATCCATCGCTACCACCAATCACGCGGCGGGTGGTAGCGAGTCCCTCTCTGATTGAGACGAGCTTGCAGCGCGTCTGGAAAACGATCTACCCGGTGCGGAACCGCGGGGAGAGAAAAGTGTTAGCCATAAAGCACGACCATATATCAGCCCGAGAAATATTATCGTGCGCACAGTCGATACTGCGTATACTCTACGCGTATACTTTACGCGTCTGCGAAAAAAGGAATCTTCGCCTACAGTTACTCGCCCGTCTATCACGCGACAAGTTGAAATAATTTTGAATCTTATACATTTCTTAGAGTATTAGTCTTAAACATATATTTTAAACGGAGTATTTTGACTAAATTGATGATAAATTGATGAGAACACCGTTTCAGTTTACTTTGTATGATTAGGTGTGTTTTTGAAAATTATATTAAATATTTAATTTATGATATTCAATATATGCTTACACCTAGATAAATTGGTCGAATGTGAGAACATAAACAATGTGGTGTTCTCGTACACGATCTGCCAAAACAACCGATAAGCCGATATCCCATGGTCTCTAGAACCGAAGGGTCTAAGCACGAAAATCGAAACATTCTCTTATCTAGGAAGCTTAAAAGCTCTGTTCTAAAGTAAGGTGCAGGTTCCCCTCATAAGATCCTCTTAACGTCTCCGGATTATCAACGGCATTTGATTAACAGTAATCTGATATAAAGCGGATATGAAGAATATAAATTTTAAATGGAGATAAAATATTGCAAGAAATATATTTCGCAATAAAAAATATGCAGTATGTGTGTTTTTAAATGAGATATTTTTATTAATAGAAAACGAGGAAGCTCTACAATGATGCTTCCATAGTGCAAAATAAAAAGAAGAATTAGTTTCTATACAAAATGATTACGGCATATCGATAAGATAAGAAATTCCCATTTTCAGGTGTATTATTCGATTATTCGTTAGAAATAAAAACGTCATTAACGTCCACGACGACGGGCACGACGCAAAGGCCCGCGCGATGCCAAGCGGAAGGCAAAGCGAGCAACAAAATAAAAGCTACTGCGGAGCCGGCTGGCGTTATAGACATGCTCGCGCCTCCGTCTCCTCGCCGCCTCCGCGTTTACTCGCTGCGGGGTAGTTGGCGTCCATTCCTTCTTTCTTTTAATCTTACTTTTCCCTCAAACGGGCAGCCAGGCGTTAATTCAACGGCATTGATTGCCACACGGCAATCCCCCACCGATTCTGTGCGAACGACCGAGAAAAAGAGAGAGAGAGAGAGAGAGAGAGAGAGAGAGAGAGAGAGAGAGAGAGGAAAAGGAGAATGAGAGGGTGAGATCACCCCTCCGCTCCTTGCTCCTCCAGGCGCACTGTGCCTGGTAAGGAACGACGCTTCTCCTCCCTTCTCCGCGTCTTCTTCGATCCTCAGCACTCGTTTCCTCGGCTACATTCTCTTACCCGGCTATTCCTTCGAGTCACGATGGGAATGCTTATTTCCAGGCTCCGATCACGGATCTTAATATCACGATAGGGATTCGGCGACAGTGCCGAATTTGCGTTTCTAACGCATCGAGATATTTTATCTGCACAAGCTAGCTTATTTTCTACTGCTACCTTTTCCCAATTTCTTTGTATTAATCGTTTCATCTTTTTTTAGATAAATGTTTTACAAACTGTCGACATTGATATAAAAATAAAAATATGTTTGTCGAGAACTATAATACGAAGGACAGACACTAAAACGCCGAAAATGAACGAGGTATAGACGCGGTCTACCAGGTGGTTTTAATATCACGCGTAATAAGGAGGTTGAGCGGCAACTTTATGACGATGGGCGAGCCCCGGCGCTCTCGTTCGATGCAAACGATCGAGATAAATGGTCCAAAGGGTGTGGACTCGAGATGGACGAGAGTGTCCCTGGGGTTGCCGGCAGGAACATCGGGGGAGACACAAAGAGAGGGAGAAGAGACGATGGGAGAAGGTAGGGGTCGAGTGCCCGGGGTCAATCTATAATAAAGCTGGCGTTATCTCGACCGGCTAGCGTGAACGAAGGCTAGAGGCTCGTAAAAAAAAAGGGAGAACGCTGCTTAAGAACGGATTACGGGAATGAAATCGGAGAACCGATGTTCGCAGCCGGAGTATCCTGCAGCGTCAACTTTGAGGGATGCCTGCGCCGCGATTAAAAGTAAAGGCAAAGCGTATTACTAAACGAAGGAAAAATGGAAATATGAGACACCTCATTTTATATTTGATTGACGTAAAATTTATGCGTTTAATTTTATAGAGATATATGTTGTTGCAATAAAATCCCTTTAATACACGGAAAGAACGGTTTTGTTGAAGTATTTAAAAATTTAGCTAGATACAAATCTGAAAATAATTTCGTTGTCACTATCAAAATAATTATAGTAGGTCGCTGAAGCTTTGAGTGTTCTACATAATTATTTTGATGGTGCAACAAAAAATTATTTTCAGACCTGTATATCTAGCTAAATTTTTAGATACTTTTGCAAAACCGTTCTTCCCGTGTAATAATCCTTTTGATAATTATTTTACTGCTTAAATATACATATCTTTAACTTGCCGAAGACTGCTTCAATTCGTTATGTAAGTCGAAGCGTAACTAAGTGGCTTTTACGTAGAACCACGCACAATAACGAATGATTCTTGTATGACTTTTCCGTCAGGCTTGCCATAATCATCGTTATTCCGAACGATTAAGTGCAGTTGTTAGCAATAGGTAATCCAGTACAATCGTCGGACGTTGGAAATACCGAGGGGAAAAATCGGGAAAATCTCAAAATCGCAAAATGCACGCGCGAAACAGATCGTAACCAGTCGCCGATGTGAATTTTTTTTCGCAAGGCACTTCTAAATAAAGTAGATTCCAATCTCACGGAGTAAAGTACTTGAGGGTACTTTTATAGCAATTATGAATCAATAACTGTATGCACACAGTGCGCATATCTAATCATTGCGGCAAAACAGGAATTAAGCATTCATATTTCGTAGGGTGCGCTTACAACCCTTCGCAGGGATAGGAACTTGCTCGGGTATATCAGATCCATTATTACGTTGCGCGGAAGAATCACCTGTCGGCCTACCTGTTACTCGAGCTAACGCGCGTGAAATTCATTATGATGCATAAGGGGCGCACCGACTAACCCTTTATGCTAATCCCGCCGAGGTAGATGTTACACTGGGGTGATTTTTATCGCGTATTTTAAGGCTCATTTACTTAATAAGCCGCACAATATGCGCGTTTAGGCTACCATTTGCGCTCGAAAACGATCGCCATAATATTGTGACACGCGATGACAATTCGCCCATTATAGTAACTCCATCGCTATTATACACTAATTTCTCTCTCGTTTACACAAAATATTATATTACCATACAATGCGTGATTATCGCACTAATAGCGTGTAACTAGCGTATATTTGACGTGTTCTAATGTATCATACATTTAAATTATATATTCAATGCTCTCGTAAATTTATAAAAATAGTCTATTAATCTTTTATAGCTGATATTCTAACGCATCCAAACTTAAAATCACGCTTTTACGTCGCATAATAAATTTAATGGCAAACTTCAGTTCGAGTTCGAGAGACGAACCGACGAACGTGGAAATCTTCTTCCGTGATATTCGGTCGTAATTTACGTTATTACAGTTATACTTCGGCACATACCGTCCTACGCTTCTTGCGGAATCCATAATAACCGACCCCCGCAGCAAACAATACAAAAATTATGTTCACGAGAGTTCCGCAGGAGTTTTGCAATCTTTCCCCGTAGTTTCATCTCGAAGCGTGCGAGAGCCCGCCGTTTATTCGAGACACATGACGAGCGCGGTTTTGCGCGGGTATATATTGGTAAGGTGTATACATACGTGTATCTGTGTGTCTAACTAGCTGTGTGCGCACAGGACTGTAAAAATATATCTCGAACTTACGCCCGGTAACTTTCTCGATTTAGAAATGATTTGCGAGCATTGAGAAGAAGTAGCAATTTCTTCGTGCCGGGAGCAGGATGCCGACGTTCGTTGCTCGCTTATTAGCTGTTAATCTGTTGACGTTTTTGCATTTTATCGATAATTTCTTGGATAAACGCGAAAAATTTTAGTTATTGCGTTTCTTCGATGCAAGCTTCGTCGACGTTAATTTATTCCAGCATGAACAGTGCTCGCGATAGAATGCAGTGACATGAATCGTGATACTTCTGCAATTTAGAGGATTAGTCTGTTTCTTCTACGTTTCTACGTATTTGCGTAATTAGAAGTATTTCGATATATTAGACGAAATAATTTAATAATTTACAAATGAAATAGTTAATTGACAAAAGTCATACATATCAATAGACAATTTATAAGTAAAATATATATAAATAAAAGTTTGATAGCTTATATATATTATAATTTATAAATAAAATTTATAAATAAATAAAACTTTGATAGCTTATAAAAAATCTCAAGGATCTGGATGATTTAAAACTGCGTTTGATCAAGGAAACAGGACACGCGAGAATTTTCTATTGCTTAATAATACGACGCTTTTAGGTCTATCTCACGGGCGCAGATGTATACAGGCTCTCGTCGATGGCGCAACTATACGTCATAAAGAGTGCTCACACCCCTATCGTAACCGGAGTTCTTGTGATCTCGCGCCCTCGAGGAGGTTTCTTTTAATTAAACTGCTCCCACCTTTCCGCCTAGTTATCCCGCCTTTTCCGGCAAAAACGGGGATTCTCGAGAGACATAACAACCGGCAGGAACGCGTTATCAGTGCTCACCAGCGATCCGAGCACTTCCCCCCCTCCCCAGCCAGTTTTCATCCCTTCTGACGCAGATCCGACTCTGGCTTTGTTAAAACTCACTCCCGGTCTGTTAACGATGACACATATCCTATCGTCAGGATGTAATAACGTATAATCGTAATGTGTTCGAAAATAGAGATTGGAAGAGGATTAAGAGTTTTAAGGATCGTAATTTTTTGTGAAGTTCAGAGATTCGATCGATCGTGATAATTTATATTTCATGCAATTAATAAATTCCAAATATTTTTGTAACTGAAATCACATACGCGTATGTCGAAGCTTATAAAAGTCTCCAAATCTTCGTTTGTTTCTAAGAACGTAATATTTTGATGATAGTCGGATTGCATACTTGCATTAAGTAACGTCCATCGATCCATTCTTATTTGTTACGCGAAGATATAAGCGAAGTCTCACGTGACTCACGTTTCTCGGCGGAAATAAAAGGGATCAAACGCGACGGTATAGATGAGAACAAAGTTACGAAGCTACGGGTGTCATGCTGCACGCTCATAATCCCGAGCAATGTTTCGCCGCACCTTCGTACCTTTGCTCTCGCTTTCTTCCTTTCCTCCTCCTAAGCGAAATTACTTATAATATCTGTCAGCGGACAGACACGGCCGATGGCGCCGTTACCATCGTGCTACAGCAATCCCTTGGAGAAATGCCCTCTTTATTATCTATCAGAAGCAATCTACTGAACACTTTCCTCTTTGCTCGTTTTTTTCCTTTCGTTTTCCGTTTGTCGTTTCCTCTATCTTCTCCTCCGTTTTCGCCTCGGGCTTAAAAATCCAAGGCTAATTCCAGAGCAAGCGTTGCTTACGTTCGTTACAATTCGCCGAAACTGTGGCTATGGCTAGTAAACGATTTTTTCAAAGGTAGCTCTTTGTGAAGCAATTGATTTGTTATTGACTGATTTCTTTCGGTCAATTGATTGATATCTCTTCTACATCGAAATAAATACTACAGCTGATGTTACATGGTAAAATTGCGATGTTTCTAATTGTACATAAAAAAAAACAGGATTTTGTGTAAATATATTTATTTTTCATGTACTTATTGTTATATGATATATAATAATATAATTCTATTGTATTTTGTCACAAACATTTATTTTATTTAGTAATTTATCTTCTAGTTGGCAAGGATTCGATATATTTGCACTGACGTTGTAAATGCATTTTAGCACCGCGTCGCCGTGCAGTCTTAAGCCAGTTTCACGATGAGTATGTAAAGATTGTGGCATTAAACGCGATTGGTTCCAACTGCAGCAAATCTTCCCGCGCTATAATACGACCGATCGACAAAGAAATCGGGCCATATCGGATCGCTCGGCGTGCGGCTCCGGAGTTGACGGCTTTTCAGGTTCACTAGGAATGCCTTGAACGTCCCGGCGTATAAACCGGCCGGCTAATTTAGACCGACTGTCCCGTGAAATTACCGGGGCTCGCGAGTAATGAGAGGGTGAATGGTGAGGGATAGGCCAACCCTTGGACAGTGGCCGGCTAATCACGGCCGCTCGTTAGCGAATTGAATGCGCCGCCAGTCGTATCGGCGAGTAGAAAGTCAAAGAGCGTTCTTTTCTGCTTTAAAAAGAACCTCGGCCATTGCCGTGGTCGTCTCTCAAAACTCGGCACGTTTCGCAATCGCCATCACGACAGCGAATCTCCCAGGAAACAGTCTGAAACAATTTTATTTCACGGGATTCTCGATTGACATCTGTAGCGCAACAATAATGACGTCTTGTTATATCGCAGCAAACCATTTACGTATAAATCTTTTGAATGTCATTTCGACATATACAATTAATGGAAAAGTAGATGAATATGTGATTTAATGAACGTTTTGTTTAAAACTTTGAACTTTCTATAATTGAGATTATTAAATATAAAGATGTGTAGTAGAATATATATGACATATTATTCGAAAAAAAAAAAATGGAGAGGAATATAATTAAATAATAATATTTCTTCTCGCCTAATGGCATATTGTTTCTCGCTAATCGAAAATTCGAACGAGTTCCACGGTAAATACCGTGGGATTTACAGAGGAATTGTACAATGCATCGATTGTCGCTAACTTAATGGACACCCTATATTTGCTCATTAACGAACCCTCTGTCGCGAATCCGGAGCGCTTCCACCAACACGAAGGCCAACGCTGACAGACGAGAAGGTTGCTGAGAAGAATAAGGAGAAGAAGGTGAATCCAGACGGTAGATGGAGATGGGAGGTAGAAAAGGAAGAAGAAGAAAGACGGGTCCCTCGTTACAACTTCTGCCAGGAGAGAAGCAATACGTCCAGCTTTCTAGCGACACAAATTACGTTTTCGAAACTAGCAAGCAGTCGTAAAATATCGCTCGCGGTGTTTTAAATCGCAATTCAATAAGAAAAAACGAGCTGCGGTTAATTAATCCGCGCGACTATTAATTTTAAATTTTTCTCTACGATCGGCGCAATCAATTGATAATTAAGTCTGTCACATTTAAAATTTCCTAGCTTCGTCGAATCTATTGCTAATTTCTTGAGGATGGTAAATGTTCATTGTTGTATTATCGTCATTGTTCGGCAACAAAATTAAATTCTAGATTTTTGTTTGTCGCAGTAAGTTTCTTCGGCGATCTTGTAGACAAGTTTTCGACACCGCAAACATCATTCTTCTTGCTACCGTGATGACGACGAATCAGATGGCGGCGCTATTATAAAGAGAGAAAGAAAAATCGGATCCACGATTTCTTATCAACAAAGTACTCTGTCGATTTTGTTGTTCATCTCATTCTTTCTCCTTATCGACTGTTTCGTGAATATTTATTATATCTTTAAGTAGAGCAATTCAAATGAAATGTAAGGAAGAGAGCGGGTGCGGGAATCACATCCGAATGAACGCATTCAGTTTGATTTCTCGTTGATCTTTTGTCTAATCCTAATACAAGTTTTTTCTTCCACAGTCGATTCACTATGTAGTTCTTCGGTAGCGTATAACGTTCGGTATTTAATTAACAACGAAATTATCAATGGTGCTGCTCGAATTTCGCACAGTAATAATTGAGAGAGAAGAAAAAGGAGAAGGTATTTTAAATTCTTTGAGGAACTTGCTACGAAATATTCCAGATGCCTATATAAAAAAAATATCTTTAATATGAATGTAAAATTATATATATGTAAATTGATTCAATCCTTAACTCTCATTCGTCTCATTCCTTGTCTGCAAAAGAAGCAAGCATGAGCTGTTAAAAAGAAAGAAAGAGAAAACCCATACGGAGCTCGATCTCGTTGCGACAGTTTGGAATTGATACAAAAGAGTTTCTAGCCAGCTCCTCCTCGCGTTTTTCTCGTTTTCCGCGTGTGGTGAAACAGTAACGTTTAAAGCGTCGGGCAGCCGCCGGCCGCCGGCCGCCGGCCGCCGCCGCCGCCGCATCCTCCGCTGGGAGGAGGGTGGACGAGGACCTCGCCAAATATTTGGTTAATCTTTGATGGGCTTCGGGAAAGGACAAGGAAGGTACCAGCAGCGTGGCGCGAGAGGAGGATCCGTGCAGAAGAAACGAAAAGGTAAGGAATGAAAAGGAGGGGAAGACGATCCGAAAAAAGGGATGAGGGAAGAGGATATAGGAGGAGATGGAGGCGCGTGCTAAGGTCCACGAACGGAGCGGCGGATGAGCCGTAAGAGCCGGAGAATGCCGGGCATTTTTATTGGTTCCAGCTTTGGCTCTCCTTGAAACTCGGGAAGCCGATCAGCCGGACAGAAGGATCGTTGAATCTGATCTCATATGTGCCTATATCCCCCTTCTCCCTCGGACACGGTCTGCGCAAAGGTGAAGGAAGATTTTGGCATGTATATCGCTTATCGACGATTGTCCCGTAGAATTTAGACACTTAAAATAATTGAATCAGAAATTTTATTAGATATAAGTCCGTTCAATAAAACTTAATATAAATGCATACTTTTTCTTATATTTTTACATATAATATTTTTATTACATTAATAATATACTTTTATTTTTAATGTATAAGTATATAAATTTTTAAAACTATATGTTTAATATCGTAAGTTTCGCACGGTTTCAAAACCGTAGGATGGATTGCGCTGGAACTTTTACAATCAAGTTCCGACGGCCACTGGGGGTATGGGAAAACTTCATTCGCGATACACATTTTTGCGATGTTCATTCGCGATGGCGAAGCATCGTGGACGCGATTCTATAAAAATACACGGTTTTACCTCGGAGGTATATCACCCCGCTGCCTATATTCCCACCGCTCGCTATCCCCCGCTGTACAATAACATCCCGCTCTTTCCGCTTTTGTATTTTGTAAGTCAATTCGAAACATGAATCGTATAATAATTCAACGGAGCTAAAGAAAACACGACGGATATTATTCGTCCCACCTAGTCCACCCCTCGAACGGACTCCATATTTATGGGGACGCGGGGGTAGTTTGCGGAACGGTGAATCTTCGCATTTCGCGCGTACATTTTATCGCTTTTAAAACACGGTCGTGGTTATTTTCACTGTAAACGTACAAGATTGGACGGGGGGGGGGGGAGTTCAAGATTAAGAAATAAGGATCAACCTACGCAATAAATGTTCAAAATGTACTAAGTCTGTAATGAAAACTCGAAGTAACCAAACGTTTTAGTTGTAATTGAATGAAATAAAATGAATAAGCAAAATGGACAAATTACCTTTTAATTAATAAATTAACGTTTTAACTCAATTGACAGTTTCTAAAATCGTGTTTATCTTAAATAAACACGATGGCTAAAAAAAAAAAAAATGTAAAACGAGGGAAAGCTGCTGGTAAAAGATACTCTCTTGATCTTTTGCCTAAAATTTTACCGGGCATGGAATAAATGTATGTAGTTCGCCATATAGAAGCGAACTAGTTGCAATTCCAATGAGAAAACTGAGTGCTATGTGAGCTTCGTATCTCGACGGATTTCTGTCTTCTCGCCTCTCATACATATTGTGATTACTTCTCAGGGAAGAGAGGAGAAAGCGCGAAGAGAGGCAGCACACATATATATATACGCTCACATTTACTGAAGGAACGGTATAACGAAGATGCATGTTTCTCTATACAAACATGGCTATAAAGGTGTAAGGGAAAAGAATTTGTAATTTACGTAATATATATCTTTGCGTAGAAAAATTGTGGCGCGCGAGAGATTTCTAAATGCCCGAACAAACATATGTTGCGCCGTTTCTCTAATAAAATTGCTCGCGTATAATCTTTAATCTTTAGCAAAACGAAAGTTTTGAGAATGAATAGTCGTTTCTCACAACTGGAGCGAGATTAAAGTAGAGTCTAAAAATGGCGGGTTCGCACCGTGATCGATCGGTGACGATAACGAATCGTTTCGTAGTACGTACAGCAACAACGATCTTATCGATGAAGTTTCCATTTCCGTTTACTCTGCCGTTTTCTCGCGGTGGTCCGGTCCGTCGGTTCGAGTTTTCCCTATTCGCGTTTTCTCTCGATCCTGTCCCTCTTTCCCTTCCCTCTCCGTCCTTCCCATTCCGGCTCGCTCCGGCATTCTCCTTTCTCCCTCGCTCGATGTCCGGACCGATGCTAAATAGCAGAAACATAATTCCGTGAGTGCGAGGAAATTGCTTTATCGCGCGGAATAATGGTCCGTATTCACGTGTAGTCCTCATAAGTCTCTTCCCCGATACTTGCACTTTTCGGAGATTGCACGTGACCGGGCCGCTGCCGAACCGCCCACGCATCCTCTTTGCATCGTTCGTCGCATGAATGCGCTGTTCCAAGTTGAACTATGCTATGGCAATGCATCGGAAAGGAGGGTACGCTGAATAGTCACGAATCGTACGTGACAGCTCCGCCGCACGCGCCACATCCGTTCTGACAAATGTGGAAAATCAATACTTCGGCCGTAACATATTGCTCTATATGTGTAGTTGCGACTTTCGAATACTTGAAACTGCTTAAATTTAAACTATTATATTTAGTGGTTTAGGATTGTTACTGGAAAATTAACATTTCCGATTATATAAAGTTTTCATAATTATATAGAAGAAGTATACTTCATTAGATAAAGTAATCTAATGGCGAAACAATTATAGCAGAAATTGATATATATCTCCGCTCAATTGGAACTGCTATTTAATTAAACGAAAGAATTTCCAAATGAAAAGCTCATAATTATATTAATGATACCATATTGGCGGCCAGTCTATCATATTTTAGTTTTTAATCAAAAACGAGCGATCAGAGAGGATGCCATATCGCAAGTGTAAGAAAGTTACTGCCATAGAATATAAAAGCTTAATTTAATTATCAATTATCTATATAACAAATAACAAAGCGAAGATATAAAGTTATGAACACGTAAATTAGTTTAAAACAATTCAAATATTGTTATTTAATTTTCATTAAAAATATTCTTCTACAGTTAATACCATTGCAGTAACAATACATTGGCTCATACGCCATATAAGTCATATGACATATTTTATCCGGCTACTGCGCCGAAAGATACGTACCTGCAGACAATTTCTTTTGCGCTTGGGCCCGCGGGCGAGAAAAATTGTTAAGAGAAATTTTCCTGACTTTAAGTGACGTTGATGTACGAGTGTAACCAAGAGAACGCCTGCAAGAATGTCAGATTCCTTTATTTCCCGCGAAAAGCACAGAAACCAACACTCCAATAGCGGAGAGCGCGATTACGCGATTAAAACATATGAATTATTAAGTCATGCGTAATTTCGATATATAAAGTTTGATCTCAAACATATAAAGTTTTCGAAAAGTGGACATGAGAGAGAGAGAGAGAGGGGGGCTGCTAGTATATAATTAAATGTTCGTAATTTTATAAGTTCTTGTTTGCTCGTAATGATATATGAGATAAGGACAATGAGAAATATAAGTTGTAAGATAACTGTAACGGACATTCGGGCGAGTCAGTCGGAATCTGGCAATTATTCCTTCCTTAATTGTGCACTAATTATCTCAACATCAATCGGAGTGCTCGTTTCATACGACGGGGACCACAGCCTGTAATTCGATTCTATACATCGAACCGCGGCGGATAATTAAAAGCATTGTCAGAGCGGAATACGCGGACAAAGGGACTAGACGCGCACAAAGGGAAAAGACACTCTCGTTTAAGTCCAATCGGTAATTACTAGCCGCTAGTGAAATTTTAATGAAACGCGGACTCATATTGAGGAATGCATTGATCGCGATATGCAATTGGCATGACATAATTGTGATAATTGAATTTATTGAGTAATTATTGAGCAATGATTATATAGCTATGACAAATTATATAATATAATATCTAATATATACAATAATGAAACATTGCTCTACAAATTCAATTTATTATTTTGCTATTATCTAATTTCTATTTAATAGAGATTCAACACCCCCAAGTAGATCAAAAACAATCATGTTGCTTCATGCGGCGATGATTTGCGGCGATTCCGTCGTCGAATGCGAGTCAGACTTACGTGAACGCGCGACTTTTTATTCGCAGGGGGATGAAAGTCGTGTGTCGTGCGCGGACGGCGAGTGTGCTTGTCGACGGTTCTCTCTGAAAAGAGCGTATAGCGGGGGTGTTGGCAAATACGTAGGACGCATTCAGATCAGCGTCGGCCGGGAACGAACCGAGGGGATCCACCGAACGGGAACGACGACGGAAAAGTAGAAAAGGTTTTTCGGAGCGCGTCAGCAAGAGACATCAGAGGCAAGAGAGGCCGCGCCATTTCCTCCAGTCGAATACAAATCAAATACGTGCGAATGTATCGCGCGTTGTTGCTTTGTACCTCGGCAAGAATCAATGCGAGAGGGACGAAACTTTGTTTCGACAAAGCTAAAACCTCTTCACCGCGCTTCTATACGTCCCGCGTAAATAACTAATGAATCCATTCAACTTCGAATAGTTCTTTTCCCGATGTAATTTAATCTGTATATGCAATATAAAATTGCGCATTTCTTATTTATAATTCAGTATAATTTTCGTAAACTATAATACTAATAACACATTTTTACTTTGACTATCGCATTTCTTGTTTATAATTTAATACAATTAGTCCCATTTAATCCAATTAGTAACATTTTCTGACTATTTATTACACATCAAAGAAAGAGAAGTAACATTTTTCTCCGTTACCGTTTGCGTTTTAGATAATATTATATCTAAGTCTTATAGGTATATACCTTTATGTTCTTGAAATACGAGGAGTCAAATGTTATAAATGTAACGACCTCGGAAGATTCTCGGAGAGCGGCTGGGAAAGCAGAATAAATATTGATACACGTCAAAGGGAACGTCGCGTGTAAATGACATTCCGGGAGGATCGCAAAATGCAGCACGGCGTAATACGCGAGACGGAAAATAGCGGCAATACTCTTGAGTGCCTCGGATGGTGGCCTGGGGGACCTAGGGACCGCGGGATAAGGATTTGCTTTCGAAAAGGGAGAGAAACACTCGTGCGAATGCTATATGCGAGAATGCATATGCAGGAAACATAGTCGATTTTAGGTACGTGTGCACCGGGCGCCTGCCGGGGCACTCGTCGATATACATAATCGAGATAGAAAATTGGATACGACGGATAAAATAAAGAGAGATATTTCTTCTCATTTCCTATCTTTTTTTGCTTTTATAAAAATTTAAGAAAATTTCACCCTCTTCAATTTTATTGCATCTTTTTCAAATGCAAAACGTGGTTTGTGCATATTAATGCTGAAATTTGATATAAGACTCGTAAAGTTAAAGATAGTGTAAAGATAAATATTGAACAATAAATGTGAAGGATTGCTAATTTTTATAAGGTAAATTTTAAAATATTTAAAAAATACGTGTTTCAAAATTATTTTAAAAATCATATACATGCAGCTATAGAAAACAAAATTATGTTAATGAGCTATGGTAAATTATACCTAACTAACTAAATATTAACGTCTTTTAAAATCTGACAGTAATAAGTAAAAATAGAATTCATTAACATAATAATACTGAAAAGTAACTCTTAAGTTTTTAAATGCATATCATTGTAATATAAAATATAAGACTCTTATACTTAAACAATGGCATTTAAATTTTCAAAATTATATAAAATAGTGCAGTCTATTAGTATCGCAAAAGAAAAGAATTACTCCGCAGCTAAAGCGATCATGGTCGCTTATCGAACTTGAAATATCGTCAGGCCGAGGGTGCCGAGATCGCCTCGACACACTGCTGGTCTTCGAGGGTCCCATAGTCCATCCCCTTCTTAGATCAATAATACTATTCCCGTAGCAGCGCATGCGTCCCGCAGCATCTCCCGTTACAACCCCCATACGCGAGCTGGTTTCCACCCCCGTTGAGCCACGTTCAGAACGCCGCGTACCCCTCCATGCAACATTCATAGCACCATCAATATTATACGCGCGAAATAATAACCTGTGCATTTATTATGAGGGGGGTGGCGCCGTCCGAAGATCGATATAAAAAAAAAAAGGATCGTGACAAATATGCGTGCAAACTGTTATGCATATCGATCAACGAATAATGAAGGGTCGTGAGAAAAGATGGATCGGTACGTGCAATTTGTCTAGTGATCAATCAGTGAAAAAATTAGCCGAGCGATATATGTATAAATGAAGAATACATTATACTGCATTGTATTAAAAATTATATATTCTTCAGTGTGAAACGCGTAACAATTGGTTTAAAAATATTTTATTATAGATTTATCATTATTTGTGTTAAATTCAAAATGTATAAAAATATTGAAACTTTGTGCGCTTTTACCTAAAAACTAATGCGCTTTATTGATATGTACGGAGATTAACAAATACGTCAAATAATAAAATTATAAATACTGTACGTAAATATACGTACAGTATTTATGCATATATTTAAATGTTTTAACGTGCAGTGGATACAATATCCATTATATATATGATAATTATTCTTCATTTACATTGCATAGGTAAATAGTACATGACTGATAAGCAGGCGACCTCGATACGCGGATCATTGGCTATACTATGAAAAGATACGATTGTTACGAAACCATATCTAGCGAGGCTCGTAAACAGCGTAAACAGTGACGCGAGAAATCTCGACTTGAAATTCCGGTTTTCTCACTATTCAGACGACAGTTAGCGTTCAGTAGTCATCCGACTAAAGAGATCGCGCAACTATCGTGACAACTATCATAAAAGACTTGCAGTAATTTGAAAAAGTAACTTCAAACTAAAGAAACGCGTTATACTCAGTCTCGGCAAATGATTTATAATCTCTCCTTGTTATCGTTGTGATAACGTCACTCTGTTTATCGTCAACGCTCGTCATAGCGCTTTGTAAGCATGTTAAAGTTTTAAAACCTAATTGCTGAAAAAAATGTTAGTGGTGTGACAGTGCAATTACATCGGTTCAAGCTCAAAGAGAAAATTGCGGCGCAAATCGACGCCCATTAGAAATTCTCGAGATAATAAGCGAAATCACGTTTCTGTGATAAATCGTGTAACGAGTCGCGGTAACAGAAGTTACAGAAATCAACTTATATATCCCGGTATTGGTTTTATCGTCGCTTGATCTCGACGCCTTTCAGTTGGAACTGTCAGTGTCGGAGCCGTTTAGGTTACATACAAGGCAAATACATAACCGATTTGCTGCACGTATAATCTTGTAGCGAACGTGATTAAAAATCTTGTTGATATCGTATTCCGACTTCTTTCGTCATGTCTAAGCGAATGACGAAATCTCTGCTAACTAAAGAAACCAGAGATTATTTTTTAAGGTAATGTTCATTTAACATACGTAAGATGGATTGACTTATAAAATATTGTGCGTGCGTAAAATAAAATAATTAAAATCGATATTTTTTCAATTAAAAAAAAACTACAATGTTCTTTTTGTAATGATTTCCAATATTATATAAAAATCATTGATCGTGATGGTTCCTCTTTTGTAAGATAATTGTACTCGGCTCTCGCGTAAGAGTACAATTTATGGAAAAAAACGAACTACTTTTTAAGCACACACTTCTGGGGTCCAGTATTCAACTGGATGATACCTATAGCGACCATATCCGACACGCGAAAGCATCCGAAAATCATTAGCGGCAAAATGACTTTAGGTGAGTTCGATATATATAGCTTTACCGGTAGACCTTTCGAAGAATTCATTCACCGTCTCGTAATAATCGCGACAGAGCGAGTTGATGCGCGACTAACGGAGGGAGGGAGGGGGAACGAGGCTCGAGAGGGACCCATAAAATAATTGCTGCTCGAGCGCAGCAAATAACCGTTTATTTCTTAATGAGCGGCACGTTGCAAATGTCTGGGGTGCATACCGACCTAAAACGAGTCTGCAAATAAAATGTTACAGTAAAATGTTATAAGTTTAATCACGTTTAATCTCTCAAACGCGGCCGCTACGCCAAAGAGTTCCCCCTGAGTCTCGTAAATATAATGTCTCTGAGAGAACTGCGTATTCGCGTAACGAAGAAATCTAAAATCATTAGCTCTAAAATCTATTTCTCGATAATAATGAAATAATAAGATGATAAATCATGCGCGGTAGTAAATTTATTATATTAATTTACATATTATTTACACACGCGTCAGTTTATTTGATTTAAGTTTCTTTCTGATTTGTTTATAGCCTTGACCCTGTATTCCCTGGTGTTCATGCGGTTCGCTTGGAAAGTACAACCGCGAAATTTGTTGCTGTTAGCATGCCACATCACAAATGCCGGTGCCCAACTCACGCAAGGTTACAGATTCCTCGATTATCACTACGGCCAGCAGAAAGAACTCGAACAGAGTAAGTGACGTGAAAAGTCAGTAACCGAGTAATGCAATTACAACGACACGCTTATCTACAAATACGTTATGTGCAAAACACTAATAAAATATATTTCCTTATTCTATTGACTTTTGCTATAAAATAATCGTAATAAAATAATAATAATATTATGTAGATGAGTGTTGCTTTCTATTATTCCGGCGAAACGTGATAAATTATACGCATATTGAATTGAATATGCGCATAAAATGTCGATAATAATTTGTGTTACCATCGTAAAAGAAATTTCTTCCAGTTTCCTCACTCTCATTACTGCGTATAAAAAAAAAAATATGTGCAAATATAAAATATATATATATATATATATGTTCTTTCCATTATCGGAGCATGTTATCAACCGGTAACGCTCTGATACTCACGGCAAACTTCATCGTTGCTCAACAGATTTATTGCAACAATCTAAGATGCAAACAATAGTAGCGCGGCGTTAGATTTAACCGCGGCAATTATTATAAAAGCGTGCGCGCGTGAGCGTGTAATATATTATAATAATTGCTAATATATTGGAAAGCCTGCAGCTCTCGAGGGCCTGGCGTAATGTATCCTTGGCGCAACACTGGTTAACATCGTTGCGTACGCCCAAACGATTCCGCTTATTAAGTTATTCCGTTACTATTCTTCTGGTAATTGTGGCTAACGCGCGGTATTTATGATTCAATGTTCGCGTGCTACAAGCTAGACCAACTTGCATGCTCCGAGATATATGTAGCATCTTCGTTATCTTTCCTCAATCGCAACTGAAATGATAAGATTCCGCAGTTTTTCTAACATATATGAGGCACTTGATATTTACGACGGCTATTCAAACGATGCTATTCGTTGATATATCATTTATACTATTTGTTTCTTCTATTCGTGATATTTTAACAAATTTGAAATCAACTTAACGAAGGTTTGATTTAATATCATTTTTTTCTTATTTTCAAATGTGTTATTCTTTTTATTTCGTAATCATATAAGCTTGTTTCTTTTGAATAGACAATTTTACTGAATTTTCTCAGAACAAATAATCATCCTCTCCGTTCTCTTCTGCAGTCTTTTTCTACCTTACATGTCACTCTCTTTCTTCGTCCGTCGTTACTTTTCCGTATCTAAAGGGCACAAGTTTATTCGACTCGGCCCCAATTCGGCAGTACGAACGAATGTATAAGGAGAGCAATAATTTTCTGGGGTAGCCTCTCGCGCGCGATGCTACAGAGGGGCGCGGGCCACGGCATGGCGGGCACTCGATCGTGCTAGGGTCATTTTATGGGATCTGGCACGGATCAGACGCGCACGAATCTATCCTCAGTATTTTCCGAATGCTAAGCCGCGTCGTCCTTCTCTCCCCGACATTCTTCCCTTCGCCTCTCGTTTCTCTTTCCGTCCGCCAGTCCTGTCCAAGGATATAAAATCCACCCCCGACTAGCTGAATAAATATATATAGCCTTATTAGCCCCCTGTGCTTGGCGTCGATCATGCGGCACGTCCTGGCCGGCGCTCCTTTGCCGCTCGCTGATGAAAATGTTTCAAATGACGTCACGTATAATAATATTTCCGCAATGTTCTTGAAAAGTTACTTGAAAGTGTGTTTCCAAGAAATAAATTATTAATTTTTATTTTTAAATGAAGTCGCATGCGTTAAATACTTATTGTAATACGCACGTCGCACGTCGCACGAAACTGACGTAGTTGTAGAGACACCTAAATTTGTCCGTATTATCCGTTTCCCGCTAGTGACGAATCAGAATAATCGCTTTCTACACTCCGTCGTCGATAAGACAAATCCGGCGTTTTCCATTCACGTCCTTCGGTCCTGCGGGTTTTGTCGTGGCCGCGCGGAGACAATCGGAGAATCGTACGAGGAGGGACGTGGAGAAGACGAGGAGCGACAGGGAGAGTCCTTCGGGACTGATTTCACAAACAAATGCCGCCGATTGAATCCTGGCATGTCGCAAGATGGATCGCTCTCTTTGAATCACAGATTACCGGCCGCCTCTCTGCCTTCCATCTCGCCTCGCGTCGTCGTATCGTTCCTTCGTACCGCCGCGCCGCCGCGCGCCGCGACGTACATCGTCCTCTCTCTCCTTCGCTTCGCCCTCCCTGCTTGGTCCACTTCGTTCTTCGCGGAGGCGCTTCCACCTTCGTGAACGGCTCCAGCGGGCAGCCTGGCAATTTGCCACATGCCTACGCAACTGCGACCCTCTCTCTTTCTCTTCCTCACCCTGTCGTTACTGGCATCTCGAATCTTATGTCAACGACGACCAAGCGGATCGGGACCGTAAAGTGTCGCGAAATAGACGGATTAATAAAGCACCTATGTTAATTGGATGTCGAATAAAAGCTTTGTTTAAAATAATTATATTTAATACGATTAAACGGATTTTTTGATACAATATGTTTGTATCGCGCGTATTGCATTAATTGGGTGTTATATGTCAAAGATATATATGTAAAATATAATCTGCAATTGAGTTTAATAGTTTCGTAGATGCAAATGAGTGAATAATACGAGGAATAATAATTAAAGGTATTGAATAGCGTTGCAAGTAACAGCGAGTACAGGCATATTGGGAAGAAAAGCAGAGCGTCACTATTACGATAGAAATCGCGACGCGGCGCGGCGCCTCGGAAACGCCGCGCCGGGCGCAATGGAAGAACGTTTCCGTCGACGCGTTCGAAATAATTCGATGAAGAGGAAAAGCGCGCCGCCGCAAACGAAATGAACTGTAAAGCGGAATGCTCGGATTGTAAAGCCGCCCCCGCGGAGTTGCATGAACTGTGACCGGCGGAAAAAAAGAGGAAAAGAAGGAAAAAGAGAGAGAAAGAGAGAGACCGAGGGGAACGACCCTCGCTCCGAGACTTTTCGACGCTGGGACGATCTTTAAATTAAGTGCGTCAGCTTATGACGCCCGTGTAAAGTCTTGCAGGGTGGATTTTTTATTCGCGTGCACGAGTTGAGCGGGAAGACTCCTGAAATGCGTGGCGAATTGCGCGCCGCCATCGGGGACCCCGAGGGTGAAATGAATCAAGCACACCCTCGCCACGCTGGACATACATTAGGCTGACACTGGACTTACCATTCGGAATGCTGACGATTTCTTATGTCAGGGATGAAAAGGACTAAGAGTGTTTCTCTGGAAAATCGAGGAAATATTTCGCGAAAACGAACAGGGTCTTGACGCTAGTCATAATCATCTTGAGATCCATATCCGCGATAGTTTTTATTATATATATGTAGTAATATACATACATAATAATATACATCGCAAATCTCTATATATATATTTTTTTTTAATCTAAGGAAAAGAAATGGAGAGAGAATTTTCTCTAGAACTTTAGCTTTCTTTAAACTTAATAAATAATGCCACAATAAATGTTATTTAATATCTTGACTGAAGCTCTGAATTGGAAACTTCTTTCTGTGATTCTTCTTCTAAAAACACTCTGAATCGTTTAAGCGGGATATTATTGTAGTTAACAAATGTTAATAAAATATAAATGTTAGCCATTATGAAAACAACGAAAAATGGGAGAATTTCGAGATCTGTCGAACACGAACACGGGCTACAAAAAAGATTATCGGAAAAACATCACGCAGAGTTTAACGCACCAACTGCGAGATGTATACACTCCTGGTGGATTCATAAAAATCTACTTTAGCCACCCCTGTAAAATAACATGGGAGTCAGGGCGCGTGCGATCGTAAGCGCACTATAAGAACATGAAACGCGCCGCGTTAAAAAAATCATGAGTGTACTATCTTGCACGCGTCATTTCTCCGGCGTTCCATAAATATATAAAAATTCGCTAATTTCCCCTCCCCCCCCCCGAAAAGTATCATAATTCGTCAAGAGATGCGAGTATATCCAAAGAGTATCGTCTTCGAAAATTACGTAACGCACATACATATAATCTCGGTAATTCGACGGAAAATCCAAGTGATTTCGAGAAGTAGAAATGAACGCTTGCCCATTTTTCCTCGAATGAGTTTACGACAAATAAAGAAACGAAGATTCACGAGAAATGACGAACGTAAGAGTGCGAAAGGTAATGGGGTTGGTCTGACTGGTCGGCGCTACTACGACGGGATGTTTTCGTTCGAGGGGGTGGGACAACGTAGATGGCAACATAATCCCCGATCGAGGAGCTTGGCACATGGGAACATGGGGGACATCTTATCTTCATATTACACACCCGTCGTGGTTCTCAACCTAAATTGTCAGCAATGTGTCTCCATAAGTCATAGTATCCGAAAATCGATAGGTACAAATTATCTCGATTAATAATATAGTGATACAGATATTTTACATTTAATAATCCGTTTAAAAATATGCAGAAAAATTTAAAATATAGGTAAAAGTGACTTTTTTTACTGCCATTGACGAAATAAATTTATGGCTGAGTTTATTCGAGGTCAATTTTATAAAAAAAAAGGAAAAAAAGGGGGGTGGGGGAGAGAGAGAGAGAAAGAAAGAAAGAAAAAAAAATTCTACCTCATTTTCGCAGAAATTTCGCAAAGATATTCATCTTACGTTCTCATTTCAAATACCCTGCACTGTGTATTCCTCGCAATTTCTCCGCCAGTGTCAAATACATTCTATCACGCAAAATCGATATCTCATAAGATTAATAAATGTCACATCGACTCCACGAT
Source organism: Temnothorax americanus (assembly GCF_048541705.1). NCBI lineage: Eukaryota > Metazoa > Arthropoda > Insecta > Hymenoptera > Formicidae > Temnothorax > Temnothorax americanus. The sequence goes on from NW_027509751.1 coordinate 2,303,944, forward strand.
TGAATCGATCGATGCCGTATAACGCGCACTTGGATTACGTTACTTTAAAAGTTTCGCAGAAGGCAGTAAACAACTTCTGCTTCGTACTGCGCGAGAATCACACGTGCTACCGTACGGATACGGAAGTAGATGGACGCGCGTGTACATACACCCGCATACACGTACGGGCTCGCATATAGAACGATTTCAGCGACTGAGGATGGTTTATGACCCGTAACCTTTCTCCCGTAACCTCCCCTCTCTCCTCCTCTCCAACCCCTACCTTCGCAGATCTCCACCCGCTCTATCCCGCGCAACGTGACTCCATCCCCCTGTAAACTCGATCCAATATATTAGGGTTAGCTTCAGCGGGAAGAAGCTATCGACGCCGACCTACCGAATCGCCGTCTTTGCCATTTCTGCCCGTCGAACTTTCTCAGACTCGATAGTTTGGGTTCTGATAATCGATAGAAAAACTAACGGAGAAAGTAATCAGCTCCGAAGGAAACGTGCATATCGTAGAAGATTGCATCCTTTGGTTGATTTACTATGTTTTATGATCTCTCTGAGAAAAAGATATGTACATTGCTAAAGAGAAGTTTGAATATGATTCAACAAAAATTGAATTCCTTTGACACATTCAAACTGTTTAATATTTAATTGCAGCAGTAATTTTGTTAAAGAAATAGAATAACTGCAGTTAATAATTAATTTTAAGATAAATTCATAAACGGAAAAATTGAGAATTCTCTCCAAAATTTGTTACTGATAATTATAATCGAAGTTACGATTTTATTGCGACGAGAGCCGCGACAACACACGACTTTTTTCCCTTCGATTTCCATTTTCCCCGATATGCAGTGCTCCGCAATTCTACCCTCCTTATACGATTGACCGCTACAAGGGACTCCGGTACGTTCCGCCAGACGCTGGGGTTGGCAACTTTGAAGAATATTTTTTATTCATGTGACGTGTTTGAGGGCGCGGAAAAACACATTCTCCCGATCCAAGCTAGGATCGAACCAGGGGAATCGTACTTCCACCTATACGTCTCTCGGCTAGAATCGTCAATTTTAAAATTCTCCCCGAGCCAGAGGTCTACAGTCTCGTCCTTTTCGATCAAGATAGACGAGTCAACGTAAAGCAATTCGGTCGGAGTACAAAAGCTGGACAGCTTTGATTCTGGCAAACTTTTAATACGGAAGAAAATCATTTTAAAATAACTTTTCCTTTCATTCAGTTATTACATTCCCGGCAAAAAATAAATTTATACAGCTCTACATTATTTTTATCCGTTTAATAATTATGACAAATTATTACAGCTGAATATTGTCTCAATGAGTTTTAAGCGAAAATAGCAATTTCGAAGGAACGATCGAGTAGTGTTCTTATTTGCTGAGATTTTTAGATCGTCGGATAAGCTTGGAAAATCTTGAAATAAAGATAAGAAAACTTGAGTCCCGATTTGAAGACACAATATCAATAGTACTCTTTCCCGTACGAGCGTACGGTAAAACGACGCTAAAAAAAGCTCTTTTGTTAATTGGTCGCTTAAAACCAAAAGATGGGGAGATTTCCAGGGAACTTGCGAGACGCAGCTCGTCCCGTGGGATATCAAGGAAATTCTACGGATCGGAAGTCTTTCAAATATTTAGCGGCAATATCCAATTTCTCCTCCTGTATCCCCACAATTCTTCATAGTTGATTCGCCGAGGCCATCGTTCGACTAAAGGCCATTATCGATCGATCGCGAGTATATATCTTTAATTAGAAAAGTCGTACATCTTTAATTAAAACGCTGTATGCAAAACTCTTGTATTGTATAATAAAACATTTTATAATGATAATAAAATTGTGTTGCGATTAATGGAAATCATTTTAATATTTTTCTCTTAAACTGATAACGTACTCGTAATTAAAGGTAAATTAGATAATCGTGTTTAGAACTTATATGAGCCAATGGGTAACTTTTAAGAATTTCGGAGTCACATAATAGGTTTTCTCTTGCACCCTTATTTCAATCAGGATCTGTCAACACAGCGAAGAAAGTTAAGACGCGGTATACGCGCGCGCGAATAACTCTTTAGTAAGTTGTTGGTTTCGCCAGCAGATAATTCCAGTGCACGAGAAAATTGCGGATATCAGCGACACATAGTGGCCTCGTCAATTTGGAAATGACAAGGCAGTCGGCTGCGCGGACACCGCCAAATGGAACTTCTAAATGGATAAGATATAAGAGTTAACACTCGAGCGAAAGGAGGAATTAGGTGTCTGATGTATGAGCCACCGTCATCTACCCGTTCGCTTCCGATGAAGCATGCGCTCCGTAAATGATGGCGACATTTTCTCCGGATCGTTCCTTTGAAAAATGTAGGATAAATCCAACGGGTCGCGGGAATAAAGAGCGTCATTATCAAAATATATAGTTAATATGCTAAGAAAAACGAGATGGGGTATTTCGCGTATTATGCGAATTATCAAATTGTATCCTCATCTTGTTTTAATCGCGTTTAATCCAAACGTAAAAGTTCCCGAAAATTGATATCACCGCCACCGTATCGCGGGATCGATAAACCGCGAGGGCGACGCGCGAGGGGCATTCCCATCGCGCAAAGTTTGCAGATTCGATCTCCGCGACATCGACACGAGCAAACGCACAAGTCAGGGAAGTAGAAGTGGATGGCAGGGTGATGCATGTCCCGTGTACCAAGGGGTGAGGGGGATGGCACGGAAAACGTGATCCTGTGACTGATCCGTGAAAGCGTGAAAGGGTTTCCACTCCTTTTTCCACCCCTTTATCCACTCTACGAGAACACGGGGGTGTCGCGAGGCGACGATCAATCACTCCATGCCACAGCACCGACGCACACCTCCCTTTCCACCTAACTGACATCGTCCCTCCTCCCCCCAACAACCACCCACTCTTCACCACTCCGCAGGGGTTAGGATATTCACATTAGAGGATTTCCACTAATACAGAATCGAAACGAACGACACTCCTTTTGAACCAAACGCGATATCTGTACGTTATCTACATATTGTTTATCGTTACTTAAATATTCAGATCCGAAATAAATAAGAAAAACCCACTATTATATTATATCGACAATAAAATATTTTGTATTAATGTGTCAAAATATTACACCAAAATCATATTTCCCTAAAAGACAATTTCTTGCTTACTCATTGTGAACAATATATTAATTTTTATCAAAATAAAATACACCTCGGAGAAAATCCATGATGCTCGCTACAGATTTTTCTTCGGCAAAATATTGGCAAGTATAAAGAAAAGGAAGAATGAAGGAAGGAAGGAAGGAAGGAGGAAGGAAGGAAGGAAGGAAGAATGGCTGGACTGCGAGAAAGAGAAAAAGGGCGGCGAGCGAGTGGCGATTAAGGATCATAGGGAAGCGAGCACGCACTGGAAATCGTAGGTCAAGATATCCAATGCTGCTTTTACGGGCCGTGTCCGTGTCGGGAGATACTAAAACTAATGTATTCATGAGATAATTATTTCTTGCATTCATTACGGGGCTGTAAAGTTTTTATTGGATCCTGGCCGGTCTGGTAAAGCGCGAGGCACCTTTACAAAGTTAGAGTACGACTCTCGCTCTCTCGGTCGCCTCTTTCTTCTATTTCACATGGGCCCGTTTACGGCACATTTAAGGACAGTTCTTAGCCCCGGATCGTGCCTCGGATAACCTCCGAAACTCAAACAAACTAGCGATATCTGGAATGCTAAAAGCATTCTTCAGTAATGTTTAACGGCCCGAGCAATATTTCGACGACCGTATCCGCACTGTGCAGCGGGAGAAATGCAAAGTGCTATCCTTCGTCCATGCACTTTAAGCACATAGCTGATTAATTTTGAAAAATTAATCGTGATAGTTGCAGAAATGCCATCTCACAATAGACATATAGAAAATTTACCTATTAGATTTAAACATTAAGAATATGTTTATCATTGGCCAGATTTCGAGAGCATTTGAAATAAAATGTTGAAAAAAAAAAAATCAATACTGCCAGTTATTACATGAATTTTATTAATAAGTGATCCCAATAATCTCATTTCATAATTACATAATCCCTATAACACGAGAATTTTTAGTATATTTATTTTTAAAATTTTTAAAATTTTTTATTTTATACACCATCATGCAGTAAATTCGTTATAGAAGCCTTCTTGTCCGCGCATCATTATTTTGGCTGTCTGTATAGTCTCTATTTTTATAGAGAGAACCGAACAGCCCGTATAATAAAACGTTTCTCGCGCGGATAATACAACCGTTCCCTCTCTGAAAAACACGGGGATAGTATTAATGCCGCGCGAAAGAGTGATTAATTGGAAGCGCGGCGCCGCGCAAGAATATCGACGACAGCGCGGCTTCGTCGGAACGAAGAGCCTTATTCGCCTTTGTACATCCGCCAATTATATCTCTTTAATTAGAGTCACTTCCGCGCAACACCGTCTCAGACATTAAATAATAAAGAGATGCTCGTTAAAAACTTTTTTTCACCCGCGGCCCGCCGTTTTTTCTTTCCCGCTTTAAATATGCAAATCGCAGCTTAATGGCCAATCAAAGAGTTCGGTTGGAAATTACGCGGCGTCTACTTCATTAAGCATCTTTGCAGTTGAAATCCTCCTTCATCCCCCGCCTTCGTTATTATTAAAATAGACACCACGAAGAATCTTTTGTACAATTCCGTTTAAAATGCGGTAAGGCCAGTAGTCATATCTCATTGCATCATATTTCGATGAAATTATAAATATGTATTTAAATCTTAAATATTTGTACAATATAATATAAAATCTATATAAAATCTTAGATATATATATATATTATATTATATATTTGTATTTTTGTGCGAATCTAAATTTTATCTTTAAGTCGTGTTTGTCCGTATTGAACGCAATTTTCTCAAGCATATTTGACAAAAAATCAGTAACACGTAAAAAGGGAGGAATATCTGACATTCTAACTTTGCAGACACCCATTAAATGTTCTTTGGACAACTTTTGAACTTCCGCTTGGAAATTTCCAAGGAAACTCGCTTGAAGATTTCGATCTGATTCAACTTGCGTCTTATTAGACTCCAACATCGCAATCGAGAATTTTTCTTGCACTGGTACTCAGTATTATAGAACTAAGCAAAAAAAACAGCAAAAAAGGTAACATGGATGCTGGCAGACACTGTCCCAAAAGGACGTAGGCGCCGGTAGAATATTAACAACTTCGCCCTGGAGCCCTGAAGAAAGGACATTATTCCTTCCTGCACTTGTTTCCGCTGAATGAGAAAAATATATCAATTTCTCTGTCGTATAAAAATGTGCTTATCCGTTGCGCACAAGGAATGGAAAACATTCTATGGACTTTTCCATATACCGGCACTGACACAACGAAGAAATATGCCAACGTCCGTGAAACAAAAGGAGAAGGGAAAAGAGATATGGAGATGGGGATGAAAATGATAGAATTTCCTTTCCGTTTTTTCTACATTTCTCTGATTACTATGAAGATGTATTAATTTTTCCACCATGTATTATCTTTCTTCATCGTACTACATCAATCCTAATGTTTTTTGAATCTTCTTTCTGCTGTACAAAAGTGAACGCGTGAAAGAACGATATTTAGAGAGATTAGTTTTTTTTTCGTGCGAGAAGTCGAACGATCCTGAAAGGATCAAGATTTGAGAATCGACATAAAGAGACGGAAATTTCCGATGTGCAAGGGAGGCGATAGTGCTAATGTACGGAGGCAGAACACGGAAGAATGGAGTTGACGGTGTGAAAATGATGAAGGCCGGAACCGGAAATGAAGCTCGTCGTTAATACAGTATCCTAACGTCAATGGAAAAAGTGGAAATATATGAACAATGCAGCTTACATGACGATTTCTCTCATAATAATTTATATATTTATCGTTTTACATAACGAAAATAACGAAGAAAGCGCTTTGTCTTAAACATTTATAAAGAATTAATTTTGTACAAAAGTACACGCATACTTGCTTGCCTAATTAAGTTCGATATTTTAATAGATAACATAGAAATAGAAGTTTTAGATAAATAAAAAATAGAGAAAAATGTTTTTGAATTTATTTAAATTCCTGATCTCTGTGTGTGTTTATATATATATATATATATATATATATATATATATATATATATATAACCAACAATTTTACCGCAAATCGGATGTATATCCTATACCATGCGCTTCTCTTGCAAGTCGTGTTACTTACCGAAGGGATGAGGTGAGGAGAAATCGGATTTTCCCGATGCGAGGAACGCTAAACTGAAGAACGATCGATGCCGTAGGCGCAAACGTCGAGACACGAGATTTTCGCACGTGTTCACAGGCCTGTCTACGCGATTCCCGTAATCCTGCGCCGCCCGCGCACGAGCTTTCGTCTCTCCCTGTAAAAAGGAGAGCTGAATTGAAATCGGCTTTCCGAAATTGCGCGCCGTTCCGTAAGCATCCCCAGGGAGGAAAATGCAAACACGCCTATGCTGTGTGGTTCATCAAAGAAGAAGGGAGATAACAAAAGTGCGAAGTTCGGGGGTTGAGAGAGACGCATGTGTCGTCACTCTCAGGATCCGAGACCTTCGTATCTAAATCCAAGATAAATCCAAGAGAAAAGCACTAGGAAGCATTAAGTTCAAATAAACCATTTGTGCGCGATTGGTAAAATGTGGGGGAAAGATAGCTTCTTTGATCGGAAAGAATGAGCTGTATATATATAAAATATGAAAACAAGATTTAGAATTTTCTATATAATAATTGGCTATATTTCAAATTAGATCTCTATTACGATTTTCATAATAAGGAATTAAATATAATATAATTAACAACAAAAATATGGAACGAATAAATAATAACTTATATTATAACGTATATGTTATTTCTTTTACTAAAATATTTCGTTATTTTTGAGAAATTTATAAAAAAAAGATGTTATATATGCAATGAATATAATAAGATTAAAATTCTTATATTTTTCTTTTTGATCTGACAAAAGTATTAAAAAATCAAGCATATAAAATATGTAACAGCTTATAAAATATCAATTACTTGAATTTGTTAAAATATTGTGTTGCAAATATTTTTAAATACAATAAATTAGCTTTATCCTAATTACTATAATTTACTGAATTATTATTCGTTCAGAATATACAATTATTTTGGAAAAAATATTCCATATAGTCACTAGCCACGTCATCTGTTGCAATTATAAGGTACTATAATTATAAGTCTGCTGAAATAAATGTGTTGTAGGAAATCAATTGTAGCGCCATCGTACGAATATTATTTGAAACGTGTTGCCTCTTTATAAGTATAAATCGATTTTTTCAAAAATGTTATAAAAAATAAAGCGATGAAGATCATACTCATTTTTATTGAGAAATGTTCTTTAGCAGTGTAAAAACTTAAAAAAAAATTTACGATAAGACATCTTTATAATAACTTATTAAGTAAGATATTTTAATAATAAGGCAATAATATACAAATATCACAAATATAAAAAATTTTAAAAACAAACTGACATACCTTTTCCAGTCGTGATATACTTCAGAGTATGTACAATGAATAATATTATATATATTCCGAAAATTAGTTTATATAATTTTTATAAAAATTAAAGTAGAGTAATAAAAATTACATTTATATATTAATATCGAAGACCCACTAAAGATGTTACGAATATCGAAAAACATCTGTTTGAAAATAATTGAAAAACCAGTCACACTACACGTTCTTTCACCCTTGAACTCCACCATAAAACTGACTACCCTTTTTCCTGAGGCTTATATGGAAAGCAATAGGGAATGTAAGCTCCACCCATTTCTCACCCTCAAAGAAGATAAAAAGATGTAAATTTGAAAAAAATATATAGACTATAGAAAGAAAATTATATTCCTTTTTAGTCCAAACTTATTACAAAAATACTCATATGTATACTAGAAAAGGAATATCATTCCATTATATTGCATATAACTTATGTAGGTATTACCAATTTATCATGTATTATTTCTTCAATAATTCTTATAAACATTTATATAAAATTATTGCTTTACTTTAAGGCAATCTGTTTAACAATATTTTTCTTCGTACAGCATACAACGCTCTAGTACACATTTTTGGGGGTTGATCAGATGAAAGAAGTGAAAGGGGTGAGTATTTTTTCATTCAAGGGATGAAAAAGGGTGAAGAGTTGAAAGGATAGAGAGGGATACAATTTTTTTCTCACTGAGAATTTCATCGTGCTATTCCATCACTTCAATAAATAGTAAGCAATAATTTTATATACTATTGCAGTTTTAAAAAGTTTAGTTATAGATAATATGAAGGCAACTTCTAATATCTGCCTAAATAAACTCAAGATCATTCAAGATATATTAAAGAATATTTAAAAGAAATGTTTGCTGAAAAAATACAAATCATGTATGTATTCTTAGTTAACACATGTATTTATTTTTGTAGATTGTATTTAAATATAACATTGTAGAATATTTTTGTGATCTACTTTTAAAAAACTGAAAGTAACTTCTAAAACAAAAAATGAACATAAGCACATATCTATAACATATCTATAAAAATATATTTAAAAAATTTAAATGGACCCAAATATTATTCCTTCATTGAAACAGTCTTTTTCTCTCTCTCTTTTTCTGTAAGTTTTCAATAAATGGTTCTTGATATATAATATGTACACTTATTACACACTTTCAAAGCTGCCACTTCACATAATCCTGACATCCTGGCAACCACTTGGCAAACAGGCACACTGCGAAGCAGTTTTGACAACAGCTTGTGGCGAACTGAGCTACCCTTTCCATGCAGAGTAGTCTGCGGGGTAGATCCAATACGAGCCTGCCCAATCACAGGCAGCTCCCGGCCAACCCCCAGGAGTTTATCCTCCGTAAGGAACGTTGGAGAGGGACAGCGAGCAGCGGTCTCCGGGATACCGAGCATGCTCGGACGGAGCAGCCAAAATCCCATGTGCCGTATCCTATCAATTTTGATGGAAAACAGGAGAAAAAATTGACCAATCCAATATTTGTACACTAAAAGTTGACAGATGTCTTATTAGTATCTAACTCATTTATGTTGTTGACGAATCTTAGCTTAACTTGTATAAGAGCACTTATATACTATGTCTGTAACACTTACTTAAATGGAAAATATAAAAATCTTAATGTATATACTCACAAATCGCTGAAGAAGCACAGTCAATACTTTTGCTGCTGCAGCACCCTTTTTTAGCAGCTACCCCTTTTTATGGGGAAAGGGGTTGCTGTACCCCTTTCAAAGGGGTTAAAATAGAAAAGAGGGGCCTACGTAATGTGGCGTCAAAAAAATCTTTTTATCGAACGATCGAACGGTAAATTGTGTGTGTGTGTGAATAATGGTAGTCGGAAAGTACGCTATTTCCACATTGCCCTTTTTTTTATAATCACGAACATTTGACACTTTTGTATTCCAATCTATTTTCAAATAATTAAAACATGATCTTCGATCATAAAAATTATTACTTTGATTCATATATGTCATAATAAAATATAAACAATATAAACGATGTTTAATATGATGGCTAATCGCAAAATCAATAAAAAATATATTTTTCACGTCACTTTCTTTATAACCTAACAGGTTCGATCATCTTTTGACTAATTCAATAAAAATACGATATATAGCGAAACAATATTTTAGCTTCATTTTCAAAAAACGTGATTTATATATATATTTTTTTTTTTGTTATAATATTTTATACATTAAATAACGAGATTTTTATCAAAGCATGCTTACACAGGTGGTTGGGTTAGGTTTGGTTAGGTTGAAGTTTCAGGCAGAACCACTCTTTATCCACAGAGCACTGCTGAGAGCTGAGAAATCTGATCTACGAGTTTCGAGAGTTCACCACAGTTTGCGACGCAAGATTTGTTCTTTATAAATGAACTTTTTGTACTTTCTCTATTTTTTCTCCTCTTCTCTCTGTGACGGCACTGACGGCAGTGACGGCTAATTAATCTGTTTCGTCGTAAGTGCAAGAAGTACAGCGCAGCTGCGAAGAACTATAGGAATAAAAGAGCAGATGTATAGTAACAGGTAACATGCCACGAGATGTCCGTGTAAATTCATTATGACTCGTTCATTTCTGTAATATCACAAAAATTGACTGAACATCGCTGAAAAATGACGTTATATCACTTCGGAAATTGTCTGGCATTGGTATACGTGCCATACTACTTAACGTACAAATATTCCGGCCTGTAAGTATTCAAGGAGCATTCTCGGTTCTAACCTCGTGAGTTTTAAAGGGACGTGTAATTGAGGAAAAACGTTTTCAGGTCGGAGTACGGCGCATTTTGGAAATGTATTCAAGCCGGTGGTATTTACATATTCACGCAGCTCGTAAAAATGCTGGCGCTCGCAACATTTTTTCCAACTGCTGACAATGTGGGAGAAGAAAGTTTTGATGTTTTTGGAGTACGTATTGTCAGATCTCTTTTCCTAAGTTTTCTTTTCCTTTGCAATCAGGCAAGCATTAAAATTCTGTTACTTATTGCATCTACTTTATATTGTCTAAAAATAGATAGTGCCCCTATTTACCCCTGATTTTTTAATTTATTAATTTATAAGCTTTTCTGCTTGAATTGTGAATTTGTAAAAATTAGTAGACCAATCAATTTATATATTATAACCCTAGCTAGCCGCACTTATTTTCGAGTCCTTAATTCGCCACACTCTGGTACGTGAGACCGCTCGACTTTGTCGCTTTGTCATTTTCATTCTAATTAATATTCATAAGCTTGTAATGTGAGAATTATATGTTTATGATAATATATAGCTTGTATAATATAGCTTGTAATGTAAGAATAAGAGAAAGAGAGAGAGAGAGAGAGAGAGAGAGAGAGAGAGAGAGAGAGAGATGTTTATGATAATATTAGATAAAGAAAATGATTTGAATTTAAATTGAAGTAGAACGTGAGAAATGTGAAAACTGAAAAAACGTACAGCGGTTCTCTAGACCAAAATGTGGCGAGAGTTCATAATTTGAAGTGTTATATAAAGCTCTACACCCTTTTAAAAATAGAAAAATAAATTTCAGGAATTTTTAAAGTCATCCATTGATCTGGCAGACCTGGTAGGAATTTTGTTGGTGCTAAACAGTATACCTGGCAAAGGCCACGCCAAGGTATTAACCGCTGGTATAGGATGGGCAGGAGCTGAAGTGCTGCTTACAAGATTCTTGCTGCTCTGGGTTGGAGCACGTGGCGCCGAGTTTGATTGGAAATATATTCAAAAGAGTCTCGAGTCGAACATCAATTTGGTAAGAATTTATTATCTATATTTTATGATGAGAAATTGAGGCAGACGTGCGCAAGGAAACTTATGCGATTTGTTTCTAACAGGTGCAACACATAACAACCGCAACATTGGTTTGGTTATGGTCCAGACACGATTTAAAACGTGGTTTAGTTCCTATAGTAATTGGTATGCTTGTGCTTACAGTGTACAGGCCACTCATGCTAGACTTTCTTTCATTATTTTTATTAGCTGGTCCATGGTCGGCACTTATTATTAAGGCGATTACCACCTTTTTCATCGGCGCAACAACGTTGCATATTTACGCAGGTCTCGCGCATTCAATTGGAATTTTCTAAACTTTAATTTATGTACATATTACGTGTGTGTGTGTGTGTGTGTGTGTGTGTGTGTGTGTGTGATGTACAGTCGTTTTGATCAATTCATTGATTGATGTTTCCCATTTTCCAATAATACTATAATTGTATATTACGTAATAAATTCGTTGTTATTACATTTATATTGTATTATTTTTATCTTCATAATTTTGTGTTATAAATTTTACAATTTGAAAGCATTTCACTTTATTAAATATATATCCAATAATCTTGCGAGCAATAACATGCTACAGTATATTATGTGCGAAAAGAGAAAAGTTTTTAAAGTTGATTATATTTTTCAAATAATACTTTTTTTAAAGATACAAAAATACCAAAGAGATATATTTTTCCAAATACAATAATATCACGAAAAAGTGATTTGTATCAATATATGTAAAATTTATATAAATGTCTGTTATATCTTCGGTTTCCTTGATTCTAAGTATATCGTATAGATATAATACATCTTTTACTCAATTTTTTAATAAAAAAATATGAACATATATAAAATATAAAGTTATTATTTTTAAATTATTAACTGTGTTAAAATGAAACATTTATAAATGTATATTCTTAGTCAGTCCTATTATATTAATTTGTATCCTCGTTTGAAGAATATTCTTTTGAGAACAATGGCCAAACGATTTCTGCTGTCTCACTTTATCCTTTGTTCTAAAGACTCCGTTCTATTGCGGTTAATGGACGTTAGTGACCGCAGGCCTGTATATACAATAAATATACGCGGTGACAATCATTTTAGAATAGAGCTCGCACATGACAGGCCTTGATTGTTTTGAATCTGAAGTTCAGCCAAAGCTAAAAGGGACAAACTATTTCCCCCTCCTTTGAGTATAAATATCTTTTCGAAAGAAATTAAACCTATTCTGTGTGTGTTAGCTATTGTTAATTAATTTTATGATAAATTTGCAACAATATTTTGCTAGTTTCAATATCTGGATGTTACACATCTAATTTGTGTTTAAAATATAGGTACTATACAATGACAATTAATCAAAATAACTATAGATGAAAAAATATATTTGTGATATTTTATATTATATATAACTTAATTCAAAAATATGCTGGATTAGAATCCTTTGAAAGATATAATAGTTTATTAATTTTGCTAATTCTCGAAAATGTATAAATCGCTAAAGAAGAGTATTTCCTTTATATTGTTGACGTTAGATTCATCTCAGAAAGAGTTACACAGTGGAATTTCCATTCTGATAGATGCGTTAGAAGTATATAAACTTTCCGTGTTTAAATAACGGACCTAAACCAATGATTCTCATAATAAAACTAAGTCTTTTCCCCTTCTTCAAGTATATAATTAGTATTTCCTCAAATATGTAATTTAAGAATCTGCTCAGGGACATGACAGATCTGTCTACAGACCTGCTAACCATCTTTCCAGTTAGTCCGGCATCGTTGACAATGCTGGAATTCAAATTGACCATTTAACTAATAACGCACATTATATCAATAAATTCTCATAAAGGTTCACGAGAATCTGTATGTTTGTATATGTACAAATAAATTATTGCGACTTCTCTTGTGATGTCATTCCGTTTATAGAATTTTATTTCAACCAATGTATAAAACTTATATTGATCGCATTTTTATCACATTATTTTCTTTTTGCGGGAATAAAATATAACAATTTTTTTAAAAATTGTTTTTTAAATAAAAAAATTGCATTTATATGCATAGAAGATTAAATTTTACATTCCTGCGATATGTTAATGAATAACAACGGAACATTCTGGAATAAGTTGACGCTTTGCAGTTTTATAAATTTATTTTGTGAACTTCACTAGATCATGTGTGACCTCTATCACGTAACTGAGATGCGTTTATCACGTGCAGATACACATTTGATGTACTTTCCCCTTATCACATGTAATAAATTATAATTACTATAAGAATGTGACGTTTACTTACGTAGGTGTAACGAGAAAAATTTGGTGTCTCTGGCGTCATTATATACACGCGCGCGAGTAGCTTATTGTAAACAAAATATATCTAATAGATATTCATTTATTTCTCGAAGTTTTTATACTTTACGAGAATATGTACGAAAAATATGTATTGACTTTTTTCTAGATTTTAGAAAAATTTAGAAGAAAAACGTATACGCGTACTGAAAAATATATATAATATATATCTAAAAAATATAATAAAATATGAAATATATATATAACTATATATTTATAAATTTATAGTACTTAATAATTTTTATAATTGTAATATTTTTTAACTAAATTTTTAAAAATGTTTTTGGTGCACTTATTTATAACTATTTAGCAAAGTACTTATAGCAGAAAATTATCCCATAATTTATGCAATTTTTCGGTTAATTATTTTACGAGAATATCCACGAAAATGATGTATCTTTTTAGAATTAGGTAAACACGTGCACGCAGGTGCATTATTTATATATTTCCGTGTTAATATTAATCCACAGTACATACGTAAAGGATTTCTCAGTAAGAGCCATTTTTCTTCAGTTAGGTTGACGTTATTTCGACGCGTCACCAAAACAGGTTCCAAAGTTCACGTTTTGTCTATACGAAGAATCTGCTCCATATATATTGGCGTACAACGTGATGTAACCCGGCAGGTCAGGACATTACTGATCCGGCATCTCTTCATTTAACTCAATGACGCCGAATACACGCGCCTGGATTGTCGTTTGCCAAACGATTACGTGAAAATAGGAAAAACAACCGTGGACTTTGGACGCGTGAGCCGCCAAGAAAAATGCGGAGAGCCGGTTTCATCAGGCGCAACGTATACAATTTATGATGCTAATCAAACATATGTATTAGAGCAATCATCAGTCGCGTGAGCTGTCGAGTTTACGGTGTGGTAACGCTGAACAAAACCGTTACTTTCGCCAATTGGAAATTCGTATCGCACACGATAGCAGGGCACTATCAGTAAAATAGTTGTAGGAGTAAGACGTCATCAATGACAAAAGGTCAACAGAACTAGCTTGACAGATAGGAGATAAGACTTTTTCCCATTTTTTATGATCTTGCGGGAAGCGTAAAATTTTCATTGTTCGCGTGATTTTTGCGATAAATATCCGCGATTGAGGAAAAACGGATATTCGCCCATTCGCGGGCAAGTTTATCCGAGACATCGTGGGTAGAGGGGCCAGCCGTTTCTCCATTGGCCCGCACAACTTAGTTGTTCGCTCGTGGGTTCTGGTCGATGCTGCTAAAAGCCGCGTCGGAACGAGACCTACTAGTTGTCGGAGAGCCGAGAGAAGTGCGTATCGACCGGTCGCACTTCGCATCCTGCGGAGAACCCGAGTCTATTCTCGTCCGCGCGCGGGGCATATTTGCATCGTTCCCGTGATAGAGCGCGTTCCCCGAGGAGGAAGCCGAGAAACCGTAGCTGGAAAAAGAATCGACGAGTTCTACCGAGAAGTCGCGGTGAGCATCAGCTGACATTTTTCTGGCGTCGACTGCTTGAACGCCTACATCGATAGCGCACGCCGATCGGAGTCTCCGCCGAAGAGGAGTATAGAACCGCGCGGGAGAAAGAGAAATCGAGATAAGGGCGATCTGAGCAACAGTGACCTCGGATCAAATTCTAAGCACATCTCGCAGAGCAGAAAAGCGAGGTTGGTGAAATCGAGGTTGGTGGAGCGAGGTGGCCGCGCTATTACTATGTAAATTTTCAGCGGGCGTATTTGTTTGCGCGCGCGCGCACTGTCGCCAACGAGCAACGACATTAAGCAGCTACGGCAGCAGCAACATCGTCGTCGATAGTATCGGGAGGCACGGGCACGGGCGAAAGGGAATCGCGCGGCACGCCGCAAAGTAGAGACCCGGTCTTTTCTCTGACAAATTCCGAGGAAGCCCGCAAACTGGCTCCGGAAGTGAGGATAAAGCAAATTGGAATGAGGGAGGACCTGCTATCTATAATACGGCACACGAGCAGCGACCACTTCTCGGAAGAGCTTTAGCCGGGAGCTTGACCCAGGAAGTAGAGACGCGGCGAGCCGAGCCCCTTTCAGGCTTGGAGGCGACAATTCGCGGGTGATCCGCGCGATAGAGTAGAGGCGGCTCGAATCTCGCTCTCGTTGGCGGGTTTCTTTTTATTTGGAGCGGCTGCGGCTCCACGTAAATCGGGCTTCCTATTTGCTCCAATGGTCCTCGGTATTATTTTCAAATCGATCATAATTTCGTTGTTGTCGTCGTCGAAAGAAGAGGAAAGGGAGAGCCGAATACCCGGAAGACCGATTGTTCCACGTAATACGGGTTTCTCGGTTATGCCCTGGGTCGCCGCATGTTTCGATCTGCTGGCGGCTCCCTTACTGGGTTACTGTCTCACGATCAGGAAACTGGCCCTGCAAGCCGGCCTTCTGCATCAGGAGAAAAAAAGCGATCTCGCCGTGAGGCAGACGCCTAACACGGAGATATCCTTGAACGCTGACACCACCACCACCACCACCACCAACACCATCATGGCCCCTAACGCGGAAGAGCGTCAAGGTAAAGTTCCGCGCGGGGTGAGTCGCTTGATGCCAAAGGGGTGTGAGATGTCTGCTTACGTAATATGTGTGTATTTTTTTTACATCACTACTTTTGAACACTTGCTTTTATATTGCGGAGCTTATCTGCTGAAAGGTGCTTATCTACACGCGATTAATGTAACTAAGGTGTCAAAATGCTTTGTATGGCGAACATATAAAATAGGATACGTAATTTATCACTCACCTTTTCGCTGCATGCGGCAGCATCTAATTACGTAATCTCCGAAGAAAAGAATTTTGAATGAACCTGTAGCGTAGTCAAAATGCCAAGATGTTGTCATTGTATTACTTATCTTAAATTTACATTGTAAAAAGTCTAAAGTCTAGTGAAATATTTATTATAAAGAGTAAGCGTGCTCTTAAAATAATTATCAATTTTAAATTTTGTCTGTCCGTTTTATGTTACACTTGTCTTGTAGAAAGCTAGCATAATTTCCTTAAAAATAATAGTAATTTATAGATTTTCTGTTTAAATGAGTTGTGCAATGTAATTAACATGATTGTTTTAATATTTAGTTTGTTAACTAGTGTAGGTTTGCATTTTTAGTAAACTTTTATTGTATCTTATGCATGTGCATTTATTACTCGCTGCTTACTATTACAATCAACATTAACTGACTCGTTTTAACAGCATTTCAAAAAAACGTACGCTCACCGCATGTCAAGATAGAAAAAGAAAAACTTGTAATTCATGTCTTTCATTCTTTCTCAATTTTCGTTTGTAAAAAAAATAAACACGCTCACAACTCGTATATCTTGCAAATAATATACTCTCTATAGAATCCTACGAATTATTCTGATATTGTGTTAGAAGCCGGTTCATAATAAAATTCAAAGGAAATGAAAAGTGAAAGGAAAACACCGACTCGAGTATTGAGGTCGCCGCGTCTTCGGTATATCGCAATGTCCGTCTTGCTCGTCTTATATTGCGTTTGTGCTTCTTTACTCGTTATTTTCGACGTAAAATTAACGGCAGCGAATATTTCATGTCTTTCAAATGTGGAAAATATATCCTTAAGATTATATATTTGTATACTGTGTATACGAAAGAAGGTGGCTGGCTAAAATTATAAAGGGTATAAATAAACATATGAATGCGATCGATTTAATCTCGTCATCATTTTCATTACCTTACACGCAACAACTTGGACAGATCATCGATACATGAAAGAATAATTAATATTTCGTTTTTTTTCAAACGCATTAATGCAAACTTGAGGATGTGCAAGCAGTTATTGTCCTATCAACGTGTGCTTGACTTTTATTACAACATCCGTACTTTTATTTGCGACATTGTTCTCACGTTACAAACGTCATTGTTATACGCAAGTATCGGATTCTTACGATTCCGTCTCGGAATATAATTCTGTGAAACAATCGGCATAAGGTATCGAAGAGGAAATTGAATGCACTTAAAATATATATATTACAAAAGATATTTTTAATAAATAAATGCGAATGTGTGTGTAAGCATTGATATTGATTGGTAATTCCTCCTTTTTATACGCGAACGTCACATCCTACTTCATGACATTCAATTTTTATATATGCAACAATATACTTTTAATATTAAAATTATCCATATTAAATAAAAAAATTAACGCGAGAATGGATGTGTGCTGTTACAAGAAATATAATAAACATAATATAAATATAAAATAATTTATAAAAGAATGCTTTATATATATAGATGATTTACTTTGTGTCGTATATTATATATATGTTTATGTTAATTAAAATTTTAATACATACGTAAACCAGATACGTAACAACGTTTTTGCAAGATACATAAAACACTGAGATTTACATATTAAATAATATATTTTTGCATTTAATTCCGTGAAAAAGATATGGCATGAAACTTTTATTCCTCTAAAAGCCAAATATTATATGTATATAAATATTATCTGAAACGATAAATACCTACATGTTAAAATGTGTCTTTAAAATATAATTCTGACATAGAGGAATCGATAACTTATCACTACGTCGTCAGGCACATCAAATCGTATTCGTGTTTTATCTTTTAAGTTTTGCAAGTACAGGGAATTTCCGAATTGTTACGAATTCTTACATTCAAAAATTCTTTTGCGAATATAAGAAAGACTAAGGAAACAAGTCGATGGAATTAAACATCGTAAATTTTGAAACGAATAATATTAAAAATCTCATGAAACATATTAAAAATTTGAATAAAATTTCCGCTAAAATATAATTTCAAACCAAATTTGAAAATAAGACTTTTATTTATAAAATTATTTCTATTCTTTACACTTAAATATAAATAATATTTTTCAAATGTTAAATACTGTAAGAGAAAAAATTCTGAAGTTTTTCAATATAAAGAAGATTGTTCCTTATATCAGTTAAAAATTAAACTTTTTAATATTATAATATTAACTTAATATCAATTATTTTTAATTAATAATAAATGAATTTTAGTCACATTATACGACATAAAAATATTGTATATAATAGAACGTTTTCAACATGTACAAGAATAATAAATTATTTCACACACTACGCGTAAAATAATCTGAAGTGGTACATTTTAATCTATTGATAGCATTGATTAGATAATATAATTCCGAATAGAAGGGATAGTCATTATGCATGTGCGTTATCATCTTGAATTCAGATATGAAAGATAAGCTTATCATGTATGAACATCAGGTAATGCTTTTTATTTTTAGAACATAAAGGTTCTCAAGAATCTCAAGCTGTTATTTCCGTTTCGTGGAACCCGCGAACCAAAACAAAAATTAATAATATTTTTAAAGCTATATCAAGTGTATTAATTACATGTTTGTAGAGTTTAATTAATATGATGATTGATGTTTTTTAACATTTATATAAATTCAAAAAATACTTGATAGCGAATATTCACTACATATTCGCAAAATCTAAGGGAAGAGAAATAAATATTTTATTTTTGTCGAAAATAAAATGTAATTTTACTGCGTTTAAAGGGTAAATTATTGTTGGCTTCGGTAACGTGTGGAGAAGCCGAAACAAAGCCCAGTGTACGCGCATTTAGAATCTAAATATAAAACCCTGTGTTTCTAGTGGGGCATGAGGCATCATATATATCCGACGTCGTAGTATTTATTAAATATATGCAAAGTTTCTAGAACAATCAAATTTTAATTCTTTTCTCGAATATCGCTCTCGTCAATCTTTAATCCGTATACTTCTGTAGACAAATATAAGCTTAGATAAGATAATTTACACGTGCTTTTCATACGTAAAAGAAGTGAATTAATTAAATATTGATATTACTCATCTGCTAATTTTAAAATTTGTTATAAAATTGATTAATTATGAAAAATATGGTGTGAAAAAAATGTTACAAAATTTTAAGAATGCACTTTTAATATTTAACAATTATACAATTAATTTTTAGAGAATATTTGTTTTCTATACATTTCAATTAATATAAGATTACACATATTTTTGTAAACTAATTGTTTCTTGTTTTTTGATACACAACAAATCTTTATGTGATCTGTTTACACACACATTGAATGCTTAAAAACTTGAATTGAGTTTTTATCGTGACTAATTGATTTAATGTCCATACATTATTGGTAAAAAACTTGTGATTTCCTCGTGTGTTTGTAAAAAATACTGCATGAATGTTTTAGTTCCCGATCATTGAATCAATTGTAGTCTTCTTTACAAACACGTGCAGTTTTTGTCAATGGGAAATGGACTGTCATAGTGCGAAATTGTTTCTCTGAATATTATGATGTGTATTTCATAACACACGGCATGGCTTATGAAGTATATACTTCACACAAATTATTGCTTTTGCAAATGTATAATTGTAGTATAAAAATTCATGAATTATGCAATATTATTCCACGCTATGCAGTTTGAATGTATTTTTATAACTCTCGTAGCATATCTGACTTAAACATTTTACGATCACTGATATTTTCAAGAAGATTTTAGTACTACGTTGTTGCAAGTCCAAAGTCACGTTGTCTGTGTATACCATTCTCATGTTACTACTGCTCGTGCCTATAAGCATGACGCGCGTTCAGATATATATTGCCAAAATATTCGCACTAGTATAACAAAATGTCTCATTCAAAGGAACTCTGACTAACAGCATTATATTTAGTTTTTATCCTGTGATTTTCAAAAATTTTACTGACGACATCTTGAGGCAAACATTGGAGACGGGAAAACCCATTTTACAAATATGTGTATAATATTGTTTCGGGACAAATTTTTTATTCGGAAGAAGAGAAAATTGTTTAGAAACGAAAATTTGACTTCTTTATCCATTGCATATTATGCAATTCGCGCATAATGTTACAGAAATTTTAATATTTATTAAAGCAAATACTAATATATATTTAATTCAATTTTGTTTTAATTATATTAAAAATTATAGATATACGATATACAATAGATCAGAATAAATGCTTACAATGGTGTACATTAATGAGAAAAATGTGTTTGAAAATTTACATTATAGTCGCCGTAAAATAATTTTCAGTCGTTAATGTATTAAATCCGAAAAATAGTACTTGCATAAATTGCCTAAGCGCTAATAGAGTACTGAATGCTTTATTGTATGCATTTAGATCCCGGCAAAGAGAAGGTCGCAGGGAGAATCTCAGGACCAGCGAAGTCATCGCGCAAATTTGCGGGAGTTGTCGTAGCCACTTGCGGTTTACCGGCTCGCGGAAAAAGCCAAATCGGGCAGAGCCTTGCTCGCAGACTAATTTGGAATGGTGTAACCACAAAAGGTAAGAATGTATACTTAAAGACATATCTTAAGACAAGCATTTATTAAATCAATTATACGATGTAAAGAGATTTATTGCAGCCATATGCTTAATTTTTAATCTTCATTAAACGTATACAATAAGAGATATTAAATCAATATTCCCTAAAACTTGTTTCAGTATTCCGCGTGAGTGATTATCGTAGGAAACGATTCGAACCCCATATATCACATGAATATTTCCGGCCGGATAATGCGGCAAACAATGCGTTAATAGCTCTCGCTCAGAGAGATGCCATGCAGGATTGCGCGGCATGGCTTACATCTGGAAATACCGTAGCGGTAAGTATCTAAAAAAATATTGGTACTTTCTTTACGAGATTACGCTTGTAAACAGCAATATCTCGAATAATGCTATCTCTCTGTTAGCATTATTCGAGGATAATACTCCCGATTATTTTACTGCACTTATAAGTATCGCAGAAAATTGCATGACAGTTAATTAAGTAAATCGTTATTTGGGTAGCTTCACAGATGACATTGTATATCACACAGTTATTCTCTCTCCCTGTATTAAGATCTTGGACGCTATGCTGATTACACGAGCGCAACGCACGGAGGTCTACGATTACTTCTCAGGCCAGCTCGGTTACCGCGTTCTCTTCATCGAATGTGTCTGCGACGACGCCGAAGTCCTCGAGTACAACCAACAAGAAATCGTGAGACATTGCGCTGACTATGCGGGAGTGGACGCCGCTCTGGCCGCAGAGGATCTGCATTCAAAAATTGCTTTTTACGCTGGGTTATATGAACCTATGAACGACAGAACTTATCCCAGGATCAAGATCGACACCGGTACCATGGATATCGAGACCTGTAAAGTGTCCGGTCATATTGAAACCAGCGTGCTTGGATACCTCGGAGACATCTCCCTCAAACCACACACTCTTTACTTCTCGAGAGTAAGCAGTTGTAGCGTTTTTCTACACTGTGACAAATAAATTGCCGAAAAAGAAAAATAGAATATCCCATAATTATATTTTGCCGTTGTTGCTTATTTCGTTTTCTATTTTTCTTCGCGTTCTACATTACATTTTTTTACTTTACATTTTTGTATTGTATATTGCAGCACGGCGAAAGCGAGTACAACGTGGTCGGTAAAATCGGCGGCGACACGGTATTAAGCGCCAGAGGTGAACGTTACGCTCAAGCGTTATCAAACAAGTTTAATGCCATGCATATTCCCGATCTTCGGGTTCTCACCAGCCGCCTCCGCAGAACGATCGCAACGGCGCGCGGTATCGAAGCCCCTCAGGAGCACGTGGCCGCTTTGAATGAACTTCACGCGGGGGTGTGCGAGGGCCTCTCTTACGAAGAGATGCAGGAGCAATATCCGCAGGTAAAATTGTCATCTTTAAGTAAACCTAATAGAGCAATAAAATATATTGATTGCCAGTTAAAAATATTCCTGATTCGAATCATACGTTAAATTCGGGATTAAGTTCGAGCAATTTAATTTTTATCAACGATATTATATATAGCCGTTGATCGTAGGAAACAACCGTGACATAATAACAACGCTGTCTCTTATGTCTTTATACGTTTAATTTTGTAACAGGAGTTCGCTTGGCGCGATCAGGACAAGCTGCGTTATCGTTATCCGTGGGGCGAGAGTTACATCGACGCGATGCAACGCGTCGAGCCGGTAATTGCCGAGCTGCAACGCTCCAACAACGTTCTCGTGGTGTCACATCAGGCGATATTGCGCTGCATCATCGGATTCTTTTTCGATAAGAAGCCCGAGGAGCTGCCCTACATGGACGTGCCGTTGCACACGATAATCTGCATCACCAGCCAGGGTTACAATTACAAGCTCGAGTTCTTCAAGCTGCCGATCGAGTGCGTGAACACGACTCGCGTCAAGCCGAAGAACTGCAGCGGCGACCGTACCGCTGCCGACGCTCTGCTCACCGTTCCAGCGCACTTCGATATACCGGACCCCTGGAGAAACCCCGGCAACGGGCCTACTCTCGTGCAGCAGCACTGAGAGAACCACGAGCGACCCGTTTCGAAAGTGGCGTAAATCAAATTTTGAAACACGACGCGAGTTTGAGCCCTGAAGAGAACAGTAGTACAAATCGATCGATACATGATTTTACGTATGGTTTCAGAGAATTTTACAATCGGTTGAAGGAAATGAAATAAAAAAGGCAATATATTATCAATTTATATAAATCTTATTTATAATATATTTTTTGAGATTAAGGATTAATAAGATCTTCAAGAGTTGATTTACGTTATAATGGAAACAAGGCATTCTTCTTTGCTTACCCCAATAATTAGCTGTATACTCGCGGCGCTATAAAAGATTATTTACTTGTGTGTAATTCTGGAATTTACTATTATTATGAAGGAAAATTAGACCACTGTCGTCATTGATGTTCGTAGTGGCAGCTACATGAGACGATTTTGTTCATCTTCACGCCTAGTATCTCGCAAAGGCACGATGCGTTGACTTAATTTTACTTACATCAAAGTGCGGATGTAAAAGTCTGTTCTGATTTCAAGAGTTCTTTTATGTAATAGAGAAACTTGCAGATTTTATGGCATAAATGTCTTTGATACTTAGTTGGCAATATTATGTGTACGCCCGGATCGACGTTGACAATAGGTCTATGATATCCCGGTAGGATAACGTACCCCTTTTTGATAGTTAGCAATTGGAAACCCATGACTCGAGCCCTCTACGTATCGCGGGACTCATATAGTTTTGTCGATAGTTTATAGCATTATTCGAACCATAGTACGCTCATGGTAGCTCATAGATTGAGACATATTACCTGTTGTGCTAAACATACGCACAAATTTGTATATAGAACTAAATGGGGAGTTGATGTTGAAAACTGTTTGTGATAGAGAAATAGTAGCGCGTAGATACTGTCACTGATGTGGTTGACGCGCATATATATACATCACCGTATCTTTTCGTATCTCAACATTTTTAAAATTTTTTTTCTCTCAAAATATATTACGAAACTTTTATTCCGTGGTGTGATCATTTTTATCAAATTGAACAATCTTTTTTATCGTCACGTTTTATCGCTTGAGCGTCATCGAATTAACGATTATATTGAAAGACGTAAAAAGTAATGGACACGTTCGAATATATGCGCATCGACAAATATAATTCGCATATATCGATTGATTTTGAGCCTTAATTATCCGGCCTTTTACATGATACGATCAAAACAGTAAAAAATTTATCTGGGTACTCTAAGAACTTATATTTTTATAAACGATAGAGATATTAGATGTAATTATATTTACTTTCTTTATAGCGACTAATTCGTTTTGTATTTTGACCAGCAATGCAGTATGTTTATAATTATTCATAATTTCTAATAATCTATATATAAGTATTCAATTATTAACCAATATATCATTTTACATATAAACAAATATATATATATTTAATTATAGAAGAACTTTTTGCAACGAAATGAATGATCGAAAAAGAATCTTAACACCGAAATCACTTATCATCATTGTCGGGGACAAACTAGTTTATTAGCTAGAACTGTTATGAATTATGGAGATCTTCAAACAATGAGAAAGAGAGCTTATTATCTTTTGCAAAACTTTATAAACTTTATGCGAGATAAGTATTGCGATTATTGCGATTATCATATACAATGATTCAAACGTGTTGATAGAGAATTTTATCCTTACTACTAAATCTTTTTATCGAAACGAATTCTTCTGTTGCATATACATTTGTAAATTACGTATGTTTAAATTCGGTATATTATTTTACAGACTTGTTAAAATGACTTGTTATTTTTAGCATATATTTATAAATGCAATATAATATACGCAGGAAAGTGGACATTTAACAATACATGCATTTTGGATGATTTAAATCAAGGGTTGTATTAAATTCGTGAAGTAGAATTCAAAGTCCTGCTGTGAGTTTGCTATAATTTCCTACGTAACTAAAACGTTACTCCGGCTAAACAAGGGAAACTTCGCGAACTAACGTACACAAATTAATCCTTAAACGTCGTTGATCCATTGATATTTTATCGTTGTATTTTAGGATAGTTTATTGCATAAACACGCATAATAATTTGTTTAGACGTGAACACGAAGTTCTTCAGGATTCAACGCGATGCTAAGCTACGAATCTGACATTCGCGCTTCCGAGGATTAGTTCGATAATTTGCTTGCTTTAGGGAAAACAATTTACGTGTGCTATGTATATCTTCCTTTTTTTGAATAACAAGTCGATCTAGTCGATCTTCCGATATTTCGACTACTACACATTTTGTGACTCTATACACGCTTGAACGCCGCGAGAGGTAAATTATAATTTGTAATATGTGTATGGTTAAGATGTATTTTATTTATAGTTTGAAAACTTTAGAATTTTTTATTTATACACTCTGAATAAACTTTTTTTTACAAAGCTTGCCCTTTACATTTCTTGTTCCAATCATTTATCAAATATAAGTATATATCAGGCAAATATTTAATATCCTTAATATAAAATTTATAGCCATATTTATTATAATAAGGCAGTATAAGTTTTAAATCTGTTAAAATTCTTAGAAATTGATATATAAATTTATATTTTGTATTTAAATAGGTAAATACAAAACAAGGAAAATTTAAGTAGAAATTATAATTAATTATAATTAAAATGTTTGTTAAAAATTATTGATTTATTTAGATTGGTATAGTATTAAATTTAAATAAAATGGAAATTCCCAAGAATTAAAAAAACGCGATTCCGAGAATTCCATGAACTTTAAGTTTTAAATATTGCGAAAATCTAAGTAAGTCTTTGAGAAAATCGGCAAAGAATATAATTAGATATAATGTGAATCAAATCACAACTACAATTATTTCAATTCCAAAAGTCACATTTTTATTATTTCTTTCTTTTATTAATATCTATTATTATAAGCAAAGGGAACTACGATCGCACTCTCTTATAATTTTCTTATATTATTAAAGACCAACAATACCGCTGGTATATATATAATCATAAATATATAATTATATATAGATATAACTATATAAAATAATTAAATAACTTTGCAGAATAATCATGTAAGTTTATGACTAGCAAATTTCACACATATGACTAGATACGTTTTCATAAATACTGCAAGAACTGAGATCAGCTATTTCTCTAAAATTAAAAAATATTGATTTCATTTAGAGATTTCGTATATAAATCTCGAAATAATTTAATAAATAAAAAAATATTAAAAATTAAAACAATTTTTAAAACAGAATTGAATAAATGCACATTATTTATAATTCTTATCCTATTTAATTATCACGAATGAAGGAAATATTGACTATTTTAATGAGTAAAGAGAGAGATATCGTATGAACATACACGCTGAATTTTTATTATATTAATAATGCCAATAACACGGCATATATATATATTGAAGAATATATTGAATTTGGAAATTTCCGCACTCAACAATCCACTTTCACTTAAAGGTGTCGTACGCAGTATTAAATAGCCGATCTCATTAATTTGGACGTATAGTCTCTTTGTTTAGCGGCCAAATGCAAATCTAAACTTTTCAACATTCTCGCTCGAATTTCTTGCGCGTTCGATTCCCGTTTATGAAAATCACTCGCTAGAAGTCTATCTTCTGAATGCAACGGTTCGTTTCGTTGAAGATTGTCGAGTCCGATCGTATTTAACGAGGAGGATTTATTTCGTGATTCCTGCATGATGGTTTTCATGAATTCAAGGGCCATTCTCCGACAAGTATCGAAACCCAGTAATTGTATTCTTTTACTGTGAACGGCATCCATACGGTGATTTCTCCAGCGTGTTTCCCTGTCTATTATTTTAGCGAGAGAATTGGGTGTCCCGGGTAGATCTTGAAATACTTTACTAAGGATTTCCTTCGTTAAATCTTCTTCACTGCCCGATGCGTCTAAAATAACAGAAATATTTTAATAAATTTGACGATTGCTAGTTTGTGATCATAAGGATTAAATATTAACTCATACATACACGGAAGCATAAAATGTCTTGCCAAAATATTGATTTGTATTACGGTTAATTGCATTTTAGATTTGAGACATAAAAAGAAAAAAAAATAAATAAAAGTATTTAACAATAAAAAATTAAATTTTTAATTTGTAAATTTTTATCAAAAAATTTCTTCGCATATCTATGAGATATTATAATTTGCTTTGTCTAATAAGTCGTCAAAATTTTTTGGAAAATAAAACAAGTCACATTTTGTTCTATATATCACGCGTACGACACGGAAATGACGTCATGTCGCATTGAGAGTCATGCGTGAATTTGACGAGATTGCTATTAAGATATCATACGAAAATGGTTTCCACCTAGTTGCACACGGATTGACGTCGTTCCATATGATTCTTATACTGCACCAAATTTAATTTCATGCAGAACCTTTCAAGATATCTGTGACAATTGATATAAGCCCTATGGATACTCCAATCTTTACTTGTTCCCATTATCAGCAATAGAAAAATAAATTTTGTTTTATAAAAATGTCATTTCATTATGACAACTAATTCAAATAAGTCATTTTGACATAAAAAGTTTGTCGTAATATATTGGGCAAAGAAAACGAGCTTTGTTCAAAACTTGGTAAGGAAGGTCTGGAATGTCATCTTATTCCATTGCAGAATGTTGCAAAAGTTCTTGCCGGTGATTTCGAGTGTACAAGTTGCGCAATGCATGAAAGGATGTAAAGTACGAGAAAAGTTTTGCATTACCTTGATCACCATTATCAGTTTCTGCGATGTATGCGCCTTCCCTGATCTCTCGTTGTAATTCTAGAACTCTGGCTAAAGCCAACTGGAGATATTCTCTTGTATTTGGATCCTGTAAAAAGATGAGATACATATACACTCGAATACTATATGGGACACATTTCTAGCCACGTTAAATTAGTTTTTACAATATTATTTCATTTTATCTTTAAAATGTCAGATATCGATCTTTATCTACTATAACTGATAATTTATACTTATTAAATAATTAATTAACTGCCTATAATACTTTATTAATTAATAATTTAAAATATAAAGGAAAATAAACCTTTGCATTTTGTTAATAATCTAAAATATGTAAAAAATTTTTCTAATTTACACATTCCGTGTGGAAATCTAACAAAAATATAGGAAGCGTATATGTTGTTTTATATGTATACACCGGCCTCTGTCACAATTGAAAAGCTTTTGTTACAGATAAATTAATTGGCCAGAACAATCTATATTATATTAAAAGATAAACTATCAAATGCAATTATATTGCGATTTGATATATGTGACAAAATGAAAAAAGATTTAAAATGTTTTACAAACTTTTTTAATTGATTAAGCGCAAAATATAATAAAATTCCATTGTTTAAACTATTTAAAGTTTTATATATAAATGTCATAAAACTTCGAGTATTGGTAAAATTTATATAGAAAAAATTTTACCTCATTATATATAAAAATGCACCGCAAAAATGACTTCGTGATCGACAGGCGTAAAGAGAAAGAGAGAAATAGGAAAATTTAGATCATATGTGTCTCTGGTATAATAAATTGCTTTATGCCTTCATGATTTTGTAAGAAAATAAACACAACTTGAAAATGAATACAATTTTTATTTCATATACTAAAATAAAATAACTCTTCAAGATGAATACGATTATACTGCTTATTAAATGTAATAATTGCGAACAAAGAAGAACACAAGAAGCATTGTCTAACTTTGTTAAGTGTCTCAATAAATGCTGACAAATAGCTTCTTTATTTATTTATTTATTTATTTATTTATTTATTAAAACATTATTATTGATATATCTATTCATATTTTTAATCAAGGTACAACTC
This sequence comes from Temnothorax americanus, assembly GCF_048541705.1. Classification (NCBI taxonomy): domain Eukaryota; kingdom Metazoa; phylum Arthropoda; class Insecta; order Hymenoptera; family Formicidae; genus Temnothorax; species Temnothorax americanus. Next base: position 2,332,794 of record NW_027509751.1, read on the forward strand.
GTACTTACAATTATATATATTATTGATAATATATATATTATATATCTAATCAGATAATATTAATAAGCTTAACTTACTGTATATTCTTTCATTCCTTTTGTTCTTTTAACGTCATTGCCAACGTCTTCTAAACAAGGTGCCTGCGTTGAATAATGTATTAAACAATTTTTCTTTATAACTTATAAATTTTTATAATTTTAAACATGCACATCGCTATTTCTGTCTTATTAGAAATGTACTGCACATATATATAATAATATTATTCTGTACGCATTCTGTATTATTTTACACAAAAGTATATATCTTTATTCTAAAAGTATCTTACCGATGAATATCTCTTCATTATGATCGGTGACTCAGCGCTTGTCCATCTATAATTCAATAAATCTGAGAAACTAAGAAGCCTTAGAAATTGTGTTCGTGATTAATTGTAATAAATAAATGTCTGCTAAAAAACTTCGAAAATTTCATAAAGCCATAATAATGTTCAAATTTTTAATTAAAATATCGGTTTTGTTTCATTTATATTAAAAATTGAACATCCGATCACACACATTCATTTTCCTCATAATTTTGTATGATACTATCAGTACTATGACCAACGGGAATTTAATACATGTAATAATAGCTACAGGTTGTGCATGTCGATAATGCATTGTAAACGCTATTTGAGAGATAATGTATCACTTATATCCGTATAATATCCGTTATATTCGAACATAACTGTTTTTATCTATTATAAGGTTGCATCAAATTAATCAATTGTTCTCCGATTTTAATATCTATTACGCTAAATAATATTGAAAACAGTATATTGTATTACTTAATATTACTTAAAATATTTTTTTTAAATGTGTGACTTTGTAGCAGCAAGCAACCTAACATGTTTCGTCAAACTTTTATGCAATAACAATATTGTACTCTTCATAAAAGAATTAACATGAAATGTGAACATATATAGACTCAACTCGTAATAAAAGCTACAAAGTTGGTATCTGTTTGAATTATCGTCTTATTGTGTTATCGTCTGGAAGTAATGATACCTCGTGTTACTTACGCGGTTCTGCCTTCGAGTAGAAACGTGCGCTTCTACAAGTTTGTCCCTTAACTTCGTATCGGTTATCCGTCGTATCAGCTTCGTTATTTAGTGCTGCCGGAGGTGTCGAGAGGTTCTCCCGTGCTTGCAGGCCCACTAATTGTTTTTTTGTGCCGAGCAAAGTTTTTCCAGTAAACTCTTTTTCGTAAAAAAAAAAGAAACACCTTTTTTTCGCGTCCTTTTTGTCACGAGAAAACGGTACCCCCGTTATTAGTTATACGCTGCGCGCTACGGTGGACTGTCAATAGACACGACCGTTGACTAACTTCGATCCTCTCGTACTACCAACCCCCTTATTTTCACGACCGTTGTCGAAGAAGGGGGGGGGTCACGCGAGGGAGTCTGTTTATCACCCAGCCCCCTTCAAAATCCGGCTGTTCAACCGTCGTATAAAGGTCCGAACGAACGGCAGATGCAAGACACCCCCTTTCTCCTCTCTCTCTACCCTGCGCGTGCCACGTTAAAGGGAATGGACGACGAGTGGCACGTGCGAGTGGGTACGTTACACGCGCCGTGCCGAGGAGTCTCGCATCGATTATTCTTATTCGACTTGGGAATGACCGAATGATCTTTGCATGTGCACGTTCTCATAAAATTTTTTCACGCAAAAAAAGAAACATAATTTGTTTTATGTTGTTACATTAAATTATATATAGCGAGTCATCTTTATTGGTATACAGTTTAGCCACATGAAAAGAAAATATGTGAAAAACGTACAAAATATCCTGCAATTGGGTCCTTTTGCAAAATGTATGATACTTCTAAGCGAAATATTTATATATCTGAAAATATAATGGATCAGTTTTGAAATATCTTATATAATATACAATGTATATAACCATTTTAGACGCTGATGAATGTTCTTGTTACTTAGATTATTTTGCAAAATATTTATGTATTACCAACTAAGTGATGCGCATCATAAATCTAATTTAAATATAAGCAGAACGACAATAAAAAGCTTGTTACAGTACAAAATTTTACTGTTCTATAAGTTCACAGCGTCGATTCGCATCTCTCTCTCTCTCATGTAGTCCCATCAATATATTATACTACAAACTTTCGAGAAGAAAATATTTTTATTTAATGAGTGTACTTAGAAAATATTTATATTTATATTTATATACATATATAAATATATAACTAATTCTGGCTACTTATACACGTACAGTTTAATTGAGCTATCAAGATTTAAAATGAGTTTTGTTTCATGTCATCTGTTCCGTGTGTTTTTCACGCTGTTTTCATGCTTTTCTTCTCGTATAATGTCTGCAGCGAGATCTAATTTAACTCGGCGAGCCAATTACCGCCACAAAAAAGATAATAAAACGAATAACTATCGGATCGTATCTCATTGTACTTTGTTTAATCACTTTTCTATGGCTCACTCATTTATCGCGTAATAAATGAAAGTATTCTCATTGCTCATACGATTTTATTGAATTTATTAAATAATAATTTATTTATTTATTCTTTCTAAAAAAAAAGGCATGTTAAATCGATACTCGCATTTCTCGAAGTCTTCTCGAAAGTCTCGAATTGCTTTGTTGGCTTCTTTCCGCGATGCTTATTGATTCTGTTGCTGCGTTAACTTTGTGAGCGGCTGTCATAGCATATTTTGACAGTTGTGTGTAATATTAAAGCTAAATAGCGCGCGCAAAGCGCGCGTCTGTGATGTCTAAGGTATTAAAAAGTAATGATTCTGCGAGACTAATTTTTAATCTCTCAATTTCACAGAAAGATAAAAAAAATTTTGTGATTCTATTAAATAAGAAAAACATATAAAGCTATCAACCCTGATAAATTGCAGATTGAGCAAGAAATATGCACATACATAGGTATATCTACAATACTGCTTTACACACATTATGTTTTTTATGAAAAAGAATAAATTCATACATGCTAATATATTTCTGCAATCATTCAAAAACAGGAACACGTATAAAAAGATGAGTATTATTGGTTCTTTATTATTATTTTTTATAAATTTGGCCAAAGTAAAAAAAGATTTTATTTTGCAAAAATAAGAAATTATTTTCAAACGCGTGTTACAGTCTTGACAAGTTATTACCTTCCTGTATTCTATTTGATCACATCACCAATCTTTAAAGAAAAGTTTGACGCTATAAAAAGTATACTAATTGCTTGGCAGAACTCTTTCGACAAAAAGAATTGCAGTTTGAGTTCGCAAATATTATTTGAAGAAGAACGTTCAAAGATGTGCAGTGTACAGTGTAAAGTGAAAAATTGCAACATACATGTATTCTCAAACCAATATTTTTGTAAGTAAAGAGATTAGAAGCGGTCGCCTATAATCTTTGAAATATGGTTATTATGGAAATATTGATTTAAATAAAAATCTCTGAGACCTGTCATTGTATTTCTTTTTATCCTCGTAATGAGAAACTTGTAGCATTAAGTATTACGATAGATGCAACCATCCTAATGAAGCTTTTGTCCATCGACTATGGTACTTGCACTGCAATTTACATTGATATCCGCGGTTTGTTATTATATGTATTTTATAGTAATATTATATATTATGTATATGTATATCTATATCAAATGACTTACGAGAGCAACTCTCGATCGCCGACGGTGGGTCTACTGTTAGTCGTGTCTAATATGCTGGCCCTTTCAAATACCCCGGTTGAATTAAATTCTTGAGTACGTCTTCGGAAGGTGGAACCGAAACTGGTCTCGTAAAACATGCGCCGACTTCTTTGTGAAAAAGCACCGTGTTTGCGAATTGTACTACTTTCCATTCGATTTCTACCGCAGATAGCGGAGCCACTCGGTAGGCAGAAGCATAAATAATTATTAAACCTATGGCAGAAAAATAGAAGTGGAGTAGATTAAAAACACATTACCACAATATATTAAAAAATAAAATATATTTCTCGACAGTGTGTTTATTTTTCTAATATATATATATACACATATATATAAATAATATATATATTCTTTATTTAAATATGACACTTTCATGTGTTAATATAAATAAAGAAGGGTAATACTACATATATTTTATATGCAGAAAAGAGTTATTTCTTGCTAGAGAAAAAGATGAAAAATATATATGTATACAATCTTCCTGCTGAAAAGTTCGCTAAGAATTGGTATTTTGACAAGTTTTTACGAAACATTACAATGACGAAAATTTAATGTTCTTCTATTAACATAATAAGTTTAGTTAATGAGATTACTTCAGAATTGAAAATGGTAAGTTTTATGTAGTAAAATAAGTTTTGCGTAATACTACGCGACTTTGTTCCTCAACGTTTTCAATTGTTATATCAAATTTGAAAGAAGCTGATTTTTTAATAATGTAATTGTAATTATAATTAACATTTACTGATATTTGTGATTTATAAGTCAAAAAACATTGTGCAAAAACATCTGCAACATATACTTACCGTCGACGAAACGTGCGGCTAATTAAGTAGAGAGCTATAGGATTGATGCAGCTATTGCTGAAACTGAGGCAGAAACCAATTATCCTGAAGACATGCCAATAATCATCATAGTCGTCACGGGCCGTGGGACAAAAGTGGAACCACAGCATAAATATGTGATACGGTAGAAAACAAATCACGAAAACGATTATGAAACACACTACCATTTTGCCGACCTGTTAAATTGCAGGAATAAGCGAAATCATCAGTACAATAGCATCCAATAAGGGGCAGTTGAATTATAAAAACTGTTTAATGGTATATATACGAAGCATGAGTTTAACATTTTGAATTTTTATGAATTATATTTTCATGTACATACCCTTCTGCGCGCCTTTATTTGTTCAACGTGAAGATTACCGCTGGGAAGTTCGCCTGGGATGTTTTTAGTTGATAATGCTAGATGCCACGCCATACCTAAATAAAAACCAGCTATCACGCATAACGGTATCACGTAATATGTCAAAAATTTAAACAGTACCATCCCCTTTTCATAGGCGTCCCCTGTAATATAAAAGCACATAACGCGGTGTCTGTCTTTGCGTAACCATGCACTTAGTGTTACAAAATTTATATTTTCTCAGTTTTAACATCGTTCAATGAATTAAGATAAAGTATTATGTATATGTATATGCAATGATATGTTGGCTCAGAATATCAGATAAAGGCTCCAAATCTATAGAGGGAGCTGTATTCAACATCAAAAATGACAAAAATGTGAAAGCTATTAACTAATGTTTTGCCATTAATAATTTGTATCTGAAAAAGTTTGATATTTTTTTTCTAGCAGATAAAATGACATTATCATATAGATCGTTCAAAGTTTCATTATAAATTTTACAATTTACATATGCATATACATATTTCTAATAATGGTTTCGTGACATTCGGAATTATGTCCAAAAGAATTGCGTTATGGCTTACCAAATTCTTCGGGGAAAGGGTTGCAGATTAAAATGCTGTGGTTTCCACTTAATGGTATAGATGATACGTAGGAGAAGAGCGCGGCGGGCATAGCCAAGACAATCGCTAAGACCCAAATAAGGGATGCCGTTAAAATGGTAAGTGGTTTTGCGCTTAAACCCGCCATGTGGCGACGAATAGGGTTCACGATGGCGCAATATCTATGAGAACGTGAAAAGATGCGGCAATGGATTATATCATAAGCGGCAGAAACTCGTTCACTTCAATGATAAATTACTCAAGACACAAACAAAATAATTAATATATGTATAATAATTTGCATATCTTTGATCGTCGTGCCTTATCGATTTTACGTAAATTAAACTTTCATTTAACGTAGATGAAATTTTAATATTAAAAAAGAATGTCGTGAAGGTAATTGAAATTATTTTCATGAAACATATTTAACTTTATTAAAAATTTATGGTCGATCATTAACGGTAGAATATTCAACGGTATCTGCATCAATGTCCAACAGTAATGCTGCACGTCCATCGAAATGAGACACGGCATACCGTTAATTAGCTTCAGGAGCAGACTTTACACTTGGACATATTATGAGCAAAGTTGCAGTTTAATCTTCTCTTGACTAAGAACTAAATTAAGCTACGGATATTCGTAGTGCCATCCAGCTAAGTAAAATTTTGTTTAATTTCTTGAGTTAATTTGCACGACACGATAAGGCTCTTAATTTAGGTATTTACCTTTCGGCCGACAAAGCAGCTAAAGTAAATACTGACACGCCAATCGAAATATCTTTAGCACATTCAGATAGTTTGCAGATAGTTAAGCCCCATGGCCATGATTCGATCGTGTAAAGAATCGATGTGAAAGGTACGCTAGTCACAATCACCTGTAACAATGAATTATCCCTAAATTTGGTTCAGATGATATTTTGCCATCAAATAATTTATCATAAAAGATATGATAAATTATCCAGAAAGGGCAGGATGATCATAAATATACTGAGAAGACATAATATATTTTCTTTTTTGTGAGTAAAGATTATTTGAGGACAGAAACTTTTGAACATATAACAGCTATATATAATTCTATTAAATATATTAAATATTAAAATATATTATATAATAAATATATATATTTTTTTAATTGCTAATATTTTTTCTAGAAAAATTTATTCCTCGGAAAAGGTATGTCTTGCTTTTATTTTCAAAAGAAATATATATTTTTATTATTCTTTTATACAATTCTCTTATATTTAAGATAATGAATTATTTATTTCAAACAATTTTTGCTCTTCTTGAACCGGAGAGAATTTCGAGAACAAAGGAAGCGCAAGCGCAAAGCTGTGTGCTCACCAGCAGATCGCCCAGAGCTAAAGACAGCACGTACGTGTTTGGTACATTTCTCATACTGGTATGACATAGCAAAATGAGAACCAAAATACCGTTTCCTGTTACGCCCACGATCAGAATCAACGAAAATATTGCGGGTACGATGTAAGTTTCAGCTCTTTGAGAATATGGTACGTAATCATCATATTCGTACTCCATTATGGAGCTTGCATTTATATTAAAAACGTTACCTGGTATCACCATCTGTAACGAAGAAAATATTCTTGTTGCTTCTGACATTGCTGAGATGCTCTTGATATAAAAAAAAGAAATCGGAGCGCGACTGCAAAATAACAAAAAATAACAAAAAAAGGAGCAATATTGCGTTTAAATCATATATCGCATTCAAGTAAAAAGAAAACAGAACAATTATAAGAAACGATTTTAAAATACTGCGTATTGGATTAGGAGATATAATCACATTACGTTACATGCAAACATAAAATATTGATAAGAAAAATTAATGCACCATTTCATCTACGTGACTTGCCTTTCTTTCCTGCAATTAATCTTAAAAAAATATTTGTATGAATTAAAACACGAGACGCTATCAATAGCGTTTTATATAAATATAGGTATAGCTTATCTTCTCTCTTTCTCTCTCTCTCTCTCTCTCTCTCTCTCTCTCTCTCTCTCTCTCTCTCTCTCTCTCTCTCTCTCTCTCCGCACTATAAATGGCAACGGAAAATTTAGATTGCACGAAACAATACAATCAATCTGAAATACAACGTAATAAAATACATCTAGATTGAACCGACAATGATGAACACGATATATGTTTTACAATCTCTTATCGGCTGCATGCAGTCTTTTTTTCTAAAAATACGACAAATGCATTTTTTGTTGCAATTTATACCTTGTCGTGATGTTTTTTATCCCAGATGTAATCGCATATGGTTATCGTAGATAGAATGATAGAATATCGATTAAAGATTTACGTCCGCATTAGATTATATTGCGTAAATCTGTAATAGAATATAAAAACCGTATATTTTAATTATAGGAGTTACGAATTTATACAATACGACGACATTCACAATCCGTGAATCGCATCTCTTCCCGATTATAAATTTTCACGTAAATAATATGAAATGAGCCTGTAATGTATTACATTACAAGAATGAAGAATACTTACAGAAAATATTGATCTTATTGTACATCGAGTATAATCAACTGAAAAGAAAAATTTATTTCCGATCAATGGCGGTCTTTTAATCTAAAGTTGATGTAAATTAAAATTTAATTCGCTTCTGTTGCCATCTCCGCGCGACACGTTCCCTTTCATTATTATATAAGTTTGTTACAAATAGTTACATCTTTAAGACAAGACATCTTTAAGTGGTAGTAACACGGGGGGGGGGGTTATTTGATTCTCTACACTCTACACCTTAGCGTCAGTGTGTGCATAGTATAGAACATTCAAAATTATTCCACCTCGAATTTCAAAGTACTAAAGTTTTAAAGTGCGACATTTGCGAATCAATTTAAATGGAAAATTTCGACTGATTTATGGTAGAATAATTCGATGATTATTTAGTACATATTTTAGTAGCGCGCTTACACATTTCTAATTGTAGGTATCGATCTTGTTAGTATATATATTAACATATATGCATACATACATATAAATATAAATTCACATCACTGATCAAGTTAGTTAATAAAAATATACATAGATACAAGTATATTATTTATTCTCTTTTCGAAGAAAATTCCTTGAATGTATGTTTATGTATTTGTGTGTGTAGCATAATAATATAACCTTGTATACATTTTAATAGCTTTTAATATGCATTAAAAATCATGTTTACATCAATATGTAAAAATGTAATTAATCTTTTAAAACTTAAAATGTGTTGTATATTATCGGATATATTAATAATGCTTCAATAGGCACTCAAACTCACGATCGGATGAAGTGTAATGAAACGCAACTTTGATTTTTACGAGTGTGAATGACTTATTCTCTAAATAAATTGACTAACGCTCGAGATACAGAGAGAAAAATATTTCGGAAATTGTAATAACATCTCGTTGATAATAAAGGCTGTTGAACTATCATATCATTCCAAATTATTTGTATTTTCTAACGTAATACTGTCGAACACACGTGAAATATAAATTAGATAGCATTAAAAAGTGAAACGATTCTAGTGGAATAAATATAAAACAAACTTTTATTTTTAGATTTATATTGTTTAGTTGTTCAGGAATCTTAAAAAAAATAACTCTTCTCTTCTTTTTGTTTAAGTAACTATGATTAAATAATAACTAACAAAATTTAAGTACTCAAAGTACTGTTGAAGAATGCAATAATAAAATATTAATTTGCGTCTATCTACTATAATGACGATAAATGTGAGATCATTAATCCTGATGTAGTAATATAATAACGATCGTATCAGAGTACACCAAAATATGTGCATGCATGTATATATTCGTGTCTTATTTAAACGAGATACGCTGTTAATAAAAATATTCTCATCCTCAGCGATTGACCTTTGCCATTAAAAAAAATATTTTTTACATCATAATTGATTGTACGTATTATTAAAATGTCTCTCTTAATTTTTTGTGAAACTAGCTTTCACGATGTCGTTATATTTTTTTACCTCACTTCGCAGATGAAATTCCTTTAAGCTCGTATTATATAAATTTGCGATATATCGACTAAGTTATATGTATTTTCGAAAGTTTCGATAGTTCTAAAAGTAAACTTTATACGCGATGACAAGATCAAAGTTAAATCATTAAAATCGGCGTTGCAGGTATAGGAGAGACCGGGGCTCAATAAAAAAAAAGAAAATTCTGATTCAAGAGGTGTTTAAAAATACATTGTTTAAAAATATCTAGAAAACGTGTTCCATTAGCATATTGTTTAACCAATGAAGTTTAAACTTCGGACTTTTAAATTTAGGCCAAAGAATAAGACAACTATATACGTACGACGTATTTGTCTCCTCATCTTTTATTCATTTTTTCCACTGAATTCTTCGCGTCGCAAGACCCAAGCTAATTTACTTTTAGAAGAAGATTCCCCCCGATCAATCCCCATATATATGCGGCTATTAATAAACTTCCATTCTCGATGAAAACCGCGTAATTATTAAACAGTTGAACATATACTTTTATTATTTATGAACTACTTAAATTCTGTTTAATCCGGTTGGAGCTCAGCGAGAAATATTCAGTTCGCTTATACATATATCTGGCAGGCAAATTGCATGAAAGCATCTGCCGATAATAAGACTTACGATCAATTTTATAACTTCCTCTTCTTTGTGCCGAAACTTTAACGCTTAACACACGTATGATTATGAATAGGAAACTCTATCAAAACGCATGCTGGAAAACGTCAAACATCACTTTAGTCAGAAGCAAAGAGAGAGAACTCTGATGTTTAAAATCCGGAAAATTTAATATTAAAACTGCATCAGATTTAACGCTTTAAAATTTTTCTAAATTTTTAGTATATTTGAAGATTAATGAACATAATTTTTTAATTAGAAAAATGCATATGTATTGTATAATTTTACAAAATTATATTTCTGTAAACAATTTTTAAAATAAAATTTTTATTGATATTTATCTGTTAAAATTATTTTTCAACAAATTACACCATGTTATGATAACATACGTTATAATTATACAAATGTATAGCTAACAATAAAATATATATAGCTATAAATAATATATTTTAAATATTTTGATTATAATTTGACATCAGTTAGCTTTTATATTCAAATTGAAGATTACGTGCAAAGCTATACATTCTATTATTATTGCGTGCAACAAAGTAAATTAATTACATAATTAAATAGCTTTATTATAGAAACTAGCTTCTGTCCGGCGTTGCCCGTCGAGGAATCCGTGTTAAAAACACATTTTACCCCTTTTCATCCGTTGGGGGTTAAATTCCCCTTACTAGTGGTGCATACGTCATGGAATATACTCCCTGAATTTCATGTTTCTAAGTTTAAGGGTTTGGGCTGGGTGTTGATGAGTCAGCCAGTTAGTCAGGACTTTTGTTTTATATATATATATATATATATATATATATATATATATATATATTAGTTGCGATTGCTGATTGGAATTGTGACGACAGTAGATCAGTGCTATGCAAAATTCATATTTCAAAAAAGTATGCAAAATGTAATATTTAACATGCATGCAATTCATATATAGCGTGCAATATATTTCACCGGCACGATATATTGATTGAACAAGATATTGTTCTCTGCCAGAAGTAATTAATGGCGTAATGGAACGCGAAAATCAAATTTTGCTAGTTTGTTTAAATTACTGTTTCGAGACTAAAGTCCGTGGCAAATTTGATTTCAACACATTCACCGATGCGTTACGGTTACGCGATAAATATAGTAGAATTATAGCGTGAGCTATTTCGTGTTTATTAATTCTAGCAGCAACTGCGTTGAACGTGCACATGATTGCGGTTTGCACTTACGTGGTAACACGCAGTACGTCAACCTGTACACTGTCAATTGCAGGATTTCCACACTCGTCTTTATAATTAGAAAAATGATTTTAGATATATATATATATATATATATATATATATATACATATATATATAATTAGTTTATTCTCTCTCCTAAAGAGATAAATGCGTCAAATGGAGATCTCTAAAAAAGTGCATTCTATATACAGCGCAGCTTCCGTTGACATAATCTTCGGTTACTGCTTTTATCGTGCGGAAATATTTACACCTCACTTTGATTGACGTCGTCTTGCAAACATTAATTAATTAGAATAATGCATTACGCTACGTTGTTGGACTTTTCCCAGTTTGTTTACAGGCGAAAGCTTTGCAACCATCTGTCTCTTTTTTTTTTTTTACTTCGTCGTAAGTACAGTAAACTTTAGGCAGGTTTGGATATTATATAAGGTTTCTTATAGGATAATTTTATAAAAGATATAAGCACAATTATAAGAGCTATATCAATAGTAAATAATGTTATTACTTATTAACTAAATTATGCAAAACAATTAAATAATTAACAATTAATTCTAAACAATAAGAATAGATTATCTTATTTTAATTATTGTTAAAATTGTCATTTTTATGTATATATTTTAGAGTATACTACTATATATTGCACTTCTATTCAAAAGAACTTCTTATTAATATTTTATTATTTTATTAATATTTGGAAGAGTAAAAACCACAGTGGTGTAAGTCAAATTTTTAAAAATATTTTCTTGTGTGCATAGATGCAATTGCACAATCTGTACAATATATAAATTGCATCTATGCACACGAGAAAATATTTTCAAAAATTTAACTTACACCACTGTGGTTTTTACCCCTCCATTTATAATTTATTTTATTTTTACATTAGTTTGTTTTATTAACAATTTTACATACAAGCTTTATTTTATGTCGCATATTTCTAGTTTATCATTCTCACGTAGGTTTTGTTTATAAAGATAATTGTGAATACTGTACCAATCAAGCAGTGTAATATATAAATGATTGTTTATAATATTTATCCGTGAATCAAATCAAATTGTAAGTGTAAACCCTTCGTAAAGCCGCATCTTTCCACCAGAATTACAAAACAATTGCAATTTCACATTAGTCGATATTGCGCCTCCACATAAACGGTTCAGCAGTTGTTAAAGTGGATTACAGCTCTTTCTAGGTCCGTTTAATTACGTTTGTGTCAATTGACAGTGCCAATAGATAATGTATATGCTAATTAAACGTAGCAAAAGAGATTGAACTAACATACATGAGCCGTACCTACTATAAGGGCGAGTTTCACCAAAGTCGATTAACTGTTTCTAAGGGGGACAGTTAGAAAGAGACGAAGAGTTTAATCAAAAGTCACAGTTAATCGACGTTGGTGAAACTGGCCCTAAGTAGATAAAGGCATACAGATTTTAGTAATTATATAGCAATTGTAAAAAATCCAATATATAATATATACAATATTCATATTCTTCATAAGTATATCTGCTCTATAGTGTATCTTTCTTTTTTCTCATTGCACCTGTACTTTATTTAATCGTCGTCGAAAGTTTTAACATCATTGTAGGCAGCTACTTGAAACCTAATGAGAAATTTTATTCGACTTCGACAGAATGACATAACTTTTCCGATTGACGGAAGACTTCCCAAAGAGGGAATTTCACGTTTATCTCTGTCCGACCTTGCTCAATTCATGCAAATATAAAAGGGAAATCGAACTTTGAAGAAACACATCCACATAACTAACATATTTTATTATCTATCTTCTGCTTGTGTAAATATATTTTTGCACTAAAAGAATTGTATATACAGGAATAAACACATCTAATAATAAAAATATGTTATTGTGTAAAATCAATGTTAATCTGTCATGAAATTTTTATAAGAAACTTATCTGCTATTAAGTTCTTCAATTACGGTTTTTTTTGCCATAAAATAATTGTAAATACGATCTCAGAATAATTATTATAAATAAACTCGTTAGAAATTTAATTACAAGTGTGTTAAATATATTTGGTATTTATTATATTAAATTGCTCGTTTAAATTATATTATTTTAATCGTTAGCTGAATCTGTTAAATTACTTTAATTAATAAAGAGTTACACGCACACACCCATACAATATAACATATAAGAAGTAATTTTAATCAATTAATTATATTTTTCTTCAACACATTAAAGATATTCTTCATTGCTCTTCTGACAGCTTTGAAGTTGTATATCTCTTTGAGTAAGTGAAGTCGAACGTATAATAACGAAGTATTTTCGTTTAGTTGAGGATAAACGTAAAATTGCGAGGACGGCACGATTTAACGATTTGTCGCTTTTCGAAATTAATTCACTTCTCTTCCACAGCGCGCAATATTCTTGGCACAGGTATTCTCGACAACTTCAATTTCCACGGTAATTTCGTCGAATCAAACGCAATTCTCATCGATTTTGCCCCGGGAGGAATGTGTTTCGTTTACAAAGTTTAACGTAAATTCCGACGTGCCATCCGAATTCGCGTTACATCGATAGCACTGTTATCACGTGCTGCGGAAGAATCTAAAACGCGTATGAAACTATAAATGTCGACATTGAAACTTGATATACGCATAAAATATCTGTGAATTTATGCCACAAAGTTCATGTCATAGTTTATTAACATGTAACCTTTAAAGCACACATCTATAAAGGGTATAAAGAATTTATTAAAGTGAATTATTCTGGAAACAAAACGATATGAAGATGTATATATATATTTATCTGTTTTAATAAAACTATTTTTGCAGTCAACGAGTTTGTAAAGCTGACGTAAATTCGAGATATATTTGAACATCAGTAAATATTGAATGATGATAAATTTAAGTCAAATCCAAATATAAACAAAATGTCTGCCGCACATATCCAGTTTAGAAAAGAATTCAATATTTTATTTGTGCCATTTTCAAAGGAAATATCTCATTTATCCACATATGGAGATAGGTATGATAGTGGGGCAAATCAGAAATCGATCATGACAATATAGGCCACGTTAAAATCGAATTGTTTGGTTACTTTCATGACGCAATCAGTGCTTGCAATTTGCTATCAATATTAGAAAATGACAAAATTATCGAGGTTTACAATTAACAAGATTTTATACAAGTTGTGCAATTGTACATATCCCCTTTAAAATTATAGATCAACTTTCAAAAAAAGTAGAAAGAAATCTCTAGAATATATTATAGATAATTTTAATAACTAATCAGTTGCATAAAGAACTACAATTATTCGATCTATAAACTAATAAAATAGAGTAAATTTTAAGCTAAAAAATAACGTAATATTATACATACACATATATAATAAAATATTATATATGTATAATAAGTGATATAAGTAAATAATAATTTATGTTTTGTCGACTATATCTTTATGCGACGTACGTTACAAAATTTTTACACCCGGATAAATATATCTATTATATACAATTTTTCATCGTATTTATTGTAACGTATACACAATCTCTGCTTTATTCACATTAAATAACGATTACATCTGTTTCGAAAGGAATCACTTTAAAATTTTATTTTAAAATTAATAATTATTCTGAAATGTTTGCAAAAATAACATAAATTTCGAAATAAAATGTACGCTTTTTGTAGTTTTTTTTAAATAAATTACGCAGATTTTTATTAATTTTTTATTATATCTGCTACATATGAAGGGGTAAAAACCACAGTGGTGTAAGTCAAATATTTTTAAAAATTTGACATACACCATTGTGGTTTTTACCCTTCTATATATACATATATTCTATTTCTATTCTTTACTCATTTTTATATTTTTTACTCATTTAAACTGAGAAATGACTAATTACTTGATTTCGCAGTTTTCATTTAAATTGTTTATATCAATGTTACAGTGTGCAATTGTGAAATGCATTCTTGAGTTTACTTTTTTATATCGCACAGCAGTATAGCTGTAACTTTAAAGTAGTCATTATTTTAATTATATTTTAAAAAATGCACGTTCTGTATACTTTTATATAGTTTATAAGTACCGTACTTTACACTTTAAACCGTATTTTCAAATAGACTTTGAATTTCCCTATTAAAAAAATGCAAGCGTATTGTGTGTGTACTACAAAATTTATATTTGTATGCAACTTTAGTTATATAATATACAAAAGCTCAATCTTTCATTCTTTCTCGTGAAATTTCGTGCAAAATTTTTTTTCACGAAGCATGACGCCATTTGTAGCAGTATAAAGCTCTTGCGGATTTATCATGAATGTTGCCTCTACAGAAAGATCTCGAGATGTCGAGATGTTTCTTGATCCTTTTATAAGTTAACCACTTACTCACACAGTTTTTTTTATGAAAATAAATGCAATTGAGCTAATTGCATTACGTATATTTGGCGACACTTGTATAGTAATTTCAATCTTCGTTATTCCATGACGTTTCAATCAATATTATTCACTCGTAATTAATTTTGCTGTATCGTAATCTGGATTAGAAGGGTCATTAACTTGTCATTAACTTTGCCTGTATCGGCTGCCTCTTACTTACTTTCTATTCAACCAAGTGCACGGTGATCGATAGTATCCGTTTAAGAGAGTATAAAACTAGTTAATCAATCAAACTTTAATATCTTACGATAGTATATCTTTTTCAAGGGAATCTCAGTACCTTCAAAGATCTTTCAACTTGATAAAAAGATAAAATTTAATGTCGTTTTATTTATTACAATTTTTTGTGAGTTTAATTGTTACCTGTCGACTTTATATTAATAAATCGTTCATAAGTTATAGATTATAATAAAACTATCATTTAACGATTCCAAGTGGTCGACAAAGTAATTAAACCGATAGTTACTATTTACGTAACGATTATGAACTACGAAGTTTCGAGCGTATCTAGTTCAAATAATCACGCCTCGAAGATCAAGACTTTGACGTAAAGCGTATGACCTTTCCGAGTAGCGCACAGTAAATTGCTACACAACTATAATATATAACAGTTCTCAGCGGCTAACATCTTTGTCACGCCGTTTTTCACCAAGACGCAATAGACGAATCCAGAATGAGCATTATGACAGTACTGGAGTATACTACCGAGCTAACTTACTATTTGTCATTGTATGCATCAATTTATGTGCTGTGAATATGTATAGAGACGAAAGGATGCCTTTGAGAATTGTAATGTATCGCTTTTAGCACGTATATGACATATATTAAGTTTCTTCTTTCTATGCAGGCTACTTTTTCGACGTGTGTTAGCGAGGAATTTCGCATAGCTCTATGCGAAACTGCAACTCAAAAGGTACAACGTACAACTTGCAATTTCATTCCGCGTGCCTTAAGGAGTTGAAATGACATGGAAATCCGCATGACCTAGTCCTATGATCGCACTCGGTGAACAAAGGAGCGAGTTTCGGCGGACAACGGGCTCGGGAATACGTGAGATATGTGAGTTGGTAGAGAGTTCAAAAATGATGACGCCATTGAAACGTGGATAAATGTCGAAGCAAAGGTATGTGACAATATATTGACGACGTAGCTTTTTGGATATTAGATTCGGTTCAATTGCCGATGAAATGTGTATATGCTATTGATAAAATCAACGCGCACGCTTCTCTGGTTCTGACACGTATAAAAAAAGCTAAAAGATTGGGTTTTGCATTCATCCCGTATATCCGCGATTATTTATTATTTATTCCGCACTATTTCTCCAGGACTGAGATTCTAAAAAATTAGGATTACTTAATTGTTATCGAATCGTAATCAATAAAGCTGACATTGGCATTGATGAATTGCAATGAATGCTTTCACGTTTAGAATTTAATCTTATTATTCATGCTAGATATAAACTGATAACATTTGAAAACCTATTTTTGGTTGTAACAGAGATTGTGATGCGTGATAACGGTAAAAGTCAAAAGAATGACCGGGAGCTAACGTCAATCTCGAAATTTCGAAATATTCGGTGTAATATCCGTTTAATAACCCACACAAAATCTCAGTAACCTATGACCTATTTTTCATTACATTTTATGACTTTTAATATGTGATGACGAGAGTATATATGACGTATGTTCATATAACACAAAGACTTCACTTCTAAAATATCATTTAATATACAATAATCGAATTTGACTATTTTTTTTCGAGTATATAAATAATATTTTTAATTAATTCTATTACTTAAACTTGGTAATAAAAATATCGATTAAGAAATAACAATTAACAACAAGTAGTTTATTTTAATTTATCAATTGTAAACATACTGGTTATGGTAACAGGATTTTACATATGTATAATATTCATATATACATATATGTATTATTTGTAAGAATAGTATTTGATTGTTTTCGTATACATTTTTGGCTGTTTATATCAAGCGTTAAACATGAGGAAACTTGAGGAAAGACAACGTTTCTCAGAGAATTGGTCTTACCGCCACTGCTGCTGACAGCTCTTTATTCATTATGATATTTTCGAATTGCTTCTTGCGTGCAATGCAGAAAACTCGTTCGAAATATATAAAGTTAGTAGAGATGGAAATTGTAATTTGTTTTAAAAGACGAACAACACGAGTGTGTCCGAATGACCGACATATTGCACGATCTCTAGCTACAATTTTATTCTGTTTATCGCAAAAAGTGCAATGACGTCACGTTCCATTAATCCGCAACTATATGAACACTTGTCGAAGTAATCCATGTGAAAAGAATCTCAAATTTCATATTCTATTATAAGCTTTCATTTATTGATTATCACGCGATTGGTTGTGCGATTTACAGAGATATTAAATTATACTTCGTAATATTCCTCCTATTATGCACAATTTTTCGGAAGCCGCTCGAAATGCTGATTTAAACGTTCGGATTTTAATGTTTAAATCCGATAAATCGTAAAAATCATTTGTTTAAAAGATACAAAAATCCATTTGTCAAAATAATGGTTTTTTATTATATATTGTTATTGCAATGTGTCAGACTCGACTTCACTGTGTTGAACAATAAACTTCTAGTTTAGTAAAAGATCTTATATAAAGCCATAAAAAGAAGATTGATGTTTAGCGTGGATAAAGTAAATATTCGAGCAAATGCTTCAGAAGCATTCGCCTTTTTCCTGTAACAACTTGCAGAATGTGATGACTGTCACATCTTCGTTTTCCTCAAAATTCCTTTTCCCTATAAATCATTATTTTACCAAGAAAGTAGAACAATAAAAACGTCAAAGAAGATACGTAAGATATAGACATTAAAGCAGAAATATTCAAATGTAGCGAAAGAAACGGTTATTGAATTCGATAAAAAGTATTATCGATAAATAGATCAGTTTACAAATTGCATATAATGTTACTTAATTTTGGTTATGGCAGATTAATTTTCCAGAAGCTGGAGCGCGATAAAAAATACGCGATACAGATAAAGTGGCTTCAAGAAGCGTGAACAAAATGAAAACACAATTTATTTCAAATAAGTCTAAAAGTAACAACGACTAAAGCAGAGCGGATTGCTGGAAACGAATGCACCGCTGGAAAGCTACGGTAGTGAATTATTAAGAGAAACGAATGAAAAAGCTACGTGCGTTCAACCGTGTTGTCGCTTTGATGAAAACGCTTGACAGAAAATCAACGTTCATTTCTTTATTATAGAACAACAGTCGTATGAGTCGTGAGACATCCATCGCCCATACGTTGTCGTTATGTCAACTCAATATATATCGTCGACTATTAATTTTGTACATGGTGCATAGGGCACGCTCGACATACGAGTAATACATATACTCAAGAGAATGGGATGAAATACACGTTCTTGAGTACACACATCTGACACACACTATATTATATAACAGCGCATTGATATTTATTAGGTACAAATACCTTGTGCAATTTGAACGTAGTAAAATATAGCAATGTTGCAGCCATTGTATATAATCCTCTACATTTAGACGAAAACACTCTCGTAATAATCTGAATAATCATTTTTTCGCATCGTCAACAGCTGGAAGTATTTAGTAGAGTTTTTAATAACGGATCTTCTCCATGACGCCAGACAATAAAAGCTGAGAGTAGTAAAAAGGGTAGTATTTTGCGCGTGAATCCTTTTATCTGGATTTTGTTTAATCGCTACGAGCGATATGTGTGACGCCAAGTTTAAGGCAACGGTCGAACTATTGTCTTGTGGCAATAAGCCCTCTTACTCTGTTTTCGTGGCAATTAAGCCCTCTTACTCTGAATTTCTCTCGAGAACACAGATAAGCTACTGCTAATTCTGGCATTTGATATATTTCAAAGGAGGATATATCTTGTAAAGTGCGAGTTTAGTTATTTAAACATAAACTCAAACACGATTCAACGCATCTTAGATTTTTATATGAAGGTTCTTTGAAAATATTTGAAGTAATTGATAAAGTTGTTTTGACGAACGGAAACTTGCTCGCGGAACGATTTTCTTTCGGAAAGCAAGTACGAGAATTAAGCAGTTTTCTCTCTAAAAGGCATGTTTTCTTGCCAGACACGTTTTGAAACAACTGTTTGTTCAGCAAAATATGATATACTTCTCATGCATTTTGAAGAATATTTAGGGGTTAAAGGAAACACACACGAATAACATAAAATTATTTATAATTTCTATCTTTTAAAATATTTTTATTTACTTGTTTATTCGGTTTTACTATCTTTAAAAGTTTTCAACTTTTAACAAGAGATAAAAATAGTCAAATAAGAATACTGTAATAAAATATGCATTTTTTTAATAGGTTGAGAATGTGTGACAGTATTTTTTCAATGTTCAAGAATAGCTCTGTAAGTATAGCTCGCGGACGATTGAAAGTGATTTGATTGTTCAAATTAGTTATTCTAAATATAGAACAAAATACAGAAATATTGCACATCATTCAGTTATTTTGTAATACTAATAATTGTTTTTTAAAATGTAACTTTCCAAAATTACTTAATGACGAATTTTGTGCATGCAGGAATTATATAACATGTACTTTCAACATATGCAATGTACACACTTAGAACAAATTTAGTTAAAAATAATAAAAAAGTTTGGAAATGGGGTTAAATGTTTTCTTTTCATAATTACAAAAAATATACGTAGAGTTTTTATAACACTTATACTAGCACAGTTTTTCTAACGATTACATAGCTATTTTATTCTATTTGATACTCTGGGACTTCAATTTCCTGATAAATAAAACAAAGTTATTAGAAATTTTCAAATTTTGCGTGCAAATTACAAATAATAATCTATAATAAAATTTTATTACTTGTTTTTTTTTCAAGTAAAAGTGTTTTTAAGTAAAAGAATTATTTTTATTTCGGTTTTTAAGATAAACAGATAAAGACTTTTTAAATTGTTTTAAGCTTATTTTTAATTTGTATTTCACCTCATTGTCAAACGTATTTTTCATGTATAACAACGCGCTCTGCGCGATTCTTGTTAATTAAAAATGAAAGGAAGTTTTCAAGTAGTTTCGCGAGTATTTTATTATCATTTATTTGTAACAATTATTTAATTTACTTAATTTATGCTATTTAATTCATCTTTTTGATTTAATTTTACAAAGAGCGTCAAAGTGAGATACGAAGCATCAAGAGAAAATGAAATGAATATTTTAATATCTCATGCATACTCCATGCATATTACATTAAATCATTACAGTACATAGTAAGTACATATTAAATGTGAAAAATAATGTACGCACTTTGTACAATCTAATCATCTCTGTTCAATCTAATAATCTATTAAATTTTTTTTAATTAAAAAATTGACGTCCGTAATATAATAAGACAATGTTGCCTGACAAATAGATAGTTAATGTAACCTAATTTAAAAAAATTAGTAAGCGAGTAGATACCTAAGCAAACGAGAATGTGAAAACGCTGTTTCAAATTTATCCTTCCAAAATCTATCTAAGATAAAATGACTTTGATGCATTCTTCACAGTATCTCTTTTCTGTTCTTTTTTCATGTCGTTGTCGCGTATTCTTTAGAACCCTTAGACAAGCATTAATGGCATTTCATGGTCGTGCTATGAGGTAAATGATTCCAGAGAAAAATGCTGAAAGATCAGTTGAGGATACTACACGCAAAAAGGAGTGATAAATTAATGCTGACATAGTTTCGAAATTTATGTTCCGATATAATAATCTCAAAACATGTAATCGCTATATACATATATATATTCTATAGTTTTTGAAGCTGTGTGTATATAATAGCTTCAGAAATCAGAAGCTGGAGACTATATTAAGTCTGGACACAATACGTGGATACAACAAGTAGATACAATAATAGAATATTCAAAACCGAAGAAAATCGATAGAAACGTGAGATCAATATATTGATTATACATGAGAAATACCATTACAGGAATCTCTTCACAAATTCTGTAGATCATTGAGTTCAGAGATGATACGCGTAAAGGACGCGTAAAATTACAATATAAATGTCGAACATATATATTATTCGGAAAGAGAAAATGTATAAAAATGGTTAAATTAAAGATTATAAAAAATCTTATCGCACACTCGCCATTATTCATATATTTTATACTCTTGTTGCAGTTTATAATTTCACATCTCTTGTTTCATATTTCCAGAAAAATTTTACGTTAAACGCGACACTCAACTGTTTTTTTTTACAAGCGCCTGAGATATAAATTTCTAGCCTTATACGAATGGTTTGACGTACGTGCTCGAAAAAGGATATTAATCGCTCGCAGAGGCGAAGGTTAATATATGGGATGCAAGTAATCTCTCGAGGAACATAATGTTTCGCGAAAATAGCACAACCTAAGAAACTTCCGATGTTCCTCGATCAAAGATATATAAATGCGGATAACCGCTATCGTGCATCGTCGCCATATTTACCCCTTATCCTGTTACCAGCATCCAACTGCCTATAATTTTCTCTTACGCTTCTCTCTGTTACTTGCTAACATTAAGCTAGCATCTTTTCGCAGACAGACATTCAAAATTAAAAGACACTAATTGACAAATTGTAAAAATAAAAAGATAAAAGTAATCCGGTCACGGTCATTTTATCTTAACGAAAACCGCCTTCGACAATTAACACAATTTCGAGAAGTTTCAGCAAAAGATCTGAAAAAAATATTGATCCGTGTTTGTTCACGACGACAACGTGGCAAAGCATTTCTCACCTATAACGCTGCATATTGACAAATTACATTCGAGAGTCGCTTTCATTGTTGAAATTGGGATTAACTTTGTTTTGACATGATATATTATTTAGATTAATAATATTTTTACTAATTAATCTCCCATATTTATTGAAGCCACATATTTCCTATAATAAAGTATGAAATATTTGATAAGCAAAGAATAATGTGTATATAATTAAAAAATCAAATAACCAATTATCATCGCAATAAAATTAATTCTTATATTTCAACGTTATTTGTAATATTTTGTAATCTAATACCACGAATATTATTGACCATCATTATTGTTTTTTATCGTTGTTTTTTATCGTCTGACTTTTCTAGAGTTGCAAAGTCTCTTGAGACTTTATCTTATCTAATAACCATTTAGAAAATGTTCTCAGCAGTGCTACTTGACGTTTCTAACTGAAAATCGATGCTTCCAAAGGAACCTTGAAAGCGTCTATTTTTCAGTAGGTCGCTCATACATCAGTTCCGTATGAAATTTTCTCATCTCTTAGGAGAAACATTATATATGTCAAGCGTGCAATTCAATACCAATTGTTAGAAATGTTAGCAATCTGTTACCCTGCACATAATGTAATGTAAATTATAAATTAATCTGCAAAAATTCTTAAAATTTTATATGATAAACAATCTCTACATCTCATAATCGATATATGTATTATAATTTGTACTATTTTAACTATAACACAACTGTTTCTATATGCATAAATTTTATATGCATAAATTTTATATGCATAAATTTTTATCTTGCTATATTAATATATTTATTTTTTTGAAGTTATACAGTAGTTTTCACATTCATTTAATTTGTAACAACACAGCATAATGAGAATCATCTTCATTGATATCGACAGTGTGCACTGCTGAAGTAAACATCTAGAGCTTTTACCCCTTTATTCTACCCTACATCGCCAAATTGTCGCCGAATATTTGATCCAATTAGCATATTCATATGTTCATTGACCTTACAATTTTAATCTAGGGATACAATTAAAATTTAATTGTAATCAATTTTTAGAAGGGGGAAACTTCCAAATAGACATTTATTGGACAAATAATTTGTTTATATATACCATACCGAATTGCAAATGTTCAAAAAAGTGTTCTGCTAATGAACAAGTTGCTATTCAAAGAGTAAAAGCCGCGGAAATGTACTTTCAGCCACCGACGTGAGTTTAATATAACTTTTGAATTATTTACGAAACTTTGGCATATTCGTACATCGTTCACCAATTTCGCCTCTCAGTTTCGCCTCTCATGGCTTTTATTATGTGCACCCGAGCTTTCATTAGCCAAAGCACCGTCACATAAGTTACGGTCTATCAATAAGTTACATGCCAACTACTTGCAAACTACGAATCAATTTTAACTCTGAGAATAGCAACGTAATTCGTCCAGAACTTACCTTAAGCTTCTTATGGATACATGAAGCTTTTCTATTTTTCTCTTTTTTGTACTTTAGTTGAACTTTCTTTTAACTACAACTACGTAAACCAAGTCAAACCGATAAATCACGTCTCATTGAATCTGCTAAAATAAAATAAGACATTTTATGGGTAATCGTACCGTACCTCGCACTATTATACATTAGATATTTTTTCATGCAGTTGATTAAATGCAGATTAATATTTAAATATATCAATTATTTATAAGATTAAATGGCATAATTCTACAATATAAAAGCTTTCTGCGGAATGTTTATAACCGTGAAGGGTTTATTTTTCAGATCGTCTGAACATGCAAACTGTTACTTATTTAATCCGCAAAAGATTTACGAGATTATTGTCGGATAAATAAGTGATTTAGTGATGTAGTAACTACTAAAATTTATATCGCTGCTGTAGATATGTAAAGCTGCATCGCTAAATTATCTTTCATGCTTACAGAAATTTAAGATAGATTCTTTTTAATTAAAGAAATCGCCAAAAATATAATAAAAAGTAAATTATAATAGTCCGCTTATTACAAGAATACTATATCTACTGATAATGATAAATATTTAATTCAGTGCAATGTCTCTCATATTGTATTCATTTTAAAATATATAAATTTATTTCCCACCTCCGGGTAAACAGAAATATTTTCACTCGTTTATATCACATCAAAGACAGCGATGCAATCTTTGTATCTTTTATCGCTGTGTGTCATCGACAGTTTAAAGATCACAGAGAATTTAAAGTCGCTCTATATTGTTGTCGCTTCCGGCTTTTGTTAGACGTAATATTTTTAAAAGCTTTTCTTCTTTGTGTTCTCTGAAACTATTGTTCGCTGAAAAATGAAGTATTAGTTAATTATATTCGATTAATTAAAAATCTGTCTTGTAATCGAAACATTAGCAATGTGTCTACTGTCTATATTGATTTTATTTTAACAATATACTTAATATTATTTTACAAACTCTGTGGTTGAGTTCAAACTGATGGAATTTTTTTGTTTAATATTTTCAGTCTAATGTTTTAAATATTGAATTACATATGAGATGACTGATTTGACTTAGACTGTGTTCCGATATTCATTGTCAGTACTGAAAATCTATAATAGTTTACGTGACGTACAATACAGATTTTCAGTATACTGACAATATCTGAACGCAGTCTTATTAATCATGTTTGTTATGTACGGCAAGTCATCCGAGATAATGAGGTCATGATCAATAAAGTTTATTTTTCTTTTTGTCCGGTTAGGCAAAAATAATATTGAAAGACTTGGGTCTGAAGATGAGTATTCTGTTGTTATTCGTTAAATAGCTTGTTTAGCAAAACTTATATCAAGAAAAAGACTTTACCAAGGCTGCGTTCAGAAACTTTACTCGGGTGCACACCGCGTCGTTCTATCTTTGTTATTTACTCAAAATTGAACAGAGATAGAACGACGCTGGTGTGCACCCGAGTAAAGTTTCCGAACACAGCCCACACTTTTAAAGGTTAGGGGATAAAATTTAAACCAATACCATGAGTTAGATTTATTTTGTTATTTTTAACTACCATGTGCGTCAAAATTTATTAGTTTGAAACAAAATAAGATTATTTTAACTCCATTGGTTTAGTTAAATTAACATTATTTTAGTATTGTTTTAGTTAAATTACTAACATATTGAGTAGGAGTAGTGACGACGTATAGCAATGATTAAAAATGACTCAAATTGAGTATAATTTGACACTACGAATTTAAGTGTAGCTATAATGCGTGCCAATGTAGATGAGGAATAGATTTTTCACAAATATATATGATTAAGAAGAAAGAATGTATCTGTTATTAGGAGATAAGAGAAAAACACAAAGATTTATTATTAAATTAAAGCAATGTGACGCAATTATCATAAAAGAATTGTAAAACGTTGAAAGAAATTGTTAAAAATTACCAAAGAACAGTATGTACCGTTTTGCATCACAGAAAGAAAATATGAAATGTATATGTAAATGTAAGATACAAATTTAAATACTAATAAATATACGTTCGTTTATTTGTCTCTTAATTTGCATTTTCAACATTTTCACATTTATTATACGCTCATTTAATAATTATATAATTATCATTCTCTTAATTGGATTGGAATCTCTAACATATTTCTAATTCTCTGCATTATTTATTTACAATATAGTATATGTATAAACATATCTTTGTATTTGTAATGCAAATTGCACCGGACCGGCAGCGATATCACCTCAGTCTAATTCAAGAGCAACCTGTTTATATGTTTACTGTAAACAATGAGTTAAACATATGCATCGGTGAACCCCACATCGCTTTGTCAAAGGTTTGCAGGACACTGTGATTTAATGCTATTGTTCTAATTTGTGCACAACAATGGTAACTCAATACATATCAAGCCACTTTCTTGCTAGAATTACGGTTTATGTCTATCAAGACAGAATCGACGAGGAACCAATTCCAAACTGAGCTCAGTGGTTAACCGGCTGAACGTCATTGATACGAGCGTATCGTCTTTCAATGGCACGAAAACCGTAAAAATATTCGAGCTCAATAGATAATTAAATTTTATTGGATAAAATGTATAAGAGGCGCAACAAAGCATCGAGTATATAGATATTCAATTCTCTGCCGAGAAATCCACACATCGGTAATTATTATAATATTTGAAAGAAAAAGATACGAATTTAAAGAAGAATCTTTCAGTAACTTCACAAACAGTATTCTCCTTTTTTTCTGGAAAGATAAATTGAGAATGGTATTTCCAGTGAATACACATCCCAGTTTTTTTATATATATGAATTCTGTGACCAATTTGATATAAATTTTTGCTTAATATAAACTCGGAGTCGATCCCCGATGTCTTTAATCTGTACTTTTACTTTATATTTTCATTTCCTTTGTAAAGTATTGTAATAGAAAATATAGACGCGATGTGTGTGTGTGTGTGTGTGTTTTCAAATTTTTTAATTCAGTTTGCTGCGATATGAAGTGCAATTGACTCAAAGGTGACATTGCGTCCCCAATGGTTTCGATCGAAGTGTATCGTGCCGATGGCAATTCTGTTAAGGCCTATCTACATAAGACGCAGAACGCGAGTCGCAAGCACACACACAGTCTACATGTCAACCTAACCTCTTTGTTAGATTGACATGTAGACTGTGCGTGTGTCTTGCGACTTGCGTTCTGCGTCTTATGTAGATAGGCCTTTAAAGCGCACTGATCAACATGGTAACGAGATGCTATTTCATATTGTTTGTCAATGCTGCATTGTCGCTTTTAATAACAGTAACATATATGAAGCTCATCTAGTATTCGCAATCAAACAATACGCGAGCCAATTGCAATATGTCGTCATGTGTCAAACTTTTTGATGAAAAAGAAATAAAATACATATATACATCTTATATATTATAGATAGAGGTTTTGTTCTCTCTTTAGATTTGTATATATAAAATGTTCTATATAGTATATCAAAAATGTTACTCACGATGCAAAAACCCCACGTGTGCGCAAAGATTACATTGAGAAAGAAATTTAGAAAATATTAACAAAAGATGACAAATAGAATTTCTAAAAGTTGTGATAGAAATGAAAGAACAGCTTTCACACGTTGTGTTATATTGATTGTGCGCACAGAGATTGCGTAGGGACATATAAGGCCGCTCAGTTAAGAGAAATGTAATAGAGAACTGCTTACAGAGCAACGGTATAAGAGACCATTTTCAACGATATAACTTCTCTTTCTATTGTAGTGTAGTAGGCTACACACCCTAGAGAACGCAATACAATATGGTATAATTTCTTACGAATTATATTTTTAGCACATATTTGTAAACACAAAATGTTGTAAATATGGTATAAATTACTTTTGTATGTATTTTATTATATTATTGAAGATAGCAAATATAAAAATATTATAATAGACTTTCTTTACATTTAATTAAATCATTTTCCCTCTTCTTGATTATGCCATGCGCTTCTGATAAAGAATAAAAATTTGATATGCAATGATATGTGGTCTTTAAATTGCTTTTTCCATTATCCATTAGTCACTTGGCAACTGGAGAATCTCTCAAATTATTCAATTTGCATACTATTCGCGCTTTAGTGAAGGAGCTTTGTATACATTTTGCAAGAGTTGCTAAACATATGCACAACGAAAAAATTTCCATTATCAAATTACAGCGTAGTTTATGTACTCATGCAAGTAGTGGTTGCATTTTAATCGTATTTTAAAATATAATTTTACATACGCAGACATTCGTTGCGTTATAAATGCAATGCGTTTAAAAAAAATGCAAATCGCATCTATATAAAAGAAATAGCTAATTGCGTTCTCCATAATGTTTTAAAGCAAGATATGCAAACATCAGGCAATATTATTAGCATCACTTCAAACAACAATTTAAAATTTACCGTGTCATGTTTTTAAAATTTCTCTAACAGTTAAAATTTGTTACTTTGTACGACATATTTGTAACAGGAAGAAAAACTGTGCAACAAAACGATATACAACATATTACGTAATGCGTAAAAATATGTGAGATACTATAATAAAGATATAATAAGAAAAACTCTATTATTTCAATAAGAAAACTGAACTCTACTTTAGTAAGAAACATTCTCAAACGAAGATTGAATCTGCAACGAGAGCTACAAATCAAAAGTTAGTGCCTTCGTAGCATGATATATATAATGAAAATAAAGTACATAGGATGTATACATGTGTATAAATAAATATATGCTCACTAACATAAGTTCATTTTCTATTATCAGAAACCATCTTATATGTTAGAGAACTCCGTTCTATTCTGAAGGAATTGCGTACAATTATTTCTAGGCTTTACAATCGAAATTATAAAGAAAACTAATGATGCGCGAGCAGAAATCCAACGGTATTTTCATAATACAAAGTCGGATCAAACTCTTAACTGCGAACAATAAAAAACCGCGTAACCTCGATTCCGAGAATATACGCGCGCGCATATAAATACGCAAAACGTTTTACTTTCTTAAAATACATTTATATCATGCAATTAATTAATTACCCATTAAATAGTTTTATTATTGCCCGATTAAACATTCTTTTCCTAATATCCTTTTACTTACACACACATTTGTTTAAATAATTTAAATATTATATTATAATATAATTTGTATAAATATTTTAGCTATTTTCATTAAACAATATTAAAATTTTAAAGCAAAGTGAAACCATTTTATGTAAAAAAAATTTAATCTGCAAATAAAATTAAATTTTAAGTGTATTAAGAGATATTTCTCTTGTATTTTTTATGTAATTCAAATAACATTATTAAATTGCAGATAATTAGGATCGCTGGCTACATAATTCTCTCTCTCTCAAGTCCTATTACTCGTGTCCGAGCGTGGTGACTTCTCTTCATATACATGTGTTGCGCACGTGGATTATATACATTGTATATAGAACCTACAGTTTAACGCCGATTTCAAACGGCAATTTTTTTAGAGAAGTTCTCGTGGCAAGACATACTCTCGGTGGTTTGCCATTGCCTTCCGAGAGGAGAACGAGCGAATAAAATTTTCTAGCTCTATAATACCGGGAATCGAACCCTGGACCTTTGGCTCAATAGACCAGTGCGCTGTCTACTAGGCCACGCTCGTCTCTGTTATAATTAGGATGTATTAATTATTATTAAAGATCATATTTATCTAAAATGATAATATTTCATTGTAATGACCGCCGGTCGATAGCTTTACCTTTAAGTATCGTTAGAAATTTGAGAGAAGATTAGATACATTCTCTAGGATGCAACAGAACACTCTGTCATTAATAACATAATAACGTATTCTCTGTTAAGATAGCGAGCAGACTTTAATATGCTTCTATCGCATTTAATGTGTACTACCTACCAAAGTCTCAGAATATGAATTTGCTTTACACGTCACGTTCCTATGTAAACTAAATTCTTTTAGTATGAAGTCACTCGAGCAGTGTCCTAAGTCACTTATCATAATGCCATTCTCTTTTGTTTTACAACTTTCTCTGTTTTGCTACTATATATATATATTAGAGACCGCCGTAGAAATAGTATATATATATATATATATATATATATATATATACTATTTCTTTTTCAAATTCACTTTATAACACAAGACTACCAAATAAATGTGTAACAATATTAAATATTTACGGTCTCCTTGAGGACCAGTGACCCCTTACAGTAGAAAAATGCAGCAACAAAAATTCAACAAAGTGTTGAGAATGTCTTCGCAATTAACGCGCTTAATCCGCTGGCTGAAACTCGCGAGATTAATTCGTAGTCATAAATGCAAGCAAAAAATAATCATATTTTTAAATGTTAAAAATATTTATTATATATCATATTATTTACTGTTAAAAAATAACACATTTTATTTATATAATTAATGTCATTTGTTATAAAAAAATATAACTAATTTAATAAATAATTAATTATTAATTTATACTAAATCTTTTAAGATTTATACTAAATCTGTAAAAAATTGAATGTTTCTTCATAATTCATGTTATCTTTTCTTAATTAATAGATATTTTGAGGATTTTTTAATAATAAAGAGCATTAAAACCTTTGTTGTAAATTGCGTTTCAAAATGCTGAGACGTGCAAGAACGTGTTGCGGAATCTATAAAGAAAGTGGTAGAACAGAGTAATAGAACAGTCGAAACTCTAGCGTAACAACGATCAAAAGAAAATTGCATGTATCAAACAGTGATAGCAACTATTCATTTAACTATGTTATCTTGGGTCTATCGAAACTTTCTGTTTGACAGGCCCCATATACCTAGTGATCGTTGCAACTGACTTTTGAAAGCATCACTAAAGTTGCTTATAGTTACTGATATCGTACCTGTGGGTATTTATAGCAAATATTTATACCTTTCCCTATTCTACATATACTAGCGCAGGAAAATATAGAGATAAATTAATATACTTATCTTTATTAGTCTTTAATTAATTAATTAATTAAAGTTTTAATTTGAATACGATTTTATCATATTTCTGCATAATTTGATAAGTAATTAATCAGTAAATTTAGTCAATAAATAATTATTTGATATAATAAATGACTAATTTTAAGTTACTAAATTTTTAAAAAACTAATGTTTTGTTTCTAAAAGTAATTAAGAAATTCAATATTTGAGGCAATATTTGTTGTACTGTTTTGAATGAGGAATTTCTCAAAAGCTGCGATTATATATGAAGATGTTCAATATTGGAAAATTGGAAAAATCATGTGCGCGAGAAAATGAAAGAGAATATTGATTTAAATTATTTGAACAATTTATTTTCAAAATTTCTTATTTTAATTCCTTTTATATATATTATTATCTGATAGAAAAAGACAAAGACTTTATTTGCATCGTTAAAACTTAAAACGACAATAAATTTGCTGCTGCATTAATTGTTTCATCCAGACGAGCATACTAGGCTATCAGCACAAATTGAATTATAAAGAATAATAATAATGATACGTATTTTGAACAAATTCAAAACCATTATTTGTAGTCTTTTTTTTCATTGCGCATATACGCAGATATTCTTAAACGAACACTTATTTCAAAAATCTCACGCGGGTATATAAAATCAGAGATAGAAACGATATCAAAACGATGTTAAAAAATATAAAAATGCAGATATTAAAAAACGTGCGGACACGCAACATAACTACGTGTGCTTTTAATATCCGCAAATGTAGCAGATTTTGATATAATCCTATCGCACACTTTGTTCTATCTTCGGTCTACCAACATAATGAAAATGATACATAAACTCGAAATGTTAATCGATACTTAATTTAGCTATTCATAATTAAGTAAAGTTTATTTGTCTGTTAAAATCGTAGCAATTAAGAAATATTTTACTAGCAATTAAAAACTGGAAGCTAGAAATTGACACTGTATAGGTACATCATCAAATGCATTATATTAAATTGTAACGGATATTTGAAAATTTAATTTCAAATAATGACATTTTCTTATTAATTATATTTTATTATAACTTACTTAAAAGAGTAAATTAAAACAATTATACGTAACAAAGTAACAGCCCTATATATTAAAATGTATAATATTGTTTCTTACGAATACAATAGAAAACTCAAATTCTTATAAGATATATTTCCACAAAAAGTATCATGATATTATAGATCGTACTTGTAAAAATACATACATGCATACACAAATAGAAAATTAGAAGTTAGAAAAATTTGTTAAGAATTTATAAAAATCATATAATCTGACGTAAGAAAAAAAAATTATCGATTTGAGCGC
The DNA here is from genome assembly GCF_048541705.1 of Temnothorax americanus. Taxonomy (NCBI): domain Eukaryota; kingdom Metazoa; phylum Arthropoda; class Insecta; order Hymenoptera; family Formicidae; genus Temnothorax; species Temnothorax americanus. Next base: position 2,365,061 of record NW_027509751.1, read on the forward strand.
ACTGTTCACTCTATCGTTGATATTAAGCTTTTTTGCATTTGATACAGAGATGATTAAAATTTAAGTAAAATCAAAATTTCGTTTAAGGAGCGGTTATCTTGTTTATATACAATTAAGAAATTAGATTAACAAACTTAAAATTATATAGGAATTATCACTATCAGAATATAAATTATACATACTATAAATTATACACAAAATAGAGAACGTAATCAATGTGTTAAATTTTAATAAAATATTAGTTTATAATGTTTAGTAATATATACCTGAGCAATCGAGAGATTCTTTCCAAGAAGAAGTTCCGCACTGATACTTTAATTTCGATTTTGGAGATCGGAAATTTTGTATCTATCTAAAAAGAAAGTATCTCTTTAGTAAATGTTAATCAAACACACGATAAAAGTTTCACACCACAGAGGAAAGTATAATGTGAATTTGTAAAGTATAGCAACGGGGGTATCAATTCGGGATATCAGATCGGGTGCGCAGCGTAAACTGAAGGGAATCTGGAGTTCACGGAGGATCCACGTCCATTCGACGCAGTCGCAAAATACGGTGCAACCAAGCTTCCATCTCTCTTCATCTCGTCATAATCTACATATTTTCCGCTTTACCAGTCTTCAGGGCGTAGAAAATTCTGCTTTCTGGGAAAAGCAATTAACAGAAAGAATCTGACGTATGCAATATAATTACTAAACTGCATCTGTCATTAGCTAGTTGATTTGTGTAATTTTGGTTAAACTATTATATGTATCAGAATAAAACGATAAATCGAATTTACATAAGTAGCAAGCTTTACTAAAAGCTCCTTTTTAATAGAATTGAGAAATCTTTCTCTGACTTAAGTCCACTTAAGTCTGAAGAAAATTAACTTTTTCTAAAATATTTTTATTAAAATAACAAAAAATTATTTTAGTTTCATTAATTTTAAATACAGACATTGTAGACATTTAAGTTTTGTATAATTTACAATGATATTGTATACAATTTTATGAATTTTATAAGACTTAACAATTTTTATAATTAATTATAACATATTTTACTTCTACTCGTATAAAAGAGAGAAATAAAAATTATAACTTATATTTTATTGTGTAGAAATATTATACTATATTAAAAGTATTAATCTAGAGAGTGCATGTTTGAAAAAGGATATCACATAAGAATTATAATTTAATTTTGAAATGTCAATCTGCAATTGCAATCTGATTAATAGTTTTAGATAAAATTTGCAGATCCATTTTTGTAGTTTCTTACTGAACAATGGGATATATTATTTTTTATGTACATCGATTATTTTGATTATCGTATATAGAGTGCACATTATAAACGTAGTTATAAAGTATTTTATTAATCAAAGTATTTTTATCCAGAACTGTTGTAAGTTTTTACGTAGATAGTTTAAATATTGCGTTTTTCGGACGGACTCAGGATTAAGTTGCTAAAAAATAATTTTTTTAATTATCAATTAATATAATTGGAATCTTGTTTCAGATGAGAATAAGTTTCACCCCCGATAATGACATTTTTTCGTTGATCCCACTTGTTGAATAATCCGTATCGTCGATGACAAATTATTCATATTAAACTCTGCAATCGTAAAGTTTTCCCTTGACTCGACGGACATTGGCGAAGATATTCTAGAAACGCGATCAGCTGTCGCTAAACTACTGCTCTCGGCCGTTTGGCGTTTCATTTGCAAATCCACTTGGAATTCAATTAGACTTCCCATGGTAAGTGAAACAGCTAACGAATCAGTCGTACTTACATCGAGTCCTCATATGCACTTGTACTTCCCCAGTATCGTCGCCAATTTTTTTTTCTTTCAGTCTCAATCTTCAAGTGTAGAATATCAAAGCACATAGTCTTCTTCGCTGCTTTATTTTGCAATCGTGTACATCGGTGTTCCATACTTGTTTTTTATCCTGGTTTTTCGAATGTCCTGGTTTTCATATTTAGTTCGAGATTTCCTTGATTGCTCGTGATTGATTATTTACACGTTGAACCATTGGAAATGGACAAGAATAGAAGCGAGAGAATATGAAAACAAACCATGCGTAGGTACGTTTCTTTTTTTGCGAATTAGTCTTTTTCTATTGACTATATTTATTTTTCACGTCAGAGAGTATTCATGAGTTTTAATAAGTGAGATCAATCAATATAACAGAGTTTGCGTAATTGATTGGCGTAGATTTCAATATCCATTTTCCGTGGAAAAATTGAAAATAATAATTAAATGGAATATGCAGATTTAAAAATTAAAATTGTTGAGTTAAAATAGTTTTATTAAAATTGGACTTAAAATCAATTTGCCAAGACCTATGCTAAGCTTTACCACGTGTCTTGGTAATTTAAATCGATTTTTCTGCACAAGAATGGTCAATGTTGTTTAACAAGTTGACGTAGACTATCTGTACATTGTAGTGTACTTGTGTATCGGAATTTTATTTTAAATATATATTGCCTTTGGGGGGTGTGTATGTATGTATTTTACAATTTGTATGTATTTATCAATTTGAACAAATATGATTATGTGTGCTTATACACAAGAGAACTGGTAGCTTCAGACCACCATACATATTAAGCGCTTTATCATATTGTAAATTGACAATTATCACATCAATGTTGCAATTGTACAATTAACCAAACTTTAACATTTTGTCAAATGCACGTAGTTATATCATAAAAAAGGTAAAATTATTTCTATTATCTTTTTTATTACAATAACTTGTTTGAGGAACGACAACTAAAGAGATTGCAACAACTATTAGTCTAGTTTGAGTAAAAAGTAAAAGAATTTCGGTGAGTTATTTGCGGATCGTTACGGCCGTTTGGTCGGATAGAAGCGGGCATAAAACAAACAAGGCATTTTAGCTGTGGCATGATGCCTGAGCGGCGTGTAATCGTAAGACATTGTGTACCTATAATATACTTTGTGATGTTCCAATAACGATATAGTCGATAAAAGTTAATAAGAATATGCTATTCGCACAATCATCATAATATCAATGAAATAAAAAGACGCAGTTAACGCGGAATGATGGTTTTCATTACGCCAACTTTTACGATATAAATAAAATTCTTTCTTAATAATTGTTGTGATAGAATATTTGCAAGAGACTCAAAAAGAGACGGACAAATATTATTTGAGAAAATAGTTTTAATGCATGTTTATTTAAATTATTTGGATAGTTCGAAAGATTTTATATAATATCTTTAAAGCAATTTTTGAAGAGACTTTTCTTATACAATTCATTAACATTTTATTTCAAGAATATAATATCCATTGCCCAGAAAACAAGTTATATTTTCTGAAAGAGATGTTATTTAGCAACGTTTGTGCATGCAAATGCTGGTTCGCTTAAATATGAAACAAACCATAATGTGCTATTTACCCAACTTGCGAGACCTAGCCATGAAAGTAAAACGTCGAGAAATTTTGAGAACGCAGTATATTAACGTGCATTAACGTACTGTCTCACCTCAGATTTATCACGTGTAAAAAGTCAAAGGGCAACAAGTTCGAACAAACTTTTCCATACTTTGAGTTACGTTTACGATATATGCTCGAGTGAACAACGAGCGAATAACATCCGTTTTAAAATTAACTGAAGAATTAAATGTTATCATCGATTTACGTGTCTGCAGCATGTATAATTTGCTTTAATTCCGAATAAATCAATAATTAGAAAAGCTATTAAATTTTCGCTAATAAACGCATAACTTTAAAGCCTCTGTAATTACAAAAAAACACAACAGCAACAGTAGCGTTTTTCTTCTATATCATCGTCTAAACTATTAATTAACGAGTATGGATCGTGAGATTAACGTTGATTAATGTCATAAAATAATTGTTTTATATAATAAATAACCTCTCTAAATTCTCTCTTGTGTTTCAGGAAAAGATGCAAAATACAAATAAGCTTTCTACAAAACGTTTAAAACTTATTAAAGCTTAAATTTAAATTTATCGGCGGACATAATATATATGATGATTTTTTTATTACACCTAGAAAACAATATATGCGTCAATTATTCTTTAGAAATCATTTTGACGTAATATTGTTACTTATATATATATATATATATATATATATATATATATATATATATATATATACTAGCTGGTTACCCGGGCTTCTCCCCGGAGGACATATGTAATAAGACACGCAAATAGTCTCTCTAACATACATTCTTCAAACATACATTTCGGGTGATGTATGTTTGAACGTTTTTAACTTAAAAACTATTGGACCGAATTTGTATTAAAACCATATAAAATAAGGATAGAATTTTCCGGGGAATGCTATAGGGTGTATAGTTTTTTGTTATCTATTTTCTGGACACCAATTTTTTAAATTCTTTTACCCGTAAGAATTAGAAAAATTAAAAAAATCGGTTTCCAGAAAATTGGTAACAAAAAAATACACACCCTATAGCACATTCCAGAAAATTCTACCCCTGTTTCATGTATTTGTTGTAAAAATTCGGTCCAATAGTTTTTAAGTTATTAACGTTCAAACATACACCACCCGTAAGGATTTTATATAATAGTATATAGATGTATGTATACATAGATTAGCAGGAAAATGAAGAAAAATGGAATGAGATTAAAAAGCCTTTCTTATTGGATTCGCACGTTATATACTTTATACTTTCAGCAGAGAACACTCCTATAAATTAATTACTTCTGTTAGTTGTTTTTATGTATATAAATATTTTGTAAACTCGAGGGGGGCTTCATCAGAAAGTTAAAGAAATTATAAAATATGAAATAAATCATGCATATTAAACTTCAAGCTGTAATAACAGACATTTTGTTCCCAGTATTTTCATTCTTTTTCCTTTTCATAGTATTTTCTCTTTTAAATTCTTTCCTAAGCTATTTTAACAAAGGGATTATACGGGATAAACCGTATTAAATGTGTTATTGCTTCCAATCATTTATAAAATCTGTTTTACGTAGGAAAACATGAGGTAAAATATTCACTATGTAGAAGCATGCTTCTTTATGCAACTGCGATCAATTTATAATTGAATTTTTAATTTATACCTTGTTTCATATTTTCTGTAAACGATTGGTCTCGGAGATTCTCGTTCCACATTCTTTAAAAAATCATATTCTTTCACTTAAATTAAAAAACTTCTGTTAATTTTATAAATAAAGTTACGATTGTAATATCTTACATCAAAATTTGCAGAATACACATTAATTTCTTAATTTAATTCACTATAATCTCATGATAATTAGAGATTAAATATATTTTCTTACATTTATTTTTTGTAGCAAATAGTTTTCTTTGCATGTTCTATTTTTATGCTTGTGTATAATGTTTTTCAGATCTACATTCTTCACACAATGATTAGTTTGTTTAATTACAATTACTGATGTTTTTTCCAATCAAAGTTTAAAAAATATAAAATCTTTTATGTGTTTCTTATATATTTACGCGAGTGTATGTGGTACGTTTCACAAGTACTTAATTAGGTACCTTATGATTAGCTTGTTTTGTCAGTAAAACCAAAAAAGTTACAACAATAAAGATTTTACGCAGAGTTTTCTTTCTTGGAAGAACGTCCTGTTTACTTCGGCTTTTTTACGTCTCGAGACTATATGACCTAAACTAGGAAGAACTATATATGTCCATACATGTATATAGCGGTACTCTATTATTTGCTTTAACCATAAAAACTTACACTTTAGTTTCGCTCATAGTTTAAAGTGACAAAAAGTCGGACTATTAAAATATCAATTTGTATGTGTCAGATACTGTGCGCGGCGTATAATAGCACTTTATAAAGTTCATCTCGAAAATAAATCAGTATAAAATGTATCACTTGGATCTGACAATATTAGATATTACGCATCAAACCAAACGTTCTTATTTGGATAGGTATATTTAATTTAAAATTGATTGGATTATTACTGTGTAAAATTTTTACAGACGTAATATTATAGTCTCTAAATATGCGTTGACGATGTTTTTTTCAATAAAAATTTAAAATAAAAACTAATTTCACACACTATTCGAATAAATATTGAAAATTTTGATTAAATAAAAAGATAATTAAATATCCTATTTATTAATTAAATTTTGCTGGTAAAGATTTTAAGAAATTTAATTGTACATTTTTATCAACAACAATTTAATGATTTTAGAATCAAGGACAAATAATCTGATCATGTTTTCATTGAAAGAAAAGCCGGTAAAATTGCACATATCTACTTAAGACATTTTTTATTATTGAAGGGATTCTCAATAGAAGGATTTTTAAGTAAATCGCGAATTTAACATGATTCTCAATTTTCTTCACCGAAAATGTCACAAAAAATATCTTTTCAGAGTTAAATCCTGAAATAGTTCAACGGAAAAACTATATAATCAATCTAAAATATAAATCTTGTAAATTATTATATATCATTTTTTTTTATTACGAACGCTTAAATAAAATAAGGAAATTTCATTATATCATTAAAATAAGAGTTTCTTGAAAATATTTTCGAAATATAATTTTTATCATTGCCAAAGAGTACAAAATAATGATTAGTCTTATGATTATTTATTGAAACGGTCATATAATTGACCTTTTAAAAGCAGCTAATCTATTAAAATGTTATATAAAAAATCAAAAAAAGATTTAACGTTGTCTTCTCGACAAAGGCACTTTCATTTTCACTTTGCACTTATTTTCACTGTAATTTTAATGGTGTTGTTAACTTTCCAAATAAAAATAGCAAACCATTTGCAAGACAAATTTACGAATCGAAATGTTTTACGATTTAAATTTACGAATGTACTGTGTTTCAATTGAAAGGCATTCGATATCGACAAAGTATTTAATTTATTGATGCAATTTGTATTAACTAAATATTGAGCAATCAAACAGATGCAATCAAACAGATGCATATGTAAACCTGCGATAACAATAGCGAACAATACTTCAATTTCCATAATTGTTATTCTTCAACAAAGAATTGTCTTCAGAAAAATTAGTACGAAAGATTTCTCACTTCTGATATCACAGTATCTTACAGTTAAGAAAGCAAAGTAAAAAACGGGGCTTACTAATGCAGCTTAATTCGCACTTTATTTTCATAGAACTTAAAAGTTAAGATGAAAGGCGCTTAAATGTCTAATTGATCATCGATAAAGAGCATGCTATGTTTTTAAATGTTTCTAGTTAAAGTCAGTTATGACTCATGATGATGCGTAAATGATAAAAGTAAAGTAGTGTTGATATAATGTTGAGAAGTGAAAGATCGAATAATATAATAAAAAAAATGTTTAACTATTTTTAAAAGAAATATTGTAAGGCAACTTAATGATTAACGATTTAAAATGTGTGTACGTTTTGTCTTAATATATATATATATATAGTTTTGTGTTCGTAAAAGATACATCTATTGCATAAAACGTATACCTTGATGCAGAGAACGCAATCATTTTGCTATCCTAGTTTTCGGAAGGTTCAAAGCGTTATAATATACGACGAAAAAGAGGTGCGGGAGAGAATAAAATAGTCACGTATCCTCGGGCATATCGAGAAACTAGTTGGACGAAGGATCGCAAAAATGGTAAAGCGTTCATGTAAATAGATACCGTTTCAACGCGCTGCGTACAATTTTACACGGTACACGGTATACAATCAAAGGATCGCGCACTTAACCCGCGATATTCAATTGGCAACCTGCAGTTTCTTCGTTTTAGTAACGATTGCTTAAGTATTTCAACGCTTTACAACTTAGAGAATTACAAATTAGTTTTCAATTATTTTCTAATTTTCTGCAATAGTATTATCGATGCTAAAAGAGTAAAATATTACAATAAACAAATCAGATGATTATTTATTCAATATTGTCAAAAATATAAAAATTATAGTACGATCTCATTACTCTTCATCAATTATTTTTGTGGATTTTCTCCATTATTCTTATTAAGATATTCTATTTTTTCGAGACTATTTAGCAAGTGTAGAGCACCATAATATATAAAAATATAGACTAGGCATTTCGCTTAAATCTGATGAAAATAAATTCGACAATAGATATAACTCGTTTCGTTATAAAACACATTTTTATCCAGCCCCTTAACTCTAATTTAGAACCAGGTGTCACAGATATATAGTTTATCGAGTTTTACGTAAATGCAGCCACAAGTTTACGTGCCATATATATTACTATACGTATCACGTGCTCGAGTTTTAAAAAATTATCATTTATTGTCGTTGACAATAAAATCCAAGTAAATAAAAACACGTTATGTAATCTCTATGCCAGCATATAAAATTTATTGTGTGCGCTGCATTTTATAAAATAATACAAGAAAGTAAAAGTATAAGAGAATAATAGAACGCAAGAAAATAATAAAATAATACAAAACAGTATATTTAAATAATGCAACATTTACAATGGCGAATGAAATTGAATTTACGTTAAAAGCGTAGAATGTACAATGAATTGTATCTTGCATTGAGTAAAAACATTTTGCGTAGAAAAATCTGTTCACCAGAGCTGCTCACAACTACAGTTCCAAAAGGCTCATATGAACATACGTACAGATGCACATAAACGAAATATATGTACTAATAACAGAATTAAATAATTAACTATTTTATACTCATGCAGCTAATTAGATATATTCTCACAAAAAAAAACGAAAGGAGTTTTGTTAAAAAATTTGGTATTTTAATTAACTAACGAAGGAAATTAATACATTTTCAGGATATCAAACTTATTTAATGCATTCAATATAATACCTTAATTATATTTATGATAATCTTTCTTTCCAAAAGCTAATTTTAAGTTTTTTATAATAACTCTTGTGTATGGCTTTGCATTTTTTTATTGTGTAAAATAAAATATAAAAAAACATCAAATACATTAAAAATTTTTTTATTCAATTAATTCTTAAAGCTAAGACATGTTATAAGAGTTTATCGAATTTAACACCAAGTAGATATCTTGATTTCCATGCTATCTGAAACGGATTCAGTCATTAGCTCTTTATTAGCTTATTATCTGCGGAAGGGAAAATTACGAAATAATATCGATAATTATTAAGTTCTTATATAAATACACAATAAATCTGATATCCTAAAACTGCACTGGTTTCCCTTGCATGCTATAGTTAATTGAAATTAGATCTCTCGCGCTTAATACATATAACAAAAAAATATTTTTTCCGTAAAAAATAATTTTTTAACTTGTGTCTGGCTTCGCATTCTTTTATTGTAAAATAAAATATAAAGCTATTATATAAACAGGAACAAAATACAACTGTTTTTATATATTTATATAAAAACAAATTATACATATTTATACGAAATATAAGAATAATGTGAGAAATATTACCCCAATTTTCAATCTAATAAAATATTAGCATTTTCATCAAAAAAATTGTTTCATCAGAGTTCCAACTTAATAAAAAAACTACTTTACAATTATAAGAATAAGAAAAAATTGTCTAATGATTTAATATTTTAATGTGTGAAGAATCTTTGATCTTTTTTAATGAAAAAATATCAATTAAAAATTAGCTTTAGCTTTTTCAATCGTGCTCCATCTATATTATACATGTATACGCCTGTAATTCTTATTCTTTTTATCATTCTTAAATTAGATTGTGTCTTGCTTTAACTTTTTCTGAAATTTTTTACCACTTAAGAATATATGTGTATGAAGGTGTATATTCGGATCAATCATTAATGCAGGAAATCTTAGGAATAGTTAATGTTGCCACCTGTAGGATGTATCTCTGACTAAGAAGGAAACTTGAAGAATATTTGCGCTTCTATAAATTATTATTAATGAAGTTAAGTATAAATAACAAAAGAATAAATATTATTGCATTTCAACATAATAAAATATATACATAAACAAAATATATACATTAGTCAGATAATAAAATATTTTTCAAATTTTTTTGTTTACAGATATTGATATTTAATTAAACAATCCATAAAATGACATTATATCTATTAGTAATAATACATTATTAATGTCGTTGTTAAAATACTAATGAGATATTGTTTTTAGTAACTCAAGTACTACTTTATCCGCTGTGAAAAAAGCATTGCAGCTGTAACCAAATGGGAACGATCGATAATAACGACGCAGCCGGCTTAGAAGAGCTTGTACAAAATGCCATTCGATAAATTCAAATGTTTCTTGCTCTACTTATGGTATATACAATCTAGATCCAAAATTTCCTAGACATCAATTTTTAAATACTTTTTTACCACTAAATCTTTAAGTTAAATATATATTTACGTATTTTTTATTAAGATAGCTTTGCTAAGACATTTGTATATGATACCGAATTGTAGGCAATACGTGAGTGGGGTGAGAGAAACAAACGCATTCTTTATATATATATGCAGTTATAATAATAGCACAATATTAACGTAAAAGATAAAAGCGAATTTATTAAGATTAGGGAGTTTTTGCAATACCGTCTTTCAGATACGATAATTGTATCTCAATAGTTCATAGTGAATGTATCTGAACAATTCAGACACGGTTACAGTATCTGAAAGACGGTAGTGCAAAAACTCCCTATTATCTTCAACATAAAACTTTCGTTTGTCTTATTAATACTATATGTCTTAATAATACTAAATTGTATATTAAATTAAAACTAACAAGCATTGGTACAAATAAAATTAAGAACATAATTATTTAGTTTTATTATAATAATTATTTTAAAATTTAAATAAAATCTTTATTTAAAAATTAATTTTTTTAGCAACTTTTCTATCAATTTTTTGTCAAGCTGGCTTCTTCAACAAAATACATTTTATTTTAATTTAAGCATCCAACAAGTACAATTATTTTGTAATTTATGAATAAAATTTTATTTTATCTTTACATATTACGTGCATTCGTTTATCCCGGAAATCTTTATGTGAGTCATGTCATATCTGTTTAAATGATATGATATAAATAGCTGCTTTTTAGCTTCAAAAAGCTTCAGGTATTTTTTCGATGTATAGACGTATATTAATTTCGAGTGCGAGTTCCGGCGTAGAACGATTAGCACGATGGCCTATGTGTAGCGAATCCACGTGTACATTTACTTTCAGATAAGAGCGGTCGGGGATAATGAGCGCAGTTTTATCGGAATACTTAACCGAACGTTGTATATAGTGCTTCTCCGTTTGCAGTATTACAGTGATTAAAGAGAGCATATTTTAAAAGTGAACGCATTACACATAAAATATTTTACGTAAACATGTTTGTGATACGGTAAAGGAAAGTCGAGACAAAATGAACGCAACGTTATATGCGTATAAAACTTAATTAGGACGCTAGGTAAGTTTTTTTTACGATTCTTCTACCCTTAGTAAATTGAAGCTAAATATACGAAAGCGGATAAATAGCACGAAAAAGGAGCAAATCAAGATAATATACAAATGTCAAGTTAAGGTTGAGAGACTTCCTTACTGTTTTGAAAAGAGAAAATATGTATATATGCGCGTATATAATATGAAATAAAAAATCTAGAAGAAATAAGTTCAGATTTCCTTTCAATAGCGCTGAATCAATATTCTTTCTCAATAAATGTTTTATTAGACGCTGTTTTTTTTTCTACTTTTAAATTTTTATTAACTATTTCATTAAACAGGTTATATGCATGGCGACCTCAGAGAATAATTCAGCTTCCGATTACATATTTATATTAGCCAATAATATTAACACATTAATTAAGGGCCGGTTGTTCCAACCTGTTGGTAAACTAATAGTTAAATCATATTATATATGTCTTTGTTTATCCTTTACATTAAACAAAGATAGACATATGATTTAACTATTAGTTAGCTTATCAATAGGTTGGAACGATCGGCCCTGAATGTGCTTTTGTCGCACCAGGATCGGGGCTATATACCAAACTCAAAAAATGCATATCAAACTCGTAAAAAGTAACATTTGTGGCAGTTCTGTAAATATAATCAATATTAAAGTAATAATAGTCTAAAGTAATTAATACACTAAGCATGATAATTATGCATAACTTGATTACATAATATAATATATTATCGAGATATGGATCTAATAGGGAAAATTTCACTCCGGCATCGACGGAGAGACAAGCGAATTATGTATAGGTCCGACATTCAACGTGTTAATTGGTTGAACTTATCCAGGCACGGGAATACCGTGAAGCAACTAGACCATAAAATCGCATTATCGAGTTATAAAGAATATCAACAAAATGTACGAAATATAGAAGTTGAGCAATTATCATCGCATAACTTTTATTGATTTTTCGTGTCTGCAATAATTTCAGAGATGAGAAATAGCCTGATATTTTCATGTTTTAAAACGTAATGCCAAATGGAAATGTCAACTTTATAGCTTAACTTCAAACAGTCGGTATTTCACAAGACTTTAATCTGTCACACACATATAATCTTTCCTAGTATACATTTTCACATTTATCCAAAATAAATGATTTGTTTTTTGAAATTCCTCTTTTACTTACTTAAAAATTCGAGAGAAATTGTATGTTTATTTGAGCATAAACTTTAAAATTTATTTAAATTAATCTAATGTATGTGTACATATTATTAATATACGAGATATATTACGCTTTTAATGGTATAAAATATATTTTTTATCTTTTAACATCACATAACTTGTTATTTCAAAGTGTCTCTTTTTATCCATCACTGTATTAATATTCTATGTATTTAAAAGAGTTTTATCTGTTCTGTCGAAACTCGCGAGAGAAACGCAGGAGTAGAGGATAACAATTCGTTACGTGTTACTCTTAGCAACTAATTCCGTTGAGATCTCTTTATAGTGGTAATATATAAGAACAGAATTATTTAATGTATAACTTTTTTATAATATAAAAACTTTTATCAATATGATATTATACCGAGGCTATTATATTAAGAGCTATTTTTCATGTTATTGATCTATAAATAAATCTCTATCAGTGTATGAATATGTATGTTATTCATAGAACTACGTTATGAATGTATTAATTTTCAAGAAATTCCACTTAGGCGATTCAAGTTCCCAATAAACTTTCTATTAAATGTAATATTGAAGCATGCTTCGTTAATTAATTTGTCATATTAATCGTAAATTAATGGAAAATGTAGAACAGAATACGAAGTTTCGTAAATATATAATCATATCGGATATAAAGATAAGCAATACGTTATTATAAATTATTAGTGTTAGGACAGTCGATAGGTACTATTAGAAATCTTATATTGTAACGATAAATGACAAAGAAATAATTAAACAAATTTGAGATGATATAATGCATAATATTTGTGCACTTTTATAATATGACTAAATATGACTAAATGTGATTACACACTATGACTAAATATAATTACCAAGGAAAATATTAGAATATTGCAGTAATACAATTAATAATTATTAATAAATTACTATAATTATATGAGCTATAGAAGTCAATCTACAAAACAACCTACATATTTGATTGTCTTAAAATTAATAATGAACCAAATACATTTATTGTTCTCTTATCGACGATGTGTTCTTTTATTGATTTGACTCTGTTGTCAAGCATTACAATTTTTTTATTAAACAACCTAGATGCAATATGCATTATTTGACATTTTATTGATATGCATAATAATGGCACTTTTTACTCAAAATATCATTATTGAAATGTTCACGCTTCAATCGTAGTATTAATTTGCTTTTTGTCTTGAGCTGATTAATGTAAACTTGTAATGACATCAAGCTGATTCTTTATACATATAATTGAAAAGTACAAACAAAAAAGATACAAACAAAATCAGTTAAGTCTACAAACTTTTCAAGAAAGAAGAGCAGGCAACATTAAATGTTTAAAATCAAAGATCTCTGAAATAAAAATTTTTTTTTGTATAATATAAAACTTATTTAATCTAATATTTTATCACATTTATTTAATTAGTAAAAATATATATATATTTTTTTATTAATTGTCTTTTTGTAATAAAAAAACTCCATATAAAAGTTTAAATAAAAATCATAATTATTATATTAATTATATTATTTGATTTGAAAAAATGTTATAATTATTCTATTATAATAAAATTATAATAGAAGTTATCTGCAAATTTCACGTTATGTATTATAAAATAAAATAATTTTATATAGAATTCGAATTTCGTAAAATAAAGAAATCAGATAACTTCCATACTTTTTTTAATAACTTCCAATTATTTTGTAACAACGTTTATTCTTTCTATATTAATTTTTATTTTAGCTTCAATATATATAGTTTCTTAAATAAAAAGACAATTATTTGCTAAAAATATATCTAAAAAGTAAGAAACTTAATATGGAAAATACAAAAGGGTATATTTCTCGATATTGTCCAATTTTTTAACATTGAAATCAGTGCGCAATCGTATAATGAGGTAGATATAAGCAAGTGAAAGAGCAGGCAAGTCTAGATTAATTGTTCTTACTTCTTTAGCTTTTTGAATGAAATTCCAAGTTCTAAGTCCAAGTTGTTGCGATAATAAACGATCTTTAGGTTAGTGAACTATATAATATTGGTTCCTGTGCCGGACGTCGCATGATGCGCTTCAATGACTACAAAGTCATAGTGAACAGGATATTGGTTCAGATAAAGGATTTCTCGATCTGTACTTTGCATAGAGCAAGAGAAAAAGAGAGAAAAAGGGGAAGGGAAGAGAGAGAAAGAGGGGGGGGGGGAGAGAGAGAGAGAGAGATTAAATCGTTGGGCAAGAGTAGATTCTGTGTCCCGGGGGTGGTGGATCGCACAGGGCGGACGATGTGTTCTTGCGCGGATGAAGCCGCGGTCGCCAGTAGCATCGCGGTGTCGAGTCGACGCGGTTGGTCTCTCCTTCCGGTCCCATTGTTCTCTCCGGCCGTTTTAGTTCTATTTTTGACTCCGATCGCGAACATCAATATCCGCAAATACGCGCTAGATAATGGATTTTTGAAGGACTAAACGCGCATCAAAATCGATATATATTTACAGTGAATTCAATCTTCAAGATTTTGCAGAAAATCAGAGATTTTGCCGAAAGAATACTTTATGTGCATTGTCGCGGTTTTATTACGTGACAATATACAGATTGCTTTTACGTCAATAGTATCGACGTCTGAATTCACTGAGATTACATCGACTTTCAACACAACTGATTTTAAAGACATTTGTTTTCTTTTTTACACGGATCGAAGTTTCTGTTCGCGCGCCATTGAACTTTACGACGGGATAAACTTGATTGTTAAAAGTTTATGGAGTAAATTTCGCAAAAAGTATGAAGAATGTGTGATGCGATTAACAAATATTATCCGTTTCGTGTATTATAACGTGTTCATCAGCTTTAAACTTGGAACATCCATAAAGGTAAGATTAAAAAGAATGTAAAAGTTGCATGATAATGTAACACGTAAAGATGATAAAAAAATGAGATACATATCTGTCTCAAATAAAAAAAAAAATTTAGCTTCCCGTTTTTAATCGTCAAATTAATGTTGTTACCGCTTATTTCTTTATTTATTTATACAAATTATTTATATAAAATAGAAAACACAAAAACAATATATAAATCAATATGCATATTTTGTGGCTTCGCAATATGCGTGCTTGTCGTTTTCAAAATTTTCGTGGTAGAAATTTTAGCAATATGAACATTTGCCATTAAAATATATTTATGGATGATTTATTCATGTGATGATTGTTTGTACTGTATTTCCGCTATCCGTTCAATCATGGATATAAAACGATTCAATATGTTTAAATAGTATTGTTCTATATATGCATACACATATATATGGGATAGTTTATATAAAATTTCCAAATTTTTTTCTTTCACTTACAAATAGTTTAATAAAAGAATTGATTTTGTCAGTCAAAGTTTGATTAATCGTTATGTTATAAATATATGTTTAACATTAAATTAATTTAACATTAATGAATTTAATATCAAAGACACGTAATATTAAACATTTATGTAATTAATTTTCAAATATTACAATAAACCCTAATAAACTTGTCATTTATTTAAACTTGAATATAAAATAAAGGTTATTTTCTAATTCTACATTCTCTATTTTATCTTTTCTCTGCGTCTCTCTCTCTCTCTCTCTCTCTCTCTCTCTCTCTCTCTTAGTATGAAAATTCTAATTCACAGAGGATTTATATGAATGAATATATATGTAATAAATATAAAAAATAATATAAATATAAGTATATATATATGAAATATATATAACGTATATTCCTAACATAAAATAACATAAAGTATTTCATTTTTGCATATTTAATTATAATTTTAAAATGTTTGTATTTGTAAAATAATGTGTATTTTTAAATTTGATTGATAATACATTAAGTATTTAAAATTGTTATTCAAATTCTTTACATTTGCATCACAGTAAAATGTGTCAATTTTCTGTTATATGTATAAATATGTTATATAAATGTATATAAGTTATAAAATATACAGCCATACGTCCTCAAAAATTTGCGTATGTCTGTGGCATTTAAATACTATCAATTTTTGATATCGATACAAAAATATCAAATACGTTAAACAAAATTTACAATTGCTCGCTTTCGTAAACCATTTTATTAAATTCGTTCACAATTTTTTGCAATATTTATTCATATAAATCCTGCGTATTAGAATTTTTATACTAATCTACTACGTATATTATAACTTATTAGCCTCATAAAATAATTTTATAATTATGCGAGCGCATATTAACTTAAACACATTATAAAAAGATCTGTACATATGATTACATAAAAAATGATAAAAAGAGCACTTTGTATATAAGGGATGTGTATGAATGACTTTGCCGATCTATTATATATTATTAAAAGAAATTATATCATAAATTCTTTAAATTAAATATAATATATATATATATATATATTATTTAAAAAATGTTTAATAAATTAAAAAATGATGTTTGTTAATTGAGTGTTAATATATTTACGGTTATTATAAATAATTACACACCTATAACTATATTGGCTCATATTAGTACTTATTTTACTAACATACTTTTTTCTAATAAATGATTAATATAATATTATAAATAATATACATATAATATAAATAATTAAGAAAAAAAGGTACATGTGCATTAAATTAAATTTCACAGCCACAAAGTTATGAATCAAGCAAATCACATCGTATCAAAATCCAGCGTATTACATCGATCGATTCATTATTTGACTGTTCCTTCTGCAGTTTTCCATGCAAACATAATCCTAGCGTGTTATCGCTCAAAACGTTCATATACATTACTGAAAAATTGTTGAAAATATAGTAATGTGTTATTCTTGTACGTAGAGATGCAAGTTACGTGGAAAATGCTGTTTCTATTGCACTTCATCCTATAACGGTATGACAGTTTCGATATCGTGTTTATGTGCGCAGAGAAGAAACGTGAGCACGGTTCAACAAAATGTGAAATTGAATTGAAAATATGAATAAAATTGGATGAAAAAAAAAATTTCGCGTGAACGAAGACTGATACTCCGGCAATTCATAACTTCTAGAAAGCATTCCGCGTAAGTCTTTAAATGACAGAGAGAGAAATGCGGTTATTTTCAAACCAGATATCTCACTGAGATTCTCTCAGTAATTATAAAAAACACAGTATATAAATTAATATAAAAATATAAATTTATGAGGATAATTAAAAACAAAAGTAACATAATACATAACACATATATAACATAAATGTATTAAGAAAATGTTACTATACAATGTGTAACGACCGCCACTATTTCCGTCAGTAGTTTTGCTCAACTAAGTATTTGTTCACGTTATCCGCTTTGACAACATTGAAAAGATTGAAAATCTGTCGATAGAAATTTCTTGTTGAGGTAAGAGCCTCTTCCGTAATTTCATAACTGCCTCTTTTCACGACAAATACAGACGACCAGATTTCCTTGCAGCAAGCAGAGATATATACTGCACTTAAGGAACCTTTTATTCACATAACTTACATTTCGTTTTAGGATGTGAGCGCTTTAAGTTTATGTTTGTTAAACTACATTTTCTATAATCAAATGTGTTTTAATGTCAACGATTTTGTCACAGAGACTTGCGCATCTAAATAATTAAACATCTCACATCAACATCATATAATACTACCGCAGCAGTATTTGTATCGTGCTTTAGCATCAAATTTTGATTTCTACAAATTTCCATTTCCACGATTGGCGAAAACAGATTGCAATTTTATCATCAAACAGCGAGACTATATATTAATTCATTCGATTTATTTGTCGTTAACCAAACGAAATTGTTAATACAAATTAAAACATCTGTTATAATAGTACGCATCATCGGTATCAAAATGGAAAAAGAAATTAGTAAAAAAATTAAATCTTTTAATTACAATTTTGAATATCATAATTTGCACGGGTAAAGTTTTTTAAAATTCAATAACTATAAATACATTATTTCTAAATATTTTTCCGATGAGATATCGGAGAGGATATACAAAATCTGTTTTAAAGAATTATTAATAAAACTGTTTATAAGTACGTACTAATTATAAGTTACTTATTTTTTTATTATATCAATGTATTTTTGTTATTTCTGTTATACGTAAACCAATATCTCACAGAGTTTATTAATTTTTATTAAATCTAATTTTTAAATGTTTTTATCGGTTTTTTAAATATGTTAAAACAATTTTTTTTTAAATTGCATACTGTCTGGACTAATGAGCATTTAGCTATCTGACATCAAGTCTAGTCAAGACTTTGAGCTAGATGCTCATTGGTCCAGACGGTTTTATGCTACGCATATGCGGTAACGTCATTTTGTGTGAGAGGGCTTTTACACTGAATATATATTCTCTGCAATATGCTTCAAACTTTCCTTTTAAATCGAGGCGGTTTAATTAAGATGGCAGTTATTAAAATACTATAGTTAGAGAGACAAGTTAATAACATAATGCTAAGTTCTCGTAAAAGCTAAATCAGCTCTAAATTGCAAGACTTCTATAAAGCATTCCGTGCATAGGGGACATTTTCTCGAGGTGTTTCCATAACAAACAATCTCTCTTCGATGTTGTAACCGAGTTCTATTTCTTGTTGTGCAGTACTCAGGGGTGCGTTTAAGTTTCTGTCTTTCGATGCACTTCATACAAATTACGGTATACTCAATCGAATATAACATTATATGTATGTGTTTGTCATTCCCTTCATAATAGTTATTTGAAAATTCCCGAGCCTTCGGCTCGTGCGTCAACTCCGCACCCGGGAATTTTCGTCTTCCAGCACGACTTGCACACTCTATTTTATGTTGCAAGTGCGTGGAAAGTGGTCTATCACGCACGCGTAACGTGTGCAATGGGCCACTTTCCATGCACATGTGACATAATATATATTTAATATTTAAAAATTATATATTTAAAAATAATATTCAACAATTTTTATAGATTATTCTAAACCATATCGTTTTATAAAACTTAACGCCTTAAATCTATATAAATGCACAAGCTTCGTGATATTTTCTCTTCTTAACATATATCTGGCTCATTGTCACAATTCACTAAATGTCGACACGCGACGCAGTAAAAAATGTTTCGTTATTTTTAAGTTAATATGAAACCCGCAACGATAATAATGTATTTCTCCTTTTTTCGTTTAAATATCTTGTATCCGAATAAATCGTAACGGAAAATCATGTAATACGCGATACGCGATTATGAAAACAGAAGACTCACATATATAATAATCATATTACAGATCGTACTAATATGTTATATACATATGCATACGTTGATTAAATATTATGCAAGCTGCATTGATACATCCCCGCAATGAAGCAATTTAGAGTATTTATTGATGGATCGTAACATTAACGAAACGCGTTAAATACATGGAATATACGATTAATTAAAGAAGCCAAATACACTTGGATCATGAATTTCTTGCGAAATGTGTGTTCATGTAACGGAACAATAAAGCTATCGTTTATTCGCGAAAATAATGCGGATGGTTAGGAAATGTACGAAATGTGGTGTGTGGAAATTAACGCGCTTCCCGCGTTCCCAACGAAAGCACATCAATTCAGCGTATTTTCAGCTGATATCCGATTAAGATCGAGTATTACGAACGACTTTCGTAAATCCAGAAACGATTCGAACACGCGCTACTTTGTGTGTGAGAATCTATTATCTTTCATTAATATTCTGATGTGAGAATAGTCGACGCGTAGCTCTCGAAAAACCTGGTAACGCGCGTTCGTGCTCCTCGAATATTTCAGGAAAATCACGCGCGTCGAACGAATTTCCACGCAAATCCCAAGAGAGTAGCGCCAATTTAACGCGAGAACTTTCGCCGACGCGTGTTCACATTCTAATCGGAAACTTCCCAGTATAATAAGCAAGAAGCGTCAAGAAACATTTTAACTATATTGCATTAACGTTACAACGTTGCTGCAATGTAGTTAAAATGTTTCTTGATGTTTCTTGCTTACTAGGTTGCAACCATCATTCGCACCTCCATCATCTTATCCACTGTTACGGAACTTCGTATCGCAATTTAGCAACATATACCGCCAACGCATGATAAAACTTTAAAAGTACCCTCTATTCATAGACATAACTATGGGGGATAATGGATTGATCCACCGGATAAAAAGTTCGAAGGTTAACGTTATTGATGAGCTGTTATCAGTTACTATCCTCTTGTCATAAATGCGTGATGCAACCAAATTGTTTCAAGTGAAAAAGCGAATCGATATTTAGCGGAAACAAGCGGTATGTTTGCCAAATGTTGAGATGTATGCCAAAATTTAGGAATAATGTATGATACGTTCAAGAAAAAACATAGATATACTGTAATAAAAACAGTCGGTGTAAAAGATTTATTTATCAAATAAAGTTAAAAATAATATTTTAACAAAATTGAAACAAAATGGTAACCACGGACAACAATATAACGTTCTTTTTCAGGGGAAAATTTTTCGATCCTTTTTTCCAAAAAACTTCGATTTTCTAGCTTTATTGGATACAAAATTTAATAGAAAAATAATGAATCTTTTGTGTTAATCTAATATAATAACCACCGCTAACAAATATATGTAATTTTATTCGTTTTTGTTCTAATATCTTAACAATATTTTCCGAATCTGGATCTACTTCTTATCGTAAATCGGTCAGCTTCATAACGCAAGACAATATGACATAGAACAACTATTGCTCCATATAGCACGGAAAGTCACAAATCGTACAGGAAGGAAAACGACGTTGACGTTGTCGGGATTAATGACGACAATAACAGTAACGAGGATCATAATGGTGAAACCGTAAGATATATTGACACAAAATCTAATGAGAGTGAATGGCCTCGAGTTCCTCGTTGAGTTTGTGGTTTATTGTCGACATCAATCTCACGTGCAAAAGTTAAAGATCGAAACGCATTGAAAAATGAGAATAAATAATTTTAATTTTTCCCGCGTACAATCTACGGTGATTACGCATCAGTTTCAATTTAGTTTCTAATCGCCACAACGTCTATAACGTGAAAAAAGAACACTTTGTCTTAATTATGAATTTTAATATCTGGTGCACATCCTCTTATGCGTAACTTCCCTCAACGTTGTATAGTCTGTTGATCCGTCGGGGGCATAAAATGAACCTTAAATTGGAATGAACAAACGTCAAGGAAATTAACACTAACAAATTAACACTAACTTCCTGTCAAATTCACTAATTCTCGGATGTACACATTTTCCTGCAGTGCCAAATGAAACGCGCCGAACAAGATTCAAAACTTTTATCATAAAAGAAATAAAAGATTTCTGTTTTAATATTGTTCTGTGTAAATCAATATCGGAAATGCGTCGTGTATCAATAGCGTGCGGACAGCACTGAGAATGTTACTTTGTAACCACCAAAACCATAAAGGTACTGTCTCAGCAACTTAGAATTCATAACGGTTTATGCTATCATCAACTCTTTATTTACACACAAATATCAGTGGTCTTTTAAATCAAATGTAAAAAGCGTAGTATAGAGTACGGTTCATAATCAATAATAAGAAGTGTGTATTATTGCAAATGTGTCTAAAGAAAAGCAAACTTTTGCTGTCGTTGATTTACAATAGAAATCCGTGCTATTTTCATTGGTTTTTTCTTTTGAAGGGAGAATTTAAACAAACATAAAATTGAGGTAACTTATACTGTTTACTGATAGAATTTCAATCGGCCACAAATATTAACTGCAAATCGAACCGGAAGAAAAGCAAGTATATTGCATGCAATGATATGCGAATGTATTTTCATAGTAAGAAAAATATCACAATTCTCTATTTATATGATATACCGAAAACATTACGAGTATAAAACACGTGCATCATGTTCGATCAATTTTCCAAGAACGGAATTGCTGCACGAAAAAGACTGTAAATAACGTTTGCAAGACGCTATTTACATTTGATTTAAAAGACCACTGATATTTTTGTGTAAATAAAGAGTTGATGATAGCATGAACCGTTATGAATTCTAAGTTGCTGACAATACCTTTATGGCAAGACAGTATAAGAAGAGTTATCGTTTCTAACTATATTGCGTGTTATTGCGGAAATAATGTTTTTGCTGATCGTTATTGATACAAAATCGACAATAATATTTTTCACCCAATCTTTATATCGGCGTTCTAACTTCAATAATTTACTTTCTAATTGTAATACTGACTTTAAATTAGTCTCTTTATCATTCGTTCCGCTTCGGATTGCATTTAAGTAATATATTGGCTCAAACGTTGGTCATATATGAGCGCACATTATTCCAAATTCGCAAACGATAGTCCTCAATAAAAGTTCGGAATCTGTTCAGTTGCAGTAGCACATGCATGATATATTCCAATAAACTCTCTTAAATTCGCGGAATGGATTCTGCAGTCACATATTATAAAATTCATGAAATCAATTTGAATATACAAACATGCCTCGACAGATTTTTTCTGGAATTTGAATTCTTTCTCTAGTCAATAAAAAGAGAGGTAAACGTATAAAAATTTAATCAGTTTCAAAAATTTAAATATTATCTTGTATTTTTTACGGTTGTATCATTGTGTTATTAGTGTAATTACTTTACAGATTACAGATCTTTTATTTCGCCGGCTGATTTCATTTGCGTTTTCAACCTTCAAAATCCCTGTCATCCTTTTTAGTTATATAGTAATACGAATTTTAGTATTATGGAATCTGATTTATGCATTAGATCTATCACAGCGCGAGGCACTGTTCCATCAAATTGTCCGTCACGTGATTTGCTCTTTAGAATAAATATATGCAGATTCTGTTGCATTTTATAATAATAAAATATTTAACTAAAAAAGAAAAAAAATATAGGAATAATTTACCTTTTTATGTACCTAATATGTATTAATTACGCAAGTTTTTATTTTTATCGGTACTTTAATGTATCATAGCACGTTTTGTGCCGACATCAAAGAAATAAAAAAATTTGTTTTTCTCATACGATTTTGGATTTACATTTTATTTATTTAGAGCAATCCATTAACAGTGATGCGTGCCTAGATACGATTAAATATTTGATCAAAGCACTTATAACATATATAGCATAGTTTATACATCTCACAATTTTACTGCATGTGTATTAAGTCAACAGTTTAGAAATTTAAACATTATTCTTTTAAAGAATTATAAAAAATGATAGAATATCACTTTGTGCAATTAAACCAAAAATCTCTATTGCTTTACTCGTTTATAATTATTGATATCTAGTGGTAGCATATGGTAAACGTCACAGCTCCTAGTTTGAAAATATAATTCTCAACAACCGGTTTTGCACATTCATAATTTTATGAAAAATTTTCCAATTATAAAATTTCATGATTAACGTTTACGCTTTAAATAAATGCTAACGCTAAATCAACATAAATATTTAGTTATTTGATGATGGTAATCTGTGTAAGATCACAGTAAAAAAGGATAAAAAATCTTATTATTAAAAAACAAGATTAAAAAATATATAAATATAGGAAGCAAATACACATAAACTTGAGATTTAAAAGTTATATATTTTTAAACAAAAAAATAATTACGCAATACTAAACTTGACGTATGATAGATACATATTTTACGTTGTATAGATAATAATAAAAAATAAAATTAATACGAGAATCTCATATTAAAACGAATCGATGCACATAAAAAGCACTTTTATTACACTCATAAAAATGTATATTAAATATCGAATTAATATTTTGTGACTTTCCCACGGCATATAAGTTTCAGATGGATCTCCGCTATTGTTATTTTCATTACGTATTATTTGAAAGAAAAAGGTAGAAAACTGTAGAATCAAAATTTACACTGTATAATAAGACATCCATGTCTAGACATGTATAACTTAAGTTTTCTGATGTTTTGACGAGCTCGTAGCATATATTTTAGTGGCTCAAAATAAGGGACACATATGTACTTTATTGTAGATTTAGGGATCAAAACAGTTATTGTGAAAACTAAAAGAGTGTCGTGTATAATCCTAAACATGTGACGACAAAACCCATAAAATATATGTATACATATAACAGAAAATTTGATTTAAAATTTTTTTTTGTAATATTGTTTTTAAATGTGATTTTTGTGTAATAATAACTGATTGTAAAAGAATGAAAGTATTTCTCTAGCTGTGCATTAGCTTTTTATCAAATAAGCAATATATGACTTTAAATCTTACAAACAAATTTAAATTGCTTTAGAATTTAAAATTAAAAAGTTTTGAATAACATAAATAGATAAAATAGCATTTTTAAAAATAAATTTAAAAATAAGAAATGTTTGTCTTTTTATGGTTTAAAATAATATCTGTACTAATTTCTAAAGAAATAAAATTTGGTAAAAACATAAGCATATTAAATGTTTTTTAAAACACATTAGAGAAGAAATGATTGTTTCTTCTTTTCAAATAACTATTATAGAATTTTTTCAAGTAATAAAATAAAATTTTCTTGCAAATTAATAACTTAATAATTTTCACATGTATATCTAACTTCATTTTGAACGCAAACATTTGAAACAAAATCTGAATATGTATCAAATGCGCAGAAAAATTAAAGATTAAGTCCAGACTGCATGAGAAAGCACTGATTAATAGCCTACGAGCTTTTTTAATTGCCAGTCTGTCTGCCAGTCAATTTGCCTTTATTTATTACTGCCTTTTTCGCTGTATGTTCTATTTACCTCTGAATTTTACATCCTCTTACATGATTAAAGTTAGATGTAATTTATCTTCTATATAATAAATAAAGTAACTTTCACATAACTTTTACACTAGATTTTATTGTTTTGAGCGTTATTGCTTTATTCTATTTATAAATATTATAATGTAAAATTTATAATATTTTAAATATCTATACTACAGTAAATCTGACAAATTAAAATATTGCAGTCCAATAAAAGAAAAAATAATTTTAATCATAATTTTAATTGCATTTATATAATGAATGATAGATATAAATATGTTAATATTAATTTCATGATAATTATAATTCGCGCTATAGCGATATCGATATAGTAGTAGTATTAAATTCTCTAGCTTGTGTGAATAAAAAATAAAAAATAAAATTTAATTAATACAAATGTTCAATTGTTTTATTGTTTTTGTTTTATATAATGTATATTTGCCTATTATCTTTATTGCATATTATATTCATGTAATATTCTATATATAATATCTTATAATTAAACATTTATAATTTACTAGCTTAAACTACTCGGCGTTGCCCGGGCTCCTTTTATATGGAACAACTGTATTTGTGATAATGCGAAAATCAAACAATAACATATTGAAATTAGTTCAAAATAATATAATTTTAATTTTATACAGTATTTCTCTTTGTTCTACCGTACTATAATTGTAAGTACATATAACATGTAAGTAGATAGATAGAATAGAAGATGCACTAAACTAAATTATCACATGAAATCAGGGGCAGAGGGTGGAATGCCTAGATTTCATGATAGCCTGTATTTTTCGCAGAGGTCTAGAGAGTAACTATGCCAAAGTTGATCCAGATAGGTCAAAGAATTTAGGAATGTATAGAGAACATACATGCAGACATACACAAACATTCTATTTCATACACATATAAAAAAAGATTTTATATAGATAATAATATTATATCTGATCTATATAAATAGAGGCAAAAATTAATTCTAATATTGATGTTTTTCATAAACAAATGCAATGAACAACATGTATCAAGTGAAAGAAAAATAACTTAAATTAGAGAAACAGTTTTACGTTGTGTAAATATTTCTTTTTTTCTCCTTTGTTCCGGCAATAGGTACATTATTGAATTTTTGTTACTAATATTTTTAAAAAAAGTTTGAATTATGTTTTGTACTATTAGGTTTTGATCTTGATATTTGACGTTATAATCTATTGTTTAAAAATATATATACATATAATATACGTGTTATCAGAATTTTTAATTCTTATGAATTTATATTTTCTCTCTTTTATTTTTAACGTTATGATTTTAATATATATTAAAATTAATACAATTAATGAGAGAGAGAGAGAGAGAGAGAGAGATGACATGAAAAATTAATGATCAAACTGAAAAGGAATAAAAATATAATTATGTATTAAAATTACATTATAATAGAACAAATTATATTATAAAAAAGTATTATTTTCAAATTTATTGTCAAAATTGTTTTATTAATATTGTTGCTTTAAAATAAAATTTCTTTAATCTAACATAATTGACGAGAAGTAAGTAAATTTGCGATTTCTCAAGGAATAATTTTAAATCATTATTTCATTCTTTCGAAATTTTATATTATTATTAAACAAGTCTCTTGAACTTTTACTTAAATTTTAATTTCTTAATTATAAGATATTAATAATAAATAAAGTAGATTATCAAATTACAAAGAAAGATAAGATACATACATATTGTTATAAAAAAATCAGTTTAAATATAAAGTATACTTAAAGTAACTTTTAATTTTTCATTTATTGTCTTTCTACGTGGTAGATTAAAAAACCTTTTCCACTTATATAAAAGTATGAAAACATTAGACAAGGATTACAGTTCAATGGAAATGGTGTTTTACATGATGTGTGATGATTTGATAAATAATGCTTTATTAACTTTCAATTGCTTTAATAATTGATGTGCATTTATTTAAATTGCATATTTTACAAACAAGAGAAAATTAGTCATCTTATTACGCTAGTCTACATTTGCTTAGTACAAAAGTAAAAAAAATTCAGCAAGATATCATTATCCATATCTCAATGCTACTGTGTGCTCGTTTAATCCTCTTACAATTAGTATTTGTTATTTGTAGAAGAAGATTAATTGTTTAGAGAGTGATTAATTTTTTATCCAATTTTTTATTCTGTCAAGTATACGACAGTAAATAAGTTACTTAAATTCTATATTACAAACAATTAAAATATATTGTATATTGTGCAGCATTATAAATGTTTTTTTTTTAATTCTAATGTAATACTTAATAGGAGCAAAATTATTTATATAAATAGTTAATAAAATAGTAAATAGTCAATTCTATTCTACTTTAGTCCATATCTAAAAAAGATGTAAAGTCGATACTCGAATCTATCGAAGTTGTTGTCGCTTTTCCGCGATGCTGATTGGTTCTCTCGCAGCGCTTACTTCATTTGCAGCTGTCATCGTATATTTTGACAGTTGTGTGTATCAAGGTGTTAATAGTGTAATAGTAATAGCATAATGTTAAAACTAAATAGAGCGCGCGAAGCGCGAGTCTGTGATGTCTAGTAAACAATAAATAAAATATAGCACATGTACTTTAACTCAAATCTTTAAATTGTTTTTTTTTTTGATATACAGAAATAATACTTTTAATCAGCATAGCTTGAACACGTACCGACGAGGCCGTGAAAACTTTTATCGCGAGATCATTCGCGACGTGATAATGCGAAGAGCGAAGAGTGGGCAGATAGATGTTTTAAAGGATATCTGAAGAATAACATAAGACATAATGGCAAACAAGAGCAGGTACTTTTTTACTTTTATAGTAGCCCCTATGCCCTATGACAGCAGATGCTATAGAAGGGGGGAAGGAAGACACTAGTCTCTTTGAGAGAGAAATTAAATGGTTTATATGCCTGACCTATGCTCTTAGTTACACTGTGCGAATAGATTAAAGTCGATGTGACGGTTGCCGCTGAAGAGCAATTATTAAAACCACATTGTACCAATGACAGGCACTAATTTCTATTGCTAGTTCTCATCCACGTGGTTTATGTCGATTTTCTTTACGTCGGACGCGAAACGCGTTTCGCTTCTAATTAAACCGTTCATTATATTCGTGGTAATGAGCCACGCATCACTTTTAATGGCAATTAATGGCAACACCACCCTCGTATCAAACTTAATTATTTTAAGCATTTCGCATTATACAAGTGTGAAAATGGACGTGCAAATGTTCGTAAAAGAGACTTTAAGAATTGTATAAAAATTATTATTTTTAAACAATGTGACAATTTCATCTTAAAGAGAGTTAGTTTTCGTACATATATTGTGTATATATATATATATACGCACGCGCGCGCGGGTGTGTGTGTGTGTGTGTGTGTGTACGTATTTAAGCAGATGATAAAACTTATTTTACAATAAAATTATCACATTCTTTAAGTAATATGTATGTATATATGTGTGTGTACACAGCGATATACGTTAGTTTCATCTTTTATAGTTCGCACTTTTATATTTATATCATGCGTACTACATAATTAGATTCTTATATAGAAGAAAAGTATACGCGATACAAAAAATATGCAAATAAAATACGTAATTATTTTCTCTGGTCTTTTCTCAAGCAAGAACTTCATAAATTGATTTATGTTTTATTATGTAATACTTATGGCAATATACAAAATATATACAGCTAATTCCAAAATTTTCTTTGTACAATTTTGACCATTAGAACGTAATTCTTCAACAATTCTCTAATTTGTCGAGGTAAATGGTTTGATACTTCTACGTTCTAGTAATAATTCTTTTTCTTTATTAATATACTAGTAGACTTACTAGTAGACATATTACTAGTAGACAAGTAAATTTTATATTTTATCAGTATACATTTTTATACTTTTATATTTTTAAATAAATTTTTGATCGCGAGTTTTATCTCAAATTTTGTCAAAAAATCTGTGAATATTTTTTTTTCTAAAATTCAATTTCCGCTATTTCTAGTCGTAGCATAATATTCGTACGATCCATTGCAAATACATAAATGTGCTTGTATAAAATTTTATTTTCTTCTTTCATATTGTGAGTAACCAGAAAAAATAACAGGAAAAAAATTGAGACAAGGTTTTAAAAAGGAACTATGTCAAAAGACCTATGTCAGCATGGAACGTATTAAAACTGTACATAAATACTGAAACCCTTGTAATTATGCATACTTGTTGCACTTATGATCTTTTTGTAGTAAGATGGTGTGATATAAAAAACGTAATGAAGTTTTTAATTACTGTAAGAGAGACACGATTAATGTAGATCTTTTAAATATCAATCTTTAACTCTAATTATGCAAGTCCTTATTATGTAGCAGCTTCATGAATGCATGAACGTCGTTGTCTATCGCAGAAATATAAATCAATAAACGAGCAGCGACAATTCTGGTGAGCGGTTTGGAAAATTTGCCTTCGAAGAGATAACAAGAAAGCAGAATGAGAATGTAATCGTATATTATGAGTACACTTGCTGTTTCTGTTAACATTAATTTATGTATAACATTACTATCATGTTTGTCACGTAATTTAAATGAGTAATATTTTATGAAAACTTCTCTGGAATTCTAGCTTCGCTTAATTACGCTTGTATCGCCTCTGGAACGAAATAAATTGCTAGCTTTATAACACTAATTTAAAAAATATAAAATAAAGATATTTATAATATGCAGACATAAAATTAGCGATATCTCTAAAAGAAGAAATATAATTTTAGTTTTTTTTCTTTAGAACCGTATTTTTTAGACATATTGAAAAAGAAATTGAGTAATATTAAAAAAATAACGTTTAAGAATATTTTATTAGTATATAAAAGAGATATCAAATTTGATCGTATATCACGGATGGATCAGCTTACCCTTCATGTTATAGTTTATTTAATTTCAACAAATAATTTAAAGGATCATAATCATTTCAAGAAATAATTTAAAGAACTCTCCTGAAATAGAAGATAATTCTATAGCGTCCTAAGGATGATAACAATTTAATATGTAAAACGCATAAATTCTCCGATATTTCCGCAATTACTGTTACGACAAAAGCAATTATTCGCATGCACACGATGAAGTATGTAGGGGAGATTGGGGCTGTGGTAGGCTAGTTTTTCAGTTTTTTAATTTTTAATAAAATACATATATAAAAAGAATATCATGCATTGTCACGTTCACGTAGAATTAAATTCTAAAATAATCATCATAAAAAGTCATTTTAAAGTAAAATATAAAAATTCATTTTTTTTAAAGCAAAATAACAATTCTGACAATTCTTCTACATTAAAAACAAAAACATTATATTAAAAAAAGATTGTTTTTAAGTCACTCATTGTTTTCGTCCTATAACCAAACATAATTTTTACATTTGTAGGAAAGTAAATTAACCAAAGTCAACCTGCCTCAAACGGCCATTTTTATTTCAATCCTTTACCTAATCTTTAAATATTTATGGATCTAAACAAAACTGACTCCAATCACTTGTCCAACAAATTCTAAAATAGTGCTATGACATTTATTTTTTTGTAGCTACATAAAGTGTAAAAACAAAAAATTTTTGAGAAAAAAAATTTACTTTTGTAGTCAACTTTTCAATAAACCTGTCATTTTGTAACATGTGACCGTGACGTCGCGTTTAGCGCAATTGAAGGGGGAGGAATGCTTGTTTCTACAATAAATTTCGGCGCAATCGGGAGCGCATTTATGTAAAGTTATTAACAACCTGATTAAATATCAATCCAATTTCAATCTCAATCCGTAGTCTGATACGGACTTTATAGTCTACCTGCCTCTATGGCCTACCAATCCCGGTCTCCCCTATACTCGACAATGTATTCGGAACGTGATAATGGCCTCACTTCCTCTTTTCTCAAATATCTTGAGCTAACACTTTGCTCGCTACATATTTTATATGAAAGTAGCTGCACCAAAGTCTTATCGCTTCACGGGACTATGAATTCTGATTCGCAATCTCTCTTTACCTCACAATGCCTAATCGCGATCATGTAATGATGTATTTTCAATTGACTTTAATATTAACGTTCCTACATTTCTTACCCGCTATGTGTGATACCTATTGTTAGTGATCAAAACGATTTAATTTATGAACTGGCCGTAGCATTGATAAACTGGATTGCACGCGCTGCGTATACTCGATAAATACTGCTCAATTAGCATCATCGATTAATGTCGGCATAAATATTTCATGGCGGGATGTGCACGTTTATGCGCCGTGGTGTAGGGAAATAGCCATTGGTCATTCGGATGTTATACGCATCCGTGATAAGTCCGAAATGCATTTATTAGTCCACACCTGCGAGACAAATACATCGCGATGATGCGTATACAAGCGAATATATGCATTCAGCAATATGTGCTGTGACATTTAGAACGCACGAATGAACTTCATGAATCCTCAGATCTAGTATGCGTGTTCGGAAGCACTCAAATATACGATCGCACGGATGTTCGACGCATGCATTTGGTCACGATATTTTCAGGTACTATCTTAAACATTTCCTGGCAAGTATTACATCCGAACAAATCCGACGAGAGAACATCAATCCTTATCATGACTCTAAATTATGAATGACTGCATCTATTGATCGAATGTATACATATAATCCAAATCACAATATTCTGTTAAATTCAAAAATAACGGTTCCAACATTTTTGCAAATAATTAGCTGCTAATTATTTAAAATATTTGCAATATTTAAATATTATTTTATGCGCATATACAAATTGTTATTAATAACTTTAATAGGTGCTATTAGAATTTTGTTCTTATTTTGTCTAGTTTCTAGTTGATAATTGTGTAGTGTCTAGTTGAGAAAAAGATTTATACGATCTAATATCTGTCGACGGGGCCATCTGGCATACATTCACATGCATGGGATATAAAAAACATTTAAAAATATCTAGTTCCATAAAAAAAAAACATTGTAACTAAATCGACAAACTGAAACTTTATCTTGGAAAAAAAAACAACGAAAGGCTTGAATTCTGGTAATGCTACGATGTATACAATTTAATTTTTAAATTGCTTGTCAAAAAGCTCTTTAAACTGTAAATTAAACTGTAAATTTTCTCCTCTAGAGATATTAGCAATATAAATTCTTGTAATTTCTCATTCGACATACTCAACGCAGTATCGTTCACGGGCACTTTCGGATTGACTAAACTCTGATATGCAATATTATTTAAAATTGTGATTGAATTTACAGATTAATCACTTGGTATGTGTGTCACTTTACACACGTGATGCCTAGGTAAAATACCGGGTCAGGCGCTTGTGTAGGACGGTTGACATGATTTTCTGTCTTTCCATAAAGTCCATTAAAATAAGAATTTTTCTAGAAAACCACAATTATTTAACAATAAAGAACAATATTATAATGTTAAAAATCGATTTTTTTTCTTAATAATATAATTTTTCTGATAAAACCAATTGCTGACATTTTTTAAATCAATTGTCATAAGAATAAGAATTCGTACTCATATAATATAGAAAAGAAAAATTTGACGTGTAAGACATACATTATCCCAGAATAAACAAGGTGTAAAAATACTTTTTTTACCCGTCGTACATCAAATAAATTCTTACTAACAATTTGTCGAAGAATATACTTCTATTAATATCTAACAGAATTGCATGCTTTCTTAATGCTTTCTCCGTATATTTTTGTGCTGTTTGTTGTGCATATCTTTCAATCAAAATATTCAATTAAAACAAGTTCGATGCCCGTACAAAATTCTGTCTACATCATTAACACTCCTTAATTGCAGGGTTAATTAAACTTCAATGCATGAACTTTTTCACTTACAAAAGTTACGGAAACCGCCATTACGGCGTCGGCTTGCCACCTGCGACAGTATGGGTATACTTGAGTTATTACGAGGTCAGGTAGATCGTAAATGGAGGGAAATCACCCTCAGGGCTGACGAAAAGAAATTTCTTTTAGCCCTCGTATCGATCGAGAGCGAGTGCGAACAATACGGCGCGGCACACGGCAAATCTGTCTAAAGTCTTCGCAAAAAAAAAAACATTCGGTTCAATATAACAATAATCTAATAACTCACTATTTTTTTTAACAATTATTCTACTCCTTTCTATGTTTTCTTAAAATAAGCATACGTTTATCGTAGAAATGGCAAATGGCTAACAAGAAATAATACACAATATGGAATTGTAATAATCTATTTCGCAGAACCAATCATCAATATATCATCTTAAAAAAGAAGAAAAAAATGTTTTCGAAGAATAGCCTTGAGCGAAAATCTGTATTATCGAATAAATGTCATAATGTGAGCAGAGTGCAGAAAGCATATCAATATTAATTCAATACCGCGATGTGTTGACATCACAGTACATTTAGTATTGCGATAACATTTTTTTCTGCATTATAAATATGATAACAAAATGTAGACATTGTATATTCGTGAGTTAGAGCGTAAACGGAAATGTAACTTCCAATAATGATTGATCGCTATAGGGTAAACGGCAATGAAGGCAGTCCAACCTACCGCAAATTCGTCAGGCCATGTGTCTGAATTTGATTATTTTCTCAACCCAATTAACAGCCATCATTTGGTCCATGATACTCTCCAAGAGGGAAACGGTTAAAATGAATCTCGTCATAGGCCGTTAAAATGTTTACGACACTAGCCGAGATTTCGCGTTTTACACGTGGAAGTGTTCTTCGTTCTCGGAAAGAAATACGACAACGACTGATATTTCACGACTGTCGGAAAAAATTATTTTATCCGTAAGAAAATATAGTATTATAAATATAGTACTATAGAAATCTTATTCATCCGATATGTTAATTTATTTGATATATTTTGTATTCAATTTTACTGAATTATCTCTAAGGAGTTATTTACTATATGTATAAAAAAATATATACTACTATTTTATTTGACGTTTTGAATAGAAAAATCTAAATAATTATTCAATTGCGAG
Organism: Temnothorax americanus; assembly: GCF_048541705.1. Taxonomy (NCBI): domain Eukaryota; kingdom Metazoa; phylum Arthropoda; class Insecta; order Hymenoptera; family Formicidae; genus Temnothorax; species Temnothorax americanus. The sequence continues at coordinate 2,399,264 of NW_027509751.1, forward strand.
CTATTGTACAAAAAAAAAAGATTTCTAAAACTTCTTTCCATCTCAAATTTGAAGTCGTATTCGTAAGTCGTGCAGTCGTCGGAAATGTGATTAGACCATGTCAAGATCCCCTGCATTACGTCTCTTCTAGAGCGGCTGTACAAATAAATATTCTTGCCCTACATTTTCTTTAAAATTGATGTATAAAATGATGTTAATATAAGGTATGCAAATATTTTTAGAATTATAATAATTACAATAAAAAATGCCAATGCAGAAAGTCACATTTACCATTGCACCAATTATTTTATTCTCAAAAGTGGAGTTGCCGGGAAAAAATAAATTAATGAGAAGTGAAGATTATAGAATGACGGGTAATGGAAATAGAAAGTTTAATCAAACGCGCAAAAACAGAGAATATCATCGCTCTTCTGATGAAAACGCCTACACATACGTACAAACATTTTCATATGCTCTAAATAAAAAGCGTGGAAGCCGTGGATCATTTATCGCAAGTACAGCATTAAAATTTAAACAAAAACTTCGGCACTTTTAGAGCGGCGCTTTTTAATTTAATTTTTAATTAATTTTTTTATTAATTTTTTCGTAGGTCTCATATCTACACATAAGTGCGGCATATTTTCAGAATCATTGCAAGTGTGCTCATCCAGTCATCCATTTTTTACAAGCGTCATAAAGTCGAGTAGCGCTTCTTTTCGATTACTGATTTTTCTCCAACGATTCGGTTGCAATCACGGATGACAGATAGAAAAAGTAATTTCTTTCAAACTGATACGCGCATGTAAACTGTGTCATTAGTCGTGAAAACATCATCATTAATATGTGTAATAATATGTAATAATCATAGAAATTTGTATCCAAATGAGATGTAATATTATCAATAGGCCCATACACAATGCATTGCTTTCATGGATCTACATTAGGTATGCAATGTGCTCAATGTAGGAATTAGAGAGCTAGTTTCTCTACTCGCGAAATTTTATCATAGCACGCATGCAGTTTGCTGCTATCTGCTGCTCTTTTTTTCTCTAATCCACCCATAAGTTATACATGAGAATCAGCAATACAACTACTGGAATGTTGCCAAATCATATATGCTCCAATGGAATCGAATCCGCTGAGTTTGTCTCATCTTAATTTCTGCTACATGTTTTACGAATTAATGAAAAAATATGTGTATAAATGAGGGTAAAGTTCTTCTAGCTTTGAAGAAGATGGGGTTTTTCATATTTCCGATTGTATATTTTGCTTGTTATTTGTAGCGAATTCGGTTGGACGCACCAGTGTGCACTCAGTGCACATTAAAGCTGTTGTGTGTGTGTGTACACTGATTTAATCTCTAATATTTAAAGTAAAATGCAAATATTTCGACTGATAAAATGCCCAATATATATTTTACCAAATAGTACAATAAAGAATATTGAGGATTTCGTGACTTAATTCATTTATAACAATGGAAATATTAATCGACTCTAGCTACTGGCCATTATAATCGCCAAGACAATACGACTTATACGATTTGGTTCGATTATCGTCAAGATCTTTTAATCAATATATAAATTGATGTAATATTTGATACTTATATATATAAGCATCTCATTTAAATAATTAAATTTATTGCGAAAAATATTACCTCAGCCAGGGTTTGAACCTGCATGGAAACTCCCTCATTCCATAAAGAGTGCGTCGTACCAATTCGACCACTGAGGCATGTGGTAATATTTATCGCAATAAGCTCTATTAAACTAAACAATATTATTCCAACCATAGTAACTGTGCGCCAGACAAATCGTCAGACTTGAAACACAATTTTGGTTGGCGTAGTAAATTATTTTTAATAAACAATAATATAAGATAAAAACACCAAAATTTTCTAAGTCAAAGGTGTATATTCAAACCAGAATAAATCACTTTTACTTCGCCAGTCAAATAATAAACAACAATGGATATATTAATCGACTTTACTGGCCATTATAATCGCCAAGACAATATAATGGCCAGTAGAGTCGATTAATATTTCCATTGTTGTTTATTATTTGACTACTGGCGAAGTAAAAGTAATTTATTCTGTTTTAATCCATTTATATATTAAACAAACACTTTAGGTTATTTGGTGTACGATGGCGTTAATGTGCACTGAGTGCGCACTGGTGCGTCCAACCAAATTCGCTATTATAGTTACACACTAACGCTACAGACGATGAAATATTTTGGCATCTCTCTTAAGCGGTACATTTGCCGATACATAGATCCAAATCCTATTTTATCCTACTCTTCTTAGTCTTGTTTACAGCCTTTAAATTTAGATCGGATTTATGGCAAGCAAGTTATAAATCCCTTCATCCGTACACTATACTACACTGTCACTCATGAACGAAACAGTGTATATGTACAGCATCTGATGAGTTATGTTTAATGTCACATCGCTTTCGTGGAACAAGTTCGTGAAATGTCAACGTTAAATATATAACTACTTAAATATATAAATAAATATTCAAAGATTCACATGAATGCGGGGGAAACATTTCTGATTGATGTTCGATACAAAGCCTTTTTGCTTTTGTTACGTTATTTTTTCAGTAACTCGCCATCTTTACGTCATAGTTATCCTTTCTAAAGCTAAAGCTCAGAGTTTACAATGGCATGGCAAAGACAGGTCGCGAAAATGAGGAATGATATAGTGAAGCAAAACACGGAGAATAGCGTGGCCCATGGCCAATTGAACTTTTTGAAGCAAAACATATATATATATAGCTATATGATTTATCGATCATAATCAATAATAATTCTGCTCTACATCTCGTAATTTATTTGTAATAATTTATATTTCTTTGTAAGGATAATTATTATTTTAGCTTTTATTAAAATTTATTGTAAATTTTGTTTCAGTCTTCCATCTTATTGTTAGACTTATCAACTTTCTTTTATCAAGAGAAACAGCCGTAATACATTGAAACACAACATTGTACAAAAGGTTCAGTTAGCAATTTGTCAATCCGTATCGGAGGATTAACCTTATCATTGCTTGACTGATATTCCTGCACAATAGCCAATGGCATATCTCCTATGTGAAATGTTTGGTAATCGATTAAAGGTTAACGATATATGTCCGTGATTCGTGAAAGATTACTCCTACGCGTTCTAACACGTTCTATGCAGCGGCAATGCTGTAACGGCACTCATTTAACATTTGAAACTATATCGAAAATTGCGACAATCTGTAAAGTGCTTACAGGATCACAAATTTCAAAAGAGCACTACGAGTAATACGTTCACAAACAACTTTGTGAGCTCACTTTATGTAGTTCACTTTACTTCACAGGCGGCGCAAAATACGACCTACCAATAAGGATTTAAAGGATATAAAGCTAATTATAAGAACAAGTTGTCAAAAGTTGATTTAGATTTTGATTAGTTTCTAAAAACTTTTTAAGACAATAAAGCAAATGAGAAATTCACGAGTTCATTTCTGACACGTGTCATTCAAACTGCATTCGTTTGCAAGCGATAATTATGGATACATATTGTTATAGTTGACCTTTTGATAATATAAATAAATTTAATAATATTAGTTTAATTTAGTATTTAATATAAGTAATAATAAGTAATAATAAAAGTAAATTTTTACAGTCACGTAAACTGTCTTACATTATTCATATGTATAGAATTCTACGTACTTTATTACAATTGTAAAAATTGTATTTATTTAATTACATTTTAGCAAAATTTTTAATTTTTATATTCTGGTTTAAATGTGTGTTCCAAAGAAATCTAATTTTGATATTAGCGCACGCATAAGAAGATTTTTAAAAGATTAAATTTATATATAAAAAAACAACAACATGTAAAAAGATCTACATAAACTTACCAATTAAAAAAACTAGAAAAAATAAAAAAGAAATTAATATGGTATTAATTAATCAAAAGAACAAATTCAAAAACCACTTAATACATGTAAGAATAAATATGATAAAAAAGGATTTTTATAAATATATTAATTAAAATGGATTAATAAATATGTTAATTTAAAAATGTAATTTAAAATGTAAATGTTAATTTAAAAATGTAAAATATGTTAATTTGGAAACATTGCTTTTTATGTGTGTATTTTTTCTTTTTTTGTCTTAATATGCGGACATATATATCTCATGTCATGTGCCTTTCTACCCAGATGAGAGGATCAATTAATTCGTTAAATATTTTTCAAAAAACTTATATATTTCTAATAAAATATTGGATATCTTATAATTTTTAAATAAATATTGCTTTTTATAGCTAACGAACTGTACTTTCAATATGCAAAAAGTACAAAATGTTGCAAAGAAAAAATTAAAGAGAATAAAACGTGAAAGATATATTATGCCATTTGGTCTCATATATTATCTGTTAAGTTTTAGATATGTAAATTATTTGTGTGTGTATAAAATACTTGGAATATCTGATGTTTTATGCGTTCAACACCAAATACATTAAGTAGTAATAAATTGCAACATCACGTCAGATATTATAATCAATACCAGAGTTTATAATTTTAATTATAATATTATAAAGATTATAATCACACAGTCAATTTAAATGTCCGACTCTGGAGTATTTAACGTTATTTATTCACGTTATTATCGATGATGTTATTTCATGTTTTTAACATAATATTTTGAACATTGTCTCTTTTATGTGCTTATATATTGAAAATAAAGCTTTTTAGCGTTAGCAGAACATAAACCAATAATAAACAAATTAGTTTCAAACTTTCTGTACATAAAAATCATTAATTTCTTTTTATTTTACAGCTAGTGCATGTAACTGTCATTGACGTTGGAGGCTCTATTTGGATAACGAAGAAGAAAGATCAAAATGTAAAGAAAATCATTAACGGCAAAGAAGTGCTTGAATCGGGACGGAATAGCTATGTCGTGGCCATATGCGACAAGTGCCTCGCCATCCTCCTCGATTACAATGTTCATGATAACAACAGGATTAACGCCATTGGCATTAATAACAAATTACACAGAAGCCAGTGACTTTGCCAATACCACGAAAAATATCAACGATGAGGAAGAGAAATATATACCGTTCAGCGAGCGGCCAGAAACGTACTTCGTACCAATCATCTTTTTTTTTATCCTGCTAATCGGCCTCACTGGAAATGGCGTGCTTGCTCTTACGATCCTTCGACACAGAAATATGAGAAACGTACCTAATACGTACGTCCTCTCGCTGGCGTTAGGGGATTTACTGGTACGTAACATCTATATATATATACTGGATTTTATTCAATTTATATCGTCAACCATCTGTTAAGGACGTTCACCGGCAAAATCGTTTTCTTAGAATTTTTCTTAAACTTTCAGTATATGTTTAATTAAACGCGTTTTATACGTAGGCGTTTTATTCAATGCCCCTTGCGGTACTAAAATTCGAGATATTCAGCTTCAAAGTTCCGATTATTTTTTTAAACTTTCAGTATATTTTTAATTAAACGCATTTTATACGTAGGCTTTTTATTCAATGTCCCTTGCGGTACTAAAATTCGAGATATTCAGCTTTAAAGTTCCGATTTTTAACACGGGATCCCTATGTTGAGCTCTCTCGACACGGACATTTTAATGAATAATAAGTACAGTTTTCTTAGAATTTTTTTAAAAAAATAGTATAAAATGCCTCATATTATTAGTAACGTGTGACAATAAAGTTCGATATAGCAAGCGGTATTTATTTTTGAGAAATAGTCGTCTAAAGAACACTATCGGACATAATTTTTGTCTGCTCGGAGGCAGAAAGAGGGAGAGATCACTGCGAAACTTGGCAACGTTGCTACCGCTGCGACATATAAATTAAGTAGAGAACGTTAAGATCTTATGGGCAACGTTATTTAAATCAAGTTATTTAATATTTTTTCTTTATGAGATTCATTATTATTTACTTTCAGAATGCTCAATAAACAAGTAGAACGTACTCATTTATGATTGGTATTGGAGAAATGGAAACGGAACAAAAATTTGCCAGATCGAGTAAAGCTGCGCGGCTAGACGAGTTTCAGACTTTTACGCACGGAAGTAGTTGTCAACCATATCATTACTCCGTGAGTCTGAGTTGAGCACAACTGCCACCGGAGAACGTCCTTAAGTTAAAATCTCAAATCGAAATCTGATATTTGAGCAGTTCGTATTGTGACAGAAAAGACCGCATCCGTCGATCCAGATTTTCTCGTTAAAAAGCGGCAAATATCTGTCATTGTAAGAAGCTCATCGCGACGCGTATTGCATGTAACATTGACGAGATCGTATAAGCTACTTGTTTGTGTGACAAAAAAAAGAAGCATTTTAAATTTTCTGGGACGGCCAATCATCGAACAGAGAAGCTGTCATCTGAAATTCCAGGATTGCAGATATAAGAGCTGGTTATAAGAGGCTAAGGTCCAGTTTCACAAGTGTCGGTTAACTTTTAATCTTAGATTAACTCACTCTTCGTCTCTTTCTAAGGGGGACGTTAGAAGGAGACGAAGAGTGAGTTAATCTAAGATTAAAAGTTAACCGACACTTGTGTAAAACTCGGCCTAAGAACCGCCTTCAGGTCGCGTTAACACTGTATTGTTTGGTATGCATGATGTAACCAAGTGCACTAAATCTGATAATAAACTAACACTTGCTGTCCATTGCAAATGCAAAATGTTATATATATATATATATATATATATATATACATGTACAACAAGTGTTAGTTTATTATCAGATTTAGTGCACTTGGTAACATCATGCATACCAAACAATACAGTGTTAAGCGCGACCTAAAGGCGGTTCTTAGCCTCTAATATTAACCAGCTCTTATAGCTGCAATCTCGGAATTTCAGACGGCACCTTCCCTGTTCGATGATTGGCCGTCCAAGAGTTTAAAATGCTCCTTTTTTGTCACACAAACAAGTAGCTTACACGATCTCGTCGATGTTACATGTGGTACGTGTCGCGATGAGCTTACACGAACTTACAATGACAGATATTTGCCGCTTTTTAACCAGAAAATCTGATATCGTCGGATGCGGTCTGTTCTGTCACAGTACGGATTACTCAAACATCAGATTTCGATTTGAGGTTTTAACTTAACACAGATGATTGACGATATAAATTGAATAAAATCCAGGTCGTGCTTTTAGTTGTAATTGAATCTAATTTCTCATTGCATTCTGTTATAGGTAATAGTGACATGCATACCGTTCACCTTTACGGTATACATATTGGACTCCTGGCCTTTCGGTTTAGCATTGTGTAAACTTTCCGAATGCGCTAAGGACATATCGATTGGAGTTTCGGTTTTTACATTAACTGCGCTGTCAGCGGACCGATTCTTCGCAATTGTAGATCCAATGAGAAAATTGCACGTGACAGGTATAAAACTATATATAGCGATAACAAATATCTTTCTCAATACCGATAATTAATTAAAATAGAATATTTTTTATAAAGACAAATAAAACTTGTATCCTTAAGAAATAAGAATAAGAAATAAAGTATTGTAATTAAATTATCTGATTATTTATTTCAGGTAGTGGAAGACGAGCAACACGCTTCACTGCGATTGTTGCGGGACTGATTTGGGTTTTGGCCATAATATGCGCGATTCCGGCTTCCTTTTCGTATCTCAGGTTCTTCCAGGTCAATGCAAACATAAGCTTTTACGTAAGTTGGATTATCCTGCTCGTAACTAATCCTGTTTTAGATCTAGCCTTTAAATTCGTCACTGACAGCTATATGTAAATTGTTAAAACGAACGATGTACTTCTCTATTTGTCTATTTTATAAGTTGCGTAGTAAAAACCTAATGATTTTGATATATACATATAGTACACACACACACACACACACACACACACGCACACGCACACGCACACACACACACACACGCACACACACACGCACACACACACACACACACACACACACACACACACACACGCACACGCACACGCACACGCACACACACACACACACACACACACACACACCATATATATGTCATACAATTGCAGGCCTGTTATCCGTTTCCTGAGGAATTTGGACCAAACTATCCAAAGGTGATACTGATATGTCGCTTCTTCATCTATTATGTTATACCTCTCAGCATCATCGCCGTTTTCTATATATTGATGGCCAGACATCTTATACGCAGTACGAGAAATATACTCGGCGAAGTACAAGGCCAGGTAACTCGCATACATTTAATTACAATTTAATTATAACATGCGAAAATACTAAGACGTTTCATCAAAATTTAAATCTTCTTTTCTTATTTGTAATATATATATATATATATATATATATATATATATATATTTATTTCTATCTTTATTTCTAAATTCTGTCTTATCATCCATGCGCAATATCAATTCAAGATTTACTACATTGTTTTAGTCTCGAGTTAGTTTATACAGTAAACATTGTGCATTTTTTGTGCGGATATTAATGTTCACTGTATTTTAGGTAAGGCAAATACAGGCCCGTAAAAAGGTGGCAAAGATGGTGATGGCTTTCGTCATTGTGTTTGCTGTTTGTTTTTTACCACAACATGTTTTCATGCTGTGGTTTTATATCCATCCAACTGCGCTAGAGGATTACAATGCATTTTGGCACTACTTTCGTATCTTGGGTTTTTGCCTTGCTTACACCAATAGCTGCATCAACCCCATCGCTCTCTACTTCGTGAGTGGTACTTTTAGAAAGTACTTCGACAGGTAAATTTAAAGTTGTAATATCTATCATAGCAGCGACAAGTCGATTAACTCTGTCAAACGTTGCGGATTACGAATAGTAACTTCTTGCAAAAATAACTTTAAAAAATTAATGAATTTTTTTCTCTAGTTATGTTTTTGTATTAAAAATGTAACACATCATAGCTCACTTAAATAATTCAAAATCTTCTTTTTCTTTTCTTAAACCGTAAGTGAAAACCTTTCAAAAGAGTGCTGCCAATTTTATATAGGTTTTTAGTCTGATTTTTCATTAGTCGAAAATGCCAATTTTTTTGTGGATTATAAAAACTGATAACACACAGATTTAGAATACGTAGCTTATAAACTTGAGCCTCTTATGGTTTTGGAGCAAAATAGCCTAAAAGAGTTCCAATTCTGATAAAAATAGCGCCACGCAAAAAATCTCTCCTCCTCCACTCCCCTACCTACATGAGGAAAGCAACGAGAAACTACTTCATAATTAATTTCCCATGAGAACTTGATGAGCAGTCACGATGTCTCCATCAGGAAGTTAGAGACTAAGGGGGAAGAAACAAAAACGTGAGATCATTTGAGAAAAATGAAACTTTTTTGGGTCATTTTGTTTCAAAATCACAAGAGGCTTAAGTTTATGGAGTTATATATTCTTAATCTATTTGTTATTAGCTTCAATAATTTGCAAAAAATTGGCATTTTTGGCTAACAAAAAATCAGGCTAAATTTAACCGCGCTCCTTCCATTTTGACCGAAACTAACAATAACTTAATCAATACGCTCAGTTGACTGACCATATCTAAACAATGTTAACTTGCATCAGATACTTGTGTTGCGCCACGAAGAGGATGCGGAGACGACATCGACGATCGTCAGATCTAAGTTCGCGCGGACGAGGCGGGCAGAGCTTTTCACTGGTCAGTTCAAAAAAGTACATGGGTGATTCTCGTCGCGAACGAAGTGTGCAGCGCCTCTCTATCATGCCGGCTGATATACGATCTGTGACTCCGATTAAAGAGCAAGAAACTACTATCACTCTATCAGCGTATCCAAATGGCATTGACGAGTCATCAACGTCAAGGAATCAACGAATCTCGACAACAGAATCAACAGTACACGATAGATTAGTTACTTAAACACGATAACAATGTTATATTTTTCATTATTGTGTACATATTGTATATATTTAATATAAAATAATTCTGTGTTATTTAATATCGATTAAATAAATTTATATTTTAATGGCATTTTCTTACAATTTGAGATTCAGATTGAATCGCTGATATTGCTGATATATTTAATCGTGACATTCAAAGAATAAAGTAGTAAAATTTTTCATATTCCAGTTACGAATAATTAAAATTGTTAATATTTGGATTATATTTATCGTACTAAAATGACACGCTTACTTGACACAATTTATGACAATGTCACGCGAATAAATTTCTGTTTTGCGAATAAAATTCTATTTTAAAAAAACATTTATATTTAATCATGCACAAAAAAAGAATTATAATTTGGACATAAGACATTAATAATTAATAATAGTAAAGTTAGCTATAATTAACAATAAACAAATCAAATAAACTGACTTCGTATGCTTTTATGAAGAATTTTAGTATAAGATATCGTCTGACCAATAAATATTACATTCCGTCGAATAAATTAAAGTATTAATAGTTATATAAACGAATGTATATTGCTATTTGTATAGAAAATTATATGTGTAGAAATCAAAATTATTGTCAAATAATTTAAATCATTATAAAGCGTAGTGAAAAAATAAAAAGAAATTATTTACAAGTTTATGAAGCAATACAATATTGATCTCGATTGTTACATGGGAAAAATAAAGAATTCTGCATCGGCAAATAAATTATATTTTTATGGTGTGTGTCTGTAATTAATTAGCGTATATCTATATTAATTAGTATTTGTAATGTATAAAAAAATAAGGAATCTAAGAATGAAGAATCTAATGATTAATATTACATGTTAAGTACATGTTAGACTACATGTTACATGTAAGATTATTATTACATATTAAATGTTAAAGTATGTGCAAATTAAATATGGAATATTATAAACTGGAACTGGATATTTGTATATACAAATATTTTGTATATCGTGTTTTCTTGTGACACAAAGATCTTTTTGTTCAATCTTTTTTTGTTAGAGAGGGAAAGGTGCGGGCGCGCGGGCGGGGTTTACCGCGCGCCCGCACTATAGACCACCCCTGATGGAGGAGCGACGGGTTTTGGGATGATGTCCCCCATCCCGCCGCAGCATCAATAGACAGCTCAACTGAGCGGGAAAGCGCGAAAGCGCTTTCCGGGTAGAAGCCCAGACATGGGCCAGGCGCTGGAGGACCCCAAAAAATCAACGTTTCCCGGGATTTCCCTCCAACAGGCGCCGTGAGGGACAATCCGCAGGAGTTTTAGCCGGTAGGCTATGCGGGCATTATCGCGTGCGATATGCGCGCATAGAATCCGGCACTCCCCTCGCCTCTCCCCGGAGGTGGGGGGGGGGGTCTTCCCCTTTTGGGGCTACTGGGTAAACCGGGCAACCGGGATCCCAGTAGTGGAAAATTTCTCCTGCGATAAAAAAAAAAGGAAAAAATATTACTAATTAATATTTCCACTTATAAGAATCTAATTTGTTATTTTATTCATTATGTTATTATAATCATTTTATTCATTAATAGAAACAAAACTAAATATAAAATTATTAGGTACCTTATTAATTTATTCAATTTGTTTAAATGTCATATTAAAAAGATAAAATAAATTCCGCATAAAATAAAATATACATATACATGTATGATATATACATCACCAATAAAAAAATTAATAGTGGGTATAAAAAATGTATTGCAATAATATTTTTTTCGATCAAGTTATGACACATTACATTCGATATTAAATTTTTATTCCGGTTTAATAAAGTTATTATAGCAGCTGTTTTTTAAACAACACTTTATTTATTCTTTGAACCCTTACCTTTATCGTATCAATTGCAATGCAAAAAAGTAGGTAGGTAGGTAATATGTATGAGCATCAGAGTTACAATCAATATACTTTTTTTTCAGTTTAGAATGTAAAATAAATTTTTATAATAAATTTTGTTTACAAAACACGATATTAAGCAACTAAAAAAATAAATTTTTTACGTCTATAAAATTATTAGCAACGTATTTGTGTAGAAAATTTCTCTACAATGCCGATGAAATTACAGTCTATGAATATTCGTTATAAAATTGCTTTGTGTTCAAAATCAAAATTTACATATTTGTAAACAAATTGAGTTTATTACGCGATCTAACGGCTTTGTAAAAAGAACAGCTGCAGTACATTATATTTCCATGCAAATTCCTATTTCCATATTCTTCTATCGTAACTAGAACATTAAATCGCTTTTCTTAAAGAAGAAAAAGATATTATTTTTCTTTTAAATTTGCGATATTACTATTTAAATTATAAATAACTAAATTATATTACAATAATTATAACACAATAACTTATACTGTACAATATATGTATTACGTCGATAACGCAAAATATCAATATACTTTCAAATAGTAGTAAATGAATAATCAATATTTCTTTCAGCAAAAACGAAACTAATAATTGAGAGAGATATAAATGATAAATTCATATACTTATTATATATTGATGGCAATTCTTAATTAAAAAGCAGCATATGTAATGCATGTTATCGTTTATTGATAATTGAATGTCAATGTTTGATATTTTTCGTTATCGGTAACTTCATATAGATATCGTAGGTAGATATATATATTGTACCGTAAATATTGAAAAAGTTAAATTATTAACTGTTATAGTGCATTACTGTTATTTAATAATTTTTTTATATATTTATTTAATAAATATTTAATAAATATCTGCATGTGTAACGTATATACTTGTAGAATTAGATTGCTTAATTATATTTCTCGATTTTTCTAAAAAATCCCTTCCTAAACAGTGCACGATAAGCTTTTATTATTTATTCTGTAGGTAAAATATGTTTAAAATATTCAATGTGGATAGAGCTATATAAAGATTTTTCTTAGTAAATTCTATCACAGTAAACTTTTTATATACAACATAAATTTTAATTATAATTTTAATTATTTTAATCATTTACTTTGTCTATAAGAGAGAAAAAGAGAGGAAAAAAATTATATGTATATATATTGTATGTGATAAATTTTTTTTTAATTTTTACATGCAAAAGTAAATTAAAATTACATTAACTAAAGATTATTATAGAATATAACATTTTATTTTTTAAAGTCCACCCGTTAAAATAAACACACAATATTGATTGTAAGTTATATCAGCAAATACGTAGAGCTTGCAATAGATGGCAACTCTGTGATGATTATCAATTGTATATTTTCACAAAAATTGAATTTTTCAGGCTAAATTCGAAGAAAAAATAAAAGATATAATGATTTAGAAAAATAATTTAGAAATAATAAATAAATAAAATTATCATAGATTTTTTACTTTAATAATTTTATTATTTTATTCATAATTTCAAAATTTTTTACTTTTATTTTTAAAATTTCTTGAATTTAAATTTTTTAAAATTAAAAATAAGTTTAAGAATATAAAATTTATAATTTTTTAATTAAAACAATTTTAGAAACTTATTTTAAAAGTTTTTAAACATTAAAATTATAATTTTCTGAATTAAACATTTTAAATTTAATAACTTCTTTTAACTTTAAATAAAATTTAATCTTGGAGCTTATTAACATTTAAATAATAGATATTATTATTGATAAATTTGTGTACTATTAATACACTCAAACATATAAACTGTCAAAAGACGTGATAACAACAACTCACGACACAAAGTAACATATACAATATGTATGTATTTAGATATAAATTAACATCACAGAAAAAAGATAACAATTACTCTATCTTTACTTTACATCCCTTTTTAAGGATGAGTAAGAATAATTGCGACTAAACTATAGTACGCATTATTTCATTACGGTAACAGAACATTGCGTGGCATCCAACAACATGGAAAGATAAGTAATAGCCTTATGTGCGATATATGAAGAAAATTAGTTTATGAATCGCTGACCCCACTCGTCCGATTAATGATTAAAAATAATTAATCTCTTTCGCAAATTAAAGTCTAGCACGAATATTTCAATTGCCAAAGAATTCAATCATATTTAAAAGATATATGTGTATATATGTATACATATATATGTATTTTATTTATAGATTGCGCAATATAAACAATTTGATCGTACTTGTCTGAGTAAGTTTTTAACTTGTTTATACCGCAAGCGTCTTACATAATACCAGGATATAGTTCTTATAAGAGCTTACTCTACAAATGAATATCTCCACAAGTATTTTCTCGGTTGCCCGAATTCGATGGCAATCGCAGCTTCGAAATAGTTTCTACCTCACAGCGTTAGTAATCTGATTTTGGTGCAGCGAAGCTTTACTGGTATCTCTATCTAGTATCTCTATTCTAAAAGACTTGAATGCTAGTAGACGGTATCTATTATGTATGTAACGGTAAATAAAAATACTTTTCTTTGTACATACTGTTTTCGTTTACACGTGGTTTTCATACAATGCTTGGGATTTTTTCGTAAAATAAATTGATGTTACACAAAAGTACAATTAAAAGAAAAATTTTTGTTTATTTCTTATATAAAATATAGTTTTTCTTTGAAATGTATGCGTTGATAAAAGAAATCTTCTTTAAACACGTACATAAAAGAATAATCAAAAATGTTATTAGATACGTATAAATTTTAACTTTTAATTTATTTTAAAAATGTCTTTATTTTTTATGTTTATTAGTTTTATCTTTTATATGCAAAAATATATATAAAAATTATAAAAAAAAAATATAAATATATTAGAGCATAGTTAAAAATATATTTTTTATTACTGATCATTTCTACTGCTCTTGACGTATCGTGGCAACATCAGATGTGCTACATTAAATGCACCATTATCGTCTTTTAAAAGATATTCGAGTCCCAGTTATAACACTTAGTTTTGTTCATACTGTCGATAGACTCAAAGAATGTCAGTCGATGTTAAATTATAAGTCGCACAAACGCGTTGGCAGAAATACATACATGCATATATTTTTATAGTCAATTGTTCTATGTGATCTATATATCTGCTTTGTTATATGTATTTCTAAATCTATTACTGTATGAAAAGATTATGTAAAAAAAAAACGCTTATAATGTTTGATATTAAAATTTAAAATTAATAAAACTTATATATGTATATTCAACTATTAATCGTCTAATTCGATCATATTAAAACTTCTTTCATCAAATTCATTAACGTTGCATCTGCGTAACGACTTGCATAAACGCTTTTCGACTTCCGTACATAACGAAAGTTATACATACACATATATAGTTGAATAATTCTTACATATAAAAAGTATTTACTTCGGCTTTAGCAAACTAGGACGCGTGATATTAAATTCCCCTACTATCGCAAGAACTCTGACGCGCCATCCTCCCGAAAAAGAAACTCTCTATGAGCATTCGGATCAAATAATGGCGTGACATGTTCCATTTGCATTTCGCATTTTTCATTCGTTACGGCATAGCGGCAATTCCATGCGACCAGAGGCATGTCATTAATTTCAATAACATTCATATAAGTTTTTTATCAAGGCGTTTTTGCGCATGAGAGATTTGCGTTACACAATTTAACATAAAAAGTTATTGGATCACCATTGCACAGTTTCAATAAAAATTCCAAACTTCCAAGAAAATGGAAAAATATGTGCCATACAAAAGCGCACCCGGCTGAACCTGGAAAAAGCTGACGCCAAAGTTTTTTTCTCGCAATTTCATCGAATCGGTCGCGTGAATGGTTAAGAGGGTAGAGACTTGTTAGCTGACTGGTTCAGATGGACAAAAGCCGACAATTTCAGAGGTGGGCTCTTATAGGATCGAGATAACCAAATTGTTCAGTTCTCATTGATCGAATATTCTTCTATCAGGTTCCGTCATTGGGTCTCTTGGATCTTTCCACTCAAGATAAAGGGCAATTTTACGCATTTTTCTCTTACCTTGCAGATTATTAGGATCAATACTATTATCCGCTTTTGGCTATCTTGAATAAATGAAATCTTGACTTAATTGAATGTATGCGGGGACAAATTGAACTGATCATACCGTAGGTGCAGATTACTTCACCTTTTTAAGGCAGACGGCATTTTTTTTTTTTGGCATTATAATAAAAAATTTACATTTTTTCATAGCAAAATAAAGCACTAGTAGACTAACTATAAAAATAAAATTATTCAAGCTCTTAATATCGCAGTAAATGCGAAACGCAAATAGTGAAACGGTACAAATCTCAATCTCTATATAGAGGTGATAGCGAGAAAATTTCCTTAAGCTTTTCCGAAGTGAATATTTTTTGCTAGAGATTACCACACGTTTAGAGTAAATTATTTGCATCCCTCTTCCGTGTAATATTTAATGGATTATGCGACAATGTCACGCAAACGTGCGGCCTAGGGTATGATAGCATTGGAGAGTAAGTCACGAAAGTGAAACACGCCATGCTATTATCGTCATTCAAACTGGAGGAAATCATTAAAAGACAATTTTAAGTGTTTTTATCAACGTTACTTATTCGATGTTATCACCATTATGTGCATTTACTGCTTTAAAAAGCATTTACCAAAATTTCAATTCTTTTGTTCTGGCATACATAAAGCTTTGGAATAAGATTTGGTTTAAATATTCACACAAAGAAAATACTGTCTCTGAGAAATTCGACAGAGATTTCGTTAATTATTATTTACGTTTCTTGCCGAACGTATACTATATTCCAGTTCTTGCCAATAATTATTTCTCCAAATACATAGGCGAGTTACGCGGATACTCGCAGCGAATAACGCCTAACAAATGCATGTAAATTACATGCGCAAACCGCATTATGCTGTTGGTAATTCAAATTATTCGGATGAACAGTTCGAAACTTTTTATCAGCGGCCGTGATTGCTGGCGGTAAGATCGGAATATTGGAACATTTTCAGGAGAATTTCTTCTATGGCGACGACAATTACACCACTACCATTCCGGATCCCCTAAGGATCACCCTGATTCGAAAGATTACGGTCGACGTGCTACAGTATTTCGATAGAATCGTTCTCTCCGCGGTGAAAAACGGGAACCCCGATAAGATTGCATCCGACCGAAGGAAGGGGAGATGCCGTGATATATATGTACTTTGTGTCACTTGATTAATTATTATGAGAGAATTGTTGATAAAATTATCATTCCCAACGTTTTTTGGTTCGACAAGCACGATTATCTCGAAACAGACACAGATGTCATAAGAATTTCCATTCACTATCGCGTTTCATATTGCAAAAGTCTCTTTAGCCGACAATAATGGAAAGATTCTTTCCGGGTCGCGACGAAGGAAGCGACATCATTTAAAGTGAAACGCGATATCTGACAAATTTATTAAAATATCTACGTAATATTGATGTATCGACTGGTATTTGTCGAATATGCGTCACATATGTTACACGTATATATTTTCTATACGACTAAAGCGATATACACCGAAAATAAAATTCTTTTATTGTATGTTGCAAATAAAATGTTTCGCGCGAATTTTCTTTCTACAAATTTTATCACTCGACCGTGAATGTTGCCGTTTTTAACCGGAGGTGAATAAAAGGAAACGCACCAGACATTGCCAACAGACTGGGCCAAACTATTTTGGAAACGTCGTTTCGATGCTTTTTAGCTCTGTTTGAATAATGACATACGACAAGATAAAAAAGCAAGAGAAAACGCATCTTTCCAAATTCTACGTTTTAAAGAAATATTAGGGAAAGATAATAGTGTTTCACATAAATATGTGCATGGTAATGCATAATAAATCACTAAACAACGATGATTTAAATGTAACTCATTAACGATTAATATAAAAGAGATTAATATAAAATTTGAATATGCAATATATAAACTTGCTGGAATTTGTTTAGAAAGATTGAATATCGAGACACACCCAACTAAACGATCAAAAATTTGTCTACGAACCATCACAATTGCTATAGATATTGTATGTGTGTTTACGCACAGAGTTATGGTGAAATAGTTTCAGCTTCCATTCACAATAAAAATGCAAGTAGCAACTACTATTGTATTCTACGTTCGAAGAACTTTATATAGAATAATGGAATCGAGAAAGACGTGGAAGATGAAATGATAAAAAGAAACTACATAATGCGTTTGAAAGTCATCTTGCCATTTGTTCATCATAATTGACTTGATTTTTCTTATATCTATTTCCTGCGCCAAAAATATTTCGCGCTGCAATTTTTTTGATTTTTTTCTTCAAGGTATCGATTGATATGACGATATCGAATTTTTATGCGAGAAAATATTTAATTTTTAACTAACCCTCTCTTTCTCTACCTATCTATTTATCTGTCTTTCTTTCTTTTCTTTTTTAGAGAAAAAATAGTTAATTTATAATATTAAATATTCTCTATAAAGATATATGTTGTCTTAAAATGATAGAATAATTTAATTGTTAATATTTTTATATTATCCTTATTTATAGATAAATACTAAATCGGATTCAAATAATGAAATAATAAAGATTAGAGATAAAACTCTTTTTATAAATTGTCTGTGTTTGATGCACGAAATACAAATGTAAAATATAAAAACGTAGGCAATAAATAAATTTCATGTATAAAATATTGATTATATAGTTATATTAACAATTTTTACATTTCTACATTCAAGTCTCCTATATTCTTTTAATCTAGTAATTTTGTCTTTATCTGTTCTCAGTTAAATTTAATCATGACCTGGACAGATAACAATTGCAAAAATAAAACGAATGTCATACACGTTATAACGGATAATCGATTTAATACTATTAATATAAAAGCAGGTAGATTTTATAAAATAAAATTTTGTATTTCTATATATTGTGTATATTAGCTTGTGGGCAGAATTGTCTCTTAAAAATATGCATGAATTATTAAGAACTATTTTTTATGAAAATTATAAAAGAGCTTTACGCTCATTTCTTACCAAGTGTGATACAGAAGCATCTTCATTTCGGACTTTCAACACTTCCACAAATAATACCTCAACAGTTTATACACCTTCGTGAAAGCATTTGAAATACAGAGAACAGTTAGTGTCGCAAGAATGGAGACGCTATTTTGCGCAACAGTCGAGAAAGAGAGTATCCACGGCTGGATGCACTTTTATGTGTGGCTACTGCCTGATCTTCTTTTGCTTTAACAACATTTTTCAGTGTCACAAAGCGTGTCAGGCAAAGTGAGTACCATTTCATTCAAGCTGATATACACCTTCAAAAAATAACTTCACACTTTAGTATTATGCGCGAAAATTTCATTCAAATTTTGGGGAAAAATGTACACACAATCCGAATGACTACTTAAAACTGATGTGTTTGCTCGGGTAATATCGAATTTGTTTATATGTTTACTTTATTATTTTACTGACAAATATTCAACAATAAGATATAACTATCTATATTACCAAGAAAAATATTTCAAACTCTGCACCACAAACTCATAAAAGGTATGATAACCTTACGATAAGTAAAACTGATCGAAAATTTGGAATATCATGAATGAGGCTCAACGAGAGACGGCGTAAAATCCAAAACGACGAGCTTCTCATATGATCAATATTAATGTCAATATGCATTTTTTATGAATTTCTCTCACAACATACATACGTCTTTATAAATTTTCTTGTCGTTATAAATATTCTATTGTTATATATTACCAATAAGCAATATAATAATAGAATATTATATATAATATTTAAATTATTTTCAAATATAAAATACATCATAAAATTATTACATTATTAAATATTGTAATATATAACTGACAGATAATATAACTGACTGATCAATTCTAAAACAATCTGTATAAAAAGCTCTTTCATTTTACGACAAAATATTTATTCAATTCACGTCACTTTATCAAGCAATAAAAAATTAACGTATCAAAATAAGTATGAACAGATAAACTGTGAAATATTAATCGGTGTGTTATAAAAATTAATGTAACTAATAATCATTAACCCGTTTTTCTTAAAAAAAATTGGTTAAAACATACTATGTATAATTGTAAAATATTTCCTATCTTTCTTTTATTTATGCTTACGTATACGTATATGCATATCAAAAAATTCTCTGATAATAATTGACAATTGCTTTTTTGTATCGGTTCGTATTTTAACGACTTTCACTTATTTCTATATATAAATATCGATTTATTTTTTATTCTACCACATAAATTGTAAAGAAAATAAAACCTTTATGTTTCAGAAATTGTTTAGCATTTTTTTATTTTATTCCTATATTTCTTCTTCATATTATTTGTCACAATTTATCTATACATTAAATTCAAAAAATTAATTAATTAATTATAATGCATTTAATACAGAGAAAAAAATAATATGTATCATATTCCTCCATGTTCTCATTTTTTTGAAATTTTTTCTTTGAAAAAAAAACGTATAAAGAGTAAAATATTCAAGAGTAAAATCAAAAGTAAAATATTTTTATCAGATAAAAGATATTTTTTTTTTTGCAAAAATTATTCTAACTTTTTTCCAAGCATGTAATTGTAAAATATTTTTTATCTTTTTTTTTTTCATTTATACTAACCAATTTAAATTTTCTATAAATTTTAAACAATTTGTGTAATCTTTATTCTGTTGTTTAATATAGTATTAAAATGTGCTAGTAAATAACGAGATGAATCAATAATATGTCAGTTTTTTCTAATTTTCTTGACCGTAAGCAATTTTATATGTGCGATGAATAAAAGATATATTTATTATAAGATTAAATATTATTTGCGCTAATTTGCGTTAGCCTATGATACATTTCAAAACAATGGATTTGCGATCTGTACTATATATAATACAGATTCACACATTACTTTAGATTAAAATAAAAATTAATTGACACTCACCAATACGATGCGCAGCAGCGGAGTAATTATGCTGTTACTGTGTTGGTCTGCAAAATACAAAAAATAAAATCCAAATTTTATAATAACTGAAAGTAATATATATTAAAAATAACGCATATTAATGCATCATTATAAAATAATATAATATAGTTAGTATAATTATTATTTATATAAAATAATAAAATAATATATGCGTTTATAAAGATAATTATTACGCAAATAGAATTTTTGTCTCTCATTTATTCATTTAACGATCGTCAATTTAACAAAATAGTTGTATAATTTCCGAAAAAATTATTGTGCAGAAGCTTTTATAAAAATCTATAAGCCAAAATCTTTTTCTTATTCAAACAATTCAAATTTATTGAAATAAACGATTAATTTTGCAGGTGTGACAAATAATGTATAAGTAATAAATTACCTCACGGTTGCTCCGCCGTCGCCAGATACCTCCCAGGCCTCCTCCTCCCCTCAGATCCCATCGTTGCATTCATACAACACTTATTTACGAAGACAAGGCATTTTATACGATAATCCCGTCCAGTAACTGCAATCACATGAAATAAACAAAATTATACTAATCGATATACGTCCCACGATTTTCCGTCAATTAGAATTAGATCATCCGAATTGATTCGTGTATAATATATTCCGCGCTTTCAGTTCGAAAGAGAACGACAATGTGCGTATAAGTTACGCTTAAATCGACGAAAGATCTAACGCACGACGCGAGACACATATACACTCAATTCCGAGCGACGAAAAATATATATCTCAATGAAAGAAGACCGCGCGGGGCAGGTATTGGACGAGAGAGAAGGCCTGCACGTTTGATTCTTTAACGCGCCACTTTAACGAGTCCACGAAACGAGGCGCGAAACGCAGAGCAATAACGATAATCCATCGTCGAGATTGATTCGCGGAGTCAGCTGCTCGCCGGGCGTTTATTTCATAAGCGCGCAGTAAATATTTTGCGACGTGCGAAGAAACCAAGAAACGGCTCGGCTGGCGCGCGGCGTGACGCGGCGGCGGTGCTCGCTCACCCCCTCTCCCCACTCCCCAGCCCAGCGCGCGTTTACGTGTACACAAGGTCGCCCGCGACCTACGACTCACTCGCTATAGGGCAACCGACGCGAACGGCTCCGCGCGCGACGCGCGTATCGTCTCATTATCACTCGAGACGCGCTCGCGATAAGATACCTACCGGCGACCCGCGACCGCGAACGTTCTCGCGTTCACTCGACCACCCCCCGCGCGCTCGCCTAATCCTCTCGCAAGCGTGTCGCGGCGACGATCGTTTCTCGAGACAGGTATATATCTCGCGCGATTCGTACACTCGAGGGTATGTGTAATTATAGATTGCGATAATCGCGGACGACGACCGTTTCTTCAAACAGCGACGCTGTTATTCGGGTACAGATATACCTATGTATGTATATGTACGTACATCCTACCTTGCTCCGTTGCTCGGTCTCGTCACTCTCGTCTCTCGTCACTCTCGTGTCGACGATGTTCGGCCATCTTCGGGTCGAAAGTACGAAGTGACGCGGAGAGCACCGAATCGAGCGATTCAAAAAGAAAACCTTTTTGAATCGCTCGCTGCGGTGCTCTGCGCGTCACTTCATGTACTTTCGATACGAAGATGGCCGAACATCGTCGACATGAAACTGCATACGTGGAGACACGAAACGTAAACGCAAGGTATATGTATGTACATATCTATATCCGAGTAACAGCGTCGCTATTTGGAGAGATAAAATATACAGATTGTGATTCTCACTTTCGCGGGAGTTACAAACGTTTTCGCATCGCGCGATATCGAGTTTCTATTACCCAGAGACGAAACATCGCGTTTTAATTAGTACATACACTACTACATATACGTGTAGTCGCTGAATCGCGCGGCATTCCACCGCGTGAATTGCCGCGGTAGTATTAGCTTACTCTATTTGAATTTTTTTCCAGCGACGGCTTAACGGAACGTCGGAACGTGTCGCTGAGTGGGTGAATCGGTCGGCACGTCGCGTCGAGTCGGCACTCGTTGGCACGCGATTAATTAGCAAATTACAGTCGCGATTAATCCCGTGTCGTATAACATATCAACCGCGTAGCGCAAATTCGTAGCGCGTTTTGGATCGATACGCTGTGAGATTCATTCGTTTGTATATCCATCGCGCGCGAGCCCGCGAGCGGCCGACGAAGCTAACATAACCGTGTTTTCGCGAGTGCGTGACGTGTGTACGAGTGCCGAGCAAGCGACAACTCGGAGGAGCCTGAAGCCCGAGAGGAGGAGGCGGCTTAAGAAGCATCGGGCGACAGCGGAGCATCCACGGGGTAAGCATTTGAATATTATTTCCCGGGTAAAAGGTATATTTATATATAACTATTTATAGTTATATTCGAAACTTGGATTACTTGTGTAAAAGCTAGAGAATTTTGCGTTTATAAATAAAGTTTCATGAAAATATACAATTGGAGAAAAGACTTTCTCGAAAATTGTGTATTGCGCTGCTCTTAAGTTGGAAGATGAATAAAAATTTCGATGCACGCGCGAGTAATAATTATTTCCTAAAATGTTAATTATTTTTGGCACTGCTGTAATTCGGATATATTATTTGTGTTTTACGGATCAACCAGGTTACAACATAGTTACAACTCCGCTGCTGCGCATCGCATCGGTGAGTCAAATTATCTTTTATTTTAAGTCGAGATAAAATAAAACTGTAAAAGAATATCGAAGATACGAATGTGCGGGCTGAGAGATCGACGAGATAGCAATATATTTAATTTATTCGTGACTCTATTATTTTTATTTATAATATAGGAAAGAGATTTATTTTTAATATTGAAAAGCAAAGACCCCAAGTTCACGGAGAATTTCAAAACAATGGAACAAGTTCACGGAAAATTTAATAATTTGAATATTATGTACACAACAAACTTTTCCAAAAAAGATATAAAAATTTTTAAATTGTAGCCTAAATATTTTAATATTCCAAATACTCTAACAAAGAAGTTTTAGGTTTTACGAGATCATTCAGTACTTGAAAAGAAACTTTAAACGTGTTTCCAATGCCGGAAATGCATACTGGAGAAAATTTCGCCCTTTGTATCAAGCTGTATTTTTTAATGATATTCTATGAAATATACGTTGCTTCGAAATGCACAAAAATCTACTCATATAGAAGATGCGACGAACGAAATTGTATTAGCAAAGTTGCTACGAATTCACCGAATGACAATTCTGAAAGATCGTCTGCAATTCAAAATTTACTTTTCCTAAAGATAATTTGAATTGTAAATATTCTTTCCATAAATTTAAAGTTTATAACAGAAAGATAATTGTATAATTATTTTGCGCCTATCTAATAATAAAAGTCATTTAAATAAAAGAGGATAAGTTGCTGTGTTATAATGTTATGCAGTTTTTAGTCATTATGTTTTTAGTCATAGATATTGTATCTCGCATTTATTATTTATTATATATACGTGATTTTAGTGCTATATTTAAAATATCTATAAATATAGTTACATAAAATTGATAATAGAAATTTATATTTCATTAATTGAAAAAAGCAATATATTGCAAGAGATAATTATTGCAACTGCATGTATTGCATGTTTTTAATATAACATTCCCCATTAAATATATAACTCATTAATACTAAAATAACAAAATAAGATATCAAATTCCAAATAAAAAGATCTGCTCCGCGATAATATTTTTATTGTAGCTATTTAATTTCTTTTTTTCAAGAGAAAAAAATCAAATTACCAAAATATGGATGGCGATGAAAAAATTGGAATAAAATTAGTATATTTCAATAATACATTCAATAATCAATATTATCAATTAGAATATGCTATAAAATATTTTTCTTCATTTATTTGCGTTTGTAGCATATGCATATTGAGCAAATCTTTTCTTTTGTATTGTTTCCTTGCTTCAACTTATGTAATATTTAATCCTGGAAATGTGCAAGAAGGCTAACACAGACCTCAAGTATAAGAGATATTTGGGAAAGAGAAGGAGAGGAAAATGAAGAGATAAGCGAGGAGAAAACAAGACACATATCTAAATATTAACAATTTTTACCTATCATATTTTGAATAAATATTAATTTACTTTATTTTATATAAATACATAAAGCATCTTTTTTTCTCTTTCTGTCCACGAATATGAACACTGTGAAGAAATTTAAATAAAAGCTTTATATTCTAAAAATATAAAGCATTCATTTTTATTATAATTATTTTCTTCCTTACAATTTTATTTTATCTCTCTTTTCCTTTATTTTTAACTATTTATTTGTGAGCAATAAATAAACTGGCAAATTTAATTGTTTGTAATATATCTGATGCTGATGTTAAAAATTGATCAAATATAACATCATTAATGTGCCATAGCTTCATGATCTCTTTCAATTGCGTATTCTGACAATTTTATCTGCATATAGAGCGCTTAGCAAAAAGGATAAGAAATACTATTTTTATTAGATTTGAAAACCACTATTTTTTGAATGAGTATTACTATTATTTATATAACTTTATCTTATTCTATCTGTGAGACCTTTCCTATTTTTTCGTTTATGCCCGTGTGTTTAATTCCGTATCGATCTCACGTAATTGGTGTGTTTCGTAATTATTCTGTTGTACCGCAAGATACCAAACAGTGCTAATAAATAATGCGTCGATACAGTGAGCTCTATTTTACGAGCTCATTACTGTGCTTTCGCCGTACGTAATAAATCGGCGAAATGTTCGAACGTTTCCTGGATTTAAATATCGGTTTACTATAATAATTGTAATTTGTTCTAACCAATTCATCTTAAGAAGGGTGAATCACTCAAGGTGTTACATGCTAATATTTCTGAAACTGGACGAGATATGAAATTCTTATTTTCCAACGACTATTTGGTATCAAAACGGATGAAAAAATGAACTTCATAATACGACATCGCATTCCCGTACGAGTTAACGAAATCCCTACTCTATCCGTGCGAACGACCTACCCCACAGTCGGCTTGCGGCTTGAATCCGGCTTGACGTCAAGGGAGAAACAAGGGGGGAGAGAAAGGAAGAGACCAGACTCTGCGCACTCGAGTAGAACTGGATCGTATGGAAAATCTTAATTTGACATCCGCACACGAGCACCTTGAGTCTCCGCGGGTTTTTGCCCTGCTTTCGTCCCTTCTTTCCTCCTCTCGAGCGGCTTACTATGCCATACAACATACAACCGCCCCCATCGACCTTCCCTCGCACCACCTCGCGTCTCTCCCACCTGCCGCATCCACCCGCACCCCCATCAGGAACGGAGCAGCTCCTCTGGCAGTCGGTTGTCGGCTTCTCTCGGCTAGGGACATGCGCAGCGACCCGCGGAACGACAGGTGCGCGCCGCGCCGACGACCGCGAATCGCTTAGTTTCGGGTAAGCGCACGATTCGCCTCTGCCGCTCTGTCCTCGCTTCGAGACGAGCCGACCCGCCAGTCGCTCGCGACTCTGTCTCTGATT
Source organism: Temnothorax americanus (assembly GCF_048541705.1). Classification (NCBI taxonomy): domain Eukaryota; kingdom Metazoa; phylum Arthropoda; class Insecta; order Hymenoptera; family Formicidae; genus Temnothorax; species Temnothorax americanus. The sequence goes on from NW_027509751.1 coordinate 2,425,512, forward strand.
CGGCTGTTCGCTCCCGCTAATCTCGTCATCAACGTTTTTCTTCTGGCTCCCCTTACGAAATTCATCGGTGACCGGAAGAGAAATCGTCCGTCGGTGTCGATCGCGGATCCTCTCACCGTGGAGAGGATCATCCGCTAGATCTCATCGGCTGTCAACGCCCTGGAACAGCGGAAGACCCATCAGTTTATCGAGCGCACGTGTTCTTCTCTTCGCTTTTCTTCCTATCAGTCTTCCTTTTTACGGAGAATCTCCCTCATCTCGACAGACAATTTCCTTGTCAGAAGTGGGGTGAACGTGTTTATCCAGTTTTTTCCCCTTTTTCGAACATTCACTCCTTATTTTCATTCCGATCGCCAATTTCGATAAGACGCGAGTTTCTTCTTACGATCGCCGAATCCCGGGGTGCCGGTAAGAGAGTATATCTCGCTGATCGTGCTGATGAAACAGTGAGTTTCCGCCGATTTCGCTGATTCGACGGTGATTGTGGATTACTGTGATTATCTTGGTGAACGCGCACGAGTGCTTTTGATGAATGTGATGCTCTAGGAAAGTTTTAGACACGTCGGCGTACCGACATCCCAGAGGTGGATCCCTCTCGATCATGCACCGACGACAGGATCTCTTCCGCATAAGTTCGGGAATGCGAGCGGCCGCGGCGGTCGTCTTCCTGTTTCTCGGCGGATTCGTCCTCCTACGCGAAGCCGAGGGTGAGTCAGCGACCTAAATTTCTCCCTCGAGATCGGTCCGCAAATAAATCCGGGATTATCGCTAAGAGTTCCATCTACACGTGTGATGCATCATATGCGTCTGACAGGTGCTTCTCTAAACAATATGAGCGAACGTGCTTGAATACCGTGAGATATAAATTCAACGTGCAATCTAATGTACTGAGAATGAAGAGAACGTAAAAAAAAACTCGAAAGAGAAACTTGTTCGATATTGAGAGTTCTCGCTTTTATTACTATAAAATAAAGATTGTGCCCTTTAAAAATTGCGATAAAACAATTACTACCGCACTCGATGTGAAAAACGAGGCATCTGCCACAATATAAAAATTTACTTTATTGTAAAATCTACTTAACTTGTTATCTTGAAGTTATTTTATCATCCATAAATAAACGGATGTAAATGGCTATGATGCTGTTCGCGGAGCAGAGTTTTCTTGGTAACGCTTAGTCACTTTTAGCGACACAGTTTCGACCACTGAAGGCTGCTATATGCATATATCTACGCGAATATTTTGACATGTAATAATAAAGTAATAGCGTCGAAAATTAACAGGGAACGGAGTCAAATTATATAACATTACGTATAAATAATAAGATATTTCATATATTAGATATCTTATGTTTTATATGAAATTGTTGTTCGCGATGTAATTATTACCTTATTTTCGTAATAATTTTTTTAAATAGTGATTTCAATGAGACGATCGATCACAAAATCTCAACTTGTTTAAAAATATATTTTGTTATTACATGTCTTTGTATTACAAATTCTCAAATAAATATGTTTACGACTCCAGTAAAAAGCAAAAATAGAAATAACAATTTATGTATGGCGCCAAAATTATTCGCGAAAATGACCGCAGAAATATAAGAAAATGTACAGCAGCGTCAGACTTCTTTATGCTTGTCTGAAGAGTTGAAAAGCTCGGCGGAAGGAAACCGGCCGACGGGTTGGGAAAACAATAATGCTCAGCGACCAGAAATTCAGATAAAAATGCTTTTATGTACGCGAGTATAATTTCCCCCGTGGAAAAGCAACGTCCGGCTGTCCCACCTGCGATTCAGCGAAACGAGATTTTAATGTTGCACGAACGTGGCGAACATTCGCGCTCGTCCCTGCTGCAACTCCTAAGCGTGAGCCGTATACGAGGACGGGGGCCTCGCGTGTTCAAGGCCGCGGAATAATAGCCGCCGCCAGTCGCCCCGTCGCGCACAGCCCCCGGATGTGTGCACGGCCATTGAAAATCAGATGAAAGGGAAAGAAACAGACGTAGTATCTGCACATCTTGAGGGGCTGCGGGAAAAATTCAAGCCGCACGCATATACATTGCGTTCCACCGCGACCGCGATATGCTGCACCCCCGTTATTCGATACATCATATGCACCACCGCGCTCGTAATCAAGTTTCCGTATCGAATGAAAAAAGGTTGTCCCCGATCGCGCTTCACCAAATTTCGATATCACGAGAGGAAAAAATGGAAAATATTTTCGTACGGAGTATTTCTACGTTCGAATCTGTAATGTAGTATGTTGTTACACCTCCACGCTGCGCGAAAGTGCGGGCTGAGATTACAGATTTCGCGAATATCGAACTACCCTTTACGAGCGAGATACCATCCCTCTTGAGATCTCACACAAAATCTATTATCTCTTTACGTCGTACCTACGACGTCGCGTACTGTTGTTAACTATGCTGGGATAACTTATCTATTTATACTAAAAATCAATTGTTTTGTTTATAGTAAAGAAATGTTATTAGAATTTAAAAATAGCGATACGCAGCTAGTACATCAATATATTGCATGACGATGAGCGGGTTCTTTAAATATCCGTGGAGAATAAATTTACGCTGACCCTATCTACGCTATTATACACGATGCATACATAGATGTTATCTTGTGCGAAAAAATGTATAAATCGTCTCGAGGTGCTTTCGTCGCTGATGTGTATCTTTGCATATAAACGACATCCTGAAAATCACTTAACGCGCCGTTTTGCGGCGTTAGTGCCATAACTTTCGTTGCACGAAACAATTTGAAATTATATGCGCGCGATATATCGTCGCGTGTCATTGATATGTTCAGAAAAAGATTACATGTATAGGATATTAAAACACAATTAAACTTGAAAGTAAAATAATCTGTACAAAATAATAATGTACCTATCAACTGTATAAGAAAGTTTATAATGAAGAAATATTTTGACGAATATAATTATATTTGCATATTTTTATCATAATTTTTCAACAATATAAACACATAAGGTATTCTAAGTTTTTCTAACAATTTTTTGATCACATTTCGATAAAATTATAGTTTGCTACGCGGTGATGTTTTGAAATAAAGTTTTAAATGCATGATTATATAACATCATGCTTATTGCGCTTGCACATCGTGCGCGCAATTACGTCGAAAATGCTTCAAATTCTAGTAATCTGAAATCACGTCACGTGTTGGCCAAGTCCCAAGCAAGTTCTAAATCTGTGTGGCCGCGGCGCTTGCTCGGAAACTAACAAATATAATACGGTAGGCCGAGAAGCGCGTTCGCATGTGCAGGCAAACGCAGAAGGGAGTAAGTGCAACAGAAGCTTTCTAAAAGCGACGACGACCGTTTGGAACGCGATATGTCGCATCCGCATAGCAATAATACGCAAACGTGTGTTAATGAATAATGCAAATTACGCAAAGGAACATTATTTCACAATGTACAAAATTTAAGTCAAGATCCGACAAAAAATATATAAGGTAAATGTACCAATATGCCGGAACACTTAAGACCTATGTCTGGACACCTTTATATCACTTTAGTTTTTAAATAAATATAACGCAAATTGAAATCAAAGATAAAAATATAATACAAGAAAAATATTTTTATTTTTAATTCTTTGATTTTAATTCGCGTTGTAACTTGGGTATTTAAAGATTAAAATGATGAAAATGTCCAGATACATATAGGTACGTGTCCAGACATCGGTACATTTACCTTATATATATATATATATAATTTGATATAATAATTCAATATATGAGAAAAAATGTAAGCTTATTTAAAAATTTATGTAATTGCAATCTAAAAAATAAACCGCTGCAGCTAATTTTATGGAGTTTTACTTGAATAATATTTTATTTATTAACGCTTGAGTTTAAAACGTATTTGATTTAATTGTTTATAAAAATTATGATGGATATTTTGTTCTTTACGCTATATAAATATTTCAATATTAAACTTGTTTGTGAATTAATATATATTTAAATAAATCAGTTTAAATAAATAAAAAATAATACAACAAATACATCAAAGAAAAATCACATATAACTGGATGTATTTAATGCGCGTGTACTGCAGTTGCGAGACATGTGATTTTTATAACGGCTACAGTCAGTAAAAATGTAGCGATACAATTTAATAAATATAAATTTATTTAAACATAATCTTTGTATTTGTGGCTTTCTACGTATATTTTGCAACATTATATTATGCAATTAATGGAAAAAGTTTTGTCAGTTTCCAACAGTAAACCTTTTGATATTAATTGATTTTTTTTACAAAAAGATATTTAATATATTTATAACGGTATAAGAATTCTTTGACTATTGAACTGGCAATTTAATTTTTAATATTTGACCATGTTCTATCTCTTTACAACGCACAAGCATACACATTGTCGTAACGAATGAATTGCTCTGAAAGAATATTTATACACTTGAAAAGAACTCGAATTAGAGTCGAAACGTCGTGTTAACTTTTTAATTAAATTGCCAGTTATAGTAAAAAAAATTCTTATACCGTTATTTATCCACTGGCGAAGAAAATTTTCCTCATTGTTTAATGTATTTACATGTATTTATGATGTAAATTGTTATAAATTCCGGCATATGAAACTTAGTAAATATTTTTGACTTGAGAAACGAAATACAAAAGAAGTATCAAAGTGATGATACTGCATGTATAAACATACGTAATACGAATGTAATATGTATTTTATACTTTTTCACATTTTCTATGCATGGAAAGTTCCTGATATTTTCTGAACGATCGCACCAACATGCTACATCGTCACGGAAACTGGCAAGTTTAGCATGAGCTGCAGGTACAATGAACATTTTTTTGAAATATGTTTCAGTTTCCCGGCTTGATAACAAATATAGCAAAAATTTAGGAATTTGGAAACGTGATTCAGGGAAATTTTGCTGGTAATTATTAAATGTTAATGGGAAACGTAAAACATTCAAATAGTTGTAAGACCCAATTAAATATTATATATCAAACTCTTATGCGGGGTTTACAATACAAAATACAAGTCGCAAGTCGCGAGTCGCAAGAAATTTACCAATCACAGCCGATTAATCTCCTCAAATTCGACTGTGATTGGTCAATTTTCCACAACCTACGACTCGTAATGTAGACCCAGCATTATTAAGAGAATCATGTGTCTAAACTTTTACAATTATCTTAAAAGTAAAAACTAATCATATACAAATACAACAAATTATTATATATCTAATGGTACGTTAATACGCGTGAGTTAAATTTCTAAAATAAAAATGTTTTCTTATATTTTTCCACTCTTATGTCAAATTAAAATTGATTCTTTACATTTCTATAAAGGGAATATTTCATTGTTGACTGCGAACGTGTTTTTGATTGTAAATTTTGACGCGTTAAAATTAACATTAAATTTATTATGCAATGCTTTGTAATAGAACTAAGTTTATAAACTACAAAATCACATATTTTCGCGACTATCATGATGTCACTTCTCCTAAGTATCATGTTGCTTTTCGCGATAAAAGGGAACCATTATATACTGGGGCTTTTGTTACGGAAATAATTTGTCACTAATTTCGTTTTGGACTTTGTTTCGCGGCAATCAGAACTTGCGTTAACTTTTGTAAAGTTTTATCAATTTACATTTAGAAGGATACTGTCGGGAGATATTAATAACAGTCACGCCGTGAATAGAAGTCTCTACCTCTAAATACTTACTTACTTCTCACCGAAACTTCTGCATAAAGGTAAGCAGAAGTACGAATTCCCTCGATAACATCTCCCTGTATTTTTTTCGAACGTTACTTTAATTAGCAACTTGACTTAAGAGTGGACAGTATTTCCACTCTTAAGAAAATAGCGGCATAATTATTCGGAATAATTACGTGAATCAACGAGCCGTAAACGAGCTCTGGAAATACCTATAAGTGCTTTTTTATACGGTGTTCAAAACGTATCGTTTTAGTCATGCACAAATGCTTAGAATTAGTTTTCTTTAGCAGAAATTTAGATAAGAGATTTAAATAAGAGATCGTACTTTGTTTAAATAATTTATAATTATTTTGATAATTGTATTTTAAATAAAATTGAAAAATTGAGTCTTTCTGAAAATAAAATTGGACCGTATCCCTATACTGTTAATTCCAAATTTCCGAATTGCATGTTTAAACTTACGTATACAAGCATGAAACAAAAAAATAGTTACACCTAAAGTGCATCTATATTTATCAAATTGATCGTAAGATCACTCGAATGAGGTAATTATAGTCGGTAATCTCGCAAGTTTCGTGCTACTCGCTCATATCCTTATACACAACAGTAGAAATGCACGAATACATCACGGCTACGTTTCACGCTTATCAATTCCGCTAGCTTGAGAAGTTTAAATGAAATAAGTTTTTGGATATAGGTGTGTAGTGTATATATGCCTTACATAACTTCAGCGTCATCCCCGGTGGCGCCGGCTCATTTCGCGGGAAGCGTGCTGCAGACGGAAATAATTACCCTCATCACAAGTTCACACGATAATAATATTTAGGCGCGTACTTTTCGCGGCCGATACTTTGCAGCACATCGCGAAATACATACGTATCTCTACGCATTGGGTGTCGCGCGTATAGAGCTATCACAGGGCTATCGTAAAGTATAACTTTCGTTATTTCGCGCGAAAATCATTTATCGCAAAAAGATATATGCGATTCTATTGCTTCGTAAAATAGGAATCTCTGTTACCTGATTGTTACCGGATTGTTACCGGATTGCGAATCGTGCAATTTAATAGCAAATACGTTTATCTTCGCTTACTACAGTTGCGCAGCTCACGCGAACAGCTGCGGTCTTTTGGTTTCCCGTGTAAATTTACACTTAGGAGGATAATCCTTATCGAGACGTATCGAGCGATACCAATTCCGGCCGATGCAAATTTTAGGTAAAGCATCGATAGAGTGAGTTAGTTTGCGGATTTGATGAATAGTCTTGCGATACATGTCTGTTCTAGAATAAGAAGATTATATCGACATATGTGTACTTTCTCTGCCCGCACGTATGTACTATATATGTTACCGTAAAGTCCTACGAGTTTCCTATAGACTCAAGTACGCGTATTTTTTTTAACTGTGTTTATGATTGGCATTCAAGAAAAGAGAAAAGTAAAGGGAAAATTAAATTTGAAGCACGCAAACATAAACACATATAAATAGCATAATTAATGATAGTTGTAAAAATTTGTTGTTTATTAATTGTTATAAAAATTTATTCTAATGTGGCTTGATATATTTTTTTCTAATAACTATAATCTGTAAATGTGTAAATATCTATAATTCCGTAATTAAGAGTAATATGATGTATGATGAAATGCAACCATGAAGATCAGACTTGAACGAAATCACAATGATTTTTATATCACACGTGCGTGAAAATAACTATTACGTACCTAAGCAATCTATATATATAAATATAATAATTTACATAATATATTAGTCCGTACTTTTAAATTAGCGTTGATACCATTAAAAATCAGAATTATAGATAAATTTACACACAGTTTGAATTTATGGAATAGGTAGAATTATTTTTTTTACGGGAAAGAAAAGGCAATGGTTCACGAAACATTGCTCTCACATTTAGTATGACACCGAATTATATATCACGACGCATAGATATATTTTCATGGAAAAAATTTTTGTTTCTCACTAAAGACTATGAATTGCGGAATTTTCATTGGATAATATATTATAACATATATGCTTTTATCAACAATTAGGCAAAATTTCGAGCTACGTAAAAAATATGATTTTGCCTGTAATATTAAAAAACGATGAAATATTGTCTATATAGCAAACAAATCATCCGCGGTTAATATCGGCGAAAACTTAATTAGTAATATTAACGTGTTTAATCGTCGTCTTAGATGTAACATCTGAAGAATACATATATACAATATGTATGATGTAGCACGTAGATTTGAATGTTTGAAATTAAAATTCGTAATTTGTATTCTCTCATAACAGGCGATAAAGCTTCGACAGTAATTTTAATTGACGGTTTATATAATAATTTTGTACAATTTATTATTTAATTTTTATGTTACAAAACTACAATCCAATTTCGATCAGACACAATCGTATGTGTATGCAAGATCATGTATGCGTGAACGTTGATGATAAAAAGTTTAAATATTTACAACTTACTGATTTGTTCTAAAAGACTCTACATATTGTTACATGAGAGCTTCATAGTTGCACCTGAGAACGTTTGTTTCTCTGAAGTATGCAGAACAGACTTGAACTCACTTACTTCACTCAGTTAAGTAACTCTTCGCATTACAAGCAACTTTCCACATTTTAACAACGTAAACCATTTCAGTACAACACCTGGTAGAATGTAAAAACAAAGTTAATTTATAGGAATACGAGATGAGTTAATTAAATATTATAATTAACCATTAAAATATATCATGAAGTCGTTTCTAATTTACGGATCTATTTACATAAATAATAAATAATTTTAAAGTCGTAACGACTTATCGGTTGACATCTTTTTGTGGATGACGGTAAAAGTTACAAGAAGGATGAGAACTCTTTAACGGAATAGCGTCTGCTTCAAGACAGCTTATCGCTTACCGGAAAATCGATAGATCAAATCCAAGTAGTCTATTTATATCAAATTTATTATGATATTTTGATTTACATATATTAATATTTTATATATATATATATGTATAGATATAAAATATATATATATACACACACATTAGTGTACATATATATATAGATATATGTAATATTTTATATATAAAAGCATTAAAGAAATTCATGTAGATTACAATCAAGTATTAAAGTATCAAAGTATTAAAGTACAAAAAAATAAAAAAAAATTTTAAATATTAAAGTGGCAAAATAACTGTGCTTTTTTATGGTAAGAGAATAATAATGAGATTATGTTCTACATATGTTGTGTAAATTTCAATTTATTAAAGTACTCTAATACTGGAGCGACAATTGCGTCTATGTCGATTGAAATGTGAAAATACTTGATAGTGTTTTACAGAATCATCATATAAAGTGTAAACGGTATCTAATTACGTGACTAAATATTATTATTAAATTATTAGTAAATTATACATAGAGATCAAAGTTGTTTGATAATGATTCCATATTAAACTGAACAAATACCAAACGTAGTTTACGTTCATGATCGTTGTAAATAGTGAAAGTTAGGCAGTTTATTTTAATTGTGATTATAGCAAGTTTTATATTTTTCTCATATTTTTAATATTATTACAAACTTGTAAATTAAACCGTTGTTTATTTGAAATACCTGTTAATTATTAGAGCGTTAATTATATTAGAGACATTTTTTAATCTCTCTATATAACAAATGATTTACAGCACGCAATGATATATATGTGTAAATAAGCAATGGAATTTTTGCACGTGTTATTTGAACAATACTCATTGAAAATTAATCTGAAAAGAAGATCATGTATTTCTACATTCAGAGATTATTGCACATCGTGTTTGAATTTTATATTATATATCATAATGTTGTATTTATCAGTGCCGGCGCTGACGCATTATTATGAAATAGGTGCGTGTAGATTGCAATACGTGCATTATTATCGTGTGCGAATACATATCGATTGTATTCTGATGAGGGTAGTAATTACAAGCGCGAATATACTCATCAACTTTGCATTGAATTCACTGCAGATGTATATTAATTGTCATGTGTTATCAGGATAAAGTATAACGGGAGTTATATCTCTTAGCTTTTATATATGTATTATAATTTTTCTCCGTGATTTGATTACGTATTATCACTCTGTGATAATACAAATTATAGTGTATATTTTTTTTCATTATTTATTGATAGATATTATTTTTTTGAACATCATATATGTTCATAAAAACATTAATCTTAATCTATCGATTATGTTGAAGCAAAATGTAAGATATTAATTTGTCGAAAGTTACTTATGCATGACAATATATTATTATTAAATAATGTATTTTAATATATTACATACATTTCTTTATAGATTTTTCCGTACACTTGTGCATATATAATAATTTAATTCTATTCATATTTATTTATAAATTTTTAGAACTAATTATTTTAAATTAGGCATTAAAAGATAATAGTAAATGATTAAAAAGTATAAGAGCGCCGTTGATCAAAGCATGTCACGTCACGTTATATTGCGTGTTCCACCATCGTAATATCGAAGACAAATGATCATAAATGACATTTTATGTCACGTGTGAAAAGATCTTAATGCTAGTGAAGAAACAGCTATAATGTATTACATACATAAAAGATGGAATTTTTGGCGGCACATTTAGATAAATTATAGCTAAAGATCAGAAACAAATTTTATTAATTTGTTATGTATGACTTATTTTTATTGAATCTTATTACACTAAAATGTTCATTTCTGTTCTCCGCGCGAACCAATTGAAGCAATTATATTCTGCAATTTACAATGATAACTGAAAAGTTTCTTTACGAGTAACGAACGTGCTAACGCGAACTAGTTTTGCATCAATTTTTATTGAAACACGTTGCGAAAAGTAAACATGAGACAAAATTACGTCGCGTCGTCTCTTATTTGCTATAGTGTCGTAATCGCGCGAACGACGAATTTGCATATGGACGCAAAGAATATTATTTCTCTTTTCCGGCAACACTGTTAGAAATTAAAAATATGCATGCAAAGCTTCACGCATCATAGAAATATTTTTCGAAATTCTTTTTGCAGTATACATAATAGAAGCAAAGAATATGAGCTCGGAAAAAGTATACGTTGGTTCACGCGAAGTAACAATACCGCCATTACTTCCAAGTGAGAAAATTGTTGAACAGAACTTTCTGTTCTTTATTGAAATAGAATTCGCTTTGTCAAGTCAAATCCGTACTATATTGTCTTCGAGATTTGTCTGGTTGCACTATTTCTACTGACGGTGATGGAATGTACAATGTACGGTATATTTAAATTCTTTTATTTTTAAGAGGTTTCTTGTTTATTATTACAATAAATATGAGAAGAGACTGTTATAAAAATCACAATGTCTATTTTTAATTTCATAATATAAGAAATTGCATTGGAAAAATAGGTTGGATAGAAGACCTAATTCTGTTATGATATACCTTGTAGTGTTATACATAAAACTGACTTTTAATTGAGTTACCAAATATTACTACAAGTCAATATACGTAATTGTGTTGATTTTTGTTTATCTTTTGCAAATATAATGAAATTAATAAAATGTGTTAAAACATTTTTCTATTTAGATATTGCTAATACTATTAGCTTAATATTTTTAATAAGTCTAATTGCACGTTGATTATATCGCATATATATTTTTGTAAACACATTTTAATGTATAATATTGTATATTTCGCTGATTATATATAATAAATGATTACAGTCTCTTACAAACTGTTAATCATTATTTATCTATGCTTTTTCAAGCAAATTAAGGTAAAGAAAAAATTTGTTTTTAATAATAATAAAAACGTATATAAATGTGTAACTGCTTACAAAAAAAATTTTTTAATAATAAAGTAAATATAATTTTTATATTCTTCAGAATCAAAATACATAATGTATAGTTTTAATTTAAGTAAAAGAAAAATCATTACTAGTTTTAGCTCTTTCTGCATTACTGAAAAGAAACTATACAAACTATCAAAAAAATATTTTACATATGTGATATCAAAAATGTTTGTTCATGTGTTATCTTCCACAAATCTTAAATTTGATTCTTGTGTTATTTATTCGCATTACTGTCGCGTACACGAAGACCGTTTCAATCCAGGAAATTAAACTCTTTTCCATTATTAATGTCAAAAATCGATATCGATATCAAATGTCTATATGCGAACTATTCATATTCAATCGTACACGCCGTAACTCCTGAAACTCCCGAAACTATACGATTGTAACCGCAGTGACGTATCCGATGAATATTACTCTCGAGATGCTTATATACCGTCGGTCGTGTATAATATGCCACTGTATTCTCTTGTGTGTCTTAAAATTTACAATATCCGTAACAACTGGATGTTATGCGTCGCTGAAAATTTTTGTATGTCACGTGCCCAGGCATGCGGTCCCATTTTGCTTATACTCGGGCTGCATTTCTCGGCGCCCGGCTGACACGTTAATTTGTAAGCGTGTCAACCGCGGCCCCGTTTGTCTCGTGCATGCTGTTAATTGCGAGCTCGCAGCACTGTCAAGTGTGCTGAACAGCCTGCTTAATGATTATATATTAATGGATCGGACATTCCCCGCGAAGTTGAACGTATTACGCGAAATTAATCATACAGTATGATCGAACTCATTTATTAGACGATCCCGCATCAAACGGTACGCCAATCGTGCGCATTGTCATGTATAGATAAAAAAATTGGCCTTTAAACTACCTACAATTTTCTTATTACACTATATACATTTACGATACAGAATTAAGTATCCATTAGCCTAAAAATAGAAGCATGTGCGTTTTTCTAGATTTACATATATCTCTTTGCCACGCGTCTAACCGCTAACGCATTAACCACGAACTCATGCGTAAATTTTACACTTGATATACTACGCGATATTGACCAAGTAGAGAAAAATACAAGACGTATTTTTCAAAGAATATCCCGGTATACTATCGCGCTCTTGAGTCTTAGAAAGATTTTTATTATCAAGAACTGAAGAGAAAGAGAGAGGGAGAGAGAGAGAGGGAGAGAGAGAGAGAGAGAGAGAGAGAGAGAGAGAGAGAGAGAGAGAGAGAGAGAGAGAGAGTCTGAAAGTATAGTTTTAAATCCGATATCCCTTTTATGCACGTTGCGCAGACATGACAAGAAAACATTTTGCATGGATTTAAACAAGAAGTTTTATCGCATAACTGTCTTGTAGACGAAATTATGAGAGAAATTATAGAAAATAAATTTGCAAACGTTTTGTTTTTCTATTAATTTTGGATTATTTAAAAGGCACAGATCAATTAACAAGAATAAATTAATAAATATAAGAATTAAAAAACAATTAATAATAATAAATTAAAATTACAAATTTTTTGATATATAAATTAAATAATATTAGATATATTGTGTGAAATGTGTACCATATTATATATGATAAATTAGAAATATTTAAATAACACCAACAAATAGAAGCTTCACGTTTCAACAATTTGTCGACAAATACAGAATTTTTCGACAAATATTTGATAGCGTTTATCAAAATTGTTTAAGTTTACGATATAGCAAAAAGCAATGAATTTACACTTGCAGTTGAATTTCTACATATAAAATATTATTAAATTATATATTTTTATCGCACTCTACTTAAAATCATATAAATGTCTCGCGAGTCTTTTATTAATAATAATTGCAAAATGTTTTATAAAATAATGCCACAAAAATAATGTGACAATACATACAATGTTTAAAAACATTATTATTTTCAATTTTCTAATATCTTTGGTCACAATATTTATTGCTTCTCTTTCTTTCTCAATTTCTTTCTCGAATGTCTCAAAATCAATGATTGAAAGCATTGTACAGAACAGTCCAATTAATATAATCTGCGCGTAGGACAGTTAGGTTTGTTGAGACAACATGAAATGTTTCTGATGCGGTCCTTCGACAGTAAAGGAGAGAGAGAGAGAGAGGAAGAGAAAGAGAGAGAGAAACACTGAAGGTACCATGTGGGTAGACATTCTCAATGTACGTGATATATGATTGTACGATTACTAACAACGGCATTGCGGCTTTCGTGAGATTAGCACATTGATCAATATTCCTCTCATGATACGAATGTATTCGTTACTTACGTAGACGCGACATTTTGTACTACAGTGCTTATTATAAGCAGATAATATAACAAATAAAGTATAAATATAATTGATAATTCTTTTAAATTAAATAATTCTTGTTTAATTTGGAAATTTTAATTACAAATTAGACAATTTACTATTGTCAGAATTAAGTTAATTTTTTTTAAATTTTATTTTTTTTCTTCTACAAAAAGTGTTGTATCACACAAAATGTATACAACCTATAAAATATGAAATAAAAAAATTGATTAAAAGCTTTGTGTTTTCGATAAAATATATTTATATTTTAATATGAAAAATACGATACACTATTTAATATTTTTTTGAAATAATTTGTTTATCCAATTATATCAGAAGTTATTTTGGGTATAAGTTGGGTATAACTGAGACGCAACTACCACGAAGTTGAACGCATAACCGAGTTTCCAATAAGTAGTGACCGATATGAGGTCACATAACTTACGGTAGTTTAGATTCAACCAAACTTCGTTACGCGAAGTTTGCTTAGGCTCGATGCAGAGAGATAGCAAAACGACAAGGAGCCGTTAGAGTACGAGAGAGAGAGAGAGAGAGAGAGAGAGAGGGATAGAAAGAGAGAGAGAGAGAGAGAGAGAGAGAGAGAGAGAGAGAGGGACATAGTCATCAAATCGAAACAATCGTATCAATTCATAAGTACAAGAATGCAGTGCGTTCCGTATAATCACGTTTGTGCCTATCGTGATTTGGAATTTTGATCTTCATTGATTCACATTACGAGGACATACTACACATAAAGAGATTTAATCCAGTTTTAATAATTTTATCAACATTAAATGTACAAAACATAATACATATATCAAAGTAAGAACGTATTTTTAATTAAATTTTAACTCAAATACTAAACACATTAACAAATATTTTAATAAAGATCTTTCCATTTACTATTTTATTTATTCCTTTTTTTCAAAATTTACGTTAAATATAATATCGATACAAAAAATTGACGCCACATTGACAGCGCAGATAAGTATAATGCCAAATTCTACATATACCTATAATTATTATTCCATTCAACGATGCATTCAACTGGTTACTTGCGCGCGCTAACTTTCGAGAGATATAATAGACAAAGGGACAATCAGACATTGAGAAAACGAAGAATCTCGAATGGCGAATCTGTGTGTAATGGGAGCCCAGATTCCCAGTGCTACGGTTCGGTAACTTACACAAGAGATGCGGGACTTGCTAGTTAATCACTTTGCTACATATAATACTGTTGACTTGTCTTTGTGGGTAAATTTTCGGTATTAAGTGTATAGAACAAATAAAAATACTAGTTACTTTGACGTCACAATCTTGCTTCGGAAAGTAAGAATTATTATATATATTTTATATAATATATATATATATATATGTACATATATTTTTTGTACATTTAAATAATAATAATTTTTACAAGAATACGATAATAACTTTATTTTGATTGGGAAGGGAAAGAATTTAACATTTGTTAAAAAATTTAAAAATATTTTTAATTCAATACTTAAGCAAAAATATATCTAGGAGAGGACTCTAAAGAATTTTTAACGCTGGGCGCAAAAAACAAAGCATTCTTGACTTTATGTGGATTAACCGATTATATATGTTAATTTTTAATATTAAATACATTACTGCAAATCCAAGCGTGTTGTTTTTACACGCATAAACGTCTAAAAATGACACGTTTGATTGAATCTCTTTTTACATATTTTTTGTGTGTTGAGATACGTCATTTAACACATTTAATAGTATTAAATTAGAAGTGAATACGTTAATCGTGACGTGATTAAAACGACAAGAAATGCGTAAGAAGAACTTCAGCTAAAATAACACATCTGGATTTGTATAAAAATATATCGCAATGATTTAACTTAAGATTATATCAAGATATAAGCTGTTTTAAATTGACTAGTTGAAAACTTTAAAGTCTAACACTTCTTTTGAATTAAATTGTCTTTTGCGATAGTAGTGATTTTGTGACAGATTATTTTTGCACTATATAACATGCGTATCGGACATCGAAGCTCATATATCGAAAATTTGCCAGTTAAATTTCCAGTGATTTATTCATCGTAACTACTATTATATCTCTCGGCGACGAAACGGAAAACATCGATTTCAACGATTAAATGTATGGTGTGAATAATCCATTACAGGTTTATGACGAAATAGAGTGTAATGTATACATTTATCTCGCGTACTTAGTCATGATATTAATGATTTTTATCGTTTTTGCAATATACTCTTAAAATTTTATTACGCATAATAAAATAAAAGTATTAGATACCTATCTCAATTAACATTATAGATAGTATTAGTCACATTATACATATAATGCGACTAATATACTTAAGCAAAACTAAGTGTTTTGTAAATTAATTATACAACATATTTAATAAGTATAAGAATGAATCAACATGTTATTTTCTTTTTGTGCAAGTTTAATATTATGCAAAAAATTAATTTGTTGTAATTTCATCTAAAACGACTTGAAGTTAGTAATATCATCAAATAAAGACTATTATGATATATCGATCGTACTTATAAATTTTTCTTTATAGCTATCCGTTTGCGCTCTTAAAATTTTCTTATGTCAGTACTTTTAGCATTTACTAATCATCAGAAACCGCAAATAAACCGCTTAAAACAATTTACAGTGATTTAATATATATATATATATATATATATATATATATATACATATATGTTGGATGTTTATTAACCAATATCTTTTAAATCTGATTATTGATTTAAGTATGTTATAGATTTACTGCTCGCGGCGCGCAATTTACTGGCAATTAATAATGAGTTTGGAAAAAGTATACAAAATTCACACAATATTATTATTAAGCTACCAAGATCTAGTCCGGACCGTAAAAGGCGTTTTTCTCTCTAATTGATTGTATATCATATCGATCCTATATTTCACTGAAAAATATCATAAATATTCTATTTCACCTTGAATAAATTAAAATTTTTAAAGCATATAACTTACGGTACAATAAATAAAATGTTATTGAAGTATGAATTTTGCTTCTAGCGATAAAAAATTTCAAATTTGTTTATTCTAAAATTTTCATTATTTCCACGCATAAATTTCCTATAAAAAGCCAATTACTTGAATAATTTTTCCATCCTCAATAATGAAATTTTTTCTCATATAAGACACAAAATAAGAAAACTACATTATTCAAAGAAAATATTACGATCTTGGATTTGAATAAAAATAAAGATGGTTATGTGTATTTTTGAAATTAATTATATCTTTAATTAAAAAGGAAATTTGCGCGCTCTCAAAAATATTTCTCTTTTAATGTAGCTGTATCTGCAACGATGTTTAATTTCATAAGTACAATTTCAATCATTTACCTACTGTAGCAATATTATTTGAACGGAAATACGTAAACACGATGCGGTTAAATATCCAACACAATCTCGACATGTTATCGTGCTATCGTGCGACACTTTAATGAAATCCAGGGTCTGTCCCTCTCTTGTTCAGTGCCATTTATTCCGCGACGCAGCATGGAGAATCCAGGATACCATTGAGACCTTAAATATTTGTTATTTACTCAAATGAATTAAAACGTAAAGCAAACTAACGATAAAATTACAGAAAGTAGGTGAACTATAATTCTACTGAAAGCGTATATAACAAATATTAGAGAGAAAGTAATTAAAGATATCTCGTCAAATTGTGCCGCTTAAAGCGCATAAATATTTCCTAAAGTATTTTCATAATTATTCAAGGCAGTTTCTTATCTTTACAAGAAGCATAAAACAATATGTTCACGATACTGGAAATCTGAAAATAATTAAGTTACGTTAAAAAACAATGACATGGCGAATACCTTAAGCTATAAGCTGTCCGACATATTATTGCGCTTCCCTATATACCGCTATGTCGCTTCTTATTTTATAGAATACTTTTTAACAACAACGTAAGTATCGTTGACGAGTATTTACCATAAGTACCACCCTTATTTACGACAATTTGAAGTTCAAGCAATAACGCACCATGGCGTATAATGAAATTTCGAGTGCTCATCTCGTCCGAACCAGACCGCGTTTACCTTTCAGTCAACTGCGCGTTGATCCGACACGATAACAGAAATCTAAATATTTGGTAGACTATTGGTAAACTGCCGCATGGTGGATACGCGGTTATAACCCTCTTCGTAACCTACCACCCCGTAGCTATCGGCCGACAGCTAAATTCTCGGTCGGTTGAGACTCAAGACACGAACTCAATTCTGGATCGCTGCGAGCACTCCACCCATTTAGGAACAACGGCCGCACTCAATCGTGTCGACTTCACCGAACCTCATACAGAGTGTCTTAGAAATTTCTCGCTTTTTACTTAGGTATTCTTCAACGACTCTAGATTCAGTTTTTTAAAGAATAATATTAGAATTTAGTATAGATTCTAAATTATAAATTATTAAATTATTTATAAAGAAGGTAAAAAGGTTTCACACACGCATACAGAACAAGTTATGCTTCATAATATGAAAAAATCTATTCAGATATATGAAATCTCCTTTGTTTCTATAAAACTCCAATATTGTAATAGTTTTACATAAAAGTTAAAAAACCATTGAAAGATTTGATGCCGAAAATATCTTTGTTAAAAGAAAATTAAGATATTTAAGAACATACGTATATGGAACATGATGAGAATTTTAGAACACCATGTATGTCGACTAAAACAGGGGCTTATCGCAGTTAGAATTAGGTTCGCGAAGAGTAGAAGAACGTTGTTACATCATTACGCTAGTTCGTCGGTCGCTACTCGGATCAATTTCTTCTTCGTCGTTTTTTAAGCTCACATAAACTCAGATAAATAGAATAGTCGATAATAACATGAAAAGAGTATCCGATATTGATTTTCAGTTTTGCATCTTTGAGACAGTGAGAGGACGATCTGCCCCATAAGGGAAGAAGCGTTGGATATTAAAAACATGTTGAGAATATAAAAACGCGATGTATGCTTTTTCAGATAACGTAGAAATATTAAGATATTTTTATTTTTATTAAAAAGATACACAAAATAAATTTTGCGAAAAATTAAATTAAAAATAAAATTCAATTTTAGAATATAAAATAAACCAAAAATATATATGTACACATTTCCGCGTTATATTAAGGATGTATCATCGGTACAGTCTTAGATGTATAGGACATAATTTTCAAAGCGCTACCAAGTGGATCAAAATTTGTGAGAATGTTCTCTTAGTCTTCCTGATGTGCTACAAAAAAGTAGAAACAAATCCACTAAACGGTTGCTGAGATATAACGATTTTAATTCATTGATTTTAAATTGAACATTTTGTACAACAAAATAATTTTATCCTTCATCGAATTAGCCACTGAATTGAAAGAAAGAGGAGACAATAAACGTTACGCGTTTATACGTTATTGGAAACCGAATGTCGTAGTTTTCGTGCAGCTTGTTCAGGAAATTTAGCCGTAACGAGCAAACGTTTGTCTTGACAAAAAACAAAGTTCTCACAATTAGAAAGTTTCGTCCACGAGAAAATGGAGACTTTACGCTCGATGGTAGCTTGAGTATATACTCTTGTCTTAACTCGCTATTCGCTAGATAGGCGAACGTTTATTTCAATACAAGTAAATTTTTTAATCGAAATCACATTCGATTAAAATGCTCCCTGTGGATGGAATGTATAACCTCGCCGATCATGTGGACGCAATACATCAATCGCAAATTTTTTATACGTTTTCTCACAATTTTCTTCTCACTCGATCTTGCATCGTATAAGTCGATTGATGAATGGTTCGCCGTAAAAACAAAACGGAAACGATAATTCGTTTACGTCACGATTTTTCCCGACTGTGCGCAAATATATATGCGTTTATCGTTACTTAATTAAATTTTAAATCGTATTTATATCAGTTTTAAAACATATTTAAAGCGAAAGAAAAGTCTACATATATAATTCGCATATCTCTTGAACGTTTGCTTTGTCAAGCCACATTAATCACTCATTCCCGAAAGTTTAATTAGCTTAATAGAATTTCACATACAAATATTTGTAATATAATATTCAAAGCTTATGTATACTTGATGTGAATCAAATCGTGTGCGTCGAAGTTACACAAACGGTGCTCAAAATACTCTTGATTATATTATTGATCAATTTTAATCCGTTCTCGACCTAGTTGAATAATTTTTATTGAGAAGAAATATCTTATTTTCCTTGAATATCTTACACTGTCAGAGTTCTCTAATGGAGTTCCATTAAGCTTTTTCCTCTCAGCAATTTTTTTCTAATTCTGCATTAAACTTTCTACTAATAACAAACTTCGGAATGGATTAATAATAAATATGAAAAGATTTATTACCTGTAGCTGTTTTTCTCTCTGAACTAACAATAAGTTAGCGAATTGAATATGTAGACAAGTGGTAAACGAGAAACAATAATTTAAAATCGATTCTCTCTACTAAAAACAATGAAGTTTGAAGTGTAATTCATATATTCGGAATGTAAAGAAAGTTACGCGGGAAATGTATCGCTAAAAGATTTAAATCGAATCGCCCCAACAATGAACAATTTAAGTCACTTCAGCATGAACAAAGTTTCCCTAGCCATAAATTGCAAACTGAAATGCGTTTTGTCATTCAAATATTTGATTTAGAACTTTTTGGTTTGCCATTCCACGCTGTTAGGTCCAAACATTTTTTTTCATTTCTTTTAAAAACGGTCTCTAATTGAGAGAGAATCTAATTCTTTTAAATAATATTACTCAAATGGCCACAAATAATCAGTGCAATCATTCCTGCGTCTACTTCATCCATTTTACTAGAAAAACGTACGAAAAGTGACGTGACGTGTGAAAGCAAAATCCTATATTCCGCTGTGTACAGTCGAACTAGTTAGCGGAAATGCGTTTTGTTACAGCACTCCCAGCGCTGAAAATAGCGTTAGTTTTGCCGACATGTTGGTCGATATGTGTACGGACGTAACCAAAGGTTCCTTCGTGCTTGATCCGTTTTGATTTTCACGAAATATCCTTCTCTAGAAGGGACGCGGAATCAGCGTTCTTGAATATCAATCTGACGAATCGGAAATGTAATATCCGTTACGTATCTCACGGATGTCAGTAGATATCAGCGGGGAGTTATGACAATGACTCGCATATATTTTCTGCATGTTGAAGCAAATTCCTTTGTACGTGATAGCAGATTTGTTACCACAAAAAGTTGATATTAATTAATCACTGTAAGAATTAAAAATTACGGTATTATAGAATTTATTTCTATACGGGATAAAAAAAGTTTATTTTTTAATGAGAATGAGCATTGCATAATGTTGCGGTAAAATAGATAAATAAATTTTCATCACGCTTGGTTTTGCAAAAAAATGTCTAGAAATTATCGAAGCAATATGTGTAATTTTGTCCATCTTCGTTACTTCCTCACATTCAAATGCAAAATATATTTATGTCCTGGTGAATACTTTTCACGTTAAAAAACTTTATGTTAGAAAGTTATGTAAAATAACAGTAAACTGAAAAAAATATATATGAGAAGTTAAACCTGAATAATTACACGCAACAACATTAAATTAGCGCAAACATAAATAAAAAATTAATCAAACAACTATAATATAAACTGCTAATTGCCGTACAGTTTTAATAATCTTGTCGTAGAAAGTTACATATATAATTATTCTTGGCTGATATACGTATTATTTATATTATGTATTAATTGTTCCAATATAACTCTTAAATATTTTATATAAAGAGAATGATAACAAATTTGTTCAATCTACCACAATATATTATTTATATATGTGTTATAAATGAAGAGCTTTACTGTATGAATCACAACGAACGAAATATTTAACAAATATCGATCACTTTATATATGTGTATATCTGATTATTAAAAAACTATATTAAAACTGTATAGGTATAAAAAAAACCTATATATTTTTTTGTTTAAAAAAATTTTTTAATTATTTAGTAACAAGTAAGTGTAAAGAATTGCATGTAAAAGTAATTTTTCTGAATTTTTAATATTTCTAACATGCCATAAATAGCATTTTTGATGATCAACGATTATAAATACGTTATTAATTTACGAAATTTTAAATAAATAAGGTACTGTTCGATGGACAGCTAATAATTGTTTCTCTTTGACTAAACTTTATGTGATGATCTAATTTGTGCGTAAATATGATTTATACTAGATTAGTTTATTAATATTAATAATATTGGACTTGCTATATTTACTTGAATGGATTATTAGAAGTAATAACGATAATCTAAAGATAAACTCGTGCAATACACTCATACAGGAGTGTACTGCTAGCTTTTTGCGTTGCACTTAATCCTATTTAATTTGTCTTTATCAGTTTGCAAGAAGTATAAAATGCTTCGAAAGATATAAATGTTTCGCGCACTCACAGGAGAAGTGCTCTCATCTAAAAGAAATTAAAAATGTCGATAATTACCGGCATTTTTAATTCCGTTTTCTACATTATCGTTCTGCTCAGGACATAAACATATATTGAAAATACTTGTATACATTGGACACATCCTTTTCAAAGATATCATGACATACATGTATATATATATATATATGTATTGCACACATGTAATGAAATAGCGACTTTTTGTCATGCTATAAAAAGATAGAATTTATATTTGTATATTATATCTAGCGCTAGTATATATAAATGTAAGTTTAGCAGATGCAATGTGAGGGAATAATAATAGATCAACAATACAAGCTAAATAAAAAATATTATATTAATATCAAAATTTATTCATAAAATGTAAAATTTTTGAGTCGATTTGACCAAAAATCAACAGTAAATAATATACAAACTTTTATTACATGTACTATTTATATATTTTTAACATAAATTAATGAATATATTTACATTTTCTATTTCAAGTATAGTAAAACAATAATACTACAAAATCAAAATTATGCATTTGAATATTGAGAATATAGATTGAGTCTTTCTAATGCGCTTATTCTTGTCAGGACGCAACCAACATATTTTTTTCTATCCTCTCCAATTTTAATTTATAAATATATTTATAAATGTATTATACAAATGTATATAACACATTACAAATGTATTATAATATATTTGTAATAGCTAGTATTGTCAGAGAATAGACGTTTCCCAATTTTATTATAATCAGAATCGTTCAAATAGACGCTTCTGGCATTTATTTTACCAGTTTCAGAATAGACACTTCTTATTTTTATAACAATTAATAGTTACTTGATTTTGCTTTTCCGGTCTGCAAGAAGTAGAAAATGCTCCGAGAGATAAAAATGCTTCGCGCACTTACAGGCTCATTAAACATCTTTTAGTCGACCTCACTTTACTCAACTTTTTCTATGATCTTCTTCGGCAAAACTTAAACACAATTTCATAGATGTTTAGCCGCATTTCAAGTTTCACGGATTCGTGCGTTTTTAAGTACAAACATTAATCGTAATTACAGTTTGAGATATATATATCATTTTATTCAGAGACAAACTTATGTGGCAAACGGAAAATAGTCTCTTCGCTAAGACTAAACTATTATACCCATTTCCGTAAATAAATGTATCTTGCATTGAAACATCTCTCGTACTGGAGCATCTTTTCATCATTTTCAAGAAATTTTATGGTTTCTTTTGCGATGAAAATGTCACATGACCTTTCTCACAAGATTTCTAACGGTAAAAGGTACGGAAACCGCATTTAACAAAGATAAACTTTGTCAGGTCATCTATAATTTTCTTTTTATCTGATTCTCCGCGTCTTTTCACTCAATTTTTAAATTCCCAGTTATTCGCCAATCGTGAGTTGGTTGGTCGCATTTTGAAACAATAACACTGTAACGTTTTACCGAAAAGCTTCTTTTGGTTAAAATTATAATAATTATATTTTCATAACATTGAGAATTTCAAAGTAATGTTTAAATACCTACATTCTTTCTACATTTTTAATTTATAAAACCCTATTTGTGTGTTTGCAATGCAAAACGCAGTTACTTAAATTTTAACATAAAAATTGTAAAAGAGAATTATCCACACAGCATAATTATTACAAATGATTATATACCGCGTAATCATCACTTTCTAAGCATGTCACATGCAGATATATATCCGCTAATTTTCAACTAATAAATTATCGATGAAATCAGTGCTCTGTACTCGACGCACATTGAACATAATTACTGAAATACATGCTACATTAATTTCTAGATAGATAACAGAAGTACATACAACGTTTTATTAAAGAAATATCTGATAAAAATATTTATTTAAAAAATGTAATGATATAATGATAGAAAGTTTGAATAAATTAAAAGATACGTGTTTTAGATTAATAATATTTTATAAATAATTTTCCCACTTTTTGCAATCTTAAAAATTGTTTTAAATTTAAAAAAGAGATTTTTATGTGCCAATTGCAAAAATCTAGTTGATACTTTCTAACCTATAATTTTGTGATGTACTACATCACGCTAGTGAACGTTGTGTAGTTTATTTCTTTTTTTTAAATCAATTTATACTACGAGCAACACAGAACATGTGCTGAAAAAAACATCGCCCTCCGTGACGGCTCGGACAGATACGCCACACATATGTATGTACATTTTAACGGGCGGAGAGTGAGCGGAGACATATGTGCACCATTTCTATTTTTGAAAACAGCGATAAACACTGCAACAAGGAAAAACATGATTTTTTACACCTTTCTGCGTATATGTTTAAAACACATCTAATCTGCATTTCAGGAATTTCAATACATATATATAAGCTTCTAAGTATTTTATTTTTTGAAAATAGATTATTTATATATTTATCTTGCTGTTATATAATACAAAATAATTTTAAATAAAATATATTATATTAAATAGTACATTAAATAATTTAGTATTAAATTATTTAAGCTTATCTGCATCTATTTCACATTATCGGAATATTAGATTTCATCTTTTGGCTACTTTGGTCGTTTGTCTCGTGTTATTCCGGAGTAAACAACAGTCTACAAACGTAACGATAAAAATCTTATTTAGTACTGCAAAATATAGATGAAAGATTAGCTACAGCTTTGTAATTATGTCATTATAATCATGGAGATGATGTCTCGTTCCAGAAAACTTTCTAATGAAGCCGGATGAAGATGTTGAACTTTGATACTATAAAGACGTATATTCGCGATGAAGTCACACACCCGTGCATAATATCAAGTGACGGGCCACGCAGTAAGTGTAAGATAGGAAATAACGCGAAAATGCATAAACTTGAAAGCAAATTAAGTAATCATTGATAATAGGAACAAGCTATAAGTTACATTATCAAGCATTTTGAATAAAGGAAAATCTTTTCGTAATATTTAAAGACAGTCAATTAAAATTTCTAACATTACTTTTTTAATATCATTAAACAATCTGTATTAACCAGAAGTTTACTAGCAAATCAAGTTCTCTAATCAACACAAACTTGTTATAATATTTCAATTCAGACTCATCACAACCGGTATGCAACTATTGCAATGCTTATTGCAACTTCTCACGACAATTTCGCCCGTACAAAGGCCCGTATTCACATCCTGCGGTATTCATTATACGCGTAATCCTCACATCATATAGTAACATTGAATGTGTCATTTCAGATAATTAAAATTGAAAAACAAGCACGCAACAATAATTTAGGATATGAATACAGATTCAAATTAAAAATTGCACATGTATAATTCAATATGTACGCAGAATTAAATTTTGTGTAGGTATTTTATAAAATTATTCTTGAGTCATATTTTGCTTGAGTCAATCTGCTAAAACTGCGGATAGTTGTTCCATTGTAACCCGTGAGCGGGGCGCAATGGGAAGAGCAAATTTCACAGTTCGCACGCGATGGAATTTTAACTGGCCACTCCCAGCCCTAGCTATCACGAAACATAATCGCATTTGCTCGACTGTCTGGGCGGTTATCGACAAAAGTGCTATTCGGTACCGCATCGGTACGCCCGGATCAATCTGCGTAACTTTGGGAAAAAGTACGAAAGCGCTGTCGCTCGAATGTAAACGGAACAAGTCCACTTATTCCTCTATATGTACAATTCAGTACAAGCACAAAAGTAATCGAGAAAGGTTTCCATATAGAAATCATTGTTGATTCTCGTCCTTTGTCTCACCTCCGTGAAATCTCGACAAAACGAAAATCATCAGCTTCATGTATAGATTTTTTTATTATAAATTGAATAATCGCAAATAAAATTCCTTTTCTAAGATAAGATACGTTATGTTAATATTTTTATTGTATTATGCTTTGCATTAAAACTGATAATATTAATTCAGTTAAACTCGTTAATCCTTATTATACTTGTTTACTCTAAATTCCTTAATGCCGTGATACGCAAAGATTATCCGCGATTTTATGAAAATGTTTAGAGTACGTCGAGCGTATAGACATATTATTTAATTTGCGCCCATCGATATGAAGTAATTATGAAGACGATAGATCGTTATAAGCGTTATCGATTGTGATTATATGGTGTAACAGATTGGAAACTATTAACATAATATAGATATTGCCATACGGATATATATTCTTCTTTGACGTGATACACATACACTGGTCTTTTTTCCTCCGCTCCTATCATACTTCCACATCACAGTTGACTTAATGGAGTGCATCGTCGTGTTCATTAGCAGGGGTGTAACGAACAAGTGCTCGCATACATTTCCCGCATAAGAACCCGATATATAGGTGCCTGCATTTTTACGCGATGTGAAGCGCGATTCTCTCCGCTGTCTTATTATTTCACACAAAAAATACACATATCGCGCTCATTTCTATTGGAAGCGTGAAGAAAATAAGAACATATAAAAATTTTTTTACATAAGTTTTTTAGTTTGTCACGTACTCCGAAAACTATATATTTGTATAAAAGTGGACTTTTCGACTCATAAAACTTTCTATCATAAAAAGATAAATGTTAAATTTATA
The DNA here is from genome assembly GCF_048541705.1 of Temnothorax americanus. Taxonomy (NCBI): domain Eukaryota; kingdom Metazoa; phylum Arthropoda; class Insecta; order Hymenoptera; family Formicidae; genus Temnothorax; species Temnothorax americanus. The sequence continues at coordinate 2,452,349 of NW_027509751.1, forward strand.
AAGGATATTTTTAATTATTTTTAATTAATGTCATATTTAGAGCTTGGTAAATTTTATCTTGTATTATTTTTTAGTTAGATAAAAGTAATTTAACAAATAAAACGTATTTTAATTTTTTTAATAAGTTATTTGAAAAAGTGACCTTAAATTATAGTATTGGTAATAAAGCAAGCATGTTTGCAAGTTGTTTTCAAATGATTGATATTTAATTATTACATATCAACATGTAAACATTTACGCACTTGTTACTTTTGATGCAGCTAAGTACACTTTTCACGCCATGCTTATCGCAATCCCGCTAGTTTTTTTTTGTGAAATTCATGTATCTAGAAGATTTATTTTCAAGCAAATATTGCGAAAATATTTATTTATTTCACATTTATTAATTATAAAATATCAAAATTATATTAAGTTTGTTCTTTTTTAAAGAACTTCCTAAACTAGTGCACACTAGAGCCCCTCTAGTCAGAGTCTGGCCAACTTGCAAAGAGTTCTTCTTGCGAGAGAGAAGCATATAGGATAAGAGAGAAAGAGAAAGCGATATACCAGAGGATATACATTCATATCGCTTCTCTTTCTCTCTTATATCTCTTTCTCTTCTTGTTCTCTTGCTTTTGCCAAAAGAAATGGCGAACCAATTAAAAGTTGCTGCTCCGGCAGCAAAATGGCCAGACTCTGATTAGAGGGACTCTAGTGCACACTAGTGCAGTAAGTTAGAGTGGGACAAGTATATTTTGTTTTACTCTAACTTATTATTGCACCAATGTGTACAAGTTCAGAAAGTTCTTAGAAAAGCAAACGGATTATAACACGTTTTATTATAATATATATTAAAGAACGAAAGAGAGATGTCCATCAAGGTTTAGGTTTATTTAATTTCATATCATCGCGCATATTCTTATTAAATTTCCTTCTGCAAGTTAACTCTGCAGGTATGAAAATAATTTTTAATATAAGAAAATTATACGCTGCGTTTACTTGCATTATCATTTTACATACGTCCTTTGACGCAAAAGTTAACATCCTTCCCTAATGCTTTTCAAAAGTGATGCAGATTTTTTGAGTCCATGATCTCGTGCACTCATGCAAAGTAATTTAGTAAAAAATTCAACATACGAAAATGGAACGGCGCGTTATCAAGTTGATATGGCCGCTGAACACAGGAATAAGGAATATGTCAACAAATGTGAAAGAAACACGATGTTATTATGAACTGTTTTTGATTTCTGCAAAATGACATTGCCTATCTACGAATTATACATTTTCTGTCAAATGTATGGCGATGTATATTTGTGGATATTTAAAAAGGATATTGTTAAAACATTTATTCGTCAGTTTTCTTAATCGGAATCCTTTTTCACTCTTTCATTTACGCGATAGAGATTTTGCTCAAGCATACATTTTAAAATCTGACTAACATAAGTGGACAAAATTTGAAACTTTGCCAATGAACGGAATAAAAAGACATGCTTTAATACATTCGTTGTTATATTCATACGAAAGACTTTGCATCACAGTCTGAATATTCACAACATGTCGTTCCTTTCGACAAATTGCTTATATTAGGTTTTTTACATTTTTTTACAACTTATTAGCATTCAATTTATCTTTTTCAAATATTCTTTATATTACATGTATATATATAGGTATAGTTATTTTATATAAATAATTCCGTAAAATATAACATATACATACGAGCGCGAATTCATTTTTCGAATATAAATTACGCTCACAATATTGCATATATAGAATATGGACACTCAAATAATTTTGATTTCTATTTTGATTTTATTTGATTTACATGCGTATGCAATTTCGATTTTTTAATTCCTATATTTCACATCAAACTTACGTTTTATTAGAGACTTCTAATATTTTTAGACTCTAATATTATTATAAATAGATGTTAAGTAAAATTAATAGCAGACTGTAACACACGGTAACAAAACTTTAATTAAAACAATAGAAAGGTCTAAAATTTATTCACAACTCCGGCCGGTAAGTGTAACTTGCTTTTGTTACTTCCGCTAGGAAATGATGGGAAATGGACTACGCAGTGTAGCTGATCCGGTTGAGAAATACATGCACGAGATATGTGCGTTTCTCCAGCATTACGATTTTCGTTCCGAGTAAAACATTACTTTTCAGTAGTACTATATAATATTAATCCTGATTATTTTGAAATTATACATGGAGCATAGATCCAGTAACGAAGAAAAACTTTACGATAATATTAACGGAACAGGGATATATTCTTACGATTTTGCATTCACGTTCTCATGTCATTTGAAGTGAGTTCTCTTGCTTTCGCTGTTTACGATCAAAATGAAATTCATAAATCGCAAAATGAATAGAGATTGCTGTACGTATAGAGCAGTTATGCATGCAGGATTCATTTTCACCATGCAGGCTTTATTAAAACGCTGTGCCTAAATCATATCTGGTCATAATTCAAACGCCATAAGATTATTTCATTTCGAGAGATTGTCTTTGCGTGCCGTATTGTACTAGAAGAGATACGATGCGAACACTTCCAATTGCACGGTCGGGCAACATGTTATGCATGAGAGTGAACATACCATCGTTATACAAAATAATTGCTCTCGCCGTTTATGGAGTTGATTTATTCGTAATTAAAATGACCCTCGAAAATAGTCCACGCAAAATACAAACGAATAGAAATGTCGTCGGAGTAGAGAAAAATATGAAACTTTCGCCCAGTAGTGTTTTTAACAGGCGCAGAATTTTAATCGCTCACGTGACATGAGATTACATTTCTCTGATATTTATTCGACGAAGTTCTAAGCGAAAACGTCTGCTTACCATTCTGCCAAATCTCCTTTGGACATGAACGGCTCGCGGAAAATCTATCGGCAGTGCGGCGAGATCCGGTTTAATTAAGGATCAACTCGACGCAATTTTTACCGGGTCAGGAATTGTGCCGCTGTAATTGCGGATATAATTGTTTCTCTACATAAATTTCCGTGTCGCATTGCGCGAAAAATTTACACGGCAAAATTCTAAGAAACGGATATATATATATATAAAAAGATATATAATAAAATAAAAATTTGATATGGGATATAGAACAATAATTCGCAATATGGAACAGTAAATGACAAACTGGGAAAATCATTTCAAATGTTAAACAACGGCAAATGAAATTTTAATAAAACGTTATTTAATTCGAAGCCTGTTTATTATGAGAAAAGTTATATGTTGTGCTACGATATTACGTGTATAATGAATATATACTGTTTCATAAACAGTACATGTTTAGTAGACAACGCATTTCCGCGCACGAATCAAACAAATGGTCCAAAGCATTTCGCACAACTGCATATTTTTTACTGTCTCGTCGCTCTTTCAAGCGAGTGCATCCCGTAGTTATTTTGGCGAGTGATATTTTTATCAAAGAATAACTTGCATTCTTTCTCTGGACCTTCCAAGATGTCTCACATTTTTCTCGAAATTCCTTTCGACACAAATGTACATAACATTCGCGTACGGAAGATAATAAATGCAGGAAGATAGTAAATCTTGGATATTTACCGCATATTTATACTAATTTAAAAGCATCACTCTCCAAACGTATTACAGATACAACGTTGCAAGAATAAAAAACAGATAGGAGCTATTCATTACCAACAACGATCGCGCTGTATAGACTCCGCGCGCGCTCCGTGTTCGCCTTCGGTTTTAGTTTATTCAAAGACGATGATGCAGCTGCGTCAAAGTGCATTCGCGTGTATATCGAGCTTGTATCTTCGGTCGATTGTTCGAGAATCAAGTCTGCCGCAGCAGCAGTAAGGCGTATGCACACTCGGAGGAGCGCGAATTATGTTCCTTTCTACCCACTTTTGTAAGCATTCAAGAAATCACTAACGAGGAAACTCCGTAAACGGCTTTCCGATTCCAACGGGAATAGCGAATTTGCGGAGTTTTACTGCATTTTGCACGCGACTAAAAAACGCCTGACGTACACAGTTCTCGCAAACAAGTTCGGATTTTCCCAACTGGACACGTATAACGGCTATTGAAAAGCGAGATATCTCTTGCTGAATTACATCAATCACTCTCGTAGAAAATTTCATTTTAAAATTTATCACTGTTTAATGTGCTCCCGCAAAATAGGACATGGAAATAAGATGATCCTCGTTTATTTTTCTGTAGAAGAATTAAATATTATACAAATTGCATTGAGAATAATAAGTCGAGCTAATAAATCTCGAGATTGCTAGCTATAGGATTCAATTTTTGGCTAATACCAGGTGCTGACGTAACGTGTAAAAGCAGTTCCTACTCTTCGCTATACCGTGATGAGAATTCGCTTTTAGCCGACGCAACGTGACGCGATGCGTGGATATAGACGAGCATCGTAGTGGAAGAGGCGTATTATTCACCGGACGCCAAAAGCCGCACCATTTATAAGTTCAGTGTTCCCTAATGTAGTGGCTTTTGTTACTTGCGATTTTACGTAATGCCTTATTTGCTACGAAGTTTCTCCCTTTTGGTTCTCAAGACACGCACCCATGCTAATCACATTTCTTTTTCTATAGTATAGCTATTTTTATACCCGTCAGGAAAATTACTGTTTCGATAATTTGTCAACGCAATAACGCGGAAAAAGATTCAGGACTCTACCGTTTCAGTCCACGCGAAATAACGTATATAATTGTTTAGGTGCGATGAGAAATATGGCGAATTCATGGCACCCGCAATACTAATGCATATTTAATAATAGGTCCAGTTATATCTCAAAAGGAAGCAACGCGTTGAAATTCTGTGCGCACAAGCTCTTATTTTTCATGAAAATACGTTCTCTCGTGGTCATTTAAAGTATTGCTTTTTCTCTTCTACAATACATATAGAATATACCTTCCGGCTCCGGAGCTTTTTTCTTTCTCTTTTTACCAAATAACCCTCTAAGAAGTTTATAATCCTCTCAGACGCAGAGATTCTCTGGAGAGTTATGATTCGGATTCTTTTTGAATGCGAGTAACTGGCCACCATTTAGCTATCAAGCTAAATGTGTAGCTATCAAGATCACGCGGAAACGTGCAAGACTACGGCGTACATACATGCATGAAATAAATTCTCACGTTCTACGATTCCTACGTAAAATATTCTCGCAGTCGCAAATTCTTTTCCATCCGGTTTATTATTAGTGCGCGTTTACGTTAATTTATAGTCGGAAACGCAAATCAAATCGAGTAACCTCGGCCCATTATGAGTTCTTTAAGGAGTTGAGATAAATTTCGCTCCGTCAGTCCACAGTAAATTACCGTCTTTAACTGTCAACAGTTTGCCGAGTTTGTGAGAAACTCATTACCATACGTTTTATTGTCGCGAACTATTAAACCAACGCCGCGTTACTCACGCGCGTCTGAGTAGAATGCGTCGCGCGTCGTGGCGGTATGCAAATGTTCTAGCTATGAATTAGCGATTCGCACACATCAGCGTTAAGAGCTACGAGCGTATATATATCCGCGTGGTAAAATGTCGAAGTGTACATACAACGTCGAATTCAGCTCGACACGCCACGTTTTCACGCACCCGTTTGCCACTGTCGTATTCCTTCCAGCGCACTCTAACGACCGCGTGTCATCGGAGTAAACAATTAGCAGTGAAACAGTTCGATCGATAGATCAATCGTCGTTCGTTGTGGTTAACCTATGTTAATGTGATTATCGACAAAGCTTCTGGATAGTCTCCGATTCAGCGATATATTTAATCGAACAAAGTAATTGGAGACTTTAAACATTCTATTCTCTTAATGTGATATGTATATACATATGATATGATTATGTTAATCGAACGCAAAATGGAAATACGAGGTAGGATATTTTTTGCATAGCAACGTTGTACGCGTCAATACGGCATATCAATTGCAAACAGATACCTATCAATGTTTTCCGATACCGCAAATCTAAATAAAATTGTACGTGATGCAAAATATCCTATCGCACGTGCATGCGTATCAACCAGTTTTTCGGTATTACGTGGCGCCAGTGAAAAAATCGAGATGGAATTAATTTCTCTTTTTCCCCCAAAATAAACTGCTCTTTTTCTTTTATCGCGATCCAATCTGACATCGAGCGAAGAGAGCAGAAATACGTCAATCCGAATGAAACCTTTCTATCCAATTATCTCGAATAAGTTCAGACCGCGAATTAAAAAGAGAGTCGAATCAAAAAGAAGAAACAAAACTTCTTTTGATAGGGTGTTCTATATTGCGAATTTGTTATAATTTCGTAAGCAACTTTAATTGGTTGAGCTAGCCAAAATCTATCGAATCCGTTTAAATTTTCGGACTTTACCGCATTTATTGCTTCGTATACTTTCGCGGTCATTAATTTTTTGCATCAAAAAGTAGCTCCACAATCTGTATGCTGAAATCGACGAATGCATTATTGATGATACCGGTATGTATGACTGTATAATCTTGCTTGGACGTGCGTCTATCTAATACGCGTTGGCGTGGATATAATGGCAAGTTAGTGGGCCGGCTAAGTCATAGACTGAAACCAGAAATCGGAAGATTAGCACGTTGATGTTGTCTAACGCGTTCGATTTAGAATTACGAACATCCGGTGTCTCGAATGTACCTTGTCCAATTATGAGTAATGAACCTGACCTATAACCTAACGCTGCCGTATGCATCAAAATGGAATTTAGTAGCGTCGATGCCGCAACCGAAGCGTGAAAAGCATATGTCAAATTAAAATGCGAAATTTTGAGAGCATGGATAACTCCCTTAGTAATCTGTATAAATAAGATATAGATTATAAATTTTTGCGGCATTCAATAATATGTATATTGCTAATCAATATTAAGTTTTTTGATTTCACGAGACATCCTAAACTTAAATATTAAAATTGAAAAGAAAGCATACAAATAATTAATATTTGTCTAAATCTGTGTGCATTATTTGAATTAATGACATAAAAATCATTGTCTATGATAATTTTTAATAGATAAACGAAATAGCGAAATAAGAGGAATGCAAATAGCAGAAAAGAATATAAAAACTCCGAACGTAACCAGGTTAGTAAAATATGTACATGTATATACCATATATATAAGGCCAGACATATCACTAAAATAATGCGCAATAAACATGCAATTTTTATAATATTAAAATGCAATGCGAGTGTAATATAACGTAACTTGCTCCGATTTACATGCGATTAAACTCATTACTTAACGTACTAATCTAATACGTGATCACGATGTTATCATAATGCATTTAATACTATATATTGATAAAAGTCTGCGGTAAAAATACATTTGAGGCAAGAACTAATCAGCTTTTACGATTCAACACCACTGGCCTAACAACCTAAAAGCAAAGCCAGCTTAATTATCTGATACAAGTACGTAAAGGCTATATTCCCGAGGGATGGGAAACTCTCGTGTATACTGGTAACTCAAAAGGTAGAGTCATCCGGCGAAGGGGTTGTTAAACACGATGTCTGGGACGGAAAACGTAAATGTACTCTTCTTAAATTTGCTACCGCTTTTGAATTACAGCGGAATGAAGCTTTTAAAACGGTCAGCTCGATGCATGCAATGTTTACTGGTGAAAGCATTTTGAGATTGCACGTTTTAATGGAAAATATATATTTAAATTTGCATGCACACGGACCAATCACTTGTAATCGCTAATTCAAAAGATATGATCGTAGAAAAACAAATTTGGAATCCAGCAATGATAAAATTATTATTAAATATTATTTAAACAAATTGCGTTTTCTAAAATGAGCTGGCATACGGCCATGTTTATTTTTGCGTACGACATACAGTGCATTATACATACGCAAAATTATCATGAAATAGCAGTACGAATCGCTGCGTTACTTATCGTCGAAACGCAATTATTTTTTGCAAATAATTTATAAATTGACGATAAACGATTGGTATCAAGGCTACGACTATTTGTCGAAAGCTACTTTAACTTCACGAAAGATTTTTTTGTTTGAAATAAAAATCGGAGTAATACGGATAAAACTTAAAACATCGTTTTATTTAAAAAATAGATGGATAGTTTATTGTTCTCTTATGGAGTTACAAAAATGTTTGTTTTTAAATAATATTTCATTGTACGTTTTCAGATTTCTACAATAACAGACATATGGAGGGATAAAACCCATATAGTGGCGTAAGTCAAATTTTTTAAAATATTGATTCGTGTGCACAGATGCAATCTATACAATATATAAATCATCTATGCACAAAAAATTTGACTTACACCATTATGGCTTTCACCCCTTCATATGTACACACATATTAAATTCTTATTGTTTAAAAGTTGAAATATTCGCATCTATTATATTTCAAGAAAAACATTGGTTGGTCTTGGCACTTATTTTGAGTTGTTTTGAATCATACTGCGCATTGTGTGCTCGCAAGGCTACCTTGATATCCCTTGAACGTCGACATTCGAACAGATGGGTAGAAGCGCGTATTGCTTTTTATCATCACGTTATTACATCGAATTTATAGCGATTTAAATAAAAATCGAAGAAATAGAGAATAAAAATTATAAACTATTGTTTTATTGCAATATTTATGGACAATAATTATCTTTTTAATAATTTTTAGTTTTAAGTAGGAACATTTACTTAGGTTTAGTTACATTTAGAAACGTTTAATCTCACATTATACTTTAAATTTAATTTAAAAACAGTTTATTGATTACCGTTCCTAAATTAGAAAGTTTCACACCAACAGTTTACATCAACAGATTTAAAAAAACCTGACTGTTACTACGTTTACGCGAGCGTTACTTCTGTAGTAACTTACGATAATTCTTTCGTGTAAACGGGATTTTGTAGTAACTTACGATAATTTACTCCGCGTAAACGAGTGATATATCGTAAGTTACTACAGAAGTAACGCTCGCGTAAACGTAGTATGTATTTTTTATTACCAACTTATATTTGTTTTGCGTAATTACCCATTACAGTTAATGGTAAGGATGCCGTGCAAAGTGTCGCGCGATATTCTTATATAATTAGTCTGTAATTAAATATGACTTTAACGCGCACCGTCGTAATTAACCGTACTTCCATGAGTGTTGTATTGTGTGGTATGTGTACAACGAAAAAATATGAAAGGAAAAAAAGACCTATAATAATAGGCATCGAGCTATAGCAATAAGTAATTTATTATTTTTATGTATGTGTATTATTTACTACTTGTAGATTCAACCATATCTTCTGTTAATATAACCGATTTAAGTAAGAATTAAAACAAAGAAACACTTTTATTTATAAAATTTTATTATAATTTTAAAAAATTTACATAATCGCGTACTTTTATTTAAAGGGACATTTCTCAAAATTTTAAATTATTTCATTAAATACATTGCATTGATGAGTATCAAACTATCTCTCTCTTATTTTACTCTTTGACAGAATGCTATAGAGATAAATGCAATCTCATAAATTTATTACTTGAAAATGGATCGGCTACGATAGATTAATGTCAATATTTAATCATATATATGTGAAATCATCTATCAATTTATTAATGCATGTAAACAAACATTCGTATAATATGAGATCATAAAGAGCTCATTATATTAATGCATCATCTACTGACATTGTCTATCACTGAGAGAAAAATCCATCAGGTTTAAATTGTTCGAAAATTAACAAATGGATATAATCCGATAACTTTCAATCAGAATTACAAAAAGCTTATCAAGGCCAAAATAATGTCCGATCTATGATATCCAATTATCAATGCCTGGATATCATTAATCGGACATTATTTTAATCGGCTTTTTATAATTCCGATTGAAAGTTATCGGATTACCCCGTTTGTTAATTTTCAAACGATTTTAATTCTCTTAGTGTAACATTTTATTATTAATCTTTTACGGTACAACAAAATAATTACTATACCAAATCATGAAAAATATAACACAAAATTACAAGCATAAAACAGTGACACAAATATTTTACAACTAGAGTAAGATCACATACTACGTTTACGCGAGCGTTACTTCTGTAGTAACTTACGATAATTCCTTCGCGTAAACGGGATTTTCCTTCGCGTAAACGGGATTTTGTAGTAACTTATGATAATTTACTCCGCGTAAACGAGTGATATATCGTAAGTTACTACAGCAGTAACGCTCGCGTAAACGTAGTAACAGGTCGATAAAATAAATCATATATGTACAGATAAAAAAATGGTGGAGCCAATATCAAAATTAAAAGTAAATGAAATTGAATGAACCATGGCAGATATTAAAAGTAAATGAAATTTTTACTTTTAATATCTGCCATATAAGTTTATTTCGGATTTAATAACTTTGATATCAGATTGGTATTCAGTGACCTGAAAACCCCTTACATTTGAATAACATAATTAAAAAATATTTTATAGATCCTAATGTTTGCAACTTTGACACAATAGATTCTATCAGTACAAAACTTACTTTTTTTTCAAAAATAAGTAAAAATAAGCGCCAAATGTACGCACTCCGTATCAACTATATTCCATTTGTATTGTATTTTCTACTACAAAAAAAAATAATATTAGATTTGTATTAAGTGAATACGATAAATTAATTTGATTTTTTTAAACATGTTTCCTTATTATATTTGTTATATATCTTACTTTTTTACATGTTACATTGCTGCGTTTGTTGGGTTATTAAAAGTAAGTTACCGTTATTCATTATTTATTGACAAAAGTAACTCGGGACTGTCATTATTTTTATTTTACAATAAAAACGTTAGAAGTAACGTGTTACTTCCCAATCTTGTATCCTATTCCAAACTACTATTATAAGCAAGAAATTTAGATAAAAAATAAAATTATTAAGATTTACAAAAAACACTTGGGGTGCTCTTTCTATGTTACTCGTGTGACATACGAGTATACTTCAAAAATATTTGTAAGAAACATTGTTAATATATTCCGGGCAAGCCAAGCGTTTTTTGCTTATATTTTTAGATTTTTTTTTTTTTTTTTTTTTTTAAGAAAAGCAAATGTTATTAATTTATTATATTTGCTTGGCGCGAATCTCTTAATATCATTGTTTTTGTAGTAGAAAATACAAATGGAATAAAGTTAATACAGAGCACGTACACCTTGTGCTTATCTTATTGAAAAAGTAAGTTTTGTACGGATTAAATTTTCGAGAAGAGTTTATTGTTTAGAAAAATAGTATAAAATAAGGAAAAAGATGTAAAATGAAGCTTTTATTTAATTTTCGTGTCGTTTATATATCAAGGATAAAGATATAATGAGATAAAGTGAATAATTTGCACATATTTACGTGCAATAAAAGATATATTAATACCTATAGAATAGAGAAGATTGTTAAAATGTTTAGGTGAGTATTTTTTCTTTTCTTTCCTAAATATATTTGTAATGGAATTTAAATTTTGCATTTGTCCTTCTTTATATTTTCAGGATCAAGAGATATACGGTAATGTCTTGCGCCAATAAGTATACGCGCAGCGAGACCGCACCGTGCTATCGACTTCACGCGAACCGTCGAGTTGCGAGCACTCGAGACTATTAGATCTCAATAATCACTCAATTAAATATTACACGACCTAATGCAAAAAAGTAATACTTTGGAAATTTTTTTAACATGTATTTTTACAATTACAAAAAAAAAGGACAAGATATATTTCGTCACACAGCATATTTCATCTAATTTGTCTAATTAAAAACGTGCACTAGTTACATTTATTCTTATATCAATTTCATTATATATTATTAATAATTTTTTTAACCATCCATATTTATTGATAACTTGATTTTACATTGTTTAAAACAAAACAAAATACCATGGAAGGGAATAAATATATCGTCACAATATCGCCAATATTCCTGGCTGTCCATCGTTTTACATCTCACGATACAACCATATTCGCTCTGTGAATACGAGTGTCATCCGCATTACTGCAACTTGTCGCGAATATCCATCTCCGATCGCGGTACCTATTACACTAAATGTAAATAGCGTCCGTATACACGCTACTAGCCGAGTTTTTCGACAGTTTACGTCGAGAATTCAAAGTTCCCTTCCTTTAAGTTGTATAAAACTAAATAGTATTAATCAAGATCACGTAGAAATTGCATTCATCGTCCGACTGTACACTCATCCTCGGTGCGGAACTCTTTAACGCAATTATAAACTATGCGCATTTTACTTCCGGGTATGTTAACTCTGCGTACCTGACGTGGTCGCAAATCGAATTTTTTGCTGCCAGTAGTTTTAATCCAATTTTAGTTTCATATCGAATGTGACAGAAAGCGACGCCGCAGACACGGTGATGCAATTACACCTTTAAAATCAGGAGTGAATAAAGTTGAAATTGGATTTGGGAATAATCGTATTAATCTTCTATAAATCTGTATAATTCTATAGTGGTTTTCTTTTCTCAATGCAACAATTGCAATAATTTAAATTGTCGGTTTAATTATTTAAATTAAAGCCAGTGAACCCCATATTACGCTATACTGGAATGTAAACTCTACCCTAGAAGAAAACGGGACGAAAGAGGTGGAGAACTATAATCAACTCGTCCTTTCCTTTACTATTGCCGTACTCTTTGAGAACAATAGAAAACCATTGACTAATTAAAATTTGCTAAACAGAGACAAAAATGATCTCTAATCGATCCATCTTTTTCTTCTTACTGCCCGGGCGCTAAGCATGGTAGTTTGTATTCTATTCGTATAGTATATAGTTCACTGATTAAAACATGTGACATAAAAGAGCGAGATTTTTATCATAACTGAATATTTAAGCAAAATAATTCTAGATTTTTGTAAAACCTACAGATACTTGAAATGAAAATTGATTGATTATTTTTTAAATATTATTGTGTAATTATATATATATATATATATATATATATATATATATATATAGAAAGAGAGAGAGAGAGAGAGAGAGAGCGCAATAATCCTTCGGCTATATAAGTCGGTGGTATACGAATTTGCAGAGATTGAAGAAATTGGTCAATTATTAAGGTTAATACTCTAGGACGATTCGAGTGCGGAGGAATCTTGTTTGACATACTGATTTATTGCAATGCGGACCAAGAATCCTAAAAACGATTTAGTACCCTAAATATCACCCTGTCAGCGATAAATCTTTCTTTACCGAATAGGCGAAATTGCAGATTCCTTTAGATCAATGTTACTCCGGTGCAGCCATTGTTACAGTGCGCAAGGATCGTAGACGTTATTAAATTTTCTGTGTGTAAGCGAAAAGAACACAGTCTATTGTCCAATTTGTAAGATAAAAATAACAATTCCTATCAGATCTTTCCTATCAGTTCATACTAAAAACTACAGGCATCTCGCAAAATTCGTCCGTCACGCGCGTGGTGAAGTGCCTAAAAATTGTAGATTTGTTAACAGAAAGAGAGGAACAAACGACTTCTCTATTTGCGGTCAGTCGCTCTGTGCTATCGGAAACACCTGGTCAATTGTGCGAGGTCAGTGTCTCGAGAGGAGGGAATTGTAACGGTGACATATCCGTCTCACTGCAGTACATCCGCAGTGAACCGACGTACATCACAGTTAGGGCTTCCAATCTTGGAATTTTCCTCGCATTATATTGCATGCATGCGAATACATACGGATCAGTGACTGCTTTCTGATCTGACACATCGAAGTAAAGTAGAATTAAATCGAATTTTTTTGTCACTCACCACGATCGAAAGAGTTAGTTGTTCAAAATACCAGAACGTGTTTCTCTCGTAGTACGCAAGGTTTATTCGATTTATTTGGATTTATTGTTACCTATTTTCTTTTTATTCGTATTTTTAAAGAATAAAGAGTGAAACTAAATTTATAAATATATATTTATTCGTCTATTGTTTTATTTATTAATGCATTGCAAATGTGCAAATATTAATTTATATTACAACAATGCATAACAAAAAGACTGGGTAACATTTACATTAATTTAACAGAATTTAATTACGTTTAATAGACATTTAGGCTTTGTTATGGTGTAATAAAACCTACAAACATATATGTTTTACAATCACATTCCCGGCTGTTTAACGCATCCCAACAAATGTTTTCCTTCAAGGTTTCGTTCAATTTATTCGTAATTTAAATTATGAATAAATCGCAACAAACGTTTAGTAGCAAAACTAATTATTTTATTAAGTTAAAAATACAAAACGGTTCACTCGCACATTGTGTCCAGTATAATTGTTATTTTGCTTTCAACATCATACCGTTATACAATTATAAAAATTAATATTAATTTTTATTAAGAGAGTAAAAAATAATACATGTACATTACACCGTTAATAATTATTTATTAGCTCATAAATTTATAAATAGAAAAGATTGTATTTATAACTGCTTACAAAAATTCAATTTTTTTCCAATAAAACAACGGTAAAACACTATCAAGCCGAAACCTTGTACTAAAATACTGCTGATCAAATAGCTTTCTAAAATAATATTGGCACAACATATTACTCTTGCTACTCGAAAGAGATTAATATTCGTTTTCCTAGAATATGTCTAAAATTATCTTCATTCAGGTTCTCGCACTTCGAGCTTCCAAGATCACTCAAGTACAGGAGTTAATGTAATCTGAAAAGCAAATAATATTAACAACTTCATATGCACATCTCATATATGACTATGGATTTATGTTATACATATGAAATATTTCGTGCTCTTGATTATCGTCAGTTATTCATTTTAATTTCTGTTTTATACTATACTATATTCTGTATTATACTATTAATTAAAAAAAATATCGATAGCTTAGCTAAATTGATAGCTATATTTTGTCTAAAAAGTAAAAACTTTTTGCTTTAAAGGGTCAATATTACATTTGCGTTTCTCCATCATTATTCGTATCTGCACGCCCGTTCATTCTCAAACAAATCGAGGTAATATCTCGCGCGATTAGCCGACGGTTTTCAGTAATTCAATTAGGTTCTTATGAGATTCAAGCCGGAGTCATTTGTTATTGCAGAGCAGAAAAGGCGGATCTCTCGGGATAGATTTCCTAAGTGCACAGCCGGTTTGGCGCTACTCTGTCTGGCAAAGTTTCAACCTTTTAAACGGGTTGAGAAAAAAACTTTCCTGCCATATTGCATTAAAGAAGTGACTCCATGATGAATTCATTTTGCCCAGAAATTTATGATTATGAATACCAAAATAATAGGGGAATTTTGTTCGGAAATTGTCTGAGTTTTACCTGGAATGCCTTCCGTGCTATAAGAGAAAATTCAATTCGATTACCCCTTACTATCGTGCGTGCATGTAACATGATCGAAAAATTAAAAAAATTTATTTGCTGAATAAAGATAATATGCAAATAACGATTAATAAAATTAAGTGATTAGAAGTGTATACCTACATAAAATTTTTTTTCTCTTTTAACGTTACTATTCTCTAAACGTGTATACATATAATAAGTATTATATATTTATGCAACACTGAATATCATATGCGTATTAAATTGCCTTAAGCATTATTCCATCAATTGCGTGTACACGTCAATAATGCATCACATAAATTTAGATAGTGATATAGCTAACGCGCTTTCAAGTTGTACAGTTCAGAGTATTTCGCGCAATCGTTGTTCAAATTAGTCCGGCTTGGTTATAATAGGGGTATTCAAATAAGTTAAAGTTTAACGGTTTGACAGGTTATGTCGGGTTAAAGTCGAGTAAAAAGTTAATTAATTAACTTTGGGCGCGCTACAAAATACATAAGTGACTCATTAACCTATCACGTTAATTTTTGGGTTAAAAGTTTAAAAATTAACTTTTTATCCGATTTTAACCCGACATAACCTGTCAAACCGTTAAACTTTAACTTATTTGAATACCCCTATTATATAGTAGTGTTGATGTGATTAGTTACGAAGCAAAAACTTTAACCAATTGCCTTTACGTCGATGATACTAGACGATCGTGATACGTACAATCGCGGCGTGAATTCCTATATCATGCACACAGCGCTTTATCGGTCCGATACTTCTCGCTGACTCGTTTATTTATTTAAGCGCATCGCGCAACCGGGCCGCAATAACTTTGAGGGCGTTTTCATATTTACGCGCATAAATCCTCACTTCCCTTTCCATGGTACGTAACATTTTTGATGCCGTGGGCTTGCACCAGACGCGCTTTATGTACGAGCTCTACGTGACTGCTGCTGCAAAGATTCTCTTCAAAATACAGGATTTCCCGACAGTGTCGGATGTCTTTTCAAGTATGGATATAAGACCAAAACTTAGAAAAGCTAGACATATTTCAATGTCCGGGCCACTAGGCTGGAGTAAACTTAATGTAACATTAAAAATTAAACAGTTTTAAAAATTAATTGATTATATGAGTGACTAATTTTTTATTGACAAACGTGCACATCAATTTTACATACAAATGACGCTCTTTATCACACTAGTGCTTTTCTGTGCGCCATATGTCGGGTGCTCCGAGTCCGAACCTCATTCAAGTTTTAGTATTAAAAGTAACGTTACACGAGCGACAACGGATAGATCCCAAAGTGGAGCAAAAGAATTGAAAGAAACTAAGGATGGATCTGCAAAAGGGGCGAAGAGGGTAAAAGCACACCTTGTGTGCTGCGTGGTTGTCGTGCTACTGTGATTTGTTGCAGTCCTCTGGAGGACGATTGTACTCCATCTTGATGAATAATTCATCAGTCAAGCACACACCGAAACCGTGCAAGTCCCGCGATTGGACTACCCAGTAACGTGTCCCAAAATGTTTCAATAAATCCTCCACTGCCGTCGTTGCCGGCATTACTGGCGTTGCTGCCATTGTTCTCTCTCCAAAACCGTCGGCTGCTCGCGTCTTTAAATCTCGAACAACATTTTATCTTCATTAATTATGGCTTCATGATGCATACATATTTTATATGGTCGCTATGGCGCAAATCCAATAACTTGTCCAAACATTTCCAGTAACGAACGAATAAAGTGTAAATACTGAAATATAATAATCTTTGTTTTTCGATACACTGTACGCTGTACGGCAGATCGATCATAGAACACGAATATGTTTCTTTAAAACTGTATGACTTTCATCCACTCTTTCTATATCAAACTACTGTATATGCAGTTATAAACACGGCAAAAGCTCGGACAAACCCTCGCGTAGTTGTCGTCAGGAAACGCTGACATCCTGTAAATCAATCTCTCCGTTTCTTTTGCGTCTGTCTTCTGCCTCGCGGAAACTCGTTCCTCCACTGTTTGCGGAACTTCATGCGGGAAAACACTCCGAGAGATCCTGTGCGCTTGCTGAGGGACACCCTCGCGCGGTTTCTGCCTCTGCCAGCCTCTCTCGGCACTCTCTTCACCACTTTCGAGAAGATTTGTATCCGCGAATGTGCAAGAGACTCCCATTCTCTGAATTCCGTGATACGTTTTACTTTATGTACGTTGTCCCTGATAAACCGTGTACCGTATAAACTAACTAACTAACGAGTCGATTCCGAGGGATAGATACGTACAAGTACAAAGAGCGGGGATCTCACGCGATTAATCCGCGGCATGCCGTTCTATATCGCGGTATCATCGAAAGGCATTGAAGTCAAAGTACCAGCAAGTACTTGTCGGAGTACCAGCAAGAAATAGCGCGAATACGTGAAATAACTCGCCGATCGCTTTCTCGTTTTCTTCCGCTTAGATCGTCGCAATTACGTCACTTCGGCAAGTTTAGAGGGAAGTTTAAATTATGAATTTCGCGATACACAGGAATTCTAACGTATTTATCGTTTGTCCTCTTACTGAATTGCCGTAAGCAGTCTCACGAGATAATTTGAGTACTAAACTGATAAGATATAAGCGCTAATATCAGTTACAAGCGCTGATATAATGCAGTAACTGTAATGTTTATTTCATTATTTTATTTTATTTTATTTTATTTTATTTTTTTATTTATTTGAGATATTTTATAATACAAAATTTACGTTGTAAAGGATTTGCCATATAAAATTCAATTAATTATCGTGATTTAACTCACTTCAATGAAAGTACATCTTTCGCGCATATGATAAAAATTTTAATTAAATAATGATTACATACAGAAAGAAAGCATTTTATCGATATTTATGATAGAGAACATTCAGTGAAAAAGAAACTCGGTTAAATGTAAATTGTCAATGTATCAAAATAAATATTTTTTGGGTATATTATTACTACATACACAATTAAAGTTATTCGAGAATTGCAGTAAACATAATTTCGTGTGTAAAAATATAATTTAGAAAGGTTTTTTGATATATTTTACATATCATCATGGTATTTCGAACGGAGATATAGGTACAATATGTAATAATGTAATATGTTGATATAAAATTAATTTATTCAAGTGACAAGTTACGCTTTGTCAAACGATATAAATCTTGAACTCAGCATATATATGTCCATGAAACTTTGGGAGATCATCTCTCTTCGCGATGTACGAATATATCCCAGCAGCGAAGGTCTTGGGGCAGTAACACGCTAACCACGTGAGGGAAAGCCGTGCGAAACTCTTACTTTACTTTAATTTACGAGTTCAGAATAGTAGAAACGAACAAGAAAGTTCCTGAGAAGAATACTACATCTCATTAACCCTAAATTACCAAGTCAATGTGAGAAATACGAACTAGACATTCGTTCCATGAGTTACGTCTTCCGAATTTTCTGTAAATCAGTATTTTCAAGAAACGAGTAAAATTTTCGCAAATTTCGCAAAATTGAGTTAACCATAATATGTATACGGTATCGCGAACCGGGTGATTTTGCTTTATATAATTTATAACACCCTGCAATTATTCGTCAATTAAATTTGTTTTACATTTTGGTCCTTCACACTTGAAACACACGTTTCAATCAAAATTAATCGTTCTATTTGTTAGCGATAAAAACAAAAGATTTTTTAATGCAAATCATTTTTGGAAAATTATACCGATAAGCTGGTAAACAATGTTCGGCGGGATCGTATTATTTGAAAAATGCAATTGCGTCAATATCAAATTAACGTTAGCTTTCGCAGTTATGCACCGAAGCACGCATGCGGTTTTATGAATTGCGCGCAATTTGTGTTCTGTTTAATCTGATGGATAGAAAGCATTTTATATTTCCACATTTCCTTAATATATTTCTCTCATGGACCAGAAAATTTCCTTTTGACGACTCGAGGGACGCGCGCGCTTAATGATCCAATAAATGCTTCATTATTCAGATAGCGCGAAAAAAGGCTGTCTTGCGAGTTTCTTCAACCTCTATCAATGTTAAAGAACGTTGATTTATAAGATAGTCATTGAATATTAGTTTCCATTCAAGATTCGTTACTTCTCGAGCGATCAATATTTTCTTGTCGTTGATGCCGAATAGAATCCACGTTCTTGGATTAATCTTTTGTATATGTATGTCGTATTTTCATTGTCACGTATCATTCATTATTGTTTTACATTCTTCACGCGAGAAATGTGTAAAGATACAGTACCATTTAATATAGACGACATATAATGGTAAAAATATAAAAAAATACAAGCGATTTTATAGATCGACACACGTTGCGGCTTATAAGAAGTCTGATGTTTCGTACGGTCGGCTCGCTCCTTCAGTTTCGTTATCGGTACGGTATGTGATACTACACGAAGCGATGGGAGCGGTAATTGTTCCGACGCAACGGATCTCCTTAAGCGAGAGGTGACGTGCGGTGCGCGAGGTTCCCACGTGCAGGCTTCCTGTGTATATTCGGGCGCAGTCAACGACACGTAAAGTCGCGCGTCTAGGGTCAGACCGACGTTCCCTCGAGCGTGGTTCCTTCGACTCGGTTCTCATCGACCGACTAGTATATCCTACGCCGCGCTACGGCTCCGAGAAAACGACCTCGAACATCCGCGTTGAAACTTTAAATCAGGTTTTGGCGTTGCGACGCACACATAAGTTTCGATTGTGTATTGTACAATTGTACAAATGCAATTTTTGTAATTTGTCTTTGATTGCGTCTGGGAGATAGAAGGTAGATAGAAGAAATAAAGATAGAAGAAGATGGACAAAATAAATTTGATAAAAGAAATTTGTAGATATATTTTGTTATGCCCTCGAAATTTTTCGAAAAAAGATTGTAGAACGTAGCAATTATAGTAGCAATTATAAATATAGAAATAATAACAAATACTTAAAAATGCGCATATAATACAATAAGGTTAAAGTGACATTCTATAACTACATTATTGAAATTACAATAAAGCTATCCGAAAGTAAAATAATCTGAAAGAAAAAAGAGAAAAAACAAAAACAAAAAAAGAAATATTATTCTGTTTAAATAATTAAAAAACTTTTTATTTAAGAACAATAAGAAACAAAAAATAAGTAAAGCAGGATTGATTAAGTATACAAATGAATTAAAAATGCAAAAAAATAATTCACAGAAATAATGAAGAGAAAAGTAATAATTACAATAAATTTATTTTTATTGTATTAAATTGTATTAAAAGTGTTATATATATATATATATATATATATATATATTATTGTAATTATATTAAATAAATTTCTTTCTTTCTTTCTTATACAGGCGCAATGCTAAAAAAAATTTTTTTTCGATATCTTTTAAAAATGTGGAGAGACAGAGGCTTTGGTCAATTTTGCTGAATCATAATGTAAGAATAATGCGGTGGAAAACGACTATTATACGATTAGAAAAGATTGTCCCAATTGGCCCGAACTTTTTGCGTTCCGTTCCTATCTATTTTCTCCTATGTCACTAATAGCGTCGTTTCTTCGTTTCTTGTCCTTTTCGGGAATTAGATCACGGCGCATCGCCGAGGCGTGAAAAGGGTAAGTGCTAGAGAACGGACCTAAATTACTCGTGGGACATTCGTGGAAAATTTATACAGCTTTGATTACGTAAGAAATTTATGCAAATTGGAGATAGGAGTCTGATAAAATCCGTGCTCCCTGTTAGAGAAAATAGTGTTATAGACATAGAAGAACTTCATTTATTAAGTCATTTTTCGTATTGTCGATGAGAGCAATGACAAAATACTCGCTGTAAAATGGACTATAATAGTCATGCATAAATGAAGGAAATTTTTTGAAGAATAGAGGAATAGATAATTTGCTAGGAACAATATATATAATCTGTATAACTATTTTACAAGCACCAAGCTTTTGTCATTCCATGAAAATGTAAACATAAATCTGAGGAAAATAAACTTGCTAGAAACTTGTATGAATCGCGAGGCGCGCCGAATGTCTTATTAAAACCATGGAGGACATTGATTAATATCGCTGCCGATATTCGTGTTGCAAACCATAGTAATCACAGTTGCGTACTTCGCGGTAATGAAACAATACGGGAATAATTTCTATTCGAGATGAATTTGCGTGACTAAGTAAGGGACAAAGACAATTTTTGTTGCAACGCGCACGAACGTATGCAAATGCACACATTGCGCCATCATAACGCGGTGGAAAGTTTTCTAATATGGGGGAAATTGAAGTCGTATCTTGGACAATAATAGCTTCGCCGTATAATTCCCGTATCTACATTTCGTAATATTATCACGACAAAATATATGACGTTTATTAGACATTTGAGTAGGATAATTAATATATTCTAAAAATATAATGCATATATATATATATAAACTAACATAATTTAAATATCTTATATATTTTAAATGACATTTGTACATACATTGATATGAAACCGTTTTAAGAGTCAGATTTGTATAATCAAAATGTTGAACACATTTTTTTGCCAAGGCAGCGATTCATAATTATAACATTTTTCCATTGCATTTAAGATTGAAAAGATGAGCAAGATGGAAAATAGTTTCTCATTAATCATCGTGCCGAAGTTAGGTTGATTCGAGTTGAAAGACGTACTCAATGTTGATCTCGGAATGATTTCCGCAGGAGAAACAATGGCGCTGATTTTCTCACGATACCAGCGCAACAGGATGTAGCTTTGAATTTAATTTAAATCGGGAACGTGTGAAGTGCAATCTGTTATTGTTGCGTGTACTCTCCGCCGTCCATCCTCCTCCCTCACCTCAATCGCGAGCAAAGTAACGGTCCATTTACTACTGTAATGCTGCACATGTATAAACTTATGGATTATTGTGAGTTAACGAACGTAATAAAATTTCAAATCGTGTAAGAAATTAATGTCAACGTCTTAGGGTTATAAGGCTACTGCAAATAATAAGCAAATTAAAAGTAGTTTGCTTTACGTCAGGATACGCGAAAATTTTCAAATATTCTCTTGTCATGAATATATATTTTATGTCTGAAGAAAATGACTTTTGCCATCCGGTAATACTTCCGTGGTACTTTCTTAGAAAGTTTCTTGGGAAAGTTTCGCAACTACATCTCGCCCAATTCGCATCGTAATGAGGCTGTCAGACTGGCCATCGCACGGTTAAGTACCAGTCCACGATCACTTGTGAAAAATGTACTACGTACATTTTACCACGTATATTTTAAATTAACCGAAAAATTAGAATTATCGTTATTTTTAATTCAAAAATAGAATTTTAATTAATTTTATTTAACTGCCATTTTTTTTAAAATTTGAAGCAGACTGTGATTTTATAAATTCTCGAATAATATATTATGCTATTGGAAAAAAGTAACAAACAATTTTTTAATTTCAATTTTAATGATGTTTAAAGAAGTCAAATTAGAAAAAACCGTCAAAGGAATAATTACGAAAAATAGCCGTATATTATGATTCGTGTAAATAAAGGTGAATTCTCATAAAGTATATGAATTTTCGAGATTCAAGGCGTTGTATTATCTCGGGCATGCTCCAAGGCAGTGCAATCAATTAAATAGAAATGCCTTTGTTGGAGAGCATTGTTGATAGAAATATAGCCAGGGGATAAACAAATACATAAAATGCTTATGAATATTATGATTGTGTGTCAAAGAAAAGTGTTCCAGCTCTTATAATAAGAAGCCACATGCAATATCTAAATAAACCAAATAACTTATCTTGACATACAGTACACAATTTTTCATGAATATAAAATAGAAATAATGCTCGGATACGTGATAACTTGTTTAATAAAAAATCTCTCAATTTAAGAAATAACATTCCAGAGAGTTCTTGTATTGATTTACAGAATTCAAGAACAAATCCCGATTAATTTTAAAACATCGATCGTAATAACAGTATAAACCTCTTGTTTGAAAATCAATTATTGAAACTGCGCTTGAAATTTGATATAATTTAACGTGTATTGCTCCTAGCGTTGTTATTTGTACGTAAAGTTTAATGCATCAAATAACTTTTTATTTGTCAAATTACTATTATTTCTGTACGTTCTATTTTCTGTATTGTGCGGACTTCCATATTTCGTTAATCAAGTACCGTATAATAATTGGGCTTAATTGAAAAACCGATAATAGGAATAGTTTCTCGTCACACAAAAGGCTCTTAGTACATCAACTATCGCCTAAGTATAGTAACAATGTGGTAATTTCGTTTTCAGCTTGAGCATTAAGCGAATATATAGTGTTCGTCCTATGATCATACGCTTGGGAATTGCAATGTCAGTTTAAGCTACACTTGATATCGTTTTAATATCAAATTTGACAAATTTAAAACAAAAGAGAATTTACTATATTGTATTAAATGATTTAAAGCAAATACGATACAAATATTTCCGAAATATTCCAAATTCTCACTTTAACAATGCAATTTTCTTACGACACCAATTTACCACATTTTGATAATGTGTACTCGATGTATATGACAAGATTTGCTTGTAATGTCTCGCATAGAAAAATTTTTAAAACCATTCGGTAATCGTTTGCGTAAATGGCGACTCTTAGAAATTTTTTCCGATGGCGGAATAATCGAGGATAGAGCAGGTAATGCTCACTTGCGGCATTGTCGATTTTAGCGATAATAGCTAGTCGCGCATAAAAAATTTATATTATTAAAATAAAATGTGCTCGCACAAAGAAAGTATTAGAGTAAATTTTTGGTACAATAATTTTTTATTACTGGAGTTCGAATATCTTTCAATTATGTATAATAAGTGATACCTCTCAAAAAATGAATAATTGAATACATGAAATTAATCAAACGTATTTTAGAAAAATTATTTTCGTCTAAAATATGGTTATATTAATATTAATTATGCATTAATTGTACAAAATTGAAATACATTTAGTGCAAGATAAAATTTTACTTAAGTATTATCAAGTATGTCAAATCTTTTATTATTCGAAATAAATGTTTGAAAAAACTTCAACGTTATTGCGTTTTTAAAGAGCATAGAGATAATTATTTTCCCTATTGTCCGAGCAATTTTAGCAGAATTCTTTAATAATGCAATCAATTGTGCATTTCAATAATTGATTATACATGTAGCGAAATCTATATATAGGAAACTGTAGCGAGTATTATACATATGTTTCTATTTTAGTATATCGAGAAACCATTTTGTCATAGCATGAATTCTCAGAGCAGCAGATATTTTATAAAACAAGGGCGAAGCTATATTTATCAGGATAAATTACTGGTTTACTTAAGAAAAAAAGAAATGTGCTCTGTGAAAAAGAGTATATAACTTCACTAAAAATATATTTATCAAATCATCATGTAGTATAATACAAATAGATAAATATGTTTATGTTAAAGCAAGTTTGATGCATATTTTGCTCAGACATGCATTCACGCCAAAGCAAATATATAACATGTATGTCATAATTATGTGTACAGTCTGTTCTCGGTAAATAGAATTTTATTTACATATAATTGAATCACATAATTAACAAGATATTTGAGCTTATATTTCATTTATAAATTTTTGATGTATTTAAAACTAAACGTATTTGCATTAATTAATTGTTGAAATTAATTGTTTTAACGTATAGTATATGTTTCTCTTATTCGCTTTGTAACACATAAGATTTATCATTGATTGGACAACAATAAAAAGTTTTAAACGTCAGTAACAGTAGATGGATATGTGGCTTCACAACGTTTTATAACGGTACTGAAACTAACTGCCAATGAATTTGATCTCGTATAAAGTGCAGAGTCAAGCCCCCGACATGCCTGCTCTTTAATATGAATCCCCGATATCGATGCAGCAGTGATGTATTTCGTTTAGAAAATTCGCAATTGCTTTGATCGAAACGTGCGAATACTCCTAGCACTCCATTTATATGAAAAAACTTTCTGGAGAAAAAAATTTGAAATAACATCCGAGATCAGGAATAAACTTAACGGATCATACCGCGTTTTTAACGCGCGCGTTGAATATTTGTATGTGCGTGTGTGTGTGTACACATACATTTAAATTAGTATTTAGTTGTCAAGAAGATTAAACAATTTCATTATCTTTGAAAATTGTTTTTATGATGAAATCATAATGGTTGGTGAATTAAGAAGTACTCTTAAAAAGTTGATTATTGATTGATACTTTCTTAAATTAGATTGTTTTCTTTTTACAAGATACTTTAGTAGCTTGACTCTTCCGATTTTTTTACTTAGTCATATTATTATATATTTTTTAATAATGTTATTGAATCGTTAAATATATAAAACACTTAACATTTTTAGAGATAATATTGGAATATATTATAATTACTAGTTTACATGTAATATTTGTTAAATATTATCGCAGCTAAATTTATTTAAAAATTTGATCAGTGAAACAATTCAAAAATTTATATTTTATATGTACTTTTATATCTCTAATATATTAAATGTTATAAATATTGATATTTATATTGTCCATTTTTATATAATTCTTTTCAAAGGAATTTTTTATACATGTATATCGAACGTTTTAATTAACAATATCATAATGATATCGGATTTTGAAATCATGAAATTATCTCTCAGCATTATTCATGTTTCATCACATTTACACTAAAATTTGAAAATATTCTTGACAAATATTTTCTGAATTATTTTAAAAAAGATTACAATTTCATAAAGAAATTATCACTCCGATACGACATTTTTTATATATAGTAATATATATATGTATAATTGTAATAAATTAGTTATACATTTAATATAAAAAGATATATTATACTGATAGTCTCCAGTGCTTCTGAAATTAAAATATTTCACTGAAGCATAGCCACGAGAGACATCTCAATTTACAACCTATCTGAGATCATCCCGTTTATATGAAATATTCCATCGACACATTTGCCGAGTAAAGGGAATGGAAACATAGGCAACGAGCGTACGCAAATTAGTGGAACATATCGATCGTTCATTTATGCGGTTTCAGAGCGGTCTACTGGGCGACATTTCGAGGAATAAGAGACGTTCTTCGTTTCTTCCTCTAGCTGTTTGTTCTTTTCAAATACTATCCCTTCTCTCTCTCTCTCTCTCTCTTTATCTATATCTATCTCTGGGTCCGCGACCTCCACCTATTTTCGTATAGCAAGAAATTGGCATGCCGCCACGGTCGCTGTGCCGCCCGATCGTTCGACAAAACCACCGTGGCTGTCATCCACCGCCGATTACGTCGATTACATCATGTGTCTCTCATCCCGCCGTCATGAAAATACATTCTTGTCGCGCGCGATTTCGCGAGAGATTTTCGCGGAAGACCGTGAGCGTTTCTATTTGTACGATCGCGAAGCCTTCGAGACCGACGACGCCGGATTTTCGCTCGCCACCGAATTCGCATAGATCGTAAACTACTTTTTCGTAAGAACGGTTTCGACTGCCGAGAATCGATCCTCTCACCTGCCCATCTCTCCTGGTTCCAAGTCGGCATAAACGCTGGAAATTCGAGGAGATTTACTTGGGCTCTACTCCGAAAAGTTAGCTTTATGCGCATGTTCTGAGCGACTGTGGTTCATGCTGGATAATTTCAGTGTAAGCTAAGTGCACATGTTATGTCTAAACTATTATACAATATTAAACAATATCAAACACAGTATAATTATTTAATTAATTATAATAATGTCAAACAATATTAGACAGTTATTACGATTTTTATGCACAGATTATTTAGCCATGCTATGAAAATATTATTATTCTCATAATTATTATCTTTTTTCGTATTCTGAAATTATGGCAAATATTTTCTTGTTTTGAAATATATATTTGTACAATATACAAATTATATTTGTAGAATAAAATCGCATAATTCTCTCATGTCGCAAAATTAAAAGACAAACATTTCAGCTTTTTGGTACAGAAATAAAAATCTGATAACCTGTTACAAATAACAGATAATATTATTTGAAAATTTATGTACATAATTTTGACATAAATATATATATGTTTCTGTTTCTTGCAAATTTAATGATTGTTAATAGCAGCGAACAACACATAAAGTGAACTACATATATTTAATTAATACTTCATTTACATTATAGAAGTAAGCAAAATGCACGCTTATTCCTGTAAAATTCGACTATATTTATCCCAATATTACTCACGTTCATAAGCTTTTTATGTAATCCGCATAATCCTTAGCCTTATCCATATTGAAATATAGTTTATATTTGTGACAATGATAACCTTAATATTATCGTAACGATTGTGGAAAGTCTACACATTCAAAATTGAGTTTTCTAATTATTTCTAAAGCAATTATATTATCCCAAGGCAAGTTTTTAAAAAACATCTTTAACGCACATTTTATTCTCATAATTTTTCATAGATTTTACACATTATTGCGTCTGTTAGATGAGAAAAATCCTTTTTACCTTAGTTATATGTCATCCGGATTAAATAAAATGTTAACGCGTTTTTCATTTGCAAATGGAATTAATATTGAACGAAATAACCCATGGTGGAAGTAATAAGGTGTGCTTATGCGCACGTTTCTTGCAATATCCAATCACAAAACATGACAGAAGTCCGCCATGTTTTTTTAATTTTGGTAGGATATTCAAACGGAAACACACCGACACAAGAATCTGTTAGTATGAGTTCAAAATGGACAATTTTTGTCACGATGCGCAGAACAGACGAAAATGTGTCCGCAATACGAGCACACCTTATTACTTCCACCATGAGATAACCATTAACCATTACGTGGCATTTGCGGTAAACGAAAGCTTTGGTATATATTAGCAATCTGCAAATGTAATTAGCAATACTTACATCCCAACAATTTTCCGAATATTTTAATTCTTGCACAACATTTTGTGCATGTTCTTTACCGAATTAGTTTAATTTTTATTCACTTTTTCCAGTAAATAAAAGCCATTACGACATACAAGATTTTTTCAATAAAGATGTTTTCAATTTTCCGTAAAAGGCAATAAAAAACCGTATGTATGCAACTATTTTTCCTACTATTATAGATTATTTTTCCTGAACAAATTTCATTCGAAACAATTTTCGTTCTTGCAATCGCCGATGTTATCTGTGTCGATCATGTAAGTTTGCGCACGGCAGGTCTGATATGTAATTCATGTAGTACGAGTATTTCGACGAAACTGAGTTTCGAATTTCAATCTTTTTCTACGCTTTTTATAACATATAGTGTAGGTCAGCCACCGTATACTTAATGCTAGAGGGCCTCTAAATACGAGGGGCGCAAACTGATTGACTTGAAATTGCTGCACAAAAGAATAAAGCATGCAACATGGCGATCAATATAGTTATATTAAAATTAGAAATGTTAAAATTAGAGAATAAATTTAGATTACGGAATGTAAGATTAGAAGATAGATATAGGATAGATATATACTTTTTAAAAAGTTTAAAACTCTAATGAATAACGAAGACAGAATATGTTTGTATCGATTTGTGTCGCTTGCTGAAAAAAATAAGATATGTATATATGTAAGATATAAATATTAAAGACAAAAAAAATTGACAAAATATAAATATATATAAATATATATATTTATTACAAAATAAAATATTACAAACATTAGAAAATGTTTATATTGCACCTTTTCAGGAGATTATTTTCTAACAATAAATCAGATGATTTATAATTCACTGCTTGACCATTTAATTTGTTCGTGGTATTCTTGATTTTTCGTTCAGACTTTCTATGTCCCTATTAATATAAAATAATCATATTATTTAAAAATATTTTCAAAAATACATAAATAGATATTAAACAAGTTCAAATCATGTTAGACAAAATCTAATACAAACAAAAATTTACCTCTTCCTTTTTTCTCAATCTTTTTCGTCGTATCGTTTTCAATTTATATAGCAAAAAATATATTTTTCTTGTAAACTTGCGGTTATGCCTGTCATATTGTCATCTTTTTATAGGCTGACATTATGCAAGTATGAAAAAAATAAAGCATGCAATTCACGCGAGTCAATCAGCACTTAGTTAGATCAACTATTGCGCCCTTCGTATCTAGAGGCCTTTTACTTAATGCTCATGTATGTCTTCAGTGTATTCATTAATGATTTTTTCATTGGCAGTAGAAGGCAGTGTTGCCCCGCTGTACCACGATTTCAAACTCGTTGCCACGAATAGCGAAATCGCGTGAGGATTATCATAAGCTTAATTCGCGCGTGTAACGTTATCTATGTCGTCAATAATGTCCATAAGAGTGTTCATAAATGTAACGCATACTAGAAAATTGTTTTTTTTTCTTTATCACGAAAGCAGCAAATTGCGATAGTCTATAAATAATTATCATAATACGTATTATATATTTGTATAAATATAAATATATAAATAATGCATTATAATCTTCTGGCCTAAATAAATAATATATAATTAAATAAATATTCTGGATGTATCACACACATTTTGCTATAAAGTATTTGAATTTAGATTTATAATATCGAATTTTCTTTAACAAAAATTTAAAGTTTATAGTTTCTAAATACAGATTTATGCGATATTCTAAACATTTAAACTAAGAAGATTTTGTAATTAGTAAAACTATTTAAACGTGACAAATAAGAGAAATGGCAAAGAGAAATTAATTTTTTGCATTTTGTGGCTATACTAGATGTTCTTTATGTTTTTAACTTTTAAATAACGCGTTGATTAGACAATTTTCTCTTTTAGTTGCAATTAATGTAATCCGAACCATAGTTTCTATCGTCATCTTTTAATGGCTAAATATTAATCTTTAAATGTTTTTAAATGTTTTAAACTGCATTAAATTAAATACTGTTACCTAACATATCAACCGTATGTAATATTTGCCAATATAAATAATTAATATCGGTATTATAATTATATGCATCACATTAAGTTTTATTTGTAATATTTGTATTTTAACTGATGTTGGGACATAGATACTCTGTTTTTCTTACTACATATGAGATTTGATGAGATCCTGTAATGTTAAAATATATATTTATTTTTCATATAAAATGTGATAGCCTTCACAATATTAATTATTTATATGATGCATAAATGTATCAATTACATTATATATATTGAAACGTTTATTGTCCTATATGAAATATTCTACTCAATAGAACTTGTTTTGTCTCGCACGGCATAATTAATTTGATTAATTTATGCATAAGCTTACCATTAATAATATTAATTAGTTGTTAATATTATAATATTGAATATTATCAAACTTCAAAATTATTTTGATTTTCTAAGATATTGTGTAAACTGACATACATATATTGAGAGAAACAAGACCGTCATGATATGCAATCAATTTTAAAGAAAATGCAATTTATGGTCCGAGCTGGATCTTGGTATAGCCTAATAATATTTCTGTGTATTAAATATTATACATTATTCTTTCTTATGACGATTCTTTATCAGTTTATCAGAGCTTAAGAGCATTTTCTTAAATCTCGATTATAGTTTATTATACCGCGAACGCAGGTGTTCGAGCAAATAATCATATAGTTGCAGCAATCACGGACGTACGACTTCATCCGTTTTCCTTCTGCCGCTGACAGGATATAGATCTCTTTCCCCGCCCTGCTCAACTTCTCGAAGCAATGAGCACTCAGTATTCCAACTTCGCGAATGCACACGGACGATCGACCGACCGGCCGCGGCCAAGCGAATGATTTGGGCGCGGGCCAACCTGCGTGACGCCGCATCTGCATATCGTAAACACGAAAATAGGATAGCCCCGCTAATTTGTACCTATCTGCTTAGTGCTCGAAGCATCGCGATCCACGCAACGCTTTCCTAATCGGAAACAGAATGATATTTCCCGTGACATTTGTCGTAATTGAGGTTGAAATGAGTGATTTACAATATTCAGATTCAAAATGGACGAGTAAATAATACTGAATAATTCTGACAAGATTTGAGAGAGGCATTGAGAACCTCTTGAAACTAAACTTTAGACGTGAATCAGAAAGATTAGATGTATATATATTTTTTGTATACATTTAAAATAAATTGTTCGTTAGAAAGTAACGTATCAAATGCTCTTATCATCTATGATCTTAAAACATTAGTGCGACGAAAATAACTAAGTTCTACTATTTTAAATTATGAAAAAATCTGTTCCATTTTGAACAGACATATATTTCTCAATATCTGATTTTTTTTAAAATAGTCTGCAAATAAATCTTACTGCATAAACGAGCATTTACATAAACAGTTTAAGAATGACGAATAATTATTAGAGAAAAGTATTTATACATTTACTTATTAAGCTATAAATATGTTAAGATTAATATTAATTATAACAATAAATATTACTATTAATAATAAATAAGAAAGTTACTCATTAATGTAATGCTATCTCATACATGCAAACCCCTAGAATTCCCACATTTTGCACAATTACAAAAATATTCGGCCGTTATTTTTTTTGCAAACCTGAATATATAAATTCTCTTTGTTTGTGAATATATAAATTCTGTTGGTTTATAATTAATATAACAAATATAACAATTGCGTAGTATTTTTTCTGCACCTATAGTGTTTCTATAAAGTAGGTAATAGTTCAAAAAGGAAGAGATATCCATTTCTGATATTGATTTTGAGATCGACGAAAGGACATCTCATTTTGCGGCATTTCGCTGTATACACTAAGAATGATCCGAACGCCGTAGTAATATATATAATTCTCATAATACATTGCCCGACTTGGAGGAAAACGTTTTTCCTACAACATGACCACTGCTCATATATCTCAGTTTTATAGCTTTAACGTCACATTATAATATCGCGCGCACACACACACGATGGGCAAAATCCGACCAGCAACCTCCCCGTGGTGTCCATCGGGTAATGCTAATATTGGCGGTGATTGAATGCTCAAAAATGCATTAGGTAACTTTGATAAGCCATAACTCGGCAAAAAAAATCGTACGGACTTATTTTTTTTTTAATTTGCAGGGAAAAGTCTATATTTTACGATGGTTGCTATGATAGTTACGAAAAAAATTCATTCTACTCCGTAGAATGTGTCAAAGTATGCAATTTTTCGGAGAAAAAACACGTCCTTACTTTTGGAAGAACGGCGGAAGGGGGGAAAGGCTAAATTTAAAATCGAACAATGGTTCCTTAAAGTACAGACTTCACCCTTTAAAATGAAAAAAAAAACTTTCAGATATGACAATTTTTCGCGGAATTGTGCTTATTTGAAGTTGGGCAAATTTTTGACGAAAATTTTTGTTGCGATAATTTTGTTGCCCAGTGTAGATGTTGCCCAGTGTATGACGAAAAAGTCAGTTAAAGTCTGTATACTTTTTAAAATTAATTCACTATATACCGCGTTTACTAAATTATTCAAGTTATTTAATTATTCAAGTTATTTAATCACTCAAAATGCAATATACTGATAACAAAGAGACGCAACTGGTTTAATAAAATATTTGCGGTTAGCCTTGGCGTTCGAAATATCGATTGCGAAAGCAGAAACAATTCAGAGAAAAGTTGAACTATTTTGTTTAAATTATTATAAAATTCGTAGGTCCCAGTAATTGATCAAATAAATCGTTTTAATACGTATTTTTAGAAATTAATTTAGTTTGAATCGAGGAAAATAAAGCAGATAATATTAACTCGATCTCACAAGATATAATAGAATACAATATTGCGCTTTACGACAATATTTTGCAAATATTTTCTTAATTATTAATAAAAAGATTAAAATGATTTAATGTCAGGCAAAGTAATTTATAACACACAACTACGTATTTTATTCTTTTAAAGATATTATTTAGTTTATTTAGCAATTTAATTAATTAAGAACATTTATGTACTTTTTGATATAATTAATCAGGTCTCTCTCTCTCTCTCACACCCAGTAAAAAATTCATTATTGCGCTACGATAATAAAACACAGGACGTATGTATTTGAATAATAGCCGCGATATAGTCATATGAGAATAAATAGGTTACCAACAGAACAACGTACCAATTAAATTTCCAAGAAATTCATTAAAACGTTAACGATGGACAGATGTATATGTAAGCAAATTATTGCGCAAAAGACCACAGCGCTCTAACTTATTTAGGACTTAACGCAATACGCGCCTTCCCAGTGCGCGCATATGTCATTTTCTCTGGATGTTCGCATGCAATGGAATTCACACCCTACAAATTGGTTTTGCATGTATAGCATCTGACTATTGCGGCCGGATTTAACGTTTCAAAGCTTTTAGGCAAAAGTTTTGTCTTGTTGCTTTTAATAAAACTCACTTTCAATCGATCGCGTTATTTCGCAGCATATTTGACACTGCAGAAGCATCGATATATTGCACCTTC
Organism: Temnothorax americanus; assembly: GCF_048541705.1. NCBI lineage: Eukaryota > Metazoa > Arthropoda > Insecta > Hymenoptera > Formicidae > Temnothorax > Temnothorax americanus. Next base: position 2,485,964 of record NW_027509751.1, read on the forward strand.
TAGAACTTTATTCGATTTATCTGAAATATTAATGCATCTCGCCATTCCAGTTTTCCGACTCCAAAAACTCTGCAGCCACCAACGAATTGATATAATCTCGACTTGGCAACAACTTCTCGGATATCGCGGGGCACCATTTGGAATCGGAAGAACTGCAACTGGATGGAAAGATATATAGCAATGACAAAACGCTGGCTTAGATTTCCAGGACATTAGATATGCATGAGTTAAACAGACCTAAGAAACTACCAAAGCATTCCTCCGATCTCTTTATACATTCAAAGGCCAAGTTTTCATGTGAATCAGTGAGCCATATATGAAGGTATATTCTTTGTACATTTTTTTTAACAGTATATTTTTTCCTTGTTTCACGTGTCTATATACATGTCTGCAAAATACATAATGAATCACGCGCGAAAAAAGCCCTTTAGTGACACCACAATATTCGTGAGCGTCACATGCAAAAGATTCATAATATAATGTCGTGGATGAGGGAAGATCGAACGTCTATTCGAGTCACGTGTTCTACACGTGCATGATTTTCTCTGTAATATCATATTCCGGTCAGTTCTAACAGTCTCTCCCTGTGAAACAACCGATAGAACTTGAGATTACTATATTCCTGGTATACTACATTCCAGGATTAGATAAACTACATTCTCGTGATCGTCAAGACCCCGATAATAATTCTACGAAATTGGAAATAAATGACATAAGGCAGAAATTAGTTGTAAGTCTAGAATCACCAACCAAATGTTATAACGTAACGGGATTTACAACGTGAGCAATTAGCAATCATTTGCTTAAAATGCAGCTTTAAATATTTTCAAGTTGATATATTATATAAATTTTCAACACATTTAAACAATCTTTATGAATTCGAGAAATAATGATTTGCTATTATTTCAGATATAAAAAGATTTATACTGATGTTTGAAACATATAAGCATAGTTTGCATTTTTATTTCGAATTTCATTAATTTAAAGACTATCAAATATATTTTGAACAAATCCTCGTTACCAAAAAATATTTTACAATTTTGAAATGTGCAAAATTCGGAAAGAATATTAATCTTCGTGATAAATTCTCTAATATATAGAGAAGCAGCATATAGCACAGCTGAAATGTTGCATTAGTAAATTGCATTACGTATTGAAAAAATTTTTCGTAAAACATATCTCATCCAATTTGTATTCGAAACACACCTCTTTCACTATATCATTTTTATGAATACGATGATTGATGTATGGTTTTTGTCTTGCATGCTATTCCAAGACTGCGGCGTTACCGTATAATTTCCGGCGCGTACATCCTTTTACTCTGCGTCACAGCGACTGGATCTCGACAGAGTTGTTATAGGATCAAAGAGATTTTCAACATGAAATATATTTTTATGTGAAAGGCATCATATACTTTACGACGCAGTAATTTATCCTACAGTAAATTTTTATACTTATAAAAATTTACTGTAAGACAGTAAATTTTTTTATTATAATTATGAAAAATTTCAAAAAAATAGAAACTTTAAATATATCTTAGAGAGCTCCTATACATTTACAATGTTTTAAAATACTTCATGAACTCGTGAAGATTGAATTATTGCAATTATTTCAAATCTTTTTTTATACCATTTTAAATAAAATTTGCATAAATGTACATTTTACATTTTTATCTTGAATTTCATTAATTTAAAAGTTTTAAATTTAAAAATGTGAACGGTAACCAGTTTTGCACTAAAAAAGAATTCAATTTATATATGTAGGTCATCTCGTCGTCTCTCTTGATATATTCCATCCCAAAATTCTCGTTCTCGAAAAAAGGCGATAATAGATGCAGATCTTTTAAACGCTCACATAAACGTCACTAGATACATCTCCATATCAGTTTTATATCATTCCATAAAACAGATGCTTGCCGAATACGAGACGGCAAACGTTGGGCGTGAAACTTAGTATACAGGGATATACTAAAACAAGGACACACTAGCTGGCCAGAGATTCGGAAACCCGAATATCATTCTGCTCTTTAATGCCGGTTCATCGGCGGTAAGTGGTGAAGCAATATCTGCCGGTTGACTCTGAAATAAAGCGACGTTTCTGCCCCATTCCGGCAAATGGCATTTGGCTTCTGCTACCACGTTGTTCTCACGGGTAAACTAGTCGTCGCGTATCCACCCTTCCGCTTGTTCTCTCGCATAGTATAACTTGTGCACCGTTACGGCTTCACGCATCATATGCACAGCCGATCTGCGGAAGAAATTTGATATATATCGCGGCGGCGCTGCGGGTCTGGCACAGAACTCTCTTGTGCATCTTTTGTATCTTTTTCGACCGCCATCCTTTCTCCATCGCGAGGTATAACGTTACGCCGAGATGATGATTTTCCTCTTTCGCAGTAATGAATCTCTGGCCAGAGTGTCCTTGTTTTAGTGTATACTAAGTTTCACGCCCAACGTTTGCCGTCTCGTATTCGGCAAGCATCTATTCGTTTTATGCAATGACATAAAACTGATATGGAGATGTATTTAATGATGTTTATCTGAGCGTTTAAAAGATCTGCATCTATTATTGCCTTTTTTTGAGAACGGGTATTTCGGAATGGAATAATATATCAAAAGAGACGACGAGATGACTGATCTGCCCAGTCATTTGGGCTTATAACGAACTCATGAATCCGATTTCAATAAACTAACACTCATATGCACATTTACACATCATATACACACATTTTTATGTGTGATAGTAATAACGATAAATATTCAAGAAAGTCAAGTGAAAGCAAAATACAACTTTACTTAAGAATAATGAGAAGAGTATAAGAATATAAGAACAAGATGCATATCCGTATTCGATATAAATGGAGCATGAAAGTGAAGGCTAAAGCTCATTTTTTATTTATAATTTTTAGACAAATTTAAACAAATTTTTGTTTTAATTATTTCTCCAGTTTTAAGCGTTCGACATATTTGACTTGACACCTTTAATTTTCATGGTTGTCTAATTTTGGGGTCAAACTCTTTTAACGAAAAGATTTTTAATAGATAATGCATTAATAAATAGCGCAAACAGTTCAGCTACTTTTAGAAAAAAAAATCGAATTAATTTTTAAAATATCCTATATGTATACATATAATATCTACATATACCACAGCAGATCAATAAAAAATTTTTGGATTAAATTGGATTAAATGATAAATTATAAAAGAAACTGCAACTAAAATTAGAGAAAAGACCATTTACGGTCCAAGCTGGATCTTGGTGGTTTAATAATGTTTCTGTAAATTTTGTATATTTTTTTCTAAACTCAGTAAACTGCGCGCCAATATTTTGTCGGTTTTTAAAATACAGCTCTTTGTTTGAACAGTAAATTTACTTTAAATCGATAATCAATTTAACTTTTAATAAATAAAGAAAACAGATTAACTTTTAATGCTAATAATCATCTTTATTAAATCACCGTAAAGAATTCATTGCGAAGAATTTACTCCAGTCAAAGTTTGAACCTGGACCTCCCTACATTCTGTGACTGGCATTTTTACCAAATCGATCACTGAAACAAAAGAAAATGCGTTTTCAGAGCTAACTTTAATTTCGTACGTTTTACGATTGAATTAACAATTCTGATTGTATATTCGTCGTTTTGTTTATGATAGTTTTATGTTCATTCTGGATAATATTACAATCGAAATTAAATGGCTATTAACATGCAACATACATTATGTAGTTCCAAATAAAGTTTTACTCCATGAAGCACAACGGGATATATTTTGTTATTATGACTTTTGTAGATTTTTAATTCTTATTTTGTGCTGCACATTTTCTGTTTAGTTTAAATTCTAGAATAAAATTTGGAATGAAGCAATAATTTCGCAAAGTTAGCAGCTAATTATTTATTAAAGTTGGCAATTACTAACTAAAGTTAAGCCGCGAAAAACTTTAATAGTTGCCTCGTATTAATATTAAATTGCGCAAATCGATTATTGATAAATTTCACGAAACTTATGATTTAACGAAATCGACTCGGAAAGTTTGAGTAATAATTAACATTTGCAACTAACTTTCCACTTGCAATCTTCACTGCACTGTGTTAAAATTTCTTGGTCTGACCGCATTATCATACATTTCAATTTTATTCATTTTCAATCATAATACTCGTGTTAAATTGTATTCAATATCTCGAATTGTTTGAAAAAGTTTTCTTTAAAAAATTACGAGCAAACATTTTGCCATTCTATTCGTATAGTAAAGCATAAAAAATATTTTTTTGAATGCATTAAAAGTGGTATTTATGCTGATGACAGTTTTAGAAAATACATTTTATGTGAAATATACTTATTGCGCAATATATTTGCAACAAAAATAGAAATTAAAATAAAATGTGAAATTGTTTTTAAGCAAAATTTGAAAAATTTGCCTACAAAACTACATTCATATATTGCACAAAAAAACATATTTTACAAAAAACTTTTTTTAATTGTTATCGAATAATATTGTGAAATAAACCAATAATAAGTCAATTTAAAAGTCCATTATTAAGCTGACTCCATAACTCTTTGTCGAATAATTTTTTTGTTATAAAACACACTTTAATTTATTTTACAGATTATTTCAATTCAAAGGTAAACTTTTTAAGTTGTTTATTACACAATATAAGCATAAAAAATAAAACAAATCGATATCTATTAATCATTTTCTGCGTTGATAGCCGCATACAGTGCATACGCAAAAAAAAAACATTGCAAATATCCCCGCCACCGCGTTTTATATTGGCAAATGTGATTTATTATATATATGGATCTAAGCGTGTACCTGCCAGCTCAATCTGACAGCCTAACCGTTTTAATCTGAAATTTCGGCAAACAACTCGTGACAGTTTTCGCGCGTCGTATCGTATTTTTATTACATCATTATTAAACAACGGATTATATTATTTGACCCAGATGCTTTTAAGATAAGATATGAAGTTGGAAGTTACGAGGGATCCTTATTCGCAAACAAATGCAACGACTTATCTTAATATTTTAACAGTAATACAGACAGCGCGAGAATGTGACAGAAAATGCAAAGATAGTTCTGTGAATAAAAAAAAAAGGAAAAAGGAGCAGGATAAAAAAATATCAGCTTCCGCGACAGCCAAGTCTAAGAAAGTAGCATCACCGCGATAATACGATACACAAATAAATACATAAAAATTGTAGATTTATAACTATAAGTAAAATTATTTAGAATAATAAGAAAAAACAAGAAGCGATAAATTATTTATATACAAGAAAATAAATAATTTTTCATTACAATAAGTGTAAAGAAACATCGTTTACGTTAATTGCGTGCAATGTTATTACGTAACATGTAGCTTATATGCTGGAATGCAAGTAATATACTTACGCGTAGAAATAATATTGTTAAAATGTAATTAACGATGATTAGCATCGTGATATTTATTGAGAATACACAGCGTGGCGCTGCACAGTAATTCACTAATACATTAAATTTGCCTCGAGTTGTGAACAATGAGAAAATAACAGCCGGAGGGGATCTCGCATCTCATCCCTTGTTACACCTTGAGCATAATGTAGAAGAGCAAGTCGTCAAGTTGTTTATGGGTCACGATGTAACACTGCAAACACCGTTCTAATATCACAGACGTATATTTCGCATACAATCTTATAGATCGTATTACACATTAAATAGTTCGTTTTACATTAGATTTACAATCAAAATATGATAACAGAACCAATACGTTAGATTAATGATTTCACGTAAGCCTACTCAAGCATCGCTTTTTTCTCCGCTTCTTTCTTTAATTTATTTTTTAACGCTACTTTTCTACTATGTTTTGCAGTACCTACTGCATTTCCCGCGGGATTTCGCAGATCGTATCGCTAGGAAGCGTTACGAATTCGCGAGTTTGATCTTTTCCTGATAATAGCATTTTTGATGAACACGGACAATGCACAGTCAAGAGAGCACTTCTATGAATATGAGAAACTCGATTGTACCGCATTATTCTTGCGGTATTTGTGCTTAATTGAAAATAGCTATATATATAACATAGAAATTCCTTTTGTTGGCAATCATTTGGTTAAATTAGGGTAAACTCGGGTAAGATGGCCATACAAGAAAGATGGCCAACCTATATTCTTTCAGTCTATAGCTCGTTATGAAACATCGAATGAACATGGGTTGGGCGTCTTTCCTGTATGGCCATCTTACCCGAGTTTACTCTATTCTTTTCTTTCTTTCCATTTTAATTTTTAAAAAAGTGAGAAGAATGGAAAAATATGAGCGAAAAAGATTTTTCTTTTATTTGATTAGAAATATAATTTCGCTGCAAAATCTTGAAATATGTCGGATAAATACGGTTTTAATGTCGAATATTTGAAAAAATATACCATTATTTTTACTACTACTATAGAATTCAAAAAGACTCATCAATTTTTAATTTGCGTATATTTTATAACAAAAGGTATATATTTTATATTATCTAAAAATGGATTTGACAATTATCATAACTTGAGATAAATGTTAATTAAAAGCCTTATTTTTAATTTCATTTCTAGAAACAATCGTATTTTTACTTTTATCTCTGAAAAGTGGATTTTTCTCACATATAATATGTGTAATAATTAAATATATCCTTACAAAGACAAGTACAGACCAAAGTGTCTTCTTGATAAAAGATAAGTGTCTGGGATTAAAAGAACGGATGGCAATTAGCGTGAGATAATTTCTACATATTCAACGAGGATGCTCTCTTCACAATCTGCATTCTCATTTTTCTATTCTCTTTGTTATTCTCTAACGCCGCTGCATGCGGAGATGGAAGTATAAAAGCCGTGCTACTTTTCTTCATAACAATACAAGCAACAAACACGATCAATAATGATATTTAACTTATTTGATCGTAAACAAGTAGTAGCTTAGAACGTGGTGACGCGTTCCATTTTAACATTTTAAATTATTGTATCATTGAATCATTGATGACAGGTAATTTTTGATATTCCTAAACAGCTATTGTTCCAAATGCATTATTACAATATACGTCCAATTTACTATAATTCGATATAGTTCAGTTCCTTCAATAATAAGAGCAATTGATATTATTTAGTTTGTAATATCAAAACTTATCTCTCTGCGAGGCTTTATTTTCTCATAGGAGAGAATGGTCGTATTCAGTTTTAATATATAATTTGCGAGATGCGAAACAGGACTGAATATCATTTATTATTCATTGAGTTTCTATATTACACGACCATTGTCTGAATTTTGTAATAAGGCAGTGGGAAAATTTTTTAATGGAATACGAGAACATTTTCAAGGAAGAATTTTGTTCTATATTATTCTATTCCCCGAGAAACTATCAATATTAGTTCCAAACTTTAACTATTTTCATGATTTATCCGACATGCATGTGAGAGCGAAAGTTATAATCTATAGTCGAATATTTCGCCCGGTGCTAATCATGCAACGGCAAACTTGTGTATATCTACATATATATAAATATATATACATACATACATACATACATACACATACACACAATATTTTATAAATAACTGTAGTAACGAGGAACACGATGCGCAACCAATGATATATGTATACATTGGAATAACTACCGTACAATTGCCAATCTAGAAAAAAAATTTGGTTAGCAGAGCATACATTTTTTGGTGTAGAAACGTATCCGAGCTGTTGCGAAACACGTAGGTCATGAAGCTTAATCAAATTTAATTGTCTGCTTCCTATGCGGACATACGTTAACACTGACGAGGAATACACACGATGCACTAAGCTCCCGTTATAAATCTGCCGCTTCTCATGAAAGGAGCCGACTTCAACATTGGAACAGTTGAAATGTTTAAATCACCGTACATAATCAGTGACAAAACTTTATTTTTTTTTATTTAAATAACGCGTTTTGTGCGTTTGTTTAAAAGAAAATTTGTTTTAGCCTTTGTTTCCTTAAGATAGCAATTTTGCTCTTTTAAATGCCGATTGTCGCGCGGCTTTTAAAATAGCTGTTTGCGCGCAAATTATTAATTAGCCAATTCAGACGAACTTTTCGAACAATGCCAAATTCGCTATTCATTATCGCAGAAAGATGCATCAATGCGCGGAAGTAATTAAACCGTAACGATTTTATGTGTAAATGCTATTATATCTGTCATACACTTCTTCCATTTTCATCAATGTGAAACAATAATAACCTGAAATTATTTTAATGTATAATGTTCTGTCTCATTCATGAATTTGCTAACCGTTAATCATTCCGCAGAAAACAAACTATAAAACTAAAAAGTTATAACTCGAAAAAGTTACTGATCGACAGAGTTTGAACGTTTTTTCATTATATCGCGCTATCGATCGCAATTGCTATTCTCGCTGCGTTAAATCTTCTATTTATCTAATTATAAGTGAGTGAGAAACCCGTATTTACTAGCTTACTACTTCGGAAAAGCAAAAGCCTATAATATCTCGATGACGGTCTTCGTATTTGCTTGACGTTGTCGAGTGGCACTTAACCGACAAGTTAGAGTGGAAAAGTTCCTTGCGTCGTGAACGTTCCGAGTTACCAGATCGAAGGGTTATTGCAGATTTTAGACCTAACGTCCTAGCAACTCGCAACAAGACACGAATACGTCCTGTTACGTTGCCAATTCCTCTCGAGATGAATTCCTATATTTCCCTCGTTTGAAAGTTACGAAGCACTGACTCGACGAGTTACAGTGCAGTGGCTTGTCGGATTACAGAGGAACGGCGGGCTATTGACCAAACCTATTGGTTCTCGGTAACGCGAAGAGACATACTTGATGCAAACGCCGTTATTCAGCGATGATCGATGAGTACGGGCATTTTTCTTGGCTACCCGATAGACTTGTTCGAGGGCGAACTGGCGAGAGTGAGTCGAGTGTTTATCGGTATCACGTCTCTGTGAGCGAATCGCTGATGTTTTTGCAATAAATTTCAAGTTGAAACTTGCGATCGGGTCGACAGCGTCGAACATGGTTAAAATTAATGAAAGGTCACATTGTAACAAAAATAAAAATCGATAAATTACAGATGGAAAATACTTAAGAATGTGTGTTAAGGATAGATATACATATTACGTGCAAATAGAACATGTCTCAATTTATATGTTAAGTTATTCCAAATCTAAAAGATGCATATGAATATTTTTAAGGAAGAGCAAAAAATGATGACTAAATTCTAAAATCCCATTCTTTTACGGAAAAATTACAGTGGCTTCTATCATTTATTCGCGGTCCTTTTGCGCCCAGCTGTTGAAATTTTTATTTGCGTGATAATTCTGTGATGTGCGTTTGCTCGGGAACTTAACAGTTGACTGCGATACGAACAAATGTTGAAATAATACTGAACTTTACGAGAATAGATTAAACGGTGGCGTAAATGCTGTGGTGGAATTCGCCGCATAGTCGTCCGCACAGTTAACCACAAACGGTTAGTCGCTAGTGTGTCGCATAGCAGAATAAATAAACGATCGTATACGAAAAGAGAAATGTGCGTGAATTTCTTGGTTTCTCTTCAAATTACGACCCATACATAGAGCCGATAGAGCGTCTAAAATAAGCTTAAATGAGCAAAATAATAATGAAAATGGCATCTATTTAATTGCGCTGTTTGTTATTGCGTTATTAATATAATCCAAATTTTATACAAATCGATTTTAAAAGACAATTAGCAATTTATGGAAATATGTAGAAATCATCGTTACAAAGCACGTTACAAAAGAACAGTTCGGTGATTGCTGAAGATATTATTTTCTTTTTAATTAATATTTATCATACGACTTGAATATTATAGAACATAGCTTTATAACAATAAATTTTCAAAATTTCTAAAACAAATTATCTTTCTTTTTATTATAAAAATATGTTTCATTCGGATTCTGGGAGCTTTCCAATCGACGGCAATAGCACAGGTTTTGGCGCATCGCGAGTTTCTTTGAAACAATAAACGTCCGCGATGATATGCAGTCGGCATACAACCAGAAAATGTATATTTTATTAAAAGCTTCGTTGCAGTTCTGAATCCAAAAAACATTATATAATTATAAAATAAATCCTCTGTTGTGTGCAATGCATAACAAAATTACAATCCATGTTTTAATAATCTATTGTTTATAGTTCGTCATTAGTAAAAATTGCATTACACTGCGGCACACTGAGAATAATCAGATATATTTAATTATTGAACAAAAAATACAGAATTATATATATATATATATTGACTTTATTATATCTGTTATTAGTCACTAAAAATATCTGATATACTAATGTGCACACGGTAATAATAATAATAATAATAATAATAATAATAATAATAATAATAATAATCCTGGTTTAAATATAATAGAGATAATTTGCATACTGTAAAAAAGGTAATATAAAAAATATGAAAGATATTTATTCATTTTATATATTTTATATTATTTATTAAACTCTCTCTCTCTCTCTCTCTCTCTTACATATTTTTAAATTTAAAAGTTTTTTTTTTAATTCTGCGTAAAATACCAAACAACGAAGAGAAATATATTTTTTCAAGATACCTTCGATGGCATTAATAAAAATGCCATTTGTACCGAAATATTAATTCACGCTATTAGCACAAAAAGCTTACTAGTACCGTTAATGGCGGATCTTTAAAGGAAAACGTTGGTGATGTTTGTAGAATAATGTCGAGTTCTCGAAGCGATCTGATTGATCAAACCGGTTCTATTTAAATGAGAAGTGATCGAAGTCGAACCACCGAAGCGTATATATAGGCTAAGTAATTCAATGCGACATTGTAAGCAATGCTGCATCTTCTATCGAGCAAACAGACTAAGGTAAATTGTAAGGCAGGGAATATAATTATATTTCAACATCGATTCTGCATTGTTTGCAAATAAAGTATAAAAATGTGCGTTTCACAATCGATTAATTTTAGTCATTTAGTTTCAATTATTTGTTTGAAAATAATTAAATATTTTTTATATAATCTTGTATTATAATTTTTACTTTGTCTAAGAATTTATATAAATATGTATCTATATATATAGTTTTTAGAAGTTGCGTATTTTTTTCAGAAAGCAAATTTTTTGACAAAGTACAAATTATAATACAAAATGCTGTTTTTAAAATGCCATTTCACGCTTTCCAATATTCTATTATAGTTTAGATATTTTGTTGGTAAAACGTACGCGTCTTTCTTACAAGCAAATATGACTAAGTATCTCATTCTTTTGTCGTACATATACAAGTGCTGCACGTTGATTTTCAAATATTTATTTTGAAACGTGCACTGCAAGAGAGCATTTACCCGTTTGGCCTGTTCCACGATGCATTTTGTTAAAAGCTCGAAATGTAGGTCGTCCAGCCGACTTTGTGTGCTAAAACAAAAATATTTAATAAATCATTCAAAATTTATTTGTCAAACTGAATAAAGGAAAGTCAAGATTGCCACCCTGAGATATGACACGATATCTGAAGAATAATCGTGCATCGACGTCAAGATCAAATGAGCACTGACAATGAAAGTGCAAGTATCCGAGTATTTATTTTATTCTCGACGACAGAGAACAGGCTCGATTTTTGTTCAAAATGTTTTCACGTTAATACTTGCTCCGAGCTACGCACCATAACTGTGATGAAATAGCTCGTTGGAAAACGCTATCCCATGGGACCAATAGGATTTCCATCGCATCAATATTGATAACTTGTGTGATCGAGCTGTTATGTAGAATAGAATCGATATTTACTTTTAAATAATATACAACAATATTCATTCTGTCATTCGTATTAGATGATGCGTGTTGTATTTGGCTTTTTGCTACCCACCGTAACTCTCGAAATGTGATTTTTAATTTTTTGGATTACACTTTAAACATGATTAATTACGAAGACAATCATCTATTTTTTCGAGAAAAAAAATTACATATGATCAGTCATTATTATAATATACTCTTAGTTTAGTTCCAAAATTTTATATAATAATTGCGAAACCTATGTTTTTTATGCTAAATATTAATAATAGCAAAATATGAATAAGAAATATTTTTTCCCGTACGTTAGAACATAAGTATTATACAATTGCTGCTGTCTGTACTGCAGAAAAGTAATAGGAAGGTGTTAAATGATTGTTCCAACAAAACGGTCGTTTGACGAAATGGAGATTCTTGCAGCAAAGATAAAGTGTACATCTCGTCTCCGTCTCATCGAGATTGCCAATTTAACGTAAGACGGTGTCGATGTCGCCCTCACGACAAATGTACAGCAAACATTGCACCAAGCGCCAAACGCAGGGCGCACTTATTCATTGTCAGTCTCGTTGATCTCTTTCTTTCTCTCTTTTCTAGTTCGTATACGTACATATAGGTACATATAGGTACGTATACGTGCTATACTGATATAACGATCTCCCACGGGGAGAGGACCGACCGCGTATACGCGCGGTACGTTGTGCCAAAAGTGCATTGACCCAGCGGCGACGCGCGATGCCATTCCGCGCGCATTAATATTTTGCTACGACGCCGAATATCGCCCTATAAAGCGCCCGCAGAGGTTCATTCGCAGCAACATCGCGAAACGCTGACGTCGACGAAATAAAACGCCCAACAACGCATAACATATAACATCGGGTTTAACGAAACGCGTGTCCGGCACGCGCGGTATCTATAATCCGCGAGACGGGCGGAAACGAAAGCTTTCTCGCCGCTAGATCGAGTGCACACCACTGCACGCTGCACTATCCCATACACTTGGATGCACCGACCGATGTGCGTTACCGCTAATTCGAATTAATCATATTCGAATTTCATCGAAATTTTATCGATGTTTGTAAACGCTTTCCATTAAATAGCACGATTTAAATAATAAATATTGAAATCTATATTCAGCAACTATATACGTATAATTACTTCAATATAAACATATGCATACGTTCACACAAAGCTACGCAAAGTTAGTGATAACTATGTAACGATCGATGATTACCGTAGGGTATTAATTATCAAAACACCATCAAACTATTCTGTAAATTATGCAGGCAGAATGCGGCGTTTCGCGACGCCGCCGTTGAAAAAGAAATAAACGCAACGCTCCGCGTTGTATCGTATATACACGCGACGTAATTCAAAGTTACTTCTACCCTTAACCGCTCAAAGTAGTAGACGTCAGACCATGCTTCTTCGCGATAATTACTTCCTCTTACAAGGCTAATGGAATTATGTGTATAGACTGTGTGATTGTACTCCGTCTTTTACCGCACTATAATAAGCAAGAAGATAATACGTAAATGATTGCGACTAAAGAACCGCAGGTATATATTAAACTTTTCAACGTACCTGCCGATCTACAATTAGTGTGAAAGGGAGTGCTAAAAGAAATGCCTTTGTAATTATCTTGACATAAAAGGCGGTAAATTTGTCTTCGACCGTCACATTTAATACATATCAATTACATATAACAAAATAGATATTCACCTTATGAAATACACATAATGAATAAGATTAATTAATATTCCGTTCTTTTTTCTACAAATCTAAAATATCAAGTGTAAATGCAGCGTGATATTGCAGCGTGATATTGCAAAATTTATAGTTAATCGAGATTAACGTGGACTGGGACTTTGCAGATCACGTAGCTAAAGTATAATATTATGATGAATAAATAGAAAATTATTAAAGACTTGGGGCAACTTGTTTCAAAACACTTCGAAATTTAATTTCTACAAAAATTGAAGGTACGCGAACGCAGTCCTATTTCTCCGACTTGCTCGATTTTTTTTATTGTCTCGCGAGGATTCCGTTAGAATTACTTTGTACCAGTTTCTGACGAAAACAAATAGTTCTTCTTGTATAGATATACAATATATACATAGATATTTAGACAGTACTCAATGCAACGCGATACAATCGTTTAATCGGATTATACTCGAATATGACGTATCAGATGTAATTTGAACTCTGACTAAGCCCTCGCGATGCGATAACACGGAGATTTATTACAGGATAGTGATCTTATCTACTGTAGCGTGCATCGATTAATTGGCACCTCACTCATTGTCGTATTGGGGTTTGCTCGTGTTTCATGTACGGTTAATAACGGTATAGTTATTGACTCAGACAACCGCGCCGTGTTTGCGAGAAACTTGTTGACCGATGCTCTTATTAAACGGTAATTTTACTTTGACGTGAAACACGTGTTCTTATTTTCAGATTATATAAATGAGCACGTTAATTTGCTTGCTTTAGTTATTGATCCAATAATAAATTACAGCGATCATATATGCACGTGAAAAGAGAGTTGAAAAAAGTTAATAATATCTAATGTAATTAAAATATTAAACTATGTAGACGACAAAACAAAATACTGAGTAGTTACGACGAATGGTCTTAAATGTGAATTCAGAAAAAACTGTTAAAAATACGATTTTATGTGCTTTATCATAGTTTTTCAAAAAAGTAGGTACTTGGAATATAAAGACAATTTCAATTAATTGATAACAAAATATTTCGATAGGCTGGAAATATTTAGTTCTCCCAATAATAGGTACTTTATTCTACATCGTGCAGCGTTTTTAAAACGTCGCCTTGCATCCCCGAAATCGATTTTTTGACATTTGGAGCAGTCGAGTTAATCGCATCGACATCTGCTGAGCACGATTTGCATTTGTATAAAAGCGCGCTTTTTCCCCGGAATTTACAACGTTGGACTTATCAAGCACTGCCGTAAGAAGAACGATATATTGCCGGAGCTCTCGTATTCTAGCTGTTGTATTAGGTGACGGAAAAACACGGCGCCATATAAGAGCGATGTGGGGACGCGATGGTAAAAGGAAATGAGCACGCTTTCTCGGAATAGAAAAATTTTAACTCGATTACGTAGCATTTACGTAGTTTCCCCATGCGAGATTCGCGATATCTTCCCGAATTCACATTCTTGCACTTTGGCACACCTTTCCGCAGGTGCTCGCGAATGAATCGTATATCGTACTGTATCACCGGGAACATCCCTTTATTCGTTTTCATGGCTGCCATGGCGATTGCGAGAATAATACGAAACGAAATTTCCCCGGACACAATTTTGTGCAATTCACTCGCGAATACCTCAGACAATTTTAGAGCGAGCAGTCGATAGAGAAAATATAATATACAAATTATGCTTTAAATGAGCTTTGCGCGCAAATTAAAATTAATGAGCGCGAATTATGTGCTTTTTATTTTGACCGTCTTGAAGATAGTTAAAATAACATTCATAAAGATAGAGAATTTCATATACTCATCTCAGGGTAATAGAAACATAAATTTTATTGGCTACCGTAAAAAAAGTCGTATAATCTTTTAGAACAAAGTCAATATTTTTCAAACGAATAGATAGTTGAACGCATTTTTTGGAAAGAAGATGCGGGATTTTTTAATCTTCAATAGTTCACAGCATTTAAAATATAGCTGTAAGTTATAAAGTATCCCACAAACAAAAACTCCTTATCTTGGAAACTATATTTTATTGAGCACGCAGGTGCATATAACAGTCCTTTACCATTTTACTCTCGATGAATTTCACTCATTACACTCCGGGACGCGATATAATACGATACGGTCCGATCATTCTGTAACAAGTGCATCGCGTTCTCATTTAATTTTAATTTCCAATCCACAGGAGAGTGCACAATTTTCGTACGAGCGTTCCATTCATTAAAATTATTTCAATTAGCACTTTCAATGAGGTGCTTTCAGGTTTTTTTCTTTATTTGTATGGCAAAGTATAATCTACATGATGAAAGCTACAGCCTGCAGCATTTGTTCTTAATTATACACTCGTTAAAAGAATTAAAATTATATGAAAGTACATATAATAATTGCTATTTGTTATTCTCAAATCAAAAGTAAACGGGATGCCACATATTGCGATGAATGCACACAGCTCACGTGAACGTAATAAAATATTATTTTCTCGAATAGTAATATAAGGAAATACGTTTTTATTTCAGTTCTGCGAGAAGTTTGAAATTACTTCTCACGACTGTGAAAGACGACTTTCGCCATGAAGTGAAATAACTTTATTTTTTAAAGAGGCCGAGCACCAAGTCTTTTAAAGGAATAATCGTTATATTTCAGTTATATAGTTTTAGATATCTATCAAACGGCTTTATACCTTAAGATCTATTTTATGCAATTCATAATTGTGTGCCAATATATTTAAGGTAATTGATTTATTTTTCAAAAGACATTTCCTTAAATTTGTTGTTTCCTATATTCCTATATATGATAAATATGAAAATTAGTTTTTCTTTGTCGAAAGTTTAATCTATAAATTTAATATACGATAAGTTTAATAGCGGTAACAATCTTGTTACGAAGCCAGAAATGACGCATGCAACTTTAACATTTTTATATTGTAAAAAGTCGTACGTCGATGATCCGATTATCGAAAAAATCCATTTTAATATAGATATATACACGCTACACACGATGAAGTAATATTCGATTAGTAATTTAATTCCATGCATAATTGCATGTAATTTTTAAACGTACATTTTATTATCACGCATAAATAAATTAATGTAATTGCTAGCATAAATTAAATGCAATTTTATAATTGCATAGAACTCCATTTTTACGTGATAATTTTTGTTTGCCAAAAAAAAAACGCTACCTATATATGCACTTATTTAAGTTGAAAGCAACAGGCGGAAATAAAAGAGAAAACGGGAAGATGAAAAGATCGACCACGAAACATATAGAAAATAATTTGAATCGTACTTCGTGATTTATGAGCAACTGCACAGTCGCGAAAGAAGTAACGTCAGATTTACTATATAAAAGCGATATTTCTCGGAGATGCGCCTCGAAATCGAAGCAATGAATTTCCTCAGAAATAACGCTCGATATTCTGAAATATCGTCTTGGGCGACGCTATTTTCCTTCAAGCATTCAAGTTCGCATGTAAACGAACTTTATGTTGGATATTGCCATTGTCAGTGCAATGCCGAGTAAGATTCTGCATTGAATCGAAGAATCTGAGTATCACTCGCATAAATAAAGCAGTAGGCAGAGAATAACTTTGTTACAATGCGCCAGAGGTTATTTACGACGTTAAATGTGTACATACGTGTGTATTTATAATGATAAATACATTGCAGCAGTTTTATGTCAAGATCTAATTGAACATTAATTTGCTCCTGATTGAATTACACGCGCATATGAAAAGAACGAAACGCACCGAGATTATTCTTTGCGATTTAGATTTTATTGGTAAATTTGCGAATGTCTATAATCTATAATCTATAATCTAAACTGGTATTGTAGTAATCTAGGACGCGAAGATCGAGGTGCGGATTACATGGTGCTTAGCAATCTTCCTCTAAGGAGAGAAAATTTATTACGACACGGCCGTGTTCCGTCCGCAATACTAAGCCCGATCGAGGCTCACCGTGACGTTGAAAATTTAAAGCAGATCTGTTCCACTTGTCAGTTTTTACACTTAATCTTCCTAACACGGCGGCAATAGCTTTAGACTTTCGTGTCTTTGTAAATGTTTTATTGGCTCCCTTTATCCCATCGTTCCGCGCAGTGTTCCTGTGTACGTTGTCGGGTTTATCAGGAGAAATACTAAGCAAAAAAATAATGCTCATCCGTTTGTTTGTCATGTCTCTTTTTAAATGCGTTCTTTCCATCATTGACTTAGCCCGTTTTAATGAAGCAAGCAAATGTGGATAATTGCACATCCGCTGCTATTATCAATCACGCCCGTCAAAATTGTCGCGAAAATTGCATCGCGATGTTTCGGTTCGGCGGCTAATCAAAACAAGATGGAAATTGCTCGTTTGATATGAGAAATTGCTTCGATCCCGCACCGTTCAAAAGATATGGGAAATCGATTTGCACTTTCCGCAGCGTTCTTTTCTATGAGGGTCTTTGCGTGGAAGACGCGATGAGTTAGATAGATACTTAGCAAAAAGTCGCTATCAATTACGGAAATACGTAGTCACGTAAAAAAGCATTAATAAAACATTTTTGAAAAAAACAATCTTTATGCGTGAATTGAGAATCCAGAGCAGTACGATTGAATCGATCTGCATAAGGTGCTATGTGTAAGTAAAATATATATTATCCGTATTATAGAATTTTTTTGACAAAACAATTAAAATATTATGAAAATTTAGATGCAACCGAAAAAAAAATATCGAACTTATCTAATGGCTACACATAGGAACAAGAGATTTTACCTCTAAATAAATTTAATTAAATACTCGGCGTGTTAATTAATTGCATTCCGCGCCGTATAAGACAGGACTGAGCGCGTTTAATCTCTGTAATATTAATCAAAACGATTATTTTTCTATTTACTATTAATCTATATATATATATATATATATATATATATAAAAGTTCCGTTGTGTGATTTACGGGTGATTATTTTATTATCTGTCTTAACGGATGAGAAATATAAAATCATCAATATTTTCAGACTTGGCACTAACTCTTTCTTCAATACGCGATTAAAAATTTCAACCTTACTTAAAAGTTTACAAGGAAGATTAAGTTGATTTATCGCTTATGCAATGCGATCTCGTGAATATTTTAACTTTGAGATTAATTAAAAAAAGAGATGCGCACGCGCGACGTTCAGACCCGACATATTTTATCTAACGAACGTGGAATAGCATAAGAGAAGCGGGCGCGTACATTGACGCGGTGATTAATTTTCTATAGAATTGCTTGTCTTTGAAATTGGCCGTCATCATCCATTCCGCTTCTCTTTTCCCCGCAAATAACAGCCGGTCTCAAAGCCTTCAGAGAGCTTATTACCTGATCGTAGACCGGCGGAATGTCTGTGGTTTTGCCATGCAGAAAGCCAAACCATATCTTTTGCGCCATCCTATTTCATACATCCAGATATATACATATACAATACAGGGTGAGTCATTTTAATTTACCCACCCCCAAAACGTTTTTATTTTTTATTGTAGAAAAAATGCTTCAGAGACAATAGTTTGTTTAGTTTGAAGAAGGACACATGATTCTTACGTGAGTCATGTCGTAGATGTCAAGAAATTTTCGTTGTTTTCAAAAAAAAGGCGACTAATTTCTTAAATAAAACTTGATTTTTCTCTTAAGAGTTCTAGTTCTCGTCAAGACTTTTTCAAAACACTGTAATAAAGTTCTCTTTCGTTAAATATTTCCTGAGATATTTTAAACTCTTTGTCACATTTTTAATTTAAAACATGAAATATCTCATAAAGTATTAATTCACTTTTCGATGACTTTTCCTTGATACTAGCTCTTATAGGTACGTAGAGTAATGAAAGAAACTGATTGTTGTAAAAAGAAATGGAAAAAGTTATTTTAAAAAATTTGATTGCATTTTGTAAACGCATTCTATATATGTATATATACAGATTATGTGTGTCTACATGGCACAACATATCCACTATCTAATAATAAAGAGTATACCAAAAACTTTTTTTTTCTCTTCGGTATTTATGTATACTTTATAGAGAAATTAATTACAAAAGTGTTCTGCAAAAATCTTACAGTCCGATAACAAACTTAGTCTTCACACGACACTCCTGTTAAAGTATTATAAAATAGTTCCGCGCAAAAATTTATGTACAATGCTTCTTTTATGAAAGGTACACAAGATGGAAAGGTATTAATTTGATTTAATATTCTTTTGATGTTTGAGTTAAAAGGCTGAAAGATTACATCGTAGGTTGCATGTGAAACTCGAAAAAGAGCTATAGAGTTTGAACGAACCGTTTAATCTTCCTCTTCTTAATCGATGATAAAACGAACTACATTAATTAAAGTGATTGACTTATCCGAGAGAAAATTGACGTTCCAGACGACAGACACGTTTATCGTTCGCCCTGCGGTGTAGTCGGTTTCCACGATATCGTATTGAGCCTTATCAATCGAATCGTGTCGTGGGTTTTGTTTTAGTTACAAACGTTTAGAACGCGCGCGGATGTGTAGGAATCTTTCATGTCCAACCCTCTCGCTCGAGAGCGAAATTGGATTGTAGCGAACTCGAATACTACGTGGTTGGAAGCCTTTGAAAGGATTCCGCTCCGAACGATCGATGTGACTCCGTTCGCTTCTAGAACATATGATGGGCTATGGGCATGGGCCACATATGAAAGAATCACTACAGCAATCAGTACAGTTATATAAAGAGTCAAAAACGCGGGGTATCGTAGTACATGATAAAAGAAGAAACTATTTCCTTTCTACTTGTTGGAAACGCATTTACGTTATGATTTTCAACTGATACAATCTTGCCATCGGAATTTGAATACTAATTACTACAGAATATTTCAGTGTATCGCATGAAGCATTTAAATAAAAAATATATAAAACGTTCAATTGGCAACTTTATCATAATACTATATAAAAATATGAAAAATGAATAGATGTAGGATCTTCCTTCCAAATATAAATTTACTTAAAAACCAACTATTGACAGAATTAAATGGAGTAAATTTTATCTGTGAATCCTTCTTCCCGCTTACATAATGTTTTGTTAAATTTTGGTGCATTGCCTGGACAGATTTTCTCGAGTATTTTCTCACATACTAAAATACAAGTCAAGGATTAATCATTATATATTGGCTTTTAAATACTATTCTGAAGAAATAATCAATATATATGCGTTTCGTTACATACATTTATTACATTTTTAGTATAATATAATACTTATAAAATTTAAAATATATTTTAATTGTACTAATAAAAGAGAGATAGGCTGTAAGACAATTATTATTAAATTATTACTGCAGTTTTTAGTTTTGTATTTAATATTTTGAAAATTAAAATCTATAAATTTAATGTGGAATCTAGGTTTAATGTAATTATCCGTTTTTCTTTTATATTCCTTTCTAAAAAAAGGCATGTTAAATCGATACTCGCATCTCTCGAAGTCTTCTCGAAAGTCTCGAATTGCTTTGTTGGCTCTTTTCCGCGATGCTGATTGATTCTGTTGCTGCGCTAACTTCGTGAGCGGCTGTCATAGCATATTTTGACAGTTGTGTGTAATATTAAAGCTAAATAGCGCGCGCGAAGCGCGCGTCTGTGATGTCTAGTATATTTAAAATATATATTTATAATATACAATTCTGTGATAAGTACTGTTTCTTTCCGCTTCCATGAGCCGTAAATATCTAAAGCATGCTTTATATGAATTAAACAAAAAGCGATTTTCATGATTCACATATCATATAAAATTGTTCATTCCTCTATGAAGAAATTTTAATTATTGTTTATTAACGCATAAAAATTCAATGCGCAAGTCTAAAAAAATTAGCAATATCAGGCCAATCTTGAAATTTTTAACATTAAAATGGTAAAAGTGACTCTTGTCAGTATAAGATAGTATAACAGC
Organism: Temnothorax americanus; assembly: GCF_048541705.1. Taxonomy (NCBI): domain Eukaryota; kingdom Metazoa; phylum Arthropoda; class Insecta; order Hymenoptera; family Formicidae; genus Temnothorax; species Temnothorax americanus. Next base: position 2,507,347 of record NW_027509751.1, read on the forward strand.
GTTTGACACATGTTGACACGTTCCTTTAGCGTATAACAAAATAGTTTATGGTTTTAAGTAACGTTTTTGGGAAGAGTGTCTATTGAATATGCATGAAATCAGTACATTGCTATGACTGGAATCTGCTAGCAATGCTGACAATCTAGTAAATGGGTCACACACGTATCATTTATGACAGGTACCATATTCACTAGCAAATTGCACGGCATTTCTAACAATAAGTGATATAAATCTATGTATACATATGTTGCATTAAAGTTTGTAAATCTGAAATCTACCCCACGCGTATCTGCAGCTCTATAAATAAATAAGAAATTGAAAGAAAATTATTTAATAGGTCAAATAGAAACTCTCGCAGACACAAATTTAATTTCCGCGGGAGATAAATTAATTCGTTGCACGAATTATCTGAACTCGAACAGACAAAACTTCACGTTTGGCATTAAAGAATAACGAACGTGTAATTGAACTCTGATTCAACGTTTTACATTTGCCCGAACAATGGATATTGCAATTCGCTTTTATGGCAAGAAGATCGATATATCGCGTATTGCGCATACATTCATTTTATGGAGAGCATGTAACGCATCGTGGCTTATATATATGGATTAAATTTTGCTCGCAAAACTGCGATAATTTACTAGCAAATAGCGTTGTAACGAACATTAACGACGTCGGTTAAGATGGCGCGAGATTCGAGAACTAACGACATATTACATCGCACTTTAATTCCCTTTCAACAGCCCCGCATAACGATGGTGGCTTCCATTAGAAGCTGCAATGCACCTTTGTTTTCTGAGATCCTTGCAGATTCCTGCAAGAACGCGATGTGTTTCAGAAAGGGAGAAGTGCCGCGCAAGTAGGGCTCTCGTGTTGAATAAGAAATTTCGCATTAATACCGACGATACGCGGTCGAGAGACAAAGGAACGAGGTGCGAAAGCATTTTTACACGAAAATCACTCGCAGAACTAGCATGATCACTCACGAGAGTTTTGTGCACGACAATATATGTATGGCCTACGATCTCACCGCGAACTTACCGTTACAGCAAAACAGAACGAATAAATGGTAAATATTTAACGATAATTTTCGAGAGAATGCATTTTTCGAGAACATCGAAGTGTAATTGACACTTGCTTGTGATGTGATTGTTGATAACTTAGGAGATCTTTTTTAAATTTAAATATAGCCAAAAAGCTTTTTTTGTTTCTATATTAGACTTATTATTTTATAATTATGCATATATATCGATGTGTATATATTAGATTGGCATGCAAACGACACAATTTGAAATTAAATTCCGGTGAAATATAACTCTGAGAACTGTACGACATTGACAGACGCAAGTGTTTGATAAGTGTTTGATAAAGAGAAAAGCACGTGCAGATAAAAATTTGAACGTTTCAAATATTCGTCGATTCCTGAAACGGAATTCAAAAACGAGAATGCAATTCGATCGCGCGACGTCAGTGTGGATTTGCTTCCTCGCGGGTATTTCGAGGATGAAACGTTGTCCCGTTAGCTTAGCGAAGGTGGGCACGAACATGTATTTGAAAATTGAAAATGTGTCAGGGAGAAAGTACAATGCAAAAGCCTTCGGCAGCTGCGCCACCACCGCCACTGTGCTTTCCAGCAACCATAATAGCGCGGAAAATAGTTTCTCCGAGGTGTGAAAATCGTAATATCAGGTACGGCGAAACAGCGAGAACGAATCGTTGGAGTCGCGCTCTTAATAGAACATTTGCATAATTAATATGGCTCTGTTAGAGGCATGATCTAGCATAATCCGAATACTTTTCACCCGCATAAATAACTTTTAGCATAGAATCAGAATCGAGATCATAATCTACTTATTACTGTTCTCTCGATAATTCAAATAAACAGACATGACGATTTTTGCGCAAAAATTTACCATTTCCTTGTTGCTATATCATTGTTTCTTCTTCATCTTTATATCCATTTGCGCTGATGATAGATTCTTTTTTTGAATTCGCTTTTAGTTAGAATAAATTGAATATGCATCTTTGTTATTTGTCCAACGAAAGTATATTTAAGGTAATACAGTTTCTTCTTTCAAAATATTACTTTTTCGCAGTATGCATTCACACGTATATTGTAAAACCTGTATTCTATCATAAGTTAATCCGATCACACTCGAGTAAAGCCATTCTTCCCTCGTGGCTCGACCACGAGAACACGAAAGCCGCATGGATGGTTGGAAATTGTGACGCTATGGGAGGCGTCGCGTCGCCTCGCAAGCCCGAAGGCGCTGAAATATCTGCCTGATATGCTCGTCAGGAATATCTCCATAAGTCACCACTATATATCTTGAGGCTGAATCCTCTAAACCCGGATGCGAATGCAACTCACGCAACTTCCGCTAGTGCAGATGGCTCTTAAGAGAAAAAAAGTGAAATAGTAAGTAGAAAAGGTCAATATTATACCGACTAAATCACTGACTGCGGATATAATAACGATTATTGCGTAATTAACATTTATTGTCTAAGCAATTCTTATTGAATTGAGAAAATTATACGTCCCCGTAAATTATTAAATATGACTTTCAATACATACATTTAATACAAACTTTTTTAACTTCTGTTGCATTCGTAGTTAAAAAATAGTAATCTGATATTTGCGATATCATATATACCCAGTTGATTTTGAAAAGTAAAAAGTTGTACGTTTAACAAGCTAATTTGTCAGGGTTAATATTATCTAAACTGTAATTTCGTTTGTTGAAACGCCAATTTTACATCTCCTTAAATAAAATTTTGACTTCTCTTTCCTCTTCTGCGAAATGTAATTCCGCGCTTAAAGTAATTTTACGACCTTAATCCGCATCAGAGTGTCACGTAGATGCGCTGAGTCGAAAAAGAGGCAAACTTAAATAAGCATTTCACTGCAAGTAACGCTACATAAGTAGCAGTCATTAAACATACTTGTATATTCGCGGAATAAAAAATATATCTATTTTTTCATTTTCAGAGTTAAATTCAGTTTAAAATTCGAGAGAGAGAGAGAGAATAGATGAAGAATATTAAATCAAAAAATATTTTATTTTATTGCTTTCACAGAATTTAAAAAATCTCTTTTTTAAAGTAATAACGATATAATTATTATATTATTAGTATCATATAATTAGATCTTGCAGGGCAAAGATTGTAAAACAACATTAAGGTTTATTTTTATCTGGATTACCGAAAAAAATAATCTTTCGATATTAACCGAACAGAACAAGTTAAAAATAAAGCTGTAATCTCTGTTCGAAGCAAAGGATAACATATTCCTTTTCCCGAGGAAAACTCATTGTTATCCCTCACATTATTAGTTTAAAAGTTACATCTCTGCCTTGAGAGTTTCTTTCGAAAATAATTTTTCAAACCGTGTTTATAAACTTCCCCAAGTTAAAAGTCGAAGTCCTATATCTCGGCTATCTTCAAATCTTAATTAATTCCGAGGGCATATATTACACGGCCTGGGACTTACTGCCGGCAAAAGTTCCTTCGACTTCAGCACTACAAGCGGGTTGTTTACGCGCTTGTTCTTCGGAATGGTCCGTTTTCTTTGTAATATGCTCGTTCGTAAACTTTTCAAGACGCGTGTAGTTAGTAGAAAAAGGGACCAAAGCTCGTTTCCTTTATAGGAGTACGCAACGAGTATTTTTTTTTAAAGATTTAGTAAAAATGTTGCTCGAATCAGAAAAATGTTTAAATCTAGTTTCCTGAATGATGCAGAAGTTCTTACTCGATTATTATCATTGACATAAATTTTCCGATATACAAGATACCATCAAGATTAAAGTTAGATATAAGGCGTCGACAAATTGCTGGAATAGTGTTAATTGATTAATGGATGCTACTTCTGAAAGTGGTGTGCCATGTGTCGGTCATTACAGTGATCAAAGAGATAAATAGAATCGAGGCGATATATAGGACTGATTTTAATAGCCGTACGTATTATCGATGGTTATATATATAAAATCCATGTAACGGTACATATGTATCGACGCGAATACCGCGCGTGTACCGCGCGTTCAAGCGAAGGTACCGTATCGTACACGTGCTATACCGAAAACATGCGCCAATTCGCATTAGTGAAATATTTTGACGATCGCAATATTCCGTGGAATCTGGAATATAATTGTAACTAAAATTCATCCATCCATGTCTAAAAAAGAGATGTAAAGTCGATACTCGAATCTCTATCAAAGTTTATTGTTGTCGCTTTTCCGCGATGCCGATCGGTTCTTTCACTGCACTTACTTCATTTGCAGCTGTTGTAGTATATTTTGACAGTTGTGTGTATCAAAGAGTTAACAGTGTAATAGTAATAACATAATGTTAAAGCTAAATAGCGCGCGCGAGGCGCGCGTCTGTGGTGTCTAGTACACTAAAATATAAATTGGCATAAATATTTCACACAACCTGGATTATCTTAATTCATGATAATTTGATTGATATTTCGAATATTCCACTGAATTCGAGTGAAATAACAATCGACACTTTTTCTAAACAGTCAGTAAATATTTAGACCGCATATAAATGTATTACATAAGCTTTCTTACATAACTTAGGATATTATATTAGGATATTATTATTTAAGAGCTAAGATTTTAAAAATGAATGTAATATAATAGGAAAATTTTTATCTAGATTATCTACCTCCCAGATTCCTGTTAAACATTTCAACTTTTTAGTGTCAGTTCGAAATAGTTATATCGCTCTTATAAAAATTGCAACAGAAAAGGATTACGAATTCACCAACTGACATATACCGAGGGAATCGATCGAGCTGCGAGGCATTACGACTTATAGTTCGAGCACGTTATGTGAGAAGGTTTCAAAGGATTGATATGGACATCGCAATATCATTGGGGAGAACACTAGCCGCAGGAATGCTCTACGGACCACAACTTTTGCTGTAAGGTGTACTATACCCGCGAGGGATGCAAATTAAACATAAAATGAACCGGCATCGCGGCACTCGCGATTTAAAACTGGGTCATTGAATTTATAATTCATCGCTGTATCACGTTCTGCAGGGACGATATTTACAGAAGGCACCATACGTACGGTTCATTTAAAAAGAAATGTCGTATACTATTGCCGTATACTATTGTCGGTACATAATTTATTTTATACGCGTTCATTCAACATTATACTATATTTCGCAATATTATACTTTATTTACGTTTAGTATATGTAACACCTATTAAATGTCACGTACTGGGCATTTATAAATAGTGCTCCTTGCATATTCTAGTTACCTGACGTTGTACAATTTTCTTATACAATATTAAAATATGTAAGGATTATTTTAAGAACATATCGCGCTTGGGACGCTTATCTCCTTTGTCATATCTAACCCGTTCTGGTAAAGAAAAGAACACCGTCTAAGCCACTGATCGGGGTCTCTCTGAAAACCGGATTTTCCGCTGGAGCTTAAGTCCAAGCTTAAGGGACTTTCAGTTCGAGCGTATATGTATAGCGTGCCATTGTTTGAGACGCGTGGGCTGGTATGCGTTAAGCCTTTACTTTTAAAATAGCGGAGAATTGATGTCCTCACAAATCGATAATCGAACTTAGACAACTTTTCGTAACACACGGCGGCGGCCTTTCGGGAATAATAAATTCTGCGAAAATATGAGAAACAATGTAATAAAAGCTTTTACGCGGGAAAAAACAATACCGGAAATAAACGTGTTTTAAAAACTCAAATTACCAATAAAAAAATTTGAACAAAAATATAACGTGTGTTAAAAATACAGCTTTGAAATATAACTGTTTTATACTACAGTTTTATGTTACAGTTGGCAGATTATAACTAAGAAAACGCGTAAATAATTGCTAAAATATAATAATTGGTATGAGACGTATTTATCTCGCTCGTGTGGGTGTGCGATAGCAATAGCCAGATTATCTCTTGCTTGCCGAGAAGTGACTGTAAAAAATAGGTTATTCGGTCAAACTATAATTGCGACACTTTGTTAAGTGGACTCAATTACAACGCGCAATAAACAGGAACTTCTAAACGTTTCCGTGTACACTTCCGCGTTTCTTGAGCAACTCTCGTCACGTCATCACCAACCCAACAGTTGTAAAGGGTGCGGTTACGGAATAATCAAACAATGTTGGACAGCATACTGCACAAGTTGCCGTCAAAACTGTGAAATGTAACTTTATATAGTGTATTAAAATTATTTTTATTTTTATTTTTATTTTTATTTTTATTTTCTACAGAAAAAGAGGAGAGAAAAGAGAAACAGAAAAAGAGGGAAAAGAGAAAAAATACTTTAAAATAAAACAATGTGAAATTAAATAAAAATATTTCAACATTTGATGTTAATACTAATAAACAATTCCGAAAGAGGCTAACGCTTATAACTATTAGCGTAAGTTAATACTACAATCTATGTAGTAATTATCATAACGCATTATCAACCAGATTAATGTCCATATAAATGGGAAACGCTATTTAACAGCTGTCTCGCTTTATGATCGTAAATGCAATTAAATTGATCACGTCAGCAATTTTAATTCCATTACATACTATTGAGCATGTTAATTCCATCACAAGACCAATCTACTCCAAAACCATAATGCATTATGATGACGAAACAAATCGGAACGTTCACGCGCCATCGAATTTCGTTAAATGCCCGGCTCGGATTTATCTCGAAACTGTTATTTTAAGAGCTTTGAGCCTAATGTTTTTCTAATAGAACAAAAATGTTTTATCTTTAGTCACTTACGTGTGAAAATTCAAAGAGTGAAAAAAAATACCGTTACACTAACAATGAAAATTTTATCGCGAACTGTCATAAATGTATAACGTAAAATATAGCACGTACATGGAAACCGTTCCAGAATTTATATTTGAAGAGAGATTAATTGATTGTGTAGACAGCATATAAATCTTTATTCGTTTTTTTTTCCTTGAGTTTCTATCACGAATTTCCCAATTTTGCCTCACCACCACATAGAAATATATATTAATAAAGCTTTCACACGTTGCCGCCTTTCACAGAGCGAGTAAGCCAATTTATCCCAGAATAGACCATAATGCCACCCCTTTGAGCAGCAATTTTACTATTAATTTCCATTATGACACCAATAAACTCTTTTTGCAAAAGTATGCGCAGCCACTTAATTTCTGACGGCACTTCATCGGGTACGCATGTGTGACAGCTACTTAATATAACGCAATAATAGACTCTTATATACCTTTACAAAAGTTCAATGATTAAAGACAAAGGGGAAAAAGCCTACGTCGTCGCTATCAAAGGGCGTCTCATTATCCTTTTTATGGAAAAAAAAGTTATATTGAAAGGCGGTACCACATGCATGCGCGCGATATAAAGTTACTCTAAAGTTAAGTTACGTCCTTAACCATGCGTAAAATAATCAATAATAAAAAAACACTATATATGTAATGTCGAACGTCTGGATATTAATAAACGAGTAAATAGTCGATCTTAAAAAAAAATAATAAGTACAGAATCGAGATTTAATTACATTCGAAATATATTTAGAAAGTAGGTTCAGAGACTTCCGTCTCTGATGATAGCCTTATTAGAAATTGAATTTCTCACTCAGACGTATATATCACGAGAAAGATTCACCTCCATCACGTTTCAAATCAAAACTTTTCGTGTTACCCTTCTAACTCATAGAACCCCGGAAGGTTTCTGAATGTTAATCCCAGTAATCCTCAGAACTATTACAATAGGACTTCGTACGTCAAGTGCTATTGTACGCTTACGTGCATTTGCGGATTCCCACAACAAACTAAATAGACGTACGATTCTGTCCACTTTAAACACCTTTATCATAGTTTCTATAACTTTTCTCAGCTAAATGAAAACTCACGACTATATATTTATGACCTCGAAAATGATGAAATAAAATTGTTTAAGCAGTTTCAGAAAATTATGATTGGTATATAGTCGCAATTATCGCCTGACAGTGACATAGTTCAGAAATGAGCTATTTAAATCATTTTCTCGTGAAATTTAACAAATTGGTAGTATTGACATATCATTAATTTAAATTCTAAAGTTAGAAATCAAGGCAATTTAATAATAGACTATTTTTTAATAATTTTTTAAACGCTTTAAATTGTTATTAATATCAATATCGAAAATTATAGGACGTATAGAAAATATTTTATAGACTCAATACGATAATTTAGCATCATATATATCGTCACGCTAACCATTGCTCTCTATCATTATTTAATATTGCTATTTGACATATCTGTTGGCGCGTTTTGAAGCAACGCGGACATAAAGGAACAGTCTCCTCTACAAACTGACGTGGAATGTGGAATATGGAAAACAAAGGATGTACGGGAAAAGAGGTACCTAACCAAATGTAAGATCATATGAGGTAACATTCCTAATTCACCATCAAATAAAATAAACATTTTTCATTTTCTTAGTAGAATATATACTTATTGCGGAGTTAAGTATATTAGGCATACACCAATTGGACTCCATGGCAGCGATTTAGTAAAATTATTGCGTTTATAGGGGAACCTAATATCGCCTTTATTCCTAATTCCACTCTTTACGATATTGAGACTATTAACGTGTTACATTCTGTCAGCGAGCAGTGGAAAATATTGAACAACGCTGTTTTAATTGGACGATCTTTTAAAATAAAGCAAAAGTTTTATTTTAGAACTGTGATATAAAAAGTATAGCGTGGTAGTTCATAGTTTCAACGAGGTTTCGAAATTTTGCAAGAGATGTCTTCCGTTATTAATACAGCAAAAAAGGTACCATGAACGAATTTCTGTCATAAAAACATGTGATATTGTGTCTAATTTTATTCCTAAATTAGAGATATTTGTTGCTAACCATTATTGTGATGCTTTAATCGGTTATATTTCTTCTTTGTAGTATTTCTAATTCCGTCCTCTATAGGAATGTGCATTATATCATTTTTCCTAACTAGTCTGCCTCTTGAATACCTCTGACGCTCCCTCAACCTCCTGTCCAATGAGTAACAAGATCTTCTTCCCAGAGTAAATCGGCCAGGCGGGATGCTGACCACATTACCTCACCCTATAGTCCATGAAACCCCATGGGCTTTCTTAACAGAGGATATCTTTATCAACCTTATGTGCTCTATTTTGAGTCGTTTCTATTTCTAGCATATATTGTGTGTCATAGTTGTATTTTTAACAAAAATATGTTAGGGTGCGATATTAGGAACACTTTTTTTCGATGTCGTAAAATGCTACTTTTTTTGTTTTTCTTCAGAAAAGATAGTTAAAACAAATTTTGAACGCATTTATGCCATGGTGATCATATTACGATAATCCTGGAATAAAATAATGCGGTTTAGTTATATTATTATAAGAGTTTTCAGTCAAAATTTTGATTTTTAAAAATGGTGACGATATTAAGGCCGGTTTTCACACGCAATGATTGGTGGCGCCAGGCCGCGCCAGTCGACTAATGCCAGTAAAAATGCAAGTGTAAACACTTGATGCAAACTGGCGCTAGTATATAATGTGGCGTTTACTGGCGGTTATTGGCCGAAGCATACAACCTCAAAATTTGAGGTTATATGGTTGTTGTCATTTACTGTGTGTTTAATAAATGTTAAATATTTTCCATATTATACGCCTATCACTGTGTAAACACTTGTGAGTTTGCCAGTTGGTTCTGGCGCCAATGAATGCCAGTCAGTTGGCGCCACCAATCATTGCGTGTGAAAACCGGCCTTTAGGCAGTTCTCCTATATGTTCACAGCAAGATCTACGATTGTTTTATTTATGTCCATTTCTACTAATTGTAAGTGTATTACTACTGTAGATTAATTTTAATCTTGATTTTTTAATTTACTTTTTATCTTTTTCTAGTTCTAAGAATTAAATCGAGATTAAAGTTAATTTACATTGGTATAGGAATGAACATTAGACACGGCCATTTTAACGCGCGTACATAGTGTTCTATATATTCTAATTGCGACATTAGTTCTACGTGTCATAAATTTCCCGTTTCCGATATTTACACGCGCATCGTTTGTTTGTCTCTGCGCTAAATCTCTCTCTCGGTTAATTCCCATCCGCCCGTCTCGGCCTACTATGTCTCTCAGACCCATGCTAATGCAGGCTGCAATTTGTATAATTTCGAAATGGGTTAAGCACGCGTCGGAGCATCCGAGGTCGATAACTTTTTCTACCTCCGCGATAGAACGTCGTTATCTGCACGTGCTCTTCCGCAACGGCGCTCGTTCCAAAAGCATAGTGCTTACTTTACATTTTAATGTCTCCGGAGCCACGTCGACATCTCGAAGTGCTACTAATTTCATGGACTTTTAACTGTAAACTCGCCGATCACGCTTCCTAGTTATATGTCGAGTAAAATGCCCCGCCAAGCACGCGTATACCTTTTATAGAAAAATTGTAGTAATCACAAACTTTACAGTATAGCCTTTGACATATAACCATAATTGCAAGGGGTAACTAAACGTCGAAATACAATAGCAACTCCAATTGAGTGATTTTGAATGGTTTTGAATGGTTGATAGCGTCAGTCACGAAGCATAACATTAACGGCATTAATCGTGATTGCTGGAGCGTTAAGACGCTGCGATAATCGATACTATATATAATCTGATTATAAGTAGGTATTGTATATATCTCTGCCTAATATATATAGTCTATTCGCCAGGTCAATTGAGCATTTTTTCGAGGTTGATGGCTTAAGTTAATGTTTCTTTATGTTTTTTGGGTCGTAGAACAAGAATCTGTAAATAGTTTTTTCGTAAGTTGATGCAATAAAAAGTTATTAACAATTTATTTGTTTAAATTGCCCTAGCGATCAAACTATACATCCTATAAAAAAATAAACTGCAGAAAATTTTGTTTCTTTTTTTACGACGAACAAAATGGCGTTTGAATTTTTTCAAAATCTTGATTATTGACGGAAATATGTCAATTTTTAGGTAATTACTGCCTACGCGTTGCGGAGTACCCTAGGCGTGCGCGCTCGCGCTCTATTGTATCGTTAAAACAATTGAAACTCTGAATTTGTCTCAACTTGTCTTGTGGTACATACAATTGAGCGCGAGCGCGCACGCCTAGGGTACCCCGCGACGCGTAAGCAGTAATTACCTTAAAATTGACATATTTTCGTCAATAATCAAGATGTTGGAAAAATTCAAACACCATTTTGTTCGTCGTGAAAAGAGGAACAAATTTTCTCCAGTATTTTTTTATAGAATGTATAATTTGATCGTTAATAACTAAATTATTGCATCGACTTACGAAAAAACTATTTACAGATTCTTGTTCTGCGACCCAAAAAACATAAAAAAACATTAACTTAAGCCATCAACCTTGAAAAAATGCTCAATCGACCTGGCGAATAAACTAATAAAAGAGAAAACGGATGATATAACTTTAGAACACTCCTCATATGACATCAAACATGAGCTAATCAAACGAAATTTCTCTAGCGACTTGGCACTCTTAATAAAAATATGATATTTTCCATAAAAAGATACAACAAAAAATTGGAAATAAACTCTTCAATTTTTATTTGCGGTATCTCGTTGCAGAATATGGCAAAATTAATTCGGGGAAAAAATGTTATCTTTTGGTTATCAAAAATTTGACATATCAATATATCATAACTACATTTACTACTAATATAATTTTTATCAATTTCCATGATTTTTGACATTTTAACAGAACTGCAAGAAAAAAAATATCTGCAAGACTTATATTTTATTTTATTTGACTAACATTAATTTTAAAAAATGTTTATTTGAGCAAATTGAGAGATTAAACCCTATTATTAATGCTGTCTTAGCAATTATATAGTTGTCGTATTGTTATATTAACGAGCTCAAAAGACGACAAAGTGCACATGTAGTATTTTGTGTTGCACTGTCGTACTTGCATGGTCTCCTTCATGCAAGAAGTTTCAGCCGATGAAAACCGACGGGGAGCTATAAGTGCCACCAAGTGTAAAAATTAACATTGTTACAGCCCGTTTTTGCGCTCGTAAAAACTTTATGCATACGTAGCAAAATTTAACTCCAAGCGCTACTAATTAGCGGCGTTAAATGCAACGAATGCTTACAAACGCAAACAGCGTTTCCACCATAATACTTGAAGCAGCTGCCTTTTCATCATGATGCTCGTTGAATGTAATCAATGTTACCGTATTTCCGTAGAGATTTTTAAAATATTTTAGTAAAAAAAAGTAAAATATTTTCTGACAAATTAATTTCAATATTTAGTTGCCGCTTAAATTTTAAGAGATATCATTTTTTTATAGAAACTACGCTCAATTTGCGGTGCGGTAGAATATTTATTATTAATTGAGTAAAAGTAAAGAATATTCCCTTATAAACTATTTGACTTCGTTGAATTGTTAATAAGTTTTAATTTAAGTTTTCACTAGAGCTGCGCGTTAAGTTTTATTGCTTCATCTTTCTCCTAACCCAATATTTTTGTAATATCACGACGACAACTTCACGCACACGCAATCAATCTCTTTATGTAATATTCATAAATTTGCACAGTCACCTCGCGGATGCTGATGCAAAAAGTTTCGCGGGGATTGCTACGGTGAGATAATAACAGAATATAAACGACACGGTGGATTAGTCTGGCGCGAATTTCCGAGTCGATTTTTCGATGAATCTCGGCACCTGCACACGCATAAAACCGAAATCACTTAAACTATACTAAGGCCGTAGAAATACAATTGGCGCAGTGATGGACACCCATGTTCGGCGGATAAATCACAGTTTGTATATATTCGTGCTAAAGCCCATAAATCGTAATCCTTCCATATTCGAATGTTCATGCGCCATATATGTTCTCTCTATTTCGCAAGTGACAGTTGGTACGAAAAACTATCATAAATGCATTTCTCATATTTTTCTTTTTACTTGTTATTTAGAGTTTTCTGCGTTAGATTAATTAATTAGTTTTATAAAAAATATTAAAATATGAATTACAAACAACAAGTACTGTTACGAAATGCATTGCACAATATGTTAGCTCGGTAACTCGATAACTGGCCTTATTAAGGCATTTTCACGTAATTTTATTTCTCTCACGGGACTTAAAAATTTGATAGAAAACAGTAATAATAAATTAATTAACTCCCGCGATTTGTGGATGAAGGCAACACTTGTTTGTCGAAACAATCTCGTGATTTATTCATATAAAGCAAAAATTTAGTGATAGAGAACGCAACAATAAATCTTTAATTTCATTGCGCGATATTTATTTCCTTCCCGATACTTGGATTCGGATGTATTTCTTATTACGTTTTACATTTTCCGATGGATGTGTAATTCACCAGCTAATTTCCGGATTGAAAGCGCGGAGTAATATCGCTAAATCGATCTTTTACATAGCAAAAAGTTAAATATTTTATAGCTAATTTATCAAAGCTTCTTTGTTTCAAAAAACAAAAGAACATTCGGTGATTAATTTACAGTACGTTAAATATCTCGTAGGAACTACATTTCAACTTGTGCGCGGCCTGGGCGTTTGTTTAAGCATGTCGCTGCGTACGTAAGGTCGTCGTGCTATCATTCGCGCTATCATTTTCTTTCTCGAGACATAATATCATAAACATTATCACACCTTACAATTACGATAAGTGATCATTTGCTCGTACAATCAATTTTTCAAGAATAAATGGCAAGGAATGAAGCTTATTTTTCTTTCATCTCATCAAGATTACTTTCTCACATCATAAAAGGTAATAATAATAGAGCCCGTAATTACAAAGAGCGTATAATATCACTAATGTAGAGATCTTTTCTTCTCCTTTGCAATGCTTTTTAAACTCAATTCAATATCTCGACAATGTTAATCGTGATCGCTTGCGAGAAAGTCCTGAGTGGAACGTTAGGGATGAATTTCGCGAGAAAAAAAAGCAACCCATTCTTTATGATCTTTGCACAAAGTGCGGGACGTCGAGATGGATTTTTCTCTGCGATGAAACATTTCGAAGCGGAGAAAGCGAATGAAGAGTCATCCCGTAATGTCCAAGCAAACTTTTCACACGTGCAAGAGATGGGAAGAGATCCGTAATGCGATTCCTTATGGCAGATCTCCATTATTTCTCTTGAACGTAATATTTGCTGTTCCACACAATACGACTTCAAAATCCAATCCTTCTTCGAGATGACTCACGGTGACAACTTTTCTCGTCTACGACATCAGTTATCATATTAATTGACATAATCTCTTTCCTGACAAAATTTTCAACAATAACGCGCATCGGATGAGAGAATAACAAGCATAAATGGCGATCACATATAACGAATGATACAAAATATTGCTGTAATAACTCATAGTTATGTCTCATCGTTCGTATAAAATCTTCATATTTACGGTGTACGGAGTATAGGATTGCACAAGCTCTCTAACACGAGTGCGTATATCGGAAATTGCGCGATAAAACAATTTGCTCGCTGATTACGTTTTGTCAGGCGCAATCGATATTTAGTGTCTCAATTACGGACTCAATTTCACCGGACAAATCACCACCGTAATGTATGTTTGTTTCAGGGAGCGGCGATCCGTGGTTGAGAAGCGAGAAGCATGCCGAGCTCGGGACGGAGATTTTACTGCCCTGCGTCCTGAAATCACCGCAATGCGAGGGTCTGCATAGCATCAAGTGGTACCGTGGACCCACGAGGATTTTCATTTTCAGCGAGGACGCTGGAATTATACGCGGCAATAACGACATTGCTCTCAGGTAATTAAAGTATTATATTGAGACTTGAAAGCATAATGCTAGTGGGTTCAACCCGTGCCTTGACTTAATTAGGCCGCCTCTTTTGCAGTTTTTTTTTTTTAGAAACTAACTTAAATTTCATTATTTTCCTCAATATATTTCGCGATGCCAATTAAAATTATATGAATTTACTAAAACTCGCGATAATAATCACCAATTTTGCGATGTAAACCGAAAATAATTAAACTTATTGGCCTTTTATGTTTTTGAAATATATTATTTAAAGTATTAAAAATAATTTTTCAAAAAAAAATCTGCGTTATTTCTATATTGAAATATAAGTTGAATTTGAAATAAGTTTATATAAATATCTATTTCTCTATTTTACAAATGTTTTAAATTTTTTGGTCTTATTATTCTCATTAACATTCTTCGAATTTCTATCTCTTGCCCGAAAAACGTTAACAATATTGTAGGATATCTATTACATAACTACTTAAACAAATAACATATTTTCTTGAATTGTTTCCAATTTTGGTTTTGATAATTAGCTGCTTCCACGATTTGTAACTATCGCGATTATGCTCATTTCGGGGTCATCACCCTGTAATTGCATTTTGTGGTTTGCGGTCTATATTTAGAGACCGTGTAGCTTCGAAAACGTCAAATGCGTTAAATGCGCACGTGAATATGTACACGTGAACATTTAGAGCATGAAACTTCCAATTGGTAATTATCAAAGTCTCTGATTGTTTTAATAATATCCGGTTCACCCATTATCCCTATAGTTAATTTGACACAGTTTACGTATTGTTATTTGCATATAAAACTCTTAACACGTACCTACATGTTCTATAAACTTTTAATCCTGTGGATACAGATATACATAACACACGTAAATAGCAAGTTAGTGAATGAATTAACAAGTTTGTGAATAAATTTCCTTTAATTGCATTATGATAAAAAAATTAATAAACATAAAATAAACATTGTTAAATATAGAACTTTTATAATATTATTCTATATTGTATAATATTAAAGAGAGAGGAGAAAAGTGCTATATAACATAGAAAGTACAATAAAAATTGTCTTATTAATGACGAAAAAAATTTAATTAATTATTCAATTACAAAAAACTTATAAATTGTAAGCTTGTAAACATTTAGCTGCAAATGAAACAATCTCGTTATCTCCATTAAATAAATTAGCTACGTCTTTCGATTGTAATTCGCCACTATAGCTATTTACTCCGAGCGTTATTGTTTGGGTACAAGCGCGGCAACTAGGCACTAGGCATACAAACTCGAATCTGAAACGTTCCTTAGAGATTTCATCCGATAACACCGTGTTTCTCTACGTGCCAATTTGCATTAATTAAAATAAGCTCACCAATATCCTTGAATAATTAACAACGAAAAGCGATAAGCTTTATTGAATACTGATTAATTATTTTCACTCATTTACCTCATCAATTTTTCAGACTAGTTAATGTTATTATTATAATTTAAATATAATTCTACTTTTCTATCGAATTAGGTGAAAATTTAATTCGACATTGAGACTTACACTTAATGAATTTTATTTTGTAACGTAAGAAAAGATACCACTGTCAATTTAATTGTAAAAATTAAAGCTGAAATAAATGTGAAAATTATAGGATATTCGTTTACATATTTAAAATATGGTTTCCACACTTCTATCAAGCTAATACGAATTAAAGTAACACGATTTATATTACAAAAGGACAGGCGTTACAGATTAGCTGTCAATAAAGTGATTCTTATTTAATTCCATTAGCACGCTTCAGTAGTCACTTATCGCTTTTCTTCTATGCCTCGCATATTTAGTCTGACATGGTAACGATACGAGATGATTTTTATTTTTTATACGCGACTTTAGTCTTTTTTTCTATTTTTGAAACGAGAGCATTAGCAGCAATAGTATTTTTATGTATCATTTTTTGCAATACGTCGACATAGATATCACTGTTGTAAATTTTATGCTTGAAAAAGATAAAAAATATCAACGAGAAAATGTTCGACCTGCACTGTGCGTTTTATTTGTTTGAAATATTATGCTCTCGCTCGTCGAGAAATAACAAGATTACCTGTGATGACATGATAATAAAAGACAAATACATATATTACAGTTTGATGCATATAAACGCACATATGCACATGTATACAAAAGGCAATCTTGAGAAATCCATTTTCAAGACGATCTATAGTTCTCCGACGTTTTTCTTTTATCTAAAGAAGTTATATAAAAAGTTTAAAATATTTTCTATAAAGATATTTTTATAATATTTGCAGATGTGCTCAATTTCTTTTTTAGTAATAAAATTTTTTATTATAATAATGTCTTAGATCGATCTTTCTATTCTACATCAGTATTATATTCGATCTGCTTTGGAGTAATAATATACAGTAATTTTATTTAAAAGCTTTACTTCTATATTTGCTACAGGACTCTTTGGTATACACTTCGCGGTAGAGATCTCCTAGAGATGATATCTTTTGATAAACTCTGAGTCTCTGTTATAATATATTTCCTAGTTCTCTCCAAGTTTTAGTGAAATATTACAACGGTAGTGATATTGTCAAACACGATGTTTGAATCACAGCGAAGTGCGTTTTGCGTAATTAAATTATACTTGATTAAAGTATCATCCTGTACGATTAACTAAACTGTTTAGGCTTTATATACGCGTTAAAGAGATTGTAATATTATTTGATTATAATTTTATGCATTTATTTCGTTATTATATAAAACCAAACGTAATTTTCTGTACAAGTTTTCTGCTAATAAGTATACTATCAATATCGACAAAGGTCGATGATTATTACTGTTAAACAAAGCGAATATTATACTTTTTAATAACAGTTTTGTGCTTACTAAAGTGGAATATTCACTTTTCTTTATGAAATTTGTTTTTTTCTGCTATTTTTTATGTCGTGGATTAAAGGCAATTTGGAGTAACCTACTTTTATACGTTATTCATGCGTATATAGTACGATAGCAAAGCAATATTCGGTAATTATGTTGTAAATCATGTGCAATACATTTGCATTATATAGCTGTGGGAAATACGTCGGTTATTATATACGACGTATTTCCTACATTAACGTAATGCAAATTTTGAGCAAAAATTTCCTTTTTAATTGCATTTAATTACGAAATACATTCAGTCAAAACATAAAATGTGCCTCTCATTAGTTCGATATTTTACATACTTATGTCCGCGAAAAATAAAATCACAAAAACATATCGAAAAAAATGATATTTTCGACATAAGAATGCAATATATACTAATGCCGCGTATTATATAAGTAAAACGCATAAAAGATCGCTTTTAATAATGCTAATGTAAAATATGTCCTTTATTTCTAAGATTTTATAATACGACATGCTATTATCCGGATTAGTTGAAATCCGGATTTAGAACTCAGAAATATGAAGTAATGTTGTGTATGTTGTATTGTCGCTGTATGTAAGCTACTTTATTACTTTGCGGTGTTATACAAAAAATAACGTGTCTCTTTTTTTGATAATGTTATTAGTTATTTTAAAAAATCTCGCATTTACTTTATTACTTTGGGGTGTTGCAAGGAACGTATTCCTTGACAATGTTATTAGTTATTAAATAGAATGTCTTATGTATGACACGTACTCTTGAAATTTTTTAAGAATACTCTTATTTAAACAATATTCTCATTTAAATATGTTTGCGCGATATTACTTCTAATAGTAAAACTATTTTATATTTTGACATTTTGGTAAAAAAAAATATAAGATAGTCAAAATATAAAAGAAACAACTGCAAATTAGAATAAAGAAATTTTATTGGTACAGAAGATATGTCGGATATCCAGATGTGAAAGGCGCATACTTATCGCAGTGTATATCATTGATGGTCTAATTACACGCGAATGCAAAAGATATACATAGTTTCATGCAGGGCGATGTCGCTGATTAGCGGTGCAGCACATCGTCGCGCGTCGTATCAACAATTCGCTAATGACGCCGTAAACGGCTCGTCGATCAAACAGCACGCCGAAATGTCGGCTGACCGCGATCACCCGCGTTTCATACCAACGCAGAATTTGCGGCCTGCAAAAACAATGATTCGTCACACGCTATGCGGGTTAACCGGGAAAACGCAGAATAAAAGCAATACGAACATTTCGGTTGAAAATTGTTCGTGTCAATATTTAATCTAGTTAATAAAAGCAGATTTTGGAATATCGTACGATCGTATATGCGTATAGCGTATAAACGCTGTGTATGTTGAACATTAGTGTTTTATTTTTATCAAAACGTGTGCGAAAATATCATTTTTACCATTGTTAAATAAGTACGCTTAAGCATTACAATTTTGTAAAGTAAAAGGGGAAAAAACATTGATTTAAATTTATTATTTCCATCGTTTTTTTTTTTTTTTTTTTGCAATGCACTTTTGGGCACTTCTTTGTTATGATCCATCTTTAACAAGTAATCAATTTGATGGAGAATGTAAATTGTATCGAGTTACGGCCGCGTCCAATAGCGACGTGTACCGACTACTGTACTTATATGTCGATGCATATATACTCAGTATCATCTATTGACAGAATATCAAACGCGACCTATATATAGTATATATGCGCCCATTGACTGTGCGTTTGCTTGCCATTTACGGATATAAATGACGAGACCTTCGGACGTCTTGTTGCTTCACAGTTTCCTGTCGTGAATTAATGGCTTTGTGAGAATGCACTTGAATTAATGGCCTTGTGATCCAATTTAATTACGAGCATTCGGAATTTTTGTGGCACTGCATAACTCTACACGTAAAAACATATTCGTCATACAATTTACTCCCGTTGTAAATTAATAATGCATACGATTGTACCGAGAGATCTTTCGAGCCCGTTAATATTTCTGGAATACGTACTCATAGATGCATCGGATGTACGTAACATGCAATGTAAATAGAATTCGGGTCGTATAACACATACGTTCGAATAGCACATATGACGATAATATCATCACCTTATCGTCATAAATGGATTATGCTACTCAGGCGGGATAACGAGCAGATTAATTTCATTGATTGTCCGATTCATTATCCGGTGTTAATCGCAATTCGAGATTGACATTACCGTGAGGTCATTATTCTTGTGTTGGCATGAACCACATAACTGCACAATACCGCGCAATCGTCATTAATAAAGTATAAACAATCAATGTATTTACGATTAATGAAACGCTGCGCGCGTTATAAACGTGAGTGACACCAATTATTATACGAAAATAAAACCGGCACGACGTGGCGAGCGAAATTTATTAGATTCTGAAGGAAATATATTTGTCATTGTTGTCATGTGAAATGCTGATTAAAAATTCATTAAACAAAAACGTTCCCTCCATTGTTACCGCCCAATTATAATTGCAATATTAGCAGATCTTTTTTATTACACATTATATTAAATTAGACACGTCAAAATTTTAAACAATAAAAATTAATTTGGGAAATTATAAATTAAATCACGGTTTTTGTTGCAATTTTCAAATTAATTTAACAGTATGAATGTTTTACGTGAATGTTTCAGAGCGGACATAGAATATTCGTCGAATTCATCGAAAACATATTTGAAAATACCTGAGGTGCAGCTGGAGGACGAGAGTCTATACAAATGCGAGGCTACGTACTTGGCAGTCAACCGCGAGTGCAACAACGTGCAGCACATTATTCTTAACGTCACAGGTGCGTTACATTACATTATGCGGCATTACCGGATTAACATTTTTTGGAATAAGATTAAATTTTTTATCAAACTGGAGAGGGAAAGGGAGGGGATATTAAAAGTTTATGCTTTTAAAAATTCAATTTATTAGTAATATGATTGTGGCGTTTAATGCACGAAGTACATAAAGATTTTTCGGATATTTTATAGAGAGAGATACCGAGAGATTTACGGAAACTATTTTAAAACTTTTCGCATAACTTCTCGCCATAAATTGCACGCGATATATTTTTAGCCGTATATATGACCTCTGTTTGTTATGCAACCTCTCCTGTGTACATTACGTCCATACGTCAAAAACGTGGTCGCAAGTAGCCTGCATTATTGAAAAGGCAATACGGGCAATACGAAGTAATACGTTTCATTATTCATACTTTTGAAAATCTGTTTGCGCACGTTTGTTTTCCTCACGACATATCTTTTTCTTATAACGTTATTACCGGGCAACTTTAACGTGATATTTCGCGAAAGTAATACGACAATACAGTGTACTCTGGCATTTTATATGATACGTGAAAACATATATTTACGATGTCTGTACTACAGTTGGAAAGGTGAAAATGGTATGCGCAAATCGGAACATATCGCAGAACTCACCATTCCATAAATCATCAGGCAATGTTTATTTCAAACTAACGGTTGCACGTGATCGTTTTCGCCAATATTTCAATTTTGCGCGACACTCTCGAACGATAGACAACTCGTTACGGATGGCCTTTTTACGAGATTGGCAAGTAACGATGTGCTTCCTTTCGAAACACCTCTCAAAAATAAAAGTCTTATTTACATTTTACGGCCACTTGTGGCAAACGTAAAACATCAATAGTTCATACAATTCGCGTTTTTTCTCTTTATGTGTTGTGCAGCAATGTACTCAAAGTAAGAAGACAGCCACAAAAAAAATATAAATAGTACACACATAAATAAAAAAATATATAATAAATAATAAATGAATACTACACAATATATCAATCTAGATATTAGTGTTTCTGCTTTGAGTAACGCCTATAATTTGATGAAAAAAAAATCAAAGGTAAATGAGTCGTCACAGTCAATCGATAGCGATTTTGTGTTTCGAATTCTAGCTATGGTCTGTGACTTTTCTTTGGCTTGAATTTTTCTCTTATCTATATAGTTTCGAATGTTTTTGTATGACTATCGTCACTCGGTATCGTAACACACTGAATTGAGTGAGGAAATGTATGCATTCCGCTATGCATCAAGTATACTTAATTTTCGCGGAAGCTGATGCGGGTAACCACGGATAGTGATCTGGGTTAAACCCATGTCAAATTATACATCGATAACTTGAGTTATACCGGATGACTCCTAACTTTCCGAAGAGTTAATATCGACAAGTTGAGCTCAAGTTAGGCTCCTATTGATGTGATATCTCACGTACTCTGGATACGTGGAGTTATTTGATAATTCTTGATTTAACGTTTAGATTAATCTCATAAACGCATTATAGGGTCATTTAACGGCTAAATAGCTTCATTGCCACGCGATGTTATTTAATCAGGTTAATGCTTCATCATCACTACGCGGGGGATCGTGGTTTACTCGCGCTAACTTATCTCATATCAAATTTATACGGAATTATCCTTGCAAATTAAGGGGAAATCCCGAGAAAGTATACGAGATGTCAAAAATTGTATGTATTACATAAAATACATATATTCTGCAATGTAATAAATATCAGTGTTAAATTTTTCATGGAAGTTTTATTAACATCTAAAATTTTAATTTGGAAGTACAAGAGACAAAAATAACGAGTTTTGCATATTTTTGCATTAAAAAATAACAAATAGAAGAAATGGAAAAAGATTTTATTTATAATTAATGCGTTTTTTATTAAATCGCGTTTTGCATATTTTTGTATTAAATTGTAACAAATAATACATATATCAATAACAAAAGATGAAAAAAATTTTATTTATAATAAATATGCTGTACACTGTTGAATTAAATATAAAAATGTTGAGTAATGCAAGAAAAATCAAATATTACTCTATAGTTTCTTCTTTCCTAGATGTCAGAAGTCAGAAGCTACATTAGAGTCGGAAGGAGCATTAGCGGTTTCTAATTATCCGGCACAGAATTACGGCTTAATTGCGTCATTAAGTAATTCCGTAATAGGGCCTGCACTTAAATTTCAGATATGAGAAGACCTCAAAATTCATCTTGACAGAAAAGATCTTCTTCCTTCTGCCAGCCGCAAGTTTCTTGCCAGGCACACCATTTATAAATGTTGGGTTATATCTACATTATCTTCGGAAGTTTATGAAGAATGAAATAATCCCCCTCTGGAGTAGTTATTCAGCGAACGTAGCGATTTTCCGCCAGTACATATACGCGAGTCGTCATCGCGACGGACGTGAATAGAATCACTGTGTACACGAAATTCTGGCTGCTGATCTGTCTTCCTCGCTGTCGTGCACCATGCCATGCCTCGTGACATCATAGCGAGTTAAACGAGTAGGGTGGAGTTTTCAAGTGTATAATCGCGACATAGTACCTACCTATAGGTACATATAGTAACGCGTAAGCAGCATTCAGAAACTTTCATCTTTCATAATGGAGTATTGTATTCTTCTTAAAGTTCCAAAACCGAAGACCGCCTTGGAAATTAATTTCGCGGCGCGATCTAATTAAAAAGATAATGTCAGTAATTATTTCCGAAAATTATAAACAGCGTAAATTGGATGAAATAATTATTTATTAATTATTCATTAATTCTATTTATACTTGTCATTATTATTTATCATTATTGTTATCATTAGGTGTAATATTTTAAAAGAAGTTACGTTAACCTTTTGAAAAGTGAAATAAGAGCTATATCAATTTTTGAATTATGGCATATTTCAAGTAGAATGCTCTTTTGTTCGTTTTAAATTTTTAAAAGATTCTCCAACTTTTATCGTTTTGATTGCAAAACCAATTGAAACACGAACGGAACACGAAAGAACTTGGAAAAAGTTGCTCTTGACGCATAATTGATTGCGACCTCAATTTGTCGAACTTCAAGTGCTTCGTGAATTTATGTATCGGGCTGCTTTCTTACGAACGTGTCTTGAATTTTGTTACAAAACGTAATATCACCGTGTATTTAACTGTTTTACAATATACATGATACCGTTGTTACACATAGGTATTCGGATATATCGCGCGCAGATTGTTGTGCATATTCCTTGAACAAATATTACAATAATTAGAAAAAATGCAGGTTATTTTAAAGACAAATATAACTAATCTTTTTGTAAAAAAAACCTTATAAAAAAATTAATTTTATTTTACTTAACAAGAAATTTAATTTAAAACTTTATTAGTGTTTAAGAATAAAGTAACAAAATAAAGAAACGGAAAAGGACATTTAATTAAACGTTGTCGAAAAAGAAATAATCGCAAATTTGTTAGATTATTTAATTAAAGATCGTTTAGTCAAGGTATTATAAATTTTATTTCTTTAATGAGTTGAATAATTTCAATTATGATAATAATCTTAAATCGACGGTTTTAAATTGATAAATAACTTTAATAAACGTTTCTTATCTTTCTCGCATGCAGCTAATTGTCTTACAAGAAGTCTAGTTGCTCAGTAGAAGGAGGAAATAAAATAAATGTTAAAAGAAGATAAATACGTACCATTATTCTTCTCTAACTATAATTTTATTTTTAATTTAGTAGTTACGTATATATATTGTATAATTCTTATATAGGTATGTAATTAAAACAAAGCTGCATGGAAAGAGAAATTCCAACAACAGCAATAATAAATTTTTAATATTCATTAATTAATTTTCATCAGCTTTGGGAGATGAACTAATTCATCTTTCGTAAATATTTCCCGAGTCAAAAAGAATCTATGAAACATACCAAAATTAAAAAATAGATTTATGGACAAAATGTTTAATATCAAAGCAATTTCTATGTCATCAGAGAAATGCACAAAAAATTTGAAAGTAATAAAATTAATGAAAAAAAGATAAAAATATCATAGCTGAAAAATAGATTTATATAAAAAATGGCGCGGCTAAATTTTTAATTTATCCTAATTCTCAGGATTAAATATTTACGAAAAAAAATTTTGTGACTAAGTAGCGCCAATTTCGATAAAATACGGGATACACGTTGTATCCATTATACCACAGCGTGGTGAAGCGACAACGTAAGAGTAGCTTGCGAGCTCTCTTGCGACAAGCGCCGACATTAATCTACATAGAAGAGCACAGCACGAAGCTGTGCGCGAAACGGTATCACGTATCACACCCATATCTGTACTTACATATACAGCGCAGCGCTGCCGGATTATCCGAACACCTCATTCTAGCTAGGACATCACGCTGCAGATTTATCGCCAAATAGATAATATTGTCAGGAAAGTAGAGCGCGCGCAAACAGGATCAGAACGACGGGGATTAGGAAAAGTAACAATTTTCAGATTCGATTATTTTTTAATGTGATAAAGATGAAGTTTGTGAAACTTAGTTCTATTTTAGTATATTACTTCTTTATAAGATTATAAGTATAATAAAATTTCCTATCTGTATATATATATATTTTTTTTATGCAGAGAAACACAGGAAGAGATAAGAAAATTTATAACATGCAAAATAATATATGTATGCGAGAATTACACTATAGTATAAATAAGTGCTATTATTAATTTTTACGTCGGATATCATAAAGGTTGCGCTTTGTATTATTCTCCCGACTAATCGCTCATTCGCTAGATTGTGCCATTGCAAACTCACGTAAAGCTCTGCAAAATAGCTGTTGGCAAAACGCCGTATTATAGTTTTAACATGGTGGCGCCCGCGCCGCATGGATGCGCGCTTTTATACGAGATTAGATAGTGAGCTAAAAGTATACAGTACGCGAAACGTTGTTTCTTCTTTCATTTCGTACGTGTTCCGTTTTACGGAGCGTCTTCCTTTTTGCTGCGCAAAATTACAGACAATTGCGATACCTTGTCTCAAAGCGGCAACGACGAAGCCGAGCGTCGCGTCGCTCGGATTCAACGTCGACAAAAATCTCCCAAAAGGTCCTATCAAAATCACTTTCGCGAATTCCACAAGACGTAAAACGTCCGAGCTACTTTCGTTCTACTTTTTAATTCGCGCAATTTCTCCTCTAGCACGCGATTTTTCTTCCGGAGATTGGAATTATTTCATTCGGAATTTGGATTTTTCCGAATCAGGAGCTGCATTTATTTTGCACTTTTACGTTTTGCAATGTATTGTTGTCACTGATTTAAAAAAAAGTGTATTATTAAAGAAAATCATTAGTTGATTTCTCAAAATTCCATTTAATGCGCAATAGTTATCGATCTATTTTCTCATTGTATTAATTCGCAGTTATAATTTTCGCACAATGCGATTTCCCAGTTATTTAAGTTAAGACTTAGGTATACAAGTCAGATCCGGTAAATTGTATGAATTTATGTAGAACTAAAGGATGAGACTCGGATCTGCAACGTGATAATGCTAAGCTATTATCCAGCAGAACAATAGAATATATCTGCACACACCCGTCCTTTTCCGATACACACGAAAGATCGCGGTAATCGGACAATGCATGTATCTGAGTTTATTGAGCGAAACTACTGTGCGAGGGATTGCTGCGCGCGTTCTGCATGTGCATTAGCACTCGGCATTACAATATCAATGAATCCCGTCCTGCTATTCGATGAGCACTGAAGAAAGGACAACTTTACGCTTTTACCGCTGACGACTATAACTAAGGAAATATCATTTCGCCTCAACTGCCGAGGTGAAGACGAGCGCGAAAGATCGCGAAAAATCGCGAAGTTTGTAACGCTTTATACTTCGTAAGTTACGCCGACTTCCAAGTGGGAAATACGCGAAACGCGCCGGGGAAAGATCCAGAAACCGTCTTGTAAAAAATCACGAAAGCTACTTACGATCTAATGACACCGCCTCCCACTTTTGAAGTAATTCTCTTTCTGTATAGTCGTACAAAGTTGCCGTCGTAGCTGCGGGTCGTTGAGGCGACTTTAAAAGTCGTTTTCAAGTATATTATTCATAAACTTTATCGCTGTTAGAGTGCGCCGTTGGAATGTTCACAAACCGGATCGCTTTCCATCGTAATTTTCTGGGAATGGCAGGGCATGGCAATGACAAATCGGCTATATGCACTGACGATATGCGGGAAAAGGGATTTTTTTTGTTTGGTAGCCTTTTTTCACAATTTTTTTTACAATTAAAAGAGATCAAATTCCGTTCCAAGTGCCAATTAAAAGCATGTTTCAATGCAAGCTGTCCGGTTCTTTCAATAAAGTCACAACGAAATAATTATTCTTAATTAATGGACTTATAACGCAGCGAATCGCGTCTGTTTTCCGTAACGCGAGAAGTGCGTCGCACGAATACGTTTTTCAATATTATGGCAGGTCACCGCGGTACTGCTTCGAATCGTGCGAGAACAATAAACTGTATATATGACCACTCGAATTAATAGCCGTGTGAGAGGCGAAAATTAATGCTACATACATCGTGTGTGAGACTCTTCGTTTCGACTTACGACTAATAATAGCTCAATTATTTTCCCAACGAGAGTCCTATTAACGAATTAATCGATATTACACAGCGTCTCGACGTGAAGATGACGTCAGCATTATTTTACCGTGTTACGTACGGAAATTTTATATTTCCGACGACGCACGTTAAAAGTCTTGAAGGCTTAGACGACGCACGCTAGGCTCGGAATTCCGAGGAAACGGCCGGGGTTAGTGTAAATGTTTAGATTATCTTATCGGAGTCCGTTGAAGGGCTGGGGGCCAGATGGGCCCGAAACTACGCTTCTAGAATGTTCTAGAAGCTTCTAGAATACCTCCCCCCTTAAGACGCGTAAGAAAAAGGCGGGAATCTCGCGCGGGAGATTCCGGTCTTTTTCGGGTATAAATAGGGCGGAAAAACGCCGCGGAAAGCAGATAAGTTTTAACTTCGGTCTTGACTAGACGTAATTCTTAGACTCTCTCCTAACCCTATTCGATTTCCTACGTTCCGCTATACGCTAAGTTCGAGCATTCGCGCTCAATTCTGGGACTTAGTCCCTACACTATCATACCTCATAAGACCGCGCTTCACGCACAAGTTGTATCGAGATTTATATAGAATAAAGGTAAGATAAGTTAAAAGAAACAAGTGTAAAAATCTGGAATCTCATTTCGTAATCAAAAATCGATCACTTCCAAGACTCGACTCGCAGTTGTCGCTGACAAAGTGTGGCGATCTGTGCTGGGGCGCTGACGAAGAGTGTGGCGATCCAGTGCTTTCGCTGCCGAAAGCGTGGCGATTACGGGGTTGATTCTTGGAGGTCGTAATAATCACTGTCACTTCTGGGATTCCGACTCGCAGTTTCCGCTGACAAAGCGTGGCGATCTGTGCTGGGGCGCTGACGAAGAGTGTGGCGATCCAGTACTTTCGCTGCCGAAAGCGTGGCGATTACGGAGTTGGTTCCCAGAAACAGACAATAATCTTGACAAATTCCCGAAAGTGAGTTTGACCTCTACGCTGACGATCTGAGCGCTGACGAAAAGTGTGGCGACCAGAGGGTTTGGCGGATTGGTTTTAGAGCGTTGCCGAAGAGTGTGGTGAGCTTAAAATTCATTTTCGTAAACGCGGCTGAATGACGAAGAAAGGAGGTAGGCGCGTTTGAATTAAACAAATCATATTCCAGATCAAACAAGCAGTCATTTCTAATCAAGATCCTCTCCCCCTCCTCCAACAATTGCAACAATTAGAAAACGCACCCCCCTTTAAACCTATTCCTGTCAATTTTGACGTTGATTATCCTAATTATAATCAAATGAATAAAACTGATCCTCGTTACCATACGTATAAACTCAGATATCTTTTCGGTCCCGAATAATAAATATAATAATAATATCCTTCACACGACTTGTCCAAATCCCTGGTAAATTGCTTAAATGCATTGACCAAAAAACGGACGAACAATAACAGTCAGAACGTGACAACCGTCTAGCTCTAAAATAAATCATCGAGTTTTAAAGCATAGAATAAAATATTGCGTTGCGAGAGAAAAATTTCCCTTCAATTTCTTTATTTCTTTCGAATTCGGTTCGTTCCGAAAGTATTTCGGCGATTGTGTTTATATAAGGTACGGAACCTTTTTTGTTTATACATACACACTGTGCGCACTGTGCGCACTGTGCGCACCAGTTGCCGTCCAATCTTGTTTTTCGTATTGATGGCCGGAATGGCAGTAGATTTTTAATCGACAATAGTAGTTGTACGCTCTTTCTAATATTAAAGGATTACACCAAACAATTCGGTTGACGGGTTCGAATTCGCGCCGTAGTAGATGGATCTATACAGCGCTGCTGGGCATGTTCTGTTTTGATTAATTTCACAAAGGTGATTAATTTACCTCTTTCCGGTTTAATCCTTTGTACATGGAGATCCATATTTGCCTTGTGTTCAGACTGATCAAATTTATAAAAGTATCGAATACTTTTCTCTCTCTCTCTCTCTCTCTCTCTCTCTCTCTCTCTCTCTCTCTCTCTCTCTCTCTCTCTCTCTCTCTCTCTCTCTTAGACTTGGCGATATTAAGTAAAAAAAGAAAATAATTTTTAGAAAGAAAAAAATTTATTTTAGCTCTCTCTCAATATCTAATATTGTACATGACTTTATATTTGTATGTGATAATAATTTATCATAATTAGTAGTAGAAAGAAAGTGTATTTTATTATTTAAAGAAATGTATGCGTCTTTTCATATTTCGTCTATCAATGTTTTTATGTGTTTCTATATTTATATATCATTATAACTACGAAAAAATATATAAAATATGACAAATTATTTAAAGATAATATATATAGATTTTTAAGAAAAAATTTATGGATCAAATAAGTAAGTTTGATAGATTATAGATATATTAATGGTTTTGGTACAAAAGCAAAATGCATGAATTTCATATTCTGTTGCGCTGTAAAAGCTTTTCACGCTTATTATGAAAAACGAACTCATATAATATGTATATTTAAGAATATACGCATATGACGTACGTAAAGTTAAATGCATTATGTTACAGCACGAACTCGATATAATTAACTGTAGCAAAGTAAAGACACTCCATTAAAAGTGAAATAATATTAATCCGCCGTACAAATTTAAATTTTAACGTGTATGGCATTTAATAGAAACGATATTGTAGTCGAAAGAAATTATTTTGAGAATGTGAGCAATTATTCTAAGAAAAAATTATAGCTTACAAAATTTGCCACTCTATGATATTAAGCAATTGATCAGTTTTCTACTTTCGATAGTATCTTCTAACTATAATGTTAAAGAAACTCGAGGTAGTACGTGTGCACCGGAAAACATAAGAGACTATTAATAATATAAATCAGATCTAAAATATAACAAATTTAATACCATCAATTGTTACAATTATGTAAGTCCTTGATTTATTACGGCATTAATTTCTTGCATAAGCAATGAACTATTTCCTCTAATTTAGCAAAATAATTTATTGAACAAACGTGAAAGAGAAAGAAAGAGAGAATACTAGAGTTTTAACTAGTTTAGATAACTTTCTTGATGTTATTCAAATTTTATAAAGGATCACTTATTTCGTGACCGATCGATTGAATCTTCTTTACGTACATGTGCAAAATGTTCGAGAATATCGAGTATGAATTTATTTAACTGATTGATTTTACTTTTAAATAAGTATTTGTTATAATCTTTTATATAAGAGAAGGTTCTCATCTACCGACCCAAAAGTAAAATGATTTTCTTGAATTTTTTTCATAGAAAGAAGTAAATGAACAACTGAAGGTTTTTGACACTTATTTATAAAGTCTAAGAGTACATAAAAAAATTTTTTTTAAATAGAAATTACTGCCGTGGAATGGTGTCACACGTGGTGCATCGTGACCGCGTCAAAAAAAGATGTCCAATTGGCAATCACTCTAGCACCTGTAAAAGTTATCAGAAATCAAAAATCCAAAAATTTTCATGAAATATATAATATTTGTTGAAGCTTGAACCTATAATATGAATAGAAAGTCGAAAATTAAAAAAATGACGGACATTTGAATTTTGAGTACCGTTTTTTCACGTTTTTTCGCTCTTTAATGTGCTATATAAAAAAGAAAAACAACAAATATTACCTGCATTTAGGTTCAGACTCCAATAAATTTAATATACTTTAAAACAAAACAAAAAAAAGGCGATCCGTCAATTAGTTTTTGAGTAATCGTGATTGCCAATTTGAAAAACATGATTTTTCAGGAAACGCGTTTAAAGATTTTGCGATTTTTTTTAAATATAGAGGCATGCCTCAAATATTTCACAGTCTTAGCATATCTTACGACATTTGGTAGCACTTTAGGTAATTATGCTTACCATAGTATAGTAATATAGGCACGCAGTTCAAAAATATTGATGTAAGATATGCGCGAACTCAAATTTTGCGTAAAAGGTGGGTTCCCTTCTTATGGTATATCTTTTTTATAAAATTGTTTTTGGCCAAACCCTTTTGGGAATATATTCTACATATGATAAGCTATCAAAAAATGCAAAAAAACAAAATCGAGTTTTTGGGCGAGCTAGATGAGAACCTCCCTTTAATTTAAACTTATCGTTATGATTTAATATCAATATGTGAATTAATGAAACATAATTTGATTCTTATTAAAATGCACATCAAGAATCAATGTTGGAAGACGAATAAAGCGATAAATGTAATAAAATAATAAAATTTTCGATTCCTAATCTATATTAAAAGAATTTAGAATTATCATCTCAAGCATTCTTCTTGTCTTCTTGTTAAAAATACTATGCGCAAAAACGATTCAATTAAATTTGTGACCAATCCTGTGAGTATAATGAAATATTGTTCTCTGGAAATAAAAGGTGTATAGAGAAACTCGTTAACGAATTGTTTAACGAACCACACACGTCGCGTTTTGTCAAATATTGATCACACATCTCTCGTTAGTTAACTTTGTAACAGACTTCTGCTTCTGTGTCTTATGAAGTATTATAATCTATTGATACCACATTCTATTTTAAAAAATGCAAGTTTCATGTAGTAAGAAAGTTATGTAGAAATGCGGAAAGTCATAACTTTATTTCATTATGAATATTTCTCTCTATCTTACTGAATGGAATGTTAATGTAATTTTCTTGACTAGCGGAAAATTGCGAAGATGATTTAAAATTACACAATGCCTACTCGTACGATCATAAAAATGTACTATCTCGTCAGAAGCCCAAGAGCCCGCGAAATGAATTTCTCTGAAAAGAATTATTTGATATTCACATATTTGAAAAAGAAATATGTCTACACATAGGCTACAACGCGCGCATGTTAGAAAAATTGCGAGATTATGTTTTGCGATGTTACTAGCGATTTTACCGGCGAAAAAAAGAGTACTGCGACAATTTTCGCTCAATAATAGTCGCATATATTGAAGAATTTATTTGTATTCGATATTTCTCTCATTCGGTTCCAAATGTATACGCATAGAATAGACGAACAAATTCCGTGATTCTGCCTAGATTTTAAAATTTTAAGCACAAAATTTTAAAACTTACAAAGTAGGAATTTAGATTATGAATTGTGACAGTAAAATCTGTGTTTTATGTCAAAATGTGATAAATAAAATATATAGGTAGGTGCAGACTTATTTGCAACGATCATAAGAAATACAGATTTAAAATGTTTTATACTTTAACAGACTAGATGCATGGCAGTTTAATTTATGATTGATTATGATGAACGTTTTTAAAATTACACAGCTAATGAAAATTGATAGTTTGATGTCTTTTAACAAGACATTGCAGAATATACATCATTCTTTGCAGAATATTTTGATCATTCTTTTTATCTAGTTTTGCCAAATCTCGTAATCTTATACAATTGTTGAAAATACATTTCAAACTTGCGATTTCAAAAAAAGAACAAATTCAATTCTTAGAATAATTTGTTGGAAAAACATTATTGCGATTTTCCACTTGACATTTAAACATTAATCGCTTTTACCATTTTTAGTAGCAAACTGATGATATGAAATGTCTCAGATAATATAACAACTCGACTCATTGTCAGTCAGAACCTACTAGAGATACACGGTTAAAAAGATTATGTTCTTATTTCCTCTATATCCGTGTTATAAAGATTTCAATTTAGCGTGAGATAATTTAAGCTCCATCAGATAAAATCTCAGAAATAGTTGGCAATTTGGCAAAACTATATATGTAAGCAATAAAAAGCGAGAAGATTTAAGAAACAATTGTCTTAAAGAAACTAATTTTTTCTTTGTTGCAAGTAAGATATAAAAAAACGTCAGATCTAGATTTATAACAAGCACATTGCGGTCAAATAAATATAATTTCCGATCGAATATAATTAGGATAGAAATCCTAGGAAAATTATTACATCAATAATAATAATTCAATATAAATCTAGAATTATATTTGCTTTATCGATATCTTAGCTTTCCTGAAAAATGTACATTTAATATTTAAATATAATTTTTCTCAAACACGAATTGAATTTTAGCATGAATTTAACGCAAAAAATCATTGCTAATTGATTCTTCAGACAGGTTAGAGAGACTCTTCTTTAATAAAATTCCCATTTTCTACCATTTGTCAATGACATAATCTGATCGATCGCTACAAAAAAAACGGACGAGGACGATTTAAAATTGACATAAAATGGAAGTACTATCAAGTATAGATATGATTCAATATCTGAATCTAGCTGCTCGAATCTAGCTACAATTTTAATGAAAAGAATCTATAAGCTTTAATTAAATTAATAATTTTGTTGATCATAAACCGTATATATGTGTCATATCAATGTCTGATAATGTTAAATCGTCTTTTAGAAGCAAATTTATTTGCACAATCGAATTTCTAACTAATTATACAATTTAAAGATATGTTAGCAATATTATATATCTACAAGTTTTCTCACATTTTTTTATAGGTACCTAAATAAATAATTTTCAGCTGTAAATATCAAAATATGTAGTGAATATAGGGAAAGCTTATTCTACAGAAAAGCGCTATTTCCATGCACGTAAAATGCACGTAGTACTTTCCATCATTAGCAATTCTTTGAATCACTTTTGCCGTATGATTATCCTTAAAAACGGTATTTGCGCGTAAGCACCTCTAATGCCACACCGGGAGCATACGTGCATGCATGCAAATGTCTCGCGTATATACGCGCGATCGGTGCATTTGTATGCACGCATGCTTACATGTACACCGACAGCTAGCGTAATAGAACACTCTACGATCCGAGTGCATTCAGTCGGTGTTACCGGGGGATCTGATTTATAGTGTCCTAAGAACATGGCGCCTATTCGATAAAGTGGAAGTCACTTTACTCTCGTAGGAATTGTAGAAAGTTACAGGACTCCTCACGCCAGAAAATCGATGTGACGATGGCTCAGAATTTCAGGGCATACGGTTTACTTCCATCGCGCAAAAGAAGACAACGCTTTATCAGATCGAACGT
This sequence comes from Temnothorax americanus, assembly GCF_048541705.1. Lineage (NCBI taxonomy): Eukaryota > Metazoa > Arthropoda > Insecta > Hymenoptera > Formicidae > Temnothorax > Temnothorax americanus. Next base: position 2,541,386 of record NW_027509751.1, read on the forward strand.
GCTCCAGATCGGAGAAGAATTGGATGTGATAACACTTCTAAACACCGCGATTAAATCGCTCGCCGCAAGAAAGTTATATCGGAGAACAGAAAAAGTTTCTCGAATCGATAGAATTGTTTTTAACTTAATATATTATATCAAAACGTAATTGTAAACGTATGTGTATAAAATATATATATTATAACTTGTTAACATATTTTAATCAAAAAGAAAACAGAAAAATCTGGGAATTGTCTATAACTCGTCGAATAACGTGTACGATAACATCGAAGTGATATCGACATGACAGGTATAAGATATATCTATATAATGGGATCTGTGTCTATTTTTTTAACCAAAAAATATACAGAACAAATATAAATTGTCGAGGGTAAAATTTGCTTGCGCTGAAACCTATAGAGCAATATATCGGATCTGTTCATCGATTTGCGTGAAGCGAAACGCTCGAAAATGTCGATACGCTCGAAATAACGTACGTCTGCAATCCCACTGTTCGGTATACCGTTATTTATAACGTGTACAAACGCAAAACAACAGATTAACTTTTGAACGTTGACGTTTCGTGATACCTCGTAAAACGATCGATTCGCATATAACTTTAAACGAAACCAACACTTTATTATCAAGATATCGCGGATGCATTTTTTTTGCGAAGCATTCTCGTTATTGCCTCGAACATCAAAGCAAAATGGATAGTTTCCTGCGGAGCACTATCTTTGTACATAATAGTAAGTATACGACGTACATTCTTGTTAAGAAATTCCGTAATAAACGTTATTCCTTCAAAGAGCTTATATAAAGAATGCATTTATTCGAACAGGAAATAAGAGACGTAAAGGAACGCGCTATCTCTTGTGGATATATATTAAAGGGGATGACGAAGAAAAATAATATCATATAATCTTATACGCGCTAACTTAATAATAATAAATATATATATATCGTAACGCAGATAAGAGCTACGGTAAAATTTTAATTTTATGCGATGCGTTCGAGAAAGTTAGTGGAAATAACAATTGTGAAGTGAAACAATCTTCTACACGATTTTTGTATTATGTATTTCAGTGCAACCAGCGTTTGTACGTGTCATCGATGAAAATTCGAAGAATACTTTGAGCACAGGCGCCACTTTAGGACCTATAAATGAGGGTTCGACAATATCACTGTACTGCGAGAGCGGAGAAGGCAAACCTGTACCTACGGTTGAGTGGTTTAAGGATGGGGTGGAAGAGCCACTCGAAGGTATGATACAATATGCTTATATACGATACGTTGAAACCGATAGGATAATATCTCAGATAAATTCCTACGCACTTTTGAAAAAATTTGGAAGAAGAGACGCAAGATAGTTTTTTTTTATTAATAATATTTTCTCTATATATCTTTCTATTAAATAATTTAGCTATATGACAATATTTAATTCTGTTTGTATTAATAATTGATCACTTAATAAATATGTTTTGTAGTAATGGATTCACGATTCCAATCTGATATTTCAATATAGCTATATTCTAGTTATGTGAAATGAATAATTAAACAAAACGTAATTTTATCTACATAATAAAAATTTAATAAAATTTTATCTTATACATTTATCTTATAATAATAACGTAGTGATAAAATCAATGAACGCTATAAATATATAATTTTATTTCCACGTTTTAATGGAATTGCATACGAATTAAAATGTAAAGAAAACATTACCATCAGAGTGAATCATTATTCAAGCGCGGATATTGAAAGACAAAAAAAGCCTTAGCTTTCATTAATTATCTGATGGTACTATCAAAAATTTCTTTTATTTTATTACATTATTAATTTTATGCGTACTTTTGAAGAGATATTAAGAGATATTACGTGTACTTTTAAAGAGATATTAAGCGTTATTGCAATTCCTTACTCCACATATGTGCTTTATTATAAATGGGTGTTTCTTGTTTAAATACATACCAAGAATAATCAAGAAATGTTCTATTACAGTAACGAGCTCGTCAACTATCACTGATACCGGAATTGGTACTGGCAGTAGTTTACTGGAAATGCAAATTACACGAGAAGAGTTAGGCGCCACATTCACGTGTAAAGTCAACAGTATCGCACTCGTGGAGCCGCTCACGGTTGATATTAAACCAGACATACACGGTGAGTACACACGTTCAAGAACAATAGTAAGATATTTGCAATCTGTCATCAAAAAAATATATCTGTGCGAATTATACGTGAGATAATTGAAGTATCCTTAATATCGTAAAAGGTTTTTACTCGCTGATTTTTATTAACTTACACATGTACAGAAAAAAAAACTTTTTTACGTGTTTCACATTTAATTGCATTGGAAAACTATCAGCTGAGCTAACAATCTGACAATTTTTTTTCAACACTATAGTACGTCATTACGATGATAACAAAGCTCTCAGTATGATAGGCCCTCAATGCTGAAGTTTTCCAATGTACGTCAATTAAAAAGCATACATTGATCATCACGTGTGGCATTGGCTATACGCGAATCGATTATCGCGTATTTCATTCGGTGGGAAAAATGTGCCTTATATGCCAGGATCGCTTACAATTTCGATCGCGTGATACAATTTGCACACGATGTAGTATGCAATTCGATAACCGGTCCGTACAAACTCAATGCGAGCATAGTAATACTTTGACCTAAATTTGCAACAATTCTGTTGGGTATCGTTTATTCATTAAATCAAAACATGGGTAACATCGGGTAAACTCGCCGTTGGGGTATGAATATGAATGACACCACGACCAGGGCAGTATATCAACGCGGCTAAACGAGAAGAATTTTTGCACAGAGTGTATCAACTGCAGAATATGAACTAGCTTAACTTTCAATGTCAATTAGCATTTCCCAATAAGGTCGAAGGCAAGTTAGGTAATAACTCAAAGATTAAAAAGGTTGAGCGCGTCGTGCTTCGAAAATGTTAACGGAAAACAAAATTTTCTTTCTCAATCTTAAAAGAATTTTGTTTTGGCTAAAATAGTAATATAAAGTTTGTCTACTTAGACATTTACTATTAAAAAATAAGCAGTTATCATTATTAATTGCTTATAAAAGATCTCTGAACGTTTTATCGTTTCGCATTCGATATCTTGTTTGAAAAGTTATATCATTTTTTTTATTATTTAAGAAAATGTTTGGCCGTTGCAATATGTATAATTTCAAGTCTAAATAGTCTAAAAATACAGCAGCAGTAAATCTAGCATTTGCAATAAAACTGGGCGTTACTTAATCATTACGTAAATTAAATATTTAATAATTGTTCTAATTTTTTTTACATATTCGATACGTACACGTACAGTACGCAGAATGCAGTTTGTTGACGATCAATGCTTCGTATTTTCTCTACCTTCGATAATCGTGTGTTACATTTGTAATAAACTGATTCAGCAATGTGTTATATCCGCACTAAGCTAACTCAATATGCGTGTTATGCTTACGTACTATATTATGCAGTATAAAACAAGCGAATTATATTGTGTCCGCGGGCGTGCATGTACTGTTAAGTGTTCTCAGAACGTGCAATGGAATTTAGATATGTCAACCGGCTATTCCATTCGGCGCAATGCATTAACGTGGTTAAAGAGAAGGCTCTGTCCTAACGTTACTCATCCTAAGTATTCAACACGAGATATCGGGCTGAAATCATTCCACAATTCCGCAGGCATTCTCTGGCATTCATCTCAGAGCGGGTTTAGCCGTAAGAAACAGCTGAGAGGGAAAAAAACCGACTCCATACCGCGTGCCTTCATATTTTACCGCACAATAATGCAATTCGAACGATCTATGGACGCACAGTTCGGGAATTCGCTTTGAGAAACGGCGCTTAAAATCCCTAAAATTCGCGCGAGGCGAGTATTATGTGAGAGTGCAGAGACATCGTGCGCTTTGAAAAGTCCTCCTGTAAAACGAGAGTACACGAAATTCGATTTCGTACGTGGAAAAGTGGTTTGCATCTCGAATTTGGATTTCTGCACGGACAGAGCTGCGTGTGCAGTCATAAACCATTCCGCTGTCGAATTTTTAAAATGGAAAAAACTGGCGGAACACATATTTTTAAACTTTGCTACAGAATTTAATATGGGATATAACTGGTACCTTTCATATCAGATAAAGCAAAGCAGCGCGCGTAACTTAAATATAAAATTTAAGATAAAATTAAAGTAAAATTAAGGTAATCCTACTCCAATACTTGTTATAACGATAAGAAAGATTTTTAATGCATTTTTCATTTTATCGGATGAATCGGATTAAAATAATGCGAAAGTGGCGAAAAATCGATTAAACGCGATTTCTCAGGCTTTCAGCGGAAAGATAGTTTAATGAAGTGTATAAAATGCTTGCATTTTTCTTAACGTCCAAAAATGAAATTTTATATTGAGATACTTTGTAAAGCGTCAAACTAACTGATATGTATAAATGAAATGAAATATACACTGCGTGCGTTGTTAATTATTCAACGAGAAAACGCACTTAATATAATTGCACTTGATATAATATAAATTATACTGTATGTTACATCAAATCACCACAATACAGAGCTGTTGCTCCAGAATTCAGATCAGTATAACATCAGAGAAACCTTAATGGAATTCTCTCATTAACCGTATGCTACTCCACGCCAATACATGATTTTAGTAGAAAATTATTTTGTTTCATTGGGTATACAGTTTTCATATAAATTTAAATTTCAAACGATTTTAATAAACTGCCTATTACACACTTGCGTTTAAAATTGCTGCAAATTACTCAATATTATTAAACAATAATGTAGGTGCGTCTATAGAACAGAATACAGTGATACTTCTGTTATTTAAGCAAAAATATACCGCCTAGATAAGCAAAACGTAATCTTCTCCATTTTTTTTTAATAGCACGATTATAATACTGAGCTAAAATGTAATATTCAAAAATTATACGTGCATTTTTCCCCTCCATGAATTCGCCGATTAAAAGTACACGCCCGTCATTACGGCGGTACTTGTAATTACAGCGCGCCGTATCCGTTATTTGAACATTATTTAAGCGTGTATATCGCGCACGAATTTTGCATGTTGTAAGTAATTAAATGTCTATCGCTTCGCGAGAGAAGGGATTTCCGTGCGCATCCGCGTGCGTGTAAAATCACTGATAAATTTATATAAAATTAATGTGTTATTATAGACCATTCTTGTGTTGCGATTAGAAATTTATTAACATTAACCGAATTTATTAACATTAACCGAATTTCACACACCGCGTGTAATATCATTGCCGAAATAGACATGCGAATACGCGTAATTCTCGATAAACGCGTTGTTAAATACGAAATCGAGATTAATTTCCTTGCTCTCGCGCGTGGAGTGCGTCGCGGTGAATAAGTAAAATTATTGCGGGTTGTGATCTCTCATTATTAAATTATTTATTTATTCGCATTTAAACAGTTATTACGATAAATATGACGCTGTGATATTGCCGGAGACGAAATTAATATCTTACTGTATGCATTGTGCGTGTTAGAATTGTCGACATGCTGTTTATAAACCAATCTCTCGCAATAATTATTATCGTCTCTCAACAATTATGACCAGATTTAGGTAACGTAACTGCTATAATAAGGACGAACCGAGACTCTTCCGATAAATGAAATGCGGCGCGCTACAATTATATTAACTAATTGTTAAGCAACAATTTTTATTTGCATTAAATAATGAGATTTGCATAATGGGTTCTTTGGTGAGAGAAGAACGTAGGACGAAAAGTTATTACGCGCTAAAAAGAAAAAAACAATAAGCCGGGACCGCGTGTTGCGTGTTCTTTCTGATAACCGATAAAAATGCAATTAAAGAGATAAAAATGTAGTTAAAGAGGCTAATAATATATTATTTAGATAGAGATTGCGGAAAATGCATTGATATATTAGAATCCGTTTTATCGTGAAAAGCCTCGGTTTTGTCGATATTAAGCCCTGAATTATAGGTCAACTAATCATATGCTGCATATGATTATCTATAATAAGAATAAATTGTTTCCTATTAACATTTTTTATTCCATTAAACTTTAAGAAACTTGGAGAGACAAATATTTACGAATAGTACAATTCTAACTATGTGCATGTATTTTCTTTTGCAATTTGTATTATTCACGATTCTTCTTCATTATACATATAAAATTATAGAGTACTATTAAAGTATTATACTTTTCAATTCTTTTGCGTCGGCACTGTTCATTTCGATCCCGTATCGTGAAAAATTGTCTCTCAGCGCGATAAAAATTATTGAATAATTCTGAAGGAAGAAGAAAATGACAACCATCAAACGCGAGTTTCAAACGCAAAGCGCAGGTTGAAATTCTTCAGCGTGGTCAGTTTGGTACAGAAAATATAAATAAATTCTGTGAGTGAATCGTTTCTAACGATCTGCGGTGAATTTAAAGAGGACATGTCGCGAAGACGAAGTTTTCAGGCGGAGCGCTTCTTATAGGCAAACAAAACCAGGAAATCGCATTGCCATTGGCTACAGACTTAAAAAGTCTCGTAGCCAGCTTATCGGGTTGCGAACTCTCAGAAATTTTCGGGCGAGCAGGAAATTGGCTGAACGGGTGAATTTCCACGAGAATGAAAGAGGGAATCCTATCCCCCGTGTCATGTTAGACGTATCTTGAAACTGACTATACGATTAGAGGAACATTCCTGAAGATTTTGAAGCTCTGAGAGAAGACTTGCAGTTAAAATTACTTTTCGCAAAAATGCGAAATGTATTTTCCTTATCGCTTTGTACTTTTATAGAAAATCGATATTTAAATTAAGAGACTCTGGCACACTATGTATGACGGATGCAATTTTTAAGCGAAAATTAGTTGTTACAGATTGTTAAAAGCTTTCAAAACCCCAGGGAATTTTTATACCTTAAAATTTAATCTTCCGTTTAGCGGTTTATTGTGTATTATTTCTTATTGTGCAGATACATTCAGCAACTTAAATTAACTAATTCGGGATTAAGAATTCAATAAGACGATTTTATTTTAATAAGACTCTGAAAGCATAATTTCCATGTAAACTTTCGTTGAAACATTATATCTTCACGCGGAACAAGGTATTCGCGTTAGTCACTTTAGTCACTTGAAAGCATAGATGTGATAAAACACGTCCTATAATGCAATCCACTACTATCCATATGAATTCAAAGTAAATGCTGGAGCGCCGATTTGTTCCAGGATCAAAAGCGTCAGCACATTTTCCAACGAAAAAACTATTTACGCAAAGAAAGTGACTTTTTAACCCTTTTTGCCGCTTCTGTCACCATTCTCCTCCCTCTCTTTCTCTCTCTTTCTCTGTCGATCTTCGTTCATTTCTCTACATCCGCTATGCCGCATCAGGCAGGGAAAGTGCAATTGAAGGCAAATGCAATTCCCGATATTAGATTCGCCATTCGTTCTCTATTCGGATCCTGCGCCTTTTCTTCTCGTATTCCTCTTGTATTGAATACCGTTCACCGAGAGTTTGGCCGGTGAATTATCGGTCGGTGTTTTCTGCATGACTTTGCGAGAACCATCAACGACCAAACTCACTAATACCAAGCCACGTACAATAATCGCGCAAATTCATAATCGCTAGTTTCGCGGAAAGAAAAACTATGGCACGTTGAAGTTTAAAAAAATGTAATTAAAATCTTCTTTTATTAAATACAATCAAAAGTTGCGATAACATATATCTAATTCTTTCGATAAAAATTTTACGAACTCGGATACTTACGAGAAAATTCGCAAAATACTCATTAAAAACAATATAACAGTTTAATTTATACATATATATATATGCATATATAATTAGTTTGACAGTACTTACAATAAGTTCTATTTAAATGTAAAGTAGTTTGCTACAAGGTATTTTGCGAAAGTTTTGGTAAATTTAATGCACGCACAAAAATCCAAGTATGCGTAATAGCCTGAGGGAAACTCGTGGTGGGTTTCACGGTGCGCACCGTGATGTACGTGACGGCCCGTTTGCGAAATCTATCGGCGCTAATGGATATACCTACATGTACAACGGGCGGATATGCATCGTCACCAATTAACACGGTTCTATATAAGCCATTTTTATCGTAAGCCGTGTGTCCCTGTAGGAGCCTTCCGATTTAACGATATTGAAATGACAGTTTTCGAATATTCCATTAACCATATGGATTTCCGGAGTAAGCGCGGTTATACCGGAGCAAGCATCGAAAAGTTGTCCATCACGCTTGTCCATCGACATCCCTGTCGCTGGAACGATATACAAACATTTAGACCAAATGTTAAATAAACAACAAGTAAACAGCTAAATAATTGCTTGGCTATGTGTTAAGTCAACAACAATCATTCAGATAACATTTCTATTAATAAATAAACAACAATATATATTATTAGATTGCTGTTCTTGTCATGGCACAAAATATTTACACAATCAGATAACACCAATATTTTTGTGAAACTTTTAAAGTTCTTGAAAATCTGGGTTACATATTTCTTACTTTGAAATTTATAAAATATAATCTAATAGCTTTTTTTTACCACTTCAGAAAAAGATTGTTCGCATAAAAATTGTGTATGTCGCTTCTTTCGTATCTTTATGTCAATTATATACGATTGCGAAGAACATAGTTCCAGCACACGTCGAAAAACATTGGGGACGATGTGAAATTGTCGAAATTGACGTTTCACACGTCTCACACGTATATCCACAATCACAATCATGTCGATCTACCATCAATTACACGTGCCAACCCTAATGTCGCTTCAGTGCCACGCGAAGCCTAGATACCATGCGATCGTCATTACATGACGCCTATGCGGCCTATGACTGACCGTTAGCGGCTGTGTTTCATGTGGCCAATACAGAAACGACGGTACGTTTAACATTAGACGGACAAGTATGAAATCGCCAAATGCGACGCGTGAGCTTCGTGGCTTTATTGCGACACAAAGGACTGCCGTAAATCCACAGATACAACCTTTAATGTTAAAAAATCACGAGTGTTTACGTCGTAAAAAGCCAGTTGCGGTTCGTTAACTGCGCTACTAGACGACGTGAGAACGTCACAAAAAGATAGTAGCGAACGGTGGTGGACATAAATGAACTTTGCCCGTTCACGTGTTAGTTTTCCTTACTAAGAACAAGTTCGTATATGTCCTAACCAGCTTATAATATGGAAATAATATAGTCGTGATATATCGTAAAAGCCGATAATATATTAAATTTAAATGTATGATCGGTTTTACACGATTAAAATTATTATGAATATTAAACAACAAATGTTAAATATGTGTCAATGAAGGATCTTCAAATTATTTTAAATTTATATATGTATAAGTCAAATCGAGTATTCTGGTTTTGGTTTTAGAAAGATTCATTCCTTAATAAGTTATGTATTCTATATTGTACACAATTTTAATAGAATTAAAGACCTACGTTAATTTTCATTTAAAATCTTGATATAATAATATTCTTTCTTTCAATATTACTGCTTGAGAACAAGATAAAAATATGAAATAGTCCAATGTTAGTCGGAATATATAATTTCGGTTTTTATCAGAAAAATTTCAGAATTTTGTATGAAAAGGCATTAATTTTAATACCGTGCCGTGGTTAGCTCGACTTAGCCGAGTAATATCCCGGTATTTTCTACTCATTATTCCAACACTTGACCATTCTCTGTACAGTACGTCCGCTGAAGATGGACTTGGACGGAGTGGTTGGTCACGTCGTGCAGGGAACGAAGATTTTATTGCAATGTACGGTACAAGCCGCACGACCCGCCGCCAATGTGACGTGGAAGAACGGAACGCACTACGTAACCGAGAGCAATGAGAGATACGAAATGTTCGAGACGAAAATACAGGAAAATGTGAGTAGACGCAACGATATTGTAATTGTAAAGTTGTAAAGCGACTTCCGCTCTGATTCAGATAATTTCTCTATCGCCACTGAAAGAATCACGTTTCTACATCTATCATAGAATTATTCTATTTATAGTTTTCTCAAAGTAGGGCTACAATTAAATCAGAAAGTGTTATTTATCAATTAATTATAAAGTTACTTTGGCATTCTTACTTAAAATATAGCTATTAAAACTGTTAAAATCTGGCAAAATTGGCAATTTTTTTCTTTTTAATAGAAGAAGGACAGATTTTAATAAGAAAGAAAAAGAAATTTAATAATAAGAAAGAATAAGGAAGAAGTTTTCCTATATGCCAAACGCATTCATTACTAGATAACCTGCATAGAATTCCTGATGTACAATATATTCTTAATAGGCTTGAATTTCGTTCACCAACCTCACCGCCATTTGCATCTAAATAAATGTACATGGGATAAGCATGTTTGGTTGAACGTGACAATGAATGAGAGAAGCGCTTCGCGAAAGTTTTGATTCAGTTACTTACTCGGCGAAAGCGTACGGACTCGCAAGTGCCACAGTAAACTTCACGAAACTACCTACCGGGAAATTCTAAATCGATCGCTACAGCATCTATCGTATATTTTAATTCCCATTTAACGTTTTTGCGGGGCAACAAATTTTCGAGTTCACTCACGGAAAAAGTGCTGCGAGTCGAAACGAATTTAGAATCCAGGAAGTTCGGACAGTTTATCGATCGATGTACTTTTCGAGGCTTCTCTTCGAATTATATTCAATTTTTATCAGGTAGGTATACGATTTGGATTTGTTTAAAAGCGGAATTTTGCGCACAAAAACTTCACTTCACTTGCAATTTATCTTTCTGCATTGTTTCGTCAGGATGAGAATGATCGAACGCGCACACAATTTCTTTTTATTCTACTTCGTAAAAACTGCTGGCGCTCGTAATGGCAAAACGCTTGCAAAATTCTAAAGCGAATTAAATTCCGATATCTTTCTATTAAGTAGAATACATTTTAAATTAATTTTTAGTTGTGTAATAGTTATACAAAACAAAACAAAACAATTTGGAAATAAAGGTGTCAAGGAATCGTCAGTAACTTTCGAGTCACGTAGCCCCGTTTTATTCTTGACTTGTAAAAAATCAATTTCATGCTCGAACGAGTAGCTGCACGGCAGTGGCGGCATCGAAAAATCATTAGACCCTTCTACATATCGTGTTGTTGCGCTATCACGTATACGTATATGCATGCAGAAGTCGTGGGTGTCACGCAGCTATCATAAATCCATTACGGAAGTATCTGAAGCTATATAAAGCCGCGTGCACGCAAAATGACTGTGTATATGAGACCGCCTCGCGCCTACGTGATGCAATTAGTGCAAAAAAAACGTCATCACAGTTAAAAGTCGTAAAGTAGATAAAGCGACGTTATGTCTCGATAACAGAGGGTTCTTTACGTGCGAAAAATGTTGTCTCGCGGAACAAAAACACCAACGTCTATCAACTTTATTATTCCGCTCTCTATACGTCGGCATATATACGAATTGACTAACAATATTAAAATATCATTAAATATCATTAAATATCATTGAATCAAAAGTAAATCTGTTGAATACTGAATTAACACTGAAAATCGCTACTTCGGTATACAATAATTTGCATATCAGCGACAACCTTTTGTTAATCTTGCGCAAACTTAACATTTATATTTCACTAAAATATATTCACAAATAAAAAAATGTATTTCTTTGAATAATTTTAATATGAAGATAAACGCTCGATGAGAGAGAGAAATAACAATATAACGCATGCACGGCGAATTTAATTCATTTTACGGTGTTAATTAACGATGTTTGAATTTAAGGAGGAACCATTATTTCGTTATGTCTCGACACGTTGGGGACGTTAACGAATCGTTGTGTTAATTAAATCGCCAGTTCGCATAATTGCGATTATGTATTCCTAACATTTGCAATTCCATATGATTGGGATGTCATAATTAGCATTATTTACTAAGTAGCCTGATTATGGAACGAGCGACGATATAGCTAAATCCATTCAGGATATTGCACGCGATAGCCAGCGGTATCTACGACGAGCAATTACATGCCACGAATTCCTGCCGATATGAGCGTCACGTCATGACAGAATTAAGAGGATCACATTTTTAAGCTCGAGTACACCCTTTTGCGCGAATGAGGATATTACCAGGCTCAGCGGGAGATGGCTTTACAATAATTTCTCGACGAGCATTATCTCATGCTCTTCTATATACTTTTATGGATATATTTCCTAACAAATCGATCGACGCCATATTTAAGGATAAACATAATTTTTGTTAGATTATTAAATAATAAGTTGCTAAGAAGAAAAAAATTATCTTTTTTATTAATATAAAACAATATGAAAATGAAGAACACGAGCATACAATAATTTATTCAAAATTTAATGCTACTATGGTACATATCTTTGTTTAATTCTCATATAATTTTAATGATAATTTTTTTGTAATATTGATTGAATATTGCATAAAATTTCACAAGAATAATCCGAACATCTTTTTTTTAATAACATAACAATCCATTATAATTGAGAATTGAAGTAAATAATTTAAATTATATTTTTCATAAGATTTTTGTGATTACATTACGTCATTGCATTACATGTTTTGTTGTTAATTGAAAACATTTTTAAAAATATTAATTAAATATTAATTAAATATTTATTTTTAAAATAATGTTAGTTTGCTGGCAGAAAACAATCTCAATTTTTAATTTTACATAGAAGATCGAAGGAATAAAAATTATTCTAAAGAATAATTATATAAAAAATAATGCAAATTGCAATTACTTTAATGCACCGTGCAATTACATAATTAAAGTTACGAGGAGCTTTAAACGCGCGCTTGCGGTATTATGTTATTTTTAATCTTCGCAAATTGGAGATTGACATAGAAATCCAGTATTTTTTTTATAAACCAGAAATATTCGACAGCGGTCAAAACGTATCATAGAAATATGATAACGTGAATACTTTTAATGTATGACGCGAGTTAATTAATATTGTAAAATCTATCAAACGGATAAAGTTTAATTGGATTGATTCTACTCTTATAGTGCTTTATTTTTTAGCTTAGAGATTTAAATTTTTTAAGACCTCAAAAATAATTGCATGAGATAGAGATATATTATTAAAAATAAAAATGGCGATCTAAATATTCTAAATTGTCATGCTTATTTTTAAATACTGCTTCAGCATTAAAATTAAGCATTTGACCAAATTTTTACCGCTTAATAAATTTAGCGGTATAAATCTTCAAAGTTAGATATTTTTCTACTAATCGTTTAAAATCTTTCTGTTCGTAGGAGGACGGTACATTCGACACGATAAGTTATCTCGCGTTTACAGCTACGGTATACGATAATAGCAAAACATTTAAGTGCTACGCTGAGAATTCAGTTACTCGTACCGAAGATCTGAAGCCAATGAAGGAAGCAACTACAATCGAAGTATTATGTAAGTACAAGTCGAAATGAGTTAGTCATTATACTGGCGCCAGCACTTCTTTTGCAGCAATATTTTGTAGTTTTATCAGTATGACAACTATATGATTTTAATCTTTTTATGATTATTTATTTTTTATTTCTTATCGCAAGAGTATTGTAAAACTCTAATTTTTTCTTTAAGAAAAAGTATATATAATTATAATTACATACACATTACATATATATATATTTTTTTAAGTATAATCGTAAAGTGATTTGAATCAAAATTGTCATATGAAATTGAATGGAATTGGATTGGCTCACGGAAGACGAAATCCAATTTGCTCTAACAATAAGCAAATATCCAAGAATCTCACAAGTAAATTGAATCAGATAATAACTGATTCTATCTATTTCATATAAGTAACAATAAAAGCGCATAAATTATAATCCGTAATTTTTAATAGTTATAATTACGGTTAATAGCGTTAAAATAGCGACTGTTGCAACAAGATTGCATTATTACCCGAAATTCACACATTTCCGTGCCGCAGCGAGCATATTCTACATCTACGGGAAACTGCGCGAGCTACAAGAGCGGTTATTAACATTTGCATACACTTAGCCCTTATGAACTAAATCCTTTAAATAAATAACTCTATACACACACCCGTTCGCTATTCATCAGCATAATACTATGCAAATTAACGTTGGCAGCGCGAGCAATCAGTAGAATCTTAACTTGCTATTGAATTCGAAAACTCGTTTCTTGTTTTCGCAATAAAAACGTAAAATTTACATACAATCACGACAGGATATGCTGGACCCGAGATTTTAAAACGTAACCCATCGTTTTACGTTTTAATTAAGAAATTGCGATAGAACTAGAGATTATTCTATTATCTCTTTGCAGAGACTTCCGGCCATCTATATTTTTATACTGAAAGTCGACAATTTTCCGAAAATAGATCGTAATTTTAGCGAAACTTTAGAGAAATAAAAATAAGATATAATTAAAGATCTTTCAGACTTCAATCTACGCAGACTCCAATTACTTCGATACGCTACAGAAGCCAAAGCAAACGTGTTCAAAAAGAACGAAAGATTAAAGATTTTGAAATGATAGAAGTTAAGAAGTTTCATAATTCAAGAATATTTTTCGTTTGACCGTCTGATAAACATTTATCTTTTACCTTTTCGAGAGATTGGCTCGTACAAGTCGCGCAACGCTTATACGATTTTCCAGTTGCATGCTTCGGTAATCAATACGCAATAGACGGATAACTTGTGCTGATATACCAGCGGATACTTTTACAATATTTTCTTGCGATGGAATACCTTAATTTTCGAAAATGTAACGTAATTTTATTTCCGAACATTAAAAGGTACGAAATCTCTCTGATATTACATATATTTAAAAATATAAATATATTTACAATGTAATAATTCACAAAGTCATAATCATATCAAGGACTGATTATTCGGAAAAAAATCACAATTTAAGAAATTAAAATAATTATTTTACATTAAATATAACTAATTAAAAAATTATTTCTTTCTAGCACACATCCTACAATAACTCTATATACAGCTTATCTTTTTTTAAAATATCAGTTGTGTGTGTGTTACGGATTTATGACTCATCCAACTCTAAAATCAGGAGTTACAACTTTTTTCTGCATTGAAACCGTGATGTCTTGATTACGCGAGCACGGAGCACGGGCAAAAAGAGACGGACGGTTGTGTATCTCCCTGATGTTTCCAGTTACAGTGCGAAATGGCGAAGAAACTTTCGTTTTGCAGCCAGAACGAGGACTACCCATGGATTGGAAACGAGAAACTCCAGACATCGAGTTTGGCACGTTTCCAACTCTCCGGCTTGCATCGTGACAGCAACTCTCGCGTCTACGTATTTACGCGAGAATTTTGTTTTATATATCCCCTCCGTTTTCTAGGACCCGCGTTAAGTGCATAATATCGTGACCCCGAGTGCATCTAAATTTTACATTCAATTTAAGTTTTGCATTATCCATCTTGGACAAAAAGCAGTCGTGAAGATAAAACGATCTTTACGGTTTTAGATATCGAGAGAAGAGGAGAAATTTTTACTTCATAAAAAAGTAAAGCCGTTAAAAGCGCTTGATTTTTTAAATAAGACAAGATTTCAAGAAAGATTAAACTGATGTCATTTTGCAGTCGATATTCCTATACTATTTCTATAATATTATAGCGAGATGTGTGTGTGTGTGTGTTAGTTTAATCTCTCTGTACCCCTAAAATATTCAATTTTCAATATTAACTCGACAAATATCCATAGAATTAATATGCGCCAATATATAAATTGTACTAAACTTATTAGCGTTCAAGAATAATACGAGTTATTTGTTTTTAATTAAATAGATTTAGCTATTATATCACGTTTTCTTCTCCTTTATTGGAATTTTGACAAATGTTCTATCTTTTTGGTTAAATCTAGATTTTCATTGTTTGTATTTGTAATATTAATTATTTTATGTTTATAGATCCACCGATAATTAAAATGAAGCCAAACAACATAACTGTTAACGAGACAGACGACTTTTTAATATTCTGCGACTACGAGGCAAATCCGGCTACGCTAATAAAGGTGACGTGGTAAGTGTTGACCATTATTATATAAATATATACATATATACTAGCCTGAATTAATTCTTTAGAATAGCGATCATTTTCCTGTGGGAATTAAATATCGGTTCTGTTAGATAAATTAACAGTAGAATTAAAGACATTTTTGTTTTATTGTCGCAGCTTTTACGTCTTAAAGAATATAAGTTAGCGCTATTTCTTCGTTTTATTTGTTTCTCTTAATGGGGTGATGCAGGTTGCGAGACGACGACGAATTAGTGTTAAACGAAGAGCATTATGACGGTGGAATCTCGGAACAAACGGCACTCACGGTGAAAAACGCGACTCCTAGCGACATGGGTTCTTACAAATGCATCTTGGAAAACAGCGCCGGCTCAACCGTTTCCGAGGACACCGTACAGGTTTCGGTCTTTTGTACGTACAACAACAGTACGGATAGCAACAGTCAATCGTGGAATGTAACATAAAGCAGTCGATAAAATCTAAAATCACTTACAATCTTACACGGATTATAAAGCTTCGGTTAGTAATAAATCTAAATCCGAAAGAATCTCATTGTACTTTTGGCGAAACCTTATCTTCTTATTTCTCGCGGCGGTAGCTTTCAGCGGAGCGTAGTTTATCCTTTTATTAGAAAACGACAGCTTCATTGAAAGCTATGCGATTACATCGGGAAATAAAGTTTGGAGAGAGGAGTTTGGCGCGCGACGTATGTACTTTCGAACTCGCACACGAGATTTATATACCGGCGCGGATGCGTATATATCCCGTTTTATCATGTAGATAAGCCGGTGGTGGAAGTGATAATGGATCCGGATATACCTGTGAACGAGGCGGATCGTCAAAACGTTTCGTTAACGTGCGAGGTCGACGCCGGTAATCCGGCGATACTGACAGCCGTCCGTTGGTATTTGGACGGAGATCTATTGAAAGAACTTCCGGACTGCTCGAGGAACAGCACTGCCATGACAACCAGCTCCGAGGAATCGTCGGCGTTCTGTGACATCGACCCCAGCAAGCTGCTGCTGGAATCTGTCGGCCGCACTTTCCACGGCAACTACTCCTGCGAGGGGAAAAACGAGGCTGGCTGGGGACCGGTCTCTCCGAGCACACCTGTCATAGTTTATTGTAAGTCCTCTGTCACGTGTCACTCACTCGTGTTACGCGGTGATGGAAGAGAAACTGGTGACACCTATTACATTTCCAGCTATAACACGTTATGTCCATTATACGCGTGTTTCGAATTTTGTATACGTTTTTTGCAGTGACGAACAGAAATTATATGAATAATTACCGTATATTCAATATTTTGATTTTACATATAAATTATTAATAGACATTTATGAATAATATGATATTATAAGTAATACTTTCGGGCCTCGAATTTGTAACATATTATCAAATAACATGTTGTAAAAGCGATTATTTATATACTCGGCACTAATTATTGAAGCGGTAACGATAAATTATCGATTGCGAAACTTTATCTTGTACATGTATATGATATCTTATTACAGTAATTGGATTGTATTTAACACGTTTATACCAGTTTCTCCCTCGCACTCTCTGCATCTCCCTGAAAACATTTCCGCAGATAAGCCCGGCCCGGCGTCGATAACGTATGAACCGCGGCAAGTAGTGAAGAAACAAGCGTTATCCATCACTTGCTTCGTTTTGGATCCCGGCCGACCGAGGGTGTCGGGCTTCAAGTGGCTGCGCGGCTGGCACCGACTTCCAGACGAGAATGAAGCCAAGCTCTTCATCGAGTCAGTTAATTTGGAAACCGAGGCGAATTTCACGTGTCTGGCTTACAACAAAGCCGGTGACGGAGAGCCAGCCACAACGTTTATCGATGTATCTGGTGAGTGACATATGTCAATGCGTCTAAAACCGTATCCAGCAATTATTGAGTTTCATGGCGAGACATTTTAAAACCCGACAAACAATAACATATTTACGGATTCAAATAATTTAGTTTACTTTGCTTATACACTAAAAATGTCTATTTTAGTCAAAATTAAATTTAGGAGTTCTGGAAGAAACTCTGGATAATTTTATACATTACACAAGCTAGGTATTTTCTCATCTGTTAATTAAATTTTATTCAGACACTGCCTAATATAGCATATGTCCATTCTCTCAATCTGACGTAAACATTAACTTTTTATAACAAACGGTGCTCTTCTATTTCTGTACGCTATGTAACAGATCGTTCGACATTTCTCATAATTATTGAATGACAAATCCCATTATACTTTAACTGAGAGTTATCATTTCTCATTAGCGGCCCCGACGTTCATTAAGACGCTACACTCGTATCGCGGCTACGTCTACAACTCGCCCAACGTGAGCATCATGTGTTGGGTCGAATGCGCCCCGATCTGCAATATTTCCTGGCTGAGGGATGACATTCCCATAGACTTCTCGAAAACGAATCGATACTACGTGTCGAACGTTTATCATCCGCCCGACCCAAGGACCAACGACTTCGAGAGCATCCAATCGACCCTCGTATGGAATCTGACGGTCTGGCCGAACGGTCAGCTCGACCGTACCGAGGACAACGTCAAATTCACCTGCAAAAGCAGCAGCAACGAGATCGGCGCGGGCGTGGAGAGTAGTACTCACTTTCACGTCGAGTGTACGTTTCATTCGAATCTTTCTTTTTTTTTGCGCGGCGATATCTCTACTTGCTTATATTCGATTTTATATAATGGTCCATTTGTTTAACGAGATTACGAAAAGAACAAAGATCTCGTTCCACACGTCGTAAAAGAATTTTCTGTACATAATGTTATACAAGTATAAAAGACGTTTAACTTAATGTTACTTAATTTTTAATATATTTATTGCAAATATAAAATGCGGACGAGTTTCTGTAAAGTTATTTCAAGCACATAAGAAACATTTTTGTAAATTAGGAGAAAAAAATACACAATTAAATAAAAGTTTATTTTTTCAATTTAAAATTATATCGCGCAGACTTTTTGTATTTATATATATAAATAATTAAATTTAATTTTTTATTCAAGTCCCTCCAGAGGATATCACAATATCGAGGAAGATAATCAATGTGACAGTGGACACGATACCGGAGACAGTTGAGTGCAACGCGACGGCGCGACCAAAAGCGAACTTTCGATGGTTCCGCGAAGGATCCACTGATACTATTATGGAAGGCCACGTGTTTGACTTGAAAATGCCAGTACCACGGCGCAGTAACGGCACTTACTACTGCGAGGCGTCGAATCGTCATGGCTTCTTGAATATCTCCATGATCATGAATGTGCAATGTACGTTCCACTGCGTCTTTAGACTTTCAAACGAATAATCAAAAAAGTCTCGCACTTCTACATTCGTGCAGTTTATAAAAAGAGACGTATAAAAGAATATTTAATCTTGCTTTCTCATCTGTCTAAACCTGGACTATTTTTTTGTAATGTGAAAGTTCAGATTTTTACGTTTTCCTTAAAATACCGTTATTAATCATACATCCTTTAAAAAAATAATCTCAAATTTTTCACTTCTCGTTTCCAACATGTAACGATGATGCCATATTTTCCATGCAGTTAAACCGGAATGCCACATAGAGAAAGAACGATTCGAGGGCAAGGATTACGTCGTTTGTTCAGCCGTTGCCAATCCGAAAGAGACGGATTTCACTTGGTCATTGAAGAACGAAAACGACACGCTGGAGCAGGTCGCGGAAAAGCGAAACGGAAGAAGTTACATGCCCCTCGATATCTCAGTCACTAACTTCCGGACATACGTGTGCGTGGCGAACAACACAATCGGTCACTCCGTGGCGTGTGAACGTGACATACCAGGTTGGTACAACGAACTTTTTTATTGATTTGCTGATATCGCGCATACATCTGCAAAAATAGCAGCAAAACTTTTCGAGATATTTTTGGATTATTAGAAAACATCGTCGCGTTCCGAAATAATTTTTTTATATCGATAAAAATGTGAAAAAATATACGAAAAAAAATAATCTCAATATAATACAAAAACTTTTTTGTAGCAATTGTGCACAGAAATTGTTTACGTATGATCGAAAAGTTGTTGAAACTACAAAAAACAAAATTACCTACTGTATGTTATAAGAATGAATTTTATGCACATGTACATATATACAATCAAATCGAATCAAATCTTTATAATAACGGAGTGCAATTTAAATTTTAAAATATCTACAATAAAATTAATATAATTAAACCGAATAAGTAACATTTACTTCGCCAGTCAATAAATTAACCCAATTAACAATTTAATCGACTGTACTGGCAATGATTGTAATCGTGATCGACACCCGTCACGAAATGAGGAAGATTCCAGGTTCGAACCCTGGCTGAGGTAATATTTTTCGCAATAACTTTAATTATTTAATTAAGTAACCATCTAAAATTACATCAATTTTAGAATAACCAGAATCCTTGGTCGAAACGCGGTGACGATTTGTCACGACGATTATAATCATTGCCAGTACAATCGATTAAATTCTTAATTGGGTTAATATAATTAATATAATCTCATATAGAGAGATATCTCATATAAATTAAAACTACAACTGTTTTGTAATATGAATATTTCTTTATTCATATTATATTCAATAACTATTTAATATTTTTAAGGATGAATTTGCAACACATTTACATAATTATTCTTTTAACTTGTAATAAGGTAATAATTTTTTATCTGTAAATTACAAATATTTAGAAGAATTTATCGCTTTACAGCCCACCATGGAACTAAAAGTAAGTTGTGCCTATATCACTCCAAATTTTGTTATATTTTATATGTAATTACTATCTGTGCGTGTGTATGTAATTATTATTTAGTATCCAATATATTGCGGCAATATACGATCTGTTTTTCTTATTTTCTCATTTTTAACAAAAATTTAATTACAGTTTTGAACGTAATAAAAATAATTAATTACGGTTTAAACCTAATAAAAGATATCGCAATAAACAAGTGCGCTACGCAAATAAATACAATAAAAATTAAAATATTTTGTAAAATGTTGCATCTTATCATAACGCAAACAACAAATTCTTCTATAGACCAGCTATATGAATTTAAAATGCAATACATACCATCCTTTTCAAGTATCTTTTTAGTATCCTTTTATTTCAATGCACAATTTTAGACATTTTTTTGGAGTTTTAGCGATACTTGATATATTTATCTACAGCAAAAGTTGTCATACAAATAAATTAAATGTATTATTTTTTGTTGCTTATTGTATCGCTTTTAGTAGGTTTCGTATCTTGGTAGAAACAATGGAAATGACATTCATGCATCATTATCTCATGTGTTTACATGTCATTATCGATTATTGTACATTACAACCTATCGCGTTACAGGTCATATACCTTGGTGGCATCAATTGGAGGGTAACCTGCTACTGATTATTATCGTAGTGACGGTGATCATGATACTAGTCCTAATACTAATCGGCGTGACCATTTACATCGTGTGCCGACGGAAACACAGCGAAATGAAATGTAAGTTATCTCTAATATATTATGTCGTTATCTGCGATCGTTCGCTCATCGCAGCGATTTGCATGACATAGATCGTAAAAAATGAGATTTCTTTGAGTCCTTTTCATGACGAATTGATAATTTATATAGTTATTTTGATGAGCTCGAGAATAGTGCAATTTTTAAATTTTGTCACATGAGAATAACTTATTTTATTGCATTCTCGAGAAATGGAATATTTCAAATAAGATCCGAGTCTGTGTTATATTTGCATTCGAAATACATTTTTGATAAGACTTTGAAGAAATCCGATCCAACAGCCTATAACCGTTATAGTTACATTATGACAATCTAATAAGAGAGATATATGTATATATATCAGGTGTTTTACATCTGTATATACATATATCCAAAATGGCACATAACAAAACGTGGATATCAATATATCTTTATCTTAAAATATATTAGTTATCCTAAATCGATAATTACAATTAGACACAGAAAATAACATTTCAAACAATAATGATGTTTCTTCCGTACCCCTTGACGATATATCTTTTTATTCCCACCAGTAAAACGTATTGTAATATTATCTCTGTGTTATTTTCACATTCTTAGTATATTGTCTTTATTAATGCAAAAAGTATTTTCCCATGTAGTTAACACGCCAATTATCTTTTTTGAGTTTTTAAAGTTATTAACTGATTATTTGTGTTCGCCTTATATTTTTGTAACAATTTAATTCGATTTGATGAAGCTTCTTTAATAATGGTAACAAATAATGGCTCGAATCACGTGTAATCGTAAGTATATATCTAAATTATTTCAATCACATGACGCAAAACATAAAATTGACTTATTCATGTGATATTTACATATTCACAGAAAGAGTATATTATTAAAAAAAAATGTTTTTTTCTTGACAAAGTTCTGTTAACCCATTCCGCGCAAACAAATGTAGATTACACATTGTATACAATATTATATTACCTTATATAGTTTATGCTAAATAGAATAAAAGCATGCTCACTATTTGATATTTCTGTATAAAGTAGTTAAACAACGTAAAATTTCCATTTAGATGGAAATATATATGAACAATTAAGAAGAAACACATGCTACGCTGCTATAACGTTGATGTTAATTTGAGTTTAATAATTTTCTTTTCTTATCAATGTAATTTAAAACATAAATTATAACAATACTACATTACGGCATGTTGATATTAATTTTCATTAAAATAATTCAAAAATATTTTAAACATAAGACCGCAAATTAAATTAATTGATATATATATAATTTTTTTTATATATTGAATCTAATTTTGTAATAATTGACATAGGAAAAATAGATAGAAAATATTTTAATATAAATTTAGTCTGTCTGGGAAATGAATCAAATTAAAGAACTTTTTCAAATCACAAGTTAAATTTATTTTAAATTAATACGTGATTACTGATGAATACTTATTGGTTTCCGAAGAGACCTTATATGATTTTACACGTATCATTTTAATAGAGAAGAGAATAATATATAACATCAATCTAATAATCTAACAATAAGCAACAATGATTCTCTGTTATAAATGAAACCGTACCATAATAACACCAAATCGCTAAATTTGAACTAGCAACACAGATTAGTCTGAACTCTTTGGTACAACAAGATGTTAGTCATTATTGATGATTTCAAATATATATTACCGCGTGTAAGAATAAGCATTAATTGACGACGATCGATATACGTACAAAGTTCTTATACACTTATCAAGCAATATATTCTTGTTCGCTATAAATATTACTTCACGAATTAAATTTATGATACATATTCAAAAACAGTAAGAGTAACGTCAATTAGAGAGAATAACGGAACCTATTTTCAGTGCCTTTCTCAGTACAGTTACCACTTAAGGTAGGCGTCTCGCTACGTGCTAGTCATGTGACTGTTTGTAGGTTTTCACGTTCAGAAATATATTTCGGGCAATTTTTGCTAAGGGAAAAATAATTTTATGAATTATGGTGTAAAATTTCATACGTGCCAAAGTATGTTACTTTTTCCAAATTATGTGATTTTTCTCATTTGACTCCGTTTTGATCGGCTGATCGTGCGAGTCGTCGAGAAAGGTTACAAGTGAGGTTACATCTCCTTTTCGATTGAATTTTGACAATTACTGAGAAAGGGTTTCAAAACGCATGACAGGGGTGTCAATTACTATCCAATTCGGCTAAGAAAGACGAGCCTCATAACCTGCAACTACAGTGATTAGCCAGCGGCTTGCCAAGTCTTCCCAACCTTACCTCGACCAAAAAATGTCTGCTCGATTACCGCATTTTCACTAAAATAAACTAAAAAATTAGCAGCGAAATCTCCGGTAAACTATATATTTTATGGTTGCATCGGATTCTTCGAAATCTAATGTACAAAAAGCAATGTTTTTTCTCACTTCATCTAATCAAAAAATGCGAAAAATATGTGATTGAAACCGTGATAGAGCCTTCTTTTTCTGGCCGTCTGTATGAAGTAATGCAAAATTTGTGACTTTCGAGATCGATTTTCTAGAGTAAATAGTCGGTAAGGAGCCACAGAAAAAATCGACTGCAAAGCTGATCATATAATTTGATATAAAATCCAAAATCGAAAACTTTATCTAATACATGCCCTGACGAGACGACTACCTTAAAGTTAATCGTGCTATAATAATTGCAAAGAGTATATATTTGCATCCGCAGTACTAATCAATTGCTGGAGTTTTTTTTCATTTCATTTCCAACTTTTCCGCGATTATTTTAATTAATTGCATGTAATTTTAACAATATAACTTTTGCAAACCAAACATTCAACGGCCATGTAGAATTCAACAGAATTAGTATATGTACGGGATAATAATATATTATTATAATGTTATTATATTAATTGCTACGCTGTTCCTCAGTGCTTGGACATTTATTTATTTCAAATGACATTTGGTTAATATTTTTAACACATACGTTTTAATTATTTAAAACATTTCCATCACAATGTAGAATATATAATATTAAATTTACTTTGAAAATTATGCATTTTTAGTAATTTTATAATATGTAAATTTATATTTAAAAAAAATTATTTTACTTTTTACAAATTATTTTCGAAAAAGTATTCACATAAGGTTTGTCCATAATTAATAACAGTTGTAACGTTATGGCAGCCAAGCATGCGTTTGTTCAGTAGTTTTCACTAACACGAAACTGATTCGTTTCTGCTCTACTTTTTAATTTGGACTTGCTAAACAAAACACAGACAGTACTCGGGTGGTCCATCTGGAGGAACGCGAACAGTAAGTACAAACCGCAGCACACTGCGTTTTCTATTTAAGTTGTTTTAGTTAAAAAATCGGTCTTAATTTACCGGCATTGGGCTTTATTAGATCTGCACGCATATAAACGCTATATAATGAAAAAAAGCTACTAATTTGCGAAGGATTGAATGCGTTTTTCGATTTACGAAACACATAGCTCTTTGTAATTGGGTAGAATGCATGTTATATTATTATGTTGTAAGTAGCTCTATAGTGATACATTGTTTGGAAATTACTGTTATTTGTGGGCATCCTTCAAAAAAAAATGGTTACATTCCATCGAATGACTATACAATAAGCTTTCCAAAAATTTTGGGAAATAAGTTTCTTCAATCAATACGCTACAGAAAAGTTAATGACTCATAGTTTTTAATTGCATTACACAGCAGAAATAATTAGAAAAAGCAGAATAGAGAAGGAATTCTACAGGGAGAGAATTTTCTCTTAATTAAATTTACCCTGAAATCATGGTGTAGTTGTGGGATAACATGTACCACCAAGAATTTTATACGAGCTATTCTGATTAATATTCACCTGATTCACCATAATAAAAAATATTAAGATCTATTACATTAAAATGTAAAATACGTTTGATTAATTTTACTAAAATATATCTAGGAAATTTCATTAATTTTTCAAAATTTTCTAATCTGCTTGGTAATTTTTACCACGTTGTTTGTAAAAAATCTTTGTATTGTATATTTTAAAAATTCCTTGGTTATCAAGTTGTCCTAAGTTTGAAGTGAATTTAAGGGTAAAATATAACAATAAATTTTCTCCGTGTATACATCTGGAAATGAAAATTGTATCTTGCGTGTATATTACGAAATAAAATCATTACAGTTATTTCCATACAAATTTTTATATGCAAATATATAATAAATTATAAAAATAACACTTTTGGATAATATTTAATTTTGCAAATAGTAATTAATAAAATAAGTATATTAAAAGTTTTATTTAAAAAATTAAATATTTTTGTTTTCTTAATTAATTGAATATTAAATTTTATCATTAACAACATGGCTTATAAATTTACAAAGTGTTTGCAGGAATTTATTAATGGATCGGCACGATGCAAACACAAATACATTATACAAACATTACACGCGTTATAATATATTTTGCGCACTCGTTGGAATGTAATCACCATCGAATTATATGTATTCGCTTTATAATTTTATTTGTTAGGTTCATTTTGATATCGCCCCTTTGTATCATACACCAACTTTTCGCCATTAACTATTTCGCGTTAAACAGCTGCGGTGATCAGTGAATGCGTAAAGAGTAAAACTATATAGAATAACTGGTTCCATTAACGCTCCATGTACACGATAGCATGCAAGTTTGTCTTCGATCTGAAATCTCGCTCGAAGTGATCCTCTCTCTCTCTGCACACCTGAATACATATCCTATTGCATAATTTAACGGCTACTTCCGGCTTACAATAGTGTACTGTCAACTTGGTACGAGCAAGGTAGGTAGTTAGTTGTTCACGAGAACGAACGGGATGTTCTACACGACGCTTTCACGTGACGCAGTTATCGTGTGCGGGGATGTAACTTCTTGCATAATTCAGCGAAGAGAGCTTGTAATTGTTAATACGGCTTGTAATGACCATGCAACCATTGCTGGGGGTATCGCCGAAGTTACAAGGTAGGTGGAGGGTTGCACGGATTATGGGGTAAGCGTTTCCAGGGAATCTGTCGATCTTGAATGCCATTAGCTCGGCGTTTTAGCAATTTTGAAATTAAATTAGATCGCGTTAGCAAAACGAAAGAGATTGCGATAAAATTGCAATTTATAACTCGTTTTATGTACAAAAAGTGTAATTAAAGCTCGATCGTGTAAGAAATTTCCTTCGCGACCATTTATGAAGATTAACATTATCTTATTTTTCTATCTATCTATAGCCTATTATTCTAGGAGTATAACCTTTTATTGTTTGGAAAATTGCGCTGCAACCTTCTTGCAACGTAACACGTTACGAGTTATACGTTATTGCTTACAAAGAAGCGCTTGGAAAATATTTTTAAACGCCGTCGCTCAAGTCCTCTTTACTACGATATTTTTAGAAAGAATGCATCCGCATTTTTGCCATATCTCTCCCTCTCTCTCTATCTCTCTCTCTCTCTCTCTCTATCTCTGTCTCGCTAGGTCTCTCATCGCATGCGCAACATTTTTGATACACATCAACGATATGGCGACGCGCCTTATCATCCAAGTCTACGAGCTGCTACGCGCCGAGTTTACATTTAATTTAGTCCTTTCTCTTGTCGAAGTTGGTTCCATTCCGAGATATTGTTGTGTTTCTACGGAAGTTTACAAGGGGTCCATTTGTAACGAATGCACAACGGGCCGATCGTCCTGTGCGCTCAATAAACATGCGGTACCTTCCGGTCTCACGCCTTCCAGACGAGGTCAGCTTGATTTAAAAAAAAAAAAACGTTTCAACGTAGAATTGTTCGAATAAAGCAAAACATACGTGTTTATTCTACCATCGCGACCGACCACGACGCGGACGCGTCGGTGATGTTTTATTGTTGAAGTACTGACGGAGAAACATCGCGTGACTCACAATGACAAAAGGGACTGCACTGTACAAATTATTTTCCCGGGTCTAAACGGGACGTAGAACGATGCACTCATTCCTGCATGGCATTTAAAGACGTAGGAGAGAAATCTGTTTGCAGTAAATAGAAATTGCACAAGCACACAAGGTAGTACGCTATGCAGAATAGACATATCTTCTTTGATAACAAGTATTATGAAACATAATGAAAAATGATTATCCGATATTAAATTTTGAAAAAAAAACACGTAATAAAAATTGTTGGAAAATAATTAAAATGTCGAAAAAATTATCGTAAATAACAGAATAGACTTGGATGATAAGATATGCTTCTTGAAGATAAAAGATTTCATCGCAGTTTTTTTCTTAAATCATTGCTAGATTTTTATTGGAAAATATATATGAAGATAAAAAATTTCTTCACAATTTTTTTTTTTTTTAAGTCATTGCTACATTTTATTGGAAAATACATATAGAGATAAAAGATTTCTTCGCAATTTTTTTCTTAAATTATGGCTACATTTTTATTGGAAAATATATATGAAGATAAAAGATTTATCTGCAATTTTTTCCCTTAAATTGTTGCTAGATTTTTATTGGAAAATACATGTAAAGATAAAAGATTTCTCCGCAATTTTTTTCTTAAATTATTGCTACAATATCTATAAACTCTTGATATCTTGGTTCGGTCTGCATATGCCAAATTATGCGGTTGCGTAAACAGAGGAAACATTAAACCGCTGCACGCGTACTCTATTTCGTATAACGAGCGGGCGATAATTGTTCCATTTTCTGAATTAACTCGATTTCACGGTTTAACGTGTGTACCCATTGGTGTATCGGCCGATCTCTGGAAATGCACAATTTCGCAATCACATCGTAACTTCTTCCCTGTGCCACTCATTTGTCACAGCTCTGTGATAAATCGAACAAGAAATATGCTCACGTATGACATCGCGATAAGTCCCTTTTGATGGATTGCTGCCTCATATCAGTGCATTTGATACACGTGCACCGAATCTCGAAAGGTATGTCGCCGCCGCATGCCCCGTTCGCATTCGACAAATTATTTTATTTCAGATAAGCTTAAAGGCCCCCCCCCCTAAGCCAAAGTTCGATTTAGCGGATACGAGTCATTAAATTAGTTCCAATACAAACACCGTGCACGCCGTTCACATCGATAATTACCGTCCACCGAAAGAAGTTCGATCTATATATAACGAGCGATGTAACGCAGCACAGCGACAGGCTTTAAATGGAGCGTGCAATAAAACTGTAAAGTGCTGGAAAAGCTTCAAAATGGGCGAGCGAAAAAGCAATGGCGCGGGCGTAACCAAAGATTCCGAAACGAAAAGGGGGGAATAAAATAAAAATACGTAAAAGTAAAGAAGATAAAAAAAAGGACGTAGAAAAGAAAAAGCGAAAAAGGAAAAATGAAAGAGGAAAAGGAAAAAAATAAAAAAAATGAAAAATAGTAGATAAAATGACAGGAAAAATAAGAAACGGAAGAACTAAAAAAAGAGCCGGAGAGAAGGACGGCGACAGAGATCGACGTTGTTTGAAATGATGGGTGAGGTGAACTTCTTCTTTAAGTTCATCTACGGGAAGTTCATCTTCGTAAATCTTGGCTACGTCACTGGCGGAAAATATACCGAATGGGAAACGTCGTACGACGAATCGTGCCAGAGCAATCGTATAGTTTTCCGCGATGCAATCTTTTATACCTTACGCGCGCTTGACGGCGATACTCAACGACGCTTTCCCGACTCTCGTATTCTCGACGACATTTTTCTGCCATTCCCTTGAGGACTTTGTTCCGCGCAGCTCCGAAATTTCGCGCGCCGAAGTTCACGCGTATACAATTCCAATCCGGACACAATTTTAAAACCAGTTTTATTTCTTTATCGATTTTACAATATATCGTATAACAATTATGAAAGCCAACTTCGGAACAATATTCATGCTCTGTAAAGCTGCTATAATTTTCAATATCGCCTCTGCAGCTCTCCGAGTTTAATGCTAGTCAACTTTTTAACGGCACTCGTGAAATTTACCGCGGAGATTTGCTGCAAAGGTCATCCTAACTTATTCGAGAGAATTTATAATCGGATTAAATCGCGCATTGTTATATCGCGCTTCTTACAGTTCTACAATTAATATAATTAGCTTACTTTTAGTTACATTAATTATATTCCGGGCTCGTTACGCACGCAATGTCTGAAGCGCGTACAATGAAACAGATGATACAATCCATTTAAGCTCATATATCTTTTATTTTCCAGATTTACGGAAATAAACTTTCGCTTGATCATCGTTGCGCATTTTAACGGGAATGAATTTATTCACGGGATTCAATATATCGATCAAACTTCCGCTTTATCAAAATTTCCTTATCCGCGAGTGAAAAAAAAAAGACAAACGTTCTTGTAGAACTACAACGGGAGGTTTTTCTAGCACCGAGATTTATTTCCGTCTTTAAGGTCCTCTGATCCCGCCGGAGACACGACATGCCATGCAATGTTCCCCATTTAGATAATGTAATTTGGGATGTATGATAGCTGAACGCAGCATTGTTTCTTAAAAATAAAACATCACCGAGACGCTTAGAGAAAATGTTATTTCGCGGACGGATTAGTTTGACACAAAAAATATACTCTCATTTATCAAAACTTTATAGTATTTTTTTAGAATATGGAACGGTATACTTGTTCAAAAAATGGTTAAAAAAGCATTATTCATTATCTTGCCAAATGCAATACGCTTGACCGCTTTCGGCAAATGATTTATCTTTCTATCCGCTTTCTCGCTTATTTGATTTTTCATCTCTCCCACTCTCTCGCACGGCAGTTAACTTCATTCGACAACTCTTGGGTCAAATGGGATAATTGAGATCCTTGCATAAATGGGACAATGCAATGATTTTCTAATGATAAATTTAATAGATGTCATTTTCCAAAGAGTTTTTAATGGCTATTAAATGAAAACTTATAGCATCTCTAACCGATAAAAAATTTGGAATGAAAAATAATTATGAATTTAACTTTTCTTAAAAAAATATAAAAATGTTTGACACATCCCGCATAATCTACGTTCGTATCAATGGAATGTATGAAAAGGTTTTGTGCGTCCAATTTGACGCGTCGCATCTACTTTAAAACCTTCTCGGGTCAACGCTATAATGGACATCTCATTTATCATTATAAGGTCGACTATAATGGATGCCCCTGGATCTTTCCTCTAATTTTATCACTGAGAACTCACCGGCGTCGTCCCATTTATATACCCGCTCAATTATCCCGTGTGACCTCAATCGTTATAGTCCAGACGGTGGACCGCCCAGTCCGACGGTATCCTCGCACTCGGTGCAAAGCCCGTCGCAGCCGACGCCGGCGCCCGCGCCGCGATGGCCCTTGAAGCCGGGCGTGCTGGTGCACGTCAATCGAACTCACAGCCTGCGATCCGGCCTGAGCGTTCGCGCGAACGAGGCTAATCTACGTAACGAGCTAGTGGGCAAACATAACGACGAGCCGCTCAGGCAGAGCTTCCTCGACGAGACGTCGTTGTCGTCGTCGATCGGCCGTAATCCGGCGCGGGCGGTATTCCGCCGCGGCAGAAAAGATCAAACCGCCCAGAGGACAGCCAGCATGACCAGTTTAAACGAGGACGGTATGCTCGCCCGGGCTAACAAGATAAAAGCTATGTTTGGCGTACAGCTCAAAGAGCAGGCCACCCTGCCCGGTATATCCAGAGAAAAGACAGGTAAGAGCAGTAGAAAAGGAGTCGAGGCTATTTGCCCGCGACTTTGCGACGTGTCGTCCGACGTTAACTCGTTTGTATTTGCAACTACTCGCTTGCTTGCCTGGAAGCACAGTCGACACAAATAAGATTTTCGAATTGGTCTATTTTGGTACCTTAGAGCTATCTAAATGTGACTTTTAATTGTACAAAAAATTATATGATACGCACGCTTATATGACAATGTAAGCTAGATGATATATGGTCTCGTACCAACGGATGCAAATATTTGTGAATACAAATGGGTGGGACAAACGGCTCTTCCACATCAAAAGTCAACCAAATGTACCTCTGACCTGTTCCACGTTTACAATGTCAGTATTATTCTAACTTTTCAGTAAGCTAATAACGACCGTTTCATTGAAAATAACATAAAAACCTGAAAATATTATTGACTATATTAACATTTTTGCGTTAGTAGAAAGTACGTGAGCATATAATTTTGTATTAAATTTATTATTATCTGTATTAAATTAATTTTTCTATATAATGACGCTTTTAAGATCTGATGGCTGTGTCTCTCGTCATTACCCGTAACCCGTAACTTTTCTTTCCAGACTTTTTACATGCTTTTATGTTAACATTAACATTTCAGTTAATGAAAACATCGTCGTGTTACATAGAAAGTACGTGGTTCGTGTTTTCTGCATACGTCGCAGACGACTTTGAAGCCTCATTAAGCACACAGCTGCGAATATGTGGCATGTAATTAACCTTCTAACTTTTCCACGCTGGTACCGGCAGGAACTTCATGTTCCAAGGGATGTTCAACCTTACAATTAGTACATCTCGAACGATGCTCATTCAAAGGCTTTACTGTTATATTAGCTAGTCTATATAAATTAAAAATGAAAATGTTCGAAAACAAAATTTTAATACACAGTGCATACTAAGATTAAATCTACTATGTTAACAAGTAGGTGTTTTAGTCAAAAATTACACATTAAATATCATGTCATTCTAAATTTAATACAAAAATATATGCTCACGTACTTTCCATTAACGCAAAAATGTTAATATAGTCAATGATATTTTCAGGTTTTTATATTATTTTCTAATATGAAGTACCTTTTAGCACGGATTTTATTAAAATAATTTATCATTTTTGTATGCTCTAAAAAAGGCTGTTAAATGACTTTCTTATCATGTCTCTTTATTTCTTTGTTAAATGTACAATCAGATTTTTTTTATTTATTTGTATTTAATGTGCAATATAATTTTTTAAAAATAGAGAGAAATCATAAATTGAAGTCATAAAAACAAATATCTCTATATTTCCTAGACACAGACGCGCACGCACAATTTAAAATTTTTACATATAAAGTGTTCCATTTTAAATTACAAGAGAAATATGAAACACATTAATTTTAAGAACATCATATAATCTAAGTCTCGTTTTAGCCTTTTCATGTGATTGTTTTTTGACAACCTTAAAATTTGATATAATTAAATATTCCATTTATTCTTTATGTATTCTTTAATATATATATATATATATATATATATATATATATATATATTATATACGCGGTAATTTATGTTTGCTTAAGCTGTCGCATGAGAGGAAGGCTTTATGTGTTTGATATCGCTTGTTGTTGATATGTTCCTTAGCTGTGACTTACAAGAGAATTGTGCCGCGGCAGCGGATATTGCACGGCGTAGAACCATCCTACGAGCCAAATCGTGGCAACGTGTCTCGTAAGCGAAAGAAACCCGGAGCAGGTATGCATAAAAATAATATTTATACACAACGTGCATGCTTGCAACTTGATTTGTTCGCCTAATACTTTGACTTAAAATCTTTCCCAACCCTTTTCCTTTTTTGGCAAGATTTCTTTTTTTTTTTTAATTATGTGGTACTTTATGGCTGTACACGTAAAAATACACATACATCACCGGACAGAAAAAAAGATATACGGCAAGCAGAGATAACACAAACATACGCGCGATGCCGCAGTTATAGTGTATACTGTACGCAATAGAAGGATATTTAGCTATAGGTGATAACACACGCCGCACGCAAGAATTCATAGTTCCGCATAAAGTACACACGACAATCGACCACATAAATTTCACTTATCACACAACAACTATTAATCACAGATGTTATCGATTTTCTGATTTATATACCGTAGCCTATAATTCCGCGCGTTTCTTCTGCGGTAACGTTCATCGCGATATTGTTCTCGATCTTTTTCACATGATCAAAACTACATAAATTCTCTTATCATGTGCAACGTCAAAATTCTTTGTACGAGAGGATTTTGTTGATGAGTAGATATGCGATAATTATTTATCAACCTACACACGCTACACGATATTATCATTCTGCTGCGTGTCGATATGTTTCCAGTGAACATCGTGATTATAGTATTTAAAAAAAATAGAAATATGAATTCAAAATTTAAGAATTAATTATAGAAAGTGTATTAATTACAATTGATTGCTCAGACTTTGTTAATCTCATATCTACATTGTGGAATCCAATCCGAAATTCCATTCCGTTTGGGGCTTTACGATTATCTCACTGTTCTATCTTTTATACTTTTTTTTTACTAGTAGAAGCTCATCGTTTTATTGAATTAAGTCGGAATGTGTTGGTGGAACACAGTTTCTATATGGATAGTCGGGTTTACCGTCGTCGTCGACAATCCACCTTGCGACAATTTATGCAACGTTACTGACGTTTCTTTTTTTTTTTTTACAATTGCAGATCCCAATCAAGCCGCGAATAACAATCATGTGAACAGCGTGTCGGAAGTTCTTCCCGACTCCGGAACAAAGACGTTCTACGAAAATTTACCTTTCCACGGGATCCAAGCGCCACCTAACAAGGTTAGTATAATTTTATTATTTTATTTAAAAAATACAGACAGCACTTTATCAAACCGCATGAGTGATACTCGATTTGCAACTCGCATATTATCGTGATTATTGAAAAAATAACGATGGCAAACGTGTCAGTCGCAAAAAATCGATCTGCAATATTATCAGATATTAAAATTAGATATCAACATTCTTTGAATTAAAACGCAAGAAAATAGAAACATTTTAATTCAAGAAGACCATCTTCGATATTTAATTGATCTTTTGTCTGACTCTCGTCTTGAATTGTGCTGGAGGAACGGCACGATTCGAGAGAATTGCATTGAGCGAGCTCGATTTCGAGCGAGAGGACTGATACCCTCTCGATGCATTTCCACCAGTTAGCCAACCAAGGTTCGTGAACAGTTCGTCGATTAACGGTATCCCTTTCTGACCAAATACATTCGAAAGGCGATAGCAAGTGAAATGCGGTGGAAGGCCAAGAGGGTAGATATTAGCGCGACCCTTCAACCGCGCAACCCCTTCGCCTACCGAAGACCCTCTCGGCACTTAGGAGTGCCTTACTGCTCCGACATACGGTATACCTCCGTATTGCTCGTGCTTCACTTTGTAAGAGTTTACCGAACTCAGCTACTGAAACCCGGTTCAATTCTTATAATGGCTATAATATTACTTCTCGGTATAACTTTCCGAATCATCATTTCGCAATTAAGAGGCCGTATAGCTAGTCCTCGAGCTCATAATATTCCGCTCGCCTTATCGAATTACCGCGCGAATGCGTCCGTCATCCCCCTCCCTTTTCACGAGTCCGCCCACTTCGTTGCCGTCTGTTATCGCGGTTAATTGATTCGTCGAGCAGACGTTTAAATAATTAATTTCACCATTTTACAGCTGACTTCTTTTCCTGTTTGCGTTTGAATAATTCGAGTCGAAAGCCTTTTACGTACCAGAAGAGCCGTGAAATTTTCCGAGATAATGGACTTTACGACAAGTCATATGCACACGAAGCGATTATACAAAGAGATATCTCAATAGCTAGAACTTATTGTTGCACGTGAAATTCCTGCATACGTATAGAAAAATATTGTATGTAAAACATGTAAAACAACGAGAGAGAGAGAGAGAGAGAGAGAGAGAGAGAGAGAGAGAGAGAGAGAGAGAGAGAGAGAGAGAGAGAGAGCGAGAGAGAGAGCGAGAGAGAGAGCACTTTATTCTTTGTACTGGTATACTCTTAGCATTATGTGAGCTATTATTATCTAACGTAAGCCTCTTCTGCCTTACAAACGTATCGGATTACATTGTGTAGATTACAATGCAAATTTTAACTGTCTCAAGCAACTTCAGTGCATCGCGTTCCTATCTTAAATCGTCAAGTCATCTACAAAGGGTATTCTACTTCTCGTAGCATCAATTCGGCTCAACGAGGATTATGAATTCTTTGTACCCGGATTCACCATGATGAGTATGCCAAATCGACATAATATCCCGACGAAGAGAAAACGCAATTCTCTACAATATATAACTATGTATTTTATGTGTTCATAAATTTGAAAGGATTTCAATTTCTCTAACCGCATATTTATGCATTTCGAATTACATCGTAATATTCATATGAAATAAATTGATGGGGAGTAATTAATGGTGGCGACTGACAATTTACCGTCATTATCTTGCAGTAATAAATATACAATCGTTGCTCGTCAATCTAGTTGCAAATTTGAGATTCGTAATCGCACCGCTTTTAGCAATAATCGTACAAAACCGATGTTGCTGAAATGCATGTGTTGAGTGAAACATTGATTCATTCGGTATATCATCAAAGCGTTTTATTCGTGTGAAACCTTATAATGACATTCTGCACGCAGGAAAATAACTGAGGATCAAAACCAAAATGTTTTCATTAAAATTAACATACACACGCTTCTCTGAAATGTGTTTTATATCGACGCATTGATCAGTTTTTTTTTTTTTTTTCTTTAGCCTTTAAGTACTTTTTATTAATTACTGAAATATTTTCGCACTTCGCACTGGCTGCCTTTACTTTACTGCTTGTTACGTAATTTCGTGCAATATATCCGTAAAATTGTGCAATAATCATTCTATCGATTGTCTTACAGATAATTGCAAAACGATAATTTAACAGTTTGATAAAATCGCGGGGATAATTTGCCAATGAGAAGTAAACGAAATTGTATTAATTCTTAGCAAGTAAGTAGCTATGCTATTAATTCTTTTGCGTTGCCTCGATACATTTTTTTGCGAATTCTCGGATACTTTTACTAGCTATTAGGAAGTCTCATAGCCCAATCAATATACCGGAAAAAAGAGCACCGTTGTGGACAGGTAATTCAGTGCTGTGCGAGTGTAACATTGCTACTTTGGCAGAAATAAATTCACTCAGTACGCTTTTTTTTTCTTTTTATCTTTACGCGTGCCTACACTAACGTTTTCTGGGAAAAGCAATTATTGCAATGAGTTTCCAATAAATTGTGTTTTACCATAAAACTACACGAATAACTGCGTGATTTTATTTTCATTGAAACCGACGATTTTGTGTCGATTAACGTTCGTATTGGCTTGTCAGCATTTAATGAAAAATAACGTTGACGCCACTTGCATTCCTCGTTCGAGAATGTAATCGTAATGAGATCGCAGCGTTTTGTCGTATATTCGATATTTGCTGTAAGAAGTAGCGATAGATTATATTATTTCAGTCTAATAAAGTGGAGTTAAAAAAAAGCGTTAAGAGTGCAACGCGGTTGTTGGTGCGTAAGTTGTCAGATTAATAGTATTTTATTTAAAATTTAACAATGCATATATAGTTATACGAACGTTTCGGCTCCGTTTTGGGCCATCTTCAGCATTGTAAAAAGAATTAATATAAACTTATAGTTATTTTCCATGCTCTCCGTTAAACCATAGATTTGTACTTCAAGATTGGAAAGTAAAAAGTCATGTAGTGTATTACCATTTTAATATTTTTGCCGTTATTATTTACTTATTTATTTATTTTACTGTTTTGACCTATCATATAATGATGACTTTTTTTACTCTACTATTTATTATTCAACCTCCTTCAGTTGCTGTTCGTTAGCCGTTTCCATAGTATTTATCTTATATTTTTTACCGTCTTTGACAGTAATATTTTTATAATTTATAAACTGCTTTTTTATCACGTGTGACCAAATGATGTAATCTTCTCTACCACGTCTTTAATTTCACACTCACGTTCTGTGGTGAACTAACTTTGATTTCTTTAAATTCAATTTCTAGCCATTGGATTGAGTTTGATCAAATTACAGAAATTTGATCATTTAATCTAATTACACGCTAACTTTCCAACATGAAATTATATGGCTTTTTGACTTTTCAATCTTGAAGCACTCATCTGTAACTTAAAGAGAGCATGAGAAATACTTAACCCTATAAGTTTATATTAACTTTCTTTTGAGACATCGCTGAAGGTGGCTCAAAATGGAGCCGAAACGTCCATATCTCACTAATTGTTAATCTTGAATAAAATACTATTAATCTTGTAATTAATGCACCAACAACTGGATACTCTCAATGCCCTTTTTAACTTTATTGGTTTATCGAGTGTTCTAAGTTAGTTTTTTCTTTTCATTTATTTCAATCTATTTTATTATTAAACAATAAAATTAATTTAATATCGCTAAAATCGGCTATTTGTATAGATTGTCGTAAGAGTACTGAATTTATCTAAACCTATTAAAAATTCGGCTAAGATTGTGAATAAATAATTTCGTATTGAAAATTGTATTGAATTCAGTAAAAATAATAATTGTAGTTTATGTCCTTCAATCAATGAATTACATGAGATGAGCTAGAAATAAAATATCATAGATTCTGTAATTTCTGAGGCCGTAAATAATAGATGCTAGATATCTGCTGATACAGTTACGTGCATATTACAATTTTTAGCCCTTAGTGCCCTTACAATCGCCTTTTGCGTAAATCTAGAGTTGAACTGTGAATTCTGACTTCTAACAGACCATTCTGTAACCTTCAATTATACCGGGCTAACTTTGTTTGACGGAAAATATCTCCTATTCGATATCACAAACATTCATAAACGCAAAAGCTCATTTTGGCAAGCGCGCCGAGCAAAATTAGCCAAATCGGTTTACCTAATTCGCTAGTATTCACAATCCGCGCGCAATTCGAATCAATCAACGTATAATTCAATGAGAGGCAATAAGCACTGTTGCTGGCATGGACCACTCGATAATCAAGGCCCGATGCCCGGTGGATGATTGTCCTAAACGTATCGACAATAGGGCACGCCATTTTCCAAGTGTTGCCACATTATATTTCAGTTAACTGTGATTACTTTAAACGGTATTACTGGAAGAAATTTCAACCATTTGTTAATTTTTATCGACATGACAAAATTTCAATTTGGAATTGCAGGAATTGTTGTCAGGTAAAATTAGAAAAAAATATTAATATTACACTTTCTCTGTTCAGTCGTAAACTCATAACTTAATAAATCGTATAATCCAATAACTTTTCTTAGCATAACAGAAATGGGAGAAAATTATGTTAGGAATAATCGATACACAACAATAATCTTATTCTAAAAAGTCCTCCAATAGTTCAGGACTCAATGTCTATCAATCGCTGTCTGTCGTCGCGGAACGTAATATTGTTACAATCGCGAACCTCGTCGAAATGTCGTTATCAAGTGCATAACGTTAGAATAACTTCCTCTTAATCACTACAAGGAAGCGACGTAACTGTATCAGCGGTACTCGTGCAAAATGCCAATAGCGACTCAGAAATTGACACATAAATTGGCTCCTTATGTCCTACGGCAAGGAAACGCCGTATATTCCAGGCAATCTACTACTATGAAGCCGACTTCACCGTCGCTAATTAAATCATCGCGATCGCCGAAACGTCATTACCCGCGGGGATAAGGGGCCATCGGTGCCGACGATGTGCGATAATCGAACGTTAATCAACACTAGAGCCAAAGCAAAACAAACTGAACCGAAAGCCAAAGGATTATGTGTGTATATGCGAGTGGTGGCCGCTGGCTGCGTTTTGTTTTAGTTGGTTACTCCTAAGTTTGCCCGAGTTTCGGCTTTGCATGGCACGTTGCATTCCATCACGACCTCGCCGTGTTCCTCGCGGCCACCCAGCAGAGCTGTCAGTCTCTGCGACGGCAGTTCCGGCTACGAGTCGACCATGAGCCACCTGGGGCCCCACTACAACGTCTACAACGTGCCCAGGAGCAATTCGCCGGTGCTTAAGTACAACACCCTGAAGCCGCGGCGGCGCAAGCAGAAGCACTCGCAGCAGTTCTACTCGTTGCGGCTCTGCCGCCGGCACGAGAACATCCGCAGGAAGTACGAGCTATACGCGATACCGATTTATAAGACGTGCCCGCACAGGAGCGACAGCACGGCGACAATCGCGACGATCGTCCGGTCGATGGAGGACGCGCCGTCCCTGACCCTGAGCCAGGCGTCGGCATCGATCAGCCTGACGAGCCGATCGGCGCCGGCGACGCCGATACCGCCGCCGTCACCGTCGGCGCCGCCGATACCAGCGCCGAGGACGCCGAAAAAAGCCGATCCGTCCAAA
Source organism: Temnothorax americanus (assembly GCF_048541705.1). Taxonomy (NCBI): domain Eukaryota; kingdom Metazoa; phylum Arthropoda; class Insecta; order Hymenoptera; family Formicidae; genus Temnothorax; species Temnothorax americanus. The sequence continues at coordinate 2,581,020 of NW_027509751.1, forward strand.
CACACCTACCAAAATGTCCCTCCCCCCGTTTTTCCGCCGAAAAACGCTTCGTTGCCTAAGCTTAAGGTTTGTCGACTACTGATGATCTATAATAAGATCCCCCCGCATCCGATGACGCTCGTGGACGTTGCCACGGGCGAGCTTTTCGCTGACCGTTTTTCGATCGATCCTATCGCCATTGGCTCGTATTGTCGAGTACTTCTTCACTGATCTTTTAATATTAATAATCATGATTTTTATGCCATTATGCCAGTCAAATTTTCAAATACATTTCGCACTTCGATTTATTTTGTTAAATATTCCCTTCCATTTGCACTTCAGTAACCATAAATATACTTGTTGTTAGTAAAAAACATGACGAATATAAGAAATAGAATTGAAGAAGAAAAAAATATATATAGGAGTACAGAAAGGATGTGTTGAATTCAATATTTCTATATAGAAGCTTTGATGCAAGTTATTTTGATATACAAGGCTTTCTCAGCGCTGTATTTCATCAAGTATTGCGGCTGCAACACAATGCTCTTTATAGCCACGGTATAACGACCGTTACTTCAGAACTCGTAAAGAGAATGTATATATAAAATGATGGAAAGGAATATATAAAGCATACTTATGTAAATTTATTTTCATCTGAAATACTAAGTGTGATGCAAAGAGACATTAAATTCGATTAAATTTATATTGGTCTCTGTCACATAATTTGACGAACACAACACAACAAATTTATTAGTCAGACTTCTAATTGTGAGAATCAACTTCTCGCTTCAAATATCATACAACATAATATAAACTTTATTATTTTTTTCTATGTTATTTAAATCGCTGTTAGTTTATTAGATATTAATATCTAATTAATTAGAGCTGAAGAAATTTTGAGCAATAAAACGAAACAGCTCGTTAAAATTAATAATAATTGTCATTTAATTATAAATGAAATACAAAATTTGTGATAAAAGACCATATCCAATTACGCAATACTATAAAACCGCACAGGAACCATCTACCTATAGTCAGTTTATAATTAGCCTTCAAACTATATTATTTCATTTAAATTAACTGTTTTCACTGTTAGTATACTAATAATATTTTCCATAATTTTAGCAACCTTTACGATTCACTCATTTAAAATCTAAGGATTTTATATTATTGATTTTATTTGTAAAAGCTTGTAGATTTCGCATACAATTGTCATATAATTGTTTGTACTATCAATTTTAATTTGCTATAGTAGTCACGCTATATATGTATAATATGTAGTCTGTGATAGAAAACATTCCTCCATCTAGCTGTTTCCTTATCATTGCATCTTTATTACAGCAGTTTGATTATAATCTGATTTCCTTAAGGCTACGAACTATAATGAACTCGTAGCGACTTTACGAGCACCGTTCACGGCATTTTACCGATTCTCACATATCGGGAACGCAATTACTCTTGTAATTCTTTTAATCAAACTTTATAATTAATCGCTAAAATTGCCATATGCGATCGGTGTAAAGCGGCAACGTCCAACGAGCGAGACGTCAATCCATTCCCTCTTAAGCACCGAAGTAACATTAGCATCTCGCGCCTACTGCATGAGTACGATTTACGTGTCCGTAATAGATATAAAACAGCAGCTTCTCTCAAGCAAGTAGGAGGTAGAGTTGCTGGAAGCCGAGTTATAATCGGAAATCATATTTTCCCTGCTAAGCTGGATCCGGGCATCTATGTAGCGACCGCCCTTGTGCATGTTGGCCGCGCGTCAAGTAAGTTTCCACTGTCACACACGCTTAACCAATCACACGAGCTCTTTATTGTTTTTCGAACACCGATAAACCTGGGATATTACTTCTCGTTTTCACTTACAATATAAAAGATTCAAAGGCGCAAATCTGCAACGGAAATATCTCTCTTCACTTCTCGATCTGCAGCATAAACCAATAAACACTGTCAACAAGAATTTTTCGAGCGTCCGATAAATATTCGAAAAGTCTATCTGCAGACAATAATTTATAAATCCTTTATGCCTTAAAGTATGAACACCAGAAGTTCTATTATACTATTGTTCAAACGTGTTGTATTTGCACATCAAATTTTCTATGTAAAATCCCGTGCATCAAAATATATGTGTGATAGAGATTTTAGATATATATACATATATATATATATATATATATATATATATATATATATATATATGTACACATATATATGTACACATGTACACATATATACACATGTACACATATATATATATATATATATATATATATATATATATATATATATAATATTTACGTACACATTTTTTTTAAACTCTATATATACTTCATATTTCACGCAACACGTTGTGATGTACAGATTTGTACAGACCTTTTTCCCCGATATTAAGAGACCGAGAAGTAATATCTCAGATTCCAGCCGTCCGATTTTCTCATGCACACTCTACGTCGCGTTAACCACTCGCGCGTCCCCCGAATTGCCTGGTTCCAACTACTAACCGTGCCTGTTACAGACCGACAGCCTATACAACTACAAAGAACACTACCAGCAGCAGCATCGGCAGGAGATGCAGCAGTACAGCTACCCCTTACCGAGCAACAGTTCGAACCAACTAACACTGCCACTAACGCGCAGCCTCTACCATTCCTCGATAGCTAGTCCCCTGCAGACCTCCCTCGTCCACACTAACAACAGCCGGCCGTCCACCCTGATGCACCACGAGGCCGTCACCATTGGCAATCACTTGCCTGCGGTGCATCGGGACGAGGAGCAGCAGCAGCAGCAGCAGCAACAGCAGCAGACAAATTACGGCAATCACGACGCGAGACAATCGTCGACGCGTCGGCACGCGACGAATCGGCGGAACGAGCGTAATCGGAAGTACCGGAAGCACGAGCGTACGTCGAGCGATCGGAGCAAGTCGAAGCAGAGCCGACAAAGAGACAGAGACTCTTCTTCGCGGCGTAGCAACGCTTCCTTTGTCGACACCCCCGATTGCGAGACCAGCTTCCATCAGATCCCGGATCTGGGCGTGCCCGAAACGATGTACAAGATCTCGTATCCGCATTACTACGAGGACGACATCGCGGAGTGCCCCACCGACTATCACAAACCAAACTCGGCGCTGGCGCGTCAGCAACAGCAGCAGCAGCAACAGCAGCAACAGCCGCCCTGGGAACACCAGTCGAATCGCTGCACCAGCAATAACACGCCTGAATTCCCATCGGACGCGGGCGACGCGAAAAATCGCAGCAAAACGTCGAAGACGAGGCTCGGCGACACCCGCAGCATATCATCCGCGCCCACGATAATGCAGTACGCCGAGTTTCACTTCCGGGATGTCGGTCAGGAGATCGATGTCTAAAGGTTAGTCATCCCGAATCCCTGCTGATGCACAACGGCACGGATGTTCTTTCGAAGAACGCGGGCGATCGCATTTTTTTCTCCCCCCAAGGAATGTCGTATAGCAATTTGTTTAAGGCCCCGAGGCTCGCGGTACACGCTATTACGTCTTAAAGGTAACGCGTGTCAAACACAGATTTCTTTAAGATGTTCCTCTACGTACGTCGTATTCAAAGGTAGGGTAATAAATTAATATGCTTTCCTTTATTCATTTTCCCTTCTACACTATTTACTTTGCCAATAATCCTTTGCCACATATCCCTCTACAATTCTAATATCTTGACTTTTTTATCTTGATCTGCCCCATTGGTTTTGCATCGATTTATTTGCATTTGTTTGTTTTTCAGGTACGGTTTTAGATATTTTCTTCTTCTTGCATCTGAATTAATATTAATTCAACAACGCACGGCATATCAACTCCTCTCTATGCTTTGATAAATACGGAAGATTATTTGATATATTGTGGAAAAGATTGTGTATTTTTACATGTTGTATAACTTTATATTGTTATAATATAATTTATTATTTATTATATAACATCACCTTATAATAACATCGGACACACCCTTTTCAATATACGAATTGTTTGACGATACGCACAGCGTGGTTCGAAATGTTTCGAGATAGAAACGATAATATTATATGTATATTTATATACACGTATATATAATTCTATTAGAATTATATTTTCGAGTTGAATACTATTCCCGCAATATCTTTTTAATAAATCCCCCGTGCGCTTTAAATCAATATAATACTATTAAACTTCATGCGTAAAACGATAATACTGAGCGACATAAAGCATTACTGCAAGCAAATAGATATTATTTTCAATAATATTTAATTCAATCAAAGAAATATCCAGCCATAAAAAAAGCTATGTGTGTATTTCTACGAGTAATAAGAAACCGCGTTCAAATACGAAAGATTGAAATCGCGCATCAGTTTGAGCATCCCCATAGAGAAACTTTAAGTTCGACAATAGTATTACATCTGCGATCATACATATTATATTATATTGATTTGATTTATAAGAAGCAAATTATCCAGTTTGATAAACGTAACCCAACGCAAAATATATAACAGCTAGGATATCCTAAATAGACTTGTTATTGGTGTTTTCTATCAAGTTTGAAACTATCGAACTTCAAGACATCCTAGATACTGATACACATATACTATATAGTATAGACTGCTGACGCAGTTTGCTTTGTTTTATTTCGTCGTGTGGTTACAGGCTCTACGCCGCAAACTTCTATAGGTAATGTCGAATTGCCGTAAATTTTATTTTTTTTTAAATAAAAAGCAGCAAAAGGAGCAGCACAATATTTACACATTATCTAAAATCTAAAGAAGCTGATAGGAGTTTGTTGATGGAACGGATCGAGACGATTTGAAGGGAACATTTCATCTCGCGGTAGCTTTATTCTATCGTAAATATTATTTATACTCTTTTTTTAATTTTCTCTCGTACAAACTGTCAATAATTTTATGTTGTTTACGAATTGAAAATGAATTAAATCGTCAAAACAGTTTTGGTCGCTTTACATCTTGCATGTCTCTGTATCTCTCCCGCGAACTTACTCTGCCCGTGAGGCAACTTGACGTAAAAAGCGCAATGCGAGCAGCGAGGAAGGATCGTTGCATGCGTATACCATATCAATTGTATATCTCAATGTTTGTTCGTAGGAGGGTCCGCTGACAAAGAGCGATACGTACATTTACTAGGACAATTTGGCGTCCGACAAGCCCTGTAGGTACATTGTACGGAGTATGTCACGCTGCTTACACATATATAACGTAATTCGAGATTACTTTAATACAAATACGGAATGTATTTGCGCCACTCGCGCGAGGGATGCCGAACTCGAGCTCGTAGCTTTACTTGTAAAGTCACAACAATCTCAATATCTTCGAATTAACATATTTGTTTACGTGCTATTCTCTTGCAAATTATATTTAATTCCTGCTTACGTATATATATAGTCTCCTGTGCGTTACCGAAATTATTTCAATCCCGTTGAAAGCGTGTATACAATACGCCCAACGCATATTTTATTGCCTAGAAACAAATTTTGCTTGATAGAAAAAAAAGTTGTTAGGACATCTGCTGAATAATTTGGAAGTAGTCGAGATTTCGGTTTATTACGTCGCATGATATTGCACTACTCTACATTCATACTGCAGACGTAAGCTTTAGTCAATTTCAGATCATCACGGTTTACTATAATATAATCGTCGCTCTTGCTACGTACAACAATAAGAGCTTCGAATCAATTAGGCAGCATTCGAGTTTAATAGTCCGAACAATAATCCTCTCAAATTCCGAACCACGCAATACCAGTTTAATATATGTATATGAGGCGAGACTAGCATGCACCGTGATAACACTTATCATGACTATACTTAATCTGAACAATTGGTGAGCTGAGAATAAGAGGATTATCTGCCAGATGGTTTAGCAATGAATAGCCCGTTTATATGTATAATTCTCTCTCAGCCCTTCAATAATAACATCTCCCCTTGACTCGCGTATTCGCTTTAGGCGCGCCTTAGACGTTGTCTAATTGACTGACATCGATCACGAACGAGAAAGCTTAACACCCGAAATGGTACTAGTCATTTGACGATCGCTTGCAGAACAGGGTCTGTTACGAGACTTCACGAACAGTCCGCCATAAAACTTTCGTGTGTGCAATCGTCCGCGCAGCACGGTTAAAACCCAAGCAATACAAAAATTTAAGGGACATTTATTTATTATAAAGATAAAATCTTGATAATAATCTTTTTGTAGAATTATCTAAGTAATAAAGATCTATTTTACTGATTAAACATACAAATAATAAACACAAGAATTAAATTGATACGGCAACGAAAATTTATTTCAAATAAAATTCATTTAATTTTGTACGGAAGCGGAATATTGCTGTGAAACTGAGAAATCGAAAACATCCTAAAAAGCACTTGAAAAACCCAGGATTGTCTTTTAGACATTTGTATTGTTTGAGTGCAATTTCGTTTCGTGATATTCGTCACGTTTTTCTGTTTATGCAGCCCTTCAAGCCGGAATTCTCGGATCTCGATTATGCGGACGTGGACTACAAGTCGTACGGGCCGATTAATTATAAAGCCGCCAGTATCGCGCTCCTTCAGAAGCAGCAGCAGCAGCAGCAGCAACAACAACAACAACAACAACAGGCTCAACAACAGCAGCGACTTTTGGACAGGAGGCCGCAGATGTACGGTGCTTCGGACGATAACGAGGAACTGCTTTAACCCTTTCCCATTCACTGTTCATTTAATAGCGATCCTATTTCAGCTTTCTCGGGGAGATGCAATGATAAGATACATTTAGCATTGAACGTGCTAGATCTCGATAGGTAATTCGTTAAAACTCGCTAAATTCGATTTCTATGAGACCACACGTTGCCATAATAAATTTGTAGGATTATGATTCTCATGTGGAGCGAATTTAACGAGTTACGACACGGCGCGCGGCGCCGCGTAATACGTTTGTTCGTACGGGCGTAATTTGGCACGCGCATAAAAAAAAATTTATCTCGCTAAAAATTAATTATCCGCCGAATGCTTCTGTTTCAAAAGTTTTAAAAAGTTTTAAATAAAACGCTTGTCTTGGTGTCGTCCAGTTACTACGATCGAAGATCTTGTCAGAAACATTGCACGAAGGAAAAATAATGCTCATATTTTTATTTACCTCAAAATCCAATTTTTACCACTTATGGTCCCATCACGTGTCTTTGCATAATTGAAATAAACGTAATAGGATTTGCTCGATATTCAAAAAGCTATAACAGATAGCCGAAATACACAATCGCATATCTACAAATACATTTACGTAATGTTCGGTTGCTTTATGGGAATATCAAGGACTGTCTGTTCAGATAAATGTACGTTTAATATATTCTCTTTCTATGTAATGCGATTATTTATGTTATTACGCTGCTTCCAATATTCCGTATCATTTCACATGCCATATTTCATATGCCACTATATTACAAAATTAGACCTTCTCAGACGGGATTAGAACTTTGGTTACACATTAAAATGTAAATGTTTGAGGGAAAAGGTCGGAAACTCGTTCTTGTTCACTCGCACCGGACACTCGACGATGTACGAACTTGGTAGGACACACGTGGCAAAATTTTAAAAAAAATTTTGGAGATCTGTAAATTTATAAATACCTTTATACGAGATTATTGATACAATTGTACATTTATATAAGCTATCGGCATGTGTTCCGGGATCAAATTATGGAGATAATGCGCGAACCGTGGCGATAGAGAAAAGAAAAAAGATCTTGTTAAATATTGAATTAAGAAAAGAAGAAAAACATATCGCAGTCAAAAATATAATTCCCATCTCTCTGTTCCGTATTATTGTTATACAATTATTGATAAGCGGCGATAGAATATATAATTTTGTTGATGCATATTATTCTCGAATATCTTCGTACAATGCGTTTGTAAATTTGTAAGTTGCAAGAATGATAAGTAGTTATTTGTACAGATCGACTATAAACCAAATATCACCGCTTAATCGCGGATCACACACAGTCCAGTGTTTATGTCATCAAGGATCTTTTTGTAAATAACGTATCCTTATAATCGTTAATTAATATTATCGTCAATCATGAATGATTAGCTATGATAATACGTTTCACCGAGTATTGGTTTAAAAAACCAACTCTGCGATCGTTTGTAAAATTGTGTTCACTTGCCTCTTACCGCGAGAGCATAAAAATTACGCGAAAAATATATATTAAACGCATGTTCGACGTCGCCATAATAAAATCGCAGTCTGATTGCAGACTCGGTCGCGCCTACGATTTTATAATGGTGATTTATACTGTTTACTACAACGTAAATGTTAAATACAACCAAATAGAACAAGGCTTCCGACCTTCTGTGGTGATACGTCTTATCGTATCTTTTTATTCGTCAACATCCCTCCACGGTCCATTGCAAATTGCTTTTCTTTTACCGCACGCGTGTTCCGATCGATTCAATCGCGTATTAGCTTTGCGTTCAAATCACGATTCGCTCTATTCATCGATATACATGCCGGGTGCCATTGATTCCTCTGTAAATTTTAATACTTTCTTTCGTTTATGTAAAGTCGATTTTACTGCGGCGGAAATTCAATTGATCATCAATCTCTTTTTCTACGTCTCTTTGATATTGAATATTAAATCATCTTTGCAAAGTTTCAAATTAGACTTCTATTAAAGTACAATTTGATTGGAATTAAGTTATATATCAACAAAATTTTTGTATTTTTATCGAAATTTGTAACCATCTATATAGAGAGAATTGTGAAAAAGATTTATCGGATTTTTGCTGTGAAAAGATCGATTTCTTTATCAAAGAATCTATACGATAAAGCTCTCTTGAGTGATAAATCTCGGCGTTTCTATATATATATCACATATGTTTCTACAGAATATACCATTTACAACTGAATAACTTCAAGCTTTTTGAACAAAATATATGCAAAGTATAATTCTCCTCTTTAAAACAGGTATACGAAAATGTGTTCACAACGTGAGATTTACCTTTTTTCTCGAGTAGAAAGGAGGTAAATAAGGGAAAAACTGCATGGCACTTTTACAGTTTCATTGTTCTTGAAAGAGTTACATTCAAAAATGTAATTCAATCCTGAAAATGTGAAATATTTTGCAGCAATGTGAGGAGAACGGGCGAAGCGTATCATCACTGGAGAAACATAGATTGACTTTTTGAAATTTGATAAAAATTAAATAAATGGAATGACGGGATATGAAAATCTCTTTTACATCAAAATATCCAATTATCATGTAATACATTCGCTCAGCATTCAAACGCAGATGTATTTACAAAGTTTTATTATTATCATCGTGAATATACAATATAATATGCCACTAAAACGCACAGTTTATGAAAAATAAAATCTGATTTAATTTGGCCGATATTAATAGAATACTGCCAACATCGTTCTGCCAATCTTGTAAAAGGTTTTGCTCTCATAATCACGGTATCGAGATTTAAACCTTTTCATTAATTAAAATATATTACACGGCTCAATTTCGTGACTAACGTGACTATTTTAATTATTCGATATTTAAAATAATTTGTGTTAGTACACACTGTGGCCTAAACTATTAATTTAATAAATGAATATTTCCTATGCTTCCCTGAAAGCGCGAGGCCCGAGAGGCATTCCTATATAAAATGTATAAAAATGCTTTTTTCTCTCTTTCTTTCCTTCTTTTTCTCTCTTTATATATATATATATATATATATATATATATAAAGAGAGAAACTTATATATATATATATATATATATACATATATGTACGTATATATGTGTATATATACATAATATAATACATATAAAGCGTAAGAAAATAATTTTGGAAACGTCCGACCGACGACGATTACGGATTATACACCTGTTCGAAACTAGCCACCTAACGTATGCATAAACTTGTATGAACGTATCTGTGTAATAACTTACACTAGGAGTGTAATGTGATTTTTCACCAATTTTTATATTTGAAACGTCGCTCTGTGAACTGTTGCTCGGTGAATTGAATAGTTTGTAATGAACACTACTGTATACATACTTTAATACCTAATAGTACCGCGCGAATCGCGATCTCAAGCGTTTAAGAACTGTAAAACATTAAACCGTAATAAGAGTCGAATAATCTTTAGAGTATGTGTATAGATTTAACCGAACATTTATATATAAAAAACTCCAGACGATCGTTTCCTTAAATTATACACGATAATATAGCAATCGATCATTTGTAACATATTCACGCAGGTTCCCATCGAAAATAAATAATCGGAGAATGTGTGCAAAAAGTATAGATAACAATAAAATTTATTTGAATAAAATGCATTAAGCTTGTGCGAGATACTCAGTTCCACATTGAAGCAATGAGCACGAATCACATATTTTTACATTAAAAATGCACGTTTTTATTATGATGTTTCTTTCATATTCCAACCACTTCTTTGATACACATTGTTGTACACAAAGTACTAAAATAATAACAATGCATTTAAAAGAAATTTGAACGGATTGATGAAAGTTACATTAAAAGTGTTAATTTTGTAATAAACTTTAGATTTATGTAAGATTAAAAGGATTACATTTGCCTTTATTGTTAACGTGTAACGTCCAATAAAATTCTATTATATGCAAAGCATTACATTTACTTTTCATCGTCCCATTATTCGATATTTTTTTTATAACAGTTGTAAAAAATAAATTGCATATAAATATATTTTACAATAGCATAACGAATATTTTTTATAACTATACAAAAATATTAAATTGTAATTTGATATGAATATGAGGTTATTTTAAAATTGTAATTATAAGTTGTACCTATCTCAATAGTTTTGAGCTATTATTTTATTACCCGCTTCGTTTAAAGCAGATAGGCATTAATTAATTAAAATTTTAGTTGACTAAAATAATCTATTAATCAATAATCGAAATTAATCAATTGTCATATATATGTAATCGTGACTAGTTTAATCGATTAAAGATATTAATCTGATAAATTAGTTCTATTCGTGTATGAGAACGCGTGAACTTTTTATTATGAACCTTTTTTTCTTTAAAATACTTATGAAGACAATAATATCTCCCGGCACCGGTGCGGTCGTTCGCCCAAGCTCTCAGCGGCAACGGCTCCTTTGACTGATGGCGAAACTTTGAACATTTTCTTTTTGCTCTCACAATCAAGAAATAACCATGAAATGTTAATGTGATATGTGTGAACTTAGTTCTTAGCCTAGTTCTTAACAACACTGATTAATCAATGATTGAATTAGTGACTGTGACTACCAATTTTTAAAATTAAATTAATCGATTTTTATTTCACTAAATTAATCGACTAGATTAATTACAATTTGACAAATCGTGATTATACATATACAACGATTAAGTATTAATTGATTAATTTGCTTCAATTTGTTCCACATTAATTATTAATAATTAAAAGTAGAAACTTGCACATTGTTTCCTCGTAGTTTTTAATTGTGCAAGTAGAAACTTGCACATTGCTTCCTCATAGTTCCTAAGTGAGCAAGTTTTTATTTTATTCGAGGTATAATTATCGGTATTTATTTGTTTTGGCTTCCTCTCATAGAGAAAGCTGTGTTAGCAAAGGTTCTGATTTCACACTTAACTCTTTTGGGGACTGCGTAAATAATTATGTACATTCACTAAAAAATACTAAAAATACTTGTCCACTTAAAAACTAAAACAATATGCAGATTTCGCCAAATTCAATACCAACCTTTCTTAAATGATACTTTATCGATAAAAAAAATCAGCCCGATATTATAAATATTTGAGATAGCGATTTATTTTTAATTCTATTATATTTTTCAGTCTTTTCTACCCCTATTTCATATATAATTGGTTAAAATTTGGTTGATCAGATCAAGTTTTATAAAGCTTCTATGTATGTACGAATTCTTCGAAATTTCAAATGTGTGTAATACGAGATCTGATCAATCAAATTTTAATGAATTATATATGAAATAGGGGTAGAAAAAACTGGAAAATATAATAAAATTAAAAATAAATCGTTATCTCAAATATTGAGAAAGCGGCAGCGTAAAACACATTTTTCAAAAAAAGGAAAATCTGCATAAAATCTATACCGGTAGACCGATTTCAATAAAATTTGAGGAAGACATACTTTCTATGATACTCTATTTGTGTGCAAAAATTCAAACTGGTATCTAAAAAATTGTAGAAGTATAGATGCGTGTACAAAAATCCGTACACACACACACACATACATACATACTTTCGGATATTTTTTACTAATATGATTTTTCGACATTTTAGAACATTCTAAACCTATTTCCATCAAAATCTCGAAAAAAAATTTTTCACCATTACAAAGCTTTCTCTATGAGGAAGCAATATCATTAAATCGACTATAAATTAGATTACATATATAATAATTAATTTTGATTATTGATTAATGGATTACTTCAGTCAACTAAAATTTTAATCAATTAATAGATAAAATTACACTTAAAGTAAATCGTATACAAAATCCAACTTATAAAATTATCAATTGTTCTTGCTTATAAATTCTATAATGGTCAAGTATTTATTCCAAGGATTCAAGTCCCATATCAAATGCAAAAGACAAAAGAGACCTTGCGCGAAACATACATAGATTTTATCTTCATCTATTAATCACCGCGCTGGAAGGATGTGCCGCGAATCGAGTATTTCAGTGTCACAGAATTCTGATCGACGCATGGAAATTCTCACGTCGATGGAAAACGTATTGCGTGTTACTTGTACACTTTTTCTCACAGGAATCCACGATGCAAGACCGATATCGCAATATCGAAATCCCCCGAGGTACAATGCATAAAGTTCAATTTAGTAGCTTAACTCGCGCGCGAAGTAAGACATATACTCTTGCTTATTCTAGAAAGTGTGCTCTCCAACAAAAATATTGCGCATTGCAATATTCTCTCTCTTTCTCTCCCCCCCCCTCTCTCTCTCTCTCTTCCTTTTTCTCGCGATAGCAAATTCCCAAAACGAGATGTGTATTGTGCTACATTTAAGCGTGCAATGAGCCGTACTTCATAACGATTGCACGTAATTTTCTAGTTCTGATACTAATTAACTCTCTATCGAGCTATTTGCTAGTTGCATTGATATGATATTCATATGTACTTCGTATGTTAAATATAAAATATAGGTACTTTATGCAAATAACATTACGGTATATTTTGCATGGTACGCTTTAGTATCGTCTAATGCGATATATGTTCAATTTACGTCATACGTTGTTAAATAATAATCAATAATATAACTAATGTAAAGTTTGACACTGCAAACAACGAACACAAAACATGTTGATTAAAACATGTAACTCGAAGTAATCTTACATAACAAAAAGATTTATAAGGAAGTAATACTTATCAAAATAAAAGATTTAGATGTAACGAGATAATGAAAATCGCATTCTTTATTTTTAAATAGTTAAAAAAATGACGTTTTATTATAATTTTAACAAGTCACATGTCACATTATGATCTGAAAATATTTACAAATTCTCGAACCAATATACATCAGATTACAGCCCCAATAATACATGTAAAAAGAACTTTGAACTTTAAATTTTGGTAATAGAATCGATAACCGGTCGTGAAAATCTCTCTCTCTCTCTTTCTTTTTAGTTGGTATAAAGCTTAATAAAATTACGCGAATATATACATGTACAATCTTATCTCAATCCAATATTTACTTATTAAAAAATATTACTGCCACATGTTACGTATTAGACGTTTATCTCGTCCAAATAATCCTATTAGATCCAATGGATCTTCGTATGATTTACATCAAACTTTTCTAGTTCTCAATGTTCTAAAATGCTCGAACAAAAATACAATAATTCACATGTCGTAATGTAATGCATATACTCGATAACAAAAATAAGCCGTAATGTGAGAACCGTAAATTGCTCGATGCTACAAGAATAACGCGTGTCATTGCATATTTGTTTTAAAGTTGTGCAACACTAAAATACAGCATCCAATTCTGACAAAAAAAACGTGATAAGACTATAACTGTAAGTGTAATAAATCTTCTTGAATCTTCGAGCTAATAATGTCATTCTATTTGTTCATACACAGATAATAAGATAAACTTGTCACGTGATATCAGATGAGTCTGATTTTGCAAAAGAGATATTACTTAACAGGCAGTTACATTTCATCTCAATTTCAATCAACATCAATCCATTTATTGGCATGTTATTTTGAAATCAATTCGCGAAATGTGCAGAGTTTTGAAACGTGAAATACAATTCTAAATCGTGCCGCGTTAAGTGTACATATAGTTGAAGTTTCTTCAACTTAAACAGATATACGCATATATTAAAAATATTTACGGAACTTATTTTGCGAAAGAGTGAAAATGACGATAGTGGAAGATAAAAGTTTGAGCGAGACACTCGCGATAAAGGATTCGACAAAAATAACGAAATCAGAACTGGACGACCGCGACGTCCGACCGCTCAAATTAAAGGTGTATAAAAAAAGATGGCTAATGCTGGCCATCTACATGTTTTACGCTGGATCGAACTCTTCTCAATGGATAGAATACTCGATTATAACTAACATAGTTACTAGGTATCACATTTTCCTCAAAATACAAACAGTATTTTTCAACGTAAATACATCAAATGCTTTTCTTGTATATTTTTTAGATATTATGGAGTGTCTTCGTTAATGGTTGACTGGACCTCGATGTCGTTCATGGCATTTTACGCGGCGTTTATATTCCCAGCGTCGTATGTGACAGACAGGTGCGGTCTGCGATGGACCACCATCATAGGCACCGGCTTAAATTGTCTGGGTGCCTGGATAAAAACTTTTTCCGTTCAACCCGACAGGTTTCACGTCGCTTTCATCGGTCATTCGGTAGTCGCGCTCGCCCAGGTTACACACACACACATACATCTCTTAATTTACTCCATTAATCTTCTTAAAAAAATCTTGACCGTTACGACTTAATTCTTTTCCTCTTTTTTTCTTTTTTTATATCTTAATCTCATTATCACTCTGTGATTCTCTGCCACGCACAGAGAATAGTAATTACTTTATTTCATATTAGACTATGGTCCTGCCGTTACCAGGACGCATAGCCGCGCAATGGTTTCCTGCTACCGAACTCTCGACCGCCACGTCTTTGGGTATTTTTGGCAATCAATTGGGAGTATCGTTGGGTTTTCTCTTAGGGCCCGTAATAGTGAAAAACCACAAGAGCCTGGATGACATTGGCAAAGATTTGTCACTTTTATGCTGGATCGTTGCAGTCGTCGCCACGATTGCATTTGCTCTAGTCCTTATACGTGAGTTCGTAATCTATTACAAATACAGCAAGTATAATAGTGTATTTGCTTGTCATATAAGTATTTAACTCTTATCAACTGTGATGTAAAACAGATCTGAGCGTGATGTAAAAAATATTTTTCTCGCTTCTTGAAATCTTCCACGTATGAAAGAATTCCATATTCTTTAACTTAATAAAATAATAAATAATTAAAATTAAATTCGTATGGCGCATATTAATATAAAATTTATATCTTTGTTTACGCGTTGTTGTGTTAACTTTGGCAAATGAGATTTGAGTGTCTCTTTTAAACGATCATTATTGATATCCGTTAAGCTGAAATAATCCTTTATATTAATCGAAGGAAGCTATCCTTCAATATAGTTATCAAATTTTCAACGTAACTAAATTTTCCAATACAGGCGATAATCCACTTTAATCTCGGTCTCTTTGTCCAGGTTTTATTTTTATTTATCTTACCCAACCGCAAGAGCATAAGTAATTAATTAAAGATTGCTCGCGTTCCAGAAAAGATTATCTCGCTTTAATCTTCTCAATGTGCTTCCGCGTCAGTATTTCAGGACGAACCTAAACTGCCGCCGAGCGAGACAAGGGCGCTGCAAAAAATTAATCGGACGAAGAAAAGAGAGGAATTCGTGGCGCCGATTAAAAGGCTCTGCAAAAATAAAAACTTTATCATGCTCTGTAATTCCTACGGTTTCAATGTCGGCGTGCTGAATGCCGTTTCTACATTACTCAATCAGATATTCCTCGCACACTTCGAGGTAAACCAGTGAATCTCGATGCAATCAGATCAAACATAAAAAGAGAGAAATTCAAGCAAATATTTATGAATTTACGTCAACATCTAAAGATATTTTCGTACATATTTTATACATATGTATCTAAATTTAAGACATACATATATACTGCGCATGTGTTTTAGAACGGAGAAGAAGATGCAGGCAGAATTGGCTTAGCTATAATTTTGACCGGTATGGCCGGTTCTGTTAGTTTTGGTATGATCCTTGATAGAACACATAAGTTCAAGTAAGAAAGACATTTACAATTGTGTTAGAAGTTCAATTTAAAAAAAAAATGTATTTTGCATTTATTATAAATCATAACCTAGAAACGTTGACTAATAATAATAAATATTTCCAGACAAACTGCCGTGACTGTATATTTTCTTACATTTTGTGGTCAAATACTATTTGCGGTGTCCACTTGCGTTGGCATAAAATGGATGGTATATGTGTCAGCGATTTTCTTAGGGTAACGTATCGATCGACATTTATATTTATACGCGCATATTGGAAAGTTACAATAAAAAATTTATTGTTCAAAACGTGTAGATAACAAGTTTATCTTTGGATAAACTATTTCATTATTTAAGATTCTGTTTTCAATGCACATTTTTCAAACAGACTTTTATTATATTTTATTTATATCTTTTATATTGTTCATTTTTTAAAGGTAAATTTCTACTACTATTTGTGTTCTTTTATACTATGTTTTATTTAACTTATTTGGTCTTATGTAATATAATTTATATTTTAAACATCATTTCTATTATAATCCTTTAGGGAATAATATACCTATTATATCTGTGGTATCATTCGTTTCAGATTCTTCATGTCGGGATATCTAGCGTTGGGATATGACTTGTGCACCGAATTTACCTATCCAGAATCGGAGAATATACCCGCGGGATTTCTCAATATAACGACCAGCATGTACGGCATTGTACTCATTATAATATTTGGATTGTTACTAAACGCGTACGGCGATATTCCGGTGCACATCGGTTTATGTTTGGTTTTACTGCTCGGATTCATCTTGACCGCCGTAACGAAAGACGAGCAAAGACGACAAGATGCGAGGAAGAAGGCTCAGTATCAAGAATACGCGAAAATTGAGAAAAATGTCGACGGCGTTCCAGAAACTAATCAATTAACTTATAATATTAATCAGTAGACACAAATGATATCAGATCTTTCAATACTGATAAACTTTCAGTCATATGTAATTTTATTCATATGTTTTAATTTTTTTATCAATGTTAGTTTCATCTAATTGTAAGTATATTTCAATAAATAGCTAATAAGAGAATTAATCTCACATTGTACACAGAGATGTAAATTACGCGTCACTTTTTAAGGGAACGCAGAACCATAAGTATATATTAAAAAATTTCTTTACAAAAGAAACTCTTTTACCAATAATATAGCATACTTTGATATTGCTTCTATCATAAAATGAAACGCGATTACTCCGACAAGATTAACTTTACAGTATAGCAGTAAAAAGGATTTAACACTACATAATACCGCTAAAAAAGTGAGCAATGAGAATCTTGATGCGTAAATTAAAATTAAAACTTGATAATTTTTCTTCTTGGAAATTATATAAGTAATCATCAATTTGTCCTAACTTCTGCTTGATTGTACTTAATATTCTGATTATAATTTCGTTATACGCGTTACATTACGCTTAATGAATTCAAAATAATAAACAATTGACAGAAGCCTATCGACTTCAATATTTTATGCGACAAGCTTCTTGTTTAATTTTTTTTATGTAAACATACATTTTTAAAAACAACATAAATCATATAGTGAAAAATGAGAAATGCGAATAAAATGCGGATATAAATTAACAAACGGTGGCACACACGGACATGTTCCAATAGAGTTTAAAATATATTTTTAAGCAATTTAAATGTGAATAAATCCACATTTAAATATAGGTAAACATAAACGGTCATAAAATACTGTATAAATTTCTCATGTTTTTACGCAACGTGTAATATAAAATTTGTAATATTAAAACGTGTAATATAAAATTTGAAGCTTATCGATAATTGTTGATCGCAAAAGAATAAATATTACATTTATTATATAATATTTTCCCGCTGTGTGCAAATATAATCGCGAAGCAATTTTTCCTAGAACTTTTCTCTGTCAAAGTCTTCTCTTCCTTTCTCCTCCCCCCCCTCCTCCCAAATGTCCCTATGTCTAACACAAATATCTAACGCAAATTTTAATTTCGCGGATACTAAAAATTTTTCATCTTCATGTGAGATTGCCTTCAAATATTCAACTCGTCGAAAAATAAATATAGGCACGCAAAAGTTTCGCCATATCGACTCCGCCACGCGCGCATCGATGAATCAGAAAAGCCACTTTGGTGTGCCTACGCGGAACCTTTATCGACGGGAAGCGGGACAACCTCAGCGTTGTTTTTAGATATAACACAAAACCCCATGAAAATGAACGCCGCATAATACGCTGCATTTGACGCGTGACATGTCGAACGCGTCTACCACTTGTTACTCGACCAGAATACTTGATATACTCAATCAGAGAACAAAAGTTCTCTCGACGCGCGGGCTATTATATCGCATGCTTTCGATCAACCCGACACTCGTGTCGTCTGTCTGCGACAGCGTTGTTATCGCGATTTTGCGAGTCTCGCACGATAGCGGCACCACCGCGCGCGCTCGTCTTTTCTATTTATCTTTCTTATCGCGCAAACACGTACATAAGTTGGACGTCAAAATTTTTCAGACAGAAATTATTTCTATTGTTTCCCTTTCTCTTATTTGTCAGTAAACATTTGCACGCGGACGTACGCTAGCAGAAACGTTATGCACATATACGAACATATATTATATATATTTCTATACTTCTCAAGTTGCTTGTGGCTTCATGCTGTGTAAATTTTCGTATACTTTTACATTATTATTAGGCCAAGATCCAGTCTGGATTGTAAATAGCGTTTTTCTCTTTAAAAAAATGATCGATTCAAGTTGCATATCGAAAAATTTATCTCTCATTGAAATTTAATTAAGATTATATCTTCTATATATATATATATATATATATATATATATCAATTTTTTGGGATAAACGACATTTGTATATATATATAAATGGAGAGAGAAAGATAGAGATTTAATATATAAGACAAGTTCAACAAGATGAAAACTTTGACAAGTAGCAAGTGTCACGAGCAAATATCGTATTGCGAGGTCGTGATGCGCGATCGACGACACGCGACGGTCGGCAAGTTCTAAGCGCGGACAACTCGGAATCCTAATTAACGTTGTCACTCAACTTCACTGTCAATCGGACGATTAATTCACGCGCCACGTTTCTGGATCGCCCCCGGGCGAATTTATGTAGGCGAGCGAGCAACGTCCGACGATCTTGCGAATTCATAAGGTATGCATTACAATTCCGCGCGATCTTAAATTCCGGACACGTCCTTAATTCACGCAAGCCATTACAACACCCGCTACTACAATGGATGCGTTATTCTCGCTCTCGCTTAAAATTCACCCAATGATGAAAAACATCGATCCGGCTCATAAATACCAAGGGACACATATGCATACACATTGTTGCTATTATTATTATTATTATTATTATTATTATTATTATTTTCATTAATTTTTATTCTTAAAATATAGCTTATTCATAAATCGATAAAAACTAATTTTCTAATATAATTTGCACTCTTCCTAATTTTAGACCTACCTTGAACTCGAGAAGTAAGTAGATGCGCGGAAGAGAAATACGATAATTTATCCTGCATATATTATATGTATGTGATTTCGAACGCACACAGCGTTTATCAGCATCCAAATCACTAATTTGCTACGCGGTGAGAAACGTATCCGCGTAGAATATATTCTATCACGATGGTAAAACGTTACGCCGTATTATCTGTTTACCAATGTTATACCGAGAGCGCTGCGGGAACTCAGATATGAAAATTGGACAGTTATGCGGAGAACACGAACGCGCCGAGGAACACGCTCGTTCATATTTGATTCATCTTACGCCACAATTTTTATATTGTTCCGTTTTCCCCGAGCGGAAACGAAACGGTGTAACTGGACCGTGTGTTCGACGCAAAATTGACGTATATCCAAAATATAACGGCCAGACATCACTTACGTCGCCGCGTATACATACATTCTTAACACGTAATACGGGTAACATCGTATTACGAAACGGCGGCGAAACGAAAAAACGAAATCGTTTTCGTCTTCACCTCGTTTCGTATTCACGGAGCTTAGGCGCCCGCGATCTCGCGATACATCGGTGTTTTCGCATATAAAGACGAAATCGGCGACTCGGCAAAGGCTAGTCCGAAGTTTTCCGGTGCGCGTTTAGCAGCGGTATTGACGTCGGCAAAAATGAGGGAGACGGTAAAACAGCGTTCCATTTAACGCTTTCCGCATTTTAAACGGCAAAATATTCACATGCATTTTATTTGGAGGAAATCATCGGTCTCGTTAACAGCGGATCTGGCACGCCGAGGAACCTCGTGAACAATATGATCGCCGGATAATGATGATAATGCAATACAATGAATAGTGCGCAAGTGCTTTTGCCAAAAGTTCTGATCTTCTGTCGGCGAAACGGCATCCGAGACAGATAATTGCTTTATGTCGTGAACAAAACGTTCAGAAACTGCAACGGCGGGATATTATTATTGATCTGAGTATCTTAATGAGCAAAAATTTACGATAAAATGTTCTACATTCTTAAGAGCTTAGAGCTCCTAAACTTATATCGATTCCGTTAAAGCTGAAATGTTTTAAAATTTTATATGATTAAAAACATAATTATTTCAAAGTTCTATTTTCGTTTATTTTAAAAAGCGCGGAGTGTAAGTATTCTAGCTAAATGAAGAGCGACAGGAGCAAAAAAAATATATCCTCGAAATAACCACCGAGCATCGAATCGCGTTACTCGGACCATTCGACCGCGTGTCGCGTCTATCGCTTTTATATTTAAATCGATTCTGTATATATTTCTTTTTTTTGCAGCTCATCCTCGTTCTCCTTTATATCGGACTGGCGGTGACGTCAGATTTATCGGGGTACAAGCCCAGGGGCTGGCGTCCTAATGGCCGGCGTTTTAATCCCAACAACAATCGATTGCACGCGTATTACGGTGCTCCTGGATTACAAAGCTACGAACCCCCGGATACCGCAACTAATACCTATCGCGACCCGTTATTCACCACGACTACGACAACGCGGCCACAAACTACCAGCACCGTAAGAACCACGACAACACCTCGCAGCAGGGAGCCCACGACGGCGCCGAACGAACAGCCCGAGGACGATTTCGAGACGAATCCGGCACTGGCGATCGCGAATTCTTTCGCGTTTAATCGACCTGTATACGTCTACAATACCTTCCCATTTCTACCGGCTCAGTTTATCGCGTAGCAACGCGAAATAAAAAATATCCGCATCGCGATATTGGAATGAATAACGGAAGTGAGCGTTTAATTATTGAGGAAAAAAAACTTCGTATTTGTATAACTTCGAAACATCGAATCTATTTTGTCTTTTAAACAACATTTTTATATTAAATCCCTTACAAATGTCCCCAAAAGATGTTGTTTTGTTATGGACAAATCCACAAAAATAAAAAATTGTTTTTTATCCCCAACTCTAGAGAAATAATATCTATTTAAGGGTTAATATAAATTATTCGATGTTCTAAGATAAAACTAATATCTTGATCGCTAATCAATCATCTTTATTTCTTGTTCCTAATGCTTATGCATTCCGTTCTCTTTTCCTTTATTTTATATAAATTTTGTAAAATAAATACTTTTAAAAAGAACTATAAGTGAAAATAGCACGTAAGGAAGAAAAGATTACTACAATAAGAATCCCCCTCATGATAAGTTATAGCAATAAACAAAGTATATAAAGAAAGTTTTTCGTATTAAAACGTATAATCCATGTAATTTTTCTTTGATGGAAATCTTAGAAGTTATCATTAAGAAGATTTCTATTAAAAAACGGGAAAAAAGGAGATAAATCAGTATAATAAATATTATCAGTAAATGACATCAAGAAATTATACATTAAACGAGATTTTAGCAGAGATAACATAATCTGTAAAACACTGAAAATTTATTGGTAAAAGTATTATTAAAAAGCGGCTGAGTATAGCTTCAACAAAATTTTCTAGTAAAATAATTACAAATAGTGCTAATATATAATTGATTGTTAAATCTCATATCACTTATACACATATTTATACACCATAATATTTTCGAAATCTCTCCAAGATTTTTTTTAATGGGCTCTCGCAACTTCTGTATCTTGATGAAGCCCGGACAATTATTGATATGCACTATAAAAGTAGCCCATTATAAAAACAAGATGTACAGGAAATAAATATAAAAAAGACTACTTTAGAAAATAAAAATGTAAACAATCGATCGATGCAGTATAATATTATAATTATATACTTTATTGCCGAGTATCAATGAGTTAATACCTGCGAAGGGTGATGAAAAGTAATGTTAATTTTGTTTTTTTTTTTTTCTAAAAAGAAACATGATTTTTTTGTTTTAAAAATTGTTTACTATTTAATGAGTTAAAGATACCATTATGTACATATTTAATACAATAACTGTTCAATTCTGAACACAAGAATTTTCTGAAGCGAAAGTTACTTGTCAATATTCCTATAACATAATAAAGAGCTTCTCAAAAGCTATACAAAATTTAACGATACAACCCAATGCGAGACGAATTGATTTATAATTTTATAATTTACACCTATCTTGCCTTATCGAAACCGCTGTTAAACATTTCCCGACGATTCTCGAAAACAGACGTAGAGCGTGTAAACTTACCCTGAAAAAGTAAAAAATTTCGAACTGCGGCGAACTGTTAATAGAAGACCATCTTGTAAAATTTCACGATTTTTAAGAATCGGGATTCTTACTTGTGGTATCGACGTGCCCAATATTCGCTGCGCACACAAATCGATCGATACAGGTTGAAACGGTGAGATCCGACGCGATTGAATGCATAGGAGATTCACCCGGAAATTCACTTCCTTCACACTTTCTTCCAATTTTTTCACTCGCGTTCGCGGAACGAAACGTAACATGCTAACGTATATACGTTCTAAAACGCACGCCGGAAACTGCGTAATCGTCGCGCGACTTGAACTACCGGTTGCGCAAACTTCCGACTCGTTCGAACAAATTTTAGGATGAGAAACGATATGAAACTAGAAACACAATTTTTTTTTTATTTGCAGGGAAAAGTCCATATTTTACGATGGTTGCCATGATAGTTACGAAAAAAAATTAATTCTACTATAGCATTAGAGTTATGCCTAGGTGTGCCTAGGCATAATTCCTGAACGCACCCCTTACTCATTATGTCATTATTTTTCTCGTCAGACATTTTAATATTCCGATGAACCGCGCGCACATTGATTATTGCCCCAACAGGTATCCAAATCAGGCTGATAGGTCAGACTACTACTGTAACTACTATCGGCAAAGTACATTTCATATACTGCTGTCGGTAAAGTAATTAGGAACATAGTGCATTAATGAACTCGCTGGGTTATAGTAGTCTGACCTATCAAGCCTGATTTATCTGCTGGAACAATAATCAATGCGCGCGCGGTACAACGGAATATTAAAATGTATAACGAGAAAAATAATAAGTAACCAGTTCTTTCTTTTCGGCTTTCGCTTTTCTTTACCAGTTAGATTAAGCAAATTTATCATTTAAAAACATATATGTATGTATGTATTGTATAGTAAGATATACATATATTAATGATTGACGTAAAATCTATTAACTCTATTGCGTCAAAATTGCGACTTACATATAGACCATTAACCTTTAAAGAATGTGCAGTTTTTTTCATAATTTTTTATGATTTTTATTTATAACTTTTATATATGTGTTAAAGTGTTATACTATAAAAAATAAGCGACCCCCGTAAGGCCTAAAAATAGACTTCCCGTTCGGCACGTTAATAAAAATAGAAAAATTGCATGAACATTTATATAATACAGTAAATTTCAAAAAAATTATTATTTATTTATATTTAGTTTTGAATATATATAAAAAAATATGGGAATACTCTCTTTTTGTAGAATCTTTTATTATAAAAATATATTTTGAAATTCAGAGCTAAAAAAATGCAAACAAATTCATAAGAAGAACTTTGTAAAGAAAAAATTTTTATTTACAATGTTTATGCATAGGTATATATATATTTAATAATGTTGTTTTGTATGATATATGTATATTTCGAAGCAAGATATAATAGAGGCATATCGCACTCATGACACATTTTGACCTTCGACGAAAAAACGTATATGTTTTGATCGACACCGTTTTGATTCCAAAAGATTCGTCTTGATCTTCCTTCAAAACAAACTTCTACTTTTTCTTGTTCCATTCTTTCCTTCAGTTTTCCATTCGTTACGTTGTCTCCTTTATCACGATGTATAGTCGACAGATTCTTCTTGATTTTTTTTAATAATTGTGATACCTAATTGTGATGTTCAATAATATAATTTCTATAATATATATCGCTGATACAGCGCGAATCCTTTATACTTATTTTTAACTTACGCGATAATGAATATAACTTCAGAAGGATTAAGCGTTTTCATTATACGTGTCTCTAAATGATTTCGATTAATCGTACCTGCAGATAGAATTTACACCGCTATTAACCCTCTAAAGCTCTATCTTTCAAAATCTTATAGATCTTAAAGAATTGCGATCCCGTTATTATCACGTTCAAGAAAGGATAACTGACTCAATAATTTGGCCAAATTGAGGCTCCTCTGCCGAGTGATACGCTGGTTAGCAATCAACGCAGAAAAGAATGATCTTTATAGTAACGAGCGACCTGAATCTTGCTTCTTACCACTCTCCTTGAGATCAATCTGCGAAGGAAATTGTTAAACGATTTGTCAAATATGGGCGGCCCCGCTGCAGGAGGAAACAAATTCCGTACGTATTTTCCGGGCTGCTTCCGATAGTAGTAATTTCGGCAGCAAATCAATAACATTTACTATTTTTTAACAATATAAATAATAAATATACAATTCCCGAATATTTATTTTAATCGATATTCATCATTCTGTTTTATGCGAAATCAAAATTCGTGCGAGAAAATATAATGTTCTCCCATTATTGCAAGATATATATAATATATATGTATATAACTTTCTATTTAAAAATACATGAATAGAACAGTTTTTACGGAGAAGTGATTACAAACGAGTACATTTAAGAATAATGAAATATACATGCGCTTTTATCTTAATTTTAATAAATTCGGGCACAAATAATTCTGGGGTATCAACTTAATCCGAGACAAATCAAACCCAATAATATAGATTCTGAAAAATTTTATATAGGAATATTTTACAATATATTTATCATTTGCCAATTTCTTTATTACGTTTAAATTCAAATTATTGATATTTCATAATCTAATATCAGAGTACCCATTTGACTTGTATCGAATTTTTTAAGTACCCGCATATTTTTTATTACATTCATAGATGTACGACAAAGAAAAATTTTAAATCTTTTCTAAAAATTAATAAAAAATAAGAATCGAATAAAATGTCACCGTTTATGCATGTATTACATTATGAAAATATCTAAACTATTTAAATGCTTAAAAATTAATCTTTACGATTTGAATCAGCTAACTCCCACGTATCTGGAAATGGTCTCTAAAAAAAGACCAAAAATTAAAGAAAAAAATACACGTTTGTAACTATATTTTCTTAAGCATGATTCGAATATATCGACAAGAGCATGCAAACTGCTTCTTGATTTGAATTTATTTTTTAAATAGTATAAATACTATAAATTTATCGTTATATCCATGCACATTTTACTATTATAATAAGTTTCATTAATATAAAAATAATATTAATATTACTATATTATTAATGGGAGAACATTTAATGAGAAGAATAAAATCTTCTCTAGAATATAATAATTAATTTAGCGATGATTAAACATGTGGTAGTCGTTATGGACTCACTGCTAAAATCACTGCTTCCGGAAACAGCTAAGAAAATCTGGGATTAATTTTGTCTCTGCAACGGTATAGCCTCCAACTTTCAACGAGACGCCGAATTAGACGTCGCGGACAGAGCTCACGAAAACCGACGAGAAATTACTCATCACGATAAAGATCATTTTCACTTTACGCCGCTACGAACCACGCATTCGCTAGCGTTCACCTGACGTGAGGGACAGCGATAAGGCTCGCATCGCCAAGGTAGCAATCGCGATCACGAACGTGGAAAAAACGCAATGTTTGCATAGCCTTTCACAAATATTTACCGCGGAAAGAAATTTAAAAAATTAATTTAATTCTAAATTAATTTCCTAAATTTAGGAACAAGCAATTTCGAGACTTTTGACTCGTAGCTGACGATATAATGCTTCTGAAAATATAACTCCTGAATCGGAACTATTTTCTCAAATGCATTCGCGACTCAGTAAAATGCAAATGTCAAATTTCACGAGTAAAAAGTTAACATTCGATCACTAGCTTAGCCTGAAATCTTTGTATTTTTATTTAAATAAAAAATTCTTATTATACATTATTTAAAAAATGCATATAATTTCGCTATTGAAGAAGGATAAAATAAGAAATTAAAAAAAAATATTTAATAACATTTTAATTTAGAAAAATTTATGTTATATACGCGTTTCGATTTTGTGTAACCCTGCAGATTACACAAATCAGACATATAGGTACATTTTTTTATACAATTACATTTTATACAGTTTTATACAACAGAATGTAATGCTTTGCATAATTCTTAACCTTTATGCATGCGATTGCACTTTTATAAAAATAAATCTTAAAATTTTAAAGTAGGTACATTAATTTCTTTTCGTCATCGAATCATCCCTCCCGCATCTCTACCTATCCGTATCCCTACCTACCCGATTTTTATCTACACTGAAAAGAAAATACTTAGATCCAAGAAAATATTTTTTCGCATAGTACGAATGACCTTATTTACTTAATATAATCACATATATATATATATATATATATATATATTTAGAATTAGATATTTTTACTTAATTTAAGTAATTTTACCTACCCCTAAATGAATAATATTCCTACCTACTCGTGTTTTTATCTACTAGTATTTCTATAGTTATGATCGCAATCACCCGAAATAAGAAAAATGCGCACGAATTTGGTTTTAAATCGGAGTTTAGGTGTTTTTATGGGGGGTTTAATTTAAGCGGAATTAATTCAGATTTAATTCAAATTTAATTCGAGAGCGGCATCTGTCCGTCTTTGATTACGTGCAATCGCACGTATACAAGAAAACCAGTTAGGCTTACCATTATGTTCCTTTTAAAAATTAATTGGTGTTACACACCAACCTACCTTGATCCTCTTCGTCTTCTTTCTTCTGGCCAGAGTGGACTCACCTTTTGCACTTGGCCGTATTCTGACTTCATACAATCAGAGATCGACAGCAAGGAGAAATACTCCTGCTGCCAGCAATAAGCGTAAAAGATTTTACGCCTTTTTACGATGCGCGAAACACGAATAACGCGTCGCGAAGGGCCCACATCACATTAATTAAATCAATTAAATATGGAATTAACAAATTAACAATAATAATAATAACTCCATTAGTATACAAATTAATTGCGCATTTATTGTTTACACGCGTTATTTATTCGTATTAAAATATATATCCAATAATTAAAATACATATCCGATTGGAAACAAATCTGAATTTGAAAAAAAATCTCTATGTCGACAGCGTTTTTATTCAAAAAGATTCGATCGCGATTATGAAAAATTTATATTAAATTTTAAATATAAACTTTATAATATAAACGATATAACTTTATAATACGATAAAACTAATTTAAAAATAAACAGATCCGCCATTTGATAAAATATATAAAGCCCATATATGCGTATTTTCATCGATTCGAACGATTTAATATTGCTTAATCTCATCAAGAAACATATAATGCAAAGATGAGAAATTCAGATGAAAGACGTAAGACCCAAAAAGGATAATTTTTTGACACACGATTAAAATTGATAATAATAATAACTTTGTACTTTGCAAATTATTAAAATTACTTTATATGTAATATATTGTTTCAAAATCATTTTTAAACGAGATTAAAACTGATAGATTCTATACATAAGATAATTATAAGATAATTATTTAAGATAATTATTTAAAAAATCTTTTATTTCATAATAAAAAAGATATTGGATCTCACGTCACTTTATTACTTTAACTGGTATAAAATCTAGTTATCAATCACTACATATGAATAAGCTATAACAGATTAGGCTAAAGTCAATGCATAAAAAAAGTAATAATAATTAATAACTGGAAGCATGTCTTTTTTATATAAAAAAAAAGATCAATAAATTATATGAAATGTTACGTGATATATGTATATATGTATATATATGTATACATATATGTATTGCTCTTTAGCACTAACTTATATAAAGTTTATAATCTTGGATAAATATTTAATAGGATATAATAGAAAAAAGGTAGATGAGAAAAGAAATAATATAATACGACATTAGACTTTTATAATACAATATTTGTAATAAATATTTTTCAACATTATATGATTACAATATTGTTTACTTTAATAATTTATTTTATTATATTTTTTCATTTTTCTTACTGCATATATATATATGAAACAATATAAATATTTTATTCTTTCTATTTGCTGATCCCGAGATATGAATATCATGAGTAAACTTAAATAAGAACATTTTAAATTAAAAAGATTTTAATTGTTAAATTTTTATTTGTATTCTACTTTACTTTCTTTATTTTTTATATTTGTTAAAAAAATGATGTTATGTACATATTACATATAATTAAAAATTGTATTATTTGATTCTAAAATATTAACCAAATAACATTATTAATTAATATAATTATTAATAAATAATATTTTGTCTTTATGGTATTCTCAATTTTCTGAAAAATTATGTCTTTATATACAGTGTACATTCTCGTATACACCCTAAATTAATCAATAAATATAATAATAAAAAGACATCCAAGATTAAACTTATCCTAATCTGTTTTAACTGATTCATTTTAAGGCAACAGATGTATGGAATGCTACAAACTTATGTTATTATCAAATTGCATACGTTTATCTAGATATGTGGTAGGTATACATTTAAGGTATACATTTATGTGGTATACATT
Organism: Temnothorax americanus; assembly: GCF_048541705.1. Taxonomy (NCBI): domain Eukaryota; kingdom Metazoa; phylum Arthropoda; class Insecta; order Hymenoptera; family Formicidae; genus Temnothorax; species Temnothorax americanus. Next base: position 2,610,379 of record NW_027509751.1, read on the forward strand.
TTTCGTGGTATATATTTTATAGGTTGCCACACATCCGTTACCTCAAAAAATATGTTAATTCATTACTCACCGACCCTGATGCGCAACAGCGGAATTACATCTGCCACGTATAGCTACGTTGTATCTGTAACATACAAACATAAAATTCATATTAAAATGGTGTTCAAAAAACCTAATGTTTTGAAACATAATTCCTATGTGCATCAAACTTGTTATTATTTAATTAGATATTAATGATGAAACATTTTACGAAAAAAATCTTTACAAGGATAAATTTCTACAATATTATACATTACTTTTGTTCTTCTAATTATTATTTCTAATTCACGGGGAAATAAAACAACTCGAGAATAAACAGGAAAAAATTACTTTTACACGAAATAAAAAATAATATTTACCGCAAAGTTGTTCCACTGGCGCCCGATGCCTCTCTCAGGTCTCCTCCTCCTCTCAGGCTGTTTTTTCGGGTTGTCAGCTCCCTCGATGCGACACTTTCCGCGTCGCTATCTTCTGAAACATATAAATAAATAATTTGATATTAACTAATTCTTACGCATCAAACTTCTTTTATTCATTATTCAATTACATATTTATTTAAATAATTATACATTTTCCGAAAAAGATATTTACAAGGCTGAACTTTTATAAAATTTCACAAAGTACTTCTCTCTAATTATTTTTAAATCATGATGAAATAAAACAACTCAAGGATAAAAAGAAAATAACTAATTTTACAGAACATAAAAAATAATATTTACCGTAAAGTTGGTACGTTGGCGCCCAATGCCTCTCCCAGACCTCCTCCTCCTCTCAGGCTGTCCTCTCGGGTTGTCAGCTCCCTCGATGCCCAACACAACTCCACCGGCACCACAAACGCGAATAACAATGTTCGCGCGATAATTAATACGCCACTCCCGAAAACATGAAATAACGCCCGATTTTGCCCGCGATAACCACATTATCTCAACGCGTTCAGAGCCGGACAACTGACTCGATTTGCCCGATTAAGGACTTAGCCCCGCGTGGCCAGTTGAATAGTAATCGACAGAGAGAAGAGAGATCCTCGAAAAGTAGAAAGCGAGCTTTCTACAATGAGGATCATCTCTCCTCGCCACCGACACGTCGTGGTAGCACCCTTCCACGCACAGTTAAGTCAAATTATCTGGGCAGTTCTTGTTATGCGATCCCGACACCTTTCCGCCAAGGACCACGCACGAGACAGCCGTCACGTCTGAGAACGTAGAAATTAATGCAGTTATATGCTAATTATTTAAAAAAAAATGATATTTTACGCGACGATCCCGAAACGCGAATTAACGCCCGATTATTTCCGCGATAACCGCGTTATCTCAACGCGTTCAGAGCCGGACAACTGACTCGATTTGCCCGATTAAGGACTTAGCCCCGCGTGGCCAGTTGAATAGTAATCGACAGAGAGAAGAGAGATCCTCGAAAAGTAGAAAGCGAGCTTTCTACAATGAGGATCATCTCTCCTCGCCACCGACACGTCGTGGTAGCACCCTTCCACGCACAGTTAAGTCAAATTATCTGGGCAGTTCTTGTTATGCGATCCCGACACCTTTCCGCCAAGGACCACGCACGAGACAGCCGTCACGTCTGAGAACGTGGAAATTAACGCAGTTATATGCTAATTATTAAAAAAGAACGATATTTTACGCGACGATCCCGAAACGCGAATTAACGTTCGATTTTTTCCGGCGGACTCGGACGACAGAGAAACGACGGAATTCCGAATAATCCGACGACTTCGAACGACACTCGCGAAATTGAAACGCAACGAATCGTTTATACATTCGGCGACGATTGGATTTAGTTTCCCCGTTGTTCGGTAAAAGCCTGTAAAAGATGAGATTACGCGTACGTTTAGGTCGGTACACTTGGTTGAGATATATAGAAATACACAAGTACGCAAGAATTAGAAATATACGAGAATAATATATATATAATTAAAAGAAATGTATATAAAAAAATATATATATGGAAATAATTTTCTTTAGTATGTGTGCCGTAAAATTATTTTTAAAAAACAAATTGAAAAAAACAAATTTTAGGGTAGAATATTACATGTTTTATTCTTGTTCACATAATTTTATGTGATTATTAACAAATTTTAAAGTTTGTTCAAAACTATTCCTAAAGAAACAATTTTTTTCAGGAGCTCATATTAGTGCACGAGTACGAGAGTTAATCCTTTCGAGATACCTAGGCCAATATCTAAAAATTAAATATTCTCTCATATCACACTGTTTAATTTTATAACTCGATTTTTGATTCGAAGAAATAGCATAGGCGTTGTCGCCAACTTATGCCAAAATCATTGCTTTCAGAAATCCGAGTTTAATACATTAATTCTGGTTCTGCAATAAGGACCATTAATTTTTAAAGAGGCGGTAGGAATGACCCATGTACGTATGTACAAAGATCGTTACGATTCATCGCCCAGCTATCGCTTCCAAAAACGAAAATAACATGGTATTCATTAAATATTGCACAACAAAATTCAGCATTCAACAAATATCTAATAACATAGACGCAGAGAAAATTAGCGCAAGTTAGAAAATTATCTTTTAAATGATTTACTACCGTCGAACCAATTTATCAATGTGTATTTAAGTGTAAGCGTATGTTTTCTTATTTATACTTTCAGCCAATATATTTTAATGGGCTAAAAATATAGATAAGTAAAGATAAATAGTTGCATAGATATCACAAAAAATTATGGAAACAGTTAATTCTTGGTTACATTGCTGAAATAATGAAGATGTATAAGAAATATTAAAATCGTATTGAGAACAAAATATTGGCATTTCAAAATAAAAAGTTTTTCTACAGATTTCTTTTTCACAAAAAAAAACTAATACAGGATATTTATACATATATGCAAAATAGAAATAAAGACTTGTCTTAGATAGGGAATAAGTTATTGAATGAATTAGGCATGTGTTTCCTTTAATCCTTTCTCCAAATATTCGTCCGAGATTAGATATTTTATACATTAGTGCAATCAAGCTACATGTATATCTATATGTATATAAAATAGAAGTATTATAATGAACTAATTTACAAAATATTTAATCTCGAACAAATATATTTGAGGAAGGGATTAAAGGAAACACACACATAGCGAACTTATTTAATAACTTATTCCCTATCTAAAGACGATTCTTTATTTCTATATTTTGCATGTATAAATATCCTGTGTTAGTTTTTTTTCCAAGAAATCTGTAGAAAAGCTTTATATTTTTAAAATGCCATTATTTTGTTCTCAATACGATATTAATTTTTCTTATACCTTCTTTACCATTTTAGCAATGTAACCAAGAATTAACTGTTTCTATAATTTTTTCTGATGTCTATTGAACTATTTATCTTTAGTAAGATACAACTCTACATATAGATATAAATATTTCATTTTTGTTGTCTAAACTCTATTATCCAGGAAAAAAACTTTACATTCTTTTAAGTTAAAAAACATTTAATATATTATTTTTAATAATATTTAAAATAAGTTTAATAACTTTTTAAAACGGGTCTTTATTTTAATTCTATTAATAAAAATATTAATAAAATTAGATTATCAGAAAAAATTATGGAAACAGTTAATTCTTGATTACATTGCTGAAATGATAAAAAAGGTATAAGAAAAATTAAAATCGTATATATATTGAGAACAAAATATTAATCAAATATGTCATTAGACTCGACAAAATGTCAACAAATTAATAAACGACGATACGAGTCAGGCGCGGTACGTGGTGCGTAAGTAAAGAAATTAATAGTTACAGAAGTAACTATTACACGAACTCTCAAGTTAGAGTGAGACAAGTATATTTTGTTTCACTCTAACTTATTGCACTAGTGCACCAGTTCAAGAAGTTCTTCGAAAAATAACAAACGGAGTAGAATATGACCGTATGAGATGTAATATATAATCAAATTACGCGGAAAAGCCGTGAAAATATTTCATTATTATTACACAATGTATTAGATATATTTAACACACAATTACGTACAGTGTTCTGAAAACGATATACTGCGCAAATAAATAATTAATTTCATTTTTTAACAATTAATAAATAGATGAATGAAATGCTCACCTTATCTGTTACACCTGGCCGTCTCCTCGGCTCCTCCTCTTCTCTTATTCTTTCTCCGTATTATTTCTTCTTGGCATTTACATCTGTGTTTCCTAAAACAAACAAAATATTGATTACCAATTAATTAATCAATTACAAGCAATCACTAGAATACGATGATCGCACGGCTCTGGCCATACTTTCTATCGATACTCTCGAAATTAATCACATGCGACGCGTACGTTCGATCTCAGCGATATTTTACAAATAAAAATCAACACAACGAAATATATCAACAAAACGCGGCGTCGCTAGATTGATTCGCGCGATAGATCTTCAGCCGAACAAAAGACTTTAGAAATACGCGTTCAAACGGATTATCAATTAATATCTGAACGCCGAATCTATACTTCTCGCGACAAGTACTGCAACAAATATTAAATACAAGGTTAATTTACATGTTATACTCACCAGAGTCACCAGTTAAATAAGTCGCGACGGCTACTCATTTCCGGAGTCGATTCGATCCGTCTCGTGTCTGTCCGCCGCGGGCGCCGCGATCTGGAAATGAAAGAGGAACGTAATCAACATGGCGGAGGCGCTTGCGTCTTCCGCGCGCGGTTAAACGTCTCGCACTCGCACCCTGCACGGTTGAAAAGCGATGCGAACGCAGCGGTGTCACTATATACGCGTCCCGCTCATAACTTCGCGATTATGCGTTTCTCACGCTTCGAGTGGAAAATACTATATACTTGCCATTTATTACAATTATTATTTTGTCTCCCAACGAATCACGCGGCGTAAATATTCTTGACAGATATCCGCGATTTCGCGACTGACCGCATATGTATTTTCAAGAACTCTATATCAATACCGAAGCCGGGAGCGCCAAATGTATAATATACGCGATAGATGGTACAGTAAATGACGAACGCAAGGTTAATATATCTTATTTTTACCAGTTAAACGAGTCGCGACGCCACTCGTCCCGGAGCCGATCCGTCCCGTGTCCGGACTGTCTGAAAACGAAGGGAGACTGCGGCGTAATGAACATGGCGCGGATGAGGCGCTTCGTCCGTCTCCCGCGCGCGCGGTCAACTTCACGCGACAAGATCGCCAAAGCGGCCGAAGCACATAACATGGCGTAAGTAGCGATCGTAGCGATATACGACGGTCGTAGTCCGCGACCTGACAGATCAGGATACGCCAAAGCTTTGTGCCATGCTTACTAACGTCCACGACTACGACTGTCATGTGTGCTTTGGCCATCAATAACTTTAACGCGATTATGAATTTCCGTACTTCGAGCAGGAAATACTGTATGCTCGCCTTTTATTGCGCGATCGTCAATACGTATTAACAAGTATTTTTCTTTTTACAAATTACTTTAATTGTACATACAACGCAAATATAACTTAATTACTTATTTATCCTTGCCCTCTATTTGATGATGCGAAATTAAACAAAAATGCGTACTTACATCAATCTCGCGAGACTATATACGGATCCGATCACTCATCGTCGACTCGGGAAATCGCGAATAAGAACTCGCGTGAATTGCTCGGTGAATTGCTCGAAGAACAGCTACTGTCGCGGCGCGATGCTACACCTGTTGCTCTCAACTGCACTTTCGCGGACTTTTCAACTTTTCACATTTCAAGTGCGTTCGCGGAGCGCGCTATTACCGCTTTTGCGTTATTCTATCCTTGTTTTTTTTTTAATCTAATAAGTGATGAAGATAGAATGATGCAACAACATTAATAGCTCCGCGAACGCACCCTTCGCATAACAAATAGCATTCGCTCACTGCTCACTGTGTAACAGCGATTAGAATCTGTTGCAAAGCAGATGAATGGAATGGCCTCTCTTAAGGCCCAGACACATAGAAAAACTTAAGCAGTAAAACTCAAGCAGTGGGCAAATCAGCCAATCACAGTCAAGAACTTAAGGCACGGCCCTAAGCGGTAGCGAATCCATACCGTTGATTTCTTACTGCTTAAGTTTAACTGCTTAAGTTTTTCTATGTGCCAAGGCCCATAAGGCCCGGACACATAGAAAAACAAGCAGTAAGCAAATCAGCCAATCACAGTCAAGAACTTAAGGCACGGCCCTAAGCGGTAGCGAATCCATACCGTTGATTTCTTACTGCTTAAGTTTTACTACTTCAGTTTTTCTATGGGCCAAGGCCCTTAGGTTTCTCTCTGATTGCGTAGATCGTAGATGCATCCTGTTTCACCCCGCATGACTCGAATTGGTATATCGCTATCGGTAAAGTAATTATTTTATCAACCACTGTCGGTAAACTAATTAGAGACTATAGACTCTGCGCACCGACGAGATATATTTCGTCGGTATATAGTGCTGTGAGTGCTGCGACCATAGCGTGTTACCCGTTGAAGACATTCATAGCATGGCTACGTAGTTCAAGAAATGCAGGCACGACCGGCGCGTCAGGCAGTCAGGCGTCTCTCTTATAACATGTGATAACATGTGCCCACGTGTATTGTGTTCAATGTGTTCATCTCTTGTGTCTCCATACGTAAACATCTCTTATTCATTCCATTAATTCGGTCAATTTTATTTATAATCACGCAGACGGCAACACACAACAAAAAGAGCAATAAAGAGAGAGAGGTAAGGTAAGGTATTTATCAAAGAAACATACATGAGGAAAAGGAGAAGCATGTGATATAGGTTAACCCTCTGAAGGCCGGATAACTTCTGACTTCTCATAGTATTTCTCTTGTATGTACGTGTTGCAAGACAATTTTATATGAGAATGTTATTTACTTGTTATTCATTTATTGGTTTTTCTTTTTGTTTAGAGTTCAAGACTTAAGACTCCTTGAGCCGTATAGTCTAAACAAAACGGAGTCAAGGCATGGGTCACGTACGAGTCTCACTCAAGTCAGGAGCATAGATATATGTATATGACTAGAATGACTAGATACAGCCTTCTTTATCTGTTCATTTGTGATAAGGAGTCGTTGTATGACCTGCGTCATATTGAGAATTTAGACCCTAGCACCTCTGAACTCTGGGACAAGTATTTACACGTGGCTTGAATCACCGGTAAGTTATCGTTTCTGTATCATAAGATAACTTAATATTTTTAATAATTTCTACAGTTCTAAATAGCTATAAAGCTAAATATATAATACATACACCACACATATACATATTACACATATACTTTATAATTTTAAGTAAAGTATTTTATAATAAAGAAAATATTTTATAATGTCATAAAAAATTGTTGAAATTGATATTGTTAATATGTGTATGTGTGCTGTATGTATATTTGGCTTTATAGGTATTTAAAACTGTAGGAATTATTGCAATATAAAAAATATTAAGTTATCTTATGATACAGAGAGACGATAAATTACCAGTGATTTATCGCTACATATAAGTACTAATTGTTCCTGTGTTTAGAAGTGCGTCTAATTCTCAATATGGTGACGCCCATACGACCTCACTTTCTCTTTTGATATGGTATCCAGTTAATATAGATCAGTAGATCACGATTGATCCGGTGTCTGCCTTCCGAGGGTTAATTTCTCTGAGCATAGCTATATATTTCTTCTAAATTCGACAGATCAAAATGGACAACATGGCAGAGGTGCGCGAGGTCGACAAAAAGAAACGAAAGAAGAAGCGTTCTCGCATGCAGATGGCGAAGAAATTTCATCGTCAGAGGAACCTTGGTAATGGCCTGGACCAGGACACCTATCAGTACATGATTCGTATTCTCGAGTTAATACGCAACGATTTGTCTTCGTCCGAGGAGAAGACGATGCTTGTGCGAAACGTCTATCAGGAGATAGCTGGTCGCGAGGTCGAATGTGCCTGTAACCAAGTCGGATCTCTCGTCATAGATTCTCTGCTCAAGTACGCCAACTTGGAGGCCATTCAGAAGCTGATCGAGGCATTTGAATCCTCTTTAAGGCGATTCAGCAGCGACAAATTCGCCAGCCACATTTTGCAGAAGATAATAATAGTCTGTGCTGACAGAGGCAACAGAGTCCCTGCGTCAAACGCGAAGAATGCCGATGGCGATAAAACGAGCACAGAATCAGAAAATATTGTCGACGCTGTTATAGAAGTTAAGCCATCCGAAGTGCAGACCTATAACGATATTGTTCTGAAGCTGAGCAGATACGTTCTCAATAATAGCGAAGAGTTTGTGTTTGACGCTTATGCTAATCATGTGTTGCGAACAGTCGTAGAATGTCTGGGGGGATTAATCGAGAATCCCAACGAAATTAAGAATAAGAAGTCTGCCATGCCGGATCTCACGAAAAGACGTCCCGTGATACAGGACTATAAGGATTTGCTGATACAAAGTTGCGACCGATTACAGAAATGGCCGCAATTCCGTCAGTTTGGACGGGAACAAATGACTTCCGGTCTAGTACAATGTATCTTGTACTCGTTGAAAGATATTGATTCAGGTTTAGTGAAGACCATCATCAAGAAAATTATAACCGAATGTTTTGAAGTGGAAGAAGATGAGAAGCTGCCAAGTATATTTAATTCGGAATGTTCTATCAGAGTACTGGAAGCTTGTCTGATGGTAGTCAGACCAAAACTTTTTAAGAAGATATATAACACCTTTTTCGCTGGAAATTTAGAATACTTATGTTCGACGCAAAGTACCAATTTTAGCGTGCAAAAGTTATTAGATTATTGTATCACTAAGGAAGTCTTTGAAGAAATGTTTGACAAAGTGACAGAACATTTTCCAAAAATTCTCAAGCAAGGTTTTACCGGGATATTAGTCAGCACTGGAAATGCGTGCTTAAGGTTGCAGGCGAAACAAGGTCCATTTGTCAATGCAATGGTCGAGCTACTAAAGTGTGACGCATCCGCAAAGGATCAAACGCAGCTTGTACGATGTATAATGACTTTAAAGAAACCATCTCAACTGAACGTTGAACCGAATAGTTCACCTCCACCTTTCCACTTGCACGGAAGTCTGATAATACAGGCCATATTAATGTTTAACAAACCCATCAAAGCTGTGAACTCTTTACTAGAGATGAATAACGAAGAGTTACTGCGGTTGTTTGGCGACCCGAAGGGCAGTCGAGTCCTGGATGCTTTCATGGACAGCAAATACATCGGCGAGAAGAGCAGGGAGAAATTATGTAAAAAATTGCACGGCACTTGGGTAGAATTAGCCAAAAGTACGCACGGATCCAGATGCGTGGATAAAATGTGGGCATGGCCGCGCATGAATCAAAAAATGCTTATCATGGAGGAATTGGCCGCGGCTGGACAATCTTTAGGATCTACGAAATCAGGCAAGATCATTTCCGCGAAGCTAAATGTTCCCTTGTTCGCGAGAGATAAGAAGGAGTGGTCGCAATGGCAAAAGAAAGAGGAAAAGATTAAAGTAATGTTTTCAGATATTATTGAAAAAACTCCTGAGAAAAATGAGAATCTGTAAAATATAATAATCTTGTATTACAGTACGAGAAAATCTACTATATATATGTATATTGTATGTTATATATATATATATATATATATATATGTATATGTGTGTGTGCGCGCGTGCGTGTTATATAAATAGCAAAATATATTTTTCATTGAAATATCGAACACTAATTAGATCTTTTATACTGAGAAATAATTATAAGCCTATTTGAATCCAATTTATCTAATTAAATTTTTCCATGCAATATATATATATATATACAGTAAAAGAGAGACTGCTGGTATTGTTTCTTACATTCTGACATAGAATAATCATATATTTCGTTAATTTATAAATACACTTTATAGGATCCATCATACATCCCCGCAACGCAATGTGCCTAGGAAAAATTACAATAATTCGTAGTCTAGATTTGAGCAAAGTTCCCTAATGCGTATGACCGATAAAATCCGCTTCGTCTTTCCGTGTTGACTAGACTTAAATATACGTGATAATCATATCCTGAGATGCGTGCGCGCGCAAAGTAAAGGATTTCGAGAGACTCTCTCAAGTTACATTATACAATCGTTACAATCGTTAAACCTATCAATTGACTAGGATAAAATCGATGCGGTTCGTTCTCTCGTCGTGTACGAAACATCGAGATGAGCGTAGGCATGTAATAAAATCAAATCACTCGATGTGTATTGTAACTATGTTTGTTGTGTGCATGTATATATCAACTTCATCTTGCGATACATATTATTTTCACGACGATATTCCGTAGTGTAATATCGAGATATAGTAAAAAGTTTACATCGATGTGAGAGAACACATATTACTCGATCGTTTGAAGAGGAGAAAAAGAGAAACTAATTCGTGCAGTGTCATAAATTTAATGCATCGTAGATTCAACCGATATCAAGGACAGTAAAAGTTTTGCGTTCCGTTAAATAGCTTCGAATAATCGAAGGAAGAAGTGCATTTTCTAAGTCGCGTCCAAATAAAGTCTCCTAACTGGACGAGAGCGCGTTTTTCAGCTTCGTGTATATATTGAAGAATTTAACTTGTTAACGGCAAAATGAAGAAACGTCTACACTATTAGGAGAGTTATTTTCGTAAACGCTACATTTATCGCTAATATCAATTCAGAACAACGCGAAACGCACATCTGCGATTCATTGATCGGATTCACGGTTATCTATTTTACTCTTTCAGTTGCAGAAATCGTTTAAGACACGCATTATTTCTATTGTTTGGTTTAATCCTAGATAATAAATGGATTGGAAATCTGCGATTCTCGGTGGAGGAAAGAAAGGAGAACGGCTCTGGCACGACGCTGATAAACATTTACGACAATATTTGTGCATATCTCGCCGGCGTTATTTATCCGGAAAACGCAAACGCTCGTATGATCAATTACGCTACTTGTGAAATCAGTTATTCGTTTTGTGTCATTAATCGATAAAATCTTAAAACGGGTTTATAGAATCCGACGTTTCATTCAAAGCGTGTAATCGAAGAAGTTTTTTCGCTTCTCGCTATCGCATTTTTGGCTATTTTTTATCATTAGTTGACAGTACAAAATCAAATCTCTCTTAAAATCATTTAAATTGTCAAAATGTTAAGTTTTAAACTATCGAATTGCACTCGAGCAACATAAGTTTCCCAAAGATGCTCTAATCCTTCAGCCGTTCTTTTAAACTTTCATGTACTATTTGAGTAACGTTATTTTAATATAATCGAAAGATTAATAACGTATCAAATCGTTGATCGATTATTTAAATATTCGAGTTTTCTAATTTATTAAATAATCGTGAATTTTATTTGTCATTGCATATTTTCAACTAATCGACATCTCGGAATTAGAGACCTATACAACGAATAAACTGATCGTGGAACCAGTATATTTTTCGATACCAGTTCGATCGTGACAGTGAGACATTCTCGACAAGTGTACAATCAATTTTTTCGTAGATATGTTGGATTAGAGAAATTCTTATCTCTCGTTCTTACTCGTCCACGTATCCAAATATGTTACAAAAGAAATCTCCGATCAGTTTCATGAAAAGAAAAGGGCAGTACGACAAATACAGTACGCAGAAGATGTATGATCGGTAAAAACACTGTAGACGATGAATGAATTAAAAAAAATGGGCGCAGGAATTCATCTTGTGAACATATGAATACCTATTTATCAAAATTAAGTATTGACTCTCACCTTTTTCCCGTCCTTTTTTCATCTTAATTCTCACGGAGAGAGCGGACGGGACAAAACAAACATCCAACAACTTCGAGTCAATCCCCGATTTCGCGAATCAGGTATTCGACTTCACAGGAACAAGTTCCTCTCGGTTCATTTCAATTCATACATTCATTTACAGAGGAGAGTCTTTGTGGGGAAACGGCGCGATCAGCGTGACTCGTAGTCGATCGATCTGGTGGATCGCTGGCTGTTCCTAATACCGCGACGTCACTTCCCCTTCGAGACCCCGGCGGCGGGCGGTACCGGCGCGGCGTCGACCTCGTTGACATTCGTCGAGAGATTCGCGGCAGCGATCCTCGGCGGGCTGCGCGACGCCGATCTTCGCGGCTCGCGCGGCGGCAGATTGTTGCACGTCGTATGGTGACCGGCCTCCCAGTCGCGATGCTGGCAGAAGGAGCCGCAGTACCGGGCGATCCCGCATCCACCGCAGGTCTCCAGGGCGGGCCTGCCGCAATTCCAACAGCTCTGAAAAAGAGATGAGGATTCGTGCGCTCTTAGCTCGGCCAGTTTCTATTTAAATAATTAAGCGCTAACTCGGAAAACAACGAAGTCCAAGAAAAGACGTATAAGGTATTAAGACGTACGTGATACGAATTGTATAGTGTCATGAGAGAGATGAAATTTGATAGCTGAAAAAAATGGTATAAAAAATCTGATTATTTAGTATACTAACTTTAATACAAAAATAGATTTTTTTCTACTTGAAAGATATAATTGTAAATACCTAAACATGTAGTCTGCATTTTAAGATTTTTGCAAACGGTTACACTTACGGATCCCATCATGCTCGTGAGGTGGATGTCTTTTTCATCCTCAGTGGTCGACAGCGCCGAATTCGGCGTCGTCGTCGGCGTCGTAACGTTTCTGGCGCCGGTCTCGACCGCGCTCGAATTTCCGTGAACTCTCAGAAAAGGGCCCTGGCGGAGGCTACCCGGATTTCTTTGGGACAGAGGAAGATCCAGTAATCGGTGGACCCTCAAACGTTCGTTCGCCCTCGATTCCGCAACCGCAACCGCTACGGCGCGTTGCACCTCCGCCACTGCGGCCCTTTTCACTTCTAACACAGCTTCCTCTGGAAAATTCAGTGAAATCAATTTTCGATTAACATCATTACTGTTTAATAACGCCTTATTTATTACATTTTGATAATTTCAAGTAGATAATGATCTTTCTAATATCGTCTGTAAAAACTAATAATTTTATTAAAGAACTTAAGCGGTTTGTTATAGCACAACTTCTCGATATAATAAAGTGAAAGATTTTCACGAAGCGCGAAGATACCTACCGGCTCGTCGTTTGACCTCGGCTACCCTGTCCTCGGTCACCCTGATCGTCTGCGCGACGATCTCGCCGGACAATCGCTTCAGACTGCCATCTCGATCGCCGGTGGACGACTCGACTTGCACACCGTTGGTCGACGAGGGATTATTGCCGTTACTGCTGCCGTTATTGCTGGTACCATTCTGCGCTGCAACCACACCTGGCGGAGGCGCCGCGGCCGCCGGGCTGGAACATCCCCGTCGCTGGAGGATCGCCAATGCCCTCTTCGTCTTCTCGACCATGCCGAGGATGCAGTTGAGCATCACGTGGATATTCTTCCACTCGTCGTCGAGGCTGCCACCGTTCTGCGTTTGCAAACCGTGGCCCATTGACTGTTGTGGCTGCTGAGTCAGATGATGCGGCGCGGAGAACGCGTTTATCTGATTAATCTGCACGAGACTAGGCGGCATCGGGCTCGGCCCGTGACCGTGGCCGTGCGCGTGACCTTGAATCGATCCGCCCGAGGAGTGCAACGGATGGTACCAGCAATAGGACGGATCCGTCGGCTGCTGCTGTTGCTGCTGTTGCTGCTGCTGCTGCTGTTGCTGTTGATGGTGATGGCTCCAAGGATTAACAGACCTCTTACCGTATACCGGCATATCGTCCAGAAGAACACCGTTTTCGTAGTATCTAGAAGCGCATTAAGATTCGCTAACATTAACAAGAAGAAAATTAAAGTTATTGATGTACATATATAAGAACGACAAGGTGTGTTACCCTGACAAAATTAATGCTTCAATTATTAGCCTACGCTAATCGACAATATTAGAAAGATTTAAAGGACGACGTACTTTACGACATCTTTTAATCATCGGAACACGAATATTCTTCAACTTATTGCTCAGTCCGTTGCATTGTCCGTTATACAGAACGCTTTTACTTTTGCACGGCGAATTGTTTGGGCGTACTGCAGTTCGTACGGGGGTTTGCCTGCGAATTAAAGACGACTGTCTACGTGTACACCCACGCTCGTCGACACGTGTGCGATTCGGTGTGTATTAGCAGGATGCCAATAGGCACTCGAGGCAAGTTCGTCGGTGCTCGTGGGCGAAGAGGTGCGCGCGGGGACGCGGTGGGGTGTTCGGGAAAGGTGGTGCCCCGATGATATATGGAAACGTCACTGGCAGACATATCGAGAGGAGGCCAGGGTGGTATTGCCAGGACGCGTTTTGTCGCCTTCGTATTCGCTTCGTGGCGCCCCTTTCTCTCCTATTCCGTCTACGTACTGCATATCATCCTGACCAGAAATCTCGGCTGTCCGGCCGTTGATTTCATCAACGCCTCGCTCCGCAGCGGAGGCTGGCAACGAGTGCGCATTAAGAAATCTCGATCGAAATTACTCTTCTAGCTTCTTCTATTCGTACTCAACGACTTACAATTCAATAAATATTAATATCTTGATATGTTAAGCAGAAAATGCAATCTAAATGTTAAAGAATTAGACTTTAAAATTTAAAATACTTGAAAACCTGATATATACTCTATATCTGTACCTTAAAAGTATATAAAGCATCGTATATCTCTATTATTATAAATTCAGACAAAAAATAGGGTTAAATAGGGAAATATTTTTTTAGATATAAAATAACAGTAGCAATTTAATTTATTGAGTTTTTAATAAAATAATTTAACTGACACGTTTAATAATACAACTGTCAATAACGCTGTACCTGACCTGAAAAACTGGAGATACGATTCTTTACCTTCAAGGTACAGATATATAAATTGCGAACTTTTATTCGAAATTGCTCAGATTTCCTCTTAGCATTTTAGGACACTTTCGCGTGAACTATAATCAATATTAGTGCAGTGGAATCAGGGTCGCATTAATGGGTGTTCGATTGCGATAAATATCGGCCGAGGTATTCAGGCCGGCGGCCAAGATTTTTCCGAAATTAGGTACAGCATTTGCGGTTTGGCAAACGTATTACACGCGCGGCCGCAGCTGCATGGCGTTTATTATCACGTGAATTACCGTTATGGACAAGCGAAGATTCCACGCGATCTTGCTGCATGAGGAGCACAATTTCCGTGATAATTTACGCACCTACTCGTAAATATTTTCCTTCGTTGATCGTGCGTGGAGAGAAAATTATCGTGTTTGCTTCTTTAATGTATAGATATTATAATTATAATTATTTTTATATTCTAATAAATAAGTAACCAGTTACGAATTATAGGGTAGATTTTTCAAACACAGATTCGTAAGACGGAGAACTTAGGAGAATACAATAATTAATTATAATTCCAATTCGAGGCCAATACGAACCTGGAATACGGATATATGTGCAATAAACTTTTTTTTTCTTTCAAACAGTTCTCTTTCCAAAAACCGCTAAGTTTATCGCATGTACATTCGTACCGTCGACTCGTATTGGCGCCTCAAAATTAATTAAAATTAATTTACGAGCCAACCAAATTGAATCCGTTCATTCCCTCCGTCTGAAATAATTAATTCGCACGGCCAAATAGCGATCTGTCTAACGGCTGAGAACCATCGCTGTGCATCTGCGAGTACAAGGCGATGCGTGTTCACACTCACGGGGTGTCGGAGGCACGGCGTTTCGGTGCATGAGCAGCGCCAGGATAATGATGCAACGCGCCCGCGGCGTTACTGCCCACCGCGTGCTGAATGGCGCCGACGCCGGGATTAGAATTCGAGCGCATGGCGTAATGAGCGGAGCACTGATTACCGCCGCCGATCCCGTTCGCACCCCCGTGCTCGCCGAAGACCTCGACGGACTCGCCGGACGGTACCAGCCCTACGGCCTCGAGAACGGCGGACTCGTTGGATCGTAGGAACTGCACGCAGCTCTGCGAACACACAAAAGGATCGTGCTCTCGTTAACCCTTTCGCTATTTTCTGTCACATACATGGATATACTTATTCTCCTTTTCTTGTAATACGTAAACGTATATTTTTCTTTATCAATATAAGATATCACTCGGGGTGATCTCATAGGGTTCTCATTAATTCTTCTTCAGATGGAACCGAGTAAGATTAAGATTTTAGTGTAATAATCATGATAAATAAGAGACACTCCGGTTTATTTCCCATCTTATAAAACGCGTCAGTATAAATGTTTTGAAGTCATAAAAGTGATGTGTAATACTGTTTACATAAATTTTAGAAACCGTAGACCCATTTATTTATAAACGAAAAGTTTCCAAATACATTGGGAAGAAAAAAGTATGTTGAGTTTTTCTCCTGAATCAGGTCGCGCATGGACTGGAGACCGATTGATCCCGCCCGATCACATCGGTTTCGACTTTTAATATTCGTTTCACTGCTTTCTTTATCGCCGTTCGCGCCACTCGCGACCACCCAGTCGAAGTTCTTCTCGTCGAGCCCCTTATTCCGTCGTGCCCTCTCTTGCCCCAATACCGAAGTCGGCATGGCAGGGTGGGATTTATCGCTTCTAATTCAATATCGGTACCTTTCCCAACCTTCTCCCCTTCCCTCACCTCTCACCTCTTTTTCCCGCCCTTACTTGCGAGCTCTTTCGTTTCCACGACTCGCAATTAACGATCATCGATCGGCAGACCAGGTAGATGACCACTCGCGCTGTACATGTGCGAAAATATTCGCAACCGTTTCCCCAGGGACCTAGCTTCTGCTTGAAAAGTGACGAATCTTAAGAGATATTTTATTATGTTTTATCAATGTTGACTTACTTTCCCTATTTAATAATGGTATTCTCAAGTTTTAATCGTATTTCTTTATCGTTCTTTATTCGATCTCAGTTTTAAATGTATTGTATAATTTACTTACTTGGCTGATGAAAACTCGGTGTAGTTAAAATGTTCCATTTTTACATTTAAATTAATACACGAATTCAATTTCTGACAACCATTTTTTTGGTCGTTAATTAGCCCTTAATCATTTTACAGTATTTGACACATGCGAACATGTAATTCTTCATTTACTTTATTAAGAGATATTTTCAAACAGATAAAATAATTAAATAGAACAAGTTCTTTTTTGAATACACAACCAACATATTAAATGCCCCAACATAGTATAACATGAAATGCTGGCAATCTCCTTATCCCCCTATTTCAATTTAAAATGCTTATAATTTTATATTCCTTACCAACCACGCCAATAAAAATGCCAACAAAAAATCTATCATTTTGACTACTCATAAAAAGATTTCTGATTATTTTTAAAATATCAACCATTTATCGCAAATATGTATACCAGCCTGTTATAAAATCCAAATTTAACAGATACGAGCTCTTAATTGTTTCAATAATTTTTAAGAAACAAATGTCGCAAGAAGTCTCAACGATTTACATGTATATGACGCCGAGTATTACGCGTCGGGGAAGATGTCGCGAAGGGAAAACCGGAAAACCAACGCCGTGCGCCTGCGACTTTCGATCCTCACGTGCGCCTTCGTTGCGTCAGCAGAAATGTAAATGCTCGTTATTAATTTGCAATTCGTTACCCCACCGAGAGCGCTCTGTCGCCCGACGCGACGCGCCTCACTCTTTCCGTTTCGCGCTCGCCTTCGAGACGGGCAACAGCTGCGGGCAGTAGCGTAAGCGAGAGAAGACTCCCATTAAACCTCCCAGGCTCGAATTTCGCGGCGTCGGAAATTAAAGGATGTATATCAATTGATCGCTACAATGAGCTTCTTTGCACTAAAGGCTCGTGTTACGGCGCGAACATGAAATAATTCGATCCCGCATGCAATGAAGTTCTACGAAAAAAATCGATTCGAAGTTCTGTACGCTTTATCTCATCTCGAAAATTGTCATTTATTAGATATTTGCGAAAACTTCTATTTAACTATTATCACACAATCTTATTATTCCAACGTTTTAAAATTGCGCGATCGCGTAATATTTCTATAATTACGTTATTTTATTTGTAGATCTTTTTTTTGTATCTTAAAAACTATTCCAAGCTTTCCTATCGTGTCTGTTCATGAATGTACGGCGCAAGTAAGTTGAAGAAATACTTTTTCGCGAATACTCTTAATTTAAATGCGCCACAGATTTGTACAACCACGGTGGAAACGCATATAAAAGCGTTAATGCATTTTCTCTAACGTTAATTCCCCGCAAATTTGCGCAAACGTTTCCGCCCGATATAAAATACGATGTATATATAGGAGCTACTTACCTTTCATTTTTTTTTTTTAGCAGATAAATAATTGCAAGCACCGGATTCAAACCAGCCGATGCGTACATGGATGGCCAAAGTATATCGGATTAAAATCGTACATCCACGGATTCAGCGCGAGAAATTGTATGCAAGGGATAATTTTAAGGACGAGATTATATACATTACAGACGAACAGTTTCGAGCTCTCTTATAATTCTCTGAAATGC
The DNA here is from genome assembly GCF_048541705.1 of Temnothorax americanus. NCBI lineage: Eukaryota > Metazoa > Arthropoda > Insecta > Hymenoptera > Formicidae > Temnothorax > Temnothorax americanus. The sequence goes on from NW_027509751.1 coordinate 2,628,824, forward strand.
AGCGTTATTTAATCGGTTCTTCCCACGAGCGATTCTTTCCACCAAAGCCTAAATTATTTCGTATAAAAAAAGTGGATTTTGTAAGAATTTATCGCCGCGCAACTCTTCCCTCGAATCTTTTAATTCGCCGCGCAGAAAAATGTTAAAATTGATGAGACAAGGATATCAACGAGGCCACACGTATGTATTTTTTCTCTTTTCACACATTATCGGGAATAATAACATGTAATGTAACACGTATCACGCGTGATTATCAAATTCCGTGTATCTCACGTGTATCGCAACGGGTTTATCACGCTGAATGAGGGGATTCGAGAAGAAGAGCAAAAATCGGTATAGCGCTTCTTTCCGCCGGCCTCGAGCCCGCCCGCCCGTCTCTCTCTCTCTCTCTCTCTCTCTCTCTCTCTCTCTCTCTCTCTCTCTCTCTCTCTCTCTCTCTCTCTCTCTCTCTCTCTCTCTCTCTCCCTCTCTCTCTCCCCCTCTCCCTCTCCCTCTCTCTCCCCCCTCTCTCCATCTCGCTACATAGCCGAGTCGTTCATCCATCAACAGACTGGCATGCTCCCACCGACGATCGGAAAGTAGCCTGGGAAATTAAAACAACCTGCCAGCCGGTCAGCCTTGCCTCTGTTGATTTTACCGCGTCCTCCCGCGCTACCGCGTCGCGTTCGTTATACGGAGTGTCCCCCGGACCTGACACGCAATTTCTCACGCAGATTCCGGGATGTATTTAAAATCGATTTTTCTCTCGCAGCGATCTGACGAGGCGCCCGCCGCCGCCGCCGCCTGTAATTCTTGCATTATCCAATCGTTGAACGATATTTAACGATACAGTTCCCGATTGATGAAATGAAAATATCGCTGCTAGCTATAATTTCAAAGTTATGTAACGTTTCGTATAATTCTTGAATCGTCGTTGTAATATAATCGTTTCACAATTGAAAGCTAAAAGTTGGCGCGCCACACAAAGAAATGAAACGGCGGATGCACTGCCGTGGTCGCTGGTTTGGAAAATAAATTTTATAATCTGGGAAACTGACATCTGACGTACCAGCCGCTTTAAAGCTCGGTTTAAAATTTAACTAATGAATAATTAATCATTACTTTATTGCGAGATACGAACGAACTTTGAATCGCAAGCGCTACGTTATCCCGGTTCTACATTGGTCGTATCGTAGCATAAATCGTAAGAAATTGACCAATCACGGTTGATTATTCTCCTCAAATTCGACCGCAATTGATCAATTTCTTATGAATTATGCTATTACGATACGACCAATGTAGAACCGGTCTTACGTGACATTTCGAAATTACATTATTTCAATCTACAGTGATTTTTAGGAAAGAAATTAAAAATTTAACATAAATGAACGTTACTATCGTCGAAATTTACAAAGTTTTAATCGAAGATCTAAATTCCTTTATTTTGAAATTAATCAACTTATTCTGAGGAGAAAGAACACTATAAAATTTATATTTAAACAACATTCGCCATTAATATTCACGATAATTTATTCCGCAGGCTTTGAAAGAAAGGAAGGAGAGCTATTTTTCTTCTCCTTCAAGAATGTAGAGGAAGCAAAGAAATAAAAGTACATCCCTTTGCATGAGTCCGCGGTGACTCGTCTATTATCTTGAACGGCATACTTTGTGGTTCCACTTACTGGCCACAATGTAGCGGGGGGGGGTTGGGGGGAACGAACGCGTGAAGGGATTCGGGGGCGCGGTTGCACTTGCCCGAGCGCAGTAGTGCATACAAATTTATGGGCGGGCGCGCGATTCGAGCACGATAAAGAAAGAGGGTGAGAGTGAGTGAGAGACATCAGGCACGTGCGACGGTGCGGCGGCATCTTTGAAAGGGCACGGACCGGTTCCAGCATGACAAACGCTGCGGACGGTGATCTTCCCTTGCTCAAGATCGCGACCGCTCTCTCTTGGAAGGCGAGCCGGCCACGTGCGACTTTGATCCGCCATTTAGAGCGACGGCGTAATGTCGCGCGGGATCTGTTCGTCTCTCCCTTATTTTTCGTTGTGATATTCCCCTCGGAGAGCGTGATAAAAAAAATCACATATACTGCCCTTAAATATTAAATATTAAATATTGAAGAATAAAATTTGAATCAATATCTTGAGTTAAATAACAATTTGTTATTTTTAACTACCATCCCTGGTGGAAAAATGACTCAGAATTTTTCATATTATTAATTAGAATTTCTATAACAATTTTCAGACTTTCTCAGAATGCTCAGAATTATTTAGTTTCTTTTTTTATGACTTGAACCGTTTTCCAGAAAAACTTGGACAAAATATTATAATAAAATATTTCAGATTTTTCTCCCTCCAACACATTTTTGTAGAAAAATGAATAAATATATGGGAAAATATGTGCAATTTATCAGAAATTTTCATACAGATAATGAAATGTTCCCATCCAATTATTTCTGAAAGTATTTGAGAAACATATATTTTTTTCAAGATTTTTTATAAGCCTCATTCCTTACAAAATTTCTGAGAAAATATGAGAAATTTTTCCACTAGGGATGTGTCAAAATTTATTATTTTAACACAGTGTTATTTTAGTCCATTATCTGCAATTATCTGTATTTGAAAAGTCACAGTGCAGATGTTAACTAAAATTCCTCGACGTTGATTAGAAAAGAATTAGGACATCCGTGTTTAATTTCGGTATATCCGACATATAGTATACACAAGTGACTTATTCTGATTGCGACAAATCCCGGCCGCGAGAAAGCGATTTTTGCGCGCGGCGCGGGGAATGCGCGTCTTCATGCATCGTTAAGTACGTGCCGCGCCGCGTCGCGTTGCACACGAGTGCAATGATTTATGACCGCCGTGGTGGCTCCAATAAAGCATCGGGACTGCTTATGAATCAGCCGTCACCGTTATTCTCATTGCAGTCTTGTGACTTTGCCGAATCTAGAGAAACTCATATATGGATACTTTTTTTCCTCTTACTCGCGAGCATTAATCAAAATTTAAAAGTGCAGGCTGTTGAAGAGCTGCCTCGAGATAAAAGCGCATTGTAATGCGGTAGATTGATAAAATAGTAATAATAATAGTTGAATTATACCTGAAAAAAACGATATTGCGTGATGCAAGCGTAATTTTTCTCGTGACTGGATTTTTATTCATTGTTACGCGTGAAAATAAATTTTCGTTCAGCTAGAAATGAAGTAAACGTAAAAACGTAGGTAAATCGATTTTACCTGATTATTCGCCCTGGCCGCGTTACTCAGGTCCCTCTGCAGGGAGGGCAGGGTGTGCTTGAGGTACGGCAAGACGAAGCTTCTGAGCGGGAAGTTGGTCGCCTCCTGCAACGCCGAGTGAAACTCCTCCGCGGTCATGCTGCCGCTCTGCAATTAACGACACGGCAGGCGCCGCGTGTAATTCAATCCTCACGGCAAAAAGATCGGATCCCGTAGCGAAACGCGCGTTTCCGGAACGAGTTGCTGCGCGCGCGCGCGCCCGGCTTCGGTTGGATTTGGTTTTGCGTTTGTCACGTGCCGCGATCGTTTTACAGTTAAGCACGGTCACCAGATGTCACGTTTCCGGGGACGTATGCACGCTCGGTACACACGACGACATTATGCATTACGTACGTACTTTGAATATTTACGAGCTGTTTAACGACACGGTACGGCCGTCATCGATTAACTATGCTTTTTTTCATCCCGTGTGCCGGCGCGTGCACGCATTGCACATGCACATCGCGGAATCGTTATCTGACGCTTGTTAGTCAACAATCGGACCACGAATTTTCACGACGAGTTATCATTGCCAAAATGTAACTGATAAAATGCTGCGTAAACAAAAAAAGTTATCATTATATTTTTCACAACGATGGTGTTACCAGCTTCAAGTTTGCCACGATAAAATTTTCATCGATAACAAAATTAATAATTGTACGCTTGCCTTATCCGGATCGAAAAGAAATTCTTGATCCATTTTAATAATGTAAAGCAATGTCTACGGAGAAAGATGCTTATAATTAAACTATACGGGTGCATCTAACGCGAAAGTACGCTGATGCATATTGCAAATGTGATTTCAGCACGTGACAGAAACTACGCGTCAGCTGGTACGCGTATATCACTTATTGTTGGTACTCTGTGAAAGAATTCGTAAATCCGGAAAGGTCTTGCATGCGCGAGAAGATACTCGAAGATGCGAGCTACGTGGTGAACAACACTAACAGAGATTGCTATATGAGCTAACGGTTCATGTGTAAATCGTAACGAGTGCCAATAAAATTTACTAAAATGTCGATAGAAAATAAATGAACAAATAAAAAATCAGCATTAATCCCGATTATGCGTTACGCATAATTATTGATGACTCAATATTCTTAACGCCTATAAAGAATATTAACATTTCTGCGTTCAAAGAAGTATTACATTAAAAATTAATAGTAATTATATTAAATAAATAATAAAACTAAATAAAAATTTGCAACTAAAACCTCTGCAAATAAAAATGCCGTTTACTTACCAAAAGCGCGAGTACCAATGTGCGCACTGTGTCACCCGTGTCTACCGAGATATCGGTGGCGAATTGCACGAGAGTGCCCAGCAACCTCTTGAGCTTGCCGTGTCCCGCGAAGATACCGCTGACACATCTGGATGCACCGGCGGCGGTGCCGTTCGCCAGCGCGGTGCCGTCGCCCTGCTCGTCCGTCGTCCTGGGCCCAGCATTCGCTCCAGCACCTGGAGCGCCCTCCTCGAGCTCGGGCTTGAGCGGCTGCGAGGGCAAAGGGCTGTCGTTGTCAGAAGATCTCGAGCAACCGGACGCGCCTTTGTACTCCGATCGAGGGCCGTTCGTTTGCTTCTGCTGGCCGATCCTTTGATGCTGCTGAGAGGAAGGCGAGTGCGCCTCAGGCTGAACCGCTTCTTCCCGCGAAGGCTTCTCCCGCGTTGCGGAGGATGCTGCAATGAGAATCAGTTATGACCTTTGAGTAATTTATCTTTTAGGAATATTCGCATTGACACTCAAAATCTAATTAACTCTCACAATCAGTCTGAAGATAGATTTCATATATTCTGAGCTCAAGTCGATTTACAAAACCTAATTTTTTGTATTTATATTTATCTGTAAAGTCGCTTAACTGAAAACTTTATATGGCTAATTAAAAGCTTAATTAGCTATATAAAATATTTATCTATTAACTTATTACAATTATAAATGTACTAAAAGATTTTATATGTGTAACAAATAATATAAACCTTTAGTATAGACCAAGAACACACTATCGTATGAATTTTTAATCGAAACGTTTCTGAAGCTTATTTGAAATATGAGCAGATAAAAAGTTTACAACGTCTCATCGATGCAAAAATTGCCATGCTTCAGCTGATACTGAAGACGAAGGCTATATATATTTCACCGCGCAACTTGATCCACGCGATTCCATACCGACGCGGACGGGTCATTCGATAAAGCCGCGGAGCGCAAGCGTTATTTACATTTGAAACACCGAAAGAGATCCCAAGCTCGGGAAAGCACGGCGCCGCCACAAACGTCCTTTGTGTCGGCGTATCCGTGATGGTACGTCAAGCACCGAGGGCACGTGGAACGGGCAGCCGAGCTGGATCCGGTAGCGCAAACACCCTCTTCCGCACAAACGCACATGCATATACGTTGCGCGTGCATATTATACTTGCGCACGTAGTATGCAACGTCGTACCGTTGTTGTGTATACGCGCGTATACACGCCCAGGAACGCGGACACGCCCGCGCGCTCGCGCGCGCGCGTGGATGCAACGGATAACATGCAATTACGGGCCGTGTCATCTACCTTGTCTTGTTCCCGTTCTGTGCGCGCGCGGCGCGTTATCTCTCGTGGAACGCCTGCGGCATGCGTGGCGAAAACGACGGGAGCATACCGAGTATGCCGATAACGAAACGTTACATCAGGCGCTAGTCTCCGTAACGCGGCTCATAACAACGTCGATCGACAGCAAACTCTGCGCGAGAGTGGCCCTTTCGCCGCACATCGGCGAGTTACTTCATCGCGATTGATCAGTCGACCGACTGTCGCGGAATCGTATAGGCAATACGCGTGAACGAAGATTATTTATGCTCGAGTTTCGTTCGCGTACAAAGACGAAATTCCTAAATTAAACGAGATTTCTAATCCCAATTCATTGTTTATTTATTAATTACGTTTAACACGTGTTAGGAACAGATAACAAGAAAATATTTTTATGTTTAGCAGACGAAATGAGTTTTATGGAAATATCATGAAAAATAGAATAATGAAAAGAGTTACAAAAATTAAAAATGCCAGGAACAATGTCAGAGAGACCGCAAAGTTATTTAAAAAATGGAAAATGGTTTGAAATATAATTTATATTCTCCTGTCTCGTTGCCAATGATGATGGCGTTATCAAAATGAGATTGAATGGAAATATAATCCATATTATAGGTATATCCATATGCAATAAAGCATTATTACCATAATAAATTCGCACATCAAAGAACTTTTTCTACGCAATATTTAAACACCGCGTTCCATGACTCGCTCATAATTAAAGAGCCGCAGGTATCCCATAAAACAATCTATACAATGTAGGGCTATAACCTAACACGACAACACATGTTTACTAATCGATAGTAATTAATCTAACACAGTCTATCGGATTTATAGATTATAAATTGCTTTTTGCATCCAATTATTGGCTTACGTGAAACGCGCAACACGCTTCTCGCAACTACCGTTGAAATAACTTTCAGATTTTAAGCAACATCGGACGAGACGCCGAATAATTAATGCGAAACCCGAACTTTGCGTTCATAACGCACGTGGGGACTGTCAGATAAGACGGTCAATCTATCGACGGGAGGGACGGTCCCATTAAGCTAATGGAACCGATTGTCACGAAGTATTTTTGCGTGGGTACGCACAAATACATGACCGAGACGCCGAGAGAACGCGCGAGAAAGAGAAAGAGAGGAGGTAGGAGAGAAGATGGTGCGCGCAAGTAAGGAGGAGGACGAGGAAGAAGGTCGACGCTACCGTGTCACTACCACCTGACGCCGGTAGCCGGTAGGTAATTACCTGTACCTGAACTCTCGACAAACTAAACTACCTTACGGCTTATGCGATATGACGGTGGAGCCTGAGTACACACAAGGCGCCTTCCGCCGCTTGCGTAAAAGCGAGATTAGTTACACACGGGGCGGCGCCGCGCCGCCGTGATATCCCACGGAAAAATTCCCCCTCGATGGTCTCGGTAACTGCCGTGCCGCCGCGGGCTGCCCATGCCGGCGGGAAGATTGCGAGCAGCGATTGCGAAAATAGCCTTTGCATACTTCCGCGATCCAGCCGGGACCAACCGAGGAAGAGAAAAAAAATGAGAGAGATTTTCGCGAAAAGTATAAGTCGTCACTTTTTGATACGAATCGCAATTACGTGGTAATTATTATGGCCTCTCGCCCGCAGGATTCATTCAAGCGATAAATATCATCGCTATTTCTCTCGTCGGTTCGTTAACGATTTGTCACGCGCTTCTTTCCGTTATCTGTCGGCGAATTAATTTACCTGGTTCGATAGGCGAACAAAGGTATATGTTTAATTGCGCGATCTGTAAACTCAGACGTAACATTTTAATATTATTCGATTGTAATACGCCATAAATATGTGATAAATGTTGCCGGCGCGCGGGCTCTCTGCTGATGTTTATTCGCTTACGATTTATTAACGTTGACCGTCGGCGTTTTACGCGTATGGACAGTCGTGCAAGTCAAAGTAAAACACCAGACACGGATTTAATTATAATTATACATCGCTGCGAGCGTTTTCTTCGCACGCACGTACAACCGAAACAAGTTCAACGCCGAATTTATAATTGAAAATCGGGACCAATTTTCGTCCCGTTTCTATTCCCGGGGCGGTTGAATACAGCCGAGTGAACTGATAGAGGAGCGGTTGCCTCGCGCTAATGACGATGATTTTATACACGATACGAAATCGTGCATGGCGATGCATCTCCCGCGGCACATCAACGATGGCATCTATGCGGGTGCGCGAGCATCCAGAATCCATCCATTTTCGAATCGCGATGTCTCAATTGCGCCGGCGATCAAGTGGGCGACGCGATAAAACAAAGATTGATTATTCCCCGAACAAAATTCTCGCGCTCGCTTCTTCCGGCCCGCGAAAAATTTGGCCGCGCCGCGCGATTGCGTACCTCCAAATAAAATTATAATTACAATTATGCACGCGGTATAATAATAATATGCAAATAATACGTGAACGATATAATTATGTAAATAGATTGTAATGAAGTAATTAACAAACATGATTATTGCATCGTATGATGTTGCGGTATTATTATTCCGTTATTGCGACGGGTAAATAATTGTAACATCAGTTGTCATATATATATATCTGATGTATTGCTATTTAATATTGTCATAACGGTTAATAACATACTGTAATCGTGAAAAATGCCTCACACAGAAAAGAAAACAAGTGTCAAATCAATACTATATATACTTGTATTCTTGTATATACGCAAGAATATATAATCTTCAAATGAAATTGTATTGCATTGAACGAGGAAAACTTGCTTGCTTGAAATATCATTTATTTAGTTAAACGAAGTTTTATTTAGTTAGATTGAAAAAAAGAGTTGAAATAAAGTTGAAATTCTTATAAGAAAATTATATACACGGTAAAAGGCATTTTGTATTTAAGTGGATTTCTATCCGTGTAGAAATTTTTGCGTTAAATTTTCAACATACACTGGTGTTAAATGCAACATATTGTATTGTGTTATTTTGACTTTTCTGCGTTGAATTAATATTCAACGTTTCTAAGAGTTAAAATAACACAATTTATATATATGTAAATGCACTTGGTGACATATTTTATATGTTAAAATACACACCTAAGTTGTGTTACTTTCCTCTCTATAAGAGTTTCCATCTGTTAAGTCGACATTTTCTTATGTTATATATTATACAGAGGTATCGCTGTCTTCTGTTTTCTGCAAGAAAAAGAGAAGAAAGAATAATTGAGGACGAGCGTGGCCTAGTAGACATTGCAGCGCGCACTGGTCTATTGAGCCAGAGGTCCCGGGTTCGCGATTCCCGGTAGAGCTAGAAAAATTATATTCGTTCGTTTTCCTCTCGGAAGGCAATGGCAAACCACCGAGAGAGTATGTCTTGCCAAGAGAACTTCTCTAAAAAATATAGCCGTTCGGAATCGGCGTTAAACTGTAGAGGTCCCAACTCCATAGATTATACAATGTGTATAATCTAAGGAGAATTTAAGGAGGATCTAAGGAGAAAGGCTTGGTTTACATTAACGGGTACTCTTTTTTCCTCCTTCCCCTTATTCTATTACTCGTTTCCGAGCGTGGTGACTTCTCTTCATCTACGTGCGCAACACATGTATATGAAGAGAAGTCACCACACTCGGTAGAAAAGGAAAAGGAGGAAAAAAAGAGTACCCGTCAATGTAAGTTAAGCCTTTCGCCTTGGCAATACGCAAAGCAAGCTTCTTTATGTGCTTGTGATATATTCTGTATACCCTGATAGACAACACTTCAGATTTTCCAGCTGCCATTGATTCCGGTATCACCACAGTTACCAGTGTGTCCAACTCGTTTCCAAAATAGCAGAGAGTTCGTGCGAAATCTCCCGTTGAGATTGCTATCGCGCCCTTTTTCTTTTGCTCCTCCGATAACGATTGCAGATTGCAGCGTGTAAACCACGCCGCGTCCTTTCATTTTAATTAAATTCAACATTATTAATTAATTTAAAATAAACTTTACTTCCGCATAGCGTCCACGTGTTGTGACACATTTAAATTGCAATTTTTCACATATTACTTGTGTTATGTCTATATTTGCCTTCTGTTAAATTAACATAAAAATTAAAGTGGATAAATTGAAACATGTGAAATGTGTTAAATTTAACTCGAAATTTTTTACCGAGTACTCTTGCGTATACGGTATATCAGTGTTGATTTGACACTTCTTTTTTTCTGTGCAGGGAAAGATGGAAAATAGGGAGATTAGATACATCGGACGTTTGGAAAAAGAGACGTAGGTCTTATTGGGTACAGATGTCGGCAGGTATTCACGTTTGTCAAAGTTCTCCGTGCATGTAACCATGTAACCAAGGTTAAAGACCGTCGGTGTGCGAGAGCATGTGCGCGACACGCGAATGTTTAATCAGCGTCGCGCGTCGTGATTGCACACGACTGTCACTCAAACTCTCTTGTGACGAGTGCAATCTTCCCGGCTGCGCCGATGCAACCGCGCGTCTTTCGTTCGTGTCGCGCACGTGTGCGATGCGCATCATGTGCATGTGCCTATGTGCTCGTATGTACAAGAAACCTAGAGAGAAGATATCTAGCTGGGTGATGGTAATGGTACTGCCGCAGCTACCACCGCCGCCGCCACCGCCACCGCCGCCACCGCTGCTGCTGCTGCTGCTGCCGCTGCTGTTGCTGATGTTGCTATCCCTTCGGCCAGCTGTTACTTCCTGCAGCGGTTCTCCGTCCTTGTCTCTCGTCCGTCGCTCCACCACGCTCCCACCTCCCACACCGGAAGCTTATCAGGAGAAACGCTCTCCTTTCCCAATTTCCTTTGAGCGTGACGAACATCCGCGGTCTCGATATCCCCCGAGCGAACGCACGTTGATTGTCATTTTTTTATCGTGATAATAGGGCCAAATGGGATTGAGGTTGAGAACTTTGGCGATCCGCAGGAAATATAGCGATTAGTCAGCGCAGATACAATTATTTAAAAAATATCAAAAAAGCCGATCTACGTCCTCTATATTTTGTCGATTTTGTGGGGCTTCTAATGCAAAATTTATTTTAATAATTCCCTGAGCAAACGTAAAAAATATAATTATTAAATTATAATTTGCAGCATTTTCGTAAGCTTCTTACAATATAGACGTCATAGAATTTCGATACGTATAAAAGAAACCATATACCATAGAAAATTTCGGGTAACCGCAAGCCATTTTTCTGCGAAGCCCCGTTTGTCTTCGTCCGCAGTAGAAAATCAAAGTTTACCCATGTGGGCCGGCCTTGTGGACCATATGCGCGCACACACACACACACACACACACACACACACACATACACGTGCGGAACCCGAACCGAAGCAACGTCGCATTTGAAGCGTCACGACCGACCGATGCCGCGGGCAAACTTTTCTTTGAGTTCCGCTCAAAGATATCCATTATTCGTGATATCTGCATATTCAAATGATGTACAATCTCCGTAAATCCTCGTCTCGCGCGAATCATCCAAATTTTTATATTTTAACTCACATTCACGCGGCTAAACGTAATCGTCCCAGCTTATATAACCGGTACTAAAAAATCGCATTAGATATTAAAAATGTACTAAGTATCGGATATAAGCGTCTTTAACGCTAAATAAGAGTTATGGATTTCTGTGTTCGTATACGCCTTTAAACGTATACCGATGTCTCTCGTGCGTCAAATTGTTTCTTACCGAGGCTCTTCATTTCTTCGCGGCACGCATCACGGCCAGACATTCCGCAACGGATGAAGAAGTTCGCCGCAAACTATTACGTCAATCAACCGTTCCTTCCCCGAGAGTTACTTTCGCCGCATGACTGTTACTGACGTAAGCCATTCGCGCAATTAGCAACGCTTATACAGCGATCTTTACTCCTGTTTTCGCAGTTGCGAAATAGAACTTCATATATAACTTTGCGGAACTATAAGATTGTTACGCAAGTTCTCGTGTCGCAATTTATTTCAGAAAATTGACTTACAAGACTACTTTCGCGGTTTTCAAATCTTCATCAAGTTTTAATTCCTCTTCAAAGAGAAGGGATTAGAAATTCCTAATACGTTGAAACGCGTTGTCGACTTCGTAGGGGTAGTTTTGAGAATTTCAGACGTATCAGAACTGATGTATAATAGTACTCCTTATCCATGAAAACGCGAAGAATGCGATGATGCCCTATCGACAAGTATCGCAAATGTTGATTCGTTGAAATTGCCCCGAAAATATTAGCCTCGAAAATTATTTCATTCGCTGACACATATGCGACGTATTTGCTACAGAAGAAGTACGCGCGCGTATACTAATCGCAGCTGCTAACTGCAACTGCGCTCGGGGGATTAGCATCCGGATTTACGCACCCGAGCCATACGCAAGCAAGGTACCGCCACGGGGGCAAGGTGGTCTTCGTGGGCGACGTTCGACGGGGCACGAAGAGAGCGAGAGATCGATAAAGCGCACGTGCTCCACGCGGCTGAGAGTCCCTGGTTGGAAGTAAGTACGGTGGGACTCAGCTGTCGCCTCCTAATTGCCGGGACAATGCAACAGATGGCTTTGATCGCAATCCCTACCCTACACACTCTTCCCGCTCTCTCGAATTCTCCCTCGTTCTTCTTCTCTCCCGTTCCGAACAACGTTCCCCTTTCTTCCGCCGTCGTCGCCGCTTTTTCTCGCATCTTTCTTCGCGGGCATCCTCTTTCCCGCCCGCGCCGATTCAATTCCGACATCTCGCGACTCCATGTGTTCGATTTCATCTCGACGGACAAGCGTACCGCACTCAAGGGCCGAGGACGTCATCCTCGGATTTCATCCTGGTCACTGTTCCCGTCTGATCGGTTGCACACTTGAAAGTTAACGCGTCACGATGCCTAATGTCTTTCTTTTTCAACTTGGATAAACGCGCGGAAGATGTATTATACGCGGCCGTTCCCCTAAACCTTAATTAAAAATAACTGGACTCTGATGAATCTTCTTCTGATCTTGCTAGCCCATATATAGATATCGAAAAACGCTAACTGTGGTTTAATTTCATTTCCCGTCTCTTTCCGAAAAAATGAATTACATAGAGACAAAGGATTAATTCAGCCTCGATTAACTTCAACTGTTATGAAAACCGACCGTAGAAAAAAAAACCGTTAAATGACCTAGTTAACGTTTATGGAAATTGGGGGTTGGCACGGGATAATTTCGTTATCCTGAAAGATATCATGCATAATTAACTAAACATCGCCTTCAAAAGGGCTTAACTGGTGTCAACCCTCGTCGGTATATACATCTATAAACTAAGTAACGTCATGAGATTTCGAAGCGATCGCGTCACTCGTTCTCCCTATCGTGAGCCCTTCCAGTTTTACGAAGATCCTCGGTCGCGCGGAGAAAGACGGACATACTACGCCGGGGACGAGCTCCAGGTCGTAAGCCGCACCCCGTAAGCGCATAGTACGCGGTGTGCGGGTGACTATCGCGAAATACACCTCGAACGGCGTAGCGTCGGGGATGCTGCGCCGCGGCGGCGGCGCTGGCGGATATGATATCAGCCCTGAGCAGAATCCCAGTGGAAGTGTCGGACGTGCCTTATCGCGTCTGGACCAGGCAGTCAGGCGGCGCACGAACCTAACCGACACACACCGGGTTAGCCAACCAAGTTGACTGACTGCTCGCAGGAGTTTCGCCATCATCCCCCACGGAGGCATATACTCTATACATATATTATATATATATACATATATATATATATCTTTCCTCTCCCTCTCACCCCTTCGATCTCTTGCATTACGCGCTTTCGCATACATATCCACGCGTGTACGCTTCTGTGCTAAAGACCGCGATAAACTTGTACATATAGCTGTCAAGCTCTATTAACTATCAACAAAGTACGTAATGACTTATGTAAGACAAAGTTTTGCTCCTAATTTCCTTCTAATTAGGAGATCATTGTATCATATGATACGTCGAAAGTTTCTATTACATTTTATTAAGTATTTTTTAATTATATCAATCGGTGGCGAACGGCATACCTCGCGTCGACACTTCTATGATAATTTTATGTAACGTTGCGTCCAAAAATCTATGATTCTAAGACGAGCGAAGAGGGAAAGAGAGACCGAAAGTGAGAGAGAGAGAGAGAGAGAGAGAGAGAGAGCCCGCGCTCGGACGCGATGACGGGCTTTGATGTGCCAGAAGGGGCTTTTTTCCTGAGCCCCGGTTTCCAAGTTAGCTGCGGGCTCGCCGCTCGTCTAGATAACCGGCTCGGGCTGAATGTACGATTCGAGCGAGAGCGCGCGTGGACTGGATATACGGGTACCGCCATGCAATATTCCGAACTAATGTACGACGCGCCCACAGCGTGGGCTCTCGCGCGGACATCGGCGAGGTCGTTCCTTTTAATTTTCAGTTTCGAGGATCGGGGTCAACTTCCGGGGGACGCCCGTCGGAAAAGGCTTACGCAGACTATAGGATCGGATCTTTGAAGTATACTTTTGGTACGATTAAATTAGAGCTCTGGTCTCCCTTACTTTTTAAAACCGACGAGTGACAAAATGTTGAAAAAAAAATTATATATTTTCATGCTGGTATTATACGCTTATTTTGTTCGTGTTAAGCTTTGTAGACTCCGCATCGGTCTGCCGTGCGTATACACAGTACACTTCAATTAAAATTTTATTAATTTTTACGATTTCTGCTGTTTGTACGTTTTAATTAAAAAAAAACTTAATAATTTCGTCAGCGATTTAAAATTGGCTGTCACATAGCAGAATCTTGGCAAGTGACAGATTGTGCTATGTAAGCGACAGCGTGACGGCCTGACGGCTGACAGCTGCGCTAACAACGAGCACTGAAAATCCGCGTTAAGGACAGAAGGAAAAAGGTAATGGTACCGTGATGCGAATCTGAAATTAGATAAACTGCACCTACCGCACCTGTATCATATCTATAGTATCCATATCATCGACGCGTTCTCGAACTCGAACGCCGGCGCCGCCGCGCCCGAGAAACGAATATATCCCGAATTAATAGAATAGCGAGCTCGCGCCCGCGTGCGATTCAGCTGAGGTATCGAGCGATTTGTTTTTTACGGTCGTGCGATAGATCAAACGGGCTAGAGTGGCCACGTTGTTAATTTTTAAACGACACGTGTCACTCCGCCGACACGTTATTACAATATATTGCCGACTGTGATGGAAGTGAAGAGGACATTAACAATTCGGAAACGTCGCGTATACTATCGGCAACGAGATATACTTTCGGAATCACTGCGTCATAATTAAACATGAAGTAATAATGATGACGCAATCGTTCGCGCTAATAGCGGCGATTAAAGTTTCATGTATTTCAATTTCAATCCTATTTTTGCGCTTTTTAATGCGCGCGACGAAGGGATTTTCTCCGCGATAACCGCCGCGTATCGCGAAACAACAGTCTACTTAATTCCACTATGTCACGTCAAGAATCTGTCAATACGTCAGTTTACATTTTGCAAAGCATGATGACATTACGTGAAACTAGACCACGGCGAGGAATCGATAGGTCAATTCAATTTGATATTTACATTGGCAAATAGGTTTGACCTGACCGATCGATCGTTCTCCAAGACGGTAAAAAAATATTACTTTCCGAAAAAATCTCGTCTGCTCTATAGAGCAAAACTGACATTAACACATATTTTAAAAAGATGAAATATATATTTTTCAAGATAATCGATTTTCTCGTACCGCGTATACGAGGGATGGTATATCTCTTCAAGGATGCGTGGGCAGCACTTGTCACCGAGTCACCGTTGTGCTTTCTGCCAACGTCACGCAATCGATATTTTTTCAGCCATGCGTGTAAAAGGTACTCACCCTTACTCTTGGCCTTGAGGTCGAGGTCGACCGGGAAGGAATCTACGGCGTTGGAGGCGGTCGTCGGCGGATGGCAGATAATACTGGTGGACTGCAGAACGGGGGTGGCAGTGGCAGCGGCAGCGGCAGCGGCAGCAGCGGTAGCGACGACCACCGTGGTGGTCGTGGAAGGATTCGCGTTCACGGTGGAAACACCGTTGCTGTTGGTGACGGTCGTGGCGATCGCCGTCGCGGCCGAGACGGTGAGCGTCGCGACGGTCGCGGTGGTGGCCGCCGACGTGGACGACGGCGAGGCCTGCTGATAGCCGCAGCATTCCTTCGTCTCTTCCTTGACCTTGACCTTGTGGAGGACCGTCGTCGTCGCCACTCCGCCCTCCACTTTCATGCTCGCGAGCCGCTTTCTCACCTGCGGGCGGCGACATATAAATGAAATGCAAATTGCTCCCTCATGTTGGACTCTAGGACAGTTAACGGGAACCGGTAATAACTAGCGATGACGCAATTAAGAGACACTCTAGTCTAGAAATTTAGTATTCGAAGGAAGAAACAAAAAAAGAAAGATGGAGAAAGAAGGAAATAAGAAAGGATAAAGAAAAGATGTTATCCTAATTCTTTACTTTCCCTTTCTCTTTCCTTTCTTCTTCTTTTTCTTCTAAGAAAAGATTCGCAAGACTCGCCAAAATATCGTAATCGAAAATTAACGGTCTCTTCTACCCGCGGACTTCCGCGAGAACGTGTGCCACCTACTTTCGACCGAGATTTCGGACTCGGATCGACGCGGTCGCAGACGTTCGGGAAAACGAGCAAGGAGAGACAGCGGGGCACACCTATATGCACGTCATCGCTCGTGCACACGATTCATATTTGATTGATTCCATTTCATGAGAGCGTCGCGCCGGGCCGCATGTTTCGTCTACGTGCCCGGCGAGGCGGGATCGTTGCCGCGCATACCGATGGCCGTTTTAATGGAACGTATACGGACGTTAGTTTTACAAACCAACAAGGATCCGTCGCGGCGCGGGAGCACGGAATTATTGGGGATCCGCGGACGCTGCCGCCCATAACTGATCGCGCCCCCCGCGTCATTTTTAGCCGCGCACGGCCTACAAATGTTCGCCGGACTGGAGCGAATATTCGCCGTGTTGCAAATGATTTCTCGCCTACGTATATATTTTTCGCTGGAGTAGAATTTTCGTTTGAGAACTTGATTTTACTAGAAGTCTCCTCCAAGAGAAGACTTAGGCCCTGGCGCATAATGGAATATATATCAGGAACAGGAATAAATATAATTTATTAGGATATATAAATATAGGAATATTCCTGTAATAAATATTAAATATTAGGATATGTTAATGTAGGAATATTCCTATAGTTATATCTTGTATGTTATTCTTTTCCTATATGTGCGTTATGTTTAATTATTATTTCTAATACCGATTTCGAATATTTAATATATTCTTATTTCCTAATATGTGCTTTACTGTGCGCGGGGCCTGAAGATTAAAAGCTTCTTTACTATAAAGAAAATTAAAATTTGAAATTGAACTTCAAATCTCTTGAATCCGTATTGAAGTAAATCATTAGGTAGCCTAGTGAACTGGAACGTCGTTTACCTATTGTCTACTTTTAAAAGACCTTTAAAATACCTTTTCACAAACTATACACTCAATACATCTGTAATAACGTTATTGAAAGATCCGCAATTCCCACGAACTATAATTTCGCATGAGCATTACAATTTAATGTGTGTTTTAAATAGTTTATATCATTAAGATTTTCATAGCACACGGGTTTTGTTAAATCCCTCGCGGTAGACAAATCAAGAATAAAATAGAGAATAAAATTTTCTTATTAAATTTTCGAGCAACTGGAAGTAACAGCTTTCCAAATACAGCTATTTTTAATTAGTTACAGTGCAATTTTTCTTACCGCCGCCGTGATGTTTGCCGGTCACGAACACGCGCACAAGGAGTCGTAAACATTAAGCATAAAGATTTACATCGGCTTGACAGAGGTGGTACCGCGGTGCAATACCGCGCCGCGTAAGCGTCTTGCGTTCTGTACGCAACGCCCCGCGTATACTTTAGCTTCTTTTCTCCGCTTACGCTCGCGCTCGCGCGCTCCTTTTCTCCACCTCGTGCTTACGCTGCAAGATCTCGTTTCATATTTATTGCGGTAATCGCGTTGCTGAGACTTTTACGAGCGCGGTGCTCCACGCCGACAGCTACGTCCGGCGTTAAAAGTAGTCGAACGTTCGGTTCCTTTTTTCATAATTTCGCGAAAACTGCGCGCGAGAACACCTACGAATAAATTTTGCCATGCACGAATTACCGTCGCAATTTTAGAGATCGTTAATTGTACTTGTGTTTCTTGCATAACATATGCGATGAATTTTCCATTAGTAAGAATACATGCTATAATATTGTATAAAGCATACACATATCAGAGATGAATATATTATTATTTCAAATTAAAGGCAATTATATTACTGTCTTATTGAGTTTTTTATCTCTAGTTCTATGTGAAGAAATCTTGCTCATAAATTGAATTAATATACTTGTACGCGTGTGAAACACGTTACACCGGATGGTATCAGTGATATTATCTCAAACATCAAGATCACGTGCATCGGTATACCGCATTTCGTGCATTCGGTGTCCGAAGACAAAACCATGTCACCGGAAATGGCATGGCTGTAAGGAAATTGAATGGCATTCGTTTGAAAGTAATAATCATAACGAACAATCCGACAGCTGCGCCATTTTTACTGACTATACATTGGATTATAGTAATCAACCTTTCTCTTTGCGCGGCACGTTCTCCGTGCATACACGAAAATCGGTTTTTCCACTCTCTCTCTCTCTCTCTCTCTCTCTCTCTCTCTCTCTCTCTCTCTCTCTCTCTCTCTCTTTCTCTCTTTGTAGAGAAAGAAAAAATTAATAACTTCACAGTACGATCAATTGAATAAAGTTCGATCAACATGATGAAATTTAATTGAATAAAAAATTACTATAATACAAAAATATATTTTAATCGTATATGACAAATATTAAACTAAACGATCGCGGACCAATGTTTAATCGATGATATTAGAGTGGTAGACATTCGCCCGCGATCGTATCTTTGATTTATGAAAAAAGTTAGGCGTTCTGCGATTTATAACGTCGCGTATGTATAAATCGATTTAAGGGCCGAGCGATTTGCATGAGCTCCGTATAATATTTTCGGTTCGACGCGAGCAAAATTACACAGGAAGGGAAATTAAATGGCACGAAATGCGGAAACGCGGGAGTAATCTTTAAGATCCACGTGGCGCACCGCCGCCGCCGTTCCGTACCGGATGGAATTTTATTTTATTGACGCGCGCACAGCTCTGGCAGCAGGCTGCCTTCGGTGCCACATGGTCCCGTTATTAACGTGAAATGCAAACGAGCCCTTCGTTGCGTCCAAGAAACGGCCGCACGGATGACTCGCTATAATTTTTCGCGCGAAACTGCATCGCCAAATGCCGTCGAGTTTTAACGTATACGTAATTGCGCCGCCGGGAAATCCGGCCGCGAGCCACCCCGTTCGGTTTCGCGACAAATCGCGCGATGCATTTTGTGAACGATAAAAAGGTGCGCGCTAAATAACAAATTCGTAACTATCGCGTTCAATTTAATTGCAACATAAATCTGCTCGTAATTTTTATGTCGACTGGATAATTGTTTAAGTTCGTGACGAAGTATGTAGAAAATAGAGAGAAATGCAAGCCCGATATAACAAAAAGTTTCTATATAACAAAGTGATAAAAAAATTTTTAATTCTAAAATTTTTAACAGAAAAAAGATAATTAACTTGTCACTTCCGCTTAACGATTGATTTCGATTTGGAGGATTTCAGATTACGCAGTTATAAAACGATCAATTTCGACTTAATCTAATTACAAATTATCTAATTACAGAGAAACAATAAAAAAAAATTCTGTTCTGATACTACCCATGATTACTGTCGGGCAATAAAAACGTCAACAGCCCATATTCTGGTCACGTAACAACGCTCTCCGATTCTTCTATGGTCGTTCATCAATCAATCCACCCTCCCTGTGTTTCGCGCGGACGATGGAAAAAAGGTTGCGCTACGCAGTTTCGGCGGATTTACGCACGGAACAATTCGCGGTCGCGACGTGTCGGTCTTTATTGTAACAGATGGTCACCATAATTTTAATTGACGCCTTCTTCCGTTGTTACAGTTGTCCGTGAATCGCTCGCCGCATATGCGCAAGTGTTATTTGCGATCCTCTGTCATACCCCATGGCATATATCACTATTACTACGTTTACGCGAGCGTTACTTCTGTAGTATAACTTACGATAATTCACTCGTTTACGCGGAGTAAATTATCGTAAGTTACTATACAAAATTCTGTTTACGCGAAAAAAAATCCCGTTTACGCGAAGGAATTATCGTAAGTTACCACAGAAGTAACGATCGCGTAAACGTAGTATATGATAGGAGCGAATAGAATCCGCCCAATTGATTGATGAAGTATTAATATTAAAAGTATTTGAAAGACTTAAGTATACTTTAATTGTAATATTATATAATATTATATGTATACGCGTTGCAATTTATTAATTTACATTATCACCAAAAAGAGTAACGTGACTTAAAAAAATATATTATAAATAATATTCACATAATTTTTTTTGTGATAAATGTAGATTTGTAAATTAATAACTTTGCGTATTCTAAGTATGAAAGAAGAACAGAGAATTTTGTAAATTACCTGTTTGATAAAATTAAAAGCGTCGTTTTTAACCATCCGTAGACGAAGCTATCAAATGACAAAACATCGCCATACATGTATTTATCAAAATTATATTTCGTACGCGAATATGAATCTCGCAGCAACGACAGACACATTTCTAGTACCAATTAAATAAAACATTACAAAGATGCGAACAAACTGAACAAAGACAATCATATAATATAAAACATCGCTTCATACGGTTTTGTATATTATTTGTAAAAAAGAAATTAATGTGATATCTTAAAGAATCGCGTGAGTACCTAATTCGGTTGCGGAATCCAGTCAAAGCCGCGCTTTAAAACGTAAAACATTCCTCTAACCAGCAGCATCTCGCTTAATTGCCCGAACGCTCGAAATAATTTGATTTTCACCATTTGTTTGTGTAAAAGGATATTTATTTTTCCTTTGTTTATAACCGTCATCCAGAACTGTTTGTTACACAAGACTTCGGTTAAATGTGGATTGCAATTAAAAGTCGGTTATTGTGAGACAACATTGCAGTATAATGTTGATTGTACTCGCGTACAATCGATTATATTTACAAAATAACACGTTCAAATTAAGTTTGTGAGCTTTTAAAGAAACTTTTGAAGAAGATCGGATCTCGCAATGCTTCGGATTCCTCATTTCATAAATTGGCAGAATTTGACAAGGTGAAAATGGAGTCGAAGTAGAAACCGGGCGGAAACGGCAGGATCAATTGTGCGTGCACGTCCACGGATGCCGCGAGCGTTTTCGCAGATAATTATATCCGCCGACATTGCGCAAGACGCGTAACGTCGAGAATGCAATTAACTCGGATGTCACCTGCGATCGATCGCCAACCGAGAGGTGGTCCCTCTCCATCAGTCTCTCCCTCGGTGCCCTCCCCCGCGTGTCGTTAAGGTGAGCTTTGGCCCCGACTTGCCGGAGACGCGCGTCTCCGGCAATTCGTTAAGACGCTTAGTTAAGCAAACAAGAGCGGTGCCGCGGCGAAGTGATATACGTGCCGCGGCAGAAAATCCGCGGCTCTGCCGCCCGTAATTGCGCGCAGCTGTGGTTACGCGCGCGCGGATGTAAAAGCCTTCGCGTCTCGCGCGCGCGCGCGCGCGCGCGCGAATTGCATTACCACGCGAAACGCGAGGCCGCCAGACATCTCGCCTGGACATATTAGAGGCGCGAGCCACCCCCCGACTTTTTTTCCATTCTTTGTTCCCTCCCCCTCCCCCTGCAACCTGCCGACGCAACGATCAATTCTCGGACTTTTTAAAAGAACCCAAGGGGGCGGATATGGGGGGAATGCCGCGGCAGACTGCAAATAACGTCGGCGTACCGAATTAATTTTATTAATTATACTTGCAATCAATGTAATTATAAACGGCATTTATTGTCGCGAATAATATTACAATGACTGTAGGCAGTATTTAATTAATCGTTATGTTATTATATAATTGCAACGATTGCTCATAATAAGCAAGAACGTACAGCCCTATACCCAATATTTCCCTCGATTCTCCAACCGTGCCGTTTGCGAATTTCGAAATAAAACGAAAGACCCACCGGGGATGACGACGACTCTATCAAACGTTTCGCTAAATTCGCTCCCACTTTCAACAGCGGCGCAAGAAAGGAGAAAAAAGTGCCGGACAGGCCAGCGCACAGCCGATGGGGAAAAAGCGGCGTGGATGAAAGGGGACGGGAGAAAGATAGATAGATAAATAGATAGATAGATTTATTCCGTTCCGACCGAAGCGAAAGGGAAAAAAAAGAATCAGTTACAAAGCAGGGACATTATTTATTAAAAATAAGATAATTTATTGATTGTTTCATTTTACTCTTATTCTTTTGTAAAACTTTCGTTATTTTAAATCATATCACGCGTGTATATTATCGTACAGAATTCTTTATCATATAATTTTATTTTATAATATAAAAACCCTCCATTGCATACATAAAAAAATACATTTAAAAAAATCACGATAGAATTGATATAATAAGATATCAAATACTTTTACTTCGCCAGTGAGTAGTGAAATTACAAAAATCCTTTGCTGCGACCAAACTGACTAATATTTATTTAACAAGCACAACGCGTTTTTCAACCGAGATATTCCGGTCCTTCTCAAGTGCGTACAATAAATTAACGCTTGCAAAACACTTCATTATACACAATGTGGCAGCAATGAGTCTACGAACTAAAATACAAAAAAAAGTAAAATAATAAATTAACAAACTAAAATGACGTACACAAAAAGAGTAAACTCAGATATAATAAGAAATATAAATTAACCCAAGTAAAATGTTCCTATCCTAACGCGAACCGGAAGCATTCTACGTGACATGACGTTGGTGGACATCCTCGGGGAACGTCCCGTGTGAAGAATCCGCGTGAGAGAAAGAGAAAGAGAAACGAAACGAAGGGAGGGGGGTGAAGGAAATCGGGTGGCAGGCGAATAATCGTGGATCGATCGCGGCCACATTTCGGCGGAGACGGCTTCGGCGTCTCTCGCGGGGCTTATGTTTATACATATGTCCCGCACATGGTACGGTGCCCCCGAAGAGAGGAGGCGGCCGCGGCGGCGCGGCGGGTGGAGACGTACTCTGAAATTTCCAATATTAGAACGGCCAGGCGAGAGGCAGGCCAGATGTCTACCGTATACTGACTGCCGAGAGCGCGCAGCGACGTGTGCGTTTAGCATGGTTTCATTACAAAAATGTCACGCACAGAGCCCGCGCCGCGCTCTCGCGCCGTCGACCTCTCGACGATGTGCGTTCGTTCGCTTCTCTCTTTCGCTTCCCTCGATCTCTCGTTCTCCGTTGCCCGTCGTCATCGCGGAGCTGTCGACCTGATCTTGGAACAGCGAAGCCAGCAGCCGCCGCCAATTAACGCGCGGTTCAGTAGAACCGCCCGCGTGAGATCCTTGATGAGATCATCGGCCGCGGTCAAAGGGTGTGGGATCTTTGGGACGATCGCGTGCGAATGACGACCCATCGCGCTCGGTGTCTGCCAGTTTTTTTTTTTTTTTTTTTTTTCATCCCGTTGGCGTCAGTTCGCGCACTTGCGTGATAAATACGTTTAAACTTGTGCGCTCGATATATGTGACGATTAATTTTTAATTAATAGGGATCAAAATAAATCGCGCTGTCCAGGGTGGATACGACTTTCATCCATCAGCGATCTT
Organism: Temnothorax americanus; assembly: GCF_048541705.1. NCBI lineage: Eukaryota > Metazoa > Arthropoda > Insecta > Hymenoptera > Formicidae > Temnothorax > Temnothorax americanus. Next base: position 2,652,412 of record NW_027509751.1, read on the forward strand.
CAATTCCTACTTTTGTTCTTGAAAGAATGCATGTCGATCGACTTCACGAATTACGAAATTCCCGACAAACGAAGAAAGAACAAAAGAAAGAAAGAGAAAGAGAGAGAAAGAGAGAGAAAGAGAGAAAGAGTAAAACGAACAAAACGGTAAATATTTCGCTCTTTGGAGTCGACGTGAAACCGTTACATCGTTAATGGTATCGAAGCTTTACCTCGCGAAGGTTCTGCTTGGTTTCATTACAAAGATGTCATGCGCAGGTACGTCGCAGTTATACCCGCTTTTGACGTCCCGCCCGCGTTGTACACACACTTGGCGTTAAACCGGAACGGCCACGGTGCGCCGGGAAAATTATGAAATGCTAAAACGAAAACAAATTTCGCCAGCGCCGAATATTGTTCCGATATTTGCAATTAACTCTTTTATTTTGCGCGCGCGCGCGCGATACACACGCGCGTTCCCCAGCGAGCGATAATATTTCCCGTGATCAAAAATATCGCTAACTTTTCCCGCGCTGCACCAACCTAATCCCGGCGAGCGAGAGAGAGAGAGAGAGAGAGAGAGAGAGAAAGAGAAAAAAATCAGCGCTTTCAATTAACGAAGTGATTTGTCCCATTTACCCGGGTGTATCGGGTTAGCGGGGCACAAACGCGTTAAATGAACGAACTTTTTCCGCAAGACTAACGAGAGGATAATCGAGGGCGTCGTCATCGCGTGCGCGGATAATTAATCACCACGCTGGTCCATCAACATTCGTCACCCTCTCTACACAGTTTTATCTTTTAAATAGTCTGTCACGCGGATAAGGCGGATCCATGACTGATGTCGGTCCGGGGGATTACATGCAGTGTTAGTCGAATACAAAAGTCGCGCGGGATATACCACAAGTTCGTAATCAGATATAAATCTCGCTTTAGAACAACCCTCGGAACACTTGAACGAAGAAAATGTTGGATTTTAGTTAACGTACTATCACCGAAAAATAGAAAAGACACGCGAGTATTTTTCTTTCGGGGCAGAATAATATATTATATAGTTGGTTGAACCATGTCATCCAATATTAGCAATAACAGTCAACAAATTGCGGGGCGCATGTAATTGCACGTCATTTCTCGCTGATAATTAAGCCCAAATTTTGACAATTTCGGTTTCGTAGCCGTCACAGCCATGCCAGAGAATTATCATAAATACAATTTCGCGGCTTCGTGCGTGTGCATATAATAACGCAAATTTTATTATTAACTTTTAATGTATTTTTAATTAAAGAAATTTGTAATTCAAAAAGAACGAACTATTCTTAATATCGATTTTTTACATTCTGCGAGACTTGTTTCGTATATTAATTATATTTCTAAATTACTCTGGAGTACATATGTAATTCAAAGAATCATATTTCGAATCTTATTTTAAAGTAAGAGAATTTAAGGATTCAGAAACAATGGGATCTAACTGTGGCTTTCCCTAAAATGTATAATTGCGGAATATATTTTATGCAATATTCAAAATTTTATCGGTGGTTCTCGTGTTCTTAGTGTCCATCCAGGTAACTGACGCAACAAAATCGATCGATCGACACTTAATATATATCCACAGAAATAACGGACGGCGTTCGCAGGTGTGCCGATGGTACGGACGGTTCGTCAGTGTCAGCGAAAATTGTCGGACACGTGGTTAACTATACGGGGGCTGTTGAACGTTTTGGTGCGCGAATAGGGTAGCAATAACAGTATACACCGATACAATTGCTCGCGCACTTCTACAGGCCACTGAGGTATATGAATCTATTTCGCCGTTGCGCATGCTGCAACCGACCTCGATGGCACGTGCTATTCGATCATCTGCGGATTGTCGCCAATAAAATTTTCTGTAGCTGCAATTTTCAATTTAACCCTTATGTCAATACCCGGAATGTGCGACGTTGTTCAATACCCGGGTACCCACCTGTGTATATATGGGTAAAATTTTTAATGTTTGCATGAAAATTTCTTTATAACCGCCCGGATCGTCGCTATATTTGAACTTTCTACTATCAAAATATGCAATAAACTTTTTTTTTCAATATCCGGAAGTAAAAAATTATTGTCTTGAAGTTTACCTACTTGATTCTAATACCAATCAGGGTAGGTACCCGGGTATCCACTTTTAAGAATATGTTTTATTATAGTTATTGACTAAATTAATTTATAAATAATTGTTTTGTATTAATTTACCATTCCTATAACCATATTAATTTATTTATAACTCCTCTCGCTTTTTAATTCTTAATTAGACTCTCCGCTTTCTCCGATAATTTTCTTTTTGATAATTATACCGCCGTAAAATGTAATTAAATGCGTGTAACTCTTCTATACAGTTTTTCAGTGTAATGCCTTTTAGGACACGTAACAAATTTTACTGTTATTCGCGGAGTCTAAAGCTCCTCGATGCAACGTTCATCAGTCCGCGGAACTTATATGTGCCACGGTTAACGCGCGCTAATTACATGTTAAAAAGAAAAGGCATCTCCCGGACGCGGGTACCGCGGTGATGCGAGCTAACGTAACGCAACGCAACACAACGCAACCGGAGATACCAGGGAGAGACCGGAAGGTACCCGGCGAGAGAGACCAAAAGAGCGAGCAGAGGTCGAGTCTCTCTCTCCGCTCCGGCCGTAATTCTTGATTCTCTTTGAAGCGCGGAAGCTGCCCGCAACACCTGACTGACTCGACGGACGCGTATATGGCAGGTCGAGCGGAGCAGCAGCGGCAGACAGAGCTCGCTGGGGGTGAGGTGGGTGAGGGGCGAGACGACGGGCAAAAGCGGAAAGCAACCACCATGCAGGGTGAACCGTGGGTGAGTGAGAGACAGAGGGCAAGAGAGAGAGAAAGAGAGAAAGAGAGAGAGAGAGAGAGAGAGAGAGAGAGAGAGAGAGAGAGAGAGAGAGAGAGAGAACGGGAGCGCGAGGAAGTGGAAGAAAGGCAGAAAGAGAAAGATTAATAATATAGGAAAGCCAAAGCCACGCCGCAGCCCCTGACAAGCTTTCCTCCGCCTCTCTTCTGTTGCCAACAGTTAATCGATATAATACTTCGGTATAACACGCCGCACCGACGAGCATACGTGCACGCGCGCGTACGCGTTTCCTTGCCGCACGCGTGTACATATCGCGAGCCTCTGGAATACAGGGTACCTGCACATCAGCAGCGCGCTTCGTGAACGGCGCTCCTGTTTAACGAGCTCGACCTGCCGCGTCTTGCCGCGCTGTGGGCGCGACGATTCTTTCCTTTCTAATTAATGATTTATCAGAATGAGATTCAGAAGTACCCGAGTAGATTTCAATTTCAGCTTGATTTGACAAAAATATCTCTGTTAAGCACGGCAGATATTGAATGAAATTTAAAAAAACGCACGAATAGATTTCAATTTTAGCTTGATTTGGCGAAAATATATATCTCTCTCTGTTAAGCATGGCACATATAGGTTTTTATAACTTAGACTAATTATAAAGTTCTTTATGGACTTCTTTAATTCAATCTTTGATTTATATTATAATAAATATAAAATAAAAATTTAATTCGATCATGACTACGTTATTCAGCAAAATTGTCGTTGCAAGATACTGTTGCAGCTTATAATTGATATATCATAATTATTACTATATAATATGATATTGGCGTCATTCCTTTGGTAAGATACGTATTTATCTCGACGATATTTTCTATCGAATCGATGCGCAATAGTTTAACGTTTAATTGTCGGAGGTTTATAAGTTGCTCGGGGTTACGCGATTTATACGCTGTAAGTGACGGCGTATACATCGAGGGAACGGCGGATGCATGCCGAGGGATGCACGCGCGCGGGGGATGAGAGCGTATAAAGATCGACAAGCGCGGTTCGCGCGAACATTGCGGAAACACGCGGCGGGTACGACGTCGTAGCGCGCTTCCGCCACGGTTAATCGTGACGTGCGCTATACGCCGCCGGGGAACCGATTATTGGCAAACACCGTGCGAAAGGGTGCACCTGACGGGGGTTTTCGTCGCGCTGCGTCGGTCCTTATCTCCGTGCTCCCGTGCTCGAAGAAAACTCGAAGTTCCCTCCGGTAGTCTTTGCCCCGCGGCGATTCATCCACCTCTCTCGTCTACGGCATTACATACGTACTCTTTGCGCTTCGATGGCTTGATTCTCTGGTGTTTGGCACGATAAGTTCTCCCGGTGATATATATATATATATATATATATATATATATATATATATATATATTCATGCCTGGCGGGTATTACGAGCGATTACTTCTTACGCTTCGTCCAATTTCGTCGATAAAACGAAAATTTTTAACGTTAAATAATGATGATACTCAGAGAGAAGACATTCTTTAGTTTAAAAATCTTTTTGTTAAATCTCTTCCCAACAACAACTATTTAATTTAATTTAATTTTCTTACATTGTATACACAAAAAAAAGATTAGCTATACTATAGTTTTAGGGGCACCTAATATTTTTGCTGCGAGAGCTATATTTTTTGCAGCCAGAGCTATAATTTAGCAATAATAGCGAAACTTTTAGCTCTCGCTGCAAAAAATGTTAAGGGTTCCTATTTTTGCTATAGTAGCTAATCCTTTTTTTCTTCGTGCGTATCGTAAGTAATTCAGAGATTTTTAGACGCTCGAAATTATATATTTTTATATTTATTATAAAATTCGATGTATATTCTATTTCCAGATATGGAATAACAAATACTCAGGTATAACATGTCCAGAAAGGATTAACAAAATCCGTGATTTTCTACTGTGTGTGTGTGTGTATAAAAAACGATGCCATACCTCGCGCTACAGTCACACATATCGAATGGTTGAATACAGCAGAAAAGGTCAAAACATGGCATTTCTCATTGATAACGGAATCGATACAGGAGTCATGCACGGGCAGTTCTTTTGGTAAAAATTGCGGTATAATCGTAATGTTGCAGCGTCGACTAAAATGACAGCAGCTTTGTGCGGCACGCGATTTCCTAGTTACCAATGTTCCCGGCATTACGGGAAGCCCATAGCTTTGTAACGCGAACTTTACAGACATACGGGCACGTGCGATTATGTGTCTCTTTTTTTTGTATTTATTTTAATATTCAAATTCGCGTACCGTGGAGTTATACACGCGGTTCTTCAGACGCTCCGTATATAATCAAGCAATCCTTTCTCGTGTCATAAAAATACCGTCGCGCGAATTAATGTCCACAGTGCACATACTGTCGCATGCCAGCCATTTTCAATATCGTCTCATGTATGTGTGAAATCTAAAGAAAGCATGTGCGAGAGCAACTTATTTTATAAACATAATACTAACATCACGGGTACAACTTTCTCTTTTATCTAATAAAATTACGTTGTATCTCTCTTTTACAAAAAATAAATAATTTTCGATTATCGGGATGTGACAATCAAGATAAATTTCTTCTTGTAAAAACGTACAGAAGTAAATAAATTAAAAAAATTTTTATATGCCATGAATTTAAAAATTATTGCCTTTAAATATGCGAAGATGTCACACATCGAGTACTCTTTCCTCTGTGAAGATTCTCGCTGTGCAGCAATTATCGCAAGCGCTAGAAAAAATTGCCCGAAAGGGTTCGAATGACACATATAACTATAGCGGATTCTCACCTCCTGCCTGATCGATGTTCACGCAGCGTGCCAGATTAAAACCGCAAAAAAAAATCCAGGAAAGGCGGCGGGCTGTCGATCAGTCGTCACAGTTCCGCGATCGCGGGCTTTCACGAGCGCCGTAGGTGCTCTCGCGAGCGAGCGTCGACGATACGCTTCATCATGCGTAAATGCGCTCTTCTCCGCGCTCCGATTTTCGGTGCCGGTCGAGAGATAAGCGCGCGTGCGCGCGCGCCCCGCGTGTTAAATCCCGCGAATTAATTACAAGAAAAAGACAATTCTAAGAACGAGAAGAAAATATCGAAATATCGAGAGACAGAAGGGAAATTTCAAAACGTGCGAAAACAAAGTTGATCTTCGGAACGCGCAAAGATAGGGGGGGAGGGAGGGAAAGAATTCTAACACAAAATCAGAAGTGAAGCCTTTCGTGGACGCTTAAATCGCGAACGAAGATCTCGAGGGGTGTCGACGGGACGCAACGACGAAGAGCCGAGCCGAATCCCGAAGCTGCGACAGAGCGACGCGAACGTGCGCGACGCACGGACGGCAGTCAGCGGCCAACTGAGAGTCTCGCTGGAGAACCGAAAGGACGACGCCGGGCAGCCAGGCAGCCGCCAGCCGGTGGTGGCGAGGAGGTGAAATCCATCACGCAACCTCCAGCCGGCCTTAACCCGCGACGCTTCTTTCGCCAAACACTGGATGATCATGATATCCAGCATCGGCGCGATGATTTCCGAGGATCGTATAACACTGATGGAAACAATTCGCGAGGCACCTGGCGGAATTATTTCAGGTCGTTTACACGCCTATATGTGCCGCGAACCCGGCACGGCCCCACGCGATGTGCAATGCGGATTCCGCGGATTACGCGATTGAAACGATCCAGCAGGTTTCGATAACATACCGGAGAAAGGCTATAAGAAACTTCTGGAAACTTATATTTAAAAGAACGATTTCATAAGGCGAGAATTCCTAGGTTCTTCTCTATTGCGTTCCCCGTTTTTCCTCAAAATCTTTGCTTGTGGTGAAATAGAGCTTTTTTTTTTAAATACAGCGTTTATCTTTACATATTTGAAAGTCAATCCTATAAGCAAACGCATTTTAAAACTCATATCTTTGTTTTTTTTTATAATAAATATTAATATTTGTGTAAATAATACTTCTATCGAATAATAATGAATATTTTTAGGTATTTGAAAGTTAATCCTACAAACAGATGCAATTTCAAACACTTATCTCTATTTTTTAATAATAAATATTAATATTTGCGTAAATAATACTTCTGTCGAATAATAATGAACAATATATTGCAATATGTTACAATATATTACATATATTTCAGTATTTTGCGATTTTTCGACTATTAATAACATCATTCGAGATCACACTGTCTTATTGTAAAACATGAAAAAGATTCTCAGGGGCTCTTTGATAATTTTCGAGGCCGATCCAGGACCGCGATCGATGCGGAATCATTTCGGATTGCGATGTTTCTCGCGCGACGAGGTGCGAGACGGGGCCGAAATGTAGGCGCGCGCACGTTCCTACACGCGATATTGTAAACGGGCCAGTGTGCTCCTGACGTGTCGATATATTCCCGCGAAGAAAGGCTCTGCCGCTGAAGCTGAGAAATAGCTTGGCCTCCCGTACCCTCGCACCACATCCCGACGCCGGGGAAAGGGGGGGGAGAGTGCGCAGCCCTCACCTCACCTCGGGCACTTTGAATCCTGCGCCGCTACGCCGCTACTCCTTTGCCGCTTCGCTCGCTTTCAGCGACGCGCGACATCGATCACCGCTGTGCACCGAAATCTCTGCGCACGATCATAAAAGTTGGAAAAACTGCACACTGCACGCGCAAATCGGCGTAGTCGCGTTAGACAATACTGATGTAATTTATATGTAAAAGTAGCGCGCGTAAAAAGTACGACTGTTCCCTTATAAATCAACGCGCAGGACACTGCAGGGATTTCTGTAAGGCGATACAACGTCGAATCGATTGTTCTGAAAAGGGTTTATATTAAAAATATGTACAGAGTTTGTGTGTCTGGTCACGCTCAATAATAATGTGTTTAAAATGTGTTTCTTCTCAAGTTATAAGGGACCGAAAGTAAACATTTATTTTTTTATAAGTTAGTGTTTTCGTATGTAGAAATATTATATTAACTTGAGAACTTTATATTGTGTGGAGATTACTTAGATATAACGGACATATTTCTCCTAATTATACATTTTATATGTTATATGTCAGATGTTACAGAGTGTTGAAATATGAGAAGAAAAACTCAAGTGGCAAAAAAACTTTGGGCGGGCAACGACATTTCTCGTCGTTCTCTCACATCTTGAGCAGGGACCGTCCGTCTCGATTTTGAGCGGATCGTCGTGTACGCGAGAGTACCGACCTGTGACCGATTTCCAAACTCGGGCGCTGACAAGGAATGCTCGTCGACCCACAATCGCGCCAGCTGTCTTTCTGGAGGACGCAGAAGACGCGCCACCGACCATCCGAGGTTCAGCATTGATCGATGGATCGCGCCGGGTTTCTCGAAACCATCCATCCGTCGCGGCGTCGTGTCGCGTCGCTTGGAGTTAGTTCGCGATTTGCAAGACGATTCGAACGTTTTAATATTGTGCAGGTAATACAGCGTTCTAAGAGGGTGCATATATTAGAAATAATGGAGATTGTATTTGAAACTAATGTATTTCTCCCCAAGTTACAAAGTAAACCTTCTCTTTTATAATTTAGCTTTCATATAGAAACGTGGGAGAAACGTAATTGTCGGGTGAAGTACGAAAACGGTCTATCTCCGATTTCGATGAAACTTTGTAAAAAAAAAAACTTTATTTCGATTTAAGATGAAAGTCTTTAAAGGGATTTTTGGCGACTTCTGTGACAAAGCAATTTTTCAAGATAAAATCATCAAAAGTATGGGAAGATTTTAACAATTCTGTAGGATGTTATAAATTGTTATATAAATTACCATTATATATATTATAAACACTTCTCCTCACTTTACTTTAAACACGTAATCCTTCTGTTCAAGTCAATAATCATGCTTTAAGAGTTTTCATGTTGATTCAAAAAGCATTGAAAACATGTTTCACATGGGATTCCAACTTTTCATGCGAAGCGAGGTCCATCATTGTACGATTCGGGTTTTCAACTTTCCAACGCGAATCGAGGTCCACCCCGCCCACCCTTGCCGCAGGGGTGGTACCTCTTCTCCCGGCGTACATGTGTACTGTCTATACACACATATCAATAAATTACTTTCCTTCGCACTGATACAAACTGTTATACTTCTTAAACTTTTTTGTTAATAACTTTTTAATAAATAACGAACGACAGCTCTAAAACCTTTAGAAGGTTACTCTGAAGAGAGTGTTCTCTATAATATATGTCAAGGTTAAGGTAGCGGGAAGTTACTCCCCTAAACTAAATAATTACCACACTTACTATTCTCTTTACTATTTTATCTAAAAAAATGGCTTTCTTGTAGAAGTCGCCAAAATTCGCTTTAAGGGCTTACATTTTAACTCAAAACGAAGCTTTTTATATAAAATTTTATCGAAATCGGAGGTGGACAGTTTTCAAAATTTTACTTTAATTGTCTCACGTTCAATTTCGAATGCATTATGTTTACTTGAGAATTTAACGAGTCGCTTTCTAGAACCTCATTAGCGCTGTAACAACGTTCGATACGGAAAGGAAAGAATTAATTTCAGATCCCGTTTTAGGATATACCTCGGTTATCCGAGAGCTTGTTTCCAGTCCAAGCCTGTCGCGTTCGGATTTAACGTCTCCGAATGCATGGACACGTGCGTGCACTCGTGCCTCGTTGCTCAGGATGACACGTGTGTACATGCTGAGATTGCAGCCGGTGTGGACGCGCGCGTTTATCGGCACAAATTCGCGCGCGCACACCACGTCGCCGACCCATTATACGTATTATTAGCACTCCGTCACGCCACCCTGTCATCGCCACGCACACACACTCGTGGCGGCGCGTATACGCGCACTGACGCGAGATCCCGGGATCCCCGTCTGCACGCGATCGGATGCCAGGACGTCGGAGCTTTTCCTCGAGCGGCGTCGTCTTCGTCAAAGACCGATATCCGACAAAGTACGCGCATCTATATATATATTAATTAAAAAAGAAAAATATATACTCAAATATATGATGTTTGAAGTAAGGGTGCATGATATCCCGGACCACCTCGCGCGTAGGGCCGAAAGGGTTGGTCGCGGTTACGGGGGCGCGGCGGCAAAACAAACAACAAGAATCGTGCTCGCTCGAGCTCGTAGTCACCGTGAATGACGAAGCGGGGCTGCAGGGCACGTCGCCGGTAATTGGACGGTGAGTAATTTATCGAGCCGCTTCAGGTATGACGCGCCGCGAGTTTCGACGTCGAATTAGCGCGGGCGCTCGGATAGGAATTAGTCGGCGAAGCAATCTAAGTTTCCCTCGTCGGCCGGCGCGGCGGCCGGGAGCTGCGCGAACGGCAAATCATTCGACCTGACGCAGACGTTACGTACAAAGTCTTCGCCCCTCTCTGATGCGAAGTATTCGCCGCGTAAATCCTCCGCGCGTGCGATCACCGAGTTTACGCCGATTGTGTGGCCTCGGTAAACTGAAAGCGGTGAACTCGATCGATTCTCGTGCGTCGACATTGATATCAAAAAATCCTGCCGTTTGCTGCCACAACTTTCAAAGACAATATTTCATTTACGTTCGCAGTTTGTTTTGAAATTCGTACATTTGAATACGTAAAATCTGTCAAAGAACGTAATTATCAATTTTTCAAAGTGAATTAGTCTTTAATTTAAAATAGCTAATTGCTGAATAATTAATTCAAAGTTGCGATAAGAAGTTTTATAAATAAATTATTTTTATTGTTTCGTGAAATAATTGTGTAAATTATGTAAGCTGGGATATAACGTAAGCTTTGACGATAAATTTGTTTAAATACCATTTCTTTTTGCATATTGCAAACAATGTTGCAACAATATGCTGTGATAATATAATCAAACGATATTAAGAACGAAACTTCCAAAAATACCAAGTACTACCAGTAAAATTTAATCGATATCAGCAAATCCGACATGAGATAATGTTAGCCGAAATTGAAAAAATCTTATGTTAAGTGGCATTGAGAATTAACGCTTTTTCCGTAAAGTTCTTGAAAACTGTTTAATTACAACTTAATATTTTTCAGCAAAATGACGAACATACTTTAAACAGAAATCAATATTAAAATTCCGAATAAATTAGACTTGACGTGACGTAATGGCAAGGCAATAATCCATGATAATTTAAACTGTTTCTAAAATTCACTTTATGCAAAGCTTGGAGAAAAGGGTACACTTTCATAATTTTTTAATATAATTTTTTAAACAGTTATACTTGCAACGGTTTTTTTTTTATATGATATAGATCTCACAGCTGTTAATTCAATTCATTTCAATCTTAAAATCAGTTACAAATATATCATTGTTCTTGAGTTCTAAAAAAGCAATTTTTACCTTGCACTTGCACGTCGAATTTTCGGGAAAGCATTATATCGTGATAAAAATATCCCCTATTGTTCCATCTCATATTCATCAAATCTGAACACGAATATGAGACATAAACGATGGAACAATGTAAATAGATACGTGCTGCCCATAAATTACGACGTCAATTAATTTTGATATATTATTATAAACAGCCGTGGTGCATACGAAAGAAGCGTGATGCACGACTCGATATTCATCACGCGTGAAACAATTCGAGCCGTCCTATAAGCTACAATTCCCTAAATAATGGACATATGGGACAAAAGCTACAGACAGAAGCTACGGAAAAAATAATTTTTACATACTACAAAGAATATACGGTTTAACAGGAAGAAATAGAGAAAAGAGCAATATCCAACGAAGCTGCCATATAAAACAGTTAAAGGATAGCGTCGAAGACAAGTCGTTCGGGAATTTCGAGACCCATAATTACCAACTCCGGCGGCGCCTATCGAACGGACGCGCGTACGTGATTAAACGCTAATTCCGATTTATTCGACGTACGGCCGTAAGTTTAAGCGCGGTGATGGCGTCAATCGCAGGTCCGACCGCGGCCGCGTTTTACACGATCCACCTACGTGTGCCTGTAATTTACGACTTATCGGCACCGCGGCGCACGGTGTAATTTTCGCACTCGTGCAAAATTACACCGACGCAGAGCCCAGCGAACGCACCCCGTGCACCCTTCCTAGCCCTCCCCCCTCCCCCTCCTCTCTCTCTCTGCCTATTTCTCTCCGCTCTCTAGCTCTCTCTCGCGCCCTCGTTCTCTGGAAGTGACGCGAGATCGTGCTCCCGGCACGGGCGGGCATGTACCGGGATGTCGATACCACGAGAAGCGGATGTCAATAGCACGAAGTCACTCCTCCGGCGAGGGAGAGGCCGCCGCATCCGCCGATTTTACAAAGCCTCTCGCCGCTCTGTCGCCCGTATGCGCTGGAGAAAAAACGCGTTAGCCGAGGAAGAGCGAGAGAGCGACGAGAAAAGTCCTTTACCTTTCAGGGAGATAGAGGACGAATTGAATGACTAGGTTTTTATTGCATCGGAAGACCCCTCCAGGCGGTATTACTAACAAAAGTTGCAAAACATACTCGTAAATCGGTATCTAGAGGAGGTGTGTGCTTGCGCGCGCAAAACACTCTGTTGTGAAACTCTCAAGGAATTGCTTTCCTCTGAGTTACATTGACGTTTATTTCAAACCTAATTCAGCGCCAACACTTGCTGTTAACACTAAGGGTGCGATCCACTAGACGCTTCAAACGCTTCAGAGTATCATTTTATCCTTGTTCAACATTTGATAAACAACAAGGATGAAATGTTTCCAAGAGCGTTTGGAGCGCCAAGTGAATCGCGCACCCTAAATCCGACCGTTTAAATCTGAGATATTTGCTTTGCCGCGTTAAAAATAATTTGCGAATAAGAAAAGTGGACATTTCACATCTGATGGATGACGATTAGAGAAACGAGACATTTTTCTCGTGTTAACATCAGAACTAGGATTAAGCAAAGTTATTTTAACATCTGGATGCCAGAACTGACACACCTGGACTGCAGAGATCCAGGTTTAAGCTACGTCCTTTTCGACCGAGGGAAAGCTCATGACGTCGTATACCTAAGCCTTCACTAAGGATAAGCATAAAGAACGGTGATGGAGGGAAAGAGTGATAAATAGAACAAGATTGCAATTAAGATGTACAAAATAGAAATGTTATATTACAGTCGCTCAGTTCAGAAAGACAAATGTAGCGAGTCAGTCCAGAGCCATTATAAAAAATGTGTCTGTAGTAATAGTAACAAAATAAAATTTTCTGGCAAATCTTGAATTTTTATAGGGCTGAAATACGTATTTAACAGTACGCGTGCGATATAATAAATGCGAATCGAAGACTTCACAAATCACCAGTCGCGGTTTATTAAAAGAATGAAAAGACAAGTACTTATTATCCCTTATTTTATGGGAACCTGCAAGAGGGAGGCAGAAACGGCGGGATTTTAATCGTTCCCGGAGAGCTTTGCTGTCCCGAGAAAGCCGCATCTCCCGGCACTGCCGTCCTCTCTTCCCGCGCATTTTCTTTCGCCCGTCCGAGGCTCTTGGAAAAGTTCAATCCGAAGTGCTGCCGGTGACACTCTCCGACGAGTTAGCGAGCGCGCTTTTGTATTACTTTGCATCGGTCGCCGTTGTGCCCGCGTCAACTAGACGTACCCCGGGCAATGCGCGCGAGTAAAAGGGGAACGGGAATATCGCGGCTTTCAAAAACACCATCGGCTTTCCGAAGACTTCGTGCGCGCTCGTAGCTCTGCCGCGTCTTTCCTACCGAGTTCGCGGCGTAATCCGTTTTGCGCGATACACTTTTCTTCGCATTGCAAAAATTGTAGAACCATAAGATATGATCATTGTAAATCTGAAAAACTCGCGGGACTTACATTAACAAGTTAAAAGATCGTGCGAAATGTATCTTTATCTTTCTTAAGTTTCTTTAACTTTCAATTGATTTATTACATTATTGATTTCAATATCTGGTCGTTGTAGAATAAATAGGATATGTCGAATCATTAACAATTATCTCCCATATTTTTTTTTAACTTGAAATTTGTTTACTACCTAAATATCTGTACGTTATTTTTGCCGAAAATCTCGAGAGAGAATTTCTCTGCGATACGACAAATAATCAACATGTTGCATCATTGTCAAATTTGCGCCCAGCCCGAAGCTATCTGCGCGAGCGGCACACATGTGCCAAGACGGAGTTCCGTGAAGTTGGCACCCGACTTTAACAAAATGAATTTTTAAAAAAGGAAATTGTAGCATTTTCTTTGTAGTTGTTTGTAGTAACAATAATTTCGTTTGTAGTTTTACCGATTTTGCAAAAACAAAGATTTTCAAAAATCACTCTTGCCTAAAATTGAGATATTTGAAATTCGCTTGCGCTATGTGTTTTAGAATCGTTTGTAGTTGTTTGTAGTAACAATAATTTCGTTTGTAGTTTTATCCATTTGGAAATAACGAAAAATTAAAAAAATCACTCTTACTCAAAATTGAGATATTTGAAATTCGCTTGCGCTATGTGTTTTAGAATCGTTTGTAGTTGTTTGTAGTAACAATAATTTCGTTTGTAGTTGAATAATATAAAAGTTACAACGTATTTGCAATATACAAATAACGTATTTATCTCAATTTTAAAGATATCTCGAACCCGCTTGCGCTATGTGTTTTAGAATCCTTTGTAGTTGTTTGTAGTAACAATAATTTTGTTTGTAGTGGAATAACTTAAAAGTTGCAATGTATTTGTAATAAACCAATTACGTATCTTTGTCAATTTTAAAGATATCTCGAATCCGCTTGCGCCATGTGTTTTAGAATCGTTTGTAGTTATTTGTAGTAACATTAATCTCGTTTGTAGTTTTATCCATTTTGCAAAAACAAAAATTTTTTAAAATCACTCTTACCCAAAATTAAGATATTTGAAATTCGCTCGCGCCATGTGTTTTAGAATCGTTTGTAGTTGTTTGTAGTAACAATAATTTCGTTTGTAGTTTTATCCATTTGGAAATAACGAAAAATTAAAAAAATCACTCTTACTCAAAATTGAGATATTTGAAATTCATTCGCGCTATGTGTTTTAGAATCGTTTGTAGTTGTTTGTAGTAACAATAATTTCGTTTGTAGTTGAATAATATAAAAGTTACAACGTATTTGCAATATACAAATAACGTATTTATCTCAATTTTAAAGATATCTCGAACCCGCTTGCGCTATGTGTTTTAGAATCCTTTGTAGTTGTTTGTAGTATATCTTTAAAATTGACAAAGATACGTAATTTGTTTATTACAAATACATTGCAACTTTTAAGTTATTCCACTACAAACAAAATTATTGTTACTACAAACAACTACAAAGGATTCTAAAACACATAGCGCAAGCGGGTTCGAGATATCTTTAAAATTGAGATAAATTCGTTATTTGTATATTGCAAATACGTTGTAACTTTTATATTATTCAACTACAAACGAAATTATTGTTACTACAAACAACTACAAACGATTCTAAAACACATAGCGCGAACAAATTTCAAATATCTCAATTTTGAGTAAGAGTGATTTTTTTAATTTTTCGTTATTTCCAAATGGATAAAACTACAAACGAAATTATTGTTACTACAAACAACTACAAACGATTCTAAAACACATAGCGCAAGCGAATTTCAAATATCTCAATTTTGAGTAAGAGTGATTTTTTTAATTTTTCGTTATTTCCAAATGGATAAAACTACAAACGAAATTATTGTTACTACAAACAACTACAAACGATTCTAAAACACATAGCGCAAGCGAATTTCAAATATCTCAATTTTGAGTAAGAGTGATTTTTTTAATTTTTTGTTATTTCTAAATGGATAAAACTACAAACGAAATTATTGTTACTACAAACAACTACAAACGATTCTAAAACACATAGCGCAAGCGAATTTCAAATATCTCAATTTTAGGCAAGAGTGATTTTTGAAAATCTTTGTTTTTGCAAAATCGGTAAAACTACAAACGAAATTATTGTTACTACAAACAACTACAAAGAAAATGCTACAATTTCCTTTTTTTAAAAATTCATTTTGTTAAAGTCGGGTGCCAACTTCACGGAACTCCAAGACGGGTGGAAACAAGCTTTGTTATGCTTGTGTCAACAAAAGACGGTGGTGCTTCAGAGGCGCGTGCTGCACGCGACGCGCTGGAAGAATGAAAGTAAATATCGAGCGCGCGGCGCAGGTGGACCGGATAAGATTAAACAGCTGTTTCCGCGTTTTATCGGGAGTGCAGTTAACCGCCCTCCCTCCTCTCGAAATGCATTCTTCTCGGGTGCGTTAGCACGCGCGTGCAATATCCGCAATAGCGCTCCGCGCAAATGAATTGCGCTTTGCGCAAGCCCTTTGGGACTTTTAAGAGAGAAGATAGTCCAATAATGCGTGCGAATAAACTCTACGCGAAATATCTCGGATATTTCGCATTTCGTTTCGCTGCACTTTATTTGCATCTTACTTATGCGTATATATTATGTGCCGCAATATATAAAAAAAGGCAAGATATACGTTTCACAGATTTCGAATAATATTCACTGGATAAATATAATCGTCTGAAAAAAATATACTTCACAAAATTGATAGAGCTATATCTCTTCCCGATATTTTCGCCAATGCAATGTGACCGATTAAATAATGAAAAGTCAAAAATAAATATGTAATTGAAATAAATAAGATCTAATTTAACTTCGCGCAACTTATAAAGGTTACAGGTCAGGAGTAAAATTAGAAAAAATTTCGGGAGTTGTAAAAAGTTGTAAATTAATAGAAATATGAATTTCTTGTTATACCTATTTTGTTATGTCTCTGTTAAGTATATTTAATAATATCTTGGTATAAAAAAATTAGATTTTATAGTAAATATTAACTTCACTGTGTCTATTTCTTAGAATAGAATTTTTTTTAACTGTAACCACGATAACTTGAGAACGGTTTATTCGATTAACTTCATATTTGACACAAATGTTTATAATAATTATCTGCTTCGGTTCACGGAGGCTTCTCGCAAATTTCAAAACCACCTCTTATTTGTTTATTTTATAAGCTCGATTTTCTTCAGTGAAAAGATTAAATTTGACTTTATATAACTCTCATTTTGCGACGTATTGTTTTTTTCTCAAAATTCGCTCCATGAATCGCGATAACTATATAAACCTAATAAATAAATAAAAAATGTAATTATAGTGATTTCAGATCACTTTTCTTGAGACTAGGATAATTACCGTTGAAGTATGATTCGTTTGCAAAACAGAATTGAAATGAACACAGTAATGTGTTAATAAAAAATTTAATTGTTTTACACTAAGATATTGTCAAATGTAATTAGACGTACATAACAAACGCAAGAACACTAAAAATCTTTTTTAAAAATCTTAATATTGGTGTCAAGTAAAATTCTTGGGATATATATATTCTATAAAAATCTACAAAGCTAACACATGATATACGTGATGCTGTACAGAGCAAATTTTTACGCGCATAGAGGGGGGCGTCGAGTTTAATTATACACGAATCTCGTCATAGGATGAATTCTACGTAGCGCGAATACGCTCCACGTGTCGCGTCCATCTAGGATTTTATTTCGAAGTGTCCAATCGCGTCGCCGGCGGAGAAAGGAAGCAAGGCGGAATGGATAGAAAACAGCTGAGGCGCAGCTGGTTTCTGGCATCGCGACGGCCGGCGTCCTCCCCGCGCGCACAAGAGAGCATCGCACTCCGTGTGTATGCACGCGCGCGTGACGTCTGTGTATGTGTATAGCACAAACCATCGATGGTAGAAAGCAGAGCTAGAAATCGATTCCCAACAATATTTTACGCCGGGCGATAACAAACCGCAGAAGAAAAATTAACATTCGCGACCGGCGCGGAACGGTGCGGATTTCCCCCCCGGCAACAGCTTGCGCGGATCCCGTTAATCCGTAAATAATTACAACCGCCGGTTACAGCGCGATTACGCCGCTTCGCTGGAGAACCCGGGAAAAGCGAAGGTCGCGGAGCAAATATCTGAAATCCGTGGAAAGACTTGCAAATGAACCTTGGGTAAAAAGAAAAAGAGAAAGAGAGAGAGAGACGGAGATCTAGTTTTTTGCAAAGTTGTTTTTAAAAGCTGCTCTTTATAAAAGCTGCTTCGAAAAAAAGATAAATGTTTTAGAATTCACATTAAAAAAAAAAAAAAAAAAAAAAAAAGAATCGTAAAAGGATATGCTTTACGAAAAATATATACTTCGCGCGAGACGCTATACCGCCGGGTTTCTCAATTCTCGAGTGAAAAGACACTGGCGATGAAATCCGCATCATCCTGCTCAGTTTCGCAACGTTTTCCCTTTAATTTAAATATCAATGAGCGCGGAAGAAAGAGCGCGAATTCCTCCCCAGCACGCCCCGACACTACCTCGCATTTCGTCGAAGCGACGACGTCGACGTCGGTCACTGCACCCTCGTTGCGCCGAACACGTGCGGTGGACACTTGAAATGTCTTCCTCCTGAATTATAACGCGGCGAAAGAAGTCGCACGCGCGTGAATCTTTCCCCAGACCCGCGTGTCGCGCTGGCTAAGTATAGCGAGAGAGCCGGGCGCGACGCGGGCGCGGGCGCGGATGCAGCCCGTGAAAAGCATTCGCATTAATCTCGGCGCCACCTTTGCCGGCCGGACGAGCGAAATATTTCACGACGGCGACGGCTGCGTCGTCGCTAATGAAACGCCCCAGGTGGTGGGCGACTCCGGCCCGTCCCGACCCGACATGAGACTCGCGAATTAAAGATCCCGGGTGTCCTCGCGGACACCCGCGCTCCCTCTTTTTCTCTCCTTCTCCCTTTCCTTCTCGCTCGCATATCCCGCGGAACGGTCGTGTGAAATTGATCAACACCGCTCTACCACGTACAAAGAATTTATTTTGCTCAACATTGACAGTATTCACAAAACTCGCAGCTCGCACAATGACATCGAGATATGGTGTGCGTGGCATCGGCGACGGCGTAACGACGCCACCCTCGGCCTCGAGAGATTCCGCGCCTCCCGATTCCCCTTTATTGCCTTATTAATTTGATCGATCGACTTGGCCGGATTGATTAGCCCGATTACGCTCTCGAGCAAACATATTTCGAAGCGGCCGGTGCGTGAGCCCGACCTGGGACAATTATTATGTGTGACAAGCGTTTCTCATTCTCTCCCCCTCTTTCTCTCACTCACTGTCCGGCTGTCCGGCTTTCTTTCAACCGGTGTCGGACGTGCAGGACGACGTGTCGGCGTTACTCTGATCGTTGTTGCTCTCCGTCGACGAGCTGTCGTTACTCTTTATTCGCCGTTTGCGCAGCTTCGCGAACTGAAACTCCTCGACCGGCACTGTACACCAACAATGGAAGTCATGTTATTAGTCCTCTGGCCAATCATCGCCGTTCGCGATTTCTTTTTTTTTCTTTCTTTTTTCTTTTTACTTTGTGTAATTTTTGTTCCGTTTCGCAGAAAGGATAGGAAAACTTTGATCGGGGGGTGAATCAAGCCGCAGGAAAACGAGAACGAAAAACGAACAAAGAACACTTACATATATATTTTTCTCTTTCTCTCTCTTTCTCTCTCGGCCGACCGAAACGTTTTACATTGCGAATTGCATTATCTTACAGTGGAAAGTGCGCATACAACGGATTTATTTGAGCACCTTGAGCCTGACTTTGGTTCGCAGGATGCAAAATTGTTGTGTTCCGTGCGTAAACGTAAGACACTAACATTAGAAATTAACATTAGACCCCAAGCTCCGTTAATCGATACGGCAACGTACATATCCCTCTATTCAACTCTATTCAACTCTATTGCACAAATCCTCGCATCTTCTCGCGCGAAACGACTTAATTTAATTTCTATTAGCCCAGCCACGTCCCTAAGCTTTCATAGGCAAATTCTGTCAAAGCGTCAGAGACTGCGAGACCAGCTCTCTCGAGTGTTTCGATCAATACTGTAGATCGTTGTAGACATACCTATCGGAGTAGCGTGAAATAGACGACTCTGTGTGTGCGCGACGAGGTAGACAGTGAACGATCTTTATTTACAATAATGCACTATGTAACACATGAACAAGCTTCCTTGCAATGCTATGCGCTGGGAGAAGCAATAAATCGGCTCGTACATCGAAAGCATGTTGTTATGCGATATGTACATACTTACGCGGCAAGTCGATGAAAATTACGTAATAGGGAGAGAACATTCAAAGAACAGTAAATTTCCGTACTCTCAACAGTCTCCAACGTCCTTGTTATCTCTGATATCTACACAGCGTGTCGGACATCTAACATGGCACGCGTTACTTTATTTATATCCGTAATAGAAAAATTATTTGCACAATTCATCGACGCTCTTGGTCAAACTACCCGCCGTAAACTAAGCTAGTATGAAAATTTACTTTGTACCACATATCTGTATTGCAAACTTGCTTGTCAGTAATGCGACGATTCAGTTTTACACATGCGAGTAATAACGAAAATATATGCGTAAATAAGTCGGAAAGTGTCGATTCGCCTTATTGCGACCGATACTCCTTTACAGCGGATTTGTACTAGTATCTCTCCTCCAAACGAGAGGAAGTGCACGGGATGTCAGGTAAAAGCGCAATCTTAAGAAGCGAGACATGTCGCTTCTCGGGTTTTAACATCGATTTCTAGTAGAAATACTCTCTTTAAAATAGTCTTTTATGCATTCACGTATATAGCTAATGTGGTTACATATACGTCTCACAACAATAAAATCATCTAAGTGTTTAAAAACAATTGGTTCAGACTACACAGGTCTCTCTCTCTCTCTCTCTCTCTCTCTCTCTCTGTTCTCTTACAACAAAGCACAAACGTACTCCCTCTCCGCGATTCACTCCTCCGCCAATATACTAGAAATATAACGTGTGTTACCTGAATTAATCGGCCGTTCGTTCCTTAGGGTAATTTTTAAATGTTTTACATTTGAAACGTACGCCGAAGGTCCGATTTATTCCTTAGCGATATGACTATTTTTAGTGGAGGTTTCATTACCATCTGAATCGGGATCTTGATCGGCAGCGCCGTGAGCCTGGCCGGACGGCAGCGGCACGACCTCCGGCTCGAGGAGTTTCACCGAGCAATCGACATCCTCCACGATAACTTCCTCCGCCAAACTACTCCTTACCGCCTCTGCGCATTTGTTACGGTCAGAAAATATAAACTGACGGATCATATTTCTACTTTTTACGTCGATTCATCCATATAATTAATTACCATTGAACGCCTGTGGATATTGCTGGTTCAGCTTGTTCTTTATCAGGCGGATCTTCTTGAAAATATAATCCAGGTCCCTCTTCATCTCAACCAGAAGAGCGGTGTGCTTCTTGAACTCCGTACCGGCCGTCTTGAGCCTGTTCACCGACAGCTGATTGCAGTTCGTCAGCATCTCGTTGGTTTTTTCGAACCTTTGCAACCTGCGGGAGCGTACGACAGAGAAAGAATTATAAATCAAGCAAGATGATAGCGCGGGTATGCCGGCAGATTGGTAACAGATTTGATCGGACATGCAGTAGACCGACATCGACTGCATTCAACTTATGTTCTGTCAGCAGAGTCTGCTAACATAATCAGACAGCAGGATTGGTTCTGCTCAATTTCTGCCGCAATCTGCTGTCTGTTATACTTATTATACTTATGTTGGCATTCTGCCGACAAAATTTGTAGCAGAATAGCAGATACTTGGCGAAATCTGCTTTCGCGACAGACTTGGCTATCCGGGCTACATTAATGTAATCTCGAGAAAGTCGGCGACTCACATCTGCTTTTGAGCGCGTATCATGGACTCGACGTCCTGCTGGTCGACGATGCCGGCCAGGCCCTGCACGAACACCTCCGGCGCCGTGTAGTTTCTGAAACACTCGAAGCTCCCGGTGTCCGACTCCGGCGTGCTCTGCGCCGCCGCCATGCTTTCGCCTCACCTCGGGGTTGATCACCAGGTTGCAAGTCCACTCTCATCGTCGTGCGATCCCATCGCACTCGGCCCGCAACCCGCTCGCTCGGCACGGAAACGCTCGGAACGCGAAACGCGACGCGTTTATACCGGGTAACTTCGAACGCTACGTGCCACGAGAATCCGGACTGCGACCGCTCGATCGTGTCACGTTTATCATCACGTTCGGGGACGAAGAGGAGAGAGAGAAAAAAGGAGAGACGTCGGGTCTCGGATCGATATATCGCGATCGCGCTAACCCGAGTCCGTCCCCTCGAAGTCCATCCTCCTCGACTCCTCGCTTTCTCGGCAGTTCCGAGACCAAGTGCCAGGTGCCAGAGGCGACGTGCCGCGTGCGAAGTTATCGATCACCGCGGGGCGCTCGGAAACCAACGATTCCCAGAAACGCGGAAGCCCCGAGCCCGGGAGTCCCGCGATATCTCGAGGCCGTGGCACGCGATTTAAAAATCCGCCGTGTGAGAGACACGCGACGGGACGCACGGACGCACTAGACGCAGTCGGACGCACACACGGCGAGCGACGACGGGCAGTGAGCAGTGACCAGTGACGCGAGACGAGAATCGAGAATCCGCGCGACGGCGCCGCCGCCCGCCGCTCGGCCCGGCGCAACAGCTGTTCTGCCGTTCGATGTTTTCGAGCCGAGCAGTAGAGACGCGTGCAGCATTCAAATTTCCGCCGTGCTGTTGTGACGGTGTGTGACTCGTGTGACCGTCAATCGAGTCGGAGTCGCGAAGAAAGAGAGAGATAGAGCGAGGGAGAGGGGCCCCGGTCCGCAAAGACGATACTTCTCGTCCGATTCACGCCAGGAACGCGAGGACCCCCGGTGCCCCGGGATGGCGCAGAACGTGAACCCGTTCAGCTCGATGCAGAACACGCCGACTAAGGCCGCCGAGGAGAAGCAGAACCTGCCGAAGGACAATCACGCAGTCAGCAAACGGTAGGTACGCGGGATCGAGCCCGTTAGCGTCAATCGCGAGTCTTCCTTCGGATCGACCCGTTCGAATCAACCCTCGTTCGCGATCCTCCGAACCGGAATTTATCCAGAAATTCGTGACGCAATCGATACCGCTTTGCTCGTCATAATCACATAACCTAGCGGATTGTTGCCAACTCACCTCGTTCCCTTGGGAATATTCCACGAGATTCGATTCTGCGATATTCCACCTTTTTCTCGCCGCTACTCCTAATTTGTCGCGTGAGACACCGTAGAAATGCTCAAATTTGCCCGTCGTATGTCCAGGTTGCAAAAGGAACTCATGGTGCTGATGATGAACACCGAGCAAGGAGTATCCGCCTTTCCAGAGGGAGAAAATTTGTTTAAATGGATCGGGACTATCACAGGACCAAGAGATACGGTGGGACTGCCTTGCAAACTGTATTAATGAGTGAAACAGGATCGTTGTATGACGTACAATCAATTTGAGAGAAAAATGCCATTTATGGTCCGAACTGGATATCGTGTGAATTTTGTATACTTTTTTCAAACTCAGTACCAAGACTACAAGATTCAATCTGGACCATAAATGGCGTTTTTTCTCTCCAATTGATTGTATTTTAGACTACTTTACTTTAAGCGTGTCGTTAATGCCTCTGACATGAACAGAAACAGAAAGGTTTGAAAATGAAAATTTCACGTGTCGCAGGTATACGCCGGTCTCACCTACAAACTGACCTTAGAATTTCCACATAGCTATCCGTATAGCGCTCCTATAGTACGCTTCGCCACACCTTGCTTTCACCCAAATGTAGATACCGGTGGTAACATCTGCCTAGATATATTGAAAGATAAATGGAGCGCGTTGTACGACGTCCGTACCATTTTACTCTCCATACAGTCCCTTCTTGGTGGTAAGTAATGAATGAAATGATTTGTATGATAAATCGATGTTTGGTATAAGATACTAATTTGTGGGTTGTACTTTGTTGTGTAGAACCTAACAACGAAAGCCCACTTAATCTTGAAGCGGCTGAGCTGTGGAGCAATCAGACGAAATACAAAAAGTATCTGATGGAAGAATATCACAGAGCACTCGATCGAACGCAGAGCAGTCGCGATCAACGGGATTCATGATAAGCCATGACCATAATCCATTTTGAATCATTTAATATTATTATTCTTATCAGCGGTAGGATTATAATTAAGTGTACGATTGATCAGAACTTCCTGCACTTCTCTCGAGGGTTCGTTAAGCATCATCGAAATTAAATTGGATGTTTTTTTTCCTTTTCGAAACAATGACACTGACGAAATTCTTCTTCGCGAATTATGAATTATATATATGCCGTATTGCATTTAACTCGCAAGATTTTTGTAGGAACTTTTGTAAGAACATTTATAAATTTATGTAATCACCGACATTAAAACAATTGCATTACATTTATTTATTTACCATATAAAAACCTTTGGTTTTTCGATCATTACTGCCATCGTCTGTATATTAGATCTACATTTGATATTTGTTTGCATTTTTACCATTACTGTATAGTTCTAAAATAAATATTTTAATGATCATACAACCATTAAAAATTAATTTCCAATTATCCTCGGAACATTATCTATCAATATCGTGTATATGTATATATGTATTTTTTTTTTCAATTTTATTATTCTCTAGCAAAATATAAATTTCGATTTGCTATATAGAATTTAGATTTTCAAGATTCAATCCTGAACTAAAAATTCTAGGAAGTCTTGGAATAGCGTTTCTCGAATTTTAAATATAGTGAGGCCTCTTCACTTATATGCTGCTAATTATACTTTGTCGATTTCAGTTTTTAAATTTAAATTTTTATGTCCAAACTTAAAATTCCAAGAAGTGCAATTTTTAGAATTTTAGTTCAATCAATATAAAAATGTGGAGGTGTTGCTTACCTACGAAACAAGTATTTCGTATCATTAATACAGGTTTTATTATTTAATTTATTATATTTTTAGAAATGCAAAATATACATTATTATATATTTTTATTTACATCAAATATGCATAATTATATATGTATATACATATATAAAATGTTCCTCTCTCTCTCTCATCCTATTACTTTTTCTTTATTTCATCTACAATAATATAGATTTGACAATAGATTAGACAATAATGTTAAAATTTAAATAAAAATTAAATTTTAACTTACAATTAGTTGCATTATTTTTACAAGTAATACATGGTGCCATATCGAATTAAACGAACCTATAAGTAAAAGCGAGGGAGTTTTTTTTTTAATACTAGACATCACAAACGCGCGCCTCGCGCGCGCTATTTAGCTTTCCTTGATACAAACAAAATATACGATGACAGCTGCTCACGAAGTAAGCGAGATAACCAATCGGCATCGCGAAAAAATGGCAACAACTTATTCGAGATATGCGAGTATCGATTAACATGCCTTTTTTTAGATTGTATATTGCATATTCTTGTATATTGCATTAAACTTATATAAAATCAAGTTATACGTGATTATTATGTTTAATTATAAGAAAAAAGTGAAAATATTATGTGTATTTAGAAATTTTTCATTTTTCGGTAAATTTTACTATCAGAACAATACGGCAACGCTGCGCTTTTCAGGGCGCCGATTGTAAAATGTGAAGTTGATAACAAAAGTGTCAATGTAAGTGTCACGTTCATCGATCAAAGAATATTGTGACATTTTCTTTTTATCAAAGAGATATTTTATAATAATAATGTGTGATAAGAAACATAACAAGTGAGGAGTAATGTGGGCAAAAATAAGGGACACGTTGTGAAAATAAAAGTTGATAATAAACCGTACATTACTTATGAACTGAAGCGTGACATGAGCGCACCTTTTGCAGCGCCAACGTTGCCAAACAATTCCTTGAAAGTCGCCATAAAAAATATTCATCTATAAACCACATTTCACAAGTCAACTTTTAACATAAATATTTTGTTTAAATATTCGGTGACTCTGTATTTTTATCGGCACTATCGAAAGTATAGATTTTAGCGAATATGTGTGTGTAGCGCAGTTAATATTTAATATCTTAAATCTTAAGATAAACAAATTATTACATTGAAATGTAGAAAATAGACTTTTTCGATAACGTCACATATAAAATATCGAATTTTCAAAGTCATAATTCTTACTTTATATGTTCGGTAATGCGGTTTAATTTTTTTCTGGCGTAAAGATATGCATTTTAACTTTCTCGTACCAAAAAATCAGTTAATTCTTAAGACTTTGGTGTCTCATGAAAGGAATACCTTAAATAGGAAAAGGAGGATATGGAGAGGGATGGATTCTCAGTGGGAAAAAAAAAAAAACCCATTTGTATTATCATCCTCGTGTTATCGCATCACTTCATTATCAGAGCGCGCACATTTCAAGTACATTGTACATTTGTCTGCGATGCTGATAAATAACACGATACCGATGCGCGCTGTCCGCGGTATACGCTACAACCCATTCGCAGGCTTCACTTGATCACAAATGTATATGTCCAACACGTGCAAGATGTACGCTCAATTCGCGAGTGTGTTATGTAAAATCGTTAATTCCGGTAGCGGATCCGTGCGCATTCGGCAGCTATCAACCACAGCGAGTAAAGCCCGTGAGATGGAGGTATGTGGAGAGACGCGAGCGTATAAAACGGAAGCGTGAAATTGTTAAGTTACTTGATGTTTAATCGATCTGCCATTTCGCGCTGGACCATTCCTCGACCTATCCCTGTTAAACGGGGTATAATTCTCGTCAACAGGAACGAAAGGTCAAAGTGGGCGACACGGAAATCAATTACGCTCGGGTCGTCGGGACAGGTGATCATCCGGTGCTGTTGTTACCTGGCGCCTTGGGTAAGACGAATTGTGCAATAGTTTGTGTTCCATGCATTGAAGGATAGTTATAGATAACATTCACTTTATCGGCATTTGCCGCCATCTACCGGGCTGTAAATATGGATGTGAATTGTTCGATGAAAAGCAAGATAGCGTTACCTCCATCACTGTGATGATAACAAAAAAATTAAATTTTCAGAGTAATTTTCTGCCGTCAGATAATTTGAATTTCTCATTTCTGCTGTTCTTTATTACAAATTTAATTGCTTTCTTGGCTGCTTGGCTTGTCGCTTTCTATTATATTTATAATGATTTTATGCGAAGCTGCAATCCTGCACATTTTTAACATAAATTTTTAACATAAATGCTATTTGTGTTTGAAGAAAAAATGACGGATGAAAAAAAGACTGATGATTCTACTCTGTTTTCGGCATCTGCTGCTAGATTATTGTATTGGCAGACTTCGCCGGCAGAATACATATTTAATGCAGACGCAATTGACGCCAGTTCGCATCAATATTCCGCTCGAACTTGCTGGCGAAACTGTTTAACATTTTGTTCACCAAGACGGTGATGTGCGACGGGAGATTTATATAGTGCAGCAAAATGGATGTTTCAGGAACGATATGGACCGATTTTAGGCCACAGATGGAGAATCTGAACGCGGAGAAGCTGACCGTAGTCGCGTGGGATCCGCCCGGTTACGGAAAGTCGCGACCGCCCGACAGGACCTTCCCGGACGATTTCTTTCAGCGCGACGCCGCGTGGGCCTACAACCTGATGCAGACCCTCGGCTATTCGAAATTTTCCCTCATCGGCTGGAGCGACGGCGGCATCACGTCGCTTCTGCTTGCCGCGGCGTATCCCGACAGCATCCGCAAGATGGTTGTCTTCGGGGCGAATGCGTACATACATCCAGACGAGACGAAGATATATGAAAGTACGACTTCATTCGCGCGACATCGTAGAGTCAGAGAAAGAATCTTTTCTATATAGCGTTTAACAACGCAACTTGTCGAAATCGCGTTATTTACAAAAGGTACCGAGATCTAAGAGAATTGCGGAATCCCTAAATTTGTTGAAATTTAGTACTGTTAAATATTGAAGGATGAAATCGATTTTGTTATTTTTAACTATGTCGAATCGTGTATGTCGAAATTTATTATTTTAACGCAAAACAGTATTATTTCAATTTTATTGGTTTCGTTAAATTAACATTGTTTTAGTTATATTAACGACATATTGAATAGGAGCAGTATAGCGACCTATAGGTCTGGTTAAAAATGATTCAAATTGGGTATAATTTGACACCACGAATTTAACAGTGCGTATAAAGTCACTAAAGTGTAATTTTAAATATTTTCGAAACAATTCAACTTTACAAGTACGACGTGATGTTTCGCCATCGCGTTGCCGAGAGCGCGCGTTAAATATTTCACTTCTTTCTCTCGCGCAACGCTTCATGAGATATCATTGTCCAGGCGTTAGGGACATCAACAAGTGGTCGGAAAAAATGAGGACACCCATGATACAAGTCTACGGTGAGGATTATTTCAAAAAGACGTGGTCGAATTGGATAGACGGTGTGCTGAGATTGTACGAGAAGCAAAACGGCGACCTGTGCAAACAGGTTTTATCGAAGATAAGATGTCCGACTTTAATTATTCATGGAGCCAGAGACGCGATGGTCCTGTCGGAACATCCGCAATATCTGAAGCAAAATATCGCCGACTCGAAGTTCGTATATATATACTTATCTTTACAGACTTGAAAAAAAGCAACGTAATTTACAATGTCTTTTTACTAATTTCCATTGTATTTCTTTACAGACTGCATATCTTCGAGAAGGGCGCACATAATCTTCACTTAAGATATCCCGAAGAGTTCAATAGTTTGGTTACAGATTTCCTGGTCGATCAAGCGAAAATGTGATAATTTATTGTGACACGCACATAAAAGTATACATAATATATCTCGTACATGATGGTGAATGTGTGGTGGCATTTGTTATATATATTATATATTGCGTATTATTTTACATAAAGTTTCCTAATAAAATTGTATTAAAACATTCTTTGCTTGTCATTCCCCTTTTACATTCATGCAAAGTCATCTTTTATCTTCAGATTCGATGATTTAATGAGTTAAACATCCTTTGTAAATTATATTTGGTCGAAATTGGAAATTAAATTTAGAGCGGTCATTATGAATCAGGTGATTCGTACTCCCGAGAATCAAGTAATATCTACTATCGATTGATTAAAAGTAGTCCAAGTATACCTGAAGACCTAAATTCACGATTACTACATAATATCCGAAATATTCAAATAACAAATTCGCGAATAATGCTAAATGATCCACTTATTGTACAACATCGTAGGCAAAGCCCTTACACACATGCATAAAATCGTACATCAACTGCGTGATATCAAAATACGTGTGACAAATCTTGAATTGTACGCTCTCGAAGCACAAAGTACACTGCTGTTTAGAATGATGCATCTGCATTTAATTTTAGCTGGATATATGTCGATGACATCAACAGCTAGGAAATTTTTTCTTGATAATTATACATTGCTTTTACTACTGGAATAATCAATCAACAATTTAATTTCAATTAACATAATCACTTAATATCTTATGTTATCTTTTTATGTTAGTTTGTACCTATATTATTAATTATATATATTACATATAATTATTTTTTAATACATAGAATTTTATCTGTTATTATCATATCGAAGTTACTGAAGAATCACGTGTTTTCAATCACTTCTTTCATCCTAGTTTGTCTCATATTGTATCAAAAATCAAATCGTAATCGATCTATGGATCTCTTGCCAGCGCTTGCAGCGTGCTACATTCGAGATATGTACCGAGACATCCTTCGCACATAGTTAGAAAGCGGTCTTGTGCCACTTATTATACAAGTGCCTTTATATCCAAAGAGGGCCAGAGTGTACACGGCGCTTTTTCGTCGTTCGACTTGTCCGACGATCGAACGCGGTCGTATATTGAACGGGGATTGACCAAACAGCAACATGCGACCCCAAATAGCGTTTTGTAAGAGTTTCGTGTAACCCAGTAACGAAACTAGAGATAACACTTACCATTACATTAAATATTACATTAAATAGAAGGCATGGGTCGTGAGCGTTTAATACCGACCCATTTCGATCAGAAGATAATTAGTTCAAAGTTCAATTTCTCTCGCTTCCGACTATCTCGGAAGTTGATTAAAAATAAAGCTGAAAGTATGTTGTGTATTAAAACGTTATTTGTCGCACAATGGAAACTGAGAGAAAATTAAATAAATACACAATTTGTAAAATCTATTTTAAATACGCGAAGCAACATCAAAATGGAGAAAAATCTACAATTCTTAAAATCTACTTTAAAATATAAAATCTAGAATGTACTTTCTTGTTTATATAAGTTAAATATATGTCGTTCTTCTTTTAATCCCTTTAATTGTATCTTATTAGGAATTGCGAATTTTTGTATAATCAAATTTTTGGAGATGGATATCCTCGTAAATGCAAGTCACGAGTGGTTGCATAATATAAAAAAAATTATATCCATGCACGTGAGTGCATTATTCCAATTACGTACACGAAAAAGAACAATTCTGCACTTTTTATTTCCACATTTAAATTTTTATTGAGATATTCCGAAGTCATGTTCCCGGGGCGTCTCCCGCGAGAAACTGCGCGTCTAAATTCTTTGCATTGCAACCACGTAAACATCCCTCGTTTATAAATTCTACCGGAATAACGTAGAATCGCGTAGAAAAATGCATATATTCATATCTAGGCATCAACTGCATTTACGTGCATCACTGTTTATATCATTGTAATCGGAAAAATCTATATTCTCCTCCAATATCTGCATTTTTTTCGATACCAACAATTTATTTAAAACAAACAAATGGTTTATTTTTAGAGAAACGTTCCTTCTTTCTGTAAAGGATACGCTGCAGTATCTCACTTATGAAAGGACGTATGTATACTTTATGAAAAATATATACTTGTCGCTATATATCAAGAAGTTTCTTGATTATTCTATCTCCAAAAGTATCATCGAGATATCTCATTGAGATCATTATTTCCCAAATCTAACTGATCAATCTAGCGAAATAAAAAAATTAAATTAACAATAACCTCTTACCTCATATTTCCCTCATAGATCGATATCTAATCGATGAAATAATAGACTTGTACTTTTGACAGATCGCAATCTGCAATGCGCAACGCGCGAATTATGCGGTATTCTTCATCAAAAACAGCGAGGTCACGTTATCAGGGTGATAAAAATTCCACGGGGATATGGCATATACAAATACATATATAAATCGCAGACACGCTCGCCGACGCAACGGGAGGAGCATGTAGGTGCGGACGATCGAAAGAAAGCAATAAAAAGGCGCGGAATGTAAACTGCATGCGGGTGTAGCCAAATATGGGCAAGTGGTTTCTCGCTCTTCGATCAAGTAAACCTCCGGCCCTCTTTTTCCTTCGCGGACACCTTCGTATCCTTTCTTTTCGCCTCTCGCGAGGCGAAAAGGCGAGGGAGGAGAAACGCGCGCGTGAAAGAAGGATCCGCCGGCCGGGATCCGCGGGTGTGCCTCACGAAACTCCCCCGGTCTTTAATCTCAAGAACCATAACGATAAAACAAACCGAGCTGTCTTGTTTCTCACGAGTATACCGTACGTAAAGTTGCCAAGCCCCCGGACGTACAACGATAAATTAATCAGTTTTATCCTGCGGATTTCGGGTTACCTCCGAGTAGCGGTAACTCGAATTCGCACGTGGGCGTGCACTTGAGTAACCAATGTCAATTTTGGTGTGTTCTTTAATTTTGAATAATTTATGTCGGTAGATAAATATAGCTTGTAATAAACAGCTCGTGATAAATAAGATAATTCTGTATTTTACCCCGTCGTTCGAAGTTATTATTTGTGACTTAATCTAACTAATTGCAAGTTTTAATTCTTTAGCGCGCGACAATATCGGATGTCTCGGGATCATTCTGAATTTGGGTTGCTCCGAGCGCATGGATGCATTCTATCGACGTGGCAGCATGACAAAAGCGACTAATGAGATCTCCTTGTACGGCCCAGACGTCTCGTTTTAGGCGAGTGCTCTCAGCGTGTAACTCCAGACTCTCGATCCTTTCTTCGTTAAGTGGGGTGCCTTTATTGCCTTTAAATGGCATCGAAATGGGTACTGACGCGGCGCGTTATGTAATGTATAGCGATCGAATAACGATCGTCGTAACATATATAGCTACTATCGATTACATTAAGTCATCCACGAACGATGAATATAATTAAAAAGGTAAAGCGGGAAATAATTAAGTATCTAACTTAATCATAGTGTTATACGATAAAATGATAAACTCTGTTATAAATCGAAGATATATTTACGTCATCGCTTATTTGTGTGTCGATCACATATAATTCAATTTGCAGTACAAACCTATACATGTCGGCGACCTCCGCAATGGAAAACGAAGCCATTTACGGCGAGCATGGGGACATTGTCGTTTGTTTTCGAACCTGCTTATCGTTCGATCCCACGAAAAAGTGGCCGTATGACAAAATCTTGGCCTGGATATATGAACGAGATGGGACGAAGTCCGAAGTCTCCAGAAGCAGCAGCGGCGATTCGCGCGATTTCGCCGTGGACACTGTGGTTTTTGTGACCGTCTCACGTGAGCAAAAATTTCATTATACTTATCTCTTCCTATTGTACGAAAAAAAATCGTCTGATGACACAAAATTTTCTGTATACAGATTTTCATGTATTCGCAAATTTGTATATACAGCATAATATGAATAAATAATTGCTTTATACATTTTATTACACTTAAGAGGCTTGTAATAAATTGCTGATATATAATTGAACTTTTGCCGTAAAATACTATTAATTATTATTTATAAGTAATCAACTTTGTATAAAATAAGTATCTACAATAAGCCACAGAGAGAATTAGAAAAAAATTAGATATCTAAAATTATAAGTTAGAATTAAAGGGACTAGCTGCTTATACTACAAATAAATGATATCAATCGTAAATATGTGTTTGTTTTAATGTAACCAAGATCTTTTAAAGGCCTAATGTTTTAGTACGTAATGACATATCTTCTAACTTATTAACTCTCGACTATTTGATTACGTCAGTAATGAGACGAATGAACGGGGACATACGCCTGCGGAAGCATTTAGGCGCATCAGTTGTCGTTCACCTTCTTAGGATCAATAAATTGCCAGGCGGGGCAAGGTCTAGTCTGTTCAGGTCTCGGCTCTTCTCATCAGTCGCCAATCGCATTAATTTATTTATACATATACTTTTATTTTAAAACAAAGAAAACCCGCAAACATCAACATTTATTTCATATTTAGGATATAATTTTCACAATTTTACAATAACGACTTGCGATAATTTTCTCTCTTCAATTACCGCAATTATAGAATTTTCTCTAAAAATACTCTCGCTACAATATTTCCATTATTTTTGACGATTATAATTGAGAAAATTGGCCACAAGACCAACGTTCTAAAGCTAATCGTCACGAACCACAATTGGCTGGTCGCTTCAGTATATCATCCGCAGAAATGGAAACCGCACGCGACTCGCCCTGGCGCGTGCGTGTACATATATATATAGACGATAAATCGATCGTTTTGACGATGACTCAACGGTCGCCGCTTCTGACTCAGGGGGTAACTTCGCGCAGTAACCCCCTTATCGCAATCGCTTCATCGCGAGGTGCGCTTCGCGCGGCTCCTCTCTTGCTCGCGGAAATTCCGCATAGTCACGTTAGGGTAGGAACGCAACCACCGCCCCTATCAAGGTCGATAACCATGACTCATGTTCACCCTGCGCTGTGACATGCGTACATACATATACAGAATGTCGCGCGCGTTCATCTGTTACCAGGTGAACAAATTCGGCATTCGGCGATACATGATACACCTGTGCCGGCGCGCGATCGACTATAAGCCCGAGGCCTGACATTAAAGGCTGAAGGTTAGCCGTAGGAGTACTGATGAGCTTGAGTCAGGACGATTAACAGCTTGAACCTTGAACATCGAGATTCGCACGATCGCGATCGGAGTTGATCGAGTTCGATTAAGATTTAAGAGCTTGTCTTTAACGACATATTTAACAACGCCTATCTAAATGAACATACGACTCGAATAGGCTTTCATTGATTAATTAACTTAATGGCATTCGCATCAAAAAGAATCGTTAGAGTGACATCATTTCGTCTGTTAATCATCCCTTCGTAGTTTCACGTCAAGTTATTCGATGCGTCTATAATACTATAATTATGATAAACGCGATGTAATATCGGTAAAAAGTAATCAAGCTAAAACGTTCACACGTGTAAAAACTTGATGCCTTGATTGAAAACGTAAAAAAAAAGCATTACAAGGTATATTTATGCAAATAACTGCAGTCACTCTGTATGCAGATTTTGTGATCTCAAATTAATATTTGACATGACATAAACAGCACGTTGCATAATCACTGACTCCATCAAATCTGAATTAGATGGAATAGAAATCCTGTGCTCTTGAGCGTTAAACGTTGAAAAATATTATTGAGCTAGCCTTGTGATTTTTCTCTATCTTTTTTACCATTCTTTTTCTTTAGCTTACAGAGTTTTTGTCAGTTCTAAATTTATTGCAGAGAAGAGAATAAAGGCATTGAAAATGTTAGAATTATCGATCGCCAAGTTTGTTATTAAGTAGACCTCGATTATATTTATCTTCATTTTAAGAATGATTTTTAAAATTTTGATTTGAGAATAAAAATCAGCTCTAAACGATGATGTCACATATACTCCTCGTAACACAACGACGCTCTTCATCGACGCACCGCGAGAGAGAATCGCTTCCGGCGCATGAAGTCGCAAGCCGCGATGGAAGTGGCATTAAATATTCGCTTGATACAGATCGATCGTTAATTATCGCGATACCCAACCGCGCGTAATGACGCCAGCGTTACTTTTTCCTCCCGGCGGCGCGGCGCGGACGCGGGCGCGCGCGCGGGAACGTGCTCGGATCTGGTTTTAAAGGGGGACGACGTGATGTCACCCGGCGTTTATACGCTCGCGGACACTCGCTGCTTAAATAGCAAAGCCAACGAAGGACAATAGACATGGGGCATTAAGCCGAGCGTATCCACGTGGATTGTTCTTCAGTCGGATATTACGCAATCTCTCGCGGCAAGATTGACGAAAGGCTTTTGTCGACTTACGTCAAGCCCTCTGACGCATCGCAATCAATCTTTTCGCCTCGCCTGCGAATCGTGCGAACCATAAACGATAGATTTTTACAAAACATTAAAAATAATCTAAACCAACAGCTTAATCTCCCCGTTATTTGTAGCACGCAACCTGCTGAGCGCACAGAACATTTCTCAGCTGTTTCTCGCCGCGTTCTGTGGAGAGAAACAGCTGAGAAATGTTCTTTTCCGTAAAGAAACGTTTATCCTCCGCGTTTGCTGAAACCGTTAATCAACGATCGATTAGGGCATCGCACTTATACAACGGGAAGCATTTCCGCGGAAGCGTCGAGAGGATCGTCGACGCACTTGCATGTCGGATATGCGGTCGTGTTGCGCGGCACGATCGGGAAAAAGACGGACATATACAGCGATCTTGGCGCACGGCCCCGAGAATCGTGCCGCGGCCACATATAATAATTACGATAAAAACCACCGGCTATATGTCGTGATCGATGCCGACGAAACCGCGTTATCACGCGAAACGACGTCGCCGCACGCGTGCGCGGGCCGAACCGCGCGATCGTGCGTGTGTGTGTGGCGCGACCTTTCCTTTCCTTTACTTTTTTATTCTCTCCTCTTCGAGATGACGACGGTGCGCGAGGTTGATCCATACAAGGCAACGAGCAAGGCAGGACCGGCTACACCCCGTCGTCGTCGTCGTCGTCGTCCTCGTCGCCGCCGTTGCCGCCGTCGCCGATCACACCTTCTCTCGCTCTCGATCGCGCGAGCACAACAACCGCAAGAACAACGTGTATAATGTTAAACGTCGGTGTCGCGCGCTGGATGCAAGGGCGCTTGCCCCGTCTGTGATGTAATTATTCCTGTTCCTCGGCGTAATAGGTTGACGGCACGAAGAAGCTCGATTTACGCGACACTGTGTTACAATAAGACTCGTGAGATGTCTTTTATTGACATTGTTAAGAGAGTATGAGACCTTTAATTTTGCCTGCTGGTGCAGGGTTCGTACGTAATTTTACGTTTCGCGCGAATGAGCACTATATACAGATTTCATTTAGTGACATCATCTTTAAACTGAATATTGTCCCCGAGATAATGAAAATAATATTGACGTTTCTTTTCGACGAAGTTACATCGTGTAGTTATATTTATAGCTTGAAATACCCGGCGTTACCCGGGTAACGTAATGTGCTTACTTATATAATAAATGCACTAAACTTAAATTATCTATTATCATAAAATGTCATAGGGATGAAATTAGGGGGAAAGGGGTTTCCATGGTTCCATGCCTACTTTCAGCAGGGGTTTAAAAAGTAACCATGCAAAAGATTCAGATCGGACAAAGGCGGGTTTAAAAATTAATAGGGAACATTACAGACAGACATTCTATAGATCTAGTTTATATACATATATATAGATAATTATAGAAGTCATATTTTAATTGAATCATAGATTTGATATAATAGTGTCGCACATATAAATATAATGTAACTTTGTATTGAACTGTTAAAATATAATATACAAATTATAATTGTACAATAATATCTATTTAATTATAATCTAATCATATATAATCTATATTTTGTATATGTATATATATATATATATATATATATATATAAAATCTGTTATATATATATATCTGATTATAATTATATTACAATATATGCATCATGGAAAACTATATTACGTTTTGCGGAGACGGTTTATGCGCGAGGTACTACCATATGAGAGCAGAATGACGATAAAAATTAATTATATTACACGAACGGAATAAGCGTCTGTGTGGGATGGGCAGCGATAGTTATATACACACACACACACACACACACACACACAGAATACGCTGCTTGTTCATTAATTAAGCCTGCCAAGTTCCCGCGGGCGTGTATACACATCCGTGAGTCACTTATCGACTTTCTCCGACGGGGCTGGATAATCAGGATGGATCTAAGGCGACTACTGGGTAAGGGTGGAGTGAGCGACACTAAGGTTAATCACTTACTACATCGTGCTACTTTACGGGTGTTCTATCCATCCTGAGGGGTTGAAGGCGGCATTCGATCTTATATTTCCCAAATGGTTCTACCTGCATTAAAGCCACGCTATAGTTCGTCAATCTTGTTAACGTTCCATCTTTTGTGCTGGACTTACGTGCGCTCAATAAATTTTTGCTATAAATAGTTGTAAAAAGAATAATTTGAAAAATTCAAAATTTTTACACGTACTTCTCTTTTGCTTCTGCCCTTGTACCGTATACGTCTATTTTCTAGCCGCAGCGTGTATGTTCTAGCAGGATGATTAGAAAGAACCGTATATACGGTTGACTCATCGTTTTCGATGAATGAACCATTACTGTCCATCTAAATGCACGTAAACCTTACGTGTAGGAGGTAATAAATTGGCGCGACCAAATTTTTTACGGCACCCAAGGTGGTCACGTATAAACTCATACATATGTTAAATATAAAAAAATGTAATAAGTTAAAACAAAAAAGCTATACAAGCATATACATATATTAAAAAAAAAACTCAAAATAATTAAAACTTACGTCTGATAGTCTGCAGTCGACGAATGTTTCATTTTCGATATCGTACTTCCATATTCGCGTATATTTATCGGGTAATATATAGGTCACGGAGTTCGGAATTGTTCAGAAACAATGGGTCCGTTCTGGCGCTATTATTCGCGAACGGATACATACGTATTCGCGCTATTTACGGTGCATACGGATGTAAATGCTCGTCCCATGTAAAACCTCCTAACAGGAATCATACTTAACGCATTTTCGAGGAGGCGTTAGATATGGCGCGCCGACGCATCTCACGTGGAAGCTATATAGACGGAAGGCCGCCGTTAAGGCAACGTAATGTCACACGAACGCGTAATCGCGTGGACGAATACGGTACTGCTTCGCGAAGAACCAGCATCTCGCGAGGACTCTTCGAGAAACGCTTTTAACTGTAAACTTCTTGTGCCGTCGTCACGGCCAAAAAAGAAAATATAGAGGTGCGGATATAACGCTATTTTAAAGACGGAAACATCTCACAAATGTGATAAGAATTAATTATATATTAGTTAATTATAATATAACTATATAATCAATATAGAAATAATATATATATATATATATATATATATATATAATCATATAATTAAATTATATATTTCTTGCGTACGTGGCACATCCAATCATTTCGAACAAAATCATTTGGAAAAATTAAAATTACTAGATGTTAATTAAAATTCTTCCTATATAATATAATTAATCTGAAGATTAATTTTTTAATCATGTACATAATATCTTTCGGGAATTTTATAGAGATATTATAATGTCACAAATAGCCAAATCTGTCATCATCAGAAACAGATTCTCGCAAAGTCTATAAATTTTCGGCAGAATGCCAGAAGTACGAGAAAATCCGTTAACATCAGGATATGCTGGCAGATTGCAGAAGCCGAGCAGAATCAGTCATTTTCTAATCATTTAATTAAGTGATATATTCCATCTTTCATATATTCAAATTACAGATAAAATTCGAGCCTAACGCGGGCACGCCAATAAACGCCAGTC
The DNA here is from genome assembly GCF_048541705.1 of Temnothorax americanus. Lineage (NCBI taxonomy): Eukaryota > Metazoa > Arthropoda > Insecta > Hymenoptera > Formicidae > Temnothorax > Temnothorax americanus. Next base: position 2,690,762 of record NW_027509751.1, read on the forward strand.
TGCCGCAATATTCTGCTCGAGCCACGGTTCGAATTAATCGAATTAGCCTCTAACGAGCGTTGCTCGTCTCGCGGAAAGATTGGCGTTGCCGGCAATTAGACGTGCGGAGGCCTGCGGAGAACGTGAGCGTCACAATTCGCATCTGCAATCGCGCGGCTCGCCACTCGCCACCGCCAACGAGAGCCACGCCTGCGAATCGATAAGCTGCGGCGGGCGCTCGTATCTCGCGCCGAGATGCACGCCCGAAAATCGGCTGACGGAGCAACGGAAATATATACGTGTACCGAGCATTTCTCTTGCCTCTCGCGCGCCGGAACGAAGTCATCTCGCGTCGACGCGACGATACGCCGCTCGCAATTGACGCAACCAATCGAATATATACCGATATATCCTTCGTGTTTATGTCGAGAGGGCTCTCCGCGGGCAGATCTATTAGCTTCGCCCGCATCCAGCATTAGGTCCCAATCAGGGCACCGGCGGTGCTCTTTCGCAGCATCTCGGGCGATCATCAGGGGGCGCTGAGATTTTGAAATTAACGGTCCTAACGCGGATTATTAAGTTAATGTTACAGAGCTATGCGTAAATCACGTCGTCGTTGTAGTTTTGGGAATTTAAGCCGAGGTATCGTAGATTACGTAATCATATTTGATATCTAAAAATAAGTCGAATTGTTGCAAATTTTATATTTTGATGTTACAAATTGTTTAAATTGGGGATGAAATTGCGATTCTTTCGTATAATTTTTATTGTGTTAATTCTCGCGCCTGCTGTTAAATCGTTTTTCTATCAAAATAGATTTTTTTATTTATTGTTAATTCAAAATTTTTTTTATTTAACTAACAGAATAAAACAATCGTTCAAATGTATTATGCGAAAAGTCAATTTGATGGTATTTTTGTGGAAAATTGTATACAATGAGTAACTTGAGATTTCGCAGAGTGATCGAATATTTAAAAATTCGCTCAAGTGTATGGATTGAAAAAGCCAATGCGATGAACGAAGGGCTCTATTGTATAGCCGTAAAGAATTTTGCCGAGCGGCTCTTCGTTATTCCATTGTTAGGAAAATGGAAAAACTTTCTATTATACGCATGGAACGACTTGTTCCATGCGTTAAACAAGCAAACGTCTATTATCGAACAAAAGGAAAAAGAAAATAGAAGTATGATCTCGAATATCAATCACGTTCAACCGTTCCGACGGATATGTGTTCGCGAGATATGTTCGCCAATCGATTTATTTCGCAACGCATCTCGTCGATCGAGAAATCGCGTAGGATTTCGGACTGTCGAAGCTCCAGTCTGGTAGCATAATGTTGCGCTATAGCGGATCCTCTTGAAATTCGGAGAATCGAAGCAGCGCGTTTCTCTGGCGGCGCGGCGCGCGGCGAGCAAGCGAGCGAGCGAGCGCCGCCGCGAGCGGCGCGAAGTTGGCAACGCTGCCGTCGCGCGTCGGCCGCGCGGCGTCCGCGAATCGCGACGGCGCGGCGGAGGCGGGCTCCGCCAATCGCGCGCGCCCAACATCCTCCCCTCCCCGCCGTCGCTCCCGTAGAGGGCAGAGGCTTGAAAATCTGTAACGGCCACCGCAACCGTCGCATACTCGTCTCTGGGCTCTCGCGACGCGTTAGTCTGTACTCGAGTCAGTTCGATAATAAAATCGCCGTTAATCGCCGCCGCGTTCAAGGTACCCCAAGAGTCACTCTTTTCGTGAGGTCACAACAAGACTCCGCGCGAGCAACATGAGGGAGATCGTCCACATCCAGGCCGGCCAGTGCGGTAACCAAATTGGAGCGAAGGTAGGCGAATTCAGGCAATCCCGGGGGCGATCTAGAAATCGGCCGTACGCGCGCGAAACCGAGACCGCCGGCGTCCCGCGTGTCCTTTGTTCGCGGTCAACTTCTCGTCGGTCCGAAGAGGACTGTTCTACCGCGAGACCGTCGACGTTCCTTCGTTCTTCGCGCCCGCTCGCCCTAAATTCGAGATCGTTCCGTCGGCGACACGAGTGACGCGATGCGATAATCACCGAGGGCGTTCTCGGTCGCCGGGTCGCCGCGCCATTTTTCTCGCCGCTCGATATCCGCGTCCGAGAGGAGGACCGTCGTCCGGTGGGAACGAGGACGTCGCGTCGGAATTTTCGCCGTCGCTCGACGGGCACACTGGTACGCGAGGAAAGCCTCGGGCAGCCTCGCCCGCGCGGCGGGCGGTCGAAGACCTGTCATGGCGACAGGAGCTCGCCGGCCGGCCGGTATAGTTTAACGGTTTTTTCCTCCCCCCCCCTTCTGTCGGGCCTTTTCTCTCGCCGTACGACCGCGTTCGTGCGAACGCGTCGCCGTCGTTGCCGCGCGTCGGCCATCTTCTCTCGCCGTCTCCCGTGTATATTTCGCAATTTCCGCGTAAGCCGTCGGGCGACCGCAACGGAGCACAGGACACGCGAACGGGGCGAATCGTTCGCTGAAATTTATCTGTTACTTGACCGGGAACGGAGCTGGGTGTGGCTTTCTCTGGCGACGAGAGAGAGAGAGAGAGAGAGATCGCGCGACGGCATCGACCGGCTGCGCGCGCATCTCTTTCTTGCTTCTTTTCGTTCCACTGACATTCTCTGCTTTTTCGTCTCGCAACAATCCTGGCCGTCGGCCCGCAAATGTTGCCTCGCCTCCGCGACGTTTACTCGTAAAACATACGGGCGATCTATTTTCAATAAGAAATGAGATGCATTTCACGCTCCAGACGCTCCATTCGATCGCCGCGCCGGTTCGATTTTATCGCGAATATGAACCGGCTGGTCGTATTTTGTTTCTTGTACGTTCCTTTCCTCGTTCCCCCGCTCTGCGTCTCCCCCCTCCCCCCGCCGCGCAGGCTGCAGGCTGGCGTGTGTTAAGGGTGAGCACACACCGAACGAACGAATGCCGATCCCGACGACGGCGAGAGATGTTTTTTGGTCCATTCAGTTGCTACGACCGCTCGCTGAGCGGCTAAGGCTGCGGTCCACTTGACGCTACAAATGCTTTGGAGCGTTCTTCTCCTTTTTTTCTTCATTGAAAGAAAAGAGAAGAGGAATGCTTCGAAGCACTTGTAGCGTCAAGTGGACCGCAGCCTAAGTAGCAATTAACCGTTTTGCTTTGCAACTGTTGTAAAATTTCCTCGTTAGAGAAACGCGATCGATCTCTTCGCGAGATCTTCCAGACCTTTCGATCCAATCGTTCCGGGCATTCGTGAGAATCGCGCGACTCGGGCAACCGTTGGCACGTTTTCGCGTCCGGTCGCGGTGTGCACGCCCCTTAAGGGCAGATGGAATTCCTGCGCCACGTTCGTCGACCGCCTGGCGCGGCGTCGCGATCGCGTTTAACGGCCACGCCAGCGCCCGTCGGTCGCATGGCGTGGTGTATTTTAAAATTTTTATGCGACGCGCCGTGTTAACGGACAACCGGACGGACGGACGGACGCGTGGCCAATGCTGGCCACTGCAATATCACGAGTCGGACACGCTCGGACGCTCGGAGTCCCCGCCGCTAATCGTGCGAATCGGCGTCTCCGTTTCCTACGTGCACGCGCTCCATTCCCTTTTTACCGTCGCACACTTCTCACCGACTTATCGATCTCTCCGTCTCCGATATTTTTTTCTTTTTTTAATAAATTAAGTTATTCGAATAGCGTCGCGTTTACAGAAACGTGAGAGTCGCTTCTGGTAGCGCGGGTTTAATTTTTGCCTGAATAAAAATTAAAAGCGACAAATATCTTTAACGCTACGGGACGGAAATAAGTTTAGCCTGGAGAGAGTAATGATTCAAATGTTTATGTATAAATTTGTTTACGTAAAGATCACGTAAGCCCACGCAATCGCGTGTTCGTGATGCAGGTCGGTCTTTTGCAACGATTGTTAATCTTATCTGAATAAGCGACGATAAAGATTGCAGGATCGAGGAGAAGGTGATCGACGTTTGTCGTCACGCTTCCGTAATTTTTAAGGCTGCTGGCACCAAGTCAATGCCCGTTTCTCGAGCTGTCTACCTATCTCAATCGATCCGAGGTCACGGTAGCGTAACATCAAAGGCTATTTTTTTTACCTCCCGCTTTTTTTTTACAGCAGACTAGTAGTAATGAGAACGCATATCGATTAGATGGAAAATGTTTTCTAACTGAAGAACCCGAGTAATTGCTTTCGCGATAAACTCTCCGATGCACTTTGTTTTCAATTTTCAACTCGTCCAAAATCCGCGATAACATTTACCGATAACCGACAGTTATCGCCGAGGATGCGTAAATCGATAAGAAATATGTACAGTTTAAAAGCCTCATTTTCTATCTTTCAATTCTGGAAATTCGGGAATCAAGAGTAATTTGTTATCTCATGTGTTCACGCTGTACAATACCGCTGATAAAATATTCAACATCTTTTATTCGTCCAAATTCCAGTAATGAAGAAAGAATTTGGTTCAATATACCGCAAAATATACCGTTCAATATTCCCCGGTAAAGTTTACCAGAGGAGATAAGATAATTGTTTATTAAAAGATGTATAAGGGGTGTTTCGAGAAGAAGCTCGTGCCTGCCGAAAAAAACAGAAAATTGAGGCGAAATTACGATAAAAATTTAGTGTAGTTACAGGGCCTGGCTTTCCATCTACGCGAGCCTGTTATGTAACCATTATATACGAATGTGCCCGTTTAACGAACGTCTTCGAGTCCAAGGACACCGAGTCTCGGCGTTAGCACGGCAACGCGCTCCCAAATAAAGGAAGCCGGCGATATATCCTCTCTCTCGCCATTTTCCTTCGCATCACCTCGGCCCGTTTCGAACCGTTTCGCTCGTTGCCGACAAGCCGGCCCTCTCTTTCTCGCTGGATATAGCCAGGTGTATCGATCGCGTCGAGTCGCAAAGGCCTGGGGGTTTTCGCCTACTGTCGCGACTCGATGACGATTACTATTTTACGATTTCAGTTTTCTTTTTTCCTTCGCGTTTCGGTCCCGAAATATATGTTGCAGCGGGATAAATATAATTGAAGTCGTCAACAATATCCTATCGCCGACTGACATTATCTGTAAACGACACTCGATCTATTAAATGGTATCATACATTAATAAAGATGAAAAGCGTTTAACTAAATGTTACTGTTTTGAAATGTGTAACAGTAATGTCTTTTTTATTGCGAGTATTTTTTAAGAGATATATCTGGGCTGCGTTCCAAAATTCACTCTAGTTAACTAAAATGCTACAGTGTACGTGACGTAAACTATAGATTTTAGTTACCCAGAGTGAATTTTGGAACGCAACCTGGTTTATTATCAAGTTGCATTTATGAGCGAGTACCTTGTAATCAATATGCAGCCAGTTTACGTCCTCATTTACGGGATTCTATAATTTTTATATTACCTTAATTGCAAAAATATATGTTCTAAATCTACCATTTGAACGAGATGCGTAATTAATTATGGTTATTATTTCTACACGCGAGCATAAGCATTCGTATAAACTACATGAAATAGAATCCTCGATAGAATTCATTGTTTCCGTTCACTTCAATGTTTTTACTATTCCGTGTAGCTGTAACATATTGGAGTACAGCTCCAATATTCACTTCGTGCCGTTACAACCAGCTGCTCTTATAGAATTGTGCATTTTGTAACGGGAAATAGTCCTAACAATTCTCATTTATTACTAGCTGCATTATCTTATCGCGTTTTGTGGCATAATATTCTTAAACGATGCTTAAGGCTCATTAAGAACCTTTCCTTTAAATCTGTATATATACACTAAATAAATATATTTTAATACGAAATTAAAAAAATGTTAAATATAAAATAGGAGTTCTTTAGAAAATACTAATTATATTGTTCTACTGTTCTTCATACATACATACATACATATACGTCACACATATACATATATACATCGCATTCCTGTATAGTCTAGCTGGATAGACGACCACAACCCTTGGCGAATTAGTCCTTTTTAGCGTCTCTCTTTCATCTGCCATAAGCGGCAATGCAATCCATTAAAGTCAGTGGGACCCTCGGGATCACTCGCATCAGACCAATTGCATCGCGTATCCGCTCGGTGGTTACGCAACGCGTAAGTGCAGCGTCGCGCGTGGCGACGTGTATGCATTTAGAATAACGGCGCGACCTTTCGCGCTTCTTCCGGTCTCGCGACGACGACGGTCCGCGTCTGTCGCCAGCTGTTGGCGACGTCGAAGTCCTAGGTGCGAGACTCGACTCGAGAAAAATGGGGAAAAATTAAAAATAAATGGACAAAAACAAATCGCTGCAGTGCATAACCGAACGATCATCGTTCATGTTAATCGCACTGTCGTTTTACAATCATCTCTATATATAGCGGTGACATTGGTGACTCATATCTGACTGTAACATATACATTGCGCGGCCAGACTGGAAGAGGTGGAGGAGAGGAAGAGGAGGAGTTGGGTGGGGACAGATAGGGTTAGGTGATCTTAGCTTTCGAACGACGATGATCATATATGGTCACTGCTTAATACACCCATCGTCTCCATGTGGGACGTACGTACCGAACGGTAGGCGGACCTGGCGTTTTTACGGTAACTTTCACGCAGATTGTATGTGGACTTTGAGATTATTCAATGACAATTTCTTGGGAAAAAAAACTGACGATGGAAATTGCGACGCAGCGATAAGGCTGTCTGCAACGTTCTTATTTACTTTGTTTCTTTTTTTTTGATTGAGAACTTATTAAATAAATATAAAATGAAAACTAAAAACATTGCAGCTTTATTGATAATGCGATAATGTAGTAAAATATTCTTTTAACCATTTCTAATTTTATAATGAATAGATAGTTACGAAATGCACAGTTAGCTACAGCTGCAAATGGCGAAATCATTTTTCGTTTTGCGAATTTCTAATTGAGGACAGACAAATTGGAAACAGCCGACTTCTGTAATGGAGCGTCTTGATCGTGAAATATCGAGAGACTAGAGATGAGTAATTTGCCAAGTGACGTGTAATTTTATTATTTTGCCACGCTCCGACATAAAGTTGCATGATATCCCCTATGATAAGACAATTGAACTATCAAGACGTTATAATTACGTTAGTCTAGCCATTCTATTTGCGTGCCCTTGTACTTAGGAGGATATACACGTATCTCTCGCACGTCGATTTCCAGAAATATACCGTGGGGTCCTTGAACCGCGTTTCCCGAGATGAAGTGGAGATGCATCGTGGACCGCACGCGGTGCGCCGACAATTTCGCAATTAATTTCCCCTTTTGTTTGCAAATAAGGAGTTGCATCAGACACGCCCAGTCATTCTGAATTGTATAATCGGAAGGGAGGAAAAGTCCCAAACTATTTTCTTTGCACGTAGAAATTAATCAGAAATTAATTTGCCTCATTAATATTAATTAATATATGCGAACACTGAAATATTGTCTCTCTCAGCAAATCTTTTGCGATTCGCCATTCACGGATTACTCGAGATTGTCCGGGTGCATAAGTATTCAATTTAAAAAATTACGCTCTCTCTTCATCGCGACGTTAAATTGAAAGACATTTACAAGCGATTAACATTTCAGTCTGAAGTGCCGATTATGATTATCACGGTGAAACGAGCGCTTCCGGGAGATTACGTGGCGACGTGGTCCATTGCTGAAGCGTCGTACTCATTGCATCGCGATGCGCTTCGACGAGGCGATCGACCGGCCGCTGCGAGACAGGAGCGTACCGCGCTTACGGGACTAATTAGTCTCGATTATCGCTCGGGCGATTCGGTTACACCATCGAGAGGCGGGCTGGCTTTAAAAAATGCGAAAGGGAAAAAAAGAGAAACGTAATTCGATGCGCGGGCCTTGGGATATTACGATTAATTACACGCAGAGTTATTCGCCATGCGCGCGAGGTCGTTGAACGGCGAACTCCGTTCGCGCTTGATACAATGGAAGGCTGGAAAACGGATGCGAGGATAATTGCGGGGAGAAAGCCGGTGCGCGAAGCTTCCTTCCTACGCGCGGATGATGCGTGATTCAGAACGCGTATCTAATTTTTATGGCAGCACTGACTCGTTACGGCACTTGCTAGACGAAGAAATACGCGCCGCACCCTTATTTCCTTTATCGAATATAAGAAGCAGTTATCTCGCGCCTATAAACTGCTTCTTATTAGCCCGCAATGATATATTAAGATGTAAAGTTTCTCTTTTTAATGGAAGTATTCTTACGAGGTGACTTTTTTGTATTGCAGTTTTGGGAAATCATAAGCGACGAGCATGGCATTGACCCGACCGGCACCTACCATGGTGACTCCGATCTCCAGCTGGAGAGAATCAACGTTTACTACAATGAGGCGTCCGGCGGCAAATATGTGCCGCGTGCCATCCTCGTCGATCTGGAACCCGGTACCATGGACTCCGTGCGCTCGGGACCGTTCGGCCAGATCTTCAGACCGGACAACTTCGTGTTCGGTCAGAGCGGCGCTGGCAATAACTGGGCCAAGGGCCATTACACCGAGGGCGCCGAGCTGGTGGATTCTGTCCTCGATGTCGTAAGAAAAGAGGCCGAGAGCTGCGACTGCCTGCAAGGATTCCAGCTCACGCACTCCCTGGGCGGTGGTACCGGCTCTGGTATGGGTACTCTGCTCATCTCGAAAATTCGCGAGGAATACCCGGACAGAATCATGAACACGTACTCCGTCGTGCCGTCGCCCAAGGTGTCCGATACAGTCGTCGAACCGTATAACGCCACTCTCTCCGTACACCAGCTCGTCGAGAACACCGATGAGACCTACTGTATCGACAACGAGGCCCTTTACGATATCTGCTTCCGCACCCTGAAACTGTCGACGCCGACGTACGGCGATCTAAATCATCTCGTCTCCCTCACGATGTCCGGTGTAACGACCTGTCTGAGGTTCCCCGGACAATTGAATGCCGATCTTAGGAAACTTGCCGTAAACATGGTGCCCTTCCCCCGTCTCCACTTCTTTATGCCTGGCTTCGCGCCTCTCACATCTCGCGGCAGCCAACAATACAGAGCGCTCTCCGTACCGGAGCTCACCCAACAGATGTTCGACGCCAAGAACATGATGGCAGCGTGCGATCCTAGGCACGGCAGGTACCTCACAGTCGCCGCCATCTTCCGCGGTAGGATGTCGATGAAGGAGGTCGACGAGCAAATGCTCAACATTCAGAACAAGAACAGCTCGTACTTCGTCGAGTGGATACCGAACAACGTCAAGACCGCCGTGTGCGATATCCCGCCGCGCGGTCTCAAGATGTCCGCCACGTTCATTGGCAACTCCACCGCCATCCAGGAACTGTTCAAGCGCATCTCTGAACAGTTCACTGCCATGTTCAGGAGAAAGGCTTTCCTTCACTGGTACACCGGCGAGGGCATGGACGAGATGGAATTCACTGAGGCCGAATCGAACATGAACGACTTGGTGTCCGAGTACCAGCAGTACCAAGAGGCTACCGCGGACGAGGACGCAGAATTCGATGAGGAGCAGGAAGCTGAGGTCGACGAGAACTAAGAAAAAAAAAAATATATATATATATCCCGCGACGGAAGCGACACTCTCCCTATTCTCTCTCTCTCGACCGAGCGATAACGCAACACACCCTTCACCCATGCTTCTTAACTCGTGTTATCTCTTTTGTATCTTTTTTTACGGACTTCTGTTTCAAACTTTCGCGGAGCGCGCGCGCGTTTTTCGTTGCTGCCTGTCAATATTGCACCTAGTGCGATAATTCGAAGAATAATTTCTTATTTTTGATTGTGTCTTTCTACAAGATTACTTTCGATTACTAATTCTCGCGCGCCCCTATCATCCACTGTACAACCGCCGAAAAAGCGGCCGCTACATATTTGAATAAATTATTATCATATGAATCTGTTGTCACTCGCACTACCCTGATTATTACACAGACCTCTAGACTCTAGTGCTATTGAGTTTTGTATTTTCGGAGACTTCTATGTTTATATTCGTCTGTTGTCATACGTAATTTTATACCATGATAAAATAGGTGTGAATAAAGATCCATGAAATATACGAAGAGAGTATTGATTAGACATTCAGTTATATACATATATATCTGATATGAGCTATATTTTGAAAATATTTATGGGATAAAAATGTCACGATTGCAAAAAAAATAAGTTTTGAATAAATGTACGAGCGCTGCAATTATTACAATAATTTACTTGAAATTTGGATCGACACAGAAATAAGATACATTAGTTGGACTCGACATTTATCAAGTTGTTTTTTCAGTGTGTGTTTTCCATAACTAAAAACGGCCCGGTGTGACATTCCGTTCGTTTTCGATATCGAAATCACAAATTTCTGATAAATTGGCGATTAACTTGTCAAATGATATCTGCATTATCTTATTGACATTGAATAGGATTATTTATTTTTTATTGTTTGACATTCGGAAAGAAAGATTAGAGATTAAGAACGATGAATTATATACATAATTAATTTTATATGATCTAGTGTTATACAGTTAGAAGTGTGACGAATAATTTTGCTCGTTGAATTAATCGACGAGTATGTTAATGATAGTTTGATCGAAAAATCGCTTTTTTTTTAACTGAAAGAAATATAAATAAACGATCTTTAGCTTTCGCTATCTTGCTGCATTTATATCAGCTATCAGAGTCTTGTTTCTATTTTTAAATTAAATTATAGATATGTGTTCCACTTTTTCTCAAATGTTTATTGCATTTAATTAAATTTTTTTTTATTGCTTGCAAAATAATGTGCATCTAAGTGTATGCAATATGTAAATGTATGAATATCTAAAAAAAGTATCCCTAAATGATTGCAAATCAATCATCTCTACAGGAAAAAGTCGCCTTTATTTTTTTTATTATAAAAATACGAAGCACTATAGGAGCAGGCCTATTTGGCGAGTCATCCTTATTGATTTATCTGTATTTCAGAGACATCTGTATTTTTATCGAGCAACACGATTTTAAATTTTTTAATAGACTAATGAATTGCTTACATAATTACCAGTACTAGTAAAAATGGGGAGTACCGACCGCGTCTTACCGACGGAAGTTACAAATTAACTCTACCGAACTTTTACTACACGCAATTCTTCGGTACTTATATTTATCATACGTTAATCTTGAAAGCCGATAATTTCATTTACCGTCTCATATTTCCGCTTTCTGCACAATAATTACCGTTAAGGAACAATAATGATATTTAATTATGACTACTCGTAAAATTAATCCGCGTTAAATGTACGCGTCTTGCATCTCGCAGTAGAGTTTAGCAAATTCTCGCATGAGATGGTAATTGCGCCACTTTAGCGGCCGCGAGGTATACATTGCTTCGCCATCATGGCATGGCGAAAGCAAAACGCTTTGCATCCGCGCTGCGGTAACGAAGGAGAGTCGAGCGCATCGCTCCGGTTGTCGAGCTAACGGATTAACGGAGAATACGAAGATACAGTCCGACGGAATCAGCGCGTTTTGCGCCAAGATCGACATACGCGTTTCATGGACCAAACGCGTACAGAGTCGAAAAATGCGACGATGTGTTGCATTTTCGTCCGGGACGGTACTTAATCGGCATGTAAAGAAACTCGAGCTAGCGCTCGAAGTTGGAAATAACCGCGACCGCGTTGCGACCCTGCGCTTCCGGTCGCGCCTCCTTCGCCCCTATCCCGAGATTATTACCTTATCTCGGTCCTCTAATTTTGCACAATTGACCACCGCCTCCGTGGCCCGCGTGACATTCTCCCACGATCTTCGGTTCCCCTAAATTGATTCTGCCGTTTTAACGATCAGCTCATTTTATTGCTCATTTGCTTCGTGATTTTTGCTCGCGTAGCAGAGCGTGCAAAAAGAAACTTAAAATTTTGTAATTATATATATAACTAGATAAAAAAAATATAAATAAAATAATAAAATACAAACATAAATAATTACTTGATAGGACGAATTATAAAATATATTGTTATTATAAATGACGTAAATCGTGCGACGTGTACGGAAAATTATCGGATTCGATTTTGGCCGTTCGCCTTTGATAAGACGCAGACATCGACCTTAATAGAGGCGACATGACTCATCGCGTGTCTCGCTGTATGTCGACCGTCTCGTCTTACGAATTCGATCCATCGCCAGGCGCCGCACGCAATAACAAAGTACGCGTCGTACGTGCCTAGCTCATTAAGAAATAAGAGATAAGCATCGTTTTCTGCATATCGTGCCGACTCATGTAGTCCCTCCCTAAAATATATTTCAATTTTATCGAAATTTTCTTTCTAAAAAGTTGTTCCATCTATATAAAGTATTTATAAACAAAAGTATGTCCCGGGAAAATGCAGGTTTAATCTTCGACGCCCAGACTTCGAAGTACCCTCATAAAAATATCAGAAATTATAACGCACGCGATTGCGAAAATTATCTCGCAGTTTTATTTAATCACCCGTACCCTCTGGCAGAGGGTCGATATACAGAAAAGAAGAAATGTCAAATTAAAACTTATATGCATGTATGTACTCTGATATACGCAACATATAATCTTATAAGAATTTCAACTTTTTATTTCAACTCTTTTTCCTTGATTGAACTATTGTTCAACGCGATATAATCTCATTTCCAAGATTATAGATTGTTGGAGTACATAGTCTTGAGTATACAAGTCTTATTGATTTCCCGAGTCGAAATTTTAGACCTATTTTCGACCTGAATTTTCTAACGTCTGTATATAGATGCTAGAGAGGATCAATGTTTAATTTACATGGAAACTTTAGTCCTACTTAGCGTCTGTAAAATAGCAGAAAACGTACGAAATGCTACTTGTAGGTTCTAAAGAGGACGTCAGTAAAGCCTCGTAAAAGCCTGATGGTCCTCTGGAACCTACAAGTAGCATTTCACATACGTTTTTTGCTATTTTAGAGACGCTAAGTAGGACTAAAGTTTTCATGTAAATTAAACCTACATTGATCCTCTAGCATCTACAGATGTTAGAAAATTCAGGTCAAAAATAGGTCTAAAATTTCGACTCGGGAATTGACACCTCTTTTTTCTGTGTAGCAATTGTTTCGTTATTGCTCCGTTTGACAAAAAGCGCGGTTTGTCTTGCCGATTTCTTCCCGAATATCGAGCGAGTGACCGCGCGCGTCGCGTCGCGCCGACGACGACGCGGATGCGCGGATGTTTAACGGGAGCTGAGGACAGACGTTACAATAATAGACGGAGGTGAGTCTTTTACGACGTCGAGGGAAGACCGCGAAGGAGCCCGGCGCACAGCTGGAGACGGAACGCGACGACTATCTCGATTATCATCATCTTCGACGAGGAAAGCGCTGCTTGAATAGTGACTCACGAGATAAAGACCCCCATCAAGCGTTTGACTCCGGCCGTGTACTTTTGGAATCTTTTTAAGACCGACATCCTGCTCCAAGAATTCGCGGTACGCGATGACCGCGTAGATGCGTTCCGCGCGTTACAGCCAATTGTGCGTTGTAACTTGAGACGACGATTAAACTGGCCATTACTATACTTAAGCACGAACGTCTGATGTTAGTAGAAAAATATGTCAAATATTCCATTTAAATAGTTTCCATCAATCATTATACTTGTAGAAAGTGGTACGAAATTCTGCTACACAAGCGTAAAAATAAGTTTTTAATTACTAAATAACTGAAGAATTAATATATATATTAACTGTGGTATTAATTTAATTAGCTGTACATAATGCACGTGATAATTATCTGAAAGTTCGGCAAAGCGATTAAACTGTAAAATTGTTATAATTAAAAGCGCTATTCTATATTTAATCTTATATTTCATTTATATATATATATATATATATATATATATATATATATTACATCCTGACATTTGCATGCGTCGGTGGTAATTATAGACATTAGCGGACACGCATGTGTGTTGCCCCAGAATTCATGTGACCGAAACGCTTCCGTTAAACGTGATACCACTGATACCTTCGCCTGCATTCAACCAGGAGGAAATACTTTCCAAAAAAAGGAAAAAAAGAGAGAGAGAGAAGTCCTATCTCCTGTTACAGTTCCGGTGAATGAGCTTCAAGGTAATTCGATATAAAGAATAATCGTACGGTCTCGCGACGCATCGAACAATATTTCGCACGCGAGCCGTAATTGGCCCGCAGCTTCCGGGAATTAATTTGCAGCGCGGGTGATTAATACGCGTTATTAATTACTTATTCTTCAAAGGCCCAATTTCGGAAATGCTGGAAGAAAAACGCTGCCGATAAAAAAATGACCATTCGCTTTGCTGACCAGAATAAGCCTCGCGCATCCGACTGGAAGCGGTACTCGAGGGATATGCGCAGATTTTTGCATACGCACGGGGTTCGCATGCGTTCCCCTTTTCGGGGGATGTAACCCCGGAGCAAGAACGAACCTCCTACCGTCCGTTCCTTCACCCTCTTTCTCTCTCTCTCTCTCTCTCTCTCTCTCTCTCTCTCTCTCTCTCTCTCTCTCTTTCTCTCTCTCTCCTCCTTCTTCCTCCGTCGCGACGACGGATTCCTCCCCGCTCCTCTCCCGAGGCTTGATCCCGACGTCGCGTCGTCGAGTGGTAGATTCACCTCGGGAGAGTGGAGCTCAGGACGCCGGCACGAGTGCGTTTCCCTCACGTCACGAATACCGCTTCGACGTTCATTCTCAGGCTCGACCAGCGACTCGGCTGGCTGCACTCCTCGGCTCGGTTGCATTCAGCCGCACGCACGCACTCCCGGCCCGACACGCCGAGCGCGCACGCACGGATCCTCGGCATACCCACGACACAGGACAGAGAAGGTTCCCGGCAGGTCCAGGAGGAGAGATCAGCTGTTTTCCTTCTCGCCCCGTATCGCTTTTCCGCGCTGAAAGGAAGACAGGATGAGGGAGATCGTGCATCTGCAGGCTGGACAATGCGGCAACCAGATCGGCGCGAAGGTAGGTCGACACGACAGCTCCGAAAAGACATCTTTTTCTACGCTTCATACATTTTCACGCATACGAAAAGAATTTCATAAAACATACTGGGATACCTTGATATTTTAATGGGGCCAATTGCGTAAATTTAGAATTAATTTTTCCTTGGCGAAAATGTAAGAGATAATTTATTGAGACAGCGATACTTTTAATTTATTTATTTTATAGCCCTCGTATATATATATATATATATATATATATATATATATATCTTTTTTAAATATCAAACATTATACTTGCACACATCGTACTGGTGGGATGTAATTTAATGACAAATTCTGCAACAGATTTCAAATTGTATCTTTATATATTTTTATCCAATTTTGATAAAAGAAAGCGTTTTTAGATAAAAATAGATTGTCAAAAGAAAGTATCGAGGAATTTTTATGTTGATGATAATATTGAATATTCTAATATATTAGAATTTTATAATGAATATTTAATAATTGATGAAATAGTTCTAAATCCGCGGGCGAGTTTTTAATTCATCGATTAAATTCAGCGCAAGAAGATGCAAACAGTCAATAGCTTCGGTATCAAAACTCAGAAGCATGAATGGAAGTGATTTATTCGGGTACACATTTACACAGTCAATAAGGTGTGGAGTACAGAAGCGTCGATGGGACAAGAATAAATTATCTATTAAAAGATACGCGGTGTCCGGAAATTAACTGTAAATCCGTTTTACTTCGTACCGAGACGACAGACGACTGTCAATTAAAGCGCGAACAAGTCAGAACAAGTCAAGTATTATGACTCATCGTCTTCGAGGCATCGATCGAGGAGTTCGCTCGAGGCACTCTCGTGGTTTTCGGCGCTCTTCAGACCCTCTTGCCATTTTTTTTATATTCAAATAAACGACACACCGGAAATTATCCGTCAAGTGGTCACTTCGGTCTTTAAGGGATACAATCCTTTTTAAATTAAATATTTTTTGTACGTTATATATATCTTATTGAACGCGTTATATTATTCTAATAATAAAAAGAGTTATTTCTATAAATTCTTCCTATTCTTCATCTTTCTGGACAGAATCGATAAACTCGGTGGAGAGCAATAACCATGTACATACAATAAGCATGTACATACGTTTCGTCGCTCCATAAAAAAAGCAATCTTACTTGACGGTACATAACGTTCGACCGTGACTGTAATCGAATTGAAGATAAGGCGGCGCGCAACGAATGAAATTTAAAGAACCGCACTCGTCTCGACATTGAAGACCCCCTTCGACCGAAGGGCGCGAAGTGATCCAAGTTTTAATCGCGCCGGCACACGATGGCAGGAAACGACGATCGCGTATACTTGAAGAACACTTAAGATTCTGCAGTAACCGCGTTCGCCGTTTATCGGCGTGAAAATGAGTGGACGTGGAAGTGCACGTCTCGAAATTTGTTTTATGGAATAAAGTCAATTGTATGAAAAATTAAATTAATCATTCTGCGTCTTGGACAAATATCCAAAGCTGGTTTATAATACACGACCGTAAAAAATAGTTTCTGAGGCTTAAATCGGATAATTATATCGCGAAACCGTGGACCGATTCGTATAACTGAAATTGAGTGTTACTGTTAATTAATTTTAGTGCCGGTTGAGTCTGAATAAGGTGCGTTATTCGACACATTATACGAAGCTAGTATTATCGCGAAGCACTACAGATTCGCTAATCTCATTGATCGTGTTCGTAGGCGTGACAATCTGGACGTTCGCGATACATCCATCGCAATTACATTTGTTATTTCACAGACAGTATCAAGGAATTTCATCTTCCGTAAATCAGGCAGTTTATAATCTTAATAACTTACTGTGTATTTATCATTTTATTTCTGTGCCCTTAACTCTATTTTGAGATATTCCATATATATACCCATACATTTTCGCGTTATTGTTATAATTTTGCAAGCAGTTTAAATTATTAATTGAAATACAAAGTACGCATAAAATCAAAATTACTCTGTGGCACGTACTTTTAATTTTATTCAATAAAGTAAACTTTCTGCTTTATCGAGGTTTGTCTTCGACAAATAATGTCTTATCAATTTTCTGTGTAACTTTGTTACGAATTAAAAGATGCTTCTTGATATTTCGTGCGGCATTGCTCATCGGGCAATGACGCATACCAGATTGTGAACCAGAATACGGAGTACCAACCAAATGAGTCAGAAAAAATTTTTTGCCAATAGTATAGTAAAAGCCAAGTAAATTTAGTTCGAGAATGTGAATGAGAAATAATATAATCGCGCGGATAGCAATATTACACTAAATTGATACGGAAGACATGTTTATCCATTAATTAATTAAAGAAGCTTATTAATAAATGCTTTTACATATATAGCCCCCAATTTATATCTATACTTATTTACTAGATTTAGATTAGATATTCTATCATTAGAAATCTGAAAACAAATGATTGAGACGCGCGAGGAAAGTACAGTCACTCGTTCGAACGAATCGATCTGTCAATCCTATACTGATTCGATTTTCGCAATCACTGGACGCATTTTTTCTGTCGATCCAGAAAGTGAAGCGCTCGTAAGATTATCTTCTTCGAAAAGGATCGTCCCTTCTCTTCGTGGATCTATCGTCGGTTTCGCGGCATCGTTTTCCGCTCGAAAGATTTTAACGATCGCAGCAAGCAAAAGCGAAGTTCCTGTAGGATTACGGACACAGTCGTGATCTACACGATGATTGTACGACGATGTTTCTCGAGTAATCGAAACACCGGTTGAAAAGCCAAGATAGTCTCGCTAGGAAACGATCAGTGAATCGGTCAAGCGATAATAATTATACCACAGTTTCACGTTTTACGCGATTCCGAGCATCAACGTAAAATCTTCTTAAGAATTTATCAAACCTAATTTTTCTTCGTATCTGATATGCGCGACAATATATTCCCAGTAAAATACCAGTTTGTAAAACAAATTCTCTATCTCTCGACGAATTCTGTTTCGAATCGAACGTGGCCGTTTCCGTGCGAGGAATGACAACTAATCTCTGTTCGTGTTCGTGCGATAATGAGCGTCGCGTACGTGATGCACGTAAATGCAGCGAGGATGCATTTAGAATAATCAGGGAGGCCCATTTCGCCGAGAGGCGGCGGCCGAGGCGACCGGCACACCGGCTCGCTATTAATAGGCGGAGAAAATAGTAAAGACAAGACAAATGGAGAGAAGAAATGTTTAACGGGAGGGTGGACATGAGCCAGGGGGCACAGGCCGCGTTTAATTCCGTACGTCTCTATTTTTGGATGTCGCGCGTGTTATCCTTGTCCCCGGAGTTCTCGGGGTGCACGCGCGCTCGGCTTCGGAGGGAAATTGCCCCTTCGACACGTCGAGTGGCTCGCAGGAAAAGTGTAGTAAAATAAACCTACGATAAGCTATATATTTACAAAACATTAAGAGACACTCGCTATTCTTGTATTGAACTACTTTTCCGGTTAGATTATAATGGATATATGTTTGGAAATAAGTAGACTCTGTTTAAACAGTTGGCTTCCAAAATGTTAATGTTGACAAATCACGTTGCAGTTCTGGGAAGTTATTTCTGAAGAGCACGGCATCGACCAGTCGGGCATTTATCACGGTGACAGCGATCTGCAGCTCGAACGAATCTCCGTATACTATAATGAAGCGTCTGGTAAGGGCATATGTAAATATTACGGCTTGCGCGCGTTCTTCTTCTTATCTCTTCGTTCTTTATATATAGAGCAGATTATAATTTAATTTAAATTCAGTCTGCTACACTGTTAAATATTGAAGAATGAAATTTGAACCTTGCGTTAAATAACATTTTGTTATTTTTAACTATGTCGAATCGTGTATGTTGAAATTTATTATTTTAACGCAAATCAGTATTATTTTAATTTTATTGGTTTAATTAAATTAACATTGTTTTAGTTAAATTAAACGACATATTGAATTAGGAGCAGTGACCTATAGGTCTAGTTAAAAATGATTCAACTTGAGTATAATTTGACACTAGGAATTTAACAGCATATTTGGAGTTGAAATTTATTTATTTATTTATACGTACCAAGTTTGAAAAATATTTTCTTATATTTGCAATAAACAATTTTAAATAATTAATTTCAAATAAATTAACAAACATAATAATATATAATAGATTACTTGGTATATCTGACTTCTTAGTTGAAAGATATACGCACAAGGATGAACATACAGTTTAAAATAGGAATATTAAAAACGACAAGAAAGTAGACATAATACTTAACTAGATAATTTAGACTTAACTAGATAATTTAATTAAGACTAATTAAAGAGATAAATTGCACAGAATCTTTTTAATTACTTCGGCGGATTCTACTGTCTTCGCGTCGAAAATAACAGTAACGAGAAAGATAGAAAATCGCGTGTCCTGCACCGACGGAATGTGGGAGAAGAGGAGCGTTGAGACACGTATTTTACGCTGAAAATAGCCGTCTCTCCGTGGTCGAATTTTAAGGTTGTAAGTTGCGGCTACAACACGATTGCTCAGGACTTCTTGTTCGCGTCGCGAAAACGAGATTATTTCCGAGAATGAAACGTGCGGCACGTGTTCCACGGTAGAAACAGTTTAATTAACAAACGAGTGAAATGTACGCACCACCCGTCGTCGTGAGTGATTTGTTGTTGGAAATAGATTCGAATATAGGCGGAAAAAACTCATGTCTTTAAGTTCTTACATTTGTATATCTCTCTTTTTTTTATTTATATATATATATATATATATATATATATATATAATTTGATTTTAATATTTAATATAGTATATAATTCAGCATTTAATTTATATTTTCAGAGCCATATTATATTCAATCATGTTATTCAATCAAACATTCTACTAAGCACTGATAATTAATACGAAATATTTTATCAGAAACTGATTAAAAGTAAAAGTACATATATTTTATCGTTATTAATTATGATTATTCATATCTACCATAAAATTAAAATAATTTTACATTGTAATGCTAATTAAGTCGCCTAATATAAATCTTCATATTATCCTATGGTAGCTTTTCATTTGCAAACGATACAGGTTCCATCCATGTATGTACGCATTTCCGTCGATTATTATGATCGGCACGACTTTTCGGTAGAATAACAATATCGGTCAATCTAATATGGACGTCTTGACGTCTTGAATCACCGCGCCTATTGAGTACAATTATATTACATTCTATTCATCGTTATTTCAATACATATATTTAGCAATGAAAAAAGAAATTTTATTGTTTTTTTTTTACTTAGCAAAATATTTTACAAGTCGTTCTTTTTTCGAATATCTTTACGCATCTCTTGTACTTCTAAAATATCTGAATGAGCAAATGTAGGTATATTATTTGACTTTTCATTTCGTTTTTCTTTTTCCCCATTACAGTCGCGACGTCCACGAATGGGGGGAAGTATGTACCGCGCGCGATCCTGCTGGACTTGGAGCCGGGAACGATGGACGCCGTTCGTTCCGGCGCTTACGGAAAGCTCTTTAGACCGGACAACTTCGTGTTCGGGCAATCCGGGGCGGGTAACAACTGGGCGAAGGGCCACTACACCGAGGGTGCCGAGCTGGTCGACTCTGTCCTCGACGTGGTGCGAAAGGAGTGCGAGAACTGCGACTGCCTGCAGGGTTTCCAGCTCACCCACTCGCTGGGCGGTGGAACCGGATCCGGAATGGGCACCCTGCTGATTTCGAAGATCCGCGAGGAGTATCCCGACCGGATTATGAACACTTACTCGGTGATGCCGTCGCCCAAAGTGTCCGATACCGTCGTGGAGCCCTATAACGCGACCCTGTCGGTGCATCAATTGGTGGAGAACACCGACGAGACGTATTGTATCGATAACGAGGCCCTGTACGACATCTGCTTCCGCACTTTGAAGGTTTCCAACCCGAGTTACGGCGACCTCAATCACCTGGTCTCGCTCACTATGTCCGGAGTAACCACTTGTCTTAGGTGCAGTGCATAAAAAATCCATGACAGTAATAAGCGAATTTGTAAAAGAAAAAATACAATTCTTCTAATTGTCAATACGTGACGCAGATGAAGAAATAGCAATACGTAAAATAGATAATATTTTTTCTTGTTTTAAAAATAATAGTATATATTAACTAATAATCTTCGTTGAGAGAATAACATAAATTCGCTAATAATGAAACTTATCTCGCAAGCATGGTTCACGAATAAAGCGTATTGACTTCTTCAGGTTTCCCGGCCAGCTGAACGCCGATCTGCGGAAGCTCGCGGTGAACATGGTGCCCTTCCCACGTTTGCACTTCTTCATGCCGGGCTTCGCGCCTCTGACATCCCGGTCCATGCAACAATATTCCGCGCTCTCCGTGCCGGAGCTCACGCAGCAGATGTTCGACGCGAAGAACATGATGGCGGCCTGCGATCCGCGCCACGGCCGATACCTCACCGTGGCGGCCGTCTTCCGCGGCAGGATGTCGATGAAGGAGGTGGACGAGCAGATGCTCAGCGTGCAGAACAAGAACAGCTCGTACTTCGTCGAGTGGATACCGAACAACGTGAAAACGGCGGTGTGCGACATCCCGCCGAAGGGCCTGAAGATGTCGTCGACCTTCATCGGCAACACCACCGCCATACAGGAGCTGTTCAAGAGGATCTCCGAGCAGTTCACGGCGATGTTCAGGAGAAAGGCCTTCCTCCACTGGTACACCGGCGAGGGTATGGACGAGATGGAGTTCACCGAGGCCGAGTCCAACATGAACGATCTGGTGTCCGAGTACCAGCAGTACCAGGAAGCCACGGCGGAGGAGGATTTCGAGGTGGAGGAGTGCGCTGACGACTTCGAGACCTGCGAGCAGGAAAACTGAAACCAGCGACCAGTTTTCTCTTTTACTAGGCTTATTTTCAGCCTCTCTGTCTCTGATGTCTCGTCATCGTAGGAGCTCTCGCATGAGACCGATCGTGCTCGCGAAAAGCCGTCTTTTGATACTTTTATATACGATATGCGATGCGCTTTGTAATCGCTGAGACGGACGTAATATAGGCGTTCAAGATTACTTTTTTACGAATCGTGTGATACCGAAATATATTTATGAAGATCAATATTTGAAGGCAAATGATGTCGCGACGAATATTATATTAATGCGAAGAATAATATTATTTAGAATGTAAAATAGCTTCTTCTATTGATCTTGTATTATGTATCTATGATACGCCTATGTTATATTCAGCTTTACTAGTGATAATCATAAGGATTTTGATATGTCATTTGGAGGAACATGGCATAGACTGGAGTGTAATAAAAATCGTTGAAAAATCAAATTTTTGTATTTATAGCCACGAAAGAATGAAATGTCAAACTGTAATGGAAAAATGTCATTTTGAATTCTCTTTTCCATAATTTTTCTCAATATTGTAGTACCTGCTAAATTTTTGATAACCCTTGTACTATACATATTTAGATTTTTTATATTGCAATACACAATCTTACGTATAGCAATTTTATTCAATCTCGATAGTATCTATATTTTTTACAAATCACAATGCGTTTTGAAAACGTCGATATTAATCGATTTGCTTATATATCAATGGAGACAACTTCTTTCAAAAAAGTTTAAATTTATGCGTCGTTATTTTGCATATAGTAATTGATTTAAAATCCAATTTTGGCGAAGTACTTTTTATTATTCTGCATTTTCAATATTTCCTTATCTAAAAGAAATGATATCTTGTCAAAATTAAAAAGACTCTCCTCACGCGCTGTATATTTATCTTTATCGTTTATGATTTATATATTATTTAAAGAATACAGGATAAAATGTAATCTTATACTTTTAACGTATTACATATCATAGATTGGGCGACATTTCACCTCTGAAGATAGTAGCTACGGTGAGAAATAACACGCGCAATAACACGCGTTCTCCTTTATTGTACGCAATAATAAAGTGTTTGCCCCCTCGGGGCACCGATGAGATAATGCGTGATCGCCAATTTTTGCCGAGGCCTTGGCTTCATCAATGTCAGTTGACCAGAAGGACGATAACGAGTTCGATAACGAGACTCGCGCCTAAACACCAGCGTTTACTCGTCTTATTTAAGAGGCGTATTTATATCGAGCGACGTACAATGTCATTAACTGATAGAGATGATATTATCTGTGTAACAAAGAGCCTTAATTGAGTCGTGTGAGTTCCTTAAGCATTAAACTACAGCGTACTTAGAAGAATCCATTGCAATATTAAATCGAAAGACCAATTTGGAGTTTTTCCAATAAGTATTGTCTTTTATAAACTTCACCAAAGTAAGCATACAAATCACTAAAACATCTAAAAATTCGTGTATACGGACAACACATATACAAAACGGTATAAAACATTCATTAAAAAACGTAAAAATAACAGATACAAAAAGATTATACAAAAGAATCGTCAAAGAATTGTGCAAGTGCGCGCGATCTTCCGTGTTAGATTCCTCTCTCTTCTAATTTTCTATTTCCTCTTCATCCACTTCTTCGTTATAGTCTTCCGCCATCGCGTCTTGATACTGCTGATATTCCGACACCAGATCGTTCATGTTCGATTCCGCCTCGTTGAACTCCATTTCGTCCATGCCCTCGCCGGTGTACCAGTGAAGGAAGGCCTTCCTCCTGAACATCGCCGTGAACTGCTCGGAGATCCTCTTGAACAGCTCCTGAATAGCCGTGGAGTTGCCGATGAAGGTGGCGGACATCTTGAGGCCGCGCGGCGGAATGTCGCACACCGCCGTCTTCACGTTGTTCGGTATCCACTCGACGAAGTACGAGCTGTTCTTGTTCTGAATGTTGAGCATTTGCTCGTCGACCTCCTTCATCGACATCCTACCGCGGAAGATGGCGGCGACTGTGAGGTACCTGCCGTGCCTAGGATCGCACGCCGCCATCATGTTCTTCGCGTCGAACATTTGCTGCGTGAGCTCCGGCACGGTGAGGGAACGGTACTGTTGGCTCCCGCGAGACGTGAGAGGCGCGAAACCTGGCATGAAGAAGTGGAGACGGGGAAACGGCACCATGTTCACCGCGAGTTTCCTCAAATCGGCGTTTAATTGACCTGGAAATCTGTACCCATTTAAGATAAATTACGTATTGATTTACAATCTTTTTATCAGTATTTTATATTATTATATTAATAATTTGTTTCAACTTAATAATCATCATTTATGTATTATAGACCTTAGACAGGTTGTTACGCCGGACATGGTAGCCGACACGAGATGATTCAAATCGCCGTACGTGGGAGTAGTCAGCTTCAAAGTACGGAAGCAAATGTCGTAGAGTGCTTCATTGTCGATGCAATAAGCTTGATCACTGTTCTCCACCAGTTGGTGAACCGACAGGGTAGCGTTATAGGGTTCCACGACCGTGTCGGAAACCTTGGGAGACGGTACCACGGAGAAGGTGCTCATGATCCTGTCCGGGTACTCTTCTCGTATCTTCGTGATGAGCAGAGTTCCCATTCCTGATCCGGTACCGCCGCCCAAGGAGTGCGTGAGCTGGAATCCCTGCAAGCAGTCGCAGCTCTCGGCCTCCTTCCTCACCACGTCGAGCACCGAGTCGACGAGCTCCGCGCCCTCGGTGTAGTGACCCTTGGCCCAGTTGTTGCCGGCCCCCGACTGGCCGAACACGAAGTTGTCCGGTCGGAATATCTGTCCGAAGGGTCCCGAGCGCACGGAGTCCATGGTACCGGGTTCTAGATCGACGAGGATGGCACGCGGCACGTATTTGCCGCCGGACGCCTCATTGTAGTAGACGTTGATCCGTTCCAGCTGAAGTTTCGAGTCGAACTCCGAGTCTCCTTTGTAGATGCCCGTAGGATCAATGCCGTGTTCATCTGAAATTACCTCCCAGAACTGCGAATGGTTAGGAATAATTAAGAATTAAATTGTGAGAAGAGAGATATATTGGTATACGATAGAAAAGACAGAAATGTGTGTGTGAAATTGTTAATCGAGAAAAGAATGATCGTGATAAAAGAGTGTTGTATATTTAATTAAGTGACATTTCTAACTAAATGTTTTAAAAAATTGTATGTAAATTAATAATTAAAAATTTTATATAAGTTTTTTAAAGATATTTATTCAAAACATAATGTTATGCTTAAGTGTGATATAGATATTAACTACTACAAATTAACTAATCAAGATTGACATTATCGTATTATATATTTTGAGAGATACTAACCTTGGCGCCAATTTGATTGCCGCATTGACCGGCTTGGATGTGAACAATTTCACGCATTTTGTATTAGTTATTCTGAAATTTTAGAACAAAATAATTGCACGGAGTTCAATAATGATTATTCTAATAGCCGTGGAAGAAGTCGGTCCTCAAAATTCAAGGATGATAAAACGAGGAGATCGCGGACTTGCCTAAGATGTCATTAAAACAGAAAACAAGCGACTGCCAAGTTCTCCTTGGTGACTGTCTGGCCACCAGTATAATTTTCTACTTATTATTCTTGGTATTATAGAACGTGAAATATTGATCATGCAAGGTTTCTCAGACGATTATCTGTCTCAATAGATATTAAGATATTTTATTTAAACTAATTAAAATCACAACAAGATCTTAATAAGGACAAAATGTAAAATCGACGTCTAACCGAACAAATAAAAAAGTATAGCGTTACACTCTGGAGTTCTCGTAGATCCCGGGACGTTAATCCTCGCACGGAGCGTTATCAATCACACGCAATGTACACGCACACACACACCGCGACGAAGTTGGAAGCACTCTTTAGCAGCGTAGAAAAAAAAAACACACGGGGATTGAATCGTGCCAGTCGACAAACTCAGGCAGGTTTTACGAAGGAAGTACATTATAATAAATGGAAAAATAAATACAATGCGTGTCCTATACTGGTAATTATAATACAACGTTGTAAAGAGTTAATTATAAGACTGTCTGTTTATCCCGTCCCCGTCTCTCATTGCGACTTCCGGCACACGGACACTTCCACCACCACGCTAGCCGTCTTCGGCCCGACGACCTCGACATTCGTCAGCTCCTCCGCCTTTGGTGGAGCGCTTAAGTTCTTCGCCTCTTCTTCTTTCGAGGGCAGCACGGCAGCTGGCTTCTCGCCCTCTGACGTAGTCGCGCCTTCCTGCGACGCGACCTTCGAGGTAGACGAGCGACTACCCGGTCCGCCGTTCACTAAGTACTTCAACGGCATGGACTCGGACTTGCTTGAACCTTTCCTGAAACCGATATCAAGTATCGGTACCAAGTTTGTTAATGTAAACATGAAAACGACGATAATTAATATTACTATAAAATAATAATAAAAGAATGAAAAATTCGTCGAGAACAATTTAAAAATAAAATCAAAGAGAATCTGCTATAAAACAAATTTAATTACATAAGAAAATTATTTTTTGAGAGTTCTCTTTCTTGAAAATAAAATTTCTTTTTGCATTCTGCAACGTGCCAAACTTTCCGTCGGTGAGATTACTAACTTTGGTATCGTCGGGCAGGACCACAGCTTGAAATCAGCCCCGAAGAGCTCGCCCTCCTCGACCGTCTGCGGCAGATGGATATTGAGCGTCTCCGGCAGAAATACGGAAGTGAGAGCACCGGCGAGGCTCAGCGATCCCATCACGATCAGGGGTAAGACTCTCGAGTAGACCGCCAAATGAACGATGTAGGGGAAGGTGAGGAGGCCGATACCGGCGATGAAGGAGGCAATGCCCATCGCCTGGGACCTCAGTACGGTCGGCAGCAGCTCGCCGACGAAGACGTAGAAGACGGCGAAGGACGCAGCGATGCCGAATTTGCCGATCATCGCCAGGCTCACAGTCACCCAGACCGCGTCTGCTGCGACAAAGGCCGATCATGTATACAGGATGTGTGATTCCATGGATGGAATCTTTAAGTCCTGATTTTGTTCGCTCATGTCATTTTACCCTTCCTTAAATTTCTCCTATCTTCTTTTTAACAAAAATTTGAGATTTCTGTGAATATCGTGGGTTTCCGAGAAGAGAGAAGCTAAGTATGCGTGCGGCGTGACGGTAACTAATTTATAAGCAGGTCGAACGTTTATTCATAAACGTCGTGACGTCGGCAACAGTAATTGCCTCTCACACCGTTGGACGTGTGACTGTGTGACAATATCATGACGAATTCAATAAGGTAATGACGTTGAGGCCGCCATGACGCAAAGGCGTGCGATTCGGCTTAATACTTTTATTCAATTTTATCCCGCGGAGAGAGAGAGATAATCGAATAACGTGGAGATGAGCAACGTGGTAAACGGTCGTCATCATACATTTTCTCCCGGTCGGTGTTAGGGATATCATATCCGGCGTTTCATATCCACGTACGTGCGATACGACAAAATAAATAATTACATTTAAATATTGGAAATAATTCTGAAGTTGTTCAGAGAGATGTAAAATTATTTCTGTTCGCTAAAGACTGTTCGAATCAAGACGTAAATCGACAAAATAGTACCTTCGGGCACGAACATGCAGGACACGCAAGCGAGCCCACCAAGCATCATAGTCACGCATAGTACCCATCGCCTGCCCAATCTGTCCATTGCGTACCACGTAATAAAGTACGACGGAATCTCCACGATTCCTCCTGCAATGAAGATAAGAAGAATCTGTTAATGCAGGATTATGATTAATAATTTTTTCATTTCAGATCGTGATGCACTTATGTTAACGAACAAATTGGCGAGGAGAGAGAGAGAGAGAGAGAGAGAGAGAAAAATCCTTTACCAATGAAGAAAGCTAGGTAATCGGAGACACCCAGATTAGTCGTGTTGTAGGATAGCCCGTTGTACACCACCGCGTTCGCCACCCAATCGAAAGCGAGGATGAAGAACTTCTTTCTGATATTTGGATTTGTGATCAGGTCCATAGGCGTCGCGGACGTCGGCGGCGATCTGTTCTCGCCTTCCACGTCGATGTTACTGTCGTTGGAATTCCTACCGTTACACGATATCCCTTGCTTCTTTAATATTTCTATCTGCAAATAACATCGCTAATGACTTCATATATAGCCCCTTGTATTGCAAAATAGTAACGAAGATGCAATACCTTGTCCGAATTTAATAAATTATTAGCTTAAACTAGCCGGCGTTGATGGGGATCGCAAGGGATTGTCACAAGGTGTCAAAGGGATGAAATCAGAGGGAGGGAATGGGGTGTCCAGGTCTCGCAGTAGCCTACATTTTCCGCAGAGGTCTAGAGAGTAACTGTGCAAAATGTGGTCCAGATCGATCAAAGAGTTTAGGAGTTAATGTAGGAAACGTGCAGACAGACACAAGCAGAAGGAATCGGCGATTAAATAGAGTGAAGTTACCTCCATCTTTCTGAGAAAGTTCGTAGGCACTGTTTTGCCGTTGACTTTCGCCATCTGTTGGACGATCGCTTCCGCCTCGTCTATTCTATTCTTACTGAGAAGCCACCGCGGTGACTCGGGGATGATCCAGTAGTAACTGAAGAGAAGAATGAAAGGCACCGATGTGGCTAACGACAGGGTATACCAGTGTCTTAACAAGTAACCCTAAACAGGACAAAAGGAAAAGAACGAAAGCATATAATGACAATTCAGTTAAAAGTAGTTACCGTTTTTAATTTCCAGGTTTTCTTTTTTGCAAAACTTGAAATTTCCACGAAATTCACGACTACCGTGCGTATCTGGGCGCGCGCGTAGCTTCGGGAACGTCCGAATGCCAGAATGTTTCTATTGCATTAGCATGCAGCGCGGCCGACCACTCGTATTTGCATACGCTCGATCGCACCGTATGATGCACGCTGATGGATCGCTTGCAAAATGATCCGCGTTGCACCCTCGCGTTGAACCCATTGCGAGATCCGCGAGCTGCCTCTCGCGGGATAAATCGAGCTTTGAGGTATTCGCGATGGCGAGATTTTGAAACGACTAGCGTATTCGTCACTTTGCCCCTTCGTATATTTTGTAAAGAAAGAGTGCTTACCAACAGCGCCAGAAGAGACATCGCCGTGGCGAAAAACATGCAAATCACCATCCCAGCGAATGTTCGGTATCTCGGTCCCATTAATTCGAGAGCTGCAACGAAATTTATCATACAGATGTATTTTGCATTTTACACGAACGTCGATTTCGACGTTTCTATTTGTGACTACGTTTCCAGGTGGCAGGATGACGTCTGAAGATTATTGACGTTTTATTGACGTTAGAGACGTCATTAAGACGTTACTAATACGTTATTTGACGTCACTCTGCTACCTGGGTCTGTGCAGTAACGCTGACTGAAAAACACGGTTCTGATCTTTCGGACTTTTCTTCTGCATTTAAATTTTCCTTGAAACTTTTGTATTAGGTATATTTTTTTAATAAGGATGCTTATCAAAAAGTTAAATCGATTATCGATTTAAACATGTGGATTTACTGTTCCAATACAGAGCTGTGTTTAAAGATCAATAAAAAAAATCGGCGCGCAATTTGGAAAAAGTATTCAAAATTCACACAATATTATTATAAGACTACCAAGATCTACCTCGGACCTTAAATTGCAATTTCTCTAATTGATATTAGATTTTCGTTTAAAATTAAATAGCCTGCGATTTACGTGTGCCCAACGTACCGAGTATGAAAGGTATCTGATAAATGGCAGGAAAAAAGAGACCGTTCACGGTCCTCAGCGCCGTGTAGATCACGTAGTTCGGACTGAAGCTCGTGGCGATGGAGAATATCACTTCGAGAAACAGGATGGCGAAAAAGGCCGTCCTCCTGCCCCATTTGTCCGCTATCCAACCGAACACGACGTTGCCGAAGAGGCTGCCCACGTAGAAAAACGTCGTCGACGTGGAAGGCCACCAGCTGTTGTCACATACCAGGTCTAGCTATGTGGATGTAGAACGCCATTAAACTACTTCGCCAGCGTGTAATTGTATACCGCGCCGGAAGTAATCCGATGATAAAAAATAATAAACTAGACAGAAACTGAAATAAAAAATAATGAAATATTCATATCAACGCGTAATTTATTCATTTCTGTGTTATTTCTACGGAAAATGTCAAAATTTTTTCGATATAATAAACATTGAAATTTTATTAACTAAAGAAATTAGTAGAACAATAAAATGGAAACTTTTTGCGGAGAATATATACGTATATCTTGTGTGTGTTGACAGTAGTATCAAGAAGAATTGTGTAAGCATGTAATGCTTTAATAAAGTTTAATTAATGAGACTGTTTTAAAGTTTCTGTTTGGGCTTGCTCTAGTAATCGAGAGATGCAACTAGACGTACCAAATTGTCGATAGATGTCAAAAGCGAAGACTGAAGTAAAATTACTATATATAAACACGATGGAAATTTTTCACGTAACGGAGGAGACATCAACTGCGTGATGACTTCAAAGAGCCGAATGGTACCGAAGAAATAATTGGCCCGAAAAAGCGATTAGTCCGATAAAATCGCTATTGTTTTTTCCTACGTGAGCATAAGTATGTGTACGTCTGTAACGCGCATGAGACATATATGCAATTGCGGGCGTCGCGATTCTGATGAATGTGACTCCGAGATCTTACGAGAGGGAACTTGACACGTTTGCATCATGGTATAAGAATATAAGATGCTGTAATCCCAGAATGCGTGAACCCTCGTTCAAATTAATGAAAATTCTTAAACTCACACAGATCCAAGTATGAGAATACAACGTGAACCGCACAACTGCTTGTTTTAATGATAAACAAAGCTTCAGATTTGCAAACGTGATACGTTGGAAAATATTTAGCAAACTTTGGGGAATATAGCTTCACCAAGATATTTAACGTCAAAACTTTAAAGGGCTCCGATTAAATTTCCACTGAAAAAAATCAATTAGGAACTCACGGCAGAGAACTGGGTCTTTCTTTACATACACTTACTTACATTTAAAATAAAATTTCGAAGAATTAACATGCAAACAGACATCTGGCGTGGCAGGATAATTTTAAGCAATTTTTGTTTAATTTTAAGCAATGCTGTTTAACTCTTTAAGTACGCAGCTTTGTATGAAGGATCTTTTCTAATCCTTCTTTTCTTTTTTGATGGGATAGTCCTTCTGTGCCAGTTCTCTGGGAGGTTCAAATTAGTAAAGAAGAATTTTTTAGGCTAAATATTGTTTCAGGATTCCTTAAGCAGTCATTATTTATTAAAAAAATATCCAGAATGCGCTACGAAAAAATTGAAGTCAAATATTTTACATGATCTAATCAATATTTGCCGAGAGAAGCTCGACCACAAGTTTATCGCAGAAGAGAGCGCTGAGATTAAACATCATAAAGCATCATAAAGCAAAGCATCCTGTGCATCCGTAGAATGTAGAATGCATACGGAGCTGTGGGCCGACATTAGTGACGAACCGGAGTGCGTGCTCGCACACGTGTGAACACACGCGTCACTCGGCCGATCGTCATTTGTTCGTCAGTCCAGCATCGGCGACACACGCACGCGGGGAACCGGGGGAACGCGCGCGAGGAGGAATGAGGAATGGAATCGGTGGAGGGAAGCTGAGCGAGAGAGGGAGAAGGAGGGATGCCGCTGGACCAGCATCAGCGCGGCGCGGTGGAAGGGGGCGTTTCATCTCGTTGCGTTTACGCAGGAGGCCCTACCGCCGTAAGTACGCGCTCGTGTTTATCGCGAGTGGGGACGCACGTGCGTGTATGTACATACGTGTGCGAGCTTTTTAGCATGGAAATCGCACAGGCTCGTAGGCGTACCGGGTCGCGCGTAAGTATGCGTGATGCGCGTATCCGTACGCGCGCGTCCGAAGGACGCCAAGGTGTATTGGTGAGGCTTCCCACAGTGAGAGGTGTCCATCACCCTCGTTTGACAGGAGGAACACGATCCCCCCTCGCGCCCTTTAAATCCCCCGTCCCTCCCTGTCTCTCTTTCGTTCTTCTCTGGCGCAATCTCGCGCGGCGAGCCCGACACGAACGTCTCGCTGATCGTATGTTTGTTGATGTAAATGGTGACGAGACAAATGCGATACATTTTATAATTGGATTTTAATAATACTCTAATTAAACAATTATGCATGTATATTTTTCGGAAATTATTTTTCCTAAAAAGTAACGAAATATATAATTTTTATTAAATTCGTGCGATATCGCAAAGTCGCGAAATTTGGATAAATGAAAGAAAAATCTTGATTTTTTTTTTTTTTTTAGACGTTTTTCTCTTATTAGTAACGAAGATTGCGTCTCGGGACTTTCGAGAAGTGCATTGTTAAAGACGTTGACTTCTCATACTTGTAATTGTGTGAGAGTTTAAGAGTTTCCATTAATTTGAAGATGCAATTGAGTTAATAAGCGTATCCCAAACAAACGAAATCGCAATCGAGTGGCTATTAGCCTCGACAAATAAAGTTCACCGGTGGGTGTTAATAGTTTTGACATGAAGTCTGATTTAAGCAAATTGCCACTCACGGACTTTCGAGGTCTGCGCGAAACGCGCAAAAGATAAATTGCGCGGAAAGACAGGAGAGTGCGTGCCCGCTAACGATGATGTTATCGAGTTATTGTCAAGGGCAGTGCACGCGCCCATAAGGACACTAATAACACGCATGCATTTCATCACCCTGACACACTTCGAAATCAATATTGATATGACCGTAGTGCCGTTCATTATACCGCGATTGTTTTTGTCCTGCTCGTTGCGCGCAGGTTTAACATCGCGAAATTAAATTCTACGTTGAATTACGGTGAGCACGGTGACAATATTTGTGGAACGATGCGTCGAAGTAGGTTGCAAAGTGTTGGACCACGCGAGAAAGAAATGCGAAGAAACTTTTGCATTAGTTGCACAACTCGGGAATTGATGGTTTATCGGTGATAACTGAACAATCCGTGGCTCGTGATCCATTTTTAAAAAATTGAACATCGAAATTTGACACGAGACTCAAAAGCCTCTCTACTCGCCCCACACACACGCGCGATATTTATCCTAGAACTGCACCATACAGTTTCATCTCTATGCGTTTGGGTACGCGTGTATATTTACACGCTCCGGATTTACGCAGACACATGACGCAAAGAGCCATCGAGGCAAATCCTGTCCTTCCGTTTTCCGTTCTTAATCGCTATCACTTTCTACCGTATGCAGCCGTACGCCAACGCTTCAGTCACCCCTTTTATCGTTTATACATCGCTCGTTTCGTTACGAAAAAGTCGTTACACGCCTGGCCCCTGTCGATACATATATTTTGTCAATCTATTACGAAGTGGTTAATTAAGTAGATTCGCGTATCTCTATAATTGCAATCGCTATCGTTTAAGTTATTCTCGCACTATTGATTTAAGATAGATGCTTTACATGTTCCTAGCAATTAATGTGGAAGGAAAACTCGGGAGTTTTGTTAGTTTGAATATCAATCTAAAGTCAGCGATTTTCAAGTACTCTCGGGTGTCCATACATATATTCATGTATTCATTAAGCTGCTCATTGATCCGCGTGATACAGAATGACACGGCGTCCTAAGGAACCTGCGCGGTGAAACAAGCAAGAAATAATCCTTTCCCTAATGAAATATATTTGTTCAAATTGCCGCTTGTTGTAACGACAAGTCAACTAACGCTGCTTTATAAGAGAATTTAGAATTTAGTTATGAAATAATTTAGTTATCGATTTTATACATTGATATAATAAAGATTATTATTATTATTATTATTATTATTATTATTATTTTCTCGCCTGAATCTCTTCTGAGATGGTTGCGTCAAGTAATGCTAATATAATTGTAATTATACGAGTGTTCGATACGCAAAGCAAATTATACAGATGTATAAATTGTGCATGTAAAGCACGAAATATATGGATATAAATCATCTTTGCCCTGCGAGAGACAAATTAGATCCGGGCAGGAAGCAGCGGATATGCGGTGTATTCGTCTTCGGCGAGGCTGATGCTTGTCACATGTCGACACGGAAAAGACAATGACCCGTTCCACGGTCTCGCGCGGCGTGATGTCATTAGAACGAAGCTCCTAAATCGAGCACAATAAATCATCCGATCGGAAGTAAAGTATACAAGCGCGACTGCCCACGCGCGCTTTGCCACTGGCCAATGTCTCTGATACGTTTGCAAAAAAAAAAGAAGAAGAACACTTTTCTAGATCGACCATAAGCGTTCCAAAAGAATAACTTCATCGTTTCGTAACAAAACGATATGTGTCACGTATTAATTAAGCAAGCGCTACGTTAATCAGAAAATTTCAATACAAATAATACTTTAGAAATAAAATGTACGAGTTGTTGCTTTATCGGTATTACGTCGTGTTATCTCAACCATCATTGAAAATGAAAATTGTTATACAGAAAACGTCTCGGAGATACGAAATCGTTAGACGATCGACAAAGAAATTTGCCGAAGAACGCGAAAGGTGCGGAAGTGATCGACTTGCGAAGACGCGAGGACGGGGGAGTGGCGAGAAAGAGGAACAGAGAAGAAAAAGAGAAAACGGAAGCTGGTCACGTTGAATGCCGGCGGCAACTAAGTACGTAGGAACATGTATACCCTCTGCATGAAGAGAGCTTGGGCAGTTTGTGCGAGGCGTTTGATGTGACATATCACATGACCGGATGCGGGGGTAGGTAAATTGGTCGGCAATTGCTGACGCCACCAGAGCTGCAACCTATCGGCCAGTCACTCGGTCGCTCATCAACCTTGTTCACCTGTTGACGATTATCTCGTTGCTGGAATTCTCGCGCGCGTATCGGCCCCGCAGACGAAATCTTGGAAATCGCTCGCGTCAACGCGAAACGCGCTACGTGTCACCTCTCGCAATTTTCGGGGAACGCTTGATGAATCGTTCACCGCGCGGCGGCGATGTTGATGGATCGATCTATTATCGCTCTGTTCAAGATTGTATAGATTTTTATATAGTTTTTTAACGCTGCTTGCAGCACCATTAATTTATATAGCAATTCGTTATGCAATAATTTCGACAGAAAAAAAAACCCCAGAGGCGACGAGAGGTACATTAATTCCAGTAATAATTTAATTCGCTAACTCGATAATGGTGTAGCGAAACGTGACGCGCATACAAATCAACGAGATTTATTTCCCACGTTTATCGCATTAAATTAAATCCCGGCGCAAAAGGGAGCTAAATTCGACTGTATAAATTGTTGTATTTCGCGCCAGTTGAATAAATTTTGCGGATGATTAATTGAAAGGACGGAAATGCAATGGCTGATGTAATTCATGTAACCGTCGCACTGAATAAAAACCGGGCGTGCAAACATCGGCGAGAGAGCGGATAAACTGAACAAATATACAATAAACGTAAAACGTGATACCGCGTGAAACGGTGATAGGCTTAACGCCACGCTTATCAGATGTTTTGAGAAACGCGCGAGGAATACGTGTATAATTCTGATTTATCAAATGCAATGTCATAAAGAAGACTAACACTCGTGATATGCAAAATAAATATTTCGCTCAATCCATAATTTCGGCAAGTAAACGTACTTTTTTTTTTTTTAAACATCACTCGCCTGTCAACACGCGAGAATTGATGTTTTTCTGTTTGCATATTTCTGTTTGTGAGAGTCTTCAACTCGCTGCAGACTGTCGCAATCTGGGCGACATTATTTTATGGTTTTGTGGTTTATCGCATACATCAAATAATTGTCTCATACGATGCCCGCTATGAGATTACACAGTTCTTCTATAGCGCAGCAAAGTCGGTAGAATCGAATAGAAGGATAAATGAAGATGAAAAAAACACGCCTAAGATCCTCGACCCCGTCGCATCGCGATTCCTATTTACGCCAGCAGTCCACCGCGTTGTCTAATTGTGGCAATTTAATAATGTCTTAATGAACACTTACGGCTGCTGCCACGTGATCGCGAGGTTTAGCCGCCGGCCCAGTTGTTTTCTTCGGTATTCAAATATGGCGGAAAATAGCCACTTTTTTCGGAAACGCGATACGCGGTGTTGACTTGACTGCGGACTTAACATGGACACGTGTTGCCTTCTCGAGAAGTTTTGCAGCAAAACAAATGTATAAAATTGTAAGCACACAGAGTATTATATGTTATTGCCGACGGCAATAACATATAAATCCATTCTATTTATATTTATGATAGTATTATACTGTTATATATAAAACAATTTTTGAATTCGGCAAAAGATTGAAAAACACACGCTTCATATTTTATCACGGGAAGCAATTTAAAATATTATACCAAGAATTTAATTTCTATAATGTACATGTTTACGAAAATACGGTGACGAATATTTCACGCCAGCAAAATAATGGGTCCTCGTCATAAGGCCGGTATATTCATAGTCGAATCTTATATTTAAGTCCGTCTTAAGTACGATCTTAAGATGCCATTAACCAATCGCAGAGCCGTATTAGCAGAGGATATGACGAATCATCTAGCTAGGATAGATAGAATTAAAAATATTAATTTCACGACTTAATTCTTGACCTCGTACTATTAAGAAAATTGTTTTGCATACTTAATCTTTCTCAATAACTTTTCAGTGAGAAGATCAATTGTTTCCTTCTAATTTCTTTCATTTCTCTTTAGTCAAAGAATTAATTTTTAATGCTATTCTCTCTCTCTCTCTCTCTCTCTCTCTCTCTCTCTCTCTCTCTTTTCTTTTTATCTCGCTGCGAGGAAATATAATTTCTTTGCTTCGATATGTTTTCACTGCAAATGTATTCAAATTGCCCTCGGCACGACGACGATCGAGAAATTGTATCGCGAGATATGACAGACGCGGGAACTTTGTGTCTCAACATTTGGCCATTTCTTTCCACGATCGTCGCGCTTAATCGGAACTAATCGCGCGTAATCCGCGCCGCACGATTTAATCCGTTCGCGCCAATCATACTCGTCATCGCCGGCAAATACTTCACGGAAAGCGAGACCGTGCGAGAACGTTGCGAAGTACACGTAACTTCTCGATTCCGCGAACGGGACGCGGCAGAAAACTCGTCGCCGCGATGCACTCGTTGGTGCACAAACGCCGGGATACACACTACGAAGCCAAAGGCCAAGGCGACGTGGGTGAAATCCGATGCTACGCGAGGAAGAAATTTGTCGGCGACTATTAAGGCTCGTGGGAGTATTAAGCAAATCGTCAAAGTACACTTCGCGCTACGACTATATAGAGAATAGAGAAACTAAATGTGTGTGTGTGCATTTATAATCAGACAATTTTTTTATCTTTTCGACATTTTTATGAGAGTTGACCCATAACTGGTACCCAGACTGTCCATTCCGCGAATCACGTTATTTTGTTTAATAAAAAAAAAAAATGTGAAACAGCGATTGAACCGAACAAATCGATCGTAAAGTATTCTTCATGATTGTTTGTATCTGTTAAATATTTTATCATATTTTCGAAATCTCTCTGAATAAAAATATGAATCCTTCTCCTAATGATTCAGCACTGTTGCTTACTTTAAAATTACCCACTCGCGTATGAAAATGTTTTTTTTCTTTGTTCGCGAATTTCAAAAAAACTGCTTCTGCTCTGCTCTTAATGAATTTAATCTGTCAATACAGAATTATTTATTATAAATTTAATTTTGTTAATTTATTATTTTGCTAAATATAAGTAAATTGCGGGTGGAATAATTTCATTTTTACGAACGATCTAAAGTCGATATTTTGTAACATCCTGATGAGAATATATAGTCACGTTTTATTTTATTCTAGATATTTTTTACAACAGTAGAAGAACACAAGTATATTAAGCGGGGATACTCGACTCATAAAGTCGAAATTACACCGACTGCAATAATTTAAAATTTTTTACGACGCGTTATATTATATAACGACGGGTAACAATAGAGACATCGTTAAGCAGTTAAATACGCAAGACACCGGAAAACGCTGAATATATTCCAGTCGTCTTTAGATGAGATATCTCATTTAAAAAAGTCGTTATTTGGAGTTAGATATACATCTCCAAATTAAAAACTGCTATGATTATTGTTTGCCGTAAAAATAATTGCTCGTCTTTCAATGGAGACAAAGAAATTGAACTTGTATTCCTCTACATCAAAGCTATCCAAACAATCCATAAGATCTGCCATTGCCCACTCACAATCAGTGCGAAACGTGAATGCCTCAAGTGCCTCGTTACGACGGAAACAGAGTCGTCTCGGCACGCCGACGAATGGCACGCGGTCTTGTTTTTCGGTGAAAGAGAAAAAGTCGAGTTTACCTCGGTCACGAGGGTGCTGTCGTAGTCCCTGGTGTCGTAGTTCCATCCGTACCGGCATCCGACGATCGGCCAGTCGGGGCTACTGACCGGCGGCAATGGCAATCGGGTCGACGGTGAATCGAACGACGGAGACGTGGTCAACGACGGGCTGTCGGTGGTGTTGGACATATTCGTGGCGCCTCCGAGCCACGAATCAATTATCTCCGTGTAATTCACGTCGTACATATGACACTTGGAGTAAATCCTCCTGCCGTCGGACTTGACCGAGTACGGCAACGAGAGCGCCTTCCTCTCCTCCAGCGACATTAGATCCGTCAGGTTGTCCAGTTCCGGTATCCTGCACCAGTGCTCTGGCGAGGCGCTCACGAACACCTGTCTCGAAATCGCGAGTCTTAATTAAGATTAATTATTCGGACCCGCACATTGTTTTCGCATCTGCCTTTTACCGCTTGAACATTGCTAATTTAAACAATCTGACTTACTGTAGGTTTTACTTTGTAATAAATTATGCAAGACTCAATGTGTTTTAATATTTACTTTCAATATTTTATAAATTTGAATGTCGAATATGAGCATTTTTATTCGTTTTATCGAGCTAGAATTTAAATCATCGTAAAAAATTTCCATAACAATAGCAAACTCGCTACTAATTTTTATCTATATGCGAGAAAATTGCATACATAATTTAATGTTGCATTAATATTAATCATATACGACCAATGTAATCCAATTTATGAATAAAAATATTTTTTATTTATTGTAAACTTGCGGTTTACGATATTCTTTTGAAAAATAAAAATATTTGCTTGAAATTTTGTTACATGAATTAAGAACAAAATTTATTCCGCGTCGTGACTTTAAAAAAAATCTTATTCCTGCCCTTAATGCCACAATGCATTAATCTCCATCTCGATAATGATCTCCAAACAGGGCACACCTCTCTCCGAGGTGACATCAGACAACGTGCTTACTTGTGAGAACGCCAGGAAGGCGGCCGGCAGGGTGGCGGGTATGCACAGCAAGTAGTACATGATGTTCTGGTATCGGCCCTTCTCTCCCACGTGTACCAGCACCTCGTCGAAGTCGATCGAGCTCATCTTTCCGGCGATGCCGCGACTCTGCCGTGTCTCAACAGTTTGACCACGACGGTGTGGACGACCAGCACGGCGGCGGCGGCGGAGACGACGTCGACGATCGTGCACGATGCGACGGTGGCGTGGTACACCTTCGAATTACACGGCATGACCGCCGTCGCTCATCCTCGAAGGCAGCCACGCCGAATTACAAACGCACGTTTCTCGCCCCCTTCGTCCGAGACCGCGCACCGAGGAAGTTTTCCTCCTTGGCGGTTTGCCTCTACCCTTCCTCGTCTCTTCCACCCCCGCCTCCTCCTCCTCCTCCACCTTCTCCTCCTTTTTCTCCTCGTCCTCCCCCTCGTTCGCCCCCTCGTCCTCCTGCCGTCCCGCTGCCTCACTCCGACGTACCCCCCGAGCGTGCCGAATCGGGCTGTTTCAAGAGCGGCGGGCTTTCCGCGATTCGGAGCGCGTGCTACAACGCGCGTCTCACCACCGGGTATACGGGGCACAAGGTCGCGCACGGTACCACCGAGATCACTGCTGTTAAACCTAACGAGTCGCGGTCGATCGGGTCCGAGATACCGATCTGCATCCGGCTGCGATGAGCGCGTTGCACTTCATGTCTCATGTCGCACGAATCT
The DNA here is from genome assembly GCF_048541705.1 of Temnothorax americanus. Lineage (NCBI taxonomy): Eukaryota > Metazoa > Arthropoda > Insecta > Hymenoptera > Formicidae > Temnothorax > Temnothorax americanus. The sequence continues at coordinate 2,730,596 of NW_027509751.1, forward strand.
TGCGTTGAGTCTGATCAACACCGACGAGGAGCTCCCCTTCGACGAAGAGCTCAACACCGAGAGCGCCAAGTCGATCGCGACGCGAACATCGATCAGTTTGGTCCTCGATCGCGAGGACTCGAGGACGAAAGGAAGGAAGCTGACGGGAAAGGAAAGTGATAACCGCCGCTTCGCTCGATCGCCGAGTCGGTCTGACCTCAGTCGATCCTCCTCCACTTGGCGCTGTCTCGAGGGGATCGAGTTAGTCTCCGCTTTTCGACAACCCTCCCGCGAAAATCGCTTCGCGACTGTTGACCGCGTCTTCTCGCGGTAATAAGGGGATTATCTCGACGAGATCGCCTCGAGTAGTCTCAAGTGTCATCGAAAGCGCACTCCACGGGGTTTAAGTCCTACAATCGATCGCGCAAACTTCTCTCATTGATGATCACCGATTCACCTGATCGCGCGCGCGCGCTCATCGCGGTGCCCATTCATATACCTCAGTCTGTTTACGGAAGTGTCTGATTGACTCTCGCCGTCTCCCTCTCTCCTCCTCTCTCTCGGTCTCTTTGTTAACGTGCACGCGCGTTTATTAACGAACGCGCGTTTCTCCCGCACTCGGCCGCCGCGGTAGACCGCAATTGTTAACACTCCTCGACACCGCTCTCGCGACTCACTCGCGACAATAACGCAGCCGGCTCCTCGTTTCGCGGGGCCTCGAGGGACCGTCCCTTCATCCTCGTTCACGCACCGCGTCCGCCCACCACGTCACGTTTTCGCGAGATCACGAGCGCGTAGATCCCCGCGTGGATCCCCGGTCGCTGCGGGCAGAGCGTTAACGTCGTCGTCCTCGCGATAAGAGCGGCTCATACGCCGCGGGCATCGCGGCCACGACGATCAGCCATTGCCGGAGAAGACCTCCTCTCTTCTGATCCTACCGAACATCGTCTTCGTCGGAGTGTCTCTCCACCTCCTCTCTCGGCCGATCGAGAGCCGCCGCCGTCGTCGTCGCAGTCTCCGTACGCTCGTCCGCCTCGCCACTTCTCCGTCCTTCTCTATCTCTCTCTCTCTCGGGTCTGTCTCTCTCGCTCCCTCTTTCTGCAAACGAAATTCCCTTCGTAGCGAACGCTATTTGTCTGTCGTAATCGTAAGTACTCCGCTGTGCTCGTTAGCTTCCGCGTGCGACGCGCGCGATCATGGCACGAGCAATCTCGAACGTAGCGCCGACGGATTTGACATTAAGGATCGCATCCGCGTCTTCCCAAGAAAACACGTTCTAGGAAAGTGATATGTCGCCAATAAATATCACAAATATATCAAACGATTACCTCTTGGAATTACCTCTTGGAGAACGTGGAATTCCCTATTTATTTTTCCCTCTAGAGAAAATGATGAAATCTTTTATCGACGAAGTCTGTCCAGGTTTCGAAGATATATATTCATGTGATTCAACTATAGAATTCATTATCCATGATATTCATGTTTGTTAATATACAGTCATACTTCTTATTCTTCATAATCGTTCTCTTTCTACTTATCAACTATTCTTACTTTTGTAAGCCCTGCTTATTCGAACGTTTTATATCCGCATAGCACTTTACCTTTGTAATCATTGAAGCGTTCTAAATCCGTGTAATGACTTCCTCGAAGTTTTAATCTTCCGTTTATTATGTATGCATGTACGCGTACATTTTTTTTCTCGCGATCTAATAGCCAAATGCTAGCAGAATACCGCCGACAATATGCCATCAGCAGATCTAAACATGAATATGCGGCAGATTCCTGGCGTCCTCATAAAGGCTTATTTTCTAGCAGCACGATCTGCTGCCACAATATATAATCGCAGAAATCGCGCACAACGTGCCATCACGATCTGATATCATTATATCAGATTCTGCTAGATTTCTAGTTTATTTCTACGCATACATCTGGCACAGCAGATCATGCTTTGCTACTGCCAAAATTATGCCAGTATGGCACGAGACACACAATTTGTAAAGCCTGCTCTTACCAGACGTGGCTTGTATGTGCATAATTACATACATACATACAAGATAAATTAATTTTAATTAATTATTCAATGAACGCAAATATCCGAAAACGCGAATACTCAGCAGACATCATGCGTAAATATACAATTATCTCGAACTTTTATCTCTATGTTACTTTGTTGTCTAAAATAACTTCGTGCAATGGAATTTCTTTGACTGTGAAGATAAATAATAACAATTAAAGTAATTTAAATCGACCTGACTGGCAATATATATAACGTCTTTCCGATATAAACATTGAAAAACTGTGAGCCAACTTGGTTTGTCGGATTCACACAGCACTTTTTTTCAGATCAATATCGAGACATTATTAATTTTGACCATGGTTTTGGTCAGTTGATGTAATTTCTAAATTAAATAAATAATAACATTTAAATAATCACAAATATGTGTGAAATTAATCGCGTTGTCTAAATATCAGTCTTTCAGCTTATATATTCGATCATGTATCAAAATGGATACCATCTAAAAAAATTCGAGCTTCACGCGCTTTTATTATTCGAATTAATCGATTGAATTGATCGTGTAAGTCCATATAATTAGATCATCATTGTCACGGTCACGCGCGTTATTTCCTATTATGTTTGTAACTTGTTATGCTATTTTCTGCATTGGGGCATGCGAATGTAAAGTATGCAAAATCTACAAAGGCGAGCACGTGCTGAAAAAACTGCGAATAATGGTCGCGAACAGCAATAGTGCAGTTAGATGCGGATTCACGCTTTCCAACAACAGTGCGTGTATTTCCTATTATGTTTGTAACTTGTTATGCTATTTTCTGCGTTGGAACGTGCGAATGTAAATCTCGCTTGCTTGGAGCGAAAAAAAACCGCGCGTTTTCACACTTTAACCTCTTTTCCCAAATCCTCCTTTAAGAAAAGGACATTTCATCTTTTCTACAAAGTGTACATTGCACTTGAAAAAAAAAAAAACCAGATTGAATCAAATCGATTATTGAAATAAGTTCCAAAGCTGCGTGAAATGACGGAAAAAACATCTATAAAGATACATATATCCATTAACTGTTTCCATTACCATTAATTAAAATTAATTGAGATTTGATTGAACCCCCGTTTAGTTAACTCGAATTAAAATGGTTACGGGAATGGTTTAGCATGAATTATTCTAATATGCATGCAGATGCAATATCCCTCCGAAAGGTGAAATGTCAAACGTACTGAGCGACGATAACCAGAATAAGGAAACGCTTATTGCAACCAGTTCCGTTTCTCCGTCTGTAAAAATCCGTTCCTATCGAGCAACGACGGGAATAATAACGTGCGATGTTTCAAATTTACGTCATCCGATGTAGGCTACGATAAGTACAGGTGTATAAACACATTTCGCTGGTCGTTTCCAGTACGTTTGTAAATTACGATCATCCGGCGTGATGATTGCGGGCGCGAATTACGTCGCCATATTAGTAATTTCCTATTTTTCGCAGAGACAAAAATCTCTGACATGCGCGCGACGTTGTTCATAAATCGTTTGCGTATTTAACTAATATACCCAGTCAGCCCAGCTATAAATCGCTAATAAAGTAAAGAAGCTGTCTATGCGTCACGATTTACTGTGCGTTGCATCTCGCGTAAACCATCGCAGCATCTATTACTTTTCAATACTAAGATGCGTAATATCTGCTATATACATATTTCTATCGTGCAAGATGTAAATGTCTTCGCCATATCTTTAAATGCTTAATGTGATTTTCGATATATTTATAAAAAATATTTATAAAATAACATATTAAAAAAATAATATAATTCTATAATATATATATTACATAATTTTCTGTATATGAACGTCCGCGCGCAGGTCTTTCCTCTTTCTTTCGTATAAGGATTCTTTGGCTTTAGAGACGGTATTAGATATTTAAGGCAGCGAAACGTAGCAAACTGAATGAAATGATCGCACATGCAAGTTGTGGCTAGATAAGACCGTGGCATGCCCACGTGCTTGCCGATAAATTAATATCGTCACGAAATCGTCGATAATCGAGCTTGTAGCGCATGCCCATCTTCCTCTCAAAGAAGTCTTTTCTCGTCGAATGATGATAAGGACTCGCACGGACTTAGAATGTTGCCAAGATTTTATTACCGTCTGGAAACGACCTATCGGGATTTCGTTAAGATGTGGCATGATCATGTGTAAGCAATTTGAGGAAGTTTCGGGCGATACGAAATGTTGACATTTATTATTTCGTTTGACAGAATCAACAGTTTTGTCATCAAACTGTGTGACAATGCATTTTCTTTTCGCGCAAAACAATGCTTCTAGCTGTATGAAATTTTTGTGTGGCTTATTACAATGTTTTGACAATGATATGCACTAAAAACAGTCGATCAACTCGTATGCATTGTCGTATCGCGAATGAATGTTATAACCTAACGTGAGCGTTAATGCGATCTTAATCTTCGGAATTACAATGGCAAGTGAATTCTGCTTCGCTCGCCTTCCTCAATAAATCAAATTTTTATATTTTGCCTCCAACCAAAACGAGATCTAGAATTTGAATAAAGCTCGAAACAAGTGAAATTAATTTATAATATATAATAATAAACATTACCAAGTTTGCATATTTAAAATAGAAGAGGAAAGGGAGGAAATTAGTTTATAATTTCCTCCATTAGCGATTTTAATTTTAATTTTGGTTCTTATTACAAAATAATTTTAATTAACAAAATAATTTACGGTCCAAAGAATAATCAGTGATAATAATTTCACAATTTAATCGACTAAATATTTCTTACAAAATAAAACGCTTGTTTTTAAAACGAAAGAGAAAATAAATGATAAAATAAATCGCTTAATAATGCATAAGAATGCTTATTTATTACGCTGTCACGGCTTATCAAAATTCAAATTTGCGACCATTAGCTTCCTTCAACCTGCAGTTGCAAGACCAGAGCCACGACGTTTTTTTTTTCTATTTAGCCTGTCAGCCTGCCACTGACGTCAGGTAACCCTAGACCCCGGGGCACATGCGGCTCGCGAGCGCACAGAGTCGTGCCTCTCTCATTGTTCGTTACAATTACGAGTGACGTCACGGGTGCAAACAATGTCATTCCGCTTCGCACGCCTTCGCATTCTGCCCATCCCTCTTTTTCTTCACTGGGCGCAATCCCCCGCTCCATCCTCCCCGCTATTTCTATCATCTGCGCGTTCGCGATGCACGCGAATCTGCGCGCCTACGCGACTCTTCTTAGATTCGCGCTCCCGTTCCCGATATAGGACATTTGCAATTTTACAGTTTTTTTTTCACGCAAATTTATGCTTTATGCAAGCTGCGGATGTCTACGGTAAAAATTATATTCTTTTTACAAAGCATAATTTTTTAAACTGTACAGATCCTAATCCCAAATTACGATTTTTCCAAATTTATTTTCAAGAAATATCTTGAGAAAATAATTGACGCGTGTTCCAATCTTCCAATTAGGTTTAAAAATAGCTTGTATTCACAAAGACGTTATTATTAAATTTTTAATATTGTTACTCGTTGTAACACATCCAATAAAATCAATAATCAATAACGAGTTAATAAAAGTTATCAAAGATTAAACTTTTATCTAAAGATAAATAAAAAGACATTGTTCGCTTCGTGGAACTTTCACTAAATGCTTTTCTCGATAGAGCTGCTGAACTTTTGCACCGATCTAATGCATATATAATGCATCTTGCGTTATGTTTTAGTGATAAGATGTATAATGAAATATATGATTAGCCATGCTGCCCTATTCGTAAAACTTTGTTACGACAACGAATATGAAAAGCGAACTACATAATACTATAAATTTAGACGTCACCAATACTTTACAATGTTGTAAGATAGAGCTGGCAAATCTCCTCTCACATTTTTCCGAATATTATATATAAGTAATTATAGTAAGTTGGTGAATTTTCAGTTTTATCACTGCGCCGCAAGAAATCAAAATAAATAAATAAATTTTCTACAATGTCTCTCAATGTCAATGACATACAATTAAGCATCAACTTTTAAAATCAATTTTAAGAGACGCCTATATATTTTGCACCTGGCAAAATGTTAGGATGTAGTCATCTCTATTCCAACGATAGTATAATAGCTGCGCCTGATAAGAGAAATGATGGCGGGTGACGTACCTCACTATGACGTGGATTCTCTGACGCGGTCAACTAATCGGACATGTAAAATGCAGGTACCAACTGATCGGACGTGTCACAAAATGCGGATAAAACTCAATTAATTAGACACGTCGCAAATGCAGATGTTCGTATCACTGGAAAAACTCTAAGAAATTTTCTCTAACATTCCTTGACGAAGATAGTATTATACTGTTATTTATAAAACGCATAACAATTTCGTATAATTTATTTGACGAAAACATGACTGGATTTCGCTGTCAATCTTTACGCCGATAAATGCAATTTAGGCACGAGATATCCCTATAACACAATATCTCATTTTATACCATTCATTTCGATTTTCAAAAGATAATAATTTAACAAATCAACTATGTAACTATGCATTTTTAGCATTAACTGATCAGCGATTCATATTAGATTATTTTATTATAGACTCCAAATTCTAAAGTGATCAATTTCAACAGGATAATTTATCTTCATCATAATTAGAATTAAATATTTAATTAAGTCACATTAAAATAAGGGTTTTAATTTTCAATTTTTGTCAAGTCAGATTCTGCGAAGAGACACCCGCAAACTTCCTTGTGCTTCTTCAATCTTATCAACGAACGATCCCCTGTTCGATCTTACCGATGCCGATCTCACGTCCAGCGGACTCCTATACCGCGAGGAATCGAAGAAAGCCCGATGAGGCGCGCGCGTCCGGCCGCCGCTTCCTCTGCACCGCGCTGATCGAAATGCGACAGCGCGTAGATGGGGGCTGATGACGAGGACGATGACGACGCTCTCTCACTTGGGTGGACCACCTCGGGTGGACCATCAGCCGGGACTCCACCGCCTTCGGCCTTCCTTCGCGAACCCGGCACGTACACAAGAGCGCCCAAGGCGTCACTGTATAAGCCCCCGATCAGCGCCTCGTTCGCAAGCACGCAAGCACGCACATACGTACGCGCGGTTCACGCCAGCGTATTGAGACACAAACGTACGCACGAACGCACGAACGCACGCACGCACCCACGCACGCACACGTAGGCTCACTTAACGCGGCACTCGGAAGTTCAGTGGAAGCCACGAACACTCTTCAGCGAATCAATCGAATCACTGCACCGCCCGGCATCCGGTCACCTCCGTTCCGCCACGACGACGTGTACGCGCGTATATTACGCGCGGTTCGCGCTGCGAAATAACGAAATGACGGAAGACGACGTTCGTCTTGGACCGCCACCGCGAGTCGTCATCCCTCGCGCGCCGTCACCGCCGATCGGGAAGCCGAGGGACAAGGCTTCGAGGAGACGTACCCCGAATTACGGAGAGCAGATCGAAAAAGACTCCCCGAGAGAAAGAGAGAGACTCCCTTCTTCGTTGGGCTCGCAACCCTTCGATTCTTTTACCCCTCTATCACTGATTTTTATTTCTTCTTCTTTTGTTACCCGTTTTGTTCTTCGTCTTCTTTCTAACGGTCTCTTCTTCGACTCCAGTTCCCTTCGAACCAGTTCCCTCTTTCTGCTTTCTTTTTTGCTTTCTCTATATCTCGTTCACCCTTCTCCCTCGACTTGTCCCTCTTTTGTTTTTTATCACGCTCTGGTCGGTCTCCCTGTGGTAAGGAGTGCGCAACTACCTAGTGGCAGAAGGAGCAAGTATAGCCTCCATCGCGAACTGGAACTGAGGCTACCATGTAGATGCAAGGGGTCCGCGCGCGGTTATACCGTCCTCGTATCTATCATTTCGAGGCTCCCCTCGAGGCTCCCCCCTCTGCCCGTCCCGCGAATCCGATCGTTCGATCTCCCTCGATCGATCGTACGAGCCTCTCGAGCCCTCTCTCTCTCTCTCTCTCTCTCTCTCTCTCTCTTGCGCGCGCGAGAGCCGATCTCCTCCCTCTTCCCGATCTCTCTTCCACTTCCCAACAACGATCCTCCGAGACCGCGCGTCCCCCTGGCTCCCGCCCGTCCTAACCCGAGGTGGCCCTCTCGGTAACGTGACACACACAGGCGGCTATCTCGACTATTAATATATAAAATGGGGTTCCTCGACACTCGCCGCCCGGTAATTGTGCCCGCGCGGTCAGCACAGCGCGGTGCTCTCTCGCCGATTTAGATTTCCACACCGGCCTAAACCCTTTCTCGCGGTCGACGCGGTCTCTCTCCCTCTCTGTATCTTTATTTCTCTATCTATCTTACTGATTTCCTGATCGTTCAGTCCCGCGAAAACGCCGGAGCCCGTTTGAAGCTATTAGTTTCGCGAAGAAATCTGGCAGTGATGCACTGTTCACAATTTTTATAAAACGAGAGAAAAGTTTAGGAAAGACTACTAAAGCATCAATGGAACAATTTATTACTTGAATTTATTTACTTGTCGTTTATTTACTTGAAGTCAATAATATTTTAAGATAATTTGCAAATAAATTTTATATCTTCCTCGGAATAAAGCAAAGTGCGCTTCTTTTCTCTTTCCTTGATATCGTTTACTTATGTGATAGAAAGATTTCATTGATTCCTGGATACGTTTTGCCCGAAAAACGTTTATCAATGATAATGCTGCGAGAGCGCCGAGGGTTCAATCGGAAGGAACACCCTCTGTCGTTCCATTTGAATAAGAGTACTCGGTATCGGGGTAAGATAGTCGTCCAAGTATCACATCCGCGTGCTCAAATCAGGGCTATAGCGGATGCTATTGAGGCAGGTCCGCGGAGCACAGGATATTATCACACTAAATCTCGCATTTGTACGTTTAACCACGCCATCGAAGTGGGAAGGCATATAGAGAACGGAATATAAAATATATTATACGTACGAGAGATAGGGCGTTTTAACGTTCTAAAATTAATTAATTTGATATACACAATACTTTGATTACAACTTGTATTATCTGATTTAAAGACCAAATTAATTTCCTTTTTAATTCGCAAATTTTTCAAAAAATTGCAAATTTTGTAGTGTTGTATTGAATGATAACTAAAATATTGGACACACTTTGAGATTTTATTTCATTAATTAGATCCCAGTGAGCAATATGTTATTGAAAAGTTATTGACATCTTATCAACGCCATCTGGAAGATAACATAATGATATCATATTGTTGGCTAATGCGTCGATTTTAGTGAAGATAAGGACATCATATAAACGATATCTTCAAGAACTCTTGAATTTGATAAAAAAAAGTTCTCTCAGCTGATCGATCACTCATCCAAGGTATAGTACCGCGCCCACGTTACTTGACATTGATAATCGAATGGACTGGTACGTGGCGAGCCTCTCTGACTCTGACGCTTCCTTCTTACCTGGTAAGTAAAAATCTTGTAATGATATATATTAACTGGCAAATATTAAAAACAATGCACAGCAACAAATTTATTATACAATAAATATTAATATAATATTAATTAATATTAACTAACTACAATTAATATTAATTAATGTAATAATATGTTAATAATGAAAACGCCTAAAGGCGCTGCCCGGACACAAGGTAAAAATTTTATTTAACGAATGTAATCAAAGTTGACTTCGTGTGCATACTTGCAAGCCCCTCTGCGAGAAAATATTAAATAAACGATATTTATCAAAATGACTATAAAATTGTCAACTACAATGTAGACAGATGTTCTGTGAATTTTTTCAAATCTTTTAAAATATTTTAGTAAGGAAAAATAACGTCAAACGTCATAGACTCATAGTTGCGCTATAAGAAGGTAACGAAAAAACGTAATGCAGGGTACGAAGAGTTAAAAACGATTAGAAATCAAATTTAAAGAGATATAAACCTAAAGTCAATGTCTCTGATACAAGCTTTTGTGCTGTATCACCTGCTGCTAAAATTAAACTGCGAATGCGTGTTATATTAACATTATTACTTTGAGAAAACGTTATGATCTTTTTTTCGTGATATCTTATACATTTCTTTTACAGGATATTATAGCGACTTCATCTACTTGATATATCTACAAGCAGATAAAATAAAGAGCTGTCTTGAGAGAATCTTTTAGGAAGAGAGTCTCTCTCTCTCTCTCTTTTAGAAAGATAACTTAAAGAACTCTTCTCTCACACGCAAAACAAAACACTGGGATTTATATCTTCTTTATCTTTCATTCGTATTGAGTCTCGTTTTTGATATATTAAATTTTGTGTTATTATAAGATAACAAAAATAATTAAGCTGTAAGAATAAGGTATATATTTAAATAAAAAATAATTAATAGATTAACCAATATAAAAATTAAGTTAATTACATTTATTTAATATCAAGCTATAATATATATATCGATCTCAAATAACTTTCATAATTACTTTCATTGATAAAAAATTGTTTAAAATTCTTTTAAAAATCTGTTTTAAAAATTGCGAATCTATTTTCTCATACGATTTTCTCGTGCAACAAAGCACTATTGAAAAGTGCGCATACGTTTACGACTTTAGGCGTGAGGTACAAAAACATTTAAGAGCAAAAAGAATTTTTTTTAAATTTAATTTTCAAAAATTAAAAAAAATATAAATCAACGATAAAAGAGAATCAAACTGATCACAGTCAAACAGTTTTCGAGAATTTCGAGAGATTTTGCTCGACTAGCTTGTCGCTTCCTTTTTCGTATTTTATTCGAACAGGGCGCAACAGTTTCGAGATGCAGACTGGTCGCTCCGGCAACGAGTCAACGAGGTGACATGGCGGCGCCCAGCGCGCACATGACATGACTCGGAGTCGGACGCTGCGATGTATATGTACGCAACACGAACGCGCGACAGTGCAATTTCGTGCCGGCAACAGGGTCTATACAAATGAGTCCAATTCCAATTTACTCGCGATGTCCGAATGCGACAGACCGAGCTGCAGTCGAGTTCCTCGCGGGGATGTATTGCCGCGCGTCGTCAAACCGCGGCACGTAAGATCCTTGAATTTCGGCCAGTCGATCCTCGAGCTCGGCGCCGTCGAGCGGCGGCGCCCGGCGCGGAACGGCGTCCTCGCGATCGACGAGAATGTCGCTCGCATACCGTGCACCGAGAAGGGGGATTACGTGCGCAAGTGGCTCGAGACTCACGAGAACGGCGAGCGCGATCCGTCCCAGTTGTCCCCCGTTCTGGGGACTACTGCGTCGGCGACCACCACGGCCTCCCGGAGATCGCCGATACTCAGTAACGGTAGGAAGCGACCTAGGGGAAAGATCGGTATAAACAGAAACGCCACGGCGAGAAGGCAGCCGGGCAATGCAGACCGCCAGGAAGTCGCGGAGCACTCTGCGAACTGTACGAAGCCACGTTGCGGATGTAAGAAGAGCGCGAGGTGTGGGGAATGTACCAGCGAGGGACAGCACACCCCACCTGGTGCGGAGAACACCTCTGACGAGTCGTCTCCTGTCCTCGGTACCGTGTCGCATCGCGTTTTCAAGAAGAGGAGAAGAAAATTGCGGTACGAATCAGAGAACGGTGTTTCTCTCGGATGTTCGAAGTCACACGACTGTAAAATCGCAGGTATAAATATAAAATCAACGACGGAACCTGACGTCAAGCGGAACGATCTGTCTGCGGATCAAGATAAGTTGGGGAAAAATTTGGACGCCAAAGCATTGGTCTTCTCGACTGAGGTAAGGGAAAGTCCAGAGAAATATCAGGGATGTATAGAGACATTTTCATCGCCGATACAGGAGAGATTGAGTTTCGCTGACAGTTCAAGTAGTAATAAAACTGATAAAGGTAATACAAAGATAGAAACAGGTACGAGCAACGGCAGCGAGGATGAGGAATGTGACGAACTTGCGAGCGCATCCAGCAATAGCGACAATTTGAGTAACTTCATAGAGGAAACCGATACGCAGAAAACATCCCAGTTCTCGATGGCGGATAAAAATTTCATCCCTTCAGGACAGCCGTTCGCATCCTTGCGGTTGATTAACGACGACTCGAGTGAAACTTATTGTTCGGAGGCAGAAATGATGCAGGATCGAAGTACACGTCTGTCCACGATGATCTCCGAGGTGACGTCTGTGAATAAAACCACGCAGAAGACGGCCAGCAAGTCGGCGACCCAACAAACCGATGCCATTATCAGCACGATAACAACCCCGTCGAAAAAGTCTCCGGATAAGAGTGTGCACGCGCGTCTCTTGGACTCCGGGAAGAAACGCCGCAAGCCTAAAAAGTAGGTATCCAGGTATCGATAATGTGGTCTCGCGAACGTGATTTCTAACATTGCATTTTTGTTCCAGAGGAAGCATGGTCGCGAGACTGCAGTCTCTGATCAACGCGCAGGTATCCGGCATTCGTATATGGCGTCATCGAATGAACAAGGAACTCGACGCTACGTCAGCACGGTACATCGGCGTACTCGTGCGCGATTCCACAAAGCGGTTCGGCAACCAGTTTCTGGAAGGCGTCTTGATCGAGGATCGCTACAATCTCCTGCAAACCGACACAGAGGTCGAACAGCCGGAAGAAGAGGATAATGCGACCCAAGTCCGACCGAAGAAAGTCTTGTACGGGAATATAACGATAATGCTAGTCTGTGATATAATTGGTACATTGAAAATGATATCGCGAGTTGTGATAAACGTTTATCCACCATGGAACATCTTGGATAAGGACGATCTTACCTTAGAAGTGACGTACATAAGTATAAGTGACAATCGCGAAATACCCGAGGTTGAGAACGCTGGGAAATCGCGTGAGCGCAAAAAACGAATTCTCAAAGAGTTCAACTGTCCCTGTATAGAAGAACAGAGAGAATTGCCGTTCTGCGCGATGAAGTCTAGCAGTGATAAGCCCGACGTGATGCGACAAATATTTAATTTCTAATTTATTTGCTTTTTATATATTTAAAATAATCTATGTTGCCCCCCCGAGTTTTCTAGTATTTTCACAGATTGCACCTTATAACAAGAGTATTTTCTGTGTTACGTTTCCTCAGGTGCTGTTAGCTACAATTTTAAGTAGAGACATACCTATATAATTGTGATAATTTTGTTGTAGGGAATCACTGCCAGTGATACGACATAAAAGTACAATTGTGCAATTTGAATATACAGCCTTAACTATTTTTGAATCAAATGTGTACGTCACACGTCGTGCGATATTTTTTTATATAATAAAATTTTGTATAATAAAATTAGACTGATAAGAAATCGTTTAATATTTGTATATAAAAAAAAAAAAATATCGCTGTTATATTTAATAAATAAAATATATTTTTTAAGCGGTTATTTGTTTTAAGATATCCCCGTATTGTATTAGTCATGAAATATAGCAGTATATATTCGCAAAATAGAATTACGTATTTAAAAATAAATTGTAAAATGTATAGAATATATGGATTTTTTTGAAACTGTAAAATAGTGTAAATTAATTTGCAATAGATAAAGTCGATCACTGCTATCTCACATCACTATCTTACATTCTGCTGTTACACACTCGCAGCAGGTCAAGTAGGTGGCTCTGTAGTCTGTATTATTCTCAATAACGTGATTCGTCGACGTCAGTGTTGTGCAGCAATAAGCTGTCAATCGCTTTGATCTTATTCAATCTTATTGTTTTTGGCGTTTTTATACAATCCATAATAATCATTATTGTACGTAGACGTGAAATTAACGACACCCGCGGCACAAAGGTACGTAATAAAGGCTACATTCTTCGAAACTGTTTCACGTTGTCGCGTCGAACTGCTCGACGTTAGATATTTCATCGAGTTACCGCAATCTGCATTAAAGAAGTTCGAAATCGATCCATGAATCTCGTAAATTAACGCGACACTTGCTTTTGCAAAGTGGCTGAAACCTCTATGAACAATAGGCGTCGTCGCTCTCTCTTATTGCGTGTACCTAACCTCAAAGTAACCTTTAGTATCATCGAAATATCGGTTTTTCTTTAGTTTTAGAACGATGTCGATTACTCAGGACCGTCCCGAATTATACGAAGAAGTTAAGCTCTATAAAAATGCCCGGGAGAGAGAGAAGCACGACAATCAGGCGGATCTGTACGCCGTGGTGAACACGTTGCAGCATTTGGAAAAGGCTTACATCAGAGACTGCGTCACGCCAAAGGAATATACAGCGGCGTGCAGCAAACTGTTAGTGCAATATAGAGCTGCGTTTAAACAGGTGAGCATCCAGTGGGTAAAACAAGAATTAATGTGTCCCTTTTGTTGTACATGATACGCTATTATTATGGCTGCGGTCCACTTGACGCTACAAATGCTTTGCGATGGTCTTCTTCTCCTTCTTTCTTCGTTGAAAGAAAAGAGAAGAGGAATGCTTCGAAGCATTTGTAGCGTCAAGTGGACCGCACCCTTAATGAAGAATAATATATAAACTCAAGTATATTTAATGAGGAAGGATATGTAAACTCTCTATTTTCTTGCTGTAGGTACAAAGCGATCAATTTCCAACAATCGACTCCTTCACCAGAGCGTTCCGCTTAGATTGTCCCGCTGCCCTCGAGAGAATCAAGGAGGACAGGCCAATCACGATAAAAGACGACAAAGGCAACACTTCCAAGTGCATCGCCGACATTGTTTCGCTGTTTATCACACTCATGGACAAGTTACGACTGGAGATCAAAGCCATGGATCAACTGCACCCCGATCTAAGAGATCTCATGGACACCATGAATCGCCTCAGTATACTACCCAGTGATTTTGACGGTAAAGAGAAAGTTGCGGAATGGTTACAGACCCTCGACAATATGTCCGCCTCGGACGAATTATCGGACACTCAAGTCAGACAATTGATATTCGATTTAGAGACATCCTACAATGCTTTTAATAAAGTACTTCATAACTCCTAATTCTTTTTATTTTCTACCGGATCGAGTTTATCTGATATAATCTATGATATGTGAGCCTTGATGTATATATCATTATATAATGCTGCTTGAACAGAATTATTATTAATGTAAAATTATAAAATTATTATTTGTACATATTGTTACTGCTAATTTTAATTTTGCCGCAAGATGTCGATTGAAGAATGCTTTGAAGCTTCTTCTATTATAGATAGAATTGAATTAGTTTATTCAATTGCGACGTTTGTAGTAATTGCAATTATACTTTTATTTTGGTAAGCAACAATTTGCCGCATCACGTCACTTTGCATTGTTCCTTGAATCACGTGTAAGACTCGCAGTATTTAAGATGAATACGTTTTATTGGTAAATGAAACTATATTATAGCGAATTCGGTTGGACGCACTAGTGCGCACTCATTGCGCATTGGTGCACATTAAAGCCGTCGTACACAAAGCAACGTGTAAAGCGTGTTTAATATAAACGTGTTTAATCACGAAATTCTCAATATTCTTTATTGTACTATTTGGTAAAATATGTATTGGGCATTTTATCAGTCAAAATATTTGCATTTTGCTTTAAAGATTGATTAAATCGGTGTACAACGGCTTTAATATGCACCAGCGCGCACTAGTGCGTCCAACTACTGTTAGATATACGTATATGTATACATAGGAATATATATATACACACAGATATGTATAGGTGCGCAAAACAAACTATTTTATATGCGATTCTTTGTAAACGCCGACAACTGAATTACTGCTGCTTGTATATTATCGATTAAGCCAATAAAAACGCGTGCAGTTTTAATAGCTGAAAGTGTCTGATACTTGCAAGCATACGCGTAGTCTGTCAAGCGACTGTCTATTAAATTCGCGCTATTTAATCGGGGAATGTTAATTGTCCTTTGTGCGCCGAGAGATTCGCGAAACTTTCCAACAGGCCCGCGACAACGGGCGCGCCGGTTTATCAGCGCGCGCCAAGGCGCGCCTCGGCTCTCTAAAGCGGGCGCGTTTAACGCCGCAACAATGACGCGCCGCCCGCCGCCGTTCAAAGCCGATATTTCGCCGGTTCTGTTTGCGGGCGGGATGGTAATGCGCGGGTTAATTCGCGCCGCGTCCCTTTGATGTACCGTGCCAAGAGCAGACTTTTCCCCGAGTCGAGTATTTACGCGGACACACCCGGTATGCAAATGAAGAGAGGGTGGTCCTTCGGCGCACGCTGCCACGTCGGGGTACAATAACGGCTCAACTATTGACTGAACTAAACTAAACTAAATTAAACTGAGCTAAACTAACAGCCCAGGTTGTATCTGCCAGCCGTGCCAGTACTGCCAGTTCGTCGCATTCGATGTCCGTGTGCAACGCGCATTCTTCCCCCGCCGCGCCGCGCCGTTCGTCGTCCACGTATACTCGCGCTGGTTTGCGAGAGGGAAATTTACATGCAATAGGAATGTTATTATTCGCAAGTCAAGAGCCAGGGAGTTTCGACATCCGCGAAGATGCGCGTCTTAAAATTAGTTTCGTCGTCGTGCGGTCGTCCATTAATACGAGAAGACAAGCAAGACTAAGACTCCGATATATTTTCGTCAATATTTGAAACTTCGAAGCTTCTACATTATAAAGTCTTCGAAGATCGAAGTTTCGAAGAATCAAAATTATATAATTATCAATTTGAAATAGGTACCGTAATAAAGGTTCACATTTATAAAATTGTATAACAAAACCCGAATAAAATTTCCAATGTTGCAATTATGTCGCTTAGGTTGCAAATGTATTATTTTTTTTATTTTCGAGCTTATTCGCGAAAATTACAAGGACAGAGCGTGGAATTATGTATGTACACGCGCGTATACTTTATCTAAATTGACTCGGAACTCAGTCGAGGCCCGGGTTCGATTGCGTCTTATCAGTGCCAAGAACTGTTATAGGTTTTCGGGGTCATCTTCCGGGAAGGTACGTCCTGAGGAGGATGAGATTTTCATCCAACTTTCAAATAAGGATGATCCTCTCAAGGCAATCCTGGAGTTATTTTAGCGAGCTCGTACATTGCCAAGCCACTCTTACGCGGGGATATGCGCTCCGTATACATCTCGACGATGAAACATATATACGTATATATTAGGTATACACACTCATATCCCGAAAAAACACGCACGTGCACACACTCGCGCGCCGGCTTATCCGTCAATCTGTTCGTTTACCTCTGACGGTGTTATTTCAATATAAATCACTCCGGTCTCGCTACATCGAATATGCTTGCCTTTGACAGGGTGATTTTACCCCTCTTTCACTTTTGCCTTCGTATATATAAAAATTCAGATTTCGCGGAGCGATTCGGCAGCCGTGGAAAATCAAAGACTTTGATGTATGTACGGGTCTCCTTCGGCGCGTTGCAACGCCGCGTCTAGATCCGCATGCACGGCCGCGAGAATGGATTTATCACCGTCGTGTTGTCCATTATTGCGGCCGTGCCGAAAAAAAAGCCGCGCGAGTATGACGAAGCCGGCTTTCGCATATCGCCGCCGGTTTCTCCCCGGCGCGGCGAAAGAAATCGATCGTTTGCATTTATATTAAAACCGTTTTTACGCAATTGCTGGTTACGCGATCATCGAGTAACTGTTATGCAGAGTTATCCGCAAGTCAACATTCGTTCGTTATCGCGGAATGCAGCTACTTACATCTCGTATCCCGAAACGCCGTAAGTATACAAAAGCAGACCGCGAGTCACGCGATGCTAATTCCGAGTGAAACAGATTTAAAGTCATTATGCTTCAACAAATCGGTCAATTTGGTTGGAAGACAGTGGTTCGCCACTGTACATGACCATAAATGTCACGACTCTTCAGACATGAAGATGCGACGAGAAAGAAGAATGCTTTAACAAATCGGTGCGACCAACACGCAGTAATTTTGTCCCATTTTTGTACTTGATATTGTTTAAATAAATCATTAAAAAATTGAAAATATATATATATAAACAGAAAATATTAAAAAACCGTAATTGCAATTCTCGATGTCATAGAAGTGTACCATAAAAATTTCATTCATTTTTACCGTACATGAGCAGAGATACATATTATGATATTTACATGGGAAGTATATATATATATATACAATTTCTGTAACTTTTAAAGCAAATATCTCAGAAACGGGTCGGACAATCGATCGCAAATTTAACACATCAGGTTTTTGGGATATATAAATGCACAATCTCTGTAAATTTCAGCTTTATCCTTTTATTTTGACATAAGCGACATACATCTTTAAATCCTTCTGAAATTGGACTTGGTTCACCCGTATATTTTTAGAAAAAAAACCCTTTATCCTCAGTTGTTGAACTTATCCCACAGCAGCATGAATACGATTCTGAAGTGCGGAATAAATATGACACGATCTCGCGTGTAACTACACAAAAGTACTCGGGACAAGTAAATCTTCAAGGGAGCAGGAATACACTTTCACGCTTTTCGAATGACGGGATTGGGCGGAGAAAGGGCCACGGGATTATCTGCAGGCGTCAGCATTATCTGTAGAAAGCAGCACGTCAGCTTTCTGTTGAACGACAATGATCTTGACAAAAGAACGTACCGAGGAAAGCTTTTAGCTTATATGCACTATGCACACTCGCTATGACTTCAAACGGACTCGTAATGCCGCTCGAGTTACACGTTTTGAGCGATACAAATAACAATGAGTAATATTTGTTCAGACATTACTTCAAAGAATTGCCCCTTCGTGGTTTCATGTGATTGCGCATTCTCTTTCTTTAAATTTTATAAAGGATATCCATTTCTATTTGCTGTGAGATTTTAATGTAAAATAATGCCCGTGTAATCTTTAAAATGGAGAATACAAGTAGAACTGAATAAAGAATATATCTCATGCTGTTCGCGCTTTAAAAAAAGCTTGGTCCTCGAAAAAAAAAACCCTTTATCCTCAATTGTAACGTTTCGGGCTCTTGACGTCTTTATACCAAGGAAAGGTCGGCTCCACATATTTTTACTTAGAAAATCCGCAAGCAAAAAGTGACTCCCTTTGTGAATCTTTTTCTCTTTCTCTCCCTTTCTTTCTCTTTCTCATTTTCTTTGGCGGGATACCACTTGTGTATGCACTAATATATGGGCACCGGCTGAACGGTAGATACGCGCACGCAGCGTACTCGCGTGTCTCCCTCGGCTTCGTGTCGCTTGAGAGGCATATCACACATTGAGAGGACGTGAGTCGCTTTGAAAAATCGTGCCCGATATGCCGGCGAAACGAAGAAAAAGGGACGGCACGTGAGGGCTGGAAGGTAGAGCAAGAGGTAATGCCCGGGGTTTTCTCGCGCGCGCACACCGCCTTGCCGCCGATCGTCCCACGATGGCGATGGCGATGGGTGCACCTGGGCTCTCGAATATGCGGCTGGCAACGCCTGCATGCGCGCCCGTGTATTTCCCCCGAAAATTTTACGCGGCCCCCCAGATAAGCGAAGATCGACGACGTAAGTGAAATTCTCGCTCTTTCCGGTACCTCGGACGAAATTTCAAAATCTTTCGACTCCGTCCAGCGACATCAAAGGGAGTTGCCTCGAAAAGGGGGGGTGGAAGGAAGGAGGAGGACCTCGCGATCCCACGAAACCCTTTACGGATTTTGCACGAGACGACGCTGGTATCGATCCTCTTTTTTCTTTTTTCTTCCACCGTGCACCTGCATGGAACACGGATACACGATTGGCTCGTTCCTCGAAAATCTTACGTCGTTCGAATATGCAGCGGATCGGAACGACGTAAATGAAATTCTCTCGCCTTTAGTCTGTGACTAAATCTCGGAATTTAGGAGAAATGAAGGAAAGGAAGGTCTAAACTTTGACTTCAAAGAAAATTGTCGAAGCGCAAATAAATATGTATATACACATATATGTATGTACATGCAATAAAATAAATGTATACATATACTATATACGTATATATACAAAAATATATACATATATTATATGTAGACACGCACACTTATTCACAATACACATAAAATATCGAGTTTTCATCGCTATCTAGGCTAATTTCGCGTAATGATTCGATAATAAAGAAATAAAAAGTAGTTCGGGCCGAGTGCGATATTCAAGCTGCCACATCAGATAATGATCAAAATTACAAAGCAAAAAAGTGCATGGCGTATATGCGCAAGGTGTGCTTTCGCGCCATCGCAGCATCGGGGGTAACGCGACGCTTTAATGAGCCCTCGAGGGACGCATTCGCGTGCTGCAGATGCACTCTTGGAACGCCACACCCCATGAAGGGCCAAGTGAACCAATACCGAGGAAAAATTACGTACAAAGTACACGATCGTTGTGTCCGCGCGTGTCGGTCCCTTGTATACGCGTGTCTAATGAACCGCGGCAATTACCAAAATTACACCGCCTCTCGCGCACGCAGGCACGCTAGAGGCGAAACGAAAGACGATGTTTACCTTTCCTGGAAGATATATTCGAGACATATTATTAGCCTCGCACGGAAAACCTGGACGTGATATACGCATCTACGCGTACAGTGATACAAAGGAGATATTTTTTATTAAGGGTGTTGTTTAAAAATATGTATAGTGCAGAACCCGATGTGCTCGATGAACAAAAATATTGTAATTTTTGGTCGCGCTAAGAAATATACACCGAGGTCACACCTAGGTGGTCACCACCCCTATAATAATTTTCAAATGTTTACCAAACGTAACTGACATAAAGCTGGCTTAAAGCCTATCTACTGCACGGATCTTCGAGAGAGGGACTCCAACTAGAGATCTTGAGTGGAGAGACACTGATTATAAAACCTATCTTAAAAATATCAGACCTTGAATTTTTGTCGGGGTGGCCGCCATCCAATGTAGCCTCGAAGGGTCTACAAGGCTAAGAAAGGTGAAATGTTTGCTATAAAGTATTTAAACTAAAACGATATGTGTGAATTAACTAGAGAAAATTATTATAAAGTCTTCTTTATTAGAATGACATTTATCGGATGAGAAAAAGCATTGGTCGATCTTTTGTTAATCGCAATTTTTATCAAAATTTGTATCAATAACCATCTGCGAGTGTTAGTATACGTTTGTATATGTATATTAGATATTTATTTCTCTAATGAACTTTCAACGAATCTTGATTCAGCATAAAATAATATAAATTATCGTTCTTTATGAATATTCTGAATGTTTATTATATTATATATTGTATGATTTCTTGCGTTTTCTCTTAAATATTATCTTACAAATTTTATTTTATCTTCTTTGATTTCAGTCTTTTGAGATCTGTATAAGAAGAACATAACTACGACGACGATCCCATTCATTGTATGAGAAGAAATCCCAGTAAGCCAAAATGCTCCTATTTTCAGTATAATCGTAATGAATATTCGAACGCTTTCTTCTGTAATCTATGTTGTCTTCTATGTAAATGTTTTGCTCGTAACAAAACTGAGAAATACTACTTACACGGAGATAATTTTTCTTAGAATTTATCCTGAAATTATGGTAGTTGTTGTACATGTTATTACGAAGAATTTTATGTGAGCTATTCGGATTAATATCTACCATAATAAAAAATATTAATATATTTTACATTTAAATATAAAATATGTTTGATTAATTTTACTAAAATATATCTATATAGAAAATTTCAATAATTTTTTAAAAATATCAATCTGCTTGGTAATTTTTATCACGTTGTTTGTAAAATGTCTTTTGCATATTATATATTTCAAAAATTCCTTGGTTGCCAAGTTGTCCCAAGTTTGTAGTGAATTTAACGGTAAAATATAAAGAAAAATTCTCCCCGTGTATGTACATCAAACGAAATAAATGTTATACAAAAGAAATATTTACTCTTAAAGGAATGAATACTTAGCAGAATTATAAATCCAATAAAAATCTAGATATGTATAATTATGTTCTTTAATTTCAATGACAACATGAGCACGATAAGTAAGCCGTATAAGAAAGACTTTAAATAAGCCAAGAAATACCGCGCTAAAAATATCTTCGTAGACATCTCCATCTCCATTCATTAAAATAAACTTACATTTTATTGTCATATTTTTTTTTTTTTTAGAAATCGTGGAATGACAAATTCCAAGCGCGATATTGCTTGTTTGACTCAATTCTCCCTGTATCCCTAGAAACGTTAACTTTTGACGACGCGCTTCCCGTTCATCACGCCGAATTGAACGTAAACCGCGCGGAGGAAAAAGTGCCACTTCGTAAAGTCTACCCCCAAATGACGAAATTACACGCGGGGTCGAAATGCCCGCTCGCCCGTCGGGGTTTCCGCGCAATCTCACTTCCTGGGGAATGAATACAGTTCTAACGGGGCCACCAGGGAGCTATTCGTGTGCCGCGGGGTCCATCGCCGATCGTCGCAACACGCTGCCACGTTGGCTTTTAATGTCCTGCAACTGAGAGATTATTCGTCCCTGGAGGCTGGACAAAAATCGAGATCGAAACTGCGTTTCCGTTCGGCGCGATTGCGACGATCATCGAGCATCGGCGGGCGTGACGTCGAATATTACACAGACCAAAAGCTCCAAATCAATTGTTGTAATAATGAGGAGAGGGGGCGGCGTAACACGCCGCGCCGCTCATCAACAACCTTACCACGATTCGAAACGCGTGGCAATTAGTGTTTCGCAATGCCGGCGGCGACCTGCGATGCAACTTGCTGCAGCTAATGTAATTTTGCATTGGACTTTGTACCAAACGAATAATACTCAATACGTAGGTATAAAGGTTTATTTAATACTTTTCTAAATACGGGGATGATGAAGTTCGACGAATTTTTCCTTATTTTTAAATATTTGATACATCTTTTAATAAAGTAATTAAAGCACAGTTAATTTTTTAAATCAACGATATAAATATTATATAATAGTCGATATTTTGCCGTCTCATTCTTTTTATTCTGTCCGTGTCCGAGACGAATTTTTACGAATTTGGTGAAAGGCGCGAGGCAACTTTCGTGAATCGTAGAAAAATTGTGTCGACGTTACGCATAAACTATCGAGCGCGTGTGACACACAGTTGCGCAGAGTATTGCCGAACAATGCGCCGCGGCAAAAGCCGCAATACCGTCCTCCGCCTGCGCTGCTCCTTCATGCGGCAATCGAATTTCTGGATGCGCCCGTGAATTTTGCCTTCGGGAATGCGGCGCTGCTCGGCCAGAGAAATCCAATTGTTTGCCGTTGATTCCTTTGTAATCGGCTGAGTACAGGTATCTGCTGCCGCCGCGCCACCGCCGCCGCCGCCGCCGCCGGGCAGGTAACGTTTTAAAGCGAATAATTTCATTCTGGTCGCACCGCGCGCGATGCGATTCCGCGAATACGGTCGGAGAAATGTAAGCGCGGCGGCAGCGGCGGCGGCGGCGGCGAAACAAAGGGTCGGGATTTAATAATGCGTTCTTTGCGCAGAGATACGATGCCGTGCCGAACGATGATGCACGCGCGAGACGTATACGCGAGGGAGATGATAGCGAATACACGCTGGCCCGTACGTTCCGCACGCGGTTCAATAAAAGTTTCCGCTCTGCCCCGGGCTATGTTGTAGTACTTCTGATATCGGGAGGAGGGGGGAGAGGGGGGATACAAAGCTGGGCGCGCGAATTAATCCAATAGCACGCGAGGAGAAACAGGTGAGCGCTATAGGGTGAGGAATAGAGGAGGATGCAAGAAAGTGCAGCGTGCTCGCGTTTGTCCCGCGGCGAATGTCTCTACGGGCTAATTAACTTGTACATGTATACGGCGCGTTCACCGAAAGACAAAGGTCGAGGAGTAATTTGTTAAGTCGAAATAGAGATACGCGGGTATATTACGTATTTAAAATAAATTAAAATGAACATTATTATTTTATGTAGTAAACTTTTACCGCTGAACTCTATCGTTAATTCTTTAAGAATCTCGCGATAGGATTTTATTAATTTCTATCGTAACCAAAGAAACAGAATACAGCATGGTATATACAAAGAAAAGAAAATAGAGAAGACAAAATTATACCGCTATACATTTCTTGTATAAATTCGTTCGGATTTTGCGGTTATCAATCTTTGTTTAATGAAAAATGAAATTTCCAGAATTTCCTATCAACAGAATATACGAATGCACAAGCCGCTAACGGCGTCGGTTGCAATTTATTTCGCGCGTGATACCGGCGAAGAAAGTTATGGGCATCATCTCGTAAAAAGTTACGAAATACGATTTGCGTGGAATTATTCAAAATAGCCAGCGTGACAACAAAACTTTCCGCTTGAAAAATGTTTCCGTATATATTTCGTATCGCTGCTTTAAAAAAAAAAACAATCTCGAAGTTTTTGCGCCCCTGCAAACTATGCAATTCCGTTGCAGTTCTTCGTGTTGTAATAACGAGATACGTTAAAGATGCATCGAGCATTGCAGCTTATTATCGTATCGGCGCACCCGAAAGTAACTCCGCCGACACGTTGCCGAGAATACAAAAATATACGATATCGAAATTGCTCGTTCTCTGATGTAACGAAACGATAACGCTCGCAATCAGAATGGCTCCATACGTCTGCGAAAGCCGCGAGACATCTATCTCGTGTTCGCTATCGATAAGACGTTCGCGTTTATACCGAAATATTCTCGAAGAAATTCCCTGCTTCGCATAAAAATCAGAAAAACGATATGTCGGCTGGAAAGTAATCATTTTTCAAATCGCGGATTTTATACATTTTACACATTATTAGGAATATTCTACGTTAATTTCGAGAAAGTCGAGATGTTTTCCTTAACCCTTCGAGGCTACACTGGATGGCGGCCGTCCTGACAAAAATTCAGGGCCCGATATTTTTAAGATAGGTTCTATAATCAGTGTCCCTCCACTCAGGGGGGGGGGGGATCCCTAGTTGAATCCCTCTCTCGAAGATCCATGTAGTAGAAAGGCTTTCAGACGTATCAGTTACGTCTGTTAAACATTAAAAAATTTTATTATAGGGGTGGTGACCACTCAAGTGTGACCTCGGTATATGTTTCTTATCGCGATAAAAAATTACAATATTTATGTTCATCGAGCACATCGGGTTTTGCACTATACATATTTTTAAACAACGTCCTTAAGATAAATTTTTACGTGCATTATTTGGAATTATGAGACTTTGAATCCGTCTGGGTAGCGACCACCCCAGTGTGGTCGGGGCGTATTAAAAAAAGGTGTAGCCTCGAAGGGTTAAATATCTAATCGCAGGTCAGATGTAGGAGTTGCAATACCCCAGAAACAGTTGTATTTATTGGCGGTTTTATAATGGAGACTACGTCTTCAATATTGTTTCGCCTTTATCATTGAATTGGCTTATTGTTAGATTATTGTAGATTATTGATTATTGCCGCGTTTCGAAGGACATTCGGCAAAAAGAGCAATCGACTACCCTTGCAGACTGTAATAGTGGTAATTACACGAAACAACTGAGAAACGATAAGCCACTGTTTAAGTAGCAGTTAAATGCAGGTAATTAGCTACGATAACGGCAAATACATGCGCAACGCAGCATTTTACTTGCCGAATCATGCGAACGTGTGTCCAATTATTCGTAACAATGTTCGACATTGAGCTTTATCGCTCGCGGTATGAGTAATATGATTCAATGTCATACAACAGAACTTTAAAACTTGTCACCAGGTTCCAAACTTTTTTAAAGTGTTTGTTTAAAATCAAATTCTTTATGAATTTGAATGAATTTCTTTTGAACTCTTAAGAGCCTTTTAAAGCAGAAATGGTATGAAAAAAAAATAAAATTTTATAATTTAGGATTTCTCTCTCTCTCTCTCTCTCTCTCTCTCTCTCTCTCTCTCTCTCTCAAAAAGAATTCTTTTTCAATTCTCTTTACTGCTCTGGTATGTACGCGCGCGTTCCCATGCTAGGATATCTAATAAAAATATCATATTTTTATACAATAAGAAATGCGCCCATTATTAATACCGATTTATTTTGTAGCAACGGGCTCTAGCTTCCGGATGGAGCCGGGTGCCAGGATGGGCAACTCCAGACTCTTAGTGCAAGATGATATGGAAGCAGTCCAGCAAAGATCAGGAGGATCTCTCGCTGCTAAATAGGGGCAAAAATGAGGACTGAACTAGCACCGAGAAATAATGACTGGACAAGTCATTATTTCTCGGTGCTAGTTCAGTCCTCATTTTCAACTTCACCTTCAACTTGGAACCTTAGTTGTCTTAACAACGTTACTTCTTGCGTCTCTTCTTCTCTCGCTTCAGTTCTATAAACAACTGCACTACTCGATCTTTAACTATAAAATATGATATTTTCTGTGCATTTATAAATATATCATGTTTAATAAAATAAAATATCCATCAGCATATTGTCTTAAACTTTATTTTATTTTACACACATAACAAAACTATTATTAAATTGTAATTATATAAATGAGGTGCATGTCATTGAAGAATGTGTAAGGACACGTTCACGTATATGCGATACAAACTATACACAAACCATAGATCGATCGTACGTTGTATAAATTATATACAGTTTATCATAGTGAAATTAAAAATTAGGGAATAAATATAGGTTCGGATATAAAAGTTTCTGAAAAATACCGTTACATCCACAATTTGTCCTTTATACATCTAGATTACACGAATATTGTTACCTCTCCTTTTCACTATATGCGATCGACTCATTTCTCTGTTTGAACTCGGCGCCATCCTACTTTATTTCCAATTAAATTAATTTACACAATGCGTGAAAGTGCGCGGTGGAAGTTGATTATGCAAAAACACGATGTGGTTAAATATTCGGAATAGAAGACCCACCATCTATGACCTTAATCTTGATACATATTATATAGGTCCACTTTTGAGTAACCTACAGAGAAGTAATTTCTTTTTCAGAAATAAATATCTTATTGAGAAAAAGCTGAAATAAATATTAGATATATATTGTATTACAACATTGTAAAGTCATTAAAAATTTTATATTAAAATTTTTTAGAACAAATTTTAAAATATTATTAAATTATAATAATTCCTTTTAGAGATTTTTCAATTTTATTTATTTCTAAAAATTTTTATTTAATTCTTTTTTATCGTATTTTTAAAGTGATATTTCTATTTCAAAATAATAATACAGATAATAATGGGAAATCGGAATTTTCATGATACATCGCACTTTCGGTTTTGCATGACAAATACCTTAATTCTTATATGATAATTATTACCATTTTAGAAAATATCTTATCTTTTTGTATCTTATTTTGTATCGTCGCATTTATCGCATTTCTTATCTTTTCGTCCCGATAAAGAAACGGAAATATATGAAGAGATTAATTTTCAAGATGCATGCAGCATTATATAACTGAGCTGCGTTCGAAAACTTTATTTGGGTGAACACCGCGTCGTTCTATCTTTGTTATTTACTAAAAGTTAGACAAGGACAGAACGACACTGGTGTGCGCCCGAATTAAGTTTTCGAACGCAGCTCTGAATTTTTAACGATAACTCCAGTATGGATAATAATTCCTAGAGACAAGATCACATACACATATTCCGAATACAAGCAAAAGTATCTTTCTGTTCGTAATTGTTAATATATTATCGTTATAACGATCGCAAACAAGTAATATTACTCCGAATCGGATTCTTCTTAGTATTACGGCTGTGAATTGAAAGCGGAGTATACCACACAAAATGTGAATCATTCATTAAAATATCGTCAGAAATTGTAATTGGAAATGAATGTTTCTGGGAAAAAAAACCCATTTATAACTCCATACAAAATTGCCTTCAGCAACTTGTTTTCCTTTTTTATGAATCATTTGTTTACCATTAAAATTAAAATTTTAATAAAATTTCAATGATTCTCTCTGCGACATACATATATACCAATAAATCATATAATATACAACGCGCTGAACTGAAGTGTATTTACTACGAATTGCTGACGAGAACAGAAAAACTTATCTCAAGATGGATTTTCGCTTAGAATAAAATATAAACAAAATAAAATAAAATAAAATATAAAATATATAAATATAATAAAATAAATTAACAACTGTTGTATGACACCCGATTACTCGATTAAGCGAGCGAATTTAGCAACAGCGTAATTAATAACAAGTAACGCGGAAAATGCATCAAAACACGATCCAGTTGCATAGTCGGTATTCAGATTCTGACCGATGCAATCTCGTTCCGATACTGCAGGAAACGCTGACCAAGGAATGGCGAAACTCTCAGACAATATCCGATCCAGCGACAGCACATCAACCCCGCAGAAATAAAAGAGAGGAGAGGACGAACACGGCGAACAATTTTACGATCAAACGGGTATGAGTAATATTCGCTGTCAGTCTGCGCGATAAATAATTAAAAAGGTACGAAAGTTAAATTAAAGTTTAATCAGAAGTTTAAAGTTTATTAAGAGAATTCTAGTAAATTTTTTAGTACATATATATGTATGTATCCACACATACACACATTGTTAAACGTAATGCACGCGCGTATTGCAAATTAATTAAAGAAAACAGCAATTTGTTCAAAATAGTTATAAAAACTAATATGGAAATTTCAATAAGGGTGTTCACTCAAATGTAGTAAAAAAAATTCCCACATTTTCTAGAAATTTTATTTTTACTCCATATTCACACTTTTGCATTGTTTTAAAAACAAAAATGACTCAAAATGAGCAAAAGTGAAATAAATTTACAAATTGCATGTGCAAATGCAAATGTTTACAATAAATAATGTTTTATTTTATATTGCTTCTTTCCCTGCCCTTTCTTTTGCACATCTCAGCCAAGTTTTAATGGCTTGCTCAACTTTTTTTCGATATATACAGGAATTCTAATATATACGCGAGACTTCTCATTATGAACCCGACTCACATTTCTGTATCTCATTAACCCTCCTTATAGGCGGAGAGCTGACAACACTTTTGGCCAAGTGATTTTGGCCAAGACCAGCACTATACTTGTTAGTAAAAAAAACCCAGCTTTTATAGTATGACTTGAAAATAATTATTTTTAATTATTTATATATAATTAAGCCTGGAGACTAATTTTCCCGAGCAATCGAACTGGCAATTTATTTGCATGTTCCTGAGTGACCAATTATCAATATCCGATAAAAATTAAGACTTATACTATGACTTGAAAATCTGTTTTTTTCTCACCTGCGTACTTCTGAACTCCCCAAGTACGGCCAGCCAGGTGTTCGGATTATCGAAGGAGAGTCGTTCGCGCAGGTTATAACGGAAAATCGTGATTTATAAAATCACTTGGCCAAAAGTGTCGTTATCTCTTGGACCGCAAATTTTTTTATATGTTAAAAATTTCTGAGGCACTTCTTTTTTTATAGCAATCAATTTAGCAATATCGCAAGTGCATTTGAGAATTTTTTCAACACGATCGGTGGATAAATGATCAAATGGCGAACGATCAAAGTTCGTCTCGGGTCAAAATAACCCAGAGTGACTTCCTTGTTTGAAAAAATAGGTGTGACCACGGAGGGTTAATGGCTAAACCTATATAGTTTTAAATTATCAAAATGTTTATTTTTCTTCAGATAACGTACTGATAAAAGTAAACATGGATTTAAAAGTGGCACCCAAGGGTGGCAAAAATGAGATATATGTCTCGAAAGTAAACACGAAAGTCAAAATCTCATTATTTAATTATAAGTTTGATGAAAGCGAAAAGGAATTAGTTCAACTGCATGAAGCTCTTAGTAATGTCGTAGATAGCAGTTCAAAAGATATAATTGCCTAAGGTTGAATCAGTAAATTCACAAAATTGCGTTATCTAATTCAACCCAAGTGATATGTATTTCAAAAAAAGATGTGAAATCTTTAAATTGCGCCAAATGCAAAGATTATAATATTACAAAGAATTATTTTAATCGCAAAGAATTAAAGAGATAACAGTACAAAATAAAAATATTTAATTAAAATAAAATAAATAAATTTTTCTTGTAAACAAACTTTGGCGCTGCTTTTTTAGTCCTGTCGCATTCTCCCCTAAATTATGTTCATTGTTTTTTTTATAAAAAAACAGCGCCAAGTTTTTTTACAAGAAAAATTAACCTTTTTTGTACAAAGTTACGATCTGAATTAATTTATTTAGGATATTCGTCGAAACACTCCATTTAAATGTAAAGAAGGCCGAAGTTTTTTATAAATCAGAGGGTGAAAAAAGACAGTTTATTAAACAGAAACAGAAACATGAAAATAAATGAGATGAGAGACCAGATGCCTATATATACGCTTGATCAATTCACAGGCATCAGTCTTGATACACATCTTGATACACATCATATCGTACAATTGCTAGGGCTGTTCTCTGACAGTAAAGTGTTGGAAAGTTTGTAAGAAAAACTCTTTTAAATTGGATAATGTTTAATGCAATCTTTTCTTTTACAGTTATAGCAACATGTGTTGCTATAACTGTAACGGACGTACGTAAGTAAATATTAAATGTAAAAATCTGATTCGTTTAACAACTAAACTTCTGTCTTTTTTATACAACAATTTACGAAATTGATAAACTATTTAAAAAAATTAGGATCTTATTAATTTAGAATCTTCATTGTTCTCCCTCAAAATATACAAGTAATAAAACTACAATTTATATATTATATACATATCTATATGTTCTAGATGCTCGTTATCTCTTTATCTCTTTTTATTATTATGTTAAATACTTTTATAACATTTTTGAAATAGTTAATTACATTAAACTTCTTTTATCTTAGATTGTTTAATTTTATATTTGCAAATTAATAAAAATAACTTAACAGCTTCCTTTATTGATCATGTATGTGGCCGCAACGATCCCAACTATAATCAGTGCATCGCGGACAACATTATCTATTTGAAGGACAATTTTTGCTACGGGACTTCCCTGGCGGGTTTTCCAATGATTGAGCCATTAATATTGGAAAAAATTGCCATTTTCGACGAACCTAATGTCAAACTGTATGTTCAAAACGCAGAGGTATATGGAACTTGCGACTTTGTTATAACCTCCATTAATGTGGACCCCGAAAGGCTCCATTTCAATTTTAATTATCTAATGAAGCGATATGTCATAAACGCCACGTACGATTTTAATATACGTCTGCTAGTACCAGTCGCTCACAAAGGAATTATACTCATTACTACGGGTATGTAAAATAATTGATCTTATATTAAAGTAAAACAAAAGTTTCAATGAAATTTAGCATAAAAGATTCAAAATTAGATTTTATTTAAATTGATCAAAATGTGTTTTTTTACAGATAATGTGGAAGCAAACATAAAGTTGGACTTGAAAACGGTAACCAAAAATGGTAAAAAACATATTTACGCATCGAAAGCAACCGTGAATTCCAAGGTTAGAGATTTTGAATATCAGTTCGGAAACGAGAAGAAATTAGGTCAATTAAATGAAATTTTTGGAGCTTTCCTCGACGAGAATAAAGATATTATTATTAACACTGTTAAACCAGTATTGGACAGGAAATTTTCCGAAATGTATATCAACATGTTCAACAACATAACTCAATCTAATTACGAAGAATTCTTTCCCGAAAATGTATGACTTGTTATAAGAACTTTATAGCAGAAAAAAATTAATTATATTCGATCTAAGGGCTAGATGTTATTTAATGTTTTTTTTTATATATTTATATCGAAAATATGTCACATACTATATTTTTTACTTGCGCGCTCTTTAGAAGCATGTATAATTTCACTAGTATTTTTAAATTTAAATATTTAGGAAACATATTCTTCAAGCCTTAAAGAGTACACGAAATACAAATAGTTTCTCTTACCTCTTAAAATATATTAGCACTCTTAATATATGTTAATTTTTAACATTGATTTTAATTTATACTGTAGAATAAAAAGTATTCTTGTAAAATGCCAAGGTTACCGAGTTATTTTAGCATTATAAGACTAAACATTGATATGGAATTTATGTAGTCAAATTCATAATTACATCAATTATTACTTATCTATTATCGGTTTTCCCTCTATTCCTACAATCTTATTCTCTTTGACATATTACAGAAACGGTAATTAGCTGATATTAACAAGCTGATTAATAAAATGTTACAGTCGAATGTTTGATATTTAATCGCGTGCATATGTGCGCGCGTATATCTATTGTAATGTAAGAATACTAAAAAGAAATTGTAAATAAGATAAATAGAAATTTAACGGTTTGAAATGATTACAGATTATATTACTATGTATTGTAAAGTCCGAACTGGTGGTTTCCTTGTTGGATTCCTTATGATTTACAGAACGGCGAACCCTTGCGCCGAGACGGCATAACACAATCAATAAAAATATAATAAGTAATGTAATAAAGTGAAAAAAGAAATCTAGAATTCCTAGAGAAAATAAAAAGTAGGTAAAAGTCGGTATGCGAAGGAGACTGGATCCATTTAGACATGAAAATAAAAGAAGGAGAAAGGTTCTTAGAAAGTTTCAAAAATGTTGTTCAGTTTCAATACCATATCATTAGAAAAACACGTTTCAAGATTCACTCTTATCTAAATTAATTTCGTCCTTCGCATATGCGTAGGGCAAGAGTCCTACGTTTATCTTTTTCAGGAATTCCACATTTTGTCTTTGACGAATCGGACCAATCACTACTACCGGTATTAGGATGCGTCGTGCTATTGGTCGTCCCTATCCTGATATTTTTAACTGGTGATCGACTTTCTGTCGTATATATACGTCACATCGTTTCTTCAATCCACAGATGTAGCTTTGACGAGAATTTGATCTGCTTCTATATCGTTTGCTTGCGATCGTTACGTTAACAATCAGAAACATGAAGGTACTTCTGTTTGCCCTTGGAGTGATTTTGATACTGGGAATTATTCCTAGTGAAGTTATCGCTAAAAGTGCAGCTGATCCGCAAATGGATGTTCTCCTGGGCACTAAGTATTCTCATATTGAAGGCCCGATAGAAATGATTAGCAAACTAATGGACCGAGCGATAAATGCGACAAAACATCAGCAAGGCTAAGAAAGGTGAAATGTTTGCTATAAAGTATCTAAACTAAAACGATATGTGTGAATTAACTAGAGAAAATTATTATAAATTCTTTTTTATTAAAATGACATTTATCGAATGAGAAAAAACATTGGTCGATCTTTTGTTAGTCGCAATTTTTATCAAAATTTGTATCAATAACCATCTGCGAGTGTTAGTATACGTTTGTATATGTTGACTTTAATTGTAAGTCGCTATCTGAAATTTCGCAATTTATGAAAATAATAATAATAAAAATATTTAACTTTTCTCTCCATTCGCGGTAACAACTTGATCTTAAAAATAAAACCTTCTTTCTATTAAAATTTTTTAGCAGAAGTTATCTCAATTCTTTTGCTTTACGTCTTAAATTCAATGTTGGATATATGTATATATATACACACGGAGTATTCCCTGAACATATCCTACCGACTCTTGATTTATTATTTGTCATTTTATATAAAATTCATCAGTACTTCACGAATTAAATTTTATTTTGCATAATAAAAATCGTCTCAAGTTCGAAAAGCAACATATAATATACGATTACATTATTATTTTATCATCAGAAATTTGATCTATAGAATATTGCATAGTACGTGACAAGAGAAAATTGCCCATTTTTTCATCAAGTTACATCTCGTTGCTCTATTTATATCTTCTTCGCGATCTCCGACGGACAGTTTGATTAGGAAGTAAAATTTAAAAATGCGATCCAAATAGCGATCGTACACGCTGCTCTAAAGGAATCTTTGAATAGCGGGATCGACCAATTGATTAATCTTGACGCTCGACGCCTTGTACTTGGACTGTTTTATTATTAAAGCTTAGACACGACGGCGAAGGTACACTGGCGGTGCTCTCAGCTTTCCAGCAGCGTTGTACGTCTTGGAATTGGTAACATTTGTCGGTGATTGGAAAAATTTACGAGGTTCTCTCCCGTCTGGAAGCCCTCCGCTCTTCCGCCTGCCTATAGCCTCACCGGCTCTTCCTCTCGCCGTAGCTCACCGATAAATCACTTTCCCGACTCCGCGAGATTTAATATAACGTCAATATTCCCGGTAGCGAATAAAAAGGGCGGGAAGGGATATTCACGGCGAGTCCTCCGCTATACGCATCATGGCCCTCGCACGGCATTCGTGCGTGACGTGGGATAAAACCGTTTTAAAATTGCAAATATGTCGCATGTCGGGATGTTGAGAATTTCAGCCTCTCTCCGAAATACGATCGCGACTGAGAATTATAACAAATTCCTCTATGGACTTATATTTATATTACTTTATGTCCTCCTTGAAATTTATCGTGCCGGCTGCGAATGGAATATGACTACGCTACGTGAGTAAAACGACACGATATGGTAAATTTTTTTATGACTACTTTTCTCGATAAAAATATTAATAAAATATAATTTTGTAATAACTACTATAATATGTGTATGATAATAACAATATTCTTTTAAAGAGGCTATTTATTTCCAGAAAGTTATATGAAGTCTTCTTTTTGATTCTTATACCAATTTATACAGAATAATATCCGCTTTTCAAGCTATTGATTCTATTGATTCTGTATTGATTGCAGATAAATTTTTCTAACAGCTAGAGATGTAATTTAATTCACGTTACAATTCGGCCTTCGAGTACGTGAGATTTCTAACATAATTTCGATCAGTATTCCCGGCAGGAAACGCAAAGAAGGAAAAAGGATATCTATGAAAGTCAAGACTCGAGACTGTTCGGCACGTGTCGTGGATGCTGCGCTTTTCTACGTGACACGCGATGAATAACAGACGTATCATTTATTTTGCAAGGCAATACTTGACTGTGTCGAAGAAACTGCGTAAAAAAGTGTATAAAAAAAACAACGTTAAGTAATTCAAACGTGTGTGATTAAAACTTTTTGTAATAAAATTTACGTTTTTATTTTGTTTCTGTTTTATTGTTTTAAGGGATTTTATAATAATAATTAATTATATTAATCAATATAATATTAATAATTAATTAATTCTGAGTATTATCGTTATAATATTAAGAACAAAATTTTCGTGGCCGGTAGAAAATTCACTATTGATTCATATCGTGATTAGTTTTGATTAGTTTTGATTTGCTATTGCTATTTCAATCTGCATAAAAGGCTCCAAAATAATCGACTCGCTCACTTCTACAGGTTTTAATGCAACTTCGATACGGGAAGGTGATTTTCCCGGAGAGAAGGAGAAATCTGGATGCGTAGCGTCGCACGCCACTCATCTGGCGGATTCTGCAATTTCGTACGTGCTAGCACCGCGACGAATTCTGATTGTGATGCTCGCGGCCTGAAACCATTCCACCCTTGCGTCGCGATCTAAACTTCTTCGATTCTGAAGAAGCGGTTGAACGAAGCGGAATATGAAAGTCGCTGCTTCGTCAATCCAGGATATATATACATTGAAAGAATATTCCAAGAATTGTTCTCGCTCATCTATCTGTCATATATATATGTATATTTTTTTTTTCACCCTTCCAAAAGATAGCCGCTCGTATTGATGAAAGTGCGTAAAGATAAAATTTCAGAAGATAACATTTTCCGGGGCATTTTTTTTTTTAAGTCGGGGTTTTCTTTTCCACGAAGTTAAAACCTCGTGGATTTCACGACTGTCCGGAATTTTCGAGTAGCTCCGAAATCGCGGCGGCGGTGCCGGCCAACAAAATGGATTAACGCGATGAAGGGAATTTTCCCATCGTACTCCGTTGGAATTTTTAGCACGTTCGGCGTTACAGGATGAAATCGGCCGAAAATTCGTGCATGAGGTACCGGGGGGCTCTCTCTCTTTCTTTCTCTCTCTCTCTCTCTCTCTCTCTCTCTCTCTCGAAACATGCTCTTCGCGCGACGTACCTCCCTTCTTCTATTCCCCTCCCTTCTTCCCCCGCAAATAAACGGCGCGAGAGGAATCGTGGGAAGCGGAAGAGAGGACGACGCTTTAACGCCCGCATATATGGGCGCGCGTGAAGCGAAGTCGGACGAAACGGGCGCGGAAATTAATTCCCGCGGTTGGAAAATTGCCATGCCTGTGCCGCGGCATTGTGAGACACCGCGCGACCAATCGCCGGCGGAAGATCCGCCCGACGCGACGCGACGCGACGTAGGAAAACCGATTGCGGCGATAATTGCTCGTTCGTAATGATTTCCTCCTCGTCGCCGCCCCCGCGGGCGCAAACGGCGCTAATTTATGACGCGTATTTAACATCTTAATCACCGCGTCTGGTGCTACTTTGCCTTCGAGAGATCCGCGCTCGTTATCAGCTCCCGGTGTGCGGCGCGGCGCGCTCGCAGAAGCGTTTCCGACTACAATTTTCGCGCTTGCAAATGCACCGCAGTTATTCACGCTCGCATTTTCGCTACTAGATACACCCTGAACGGAGATTGTCGAAGGAAACTTCCGCGACTGGTAGGTACTCGTAAGAAAATTTTTATGGCAAAAATCAATAATTATATCCGCATTAGCTACTTCATATTTTTGTTATTGTACACTGTTAGATATTGAAGAATGAAATTTAAACCAATACCTTGAGTTAAATAACATTTTGTTATTTTTAATTAGCAACTTGTGTCAAAATTTGTTATTTCAACACAAAATAGTATTATTTTCTATTAGTTTAGTTGAATTAACATTGTTCT
Organism: Temnothorax americanus; assembly: GCF_048541705.1. NCBI lineage: Eukaryota > Metazoa > Arthropoda > Insecta > Hymenoptera > Formicidae > Temnothorax > Temnothorax americanus. Next base: position 2,767,170 of record NW_027509751.1, read on the forward strand.
AGTTAAATTAACAACATATTAAGTAGGAGTAGAGTGGCGACCTATAGAAATAATGAAAAATGACTCAAATTGAGTATAATTTGACTGATTCAGTATAAAAAATTATGCATTATCATGCAATTTCTTGCCAATTTTTATTTCTCTCCGCTATTGCAGATATAAATACATATTTTTTTATAGGTCACACATCTCATAACATCATATCATTTTTAGGGGATTAAAAAGCGCGCCGCGGGACCAACCCGATCGCGTTTGTCAATCACGCATATGTGACGCTCCGCGCTCGGCCACGCTTTGTCGCGTCGCGTCGCATCGCTCGCGAATGATATCCGGTATCAAAGCACGCGACACGGTAACCGCTTATGCGTGTCCATACATATCGAGCTCATTGTACATGGACGAACAATTTTTCGTTCTACCGCGCGGCAGACAGCCGACAGACGGCGGCGGTGGCGAGCCACGCATTTCGTAGTATCCCATCGAGGGAGGAAAAAGAGAACGGGGTAGAGAGAGGAGAGGAGGATCCGAGCGGCTGCGCCACGATTTCTCTCCCTCGCCCCTGGCTGCCTCATCCCACCGTATCCTCTTTTCCCGTCAAATGATTTCCGCATTGTGCCGGCTGTAAGGACGGACAGACCGGCGGAATTTTAACGAGTTTTGTGCAACTTGATATAACGGGGGGTTGGAGGAGAGGGTGGGTCGAGGTGGGCGCCGTGCCGTCGCTCCGGTTCTTTCCGTAAAATGCTTCTTATACGTTTCTTGCACGAAGAGAAGCGTACGAAAGCGTACGAAGTTAAGGCGCACCACCCCCTCCCGTCCCCCCCCCCTCGCTACGGCCGTTGGCGCACGTATCGGAACGGAATCGAGGGTGTAAAGATACCTTACGTTTTTCTCCCGCAGGGCACTGCTAAGCTACCTTCCCCCCTTCCGCGTCCTTCGTTACTGCTGCTCGACGTGAAGGTTTCCCGGTGGAAAAGATATCAACGTGTACGTCGTGGCGTTTATCTGCGACTTGATACCCCGGCACTTTCGGAGATATAATAAGGAACATGAACGTTGCTCTCTCTCTCTCTTTTCGATCGTGAAGCCATTAGATTTTATCCGATACAGCGTCTTGAGTAGAAAAAAGATAAATGCATGGGAGCGACATGTTCGATTAAACGGCCGATTACGAAGGAAAAAAGTTTTAGAACGTCACTCTGTTGGCGTGGATTGATGGTTTTATGCAATTTAGAGTCGTAGAATACGAATTTAAAGTCTGCATTGTGCTTATTACGTAAGAAGTCTTTATCTCATTTCAAATACAAAGATATATAAATGTTCATTGATGTAAAATTCATAAGTTGGTCAGTAACAATTTTTTTGGCTAGTTATTGGGGAAGATACATTTCTATATCATTAATACCATGATTATTAATTATCGATTATGTGATTGTTTTCGAAACGATAAATTTGATTTTTTGTAATATTATAATTTACGTAGAAATAATACGTCCACTTTAATTTCAGAAACGAAGAATGTTATATCGTCGCCGATGTTTCGCCCCAGTAAATTTTCGACGGACAATATTCGGTTTTACGTGCAGCGGAATGCGAATCTCCATTCGCTGCAGATATTGTATTAGGTGACGTATAAGTCGCATGTACACGCGTCATTGCACTTATACCGTCCCGAGGCTTATCACTACTTATTGGCGAACGAAAGCATCCGGAAGGGTGCCGTTCCATATTCCACATGTCCCGCGGAATTTCCAATAACTACGACTGCGTTCGACCAACGTTCTTATACGCGATAAGCCGGAGGAAATGATCGTTAAAGGAAATAATGTTCTGATAAAGTGTGTCGAATGTCCTATATGAGATATTCTACTTTCATATAGGATGACGATAAGAGTTAATCCTGACAATTACTTCTCAGATTGTTTTTTTCTTTTTTTTTTACTAAATACATATCTTAATAAATATTGCGTAGAAAGCTATTTTGAATTGCAAAAGATTGCGACGAAACGATTGTAAAGAAACTTTTGATTAAAAATAAAATCCGGAAAAATCGGTCAGATTTTTTTTTCTGGTCGGAAACTCATAGAACAATTAACTCGGAAATCCTAAATATCGAGAATAAACTTTTTGACACATTCAATTTCCGCGATTGTTTCCCCGCACTCTTTTTTTGGCAATATGCGACCTCATTGTTTGACGGGTCAGCCTTTATTGCGACTGTATTGTGCATCCCCCTACCCCGACCCCGTCTCTCTCTCTTCCGCGTTATTTTTCTACGTGCCAGGTCGTACGAAATTTCCGACGGCCATTGTATCCAAATATCGATGGCCCGCAAAGTGGAAATTCCCCCCCTCCCCGCTCAATCGCCACGCAAATCGCCGACATTTGTGAGCGTGACGGGCAACCACTTCTTCAAGTTATCCCATTTCATATCCGCGCTCTCTCCGCGATTCTTGACTCCTCGAAAATATCCGCCGATACATATATATGCTCGCTGGTGAAAATGATAACCGCGATTTATACAACGGGTTTACACGGCAAATCGATCTGAAAGATTAATATTATTCGCTATTAATATACCGTTATATCAATATAAATTATCTATAATTATATTATTGCATTCTACCGCTATATTCGCGAAAATTATTGCTATTGGTCACGTTTGTTTTTGAACGTAAATATGTTTTGCGTAATTAGATATATGCCACTCACACGCGTTAGAGGAACAAAGCACTATTTAATGAATTGCAATGAATTAATTATTTTCAGAAATTTGATTTCTTATTTTGGCATCAGAGAGAGCGAGAGAGCGAGAGAAAAGGAGAGGGAATGCTTTTTTTTTTTTTTAACAAAGACTACGCGATTATTCGTCGTTAACGAAAAGTACGTTACAACAAACTTTCACTAATAATTCTTCCCATTATCCCCGTGCCTCCAATACTTTATCTCGTTTATCTTAATGATTTCCCGGAGCGAGGAGCGCACAGCCGCGATAATATTAACATTCCAATCTTCAATGCTCGCTTTCCTCCGGCGCGCGGCGGACAGAAATTTTCCCCGGAGGCCTTTAATCGTCGATAAGTTTTCCGATCCAGAAATCCAAGCGGAAGAGAATTATACACCACGCCATATACGCTCGATTGTTGTCATAATTCCGGGAGCAGCTAGCTGGTGTTTCGTTGGTTCACCGCGGCACGATGCTCATTGTATCAGCATTGTGGATTCCATATTCTCGGCATTAAGTCGTATAGAATTTCCAGGCTCGCGCATAATTCCCGGTTTCACATAGCCGACGCGTGTATACGCCTCGGACAACGGACCACCACGGATTTGTATATCTCGAGCAAAAGTTGACAGACCTCGCTCGCGTATCGTATTTAACCCAAAATGTCTATATAAGCCAGATCCTTGGTTTCAACTCGTATCCACGTTTCATTGATCGAATTTCGTGACGAGTCAATGCCCTTGTACATAAGTAGAACAAACGATACGGTAATTTAAATTAAATGACTGTCAATTGTACCTTTGCGCGCTAATTGCGTCAATGTTGCTCTTTGCATTGTTGCAGCGCTTCCGCGATCTGCTAATTTGTAAAATCAAATTCGCAAATGGAAATAGTACACTGGAATTTATGTTTTCCACGAGATATGTATTAATAGAAGCATCGCGCGCGCGATGTAAATTCGCGCAGTTTCGTGCAAAAATTTATCGATACTTTATTCCTCGATAGAGTCGCGATATAACGCTGATTTTACTTATGTCTCGCGAAATTTTATCTTGTTTTGCTTTCGACGAGCTTCGTCGTCGAAAACTCTTACACGCTCGATATGAAAGTTAAATTTCGGCCCGAAACTCTTTCGGTCTCACGCTCGCTCGTCGGAAATTAGCCGGAGCGCGCGGCGAGAGTCTGCAGCGTGATTTTACCGTGGAATCGCTTCCGTGTCGTTGAGCTTATACACGTACCCTTGATTACAGTTCCCCGCGAGTAAAACGTAGCGTACATTTGCATTCGTTGTGAACCTTTGTAAAAATGTGGTTGGCCTTTATGTGAACCACGGTGTTATTAAAAAGGTACGTACAATATTAAAGTAAATGCACTCTCTTTTTCTCTCTTTTTCTTTTATGTTATAAAAATTAATTTTTGATTTTATTTTTGATTATAATCACCGCAAAAATAAACGACGAAGACGAGCGCTCGATGCTCTTTTCGAGCTTCTCCGAACATTTTCAAAGTTTGACGAGCGGAACAACCCGGTATCGCGCATGCAACTTCGAAAATGGATTGTAAGAGCAGCGTGTTGTCGATACATGCATCCGCTCGGTAAAAGTCTGAGAGCAACGTAAACCTGCACTTTGTCGAACGCGAACGTGGACGGGATCCACCGGCCTCGATCCAGGGGAAAATGATAAGAAACTCGAGCGATATATCGGGCGCGAGAGGAGAGTCTCGCCCGTTGTTTCAGGACGGCGGGAGAGGCAGCGTGGCGTGTCTCGATTGTCTATCGAAGTTTTCAAATATCCTGGAGGAGAGCCGCTGGGACCCCGCGCCAGTGAATTTATGTACCTCTGGCACCTGGGAGAAGCTGCGCGCCACTTTTCCCGTCTCGCGTGCATATAACGTGTCTCGTATATACGGAAACGGAGGTAACGTCGTGCCTGGCTTCGTCAAAGAAAAGCTAGATATCGAGGCGAAAAACTCTCGATCCCGATCGGGAAAATGAGGTTTAGAAGCCGAAAGACACGGCGTCGAGAAACGTAATTCTGCGCGCCGGGGGACTCGTTCGAGGACGATCGATTCGTTTTTTTTTATCGCACGTTTGGACGATATCCAGCGACAGGGCCCGTTCGCTAACCGAATTTATCGAGGACCTTCTGGGCCGCGTAAAAATCGATTGTTCCGCAACTTCTCTTCCTCAAATTTTCGTAAGGCGCTCCTTTGATTACTTTACACGAGTATAAAGCTTTATCACAGAGAAGAAGGTGTAAGAATATAAAATAGGATAAAGATTTCAGAGCTCGAGGTGTGATTTCCTAACTTTTGACGAAGAGATGCGCTACCGCGTATCTTGTATGTTTAGCCGAAAGGTTTTCCCGAAAGTGAAATCGCGCGGGAAGAAAAAGTATCATAAGGTAAATCGAAGAGTTGTGTAAGCAATTTCGAGAGCATCGGTGCGAGCTGATGCTTTCTAAATCGAAAATTAAATCCGTCGCCGAGGAAAGCTCCGGCGCGGCAATTTTTCTCGCGGCGGCGGTGCCCGTGATCTCGCGGCTTCGACTTTATCCGCCAACCGGTGGCAATTCAGTGCGGCGACGCGGGCGTTTAATCCGCTTCTTATTGTTGCAAATCGCCAGTCGCATGGACACGATAAGTTGTTGCTAATACCAGCGCAGCGGCGAAGAACCGAGCAAGATTAACTCGCTCCCGGGATTATTATTTGTCCCTCGTGGTAAAGCCGTGAAACGCAGCGCAATAAAAAAAAAAAGCAAATATTTGCACTAATTTGCGGTAGTAGACACCGTCATTGAATTACGGGGGGGGGGGATGAAATGCGAGCGAACTCTACCGGCGCGACGGCGGGTACATATTATACGAAAAGAAAACGTGATGGGTATTTTTACCTTGTTAAGGCGCATAAGAGAGAATATTCCGCGTCGCGGGTTTTTCTTCAGTCGGGAAACCGTGAAACAGGGAAATGAGTAAAATAGTGGATAAGATTGAGTTTCAGCCGGGATATTAATATTCATAAAAATAGTAATGCTATATAATGCAGAAAGATATTAATGTAATTAAAAATATAAGTTTTGCAATAACAATTTGTCATACTTATTCATCACTGTTAAATTCATAGTGTCAAATTATACTCGATTCGAGTCATTTTTAACCATTCAATTATATATAAGTCACTGCTCTTACTCTTACTAATATGTCGTTAATTTAATTAAACAAATAGAATTAAAATAATACTGCTTTATGTTAAAATAATAAATTTCGACACACATGATAGTTAAAAATAATAAACTGTTATTTAACTCAAGGTATTGGTTTAAATTTAATCCTTTAATATATTTAACAGTGACACAAGTAATAACCTAAACGTGAAGCAAATGGAACGTTAAACAGTGGAAACATAAATTACTCTTTTGCGACATTAATACGTTTAAAAATTGATAAAAGGATGATGACGATCGGAAATGTTACATATTAAAGAACAAAAAATGGCATCAATTTGAACAAGGACACAGAGTATCTAAATGAGTCATATAACAGTATTCTCAGCGAACTCACCGACATCTAACTATTTATTATTTCAAAGACCTACGGAGCGTGCTTGTCATATTAGTATTTGAGACAAAAGGAGCTAACATCGGGCCACGATCTAATTCTGTAATTTGTAAGTCCATATGGAGATTTTTTTAAACCACATAAGCTTCCTCCCATTATCAAATTTCAGAATTTAGTTTAACTTGACCACACCGTTGTCGGACATAAGATTCAACGCCTTTAATTAACTGACTTGGTTCGTTTTCGCCAATCAACGAAGAATAATCATGGATTTACTTCTGACTACTGACTTGCGAATTCACGTATATACAATTTTACATTCCACAATTGACTCTACAGAAATCTATATACATATATACAATTTTATATTTTACCATTAGAACGCTCTTATGTAAGATGTGACTCCGGATGACTTTGTTATTTCCATCGAATCTGTTTCCTTTTACCGTTCACGTTTTTACTGATTATTGCGCGACTTTATATGTAATTATTAAATTATTTAATTTGTATCGGCTGAAGAGAAGACCCTCTGTGCGGTCAAAACGTCCCGTTCTATATATACTTATGTTTAATAAACGAACTTTAATTTGACATTCACGTTTATGCTCGATTGTCGGCCTTTATTCTTACAGTTTATTTTGACACACGAGCGTTTACTTTATTTTATCTAAAAGGATGATGTTGGGAAGTTTTTATTTTAAATTAATCCCATTTTGCTCCGCTCCAATTGATTCGAGTAGCTCTTCCGATCGATAGAAAATCACTCTTTTTATCCCGAAATGCCATATTTTTGCCGCGACTAATACGCTCCACTTTAATCCGATTCATCCAATCCCATTCGCTCCCTGGTACTTTGATACCGTTCATGGTTGCCGGCGTTTATCGCGCGCTATCGCTCGTCTGCACGACGACGGTCGTCGACGTATAGCGCGCGCGAGTTATCGATCCGCGAAGCGACCGGGTTGAGAAGCCGTCAGACAGCTCGGAGATCCGTGTTCCACGCGGGCCATAACACAATTACGTTAATTGGCCGATGCTTACATTAGTATTAAGTGGAAGTCTGACGAGAGAAGCCGAGCCGTACTTATAGCTCGTAGCTGTTTCGGAGCTCCTTCGATAGCTTATACGTTCACACCGAAGCTCGTTGCTTCGGTATATATATGCATACGTATATGCGTATGTGCCTTGTGGCGAAATCCACCAACAGGAAATCAAGAAAGCGGAGTGAGGCGAGAAACAGAGAAATGCGCGTTTATCAGATTTTGGAATAAGCGTTTGATGAGAAACTGCAGTAAAGACGCCATAGAGAAGACAAAGTAAAAACTTGATGAGGAGAAGAAGGATATACAAAAGTAAGAAATGCCGACATATTAAATTAATTAAAATCGAAGTAGAGGGAAGAATGGTAGAAATGTAGTAACAATACTCGTACCCCCAAAAAATGCGGGTAAACAAGATGAAGAGAATAGAGGATGAACGGAAACCGGAGAAAGAGTGCATGGAAGTGACGCAAAAAGGCTGGCAAGAAGTAACGGATGAAGGAAATGTGTTGCGGACTTTGGCTCGCAAAAAAGGGATGAGGCAGCGCCGGGAGGATCAAGAAAGATTGCAGATAAAGGGATGCAGATAAAAGCAGGGATGGAAAATGTGGAGGAAGATATCGCGCAGGAAGGAAATGCAAATAAAGGAAAAGCCTTACGATGGTGCTTGAGGAGCCGCGAAGGATATATGTATATATGTATATAAAGACAGGAAGCGGGGTTGGGGGGGGGGCAAAATGGAGACAGAAAGAGAATGCGGACGCGTCGAGAGAAGATGAGAGAGAGAGAGCGTGCGGCGGCGGGACGAGAGGGTATATCGGTTGAAGGGTGGTCTATACGAGAATGGGGTTTCGAGGCGAAGTTTGGCGGTTTGGCATCCCTACAACGCAAACTATACTACTACACCGGCTTTCGTCGGTTTGCGCGAGGTCGCCCTCTCCCGAATCGCCGGCGCTGATTTCACAGCGCCATTCGTAGGATAAGCGGAAGACAGTCTCCAGCCGCGTCGCGCCCCTGATCCTCCGCGACCTCGAGCGCAAACTTTCGAATCCCCGAAATTCTCCCGGGATACGGGATATTCCCGAAGAAAAACGCGCGCGCCGCTGAGAAAATCTCCCTAGAATTAAAAAAAAAAAAGAGAAACAACGCCGTGCCACGGAGTTCTCGAAATACATGAATTTTTTAAGCTTCCGAGATTATCGATATAATTTTAGCACAGTTTCGCGTTTATTTCGTCCATGTTCAACAAGCTGATCGATTTCAATTTTATATTTTCTGCTCCACTATTTTTTGCTTCGTTCAGACGCGTGGGCGAAAATATGTATATCGGTGCCATTTTCGCAATTTGCAATTTGCAAAAGAGATAAACAGAGAATAATGATAAAATAGAGATTAATAAAGTTGATTGCAATACGACAAAATATAGATGTTATAAATATCTGTCTTTTAATGCAAAAGAGGAAAGGAAGAAAGAAATGTCTACAAAAGCTTTGACGTGTACCTATCATCTGTAAAATATTACAGGATGAACCAATACTTTGAGTTAAATAACAATTTGTTATTTTTAACACGAAACAGTATTATTTTAACTCTATTGGTTTAGTTAAATTAACATTGTTTTAGTTAAATTAATAAAATATTGAATAGCAGAGCAATGGCGACTTATAGAAATAATTAAAAATAACTCAAATTGAATATAATTGACATTACACTGAAAAAAATTTAGATCCAAGAAAATATTTATTTAGATATACTACCCCAAGAACTTATTTACTTAATATATTATTATTATATATATTAAGTAAATAAGTTCTTGGCAGTTTCTAAATAAATATTTTCTTGGATCTAAATATTTTTTCAGTGTATAAGAGTAATTAATAAGACTGTGAAAGTCAATAATACGTACCGATTTATTAAAAGAAATTAATAATAAATTCAAACTCAATCACGTCCCAACCAAATTGCAATTAACTGAAATCTAATAACTAGCAAAATGCGACTTGATCGAATCGGTACGCAGCGACGTGGGATCGTGACATGCTTGAAAAGAAAGGAAAAAAAGGAACGAGGATCGTGATGATGCGATCTTTCGCGTTTCCGTGGCGTCCGTGCGAAATTCGCGCCAATCGCGTCGCCGCGTTTAATCGAACACGCGGGGAATTCAGTCGCCCGAATATTCGCGCACGTGGGGCCGGTCTCCGATAATCCCAGCGACAGGATCGGCGACATAACGCCGCCGTTAATTCAACAGCTCTAAAAAGGAACGGCGCGGAACCGAACGACGAATCCGAATCGACGTTGTAATCATCGGCAGTGATTAGAGACACGTATTGTCGAACGCTTTGACAGCATCAATATCGCTTCAGTTGTGGATGCATCTGCCATCGATACTAATCTGCTGATAGGCGATGTGTCGATACCTTTTCCACGATATTGCGCGCGGCGAAACGAACGCGACATTTGTATACGAAACCAAATTCGAGCCGCTTCATACACAGAGTCTGTAAAATTTGTATCCAATTTTTTTGTTATTAAATGCAAACGTCGAGTAATAATTCTTCCAATTAAAAGCCATCACGGAATTCTGCGCGGATTAGATAAGCGCGGAAAATTTATGCGTACGCACATTCGATATAAACAATCGGATTTTTGATGATAATAAGTAACAGTTAAACATGCTTTGGAAAAATATTGAGAGAGAGAGAGAGAGAGAGAGAGAGCAGAAGTATATGTATATCTGAAAGTGTCACTTGTTTTATTGAATATTGCGGCAACGATTGGGCCGATAATCCGGGTGAGCAATTGCCGCGGATCAAACATCGAGAGTGCCATTTCTCGCGCGTGTCAACGCTCGAAACCGACGAATCCGGATTTCATTGACGCCGTCCCCGCAATCCCCTAATTTCCCCCACCCTCCCCCCCCCCCGATTAATTCTCTCTCATTTATTCGAAATCCGATATGCTATCTCGATAATGGCGACAGCGAGCTTACCGCTAATGTCGGACCCGATCGACAGCGTAATTTCGGGCGTGTAACAGTTTTTTATTGGCGCTACACATGCAGTTGATAAATGATGATGACCTCAGAGAATGATATCTCATGAAGTGTATTTCGCCGGTCATAATTTCGGATATTCCCCCGCTGTGTGAAACGATATAGCAGAGCGTAGAAATCGCGAGGATTATAAAATGTACGCGCTCTTTTATCTCGTTTCGCTCGCGAAATATTTGCGCAGACGGCGCAAACGCGCGCGGATGACTGAATCAAATTCCAATGGGTGAAAAATGATTTTCGCGATATTGCGAAAACATTCATCTCGCTTAGAATTTTTTCCCGTGATTGAAGAGAAATCAATTCGCGATATGGGTGTCCTTCGCGAGGTTTGATTCGCGCTCGTCGCGCTACCACGTTCGTCAATTACGCTTCTAATTTCGTGAACCAAAAAAAAACAGTGATTTTTTATTGTCGCTGCACATTGAACTGCGTTTTTTTTTTTGCACAACTATTTTTCACAACTGTACAAATTATCCTGTCGTTTGTCTGTAATATTTTATCCGCCCCAACGCACATTTTATGTTCTTTTTTATTACTCCTATTTATTTAGTTTGCTGTGTTTAAATAAATATTATGTAACTGTGGCTTGAGTTTTTATAGTAATTAATCACAGGAGAAAGAGCAGGAACATGTTAAAAAAGAGAAATGCGACACATCAGGAGGCCGGCGTATCGTAATAAAACTACTTGGCCGGTTTCTAAAGTCACTACGAAGACGGGCTTTACTTCCTGGCGACGTGGTTTTGCGGTGAAAGATGAAACGCCGGCCGCGGCGAGTCTACTGTTGCACCACTTTCCTGGCTTCTATGCTGCATCAAAGGAGTAAATAACGGGAGGCCTACTGTCTCGTCACGTTCGTGTCACGCTTAGAATGACGCGATTTCATCACCTGTCTCTGCCTCGTGTTCCTTTTTATACTTTTAGCGAGCTATATTATTTCTCTTCAATCTAATATATTTTTAAAGATAATTTAAATAAATTATAGAAAAACCTGCAAAATCATACTTGCATTCGCTTATTTCTCGCACAACCTCTCTGTACCTTTTTATAAACTTTTATTAATATTTTTACAATTTGTGTGATAAACATAAACGCGGATAAAATCATAAAATTTGTTAATAAAAAATTGTGATAATTAAATTTTTGTATCCGCAAACTCTCTTTCCTAAATTATAATATAACGTATACAAAATTTATTGACAATAAGACAGGTTGTGTGTGTGTGTGTGTGTGTGTGTGTGTGTGCGTGCGTGCGTGCGTGCGTGCGGGCGTGCGTGCGTGCGTGCGTGCGTGCGTGCGTGCGTGCGTGCGTGCGTGCGTGCGTGCGTGTGTGTGTGCGTGGGTGTGTGCGTGCGTGCGTGCGTGCGTGCGTGCGTGCGTGCGTGCGTGCGTGCGTGCGTGCGTGCGTGCGTGCGTGCGTGTGTGTGTGTGTGTTGCGTTACTCACATTCTGCCTTACACAAGGCATCGCGAGGAGCCATCAACCCAGACTGGTTTTCACTTAATCCTCGCACGCTTCGAGGGTTTTTATTAAAGGGAGGAGAAGAAAGCAGCCTGTGTACATCCGTCTATCATTGCTCGCGTGCGAGCGCACGTGCGCGAACGCGGCTTTGCGAGTTCAAGCAACGACGTGAAAAATTCGCGACGGTTGGAGCAAAAAACTCGGTGGCAAGGTGACAGCGTGAATTTTTCTGTCGACCGTGAAAGTCTCACATTCATCAGTCCGATGGCCCGTACTTAATGCCCGCATACGGTAGCTGGGATATCAACCGCGGCTTTACCTGCGTTTCAGAGAAAAACTGTGCACATTTTATTTCACGTATCCGTAGCGGAGGAACCGAGGAACAGAGGAAAGCGTGTGGTAAAAATACATAAGTTTCGTACATTATGGAATGTATTAGGCCTAAAAACGACGCGGTAATTTGTCAAAAATCAACGATATGTGACTTTTAGGGACGCGTAGGAATGCAATAATAATAAGAAACCTTAAACTTTTTGTGACCACTTAAGAACGTGGTAACTTCTTCACCTTCGAAAACTAGTTTTTCGATGTCACGTATATTTACTTCAGCAATAATATAAGAAAACTCTCGGATGAATCATTTAGAAACTTTCTAACAACGATAAGACCCTTTTTGGACTTTATACAAAAGAAGTGTCGGACTGCAAGTTCAGTTCACTGCAGTTCCGCGACACGTTAAGATCTCGTCGTGCTGTATCCGTTAGGTAAGCGTATAATACTGTGTAAATTCAAGTACCCATGTAAAAGGTGTTTGAATAATTTTTTTTATTGTAAGAAGTTTCTCAACTCCAATTCTGTATGTTGTGTATTTTTTTTTAAGCCCAAGATCTATGCAAGAGTCAAGAACTTTTATATTTTACACGTATAAAAGTTGGCGAGAAATATACTCGGCAATTAAACTTGTTAAACAATGTTTCACCTTTCGTGATTAAATGCATCTGTCTAATTTTGAATTTGATTTATGTGATACATGCCAGCAATGTAAGGAACGAATTAGAATCGGCCGACCGCGGCTATAAACGTCGCATTCCTGATGTAAAACCCAAGCTTAATTAAGTGTAAATGCGAAGCATGAGCGGACCGATCCTCATCAGCCTGATGGGCTTTTACTTAACGTATATGTGTTGTCTCGCGACAACACACGCGACGCCCAATGGTACGCGTATAGTTACATGATACGAATTACACAAGCGTGGAAAGCGAATGGCCTGACATAATGTGTATTTCCGCGTCCAGAGTAAATTGCCGGAGTTAATAGAAAAAAAAAATGGCCGGAACGATAAAGTAGTACAAAAAATCGTATGCAATGCGATTTGTCTTACAAGCGGCGCATATCTTCTTTATATAAATAAATTACGGTAAAACAAAGTAACGTAATTATTAACAGTTATAATGTAAGAGCAATATATATTCAAAGATTTAAGACATAAAAATTTAATATTTACATGTTTAATCATGAATTATACAAAGTGAAGCAAATATAAAAAAAATTCATGATATAATCTCTTTAGAAAAAAGATCATATCTTAAAAAACCAAGACGCCCAATTGGGCGATAGAGCAATTGCTCTAGCACGGCGCGATGAATAACGTTTTTGCCGGAAGATACGGCGCGAATAAATCGCGATTTCAAACTATCCTCCAATCGTTCTTCATGTATCGCCGAAATTCACGGTCCAATAGTATCGGATTTTGTACGGGCACACTGCTTGCTTAATAGATCCCCGGATGAATGGATCTCGTGATAAAAAGATGAAGAAAAACAGTCGATAAAAATTGTCGATAATTCTTTTGATTTGTCACAGGTCTCGTTTTCTGAAATACGCGCGCATACCATATTATATTTTATGACCACGAAATATATCCGCGAAAGGTATTGTATACAGAACGACATATATATAACGTCCTATATATATTATATAGCGAAACTTACATGAAAAACGACGTCGATAACTTGTTATAACTTGTCCAATATATTTTGGCATAAGTTGGTGGGAATTAAATTTTACGATCGCTAATATTTTCGTTAATCAGCAACGTTATAGACATTTTTATATGAATTCAACAACCAGTTACGGAGTCATTAGCACGTTCGTAACTTTCGTTTAACTTTTATGAATGCTAATGGCACACCTCCTCCGGCATAACACTGTTACAATTTATTCAATATTTATTGTCGAAATATATATATATGCGCGGCGTTACATCCCGTGACTGCCAATATTTTCGTCATCGCGGCGACAGGTATTGTATACAATATATCAGGAGTAACCCCTGATGCCGAAACTTCGATCAATATCTGCCGCACGGAGAATAATATCCTTGATAACGGGGGTCCTGCGATCTGTCGACTACTTGTTAATATTACAGTCTACGGCTGCCAATATTTTCATCACCCGGGAGAACGGGGGTATTGTATGGCCGTTTCCGTCCGACGAAACTTCGTTCGGTAACTATCGCGCGGAAAATAATATCCTTGATAACGAACACTCGTCAATATTGCATTCTACGGCTGCAGAATACTCTACCATACTCTACGTCTACATCATCGAACGCGGAGACAGGTATTATGCGCGCGCGCGCGCGCGGGCATCACGGATAATTTCGGGTTTTCGAAAGTTTCATTAGCGAAAATTGAACGAGGGGCGCGATAACATCGTCGATACTTGTCGAGTACTTGCTAAAATGTCGCGTTTACACGCTATGATTGCAAATATTTTGATCACCCGGCCTGGGACGGGTATTGTACAGAGAATCGCGGAGATAATTTCGGCCGTTATACAGCCGTTGTAGCGATCAATATGCTAAACTGTACTCGACGCGCGGCATTACATATTGTCCCGCGCGTTGGTACGCGCGATCCATGCACATATGTGCGTACCACGGCGCGGCGCGCGACGAGGTCTGCGTGGCAAACAATGATGAAGCTCAGTAGCCCGAAGCGATATTTCCAATTTCAAATTCGAATATATAAAGATCCGACGATGATAGGTGTGTCTGATAAAATGGGAATAAAACAGAATGGGATATTTAGAATAAAAATTCGGAATGTTTTTGTGGTATTAAACGCTGATGATCTATCACTACGCGGGCTTTAAATGACCGACAGTTTAATTCACGAATTAAAAAAAAATTGCGTAATAAAATATCCATTCGTTAAAAAAACACACACATTACGTCGGATAAAACAAATCTATATATATCTGAAACCGAGCAATTATTTTGTCAGAAATAATTTTATTTATTTTATTATATAAAATTAATTTTCGCGTTTCGTGACGTTTGAGAATCCCTTGCAGATCAGATTGCGCACTCCCAGACTAGGGGGATATCTCGTGATGCGATACTCCTCTTTTATCTATGCGCGCGCCGAATGTTCCTTTATGCGGAATTCCGACACGAGAGCTCTAGCAGCCGAAACACGCAAGAAATGCCGGTTCGTTAGTAACGATCACGGTAAGTTTTGCGCAAGGGCGGGGAGGGCGGGGCGAGGCGAGAGGTGAGAAGGGACGGCGCGGGCGGCGGCGTGCATGCATATGACCCCGTATGCATTCGTCGGGGTCGGGCACGTCTCCGGCGCGGCGGGAACTTGATCGCAAGTGATAATGCTCCTTAGTGATCAGCCCTTAGGTGCTCGAGATTCCAAACGCGTCGCTTAATGGTCCCTTATCGCCACCTATACCCTATACTGGAGAAGTGCCACGAGACGCCCGCCGTCTTGACATAATATCCGCGATATTTGTCATGGTTGATGTCATCGTCGAAACGATACTGCCGCAATAATCGCCTGTTCGCGTCGTGATTGCGCAATCATTATATATATATATATATATATATATATATATATATATATATATAAAAGAAAGAATCGTGTCGACGCATTTCGCGCGCTTCATCCGATTTCCGCGCCTTGCAAATCAACCGGTCGAAACGTTTCCGAACGTGACGCTGAATTTCGCGTGATTCTTTCGCGACCGCAATCGATATATAATGACGGCGATGATAAAAACATGTCCTACGGGCGTGCGCGATTATCTCGCTGTTTGTTAATTCATTATACTAAATATCGTATTCACCATATTATGAATTTGCATCAGCGCGCCACATTGTTTAGAAAAACAATGTGATAATTAATTACGGGATAATGCAATAACGATCGACCTGTCGATAGCCGAAACCAATCCGCAGCCGCAGAATCGCAAATTTTCGGCGAGGTCGTAAACTCGCCGTGTGGTACAACGTGAGTGGAAAGTCCTGAATTTTATGAGGTCACCTATAATACACTGTCGGCCGCACTATTCAGACAGAATTCTACGATATCCGCGCCCCCCGCGTGATTTGATCGATCGTAAATATCCGGCCGGTCTGTCCGCCGGCAAATTTGCCCGTTATGGTCGCTCTCCCGTTAATTGGCATGCAGGTCGAATCGCGCGGTGGAGCGCGCGCCGTTTCCGTTGCCTCGAAATGAATTTCGAGACGAACGGTAATAATGCCGCGCATTCCGAAAGATGCGCGGAATCGAAGCTGCGGTCGGGCGATATATTTCTTCCGCTTTTCCGTGAAAAATTTTAAAGCGAAGCCAACTTTATACGTCAGGCGCGTAACGCGATATTCTTGCACGCTTTATCATCCACGTTTTTAATAGGTCCAAATTGAAAATATTTATACGTTGAAATTTTTAATCTAATTCATTTTGACTCTAGGTTTTATTTTATTTCAATTCATTTTTATTTCTCATAGAAACGTTTATGTGTTATGTATCTAATAGTTACGGGCGGTGATAATAAGGTATCATTTGAAATCAAAATAATCTCCGACGGAATTAAAGAGAGCGAGAGTGCTGCGAAAGGAGATAATACGCGCTGATGGGGCGACGTTGAGCTCTCTCACCCAATACAAAGCTAGCGTCCGCGGGAGAAGACCCATTTCCATAAACTGCCCTCTCTTCCCGGCCATGACAATAAATCAGATTACGCGAACATTTCGCACGCCGTACACCGTGAAATCCGCACCACGATTCGCGAGAAAGCAAATGATTGTCGGTGATGAAAAAAAAGGGAGCCGCGAAAAGTGGGAAGAAGCCATTTCGGTGGCACCAAGCTGTCGTTAAACGACGTAAACAATTTCCACAGCGTATTAATCCGCGCAGACGATCGTTCCCACGTAATTCGAATATGTTACAATGAGAATAATAATCGTTATCACACATATATGGCGTGTACACAGGGTGACGTTCAACGGTGTGCAGTAAATAGAAGTGCAATACTCGATAAATTTACATGAGATATGTGCAAATCATGATATACATATACATTTGTAATATATCTCTTTAAATTGAATAAATAATTATTTTAAAAAGTCTTTTTGATATATTAATTTGCTGTTGGTACTGGACAGTATTACCTACGATTGGGATACTTTTTTATTCTTGTCAATAGTATTAATCGGAGATATTGTATAAAAGGAGATAAGTCTGTAGTCAGAAATTTCTGTTTGTGATGTAAAAATGTTAACCGTCAGCGTCTGCGTTAGCGCCGACAGATTCCGAAAAGTCGTGGACGCGAGCTTTCCCGACGGGGGTGACCAGTTGAGAGATAGTAATAGTAAGGGTTGGTTTATAATAGCCGTAACCGTTGATTTAAGCCGTAATCTTTAAGAAATTAACCAATCACAGTCGATTATTCTTCTCACATTCGACTGTGATTGGTCAATTTCTTAAAGATTACGGCTTAAATCAACGGTTACGGCTATTATAAACCAACCCTAACTGAATCAGCCTGTATACGGTTATAAGAAGTATTCGAGCGCGCCCAGTTTTATAAAGTTCCGCCGTCCGTGGGCGATAAATCAGATTACGGAAACGTTTTGCGCGGCGTATACGAGGCCGTGAAACGACGATGCATCCGCGGGCTGTGACAGCAAATGATAGTATCGCGGAATAACGAAAAACGAGCAAAGGGCGAATAGCTGAAAATCGAGAAAGAGAGAGAGAGAGAGAGAGAGAGAGAGAGAGAGAGAGAGAGAGAGAGAGAGAGAGAGAAAGAGAGAAATCGTTATTTATTAACGCTCTGGGACAATGTCCCCTCGAGCGTGGTAAGAACTGATACAAAAAGTAGCGGTGCATACAATATGTTAGAGATATCATAAAGAGAAACAAACGCATACCATAGTTTAGAAATAGTTTAGAAATATAGAAACAAACATTCGCTTATACAATAGTTATACAGCGTAATAAATGTCAATCATTGTTACAGAGTAAATAGTCGTAAAGTTTTTGCTTAAAAGTGCCAAGGGTGGGTGCTTGACATATATCGATAAGGATGCGATTCCAGAACTCAGCAGCAGTGCATACGAAGGAGCGTCTGTAAAATTCTGTACGACATTGTGGCTGGATTAGGAGCATCAGCCGAAGCCCTAGTTTCACGTGTTGCTTTATCACATCTACGCTCAAATGTAAGAGGAGCATCGGAGATTCTAGGATACAGAGATGAGTAAGTGAGACAGCCGACAAAGTAGATGCGCCTATAGATTTGATTTTGAGCCATCGAAGCTTCGCATAGAATGGAGTGATATGCTCATCACGATTTATTTGAAAGATGAACCGAACACAAGCGTTCAGGGACCTCTGCAAGCGCAGGTTCTGCTCTCCGGAGATGTCAGTGAGTGCAGTGCAACAATTAATAGTCAAACAATGGCAGTATCAAGGTGGTAATTAGCCGTGATCTCAGAGAAAGCGGTAACAGATGTTTGCACAGCTTTAGCCGGTGTAACGTTGCAAAAGCCTTGGCTGACGTTTTTGTGACTTGTGTGTCCCAAGAGAGTGTGTTCGAAAGAGAGAGAAAGAGAGAAAGAGAAAGAGTCGGCGCGGCGCGGCGCGCAATTAATCAGGCTCGTTTCGCAGCAGTTATTATCGCCATCATTATTGTGCAAATTATGCAGAATACTTTCCATAATTTCCGTGTTATTTACAATCGGTTACACGGCCGAATCAACTGTGCGGGAGCGAGCTCGCCGCGCGCGCGCCGCATTTCCGCATTCATATTCATATTTCACTCACCGGTGTTACATACGCGATACTTTCGAGGCAATCTAGCGGCAAAAGCTCCTGAATGTAATATACTGTCGATCGCTTTGCGAGTGAATCACGCGTGTTTTAATCGAGTTTAAGAATTCACTCACTTCTCGCGCTTCGAGAACAAAGAAAGAGATTCGTCGCCGCACACTGCGGTTATCGGCTACCCGTTCATTGATCCGGCTTTGGCGGTAATTGCGCGCGTTTCCCGATGTAGCAGGGGAAGTCAGAAGTGACGACGGGATGTATTATCTAACCGGAGTATTTGCGCGCGAGTACAGTTTCATAAACTGCGTGGCCGGTCGCGCGGCCATAAATCAGACAGCCCAAATGCAGCGGAATATGCTGCTGGTGGTGAACTCTCTCGCGAAACGTACGGGTGTGAACGCGCGCATCGCGGGAATAGACGACGATAACTACTAAAAGGAAACAAAGTGGAAGAAACGGAGCAGCTGGAAAGCAACAATACGGCGCAATACGCTGCCAGACAATAGCGTAATATATAAACTGTAAAACGATAATATCAAAACACATCTTGAATATTTTTAAAAAATAATAATTTTCAAATAATTAATAGTTTCAAATATTTAAAAAATGTTTATTGCGACAAAATAAAATTGAACTAAAAGTTCTACACATACGTGACAAAGCATCGTTATAATGATTAATTATTAGGTGCGGCGTGACCAGAGCACGAGAATAAATTTCTACTAATTCCATCATTGAATAATTAAACGTAATGATTAATAATAATAAGCGATTATATGCGATAACCGCATAAATTAAATATGCTTACTCCTGTTTCAAATTCATATGACACAACTCTCGCCTATTTGAATTAACGAGTAATTGTTCCGTTGGAATTTTGACATATTCGTGATGCACACACGCGCGCGAAATCTATTCGTCCGCGACGAGTCGAAGTCTGTTTCCCGCGTGTAAATGACGTTGCGCAAAGTTGCGTGATGCAGTTTGTGAAATAGCTGTGGAGCTATACGCGTTGCGAGATATCGCCGCGCGAATTGTGCCAAGCGGCAAAACAGCACGATCAAAGGCGTTTCCGCGCGTCCTATATGTCTCGTATTATTCAGGCAACGATAAATCAGATTATTGGCGAGACCTCTCTCGCGCCACGTCCCGGGCCCATTTAGCTCGCGATGTAAGCGCGCGTTCTTGCCGTCGAATATTTATGAAAGGCGCTCTAAACCGAGCGCGTTAAGTTATTGCGTGTCTTATTTCGCGGAGCGGCTAATGAATATAAACTTGCACGAGCGCAAGATCAGGAAGATCATAAATCTTCGTTACGATATGTAAATCTGCCAAACACAAGGTATACGAAAAATATGTTTTATGCGAAGCTAAAGTTTGTTCCTAAGAAAATCATTAGCCTTCTCTTTTTTTTTTTTTTAATTGCGTCGGGCATTAGATTAGAGAGACTGCGCTTTCTTTTAAATTCTTGTTTTGGCGGAAGCTCACGAACAAAGAGGACGATAAATGCGATAAATTTTCGAGGGCGTATATAATCGCGTATATTACGCGGATAAAACGTTTTACGATAATAAAAGCGCCTGATTAAACTGGCGAGCTGCTACAAGCAACACGGGCGCGATAATAACAATGATAATTACGCGTAACATTAATGCGATCTGCAAGTGATAAATGCAAGTTTCAACGGTGATAGAGGAACGTTATGTCAGGCGGGTATTCGCGAGAATGCAATTTCGCGACTGTCCGACCGGTCACCGTGATAAATTAGATCGCTCGCTCGCGCGCACGCGGGGGCGGGGGTTGCCGTACAGCTTTAGGCGAAAAACGTGATGCAACTGCCAAGGAAGTAAGGCATAAAAGCCGTGTAATTAGAACTAATTTTGTACAGTACGTCGAGCAAAGGTAAACACTATTGAGCTCTGTGCAACCGCACGGCGGCGCATGATAACGCCCAAACAGAACGTCGGAATACGAATATTAACTCCTACGTGCCGTTGCAACAATAGTTCCGTAATCATAGTGGCTAACTACATTTGGGGAACTTCGCGTGTGTAGTAACTTGCAAAAGGCGAGCATTTCCATAGGTCGAGTCTCATTCGGGCCGACCGCGACCGGCAGGTTGCGTTTGCGACGGTTGCGATATAATTCAAATTTCGCGAAGGCTGACAGTGACATATTTATAGTTAACTGCAATTTCTCGATGAACAAAGTAGTTTCACGGATTATATAATAATCGTGTGATTTTTATAATTCTATGGTTAACTTAGGCAACAGAGGGAGAATCCTCCCTCTATTAATATTTAGTGATTATTATTATATTTAGTGATTTAAATAAATTTGCATACACGCAGCCATAATACAATATTATAATAGTATTTTAATATTCAGGGGATTATAATTAGAATCCAAAATTTTCATAGAAAGGATGTTGAAGTCGCGATAGTTTTCTGAGTTATGAGCTATCAAATGTTGACGAATATCTCTATATATCGCATAAAGCGATATTTCCGCCATATCGCGATATATATATTTGTTTAAAAAATGTCAATTTGTAACAGTTTGTTATTAAATTTGAATGTCTTTCTTTTTTCATCTTTCTTTATTGTTTTCCCTTTTTACTTTTTTTATTTTTTAATCTTTTTATTTTTTTTCTACTAACTAATTCACATTTTGTGGCTCAAAAAATTATATTGGTTATTATTGTCAACTCATGCCGAAACTGTTTCCGGGAACACGAATATAATTCAATAAAACATGAGATTAATTTTGCTTTACAACTCTTAATTTTCAACAAAATGCTGAAAGAAATTAACCTCCATGATTAAGATTATTACGACTTCTCGCCGGTACGCGAATGTATTCCTTATTAACATTCATTTGACGCGAGAAACGTCAAAAAAGCTTTTCAAGGCAACGATCTCAATTAAGAAAGTGGAGAAACCCTTTTTTTAATTGCTTCTGATAATAATTACTTATCGCGAAATGTAATTTAGAAATCTTTTCGGCAAATATTTAACACAAATTCATAGAATATATTCAATATCAAACGAATTGAGAACGAGGTAAAATATGCGGGCTCTGATTTCGCAATAACCGTCGATAATTTCAAATCACGAATATTTCGCAATATACTCGTAATATACTCGTAATTCGTAATCGAATATACTCGTAATTCCGTAATATTAAAAACATTAAATCTCTAGTGGACATTAAATTTCGCAAATGAGAAGCTAATATTTGACCGTTGAATAAAAATTACCGATAATTTTTTAAACAAAAAATTTAAGCAATAAATTTTTTAAACTTATTTACCATCTCCCTATATATTAAAATAAAAGCTGTTGAATTTTATAAGATCCTAAAATTTTCTCGTCTAAAATTGACTTTTCACGTCTAAAATTGACTCATACTCCCTAGTCACAGTTCGGGTGAAACACAAGAGTGCTATACCGCAAGCGATATCAACAAGGTAGGGTAGACATAACGAGGGAAAAAGAAAGAAGATATCCATTGCCGACGTCTAACAGTCCAGATAATCCAGGAAATGAGATTCAGCTTTTCTAAACCGCCAGCTGCGCTCTGATCAAGTCAAATTAAACGCGATTCATACGCCCTGATTCCGATTCTTAGAATGATAGACGAGACCAGAGAAATGAAAGCGAGCCAGCGACGAATTCGAGTCAATCGATCGAGCTCTTATCCTTTAGGGCCGAACCGTTTGCCGGAGACAGAGCGTGTCCTCAATTAGCCGACTTGGTAGCAACAATATGGTTGCTTAAACCGCGCGGCATGGACCATTGCGAGTGACATGACATTACGCGGCCGACGTCACCTCGTGCACTTGGCGTGAGAACGTTGCAATGACCGGGCAAAGCCTATGACGAGATCGCGTACTGCCAAAACGTCGAAAGTGCGACTCCCGGCCTCAAACTATAGGATTCAATCGAATGGGAGTTAAAAAAGTCTTTCAATCCAATAACTTTAACGTTCGAAGCAAACGCGCGATGAACCGGCTGCGATTCGTTTATTCAACTATAAATCATCAGCAACGATGAGTATATCATGCATGAGCTTCTTCATGTTTTAAATATCGTATATATACCTATAGGAGTATAGAAGAAGTTGTCGTTAATGAAAAGCAATGTAATTATTGTAAGCTCTATGCATTATGTAATAAACATGTAATATAGATAATCATGAGCTGAATTCCGAAGTGTCCGTAATAAGGAAATAATTACGTTTAGCGGCTCACGTTACTTGTCGCGATCACGTTTCAAAGGGTAAGAGCGCGGCAAGCGCCGCTACTTGCTAACTCGAGTGCTTGTTCGTGACATAGTAGAGAGTGACGGCTTTGTATGCATTTGTAAATATGTCGCATAAATAAATTACAAAGACCAACTGATTTACCGTTTTAACTTTAAACTTTAAACCATTTAACGTTTTAGCGAACAAATTTACGCCGAATATACCGTTTCTTAGTTTTAAATTAATTTCAATGGATGGATTATTATCGTACATTAAACCTAACGTTTACTTAAAGGGGGAGCCTCGTGTAAAAAATTTTTTTTTTGCATTTTTTTATGGCTTGAAAAATTCATTTACCATCTGAAGAATATATTTCCAAAGTTTCAAAGCCTAAATCAAATCCTAAAGGTCCTTAAGAAGTCATTAAAGTGATGCGCTCTAATGGTATAAAAAGCAGGTACATATGAGCGCACTCGCTCTCGGCGTTTACCTTTCGATTTCTCGTGCAACAAAAGATGTTTTTCTAGAAGAGGAAGGATTACTTTACGGCCCTGGCATCGCAGATTAAGCCTAGGTAAATATAAGTCACTCTGAACAACTTTTTGGTAGCGAAAACTTTAAACGTGTTTTTCTCAAAACGCTTTTTTTTTGCGCCGGGGAATATAACTCAAAAAGTAAATGGCCGATCAACTTGAAACTTTGTAGAGATATTTGTATATGTATCGTATACTTTATGAACCTAAAAATATATTGAAATTTTTATAATAAATATAGTTTTTAACGATTTTTGTTTAAAACAGAAAATTGAATAAATTTTTTTAAATGTCCCCAATTTTTCATTTTTTGGTTTTTTTGCTAAATTTAGGTTCATGAAGTACAAAATATCTTATTTTAATGGAAAAAATTTAATTCGTTGATGTCAGATAATTACCAGGACCTGAGCGTTCCCCGGCGTAAACTCGAGGAGCCAACTTTAAGCAGCTGTAGCGTTGCCATTTTGTTTTCTATTTCCAACAAAAAAATGTTTTCTTGTACATTAAAACTTAAATATTACAATGTATTTTATTTGAATTCAATAATTACTTCAATTTTTTTGTAATAAAATCTTAAAAAAAAGTGCTGTTTACACGAGGCTCTCCCCTTAAAAATAAAATCTACCTTCTGTATATGTAATATGTAATTATAACTTTATGCCAAATTTTTGTAAGAAGAATCGTGACTAAGATGTGACTAATAAATTTTATATGTGATAATATATTTGACTAATGTATGTGACTAATATATTTGACAATATATGTGACTAATAAATTATAAGAATCTTTCTTGTGAGAACAGATGTGTGCAAAGAGATATGCAAAGCCGCATGTTTTCAGTTCAATCGAACTTCATAAGGGAGAGTACACAGACCGTCGAAAAGTATATACTTTTATATGTAAAGTTGCGCAATTTGTTGAAATCAAGCAGTTTACTCGTAAAATCAAACGTAAAATGTGAAAGATAATTATCGAAAATATTATTTCACACACTTTCAGTCCGAAAATAATAGATATTGATATTAAGTCGGTAAGCAAAATAATATTTAAATCAGTGAAAACTTTAAGTGCAACGTAAGAAATCTTCAAATTTAGATATCGTTAACTTTTAAACATCCATAAACATCATGAAACTATAATCAACACTTCTTATTCCTTTTTGCTTCGATAACTTACAATGCAAATCTATTTCAATAAAGTTGTCGTCTGGATATTTTTACGATATGTTAATCGAGAAAGTTGATCGCGAGGACCGATGATCGTTAATTATTCGCGGAGAATAATTGCGTTTGGCGTCTTTGATTACTTGTCGCGATCGCGTATCAAGGAGTAAGGCGACAAAACACGGAGCGATTTGCGTCACTACCTGCCGGTTCGAGACTCATATAGTGCGAATGACAGCACAGTGGCCTCGGGTCAACGGAGCATATTGTACGTACGCGCAAAAACACACAACCGCTAAGACCAAATAATACGTTGCCGCTCCGAAATTTCATTGTGTGTACAATACATTCACGCCAAATATCCTCAGGCGTGAAAAAAAATTAGCTATAATATCCCGTAAGTACACTGTTAAATATTAAAGTACAAAATTTAAATTAATACTTTGAGTTAAATAACATTTCGTTATATTTAACAACCATGTGTGTCAAAATTTATTATTTTAACAAAACAGTATTATTTTATCTCCACTAGTTTAGTTAAATTAATATTATTTTAGTTAAATTAACGACATATTTTGAGTAGGAGTAAAAGCTGCATTTGCGCGCAATGCGATCTATCAATCGATGAATTTAAAAACTCGCCCTGTATATATTTCAGTAGTGTCGTACTCAATACGTCTATTTTGAAAAAATACATGGCGCCTTAATACGACACGCTTACGATTTATGAATCGCGACAGTTGATTACTCGCCGCGCGAGCTGCTGCTAATTACGTGATTGTTCGTAGAGAATGCCCCCGTCCGGGCACGTATTATAAAACTTTTCGAAATGGATTCCGATCGGAAATTATTCCCTACAGAACACAACAGAAATCTACAGGAAGTAACTAAACAATTCCGATCGGAATCCATTCCGAAAAGTTCCACGATACGTGCCCCTGGATATTTCGTACTTGTTGCGGTCGCATTTCGATGGGTGATGCGAAACACGCGGTGCGATCCGCTCCGCTCCGCGCGCCCCGTTATACTCGCTCGTCCGGATGTCGCCATACGAATGATATGGCGCGGCGTCCCGTTGCGTAAACACCGCGCGCCGTGCGCGGCCTAAACAAACGCCAAGGGGCTCGATACGTCCCCACCCCCCCCCCCCGCGGACAACTAACGCGTGACGCAAATGGATACCGAATATTCCGTTCTCTGCGGCAAGAGATGAATCGTAATGTCAAAATATACGACGTATCATTCCGATACTTTATTCAAATGATACGTCGCGCGAAGTAGCTGCCGCGCCGCTTTCTTACTTGAACATCGGCGAATGTAAATTAAATCGACGATACAAAATATTTCGAGCTCTTTAAATTTAACTTGCTAGATATTCCGTTTCCTGCATTCTAAATTATGCATTAATCAATTAATTTCAATAAAGTCTGTCATCGCAAATTAAATCTAGGGCGGGATTTGCGTTATTTGCTCGAAAGAGCATTTATGTAAACTAATCTATTATTATTTTACTTTATATCAAATTTTTACGTCCCGGGAGAAATAAAATTACGTCGTTTTTGAATAAATCAAGGAGTTGTAATTTAATTTCCGCAAAACGACCTTTTCATTTATTAAAGTCACTCAATTTGTACTCTTCTCGCGACGTAAAAATTTAAAAGAGAAGAATAATAATGAATTATACATACATGTTTAATTTTCTTAATTGCAAGGCAAGCATAAATTTTATATTCTTAGATTTAACATTATATTGGCTAATTGCTTTTAAGTGGAGCAATTAATTAACTATTCCAACTTTCATTGTAACAATGGATTAAATTAATTGCGTGTAAAGTTTGTTATTAATAAATCAACTTATCGGAATAAGTTGATCGTTGTATAACGTAAAAAAATCAAGAACAAAGTCGCTTGAGCTGAGCAATAAAAATCTATACGTAATTAAATTGCGAAAATTGATAATGGATCAAACTTATAAATGGATAAATGCATTTTCACATGTGAATG
Organism: Temnothorax americanus; assembly: GCF_048541705.1. Classification (NCBI taxonomy): domain Eukaryota; kingdom Metazoa; phylum Arthropoda; class Insecta; order Hymenoptera; family Formicidae; genus Temnothorax; species Temnothorax americanus. Next base: position 2,794,072 of record NW_027509751.1, read on the forward strand.
CATCTACTCAGATCGCTTATAATTTAAAAACTACCCTCGACATTTATTAAAATTTTAATTAATTCCTAAATACATTATTAAAATGTTATACGATTATTGCGATACGTCTTGCACGTGCATTCTCTGCGTCGTATCAATACTAAACGGGTATAAAATTTAATAGTCGAACCCAATAACTCTTGAATCGTGCTTCCGTATGATTACCTAAGCGTGCGGCGTGACCGGGGGGTGTCTTAAAATATCGCGCTTGCCGAGCCTCTTTTTACATACAATTGGCGCATTTATTACCGGTCATCATAAATAATAACGGCATCTGATGGCGGCGTGTTGGCGCGAGAGAAAAAGAGAAAGTCCGCCTCTTACCATTACGTTTATTACCGCAATTATCGTTATCTGCTCATTATTGCAGGAAGCGACCGAAGAGGGTGGATTATAAAACAGCGATCGCACATGCACGTAGTTCCATAAAGTACCGGCCGTCGTGGCGATAAATCAGAATTTATACCGGGCACGGAATACCTCTCACATGCATCTCCTGTTGAATGTTAAAACGCGAACGAGGCGTTACGTACCTCTCCTGGTTTTCGGCGGAAAAATGCACTATATTATGCGCAAAGGAGAAAAAATTAGCTTTTCAGTTATTTGAATTTATTTTATTATTTATGCATTTCTTTTATTTGAGTGACCGATATGTTAATTTCAATAATTATATTAATTAATTGTATAAATTTGTGTAATCTACGCGTGGCTATTATGGAAATTGAACTTATTAGAAATGACAATTGTAACTTCATTACGCGGTTTGTGCGCATTACTTTATCAATTTGTATAACTTGTAAGCTCTAATACGAAATTTCGGTGATGAAGTCAGACAATATACACCGCTGTAGATCTATCAGTCCTTTAATTAATTGCGACAAATAGGAGCTAACAAGCTTTGTAGTTGTACGTGCCGCGTATGCGAAATAATGGCAATCGCTATATAGAACAAACAATACAAACATGTTGAGCCACAGTTATTGTTCGTCGTTTAATTAGTCTTTGACTGATACTGAAGGTATGACCATATTCTCCATAGTCTTTGGCTTTCGCAATAATTGTCACCACACACACATTTTTACCTTCTTCGGCTAACGAAGACTTTGGAAAGATTTTAACGATTTACTTGGGTATTCATTAATCTCGTGCATTCGCGAAGTTTGTCACTGTTTGCGGCGCAAGTTTATATCATCAAGATTGTGAGAACAGTCGCACGTGGTGGTCAGGGGCTAATTCCAACTTAATACCCTCTAGAAACGACGCGGCATTGACGACGAATTAAATGGAATCAGCGAGTAAATTATATATCGATTGCCCGCGATCCGCGAAGTGATATGCACGATCCAACAAACATAGCAGTGGTGCAGTGTTTAAAATTTAAGAAGATTATTGTAATAGATTTAATATTTTTACGTGATAAATAAGTGCGACGTATAGGATATTAATTTTTTAATTTTGATCACATAATGTAACTTATTCAGTATTAAATTATTCGAATTACTTTTTGTTCTGCAGATAATGTTTATATATTTGTTTTTATAACATTCTAATAATATAATAAAAGAAAACATAATATGTAAACTGCATATCTAAACATAGCACAAAATAATCTATCATCACATAAATCATGTAATAACATGACGTAAAAAAATCAACATAAAAACATTATACATAAAATAATCTGGCATTTTAATAATTATAACTTTTAATTTATGTATCTACAAAGATAAATATATAGATATTAATTACATGCATACGCATTAAAGAAGGAAATGTCTCAGCTATTCCGACGCCAACTGTATATACGTACACGGTTCGCAACGAGGAGAACGAGGAGAACGGAATCGGGCGCGGGCTGGAACGCGACAAACGGAGAGCGGGGAGTCTGGTACAAGAAGGGAGTAGACTCCAATTACGACGTTTAGGGGTGGCAGGCACGAAGGGGCATCCGTGAAGCCAACCCCAGGGCCCTGAGGCCGTTCCCGATTTTCCAGATAGAAAGGGAGCGACGCGTCGGCAGGCAGGCAGCAGCAGCGGCAGTAGCAGCAGCCGCCTTGCTCGATCTCGCAGCCGAGTCGGAGCTCGTTAGATTTTCCCTGTTCCCTTATATCCACGTTATCCGCGTATCAGCACGATCCGGCTCCTTTTTTCGCGACCGGCACGGCTGTCTGCCGTTTTGCATCTCGCTAATATAATGTGAATCTCGCTACGCTGTCGTGTCTTCGGCAAGAGACACGTACCTTCATTTTTATCTGCCTTCGAGTCATGTCGGTACCCGATATACAGATACGCTGCTCGATCTTATTTATGCATTCGGATTTAACAAAGACAGAGAAATGAACAACTTTCGTAATTTTAATTACTATATATAGGAATTCGCTGCGAAATTGCTGCATTGTAATAATGAATTATTAATTAAATTGTAATTATTACTATGTACATATAAACACTACCATTTAAAAGTTTGGAAACACTATACTTTTGTAAGAAAAACAAAACAGTGATGCTAATACTTCCAAAGAAAAATGTCAAATAAGAAATTTTACTATCTGTTTTAACTATTCAACACGGTATTATTTGTTTCTAATTATTTCCCAAGGAAATATTTCATTTAAAGGATTTTACCAGTAAACATGCTATGCCATTGTTCTGTTATAAAGAAAGAACAAGTTTTAAAATAGCTTAAATAAAATTTAATAATTGTTATATTTTCATATTTATTGTCATATTAACGGAACAATGGCATAGCATGTTCATTCGGCAATAGTTATTTGTGTAACAAGTGCGGGAAGTTGAAAAGTTTCTCGTATAACATTTTTCTTTAAATGTATTAGCACCACTGTTTTGTCTTTCTTAAAAAAAGTAGTGCTTTTTAAACTTTGAACGGCAGTGTATGTCTTTAAAAATTAATAGAATTTTCCAAGAGTGATAATAGGTTATTTTTGCAAGAGTCTTTGAATATTATTGGCAACTTATAAAAATAATAAATTCTTCTATCATTTTCTGAAACAAAAACCCGATTGATTTTCCATGCAATTTTTAACAGCGAGTTTCATCTCGCGTGCTTATATTTTCAGTTTCCAGTCGTTTGAAAACGGGTAAAGAGAAGAATCGAAGGACGGAGAGAACGCGCGGATAGATTTTCCATCGGTTTGGCAAAAATCGATGGACCCGGCAATAGCAGATAGATATTATTTCATGCTTCATCCACTATCTGGTGTTTTGCATGTAAAACGAAAAGCGCGGAAGCGCGCGTCGTTCATATACGACCGTTCGATTTTCGCCATTATTTTGCATGTGGACCGCGTCATCGATATTTGTCGGTCTTCTCAATATTACGCCGTGTCTACTCGGCGCCCGCGCCGGGCGCACTTGACCCGCCTCCCGCGTCGTATCTCTCGTCTCGCTCGAGCAACTTATCGTCGGGATAAAGACGAGACGCGATCGACAAGGGGCCCGGGGATCGCGTTACGGGATCTCGGCGATGTGTTGCCGTCAATCGCGAGATGAGGATGTTGCTCGGCGTTGTCCGAGAACAAGAGAGCTTCCTCGAGCTACCGTCTCGGCGGATCTCGATCCCTCGGCTAAATTGTGCCACTCGTTTAAATTTGCATTATCCGATCGTCGGCACGGCTCCGCCGTCCTCTGCCGTTCCCGTGCCCGGTGTGGATCGATGCGCGTGATTAAGATAAAGAGATTCGGAAGCCTACGGGTACACAGGCGCGCCCGACGCGGCGGAGTAATCAGCTTTCGCGTGAAAAAGACGGAAAGTCGAACGGCGAAACGCGACGGTTCGACACATTTATCATAATATTCAGATTTCGGATCGGAATGAGACCTTAAAACTTACTTCTATAAGTTAAAACTTCCGGGAGGATGAAATATTGCCAGTCGATAATCTCCCCATCGATACGTACGTTTCGGTTCATGACTACTTCCGTTTTTCGTACCGAAATTGCTCTTTGCTAATTTCTACTCCAAATGCCATGCACACACACACACACACACACACACATATATGTATATATTCTATATATAGAAAGAACTTTTTTTTTATCGAAGTGTCTAAAAATTTAGCATAATTTTGTTGGACCATTAAAATAATTATGTAAGACACTCAAGCATTATGATAATGCTGCAAAAAGTTTTAATATTCTAGCAGCTTTTGATCGTCCAACATATAATTATTTTGATTCCAACAAAATTAATTTCAGAAATGTATCTATACAGCTAAATTTTTAGATAATTCAGCAAAACTGTTCTTTCCGCATATTATTATACGTATAAAAATAGCACAAATTATATACATGTTTCTATATATATCGCGAAATTTAATTCAATTTTTATTTCACCATTTCGCTCAAAATTAATTTGCACACGTCCGTTGCAGCGTGCGTTTTGACGTGTCGCTCCGTTTATTATAGGTAATACCAAAAAAGCATAGTTATTCCTCGTTTATTAGCTCTTTCCAGCTGCTTTTTTAACATCACTGTCGTGTCACGCGACGTGCAGTAAATCCGTAAATAATAATCGAATTGCCGCCGCTGTTTTTGATGCATTAACGAATGCAGTCGTAAACTTTCATCGAATTACCGCTGCTTTCATCCGAACCGTTTGTCCCTCGTCTCGCGGCATGGACTCCGCGAGAAATAAAGTTATTACGTTACCCTGAACTCTCTTATTCCTCCCCCGCCTTTTCTCCTCTTTCCACGTCTGCGAGCCGCATTCTCGATCTCGCCGAGCGTCGTTATTATTCGCGTGTCAGCCCGCGGACTTTTTACCTCCCTCTCGCGAGGCTCGGCGATGTATTCTACTTATACCCGAACTTGCGCGTTGTTCCTTGCAACAGAGAAAGCATCTTGGGGCGTCTTATTGCTCCGTTTCGACGCCGTATACTTCTCTCTCTCTCTCTCTCTCTCTCTCTCTCTCTCTCTCTCTGTATACCCTTCAATAAGAACAACGCCGATGCAGCTGAAATTACATTACGCTTGGGGATGAAAAACGACGAGAAACGCGAATGGTAGGGAAAGGGTACAACAGCGAGAGCTGTCTTCCTTTTGTGTCCTCCAGAAATATCACGTTTTTGTGACAGAATTATGCTTAATAAAGAACTGCTGCGAAGAATGATCTATCGAGCGATATTATTCTTATAAATAATTATACCGTTTTAAAAATGCGCCTGCAAAATGATATCGTGTTATTAATTTAATTAGATGCAAAACACGTAGAACTTATCAATCTGTTTTCCTCATCACTTTATTTTATGTTTATTTGTAATTTTGTCGAAAATATTTGCTAGAATGTCATTAATTTTTTTTTATTTCTTTATTCTACCGTTTCTTTCAATTCTAAATCGTAGAGATCATGAAATAAATGAGACTGAATTTATATCTCGCAGAGTCTCATTAATTATGCGCGCAATCACCAATTTGTAAAGAGTTTAAAAGGGCGAAAAAACAAGTCGTAAGATATTTAATTGCTCTCATATTCAATTTTTCCTCATTAATTTTTCTTATTGTATCGCATGTGTTCTCTGTATAATTTATTTTAATTTGTCATTTACTTTAGTAGGAGAGACAAGCCCAAGTTTTTAATTATAAAATTTCCGTAGCTATACATGGAGATTTGATTTTCAGCGCGGATGATCTATCGAATCGCGTGTAATCTGTCATATCGCGTGTCTCATTAAAGTGGCAGTACTTTCTGTTGCATAAATTTGGTTAAGTTAAGACTAAGATCGCTTTGATAACTGCAAGGAGAGCATAACGTTCGTGGCCGCATGGGGCCATGCAACTTTTGTTGAACGACTCTCGCAAGAGTCGCAGATATAGCAGCGGCATCATCAACTATTAATAAAATGTATTTATGCGGGGGAGAGGGGAGTAACGATCGTTCGCGTAATAGAGGATGTACGTTGCTGTTTGCTCGTTAATTAGTTAAATGCACACGCCGAACTTTCGCGAGCGATCGCGCATTCAGCGACGACGCGTGTGACCGTGTGTGTCGCGCTTTATGGTCCGGACGTGAAAATGTTGGTACAGCGAATTACGATGACAGTTTATTAATGCCACCGCAATTAACAAATCGCGCGGCTGACGGCCTGTGGAGAAGCGCGAAATTTGGCTTTTAACGAATAAAAGAAAAAAAAACAAATAAAAATCTTGCCTCTGTAATACACGATAATAATAATCTTCCTCTTTGATTTCTTTTTTTTTTTTATTATATAAAAATGCAGCACCTTCATAATTCCGCCGCGTGTCGCCATATTTCGCGACTAACTTGTATAGAAATATTTCTGAGAGAGACGGCACATTTTCTCATACCGAATCTTTCCTCGTGCCAGAAGGCCATGTAACTTTTTGCCGGTTTTCTCCTTGGCGTTATTCGCCATTTTCCTCGACACTTCCCTTCCGCGTCCGCGTCCGCGCGGTCGAGAATTCTCCGTTTCTATTGCACGGGAAACGTAACAGAGCGGATTATTTTACGAGACCTCATTAGCGTACTCTCCGCGCAATCTTCTCGTGAATGAAATTACGGATAATTGTGTCAACTAATACCATGTTATTAATAGCAAAATTTATTTACTGCCTTTAATTCCATGCTTTTTCTTCTAGCTTCATAACTGTATTGTAGTAAATATTTTAAAAATGTAAACCAAAACTGTTACAATCGATTGATGATAATTTAAAACAAAAGTGAAATAATACTTGCCGCTTAGCTTAATAAGAGCTTAATAATATACTGTTAATTCAAATCGTGTTATGCAATGCTGCCTTTGTCTGCACGGCGGGCATGCTTCACAAGAGAATCGTATTAGACTTTGTTTTAATCAAGCTAATCGGATTATAATAGGCATCGGGAGGGGTATACTGTCATTCTTAGGATATGGAAATACCATGGAAAGATTATTATTTGTGGAAGTATCTTTTATCACGCAATGTTTTTAAATGATATAACAGTATTTTCTTTTTATCAACAATTAACGATAAATGATAAAGACATTACTTTCTCGGAAAAAGATACTAATTTAACAAATTTTTATAGCTTCTGTTTACTTTTGTAGAATATTTATTTTTGTATATCTCATATAATTAACACTCTTCTTTTTGCATAAACGGTCACCTGGGGCTATACTTTGTACCCCAGTTAAAAGTCATTGTTATTAATTACATATTGCATATTTTGGATTGTTCTGCATAATTTATCAGTATTTGAGGACAACATATACATAGATTTACTCGACATTTTTTTCCGAAAAAAGTAAGGAAAAGCCAAAAAATATTTTAAAAACAAAAAAGCACATCAAAATTACTGTGACGCGAGCTTTATTTTTTCGACACTGTGGGATGTCGAAAATTTGAGTAGCCCCAGCGCCCGTTCTCGGGTTAAATAACTGATTCGAGAACTTCATGTGTTGGAAAATATTTTTCAATTTATACTCGAGTAAAGCCTGACTACAAATTTGTCGAAGAATTTATCGCGCAGCGTTAAAGGGCGGGTTTCTACAACAGTTTCTGTAACGGAAACCGCATATATACATCCGACATACGCGGTGAGACGTGGGACGGTTTATGAAGTGAAATGTACGTTTGGGAACTACAAATTTTCTCGAAAACCGCTACCTGTAACTTAGCGGGGCTATACGCTTAACGAAATGAAAACGTATATTACAATAAGGATAATGGTCACCTCGTAATATGTACCAAAGCCCGGGGTGTTATATTTCTAACGGATATAACCAATGTATATATCGCTAATTCCGAGTGTATAATCTTAATCCGCGGCGGAGAATGAATAATGATTTTTGGGCCGCGCATTACATTATTCATATGCATAATCCGCTTTCGTATTCCGCGCAATAACAAATTGTATTTTCTCAACAGAAAATACGGTTATGTCAACATCACGATCGTGTATTCGTGGCTTATTCATTCTTATTTTTTCTTCTCTTTACATAATAATAATAAATGATATTGTTTTTAACTGCTGGAGGAGCCGTATTTAATTCTCACAGTTTAATAATTACAAAATCAGGCTTCACATATTTCCGCTCTTATCTCTACCACAGTTCTGTTCAATATGACTCAATTGCTTGCAGAAATTGTTATTTTAATTAGGATTCCAAGTATCATTAGCACGACTGAACGCACAATTTTTCTCTTTTTACACTCCCTTTCTCTCTCTCTCTCTCTCTCTCTCTCTCTATCTCTCTATTTCAAGCTGGCTGGGACGAACATATCACTCCATACTTTGAAAGGTTTCATTGGCTGAAGATAAGCTCAAGGCGGAATTATTTTATTGGCAACTTAACTTTCTCCATCTTGCACTCTAAGATTCCCTGTGTCCTATATAATAAATTTGAATAAGATGCAACATGACTCAGCGTGATACTCGAGCTCTGGGTGACGTTCTCACTTTGCCTCTGTGTCGTACGGAGTTTTATAGACGGTCGTTCAGCTATAGAGCGGCTAAACTTTGGAACGGTCTTCCGCCTGATCTGCGTAATTCAGAGTCGTTAATTATTTTTAAACACAAATTATATAATTACTTATTAAGCAATGACTCTAGTCTTTAAATCCTTAATGCTTGCGAACGCGCGTGTAATAGCACGCACACACATGTAATTTAGTTTTAATCGTGTATTTTATTGTATGTTATGGCTTTTGCGCTTAAGAGGATTTATCCTGGAGCGCATAATAAATATAGCGATCTATCTATCTATCTATCTATCTCTTTCTGTCTCTCCCTCTCCCCCCTCTCTCTCTCTCTCTCTCTCTCTCTTAATCAATATTTAAATCCGAACGCATGATGAAGGCGTGACACGTCTTCAGAAAACAATAGCATACCGTTGAGCGTGCGAATGAGAGAAGGGGGTGGATTCGAGTCGACGGAGTGCAATTGACACGAGAGCCACTTTGGTAATGAACTATACGGGGGAAACATGCTGATTAACCGGAGCAGGACAATTCCCTTGCAAGCCGGTATAGTAAAGCAGAGTTGCTCTTTTGCCCCGCGCGCGCTAAACGCGTATAATTGCAGTTCGCAGCGGCGGTTCGCCATTCTATCGCAAACACCGATGACTGGGCGCGTTTAACGTAAGGAAAGTTTATTTTACCCGGGTGGAGCGGTATGGCGGCCTCGAATGTTTGCCTTCTGCATATTTATTATTTACGCGGACACATCGGGTATACTGGTGCGTAGCGACTTCGAGCCCCGCGGGAATTCGCGGGAAAAATGTTCCTCGGGGATGAATCGTTTTTCTTTCTTTTTCCTTTTTTTTTTATTTTTTTTTTACATAATGAGACATTTTAAAAACTCGCGATTCACACTTTAGCGCGGCCCCCGAGATACAAAGTTTTCCCCACAAAGGAAAACCGCGTACCTCCTCATTTTGTGTCCCGAAAGGACGTTAGGACTCTAGCAAAAAAACGCTCCTCGGAGAGATGCCCTCTTTTTGCGTCATTTCAACGAAGTCTGAAACCCACTTTCCGTGTCTCAATCAAAAATTTCCGTTAGCCGTCGGCGAGGACTTGGAGAACTTTATTACGCGGAGAACTTCACATGCAAGCCCGTGTAGTCCCGGGAGATTATTGCGAGGATATAGTTTTTTCTCAGGGAGAGACATCAGAGTAATGTCTTGTCTACGTTTTGCAGCGTTTCAGAAAGTCTGTATTTTTTCTCCTAAGATTTAAATAAATAATATGTTCTTTATGAAACAAAATATGTCGTTATCTCATGTCTATAAATTTTACACCGATAAATCGTTTATTACGTTCAATTTTTTATCGAAATAAGTATTTAGATCGATAAATCAATTTTTACAGTCAGGATATAATTAGGCGGTAAACACAGAAGAATAAAATTTTGCTTTGAAATAAATTTGTTCAATTACGTAGATGCCATGCGCTTTGCGTCCAACGTAACGAAATTTAATTTCAATTAATATCGCTTCTTTTAAGTTTTCGTTTCATTCCTTTCATCGCGAGAATCTTGGCTACATCTTATTAAAACCAGCGTGTTTATTTTATAAATGATCGACGCATTTTCTTTCTTTATTAAATTTTCTTATATCTCTCTCCTAAACGCGTTTTTTTTACAAGATAAATGTTGTAAAAATGGAAGCCTTACATATTAAATAAAAATTTCGAGATATTTTATACGCAGAATTAAATGCAAGATGCGGTTATTTTTTGACAAACGCCGATTCGAGCTTCCGTTGCTGGAAAGCGGAACGAGGGTACACGTTCGCGCGATCTTTGTCCTTTTTCTTCGATGTATTACTCTCGGCAAAGTTTGCCGGGGATTCGTCGGCTGCGTCGACGGCGGCGCAGCACTAAGTTCCTCTTGTTCCTATCGGAAGCTTCCGAGTTTCGAGTACACGACCGTAGTTTAAGCCGTAGCATCGATTTCTCCATTTGTGCTTTGATACGGTCACTACACGAATTCGACGCTGCCTGTGGCCATTTGTAACCCTATCCGTGTAACATACACGTTGGACGCGCGCGGGGCGCGCGTATATCTCGCATTCGATCGCGTAATTACAAACTTCAAAACGTATTGCTTGTCAGATCGAGGAGGATTTATCGCGTATAAAATACGCGGTTATCCACGGCGCGGCGGGCGCGGGCACCGCCGGAAATAATCCGAGCTAATAAATAAACGCGCATCAAAGGAGGGAACGTATGACTGAACCTATAATACTTTTTCAGAATTATATACAATTCTGCGCGGAATCATTCGTGAAAAACTCGAAGGAATTTTAAACTCGTCGTTTCCCAAAACGCCCGCACCTTTTCAATGGTGAAATTATAATTTTACGTAATTACATGACTACACTGAGAAAAAAAATTGATACACCGAAAAAATATTTAGTCCGATACGTTCAACTGAACATTTTAGTTAGTTAACTAAACATTTGTTGTTTCAACAATTTATTTAGTTTCTTTAATCAAGAATTAATTAATTCAACTAATGTTTAGTTAACTAACTAAAATGTTTAGTTGAACGTATCGAGACTAAATATTTTTGGGGATTAACAAATTTTTTTTCTCAGTGTATAAGTATATAATTATAATTCTGCTGATTTTTACAAACCTGATTTACAACCTGGGATTAAGAGACTGAAATATTCAGCGAGACCGTTATTATATCGGGCGTTGAGTTTTAACGAAATAAGTACCACCCACGTCATGATTATAATGCGTCGCGTCATACAGCTAATGTTTTTCGCTTTAAACAACGTGCTCTCTGCTGCTCCGAGGTGCGGAGTGAGAAGTGGCACGGATTTAATCCGCGTACGTGTAAACGATTTAAATAAGATTTACCAACGGTGCGGTCGAAAAATCATTCGGGTCGTTGCACGCGCCGTTCCGCGCCGCGTAACCGACGGCCCAAGTTTGCCGCGGCAATATCGCGGGGGCTTTTAATTGAAAACGCGCGTTACCGTGTTTTCCAGGGATTTCCCGGATTCCGGAATAATAACGCGGCTCATCGGCGTTCCGATAATTATTTCGCACTCGACCCGGTTATCGGCTCGAAAATTCGCGCTAATTCCGCGCTCGCGTGGCCCTCACCGCAAATGACGCTCCGCTCCATTGCTCGGCGAGCGCGTTCTCGTTAACCCGGAAATTGCGTTTCGAAACACCGTTCCTCCAATATCCCTGCCCGCCCATCCCTGCCGCGCCGGAACGACAATTGTCGGCGACGTCGCGTCGTCGGCGAGGAAGGAGGGGTTAACCTGATGGGCTCGCGATCTCTCTTCGAAAGGCGTAATCGTAATTAAGCGGCTCTCGCGGCAACGTTCCGCTCCTAATCGCGTGCTTTTCAGAAATGTTTCTCGCGCAGTTTGGTAAAGAAACCAATTGTTGAATGTTGAAAAAAGAGAGCTACATAATTTAATTCACTCTTTATTCGTGAACTTATTTTTTTCCTCCGTTAATTTGCATTCTTATACGGAAAATATATGATAATGTTCGCAATATGTTAATCCAGAGGCAACATCTTAATCTGAGACTGCGCTTTAAAACTGACAGTTAACTTAAATATAAAAATGTAATATATATAATATAAAAGAACACGCAGTTACATTAAAACATATTGAGCAAGAGAATTTATAGTTTCAAACTTTTACGCTCTGCTCTCTTTTTCTGCAAAGCGACTTTATGTCTTTTCACCAGTTTAGCGATGTCATAAATTCGACACATTATTTATCGACAAGAAAAATTTTGAAGGAGCGCATGTGATACCCTTATGCTTATAAAATACCTGAAATATCGAAGTCACAGACAGCCAGGAGTTTCCGAGTCTACGGCTGATGACGCTAATGAAGCACTTTAGACTCCGCGAATTACGTCGGACACGCACAGATATTCCACCGAGAGATATTCTTTGCGACCTCGCCGAGCTTAAAAGCCACCGTAAGTTCGGCGTCGCGCCGGCCGCCGCCGCCAAAAAGCTCCCCGTCGTTGCTTATTTAAATTTTCATGGCCCTAACTGCAGTAAAAATACTTCCTTACCAGCGGTTTAACTCTTGAAGATATGTACCCGACACTCCCCCTGGATCGATACCGCCCATCAGGTACATATTTATGAGCGTAATGCTGAATTATTGCGAGATTCCTTGAGAACTCAGTTACGAAGCTCTAAAGTCTGCGCGGCGCGGCGATGACTAAAATAGTTAAAGCCGCGGCTTAAAGAAGAAGCGGAGAGAAGAAAAACTCTGCGCCACGTTAACCACTAATTAATAATAATTTAGATTTTAGAATATGACTGTTAAAATGTCTCGCGCATCATTAGTTTTAATATATTAATATACTTTTCAAATCGGAATAAAATAAGCAAGGATGTTTGAATTTATCCTAAATTTTAAATTAGCGTAAATCTTTTGCGATAAAATTCTTTATAAAATTATAATGAATTTTGATACACACACATTAGATATCGTATACGGTTATGTGATCTATGACAGTGTTATCGTGTGCAAAATAATTAAATATAGAAATGACATCGACTGCGCTTTTCCTGACAGCACTTTTCCAAACAAAGCTTCACTTTTTTCTATCTGCTTCAAATCGACTGGGTCTTTATCGAAGAAGATCGTCGTATTAGGAGGTTCCTTGGTACAAGTCTAACGAACCCCTCGGAAGGTTCTCTCTCCACATCTTTTTCATCTCCTTCTTTTTTTTTAATAGGCTCGTCGATGGAGGGTAAGCACGGCTACGCGATTAGGCGACCCTCCTGTACGCTTCGATGATCACGCACGAACGCGGCGGTCCTGCTTAATCTCGCGGGGATAAATAAGAGATCGTGCGCGGGAGAGGAACAGAGGTCGCGAACAGGGAGTTAAGCGACGTGCCCGGGCCCTCTTCCACGTCCTCCGGATCGAAACGAGCGTCACGTTTCCACGCTCCACGTCCCGAGAATTCGGGCCATTACCAGCCAAAGGACAGAGATAGCACACGGACCGCCGAAAAGAACGCTGGATTTACGTCCCGGCAGATGGCCGTTCTTTTTTTCCCCTTCCGTACGGCCTACCGCGAATAAAACTAAACGGAAACGTGCGTTTCCCTTGTTTTTACCATTGTCGTCGTTATGTAGGGCTATACATTGGGTTACCGCTCGCGGAAAGTGTGACAATAGACTAAGTGAGTCATTGTTAACCATTGAAGAATTTGTACACGCTACAACTTGGAGGCAAAAATTATTTGGAAAAAAATTTCATTTTCTCTCAAAAGGGATGATTTTATTAAAAATGACATGAGATGGTAGTATACAATATTTCTTATTTAATTATTCACTAGTAAAACACACTGTTAAATATTAAAGGAAATGAAATTTAAACCACACAATACCTTGAGTTGCGAATAACAGTTTGTTATTTCTAACTACCATGTGTGTCGAAATTTATTATTTTAACTCCATTGATTTAGTAAAATTAATAATATATTGAGTAAGAGCAGTGGGACGGTTAAAAATAACTCAAATTAAGTGTAATTTTATACTACGAATTTAACAGTAAAAATTCAAGAAAAACTCTCTGGATTGAAATTACATATAAGTTATAATTAATATTTTCTGAGATTCAGAATATATTCTGAGAATCAAATATTTTTTGAGATAGTTTTAATCATAATTTTAATGGGATTGCTATTAACTTAATAATTCTCAACCAAGTGTTCTTTGTTCGGCACGGCAGTCTTGTTTCATACGCGGGACACCTCATTAGTTCCGTGTAACACGAAAGGGTTTTGTAATTAGACGTAAAAGCGGAAAGTTTAACCCGGTACATCGGGTACATGTAACTTACACCGCAGTGGGATACGGATAATAAGGCGCTGCAATTTTACTAGCGTTTCACACAATCCCTCTGAATCCGTGCGGAACATTTTGAGGAGCGCGAATTTACACGCGCGACGACGTGTAATGGGATACTTTTATTTAATAGGGATAAGAAGATTTTTCGTCGTTACATAAATCTGCGTTGTTATAACACGTATATGCATGTGGTCGCCGATTCTCTCCGAGACTAACTTTTAAGCTCGCGCAAGCCGCAGTATACTTTTCTCAAAGGAGGAACGTAAAAAAGCAGAACTTCTATACTTCTGAAATCCCCGTTGCGTTATTGTCAACGAGCGAGTAGAATACATGGACTTACTTACCACTTCCTAGTCCAGAACTCGATATCCTTCCGCACCGTGACTTGCGTTAAATATCTTCATGGAAGGTTACTTCGGATTAAAATTTCGTAAGAGTGCTGTCCCCAATCAGTTTGGAAGCGGAATGTTTTCAGAATAAATCCGATTACATCAAATGCAAATTCTTTACGTAATTTATAAATTTGTAACATTAAACATCTTGGCTGCTTAAAAAATTTAAACGAAAGCTGAACCTTAAAACATTTTTTTTTTTTTTTAATAAAGTACTCTTAAAATTATCTATTATAGAGGAACGTTCCACTAGTCATTATTTTTCAAGCTCGATTTATTAAATATTATTTAATTTTCAAAATAAAACTTTGTAATATAATATATATCTTGGTCTAAATTTCTTCGAAGAGCGGCTTCGCTTCAACTTTGTCGAGAATTAACGTTCTGAAACTTTGTTCTTTACACAGATAATTATATTATAAGGACGAGTTATGCCAATCATGTTCGTAAAACATCGATATTGAACTCTCTTTTTCCCATCTCTTTAGGGACAAACGATTCTAGGTAATAATAACAATATTCTGAAAGAGTCTTTTTCGCGCGACATTCGACGCTTCTTTTTTTTCTTTCTACTTTAACCCCCAACTTATAGCCACGACCATCTTTCTTCCCAACAGGACTGCCGGGTGTAATTTGTGGGGGACAAGAACTTCGCGGAGAGGCATTGAACAACTTTTATAATGTTTTTTGCGTGCCGTAAACCGATGTGATCTTAACTTTTTCCCATATTATCGCTTTTCTGAAGATTATATGGGTGCGCAAAAAAGATAAAACAGAAATTATCTTTCTTGACGCGGTTTCGCGACATTACTGAGCAAACTCCGAACAACTAAAGATATTTTTTTAAGACAAATTTAAACAAGAAAGATAAAAAACAAAGGCGAAAAAGTATATCGTAACGCTTCGCAATTTAGATAACCGTCTGTCTTTGCATACAATCTTGTTGAATAATTTTTATAAAGCCCGAATTGTGTCTTATTTTGATTTCTTTATAAATGCAGCGATTTCCTAGATGTTATACGTCATTATACAAATGCCAGAACATTTCTCAAATACTCTCGTTCACGACTTCATCGAAACAGGAAAGCCGGGAAAGCGCCATCGGGAGAGCGACAAAAAGACCGCTACATCCTGTACGAAACGACAGGCTGGAAAAAAGAAAACGAAAATCGAGATTAGCCCTAAGCGCGGTCGCGCGACTTCGTCCTGCCTCCAATCTCCGAATCGAATCAAGCGCCGTGGTTGAACGAACTTACGGCGCGCACGGGCGATATAAAATAACGCTAGAAGGGGGAAAAATGATCCCGTACCGCAGCCATAGCCGCGACAGCTAATTGCATTCGTTAAAGGGGCCCGCCCAGACCGCGTTAGTGCTTTCTTCGCCGAGCGAGGGGCACTCTCTCCTTCTCTCGGACCACTCGTCGCCCTCTTTGCTTCCTTTCTTTTTCCCTTCATCCCCCAGACTATATGCACCGCGCGCCGCTTTCCGTCGGTCTTTTCCTCCGCCGTTCGGCCACTCGTCGCAATTTGCGGGAGCCGGCGCAATGGCCAGAGAAACTTCCTGAAGAGGTGTTGCGAAAGTTTCGAATCAAATGAATGAAAAACGGCGCGGAGAAGAAGGGGAGAAAGCGGAAGGAGAACAGTGGTGGATTATTGCACAAGGGCGTCGATTCGCGAGTCTTCTGACTTCTCTTGAAGTCTCAAAAACTCCCAAGTACTACGCGAATTTCTATTTCACGAAAATTGAATACATATATATATAACGTCGCAAATATTAATAATATTCGTAACATTATGAAAAATGATGTTTAACGTTTATCAGAGAATCTTTTTGGTCCTGTATTTTCCTCCGATATTCCGCGGAGAATCTCCAAGTATATACCTTAATCCACCGCTGGGAGGGAAGAACGAGTCGAAGGGGAGAATCGCGAGGGGTTACACGAATATGGCACGTCGTGGCGGGCGTTTTCGTTGCGTTTTATTGATCCGATACAGTCGTAAATGGTACAATCGGCAAATTCATCGGCGGTACAATCGATATAGTTATATGTATATATACACTTATGTACATGACGCCGAAAGGCGCTTGGCTTGCTTGCTCGCGTGCTCGCGTGCTCGCAGAAACGACGCCCGGCGGCAGAATAATGCTTCCGGGTTATCGTTACGTCGGAATATAACGGCGAGAACGAGCACGAAGTGTCCTATGACTCCTGACCGTCGAGAGATACAAAGTCGTAAAAAAGAACCAGCGGGGGATGGATTGGACGCGGATGCGCGAAAGGGAGAAAGGGAAGGAAACGACGGAGCGCGAGGGTGACGAAACGGAGAGGATGGGGTGTCGATTGGGTCTCTATTGAAAGACTAGAAAAACGTATACTCGTTATTGTACACTAAAGCCGCGGCAGAGCATTATTTTTATACGTCTTATCTGTCTATACGCTTTAATTGGAGCTTAACGCCTACAACGCGATTACACTTATACGTGTGTCGATATGGATAATGGGTGGACGATCGAGCGCGATCCGTCGATCGCGCGTGCAGGACGGAGGAAATCCGTCCGGTCAGCGTGTGTCCCGGCGCGGACGCTTTCGATCCTTCGTCCCGTGGGATAATTATCCAGGCCTTAGACCGCGGTGCCGATCCTCCGTCTCTCATCGTCGTCGATCGCGCGCCGCGTCAGCATTCGGCCGGAAGCCCGACGCGCTCGCGATTTCCGTACGGTCATTAACTGTTTCAGCAACCGAGCTGAATTGAATTGCGCTAACTCCTGTTTCGATCAATTTCACTCGGCGGATGGAAAAAGCGCGTCTCATTGTATTTTCCGAGAGATAAGTCGTCGAACGTCAATTATACAGATTTTTTTTATGCATTTACCGCGAAAGAAGCGTGTCTCTCGAAACGATGTAACATTTTTCTCTCGTAAAAACCACCATCAAATTATTGCATTATAAAAAATGTAAAGATTCTCAAAAATTTTCCTTAATCTTACCCTCACGGCGAGCGAGGTTCCGCTGTGCTCTTTAACAGATCGTTGAAGGTGGACGCTTGTTGTATGACGGCAGATGCTGAAAGAGTTAATTACACGATCGACAGAAACTAGTACCGTCCGGTGGGACTGATCGTCGAGTTCCTTTACTGGGCAATCCCCGAAGCACGCTGCGGGAAAGGTCCTTCCCGATGCCGTGTGTCCTTCTTCGCGCATCCCGACTCGACTCCACTTTCTCCAAAGAAGTTCTCAAGAACCGCTGCCCCGTCGAGGATATCGAGAAAGGTTGCCGGGTTCGAGCGAGACGCTATTTCTCGCTCGTGCGTCCTCTACCTCTCTATCGAGTGATGAATTCCGTAAGAGAGACTCCTCTCTTATTCCTCCGTTCTCCCGACGCGATCTCTCGGACCGACCCGATTGATCGATTTCTACTCGAACACGGTCTTCGACAAAGTTTATCGGCGACGATACTTGGCTCTTTGCTAATGGACGTCTCCTCGCTTCCGAGGGCCGGTCAGTTCTATCTTCGGTTAAGTGTCCAGCAATTTCTCTCACGCCTCGCTTTCGGGATCGCAGCATCGGGCTGTAGCGTGGACAGGAAACTCAAGTTAATTGACGAAGGTCGGAGAAACATCCGATCCTCAAAAGCGCGTTAAGTTTTCATCGAGATTGTTCTTCGAGAAAACGAATTTAAGAAGCGCGTGGAAGAAAATATTTTCTTTTTCGTTTTTAATATAAAGTACGGTATGAATAGAAAATGCGCTGATTTTCAGCGGAGAGAGTTTTATCTTAGCCTTCGTGACCTCCTGTTTACTACGGGAGATATTATTTATGAATTGCGTATGTCGTGTGTGCGTGAGTTATGTCAGTCTCGTTAATTATTCGGGGGATAAAGTGACTTTTCACTCTACGAGAGTGATTTTACGCTACGCTCTGTACATTTCGAAAACGTACGCGCGATTCTATTGACATTATTGGTGATTTCGTTTAACACGATTATCGATCGCGTGCGGACGAGATAGGAAAGTATAAATCCTAACTAGAGTCTGGATTCTAAGTTTCAATTTCTCAAACAAGGCGGATTCAAAAGGGTCCGCGGTTAGGCGCTTCCCTCGGAAACCTTCTCGCCAAAGTTTCTGGACCTGTTGAATCGTTATTCCTCGTGGAACCCGCTTATATTCAGACAAACGGCGCGAGGCGAATTTTGCCCGGATCAACATCCCCAGGGATCATGTATTTCTCAATTATAAATAAAAAAAAAAACATATTCCTATTAAACATATCAAATTTAGAACATAAAATACGTCATAACAATTGCGTGGAAAATACTCCCGCAAAAATATTATACGTCTAAAATAAATAGCAAAATATTCAGAAAAAAATATTGCGTCTCTGAATCCCTGAAAAGATCAAACCGCTCTCGTTTCGCCGCACAATATTGCGGAAGGACCAAAGTGACCTCGTTAACATTATGACATCTCGGAGCGATTTCGGACGCTTTTATATATATATTATTTCATAACGCTTTGTACCAAGCAGAATAATATAGAAAACGGATTACGATCTCACAATCGCTCTAAACATATTCAAAAAGTCTACCGATCAGTTAACGTCGACCGGGCTCTCCTCGACAATCTTCTCCAGCAGCTGGCCCGACTCAAAGTCCCTGCACCTGTCCGCGGCGCACATTATTATCGGGCCTAAAGGCGAGCCGATCTCCTGCGGCAGACCTTTCTTGAGGACGTTGAGGTACCCCTAGCTCTGAACCATATCGCTAACGTACTCCTCGTGAAGCGCGAGGAGATGACGCGGCACGTCGAGTGCGGTGTGAAGCGTCACGGTTACGCCGCGATTCAGACTGATCGCCGGATAAAAGACGCCGTAGAGATCGCGGAAGGCGATGCCGCCCTGCGGCTGATCGTTCACGAAGAAGCGTAGCGTGTGCGTGGTGTCCAGGTCGAGAAGGACGCCGACGGTCGAGCCTTGCTGGACTCCGCCCTCCGTGCGTTGTGCGTGACCACCGCCGTGCATGAACCACGACCGCTGCCGGTCTATGTACATGCTCCAGCCTTTGTCGTCCTTGCCTGTGAGCAAAATCGCGATGATTGGTGAATTGCCTTCAGAGTGAGTCATACTGGATGTCATTACAGACTGTATGTCATATATAAACGATGATATGACAGTCAACTTGTTAGATATGTTGAGAACGTCAAAAATTATTTGCGTAATTTAGGAATATTTAAAATCTCATTAATAATAACAACAGTAATAGCGGAGATGATGTTTTTGATATTTAATGTAATTTTTTACTCGTTTATTATAAAATAATGAGACAGATGAAACGAATAGTTATTATTAAACTCGTTAGTTGACGCGGAAAATATTCCAAGAAGAAAATAGAACACGTGACACGATTACAGACCAATCCCAATTAATAATAAATTCCCGTTGTGTCCATTAAGCAGCACGCAATATCGATTTTCGGATTTTATCAGTTCTAAGAGCATTGACCCGGTTTCCACGTGTCCAAGGGTTAAAGTACCCTCCTCTTCCGGGATGTTGCACAACCGCGGTCGCGCACTTTGCGATCTCGGCCGAATCTCTTAGCCGTCGTTTTCTCTCATCCGGAGCGATGTATAAAGACAAAAGCAGACAGAGACAAAAAAAAGAAAGACAGAACGCGGAGAGAAGAAGAGAGAAAGAAAAAGAGAAATACGTGGAAAATACGGTACATATACGTCTCTCGCCTTCGAATTTCCGAACAAACCGGGGGATCGTCGGGGTGTACCGGGTGGCGCATGAATATTTCATCGGGGCCGGATAAACCGCACGATATTTTCCGCCGAGGGGAGGAACAAGAGAAGAGGAGTGGAGAGGCAAAAGGCCTGGAGATACTTACCCAGCATCTGATCGCGCGACACATCCGCCCGGGCGATACCGAAGGCCGGATCGGTGTCACTGTGGTATCGATCTAGGGTCAGCTCCCAGTAGTGCACGCCCCGCGAGAAGCCGACGCTCGAGAGGACCACGCGGTGCTCGTAGCCCTCGCAGGACGCGCTCATCGCGTCCTCGGATATGGAAACTTCCTGCGGTATGCCGGCCGCGCCGGTCGCCCACGAGAACCACGCCACTGCGGGACCAGAGAGAGAGAGGACCACCGTTTCGTTGTACAGAGCATCGATTAATATTCCGCGGACTCGAATCCGCAAGCACGCTTAACGAACTACACGTTTCAGGCTATCGGGCGTCGGGTTATCGAGTGCCTGGGTTATTGGGAATTCGACGTCGCCGCGCCGCGCCGCGCCGCGCCGCGCCGCGCCGCGCCGCGCCGCATCGCGCTCTCGATGTTAATAACGACGTGACAGGATTGTGGAATCTTAATATGAGGGAAAGGAGAATGGGGGATCTGATTTTCTGCGCGGCTAAATAATTTAAGAATTTGATATGGAAAGTCGACGTGACGCGACATCGGGAACCGTGGTATATATGCAAAAAGAAAGGGATGTTTTATCTTTCGCGGTTTGTTAAATATAATTTAAAACTTTGATGTGGAATTTCCTAACGTCGCGCGATTGTTGAAGTTTAATACCGAACTACCGCCCGACGAATATTACGTTACGGCCCGGGAATACGAAAGGGAAAGAATTCTTTTTTTTCTCTGAATCTTTACGTATTAATATTATACATTTAGAAAAATCCGAGATATAAATAAGAGATTAAAATTCAGCATAAAAAACTGATCCAGCGGAATACAGGCGACGAGGATTTTAGATTAGATTACATTAGATTAAGTAATTCGATCTGTCGAATCTATTATTAGTCGATTCACGATTAACACGATTTCGAGAAATGAATTAAGATGGAACATTTAACTCTCCGCGGTGCTGTGAATAATTTAAGCACTTCCGTGGTAGAATTGGTATATATGGTAATAATAAAACAAAATTTTAGGCGGATCCATTTCCTCTCGGAACTAACGCAGAGGTAAAAATGTCTCCTCGACCTCGGAGTCATTTGTAATTGTCGCCCGCATTATTCCGCAATTAAACGTCACGCGGATGGGCATTCTATCGCGACTGTTTCTGGGTGCGTCCACCGTCCATCTGATCGATCACGCGATCGTGCCGTGAAAAAAAGAAAGAAAATACGCGCGGCTGGAAAATCGACGTCGGTTACGATCGTTCGTCTTCCACGCGACACCGACGCCGATTTTCCAGCCGAGGCCTCCGCTCCGCGCGCGCGCGCGCTTTGCTCAGGAAACCGTGAAGAAAAAAAGAAGAAAAGCTCTCTCACCCTCGGCGGTCTGAAGGCCGATCAACTCCGAGTACTCGCCCTCGCCAGCGCTGTTAAAGGCCCGCACCCTGGCGTTGTAGAGCGAGTTGAAGTGCAGCCCGTCTACCGTGCAAATGGTCTCGCGGCCACAGTACACCTCCTGCGAATCAGATTTCAAACGGGACATTCGTGAATTTGCGGGTTGCAGTTGTAGCCGGATAACCTACCCTATAATATTAATCAGGGGAGAAAATAATTTGAGCGGAAATAGGAATTACATTTAAAAAAGGATATTTACTCTTTGGAAACGCAGGAAATATTCGATAGCGTAAAATTCTATAAAGATATGTTATGCTACTACTTCTATACCACACAATAATTGTAATAGAAATCTTTCTAATGAATAGCTATGTAAAATACGCAACAATATAATTTACAAAATTACTATTTTACGGAATAAAATGATGACAAATTAGAAATCCTTAAAAATATAGGAACAATTAAATCAATTTATGTAGGAAAATCGAATATTTCAACTTCCACATATTGAGTAATTACTATTGACAAATATATGACAAACATATGACAAATTGAAATGTCTAACTCGGCACGAAAATTCTCGTTCACTGTGACGAGCGAGTATTGACGTTGCTCGTCTCAGTGGTGGATAAACGAAAATTGTGGATAAAGAGCGGAGTTTACCTGTCATGTCGACTTTCCTGAAAGAACCGTCAAGATAGCATCGATTGGTCGACCGACAGATAAGCAAGCACGAAACACGTTATTAGATTTAACACCGGAATAAAAGTCTCGTAAAACCGACGAGAGAGAAACATTATGATACAAATAACTTTCCTTCGACAGTTACTTTTCCTTTTTAATATATCATTTTCGATACAATTTTCATTGTTTATTATGCAGATGTCTTGATAAAAAAATGCGATTATCAACTAACTTTAAATATAAAAACCTATATACAAAACTAATAATAGAAAAATAATATAATTATAAAAAATGTTTGCTATTAGAATTTGTAAAGTTTCTTTAGTTTCTGTATGAATCAGAAATTAAATTTTTGCATATCTTACATTTTCTCTAAAATCACACAGAACAAGGGGAATTAATTCCGTGAATTTTCCGACAAATCAGATCCTTATTCGTCAAAGGAGCTTTTGCGATTCCTGCTGCGAGAGCTCGATGAGTGACAGCGCAGGAACGGAAACCAGAGACCGGGAAACCCGAGGCATCGTGTGCTGCGCGAACGAGCTCGATTTAAATATTAAAAGGAGGAGGATGGACCCCGCGCTATCCCGATGGCCGCCGAGAGGAACTGGCGATAGGTCGGACGAGGGGCGGCAGAAAGGACGAGGAGAGCGCCGGCAACGAGGACGATTTATATTCGCGGTATCGCTCCGTTCGTTAACGAGCGCCATATCGCAACGCCGCCGCCGGTGCATTATTAACAAAGCATGAAAATTTAGACGCGCGATTTACAAGGCCGACCCGAAGCACGTTTGTGCGAACGGAAATTCATACGCGCCGTGGCGATATACTTGGGTTATTCTCGTTGATTTTACCACGGATTTAGTATTATATATTCTTCCGTGCAAGCCATTTGAAGGGTGAAATCTTCATGAAAGACCAGAAGGATTGATACAACACTGTTAAATATTAAAGGAAATTAAATTTGAACCACACAATACCTTTGAGTTAAATAATATTTTGTTATTTTTAATTACCATGTGTGTCGAAATGTATGATTTTAACACAAAACAGTATTATTTTAACTCCATGTGTTTAGTTAAATTGACACTGTTTCAGTTAAATTAACTATTGAGTAGGAGCAGTGAGACGACCTATATAAGAATTGTTAAAAATGATTCAAATTGAGTGTCATTTGACACTATGAATTTAATAGTGAATCTCGTAATATATAAAACTACTTTAATAATGCATTGTAAATACAAAATTATCATAAATATAAAATCGATTAAATCAATCGAACGAAATTTACATTGAATCGAATACATTTATATGCGGCAAGGAACGAAGTCTTTCTCCTTACATAGGTATATTTAATTTTTCTAACTTAAATGAGCTTTAATTTATGTCGCGTGGCATACAAATATTTGAATCCAATGATATTAAAATAATTCCGCGTAAAAATGCTAAGCTTTATAATATTATTCTCTCTTTCACTTCGTGCAATTTTATTTCCTCTTACGTTGGCGAAAGACAAAACCCTATAATACTCTACGACCGCCGTTAAATTGCCTCACATTAATATCGTGGATTATGTGGCAAACGACGGTTCGAACTGCCGTCATTTGATAAAAACTTCTAATGAACGGGACGATATCGCTGGGAGCAATTAATAATTGCCATCGCCCAAGAGGATCGCTCATTTCTCACTGTAAGCCCGGAATCTTGGAGAGTTATAGACTTCAATTAACGCCGCGCTCTCAATACCGAATACCGAATCTTCATTTACCAGAGAAAGAATTTTAGTTCACAAACCGTTTCTTAATTCACGTATGACATACTAGCTTAAAGAAAAAAGTTAGATTCGAACTCTTATAAACCACGTACAATTTCCTTATCAGACAATCGGAGATATTATCGCCCATTTAAGACACCGCCAAATGAATTAATGTAGGCGCCATTAAACTGCCTTTATTCGGCGCGCTAATCTCCAAATTTTTCAAACTCGCGCCCACGAATTCGCGCTCCACGAGGCTGCCTTTTAATACCGACTTTTATGTCACGGCTCACGCGCGCTACTTAGGCTGAATTATTAGCGGTAATCGCGTTTCAGGGTGCCCGCGCTGCCACCCGCGTTTACGATCAATAAAACGCGAAAGACGGCGTTTCGAGTCCGACCGGAGTGGAGACCGGTCCGAGAATAAATGCGACGAACGACCTCGCTGATCCGGAAACGCGCTCCGAATGGATACGTGGCCGACCCTTCACGAAGAGCATGGTATTCCGCGCGCGAGCGATTCGTTCCGGTACAACGTACCGTAACAAAAATCTGTACGGAAAAAAAAAATAAACTTTACGGACGATCGGCATTAATATTCATTTCGCGGCGCCGCGGAGGGACAAATTCTCAACAAAGAGGGCTTTTATGATCCTGACGTTTTTTTCTGATCCCCTTCGCGCTTCGATGTCATGTCCGCCGATATGGCCGGTATAATCCTTCGGTAAATTGAAGGCGGATTTTATACGTCTCACCCCCCCCGTAAAGTTTTATTAAACGCTCGTATCCGGGAATCACTCCTCATATAAGATTTATTTTGATGTCCATTGCGCGTCGTAATATACATATATTATTGTATGGGACGAAAATTGTAGCAAATGAAACGTGAAGCAAGGCTGAACGACGACGATAAAATTATATATAATATGGTCATTTTTGTGTGCATATCATAGCCCAGAAATAATAACAAAAACAAATGTTTAACATGATAATATTAGAAAGTTTAAAAAGAATTGTATTTAAATCTCTCTTGGTCAATAAAATAATAGCTAGTAAATCTGGAAGATCAAGAAGGACTCACAACGGTCATTTTCGGTTTCTAGAGGAGATTCTGACAACCAATTTTGCACATGTGCAAGTAATGTGTGCAATGTAACTAAAATTTTAAAAATTAGCCGACAAGAAAGCTACTGTAGAATTTTAACGAATGCATTTCACAGACAAACTTACATCTCTTTTCCCTCGGGTTACATCGTCACGTTTAGTTCAACATACGCAACGATTCTTTTAGAGTTTCCTGCCACGTTCGTGCAACTCATCGTCCTTCTTTTTATACTATTTTTACGCTACGAGTAACTTCCTTTTATCTGAGCGAGAAAATCTCGTCTTAACTTTTCGAGATAGAACCTGACGGACAGTCTCCCACGTCCAATAAAATTAGTATCACTTTTCAATAATATTTTATTAAAACTGTTGTATTAAATCATGTTAATTTTCATACATAACAATCGGCAAATATTTTTTCCAAGTATTGTAACTTCTCTTTGTAATTCGGTTCCTTTTAAAAGCAGAATAAATTCTTATCCGTTTAAACAATCACAAATCCGTTTCTCTATTCTGCTTTCAAGAGAAGTTACGGAACACTTGGGAAATAATATTTACCACGAGAAAATTGACGCGTTGCTTTTCAAGATTTCCGTGGGAGAAATAACAGACGTCAAATATTATTTTAATGCCAGCGGGTCTCTCTCTCTCTCGGTATCATCTCGTCCGCGTCGGATCGGAGAACAATTCCACGGAAGACATCGTGAGAACATCGAAGTGTCTCCCATTGTTGGGGTAAAGTCGTATCGCCGTCGTCGCCGGGATGATACGGCCGAAGAAGAGAATTGCGACGCGACGAAGAAACACCGGAACCGGACGTCGCGTCGGCAAAGAAACGAAAACGATGGAGGGTCCGACGAGTGAAGCTGTCATCGAAAAATTTGCGGGCGATCTCGAGAAAGCCTCCGAGAGATCCGAGCTTTAGTGTATACGATATAGCGCGTCTTCTCTCTCGCCGACATATATTCGAGGGGAATACAATTTTCTTCGGGATATACGGAGATGTTTACTCACCCTGAACTCTCCGCCGCAGCCGTCGTCCAGCTCCAGGAGATATCCCTCGATGGCGGGGCCCCTCTGTCCGGCGCAGCCCATAATTCCGTGGCCAGGTGGCGGCTGCCAGGCAACGGTGACGCTGTTGTTCTCGGCGCTACACTCTTCGGGGATCAGTAAAGGCGCTCCAGGTGCTGGAAATGCGTACGTCGAGACGGTTTAACAGCGCTCCGCGTTATTGTAATTGTCAGCGTTGCATTGGAAACGCGGGAGTAAAGTAATGTTAGATATATGATATCTTTTGAGGGCGCACGAGACTCCCCGATCCCTTGGGCAGTTTGGAATTAATTCTAACAACGATAATTGCAGTAATCTTCGCGATAATTCGAGATATTAATTGTTGTATTGAATATATGAAGATAAATAAAATTTGAGATTTTTCTTCGAGATTAATTTGAAAACTCTTCTAATTCGGTAACGTAAAGAACACTTCGCTCGTGTGACGGAAAAGTAGACACAGTTACTTTGAAGTTGTCTCGTAAAAATAAAATTATAAGCAGACTATAAATTAGTTGTTGTACTTGCTTAAGGACGGAAACTTCCAATACTGAAATTTTCTATTTCGGTAAAACTTTGTACACACTTAAGAAGTTCCCCGGGTAAGTAACTAAACATTTCGTATTTTCGTAACGAAAGGATTGAGGTAAAGGTATTTAACTTCGGAGATTTCCAGCCAACAAAGTTTGCTTGTAAATCATTTTACAAGTGAATAAACTTATATAAATAAGTGGAAAGTTGTCATGCAAATAGATTAAAATGAAATGAATGGGGAAAAAGAAAAATCTCCGATAAAATTATGACGAGTGTGTCGATATGTATGGGTATGTAATAACACATATTTGTATATGTATATAATAAATTGATATCAAATCGTGAATTAAAAACATCGTGAAGAGAGTAAAGTAAATTCACGTCACAGATTGACGATTTCATTTGACAGAGTTTTAATTACCGCCATCAGTTAACTTCGATATAATATGAATTGAGAACGCGCTGGGTATTTAGCTCCAATCCGATTTGCCTGGAAGTCGGCTTGCCGATGATGACCTTCGGCAGCAATAATTTCACGATTTAAACAGGCTTCGGACTGCCGAATTTGCCGCGAGTTTCCTAACGACGGACGGAACTTGGTCGTTGCCGCGCGACCGCACGATTCTATTCGACTCTGACTGCAATGCCTAGGGTACAAAGTTGAAGCCGCGGAAATTACAGCGGCGCTATCCAGATTTCTGTTCCGCAGAAATGTATTGAGCTGCCGATGCAGAGCGCCATATCTCAATTTGCCAAATCGATCGGAATATATACTAACGTATAAATTTCTCGACAGAACGCTGAAATCGAATTGATCCTTCGTATTGGAACCTAGCAAAATTAGTAGCCAATATTAATTTCTCTTAAAGTTGCAATATTACAGTATAAAAGAAATATTTTAAATGTCCACAAACGTTTTGTTTCAAGTAAATTACTGCAGTAAAAGATGCTAATACGCCATATACATATCGCACTCCGAGAAGAATACTGCAGTCACAAATTCACAATTTTCAGGAGAGAGAAAAAACTAATTTAGCACAATTTTTTTTAATTGTAAGATAACTAACGTAATTACAATTACGATATTCTGTTACAATACAACTTATACTGTTTAAATGAATAGCGGTACTTTTACCCTACTGTATATATAGTGGATTTTGCACATGTATAATAGACTTGTGAGGCTATTGGCTATTGCAATATACACGAAGAGAATTTTCTCTTAAAATTTACCCTAAAATCATGGTAGTTGTGGGACAACATTTAACACCAAAAATTTTATGCGAGCTATTCTGATTAATATCTACCATAATAAAAAATATTAATATCTATTACATTAAAATATAAAATATGTTTGATTAATTTTACTAAAATATATCTATGAAATTTCAATAATTTTTCAAAATTTACCAATCTGCTTGGTAATTTTTATCACGTTGTTTGTAAAATGTCTTTTGTATATTTTAAAAATTCCTTGGTCGCCAAGTTGTCCCAAGTTTGAAGTGAATTTAACGGGGAAATATAACAAAAAATTCTCCCGTGTAAGTAACATTTTACTTTTTATGGATTTAACTCAAAACCGAAATTTTTTGAATCGCGACAGTATTCTTCTCGAAGCGTGATGCGTTTCTTCTCGCGGGAGATTACATTAATTCATTTGATAAATCTAGAATGCTCTCCGCGTTGCTTTCGCCGTAAAAGAGCGATCGTTCGGGGCGATACTAATCACGTTGGACCGGGCGTTCATTAACGGACAGCGCAAATGTTAGAGATAGTCCGCTTTCAAGAGCGTTACCGCTGTAGGCGATCGTTGATGCTTCTACATGCAATTATCTGGCTTTCAGTGGAAGCTCGCTGCCGACCCCGCCGCGTCGCGGACGCGGGTCGTCGGCTCGTCGGTAAACTTGTTGGCATGCTAATAAACCAAAAGCATTTCCTCTCGGTGCCCGTTGCCCGCTGGCGGCATGCAGTTTCGCGCAAACTTATCTCTCGATTACGTGCTCTCACGACACGGTGCCCGTCGACTTCCCGTCCGTTTCGGTCGTCGATTCGGGATGCGCCGGCAGCATAATCCGATCGGACGGTCGCCGCCCGCGACCGGGGAGTAAACACGCGCCAAAAAGACGAAAGACGGGAAAGGCCGAGGTTTGGCAAACACGTCGCGATGTGCAGTCGGATAAAAAGAGACGTGCGTCCCGCGGCGAAAGTTACCCGCGATGGCCTTTTTGCCACGTGTTGGTGGATACTGTTGAGTTACAAAAACCGCGATCGAGCTTTTTGACAAAATTGTGTTGTATATGCGGGGCGTCGCCGTCTCTGCCGCATTTACTCTTTTAGTGACATATTCTTCCGGCAATTCGAGATCAATTTTTACTTTTTACTTTTGCGATATAGCCCACGATGGAAATTATAACCGCTCAAAAATCTGCTTTCGGTAATGAATAAAAAGTCAATGATCGATAGCGATTGAAATCGCTGATAAAAGTGCATGTATTTTTTTTTCGCAGAGCGAAAAGCGGAATTTCAATGGCGTCCCACTCATTCATGTAGATGAAAAAGTATTCTCTTCCATAATTTTCTGGAATAAAAAAGCCGTGGAAGCTGTGCGATTCCGCGCAAAACTAATCATCTTTCCGATTTCGGGCGAAAATTGACTCGTGAATTCAATGATGTACGAAACTTAATACGTTTTTTCAACACATATGACGTAGGAAAAATCGTATTTTTCCGTACAAAAGATAATATCTTTTGTACATTGCAGGGAAATATTATTTCACGCGTGGGATTAAAAAAATGCAATTTTTGTGTGGAACTATGGGAATTTGAACAAACGTACCGCGATACATAAAAAGAAATAAAAAATGATCCATATAGTGCCGTCAATAAGAGAGATTCAATTTTATTTCAAAATATTGAATGTTCCGTTGTATCGCGACGCGAAAAGTCTTTAATAGTAAAAGGATTCTATAACAAATTATATTGAAAAATTATATTGCTTAAAATTCAGATTTGCGAAATCACTTGTAGTTGACGGAAGTGAGTTTCGCGAGAGGTTGTATTCTAAAAAGTTCATATATATATATATATATATATATATATATATATATATATATATATATGAAATAAAGTTAATCTATAAACTTTTTAGAATACAACCTCTCGCGAAACTCACTTCCGTCAACTACAAGTGATTTCGCAAATCTGAATTTTAAGTTATAGTATAACATATATATATATAAATATATATATATATATATACAGACGCAGAATACTAGAAATAATGTTTCGCCTACTTGCAACGTCAAGGAAGACTTAACACGTGTATGCATAATTAACTGGCTTCGTGCTTAATAGCGAATCGTCACGGAGAGTTCAGCTGAGTATCCTTGGAGAGAGCCGTTTCGCTCTACGGCACGAGTGCTCTAAGGTCCCTGCGGTATTCGCATTATGAAATTAGGCTAATGGCACCGACGTTGCATAACTATGTTCGGCGTCACGCCGCCAGAGCTTTAATCCAAATTAAGATCGTCTTGAGAAACATTTATCATTTCATATTTCATTTCCAGTTAAATGGCAAACAAAAGTAAAGAATAAACATTACTTTCCATTTGGACACGTCGAATGAGCGGGAAGTTATAAATAACGACGTTCGTTTAAATACCGCGGGGTAATTCGAAAGTTTAATGGAACTAATAACATCGCTAGTATAAAAATACAAAAAATTGAGATAAGAAAAATATAACAAGGAGATTATTTTATCTGAAGTCATGGCGAAGTCATAAGAGTTCGAGATTTAATTCTCGATACGATATATGTTAAGTGGGAGATCGCATAATTCGCGTGACGTGCGACGTGACGAAAAATCGAAGAGAGAAAAGTCGTTTATGTCAAATAGGAAAAAGAACGACGTGGCGTAGAATATAAACTCACTTCGCTGTTTCACCCGCTTATCGCGATCCAAAAACTCGTGTAATCCGACATGGAACCTCGATGAAGCCGTTCGCACGGTAAATTCCATTGCAACACGCTCCGTCGCTCTATGTCGTCGACATTTACTATCGATTATCCCGGATTTCGTCGGATTTTACAACGGCGCTGTCAACGTGCGAGTCCGTAATCTCTAGGTATCGTAAAGCCAGCCTGAACAGTTATTTATTATTACTTCTTTCGATATCGTCTCCAACATATTTTCTAATACGTCCTAACGGAGCAGTAAAGATTACCTAAAATGATTATTATCAACGTTTAATTAAATTTGAACGAATTAACAAACTCGGTACACCGATACTGAGATCGTAACGTTTTACCCGTTTTACGATCCGACCCAATAACGACAAGAATCCGGACGAAGCGCGAAGTGTAACGGTTTACACCGCGGCGCGGCGCGGCGTCAATTAAAGCCGGCTAAAAGAGTCGTGAGGGGAACACAGCGAGCGAAATATCGATCATCTGCCTTTTACGAGGGTGCGCTCGTAAAAGCGGGAATTAATGGGCAGGACAGGTGCACGCGAGTGACTCGAAGATCCTTCGCTTCCGAAGGAGCGGCGCTCTTTTCGACAGAGACGCGGCGTGGAAACAACGTACGCCGCGGATAAAAAAAACTGTTACGGCCGCGCTCTTTTTACAGCTTTACTTACAATGGGGTCCGACGTGAATCGACACACCGGCGAAACTTTATGCCCATATCGGAATGATTTATCGAACGGCGCGAGACGCGCCGCGCCACGCCGCGCCACGCCGCGCCGATATCCGATACATACAGAGCGTCTCTCTCTCTCCCTTTCTCTCTCGTTCATTCTGTTCTCTTTGTGAGGAAAACGTGGAAAAAGAGTGAACCGATAAGGGTTATACGTTGAAAGAGAGAAAGAGAGAGAGAGAGAGAGAGAGAGAGAGAGAGAGAGAGAGAGAGAGAGAGAGAGAGAGAGAGAGAGAGAGAGAGAGAGAGAGAGAGAGACAGAGAGAGAGAGAGAGAGAGAGAGAGAGAGAGAGAGAGAGAGAGAGAGAGAGAGAGAGAGAGAGAGAGAGAGAGAGAGAGAGAGAGAGAGAGAGAGAGAGAGAGAGAGAGAGAGAGAGAGAGAGAGAGAGAGAGAGAATCATGACGAAGCGAAGAATGCGCCGATAGCCTGTTAAAATGTATCGCGTGCGAAATATATCTCGCTGATAAAACTTAGCGACAGGTGAAAATAAACTTCGCGGAGAATGGACGGTTCTCGACTCGGCGAAAAATGGTCTTCTCGCGAGACTCGACAGTGATCTTGACGAAGTTCGCTGAAGACGATCTTTCACGCTTCACTCCGAGCGCAAAAGCATTCTTGAAATAATCACGTTCGCTTCGGCACTTTCGTTTCTGGAGACGCGAGACAACTGTTTGTTCAAAAGACAGAGTTTCCTCGCTTCTTTCAAACTCTTGACAATCTTCGATTACCTGCAGTACTTTTGATTTGACTTCGATACGGGGTGCGATAATTCCTTTTCTTATTTACATTACATTCGCAGATAGATGTATTTATTTCCTCACGTATTTCTTTCTAGTAATTATGATAAAAGTTACAATATACGATGAAAAGAAAAGAGAAACTAGCAGACTTGACTTATGAAGTTTATTAATCTTTACTGCTAATTTAAATGATTAACTTTTCGAAGTCGTTATAAAGTTCATTATATATGTATAACATATTATAGAGAGAGAAAAGAGATTCTGAATTAATAATTTAAATAAAAAGTAAGGATTTTTTTAGTGAGGAAAAAACTAGACTTTAAATAAATATTAAATACAAAAAAATAATTCGGTTTCTCTTTTCTGACTAAAAATATTTCTGAATAATATTACGTTTGTTTTATGACATTATGTAATAATATCCCATATTCTTTTCTATCTCTATTATAGAAAAATTTAATTATACATCTTTTGAATAAAATATACGCATTAAGAGCTTTGGTCGATATATGATAACTATAGAACTTGGTTGCTAAGAGAAACACTGTTGTTTTTGTTAAAAGAACGGTCGTTGACGATAGAGCGCGATTACAGCATCTCAGGCGCATAAATTAATGAGCGAATTAATCTGCCAGCGTCGAGGAAGTAGAATTCCCGTTTACCCATGTTATCTCGGCGAGACATACGTACGGGACATTAACGTCGCATTGTACGGTCGTCAGCCTTGTCCGCGACAAGCCCGCGATTAATTTCCCGCCGGACGTCTAGACCGATTCTTCGCCCTTTTTTCTTATCCATAGTGGAAAGAAATCTATTGAAAGAATATTAAGTCAAACAGGGAGAATATTAAGCGTCGATTTGCCAGAAATATCATGAAAATTGACGTTAAAGTAGTCGTCTCGTCAGGGCATGTATTAGATAAAGTTTTCGATTTCGGATTTTATATCAAATTATATGATCAGCTTTGCAGTCGATTTTTTCTGTGGCTCCTTACCGATTATTTACTCTAGAAAATCGATCTCGAAAATCACAAATTTTGCATTGCTTCATACAGACGGCCAGAAAAAGAAGGCTCTATCACGGTTTCAATCACATATTTTCGCATTTTTCGATTAGATGATGTGAGAAAAAACATTGCTTTTTGTACATTAGATTTCGAAGAATCCGATGCAACCATAAAATATATAGTTTACCCGAGATTTCGCTGCTAATTTTTCAGTTTATTTTAGTGAAAATGCGGTAATCGAGCAGACATTTTTTGGTCGAGGTGAGGTTGGGAAGACTTGGCAACGCCGCTGGCTAATCACTGTAGTTGCAGGTTATGAGGCTCGTCTTTTTTAGCCGACGTGGATAGTGATTGACACCCCTGTCATGCGTTTTGAAACCCTTTCTCGGTACGTGTCAAAATTCAATCGAAAAGTATTTTTCTCACTTGTAACCTTTCTCGACGACTCGCACGATCAGCTGATCAAAACGGAGTCAAATGAAAAAAATCACATAATTTGGAAAAAGTAACATACTTTGTCACGTATGAAATTTTACGCCATACGTCATAAAATTATTTTTCCCTTAGCAAAAATTGCCTGAAATATATTTCTGAACGTAAAAACCTACAAACAGTCGCATGACTAGCACGTAGCGAGACGCCTACCTTAAACTTTACAAGAAGCACAAGAATAACACTATCGATATTTATTCTCCGCTAAATCTCGCGAATCTCGCGATGAACAAAGAAATGCAATTTTTATTTTACATTCCTGTTACATTTACAGTAATCACAACACGCATACGCGTCTAAAAGATGTTGAAAGGACATCATTACGATGTCATTTAGACACGCGTGCTGTCTAGGATTGAGGCCACTGATTGCGAGTATGCATTCGCTTCTTCCCCGAAGATGTTAGTCATATTTTAATCTTTTGTAGCAAGAGAACTATCTACTAATAAATAAATGCGTTAAAATCATAAATATTTATAAATTTCCTTTTTGCCGCGCGTGGATGCAACTCTATTGTGATGGCCGCGTGTGCGCCCATATCATGATGGCAGCACGGCACTACGCTAATTAGCCACGGGCAAACGCGCTTTCTCGCGAGCGTCTGGTCGCGTCAACAAAGTATATAAACAAATTCAGCGAAAACACTCATTGCTCTCATCGATAGCTTTAACTAACAATAAGAGTCGAATTGGGCACATACTACTTGGTGTTCGCAGAGTCGCGACTGTATTTGGAAAAATCGAAAATGACAAGATCAGGTGTTTTCAATTTTGAAACTGCGGTAGTCCGGTCTGGAAAAATTTGGAGAATCATCATTTACAACCTTACGTTTCATCCTCTCCAACACGCGTCCACAAATTATAAAAGTGCAAATTGTAATTGATTAGGCATTCAAATTACGCACTTTTTATCTGATTTGGTGTGGGCAATACTATTAATTGTCCATACAAAATTCAATGTCAGCGTGTATTGTATGAACATTTGTGACAGAATAGTTCTGTCCCGAGTAAGCGTAAAAATATTTTAAACAGAAATACTTACTCCATCGCATATAGTTCTCCTCTTTCGAGGTAGTCAAATGTCATGCAGCTATAAATTTGAATAACGTGCAATAGAAATATTTATAATGCTGCAGACTACTTCAGTTTCAAAATTGAAAACACCTGATCTTGTCATCTTGATTTTTTTTATGCTGTAAAAATAAAAAAATAAAATGTCCTGTTAATTAGTGTTTTATTCAAGATGTCTTTTGACTCTTTGAACTTTTAGGCAACACGTGCAAGCGATAAAATTGATCGTTATACGATAATCGACTTTTCGATTCAAAATACAATTTATAATTCTGCATAAATCCAATGCATATTTTAATATGGAATAACTAACAAATAATTTAAAAAGATAGCTTGTAAGCAATTAAATAAATAATCTACATCTTTTAATTTACATTATCAATCAATAAATATGTATAACAATACGGTGTCTGTAGTTTGTACACATGGGATTAAAAGTGCGTGAATTTGAACGCTTATTGTCCATTTCTATCAACGCAGGTTAATTTTGATCTTGGTTTAACTTACCTGTCATCTTTTCCTAGTTCTGTGAAAGTTAGAAAAAGATAGAAATTAAGTAAGTTAAACCAAGATTAGAAGTTAATCTACATTGGTAGAAATGGGCATATGCCCATTTTCACCAACGTCGTTTAACTTGAACTTTAGTTCAATTCTCTTTGTTTCTTTCTAACCTTGTCTCCCTTAGAAACAAAGGAGGGAGCCTTCCAGCAAGCGACACAAGTCGACACAAGTATCGTTTTATCTTTGTTACTCATAACCAAAAAAGAAAGATAGAACGATGCTTGTGTTGACTCGTGTCGCTTGCTGGAAAGCTCCCAAAGAGTAAATTAAACTAAGGTTCAAGTTAAACGACGTTGGTGAAAACGGGCATTAATAGAACATATTCGAGAAGCCTGTTTTTTGTTTAAATATTCACGCATCATAAATTGATGGTTATTTCATATTTGACATATTAAATAAAATATTATCTCTAATTACTTAAATTGTTTATTACATATAAATATTCGATGTACATTAAATGTGGAATAACAGCTAGTCTGTGATACGTGCAAGAGTTCTTAAACAGAAAGCACGTGACGCGTGAATATTTGTAAATAAATAAAAAACATAACTAACTACTTAGCATTTATAATAATCGAATAAATAAGAGACTTTTGATAATGAAATTAATAAGAGACAAGTAAAAAGGGGCTTTTAAAGTTCAACGTGAATTGATCATGAGTGAACGTTATATCGATCTTTAATAACTAATATGAGGTACAAAATTAGAAATCAAACGTATTACTTTAACATGCAGCTTTAAGCATTGAGTTATAAAACGAAATACGATGAGACGCACGAATTCCGCGACAAACTTTTAATTTCAGAATAGCCCGGTCGTCTTTAAAATCACGGGAGCAGATAATAACGAGATTTAGTGGCAACCCGAGAAATCCAGCAATTTTTCGTGTCATAAAACTCGAGATATCGCACGCCGCAATAAAGTTGAAATTTAAGAATGCGAAGCACCTGTTCGCGGGAATATCGACGATTCATCGTCGTTCATCTTCGATTTCTTGTCTCTCCCTCGTCTCAATATGACAGAATTTTTATGTTTAATTAAGTTCGTTCCGCCGAAATCGAAATGGCGCCGGGCGCGCGCACATAACGGCCTCGTAAAATACGAAAATAAATTTCGCGTTTTTACTTTGCTCGTTCAGCGTCGTTGTAAGCTGTTAAACAGCTGTTACAATTACGATCGTAAATTTTCCAATTTTCATTTCAATTTTCGTTCCACAGCTTCGCGCAAACTAAATTTGTTAATTAACGATAAGTACACATTATTCTCATTTCTCAGTCTTCGACTTTCCAATTTCTTGTAAATTTTAAATATAATAAAATAAAATAAAATAAAACATAAATAAAATATAATATAATATAAAATATAAAATTTCTTAAGAAACTAAAAAGAAAAAAATTAATAGTTATTGACCTTGTGAAATATTGCATGTCGTCTAAAGAAAGAAGCAACAAGAAACTCGTCACCCAACGAAATGTGCATATACTTTTCTAATGTATATTACATTCGTTAGATTCCACAATACTCCGGAGTGATTTCGTTGCGAAACTTTACGCGGAATTTCTCGTGAACTTGAAAGTTTCCACGGGGCACATTCCCGCTATTTGCAAAGCCGGCGGGTTAAGTTAAATTCCGTGTGACTATGCCGATCGCAGATTTTAACGAACCGAGGCGTGCCGCTCTTTGACGAGCAAACTGTGCGTAATGAAGAAACTTTCGGATATCACCGTATACGATTTGTATCAAGACTGCACGAAAGTGAAATGTTTCGATATAGAGAGAAGCGAGTTCACACCTATCTCGACGGTAGTCGTTTATCGGGTTTCATTAAACAGATTTGTATTTCATTAACTCTCCTTTCCTAATTTCAATCAGAAACGTGCGGTTGCAAATTTGTTAAAATAATGAGCGAGTATAAGAGCGTGTTTCTCGCCCGCGCGGTCCTTAATTATAACGACGGGTGCTTTGACCAATTCTGAGTTGATTATATCGTCAAATTGAGTTGACGAAATCGATAATTTTATTTACCACCCGAGTGAATCAAATTTCGAGCTACGTCTGCCTTAACGTGACTCCCCGTGCTTCTAACCCGCGTATACGTTATTAAGTTATCCATACATCCGTAAACACGTTAATCGGACGCGATTAACGTTTCCCGACTCGACATCGGCCCCGTGTAACATCCGGCATCCGTGCAACGGAGAGCCCCGTGTATATCCAGCGAGCGGTAAGGAGAGGATGTCTTCTTGTAACGAGTTAATACCTCTAGATCGTTACAGCAGTTACTGCAAAGCCGGTACCTAACTAATCCGCTTTTGAAACGTTTTAGCGTACGGCAAAGCTATGGCGCGAGCAAGGAGGCATGCTTAAAGGAACCACTCCCGCAGGCTACGTAAAATTATTAAGCGGACCCCCCGCCCTCCTGCTCGACTCCCACCTGCCCCCCGCCTCGTCATCTCCCGGCCGTCTAGACGACTTTGGCGGGTGAGATTGACGCCTCCTTCATCTCTCTTAATTATTGTTTCCTCCTCTCGTCTTTCTTTTCTTTTTCCGTATCGCTATATAATATATGTCTATATACGTCTATACGACTGCGTTTACTATTGGGTTTCCTTTACCTGCTGTAGGAAATCGTTCCTCCCCCTCTGACGCTGCGTCCAACAACAGAGTGATTTATAATCGGTGAAAATATTGGCATTCACTTACGTATAGCATGCAAGAGCATTAACGTTAAACGAAACTCGCTCGAAAGTTGTCTTCTCTCCGGATATTACTCTGACTCTGATTTTTTTTTTACTTTCTGTTAATTTGCGCGTTCGTGGGATTTAGTATCCCGCGTAAAATATATTATCGTTCCTTTCACGCGACTATCATCGAGTCTGATATTTCAAAATTAATTAATAAAGAGGTGTATATTGCAAGATCCAGAGCGTGAAGTTGCAGCTAATTTAAATATCTACATAACAAAACTCTAATTGTCGTCGCTAGGCGTTTCAGGAGTTGCATAATAACGAGAAAGTCGAAGCTTATACTGGCGCGTGTGTAACCTCCGTTTCGCCCATTTGAGAGATAAAACGACTATCAACGAGCACAAGACTGCGCACAAAGTTGCGCGATCAGCGCGGGGCTCCGTAAAGATAAATCCCCCCCCCCCTCACGAAATCCCGAGGTAGTCGCGGAACGAGGAGTCTATACGAGTCAATTAAGCGTGCACGAAGGCGTCTTTCGAACGAGTTTATACGCCGCTTTTACGCCCGTTGCTTTATCGGACACGTAACATAAGTACGCAATGCGAGCTAGAATTCGGCGAGCCGTCGCGAACGATTCGGTTTGCGTAACGAACCAAACGGATATGGGTTTCCCCGACGAGGATGAGAAGCCAACGAGATGTTTTTGCGAGCTATCTCAGGCGTTATAGCGGAGGAATATCTAATTTATTCAACCGAGATTGTTGCTGCGATTTGTTAGAAGATGAGATTAAAAAGACTTCTCCGCAAAATGTTTGCGAAATTATTAACAAAATTATTAAATTATTAAAACACGCTACGTGATTAAATGAAAAATAATGTGAAAGATTATTTAACGAAAGTGTCCCTCTCCTTAAGTAAAATCTTTTTAATCTCCTGATTTTAACAGATAATTTTATTGTCGTTGCAGTTCTTTAGCTTTACTCATAACGCTAAGTTATAGGATGTTACGTGTAAACATCTTAAATGAGCATATATTTCAGAGAATGGAATGTGTCTTGTTTATCAAACTATATACGTGTTTCTGCAACGAAATTATCTGTTCGTTAGTTCTAATCGCGTTGGCTCCTGAGTAATTTCCTCTCTAGTACACGCGGTAGATCTACGATATACTTTGACCGATTGTGAGTTCCGTAGCAATTAATTAACTGATACTTTGGAAGTGCAACGAAATCAATAATACAAAGCAAAGTTCTACTGGTTATCCCGGAACATTTTATTTAGTCGAAATTGTAAAAAAATTATTAAAATTTTATATTCAATTTCTTTTTTCGAATTTTGCCCGTCGCGTTATACAAGTCTAATCTGTCAAACGGGAATGATAGCGTGCAAAAAGCTCATTTATTTCGACGTACGTCGCGGATAAAAATTCATGCCATTTCTCATTTTCGTCTTAATGCGATGTAGTTACTATCGGGAAACCCAAACCCATCCGTGAGATATATTCACGATCATCGTCGGATGGATCGCCGGTTAGGTTCAATCTACGCTCGCACACACCGATATCGCACGTGCGACCGTGTAAACCGCATTCGCCCCCTCCCCCCCCCCCATCACAACGGACTCACGTTTGAGTTGGACGAAGGTGAGCTGATCGATGGCGCGGCGCAGCGGCTTGTCGTCCAGGGTGAGATCCAGTAACGGCAGACGAGCGATTTCCTGCACGCCCTCGGCACCGCCCCAGGAGCCGGCGGCCGTCGCCGCGCGGACCGACAGCATGCCGCCGATCTGCAGGAACGCCGCGCTGTCGGTCTCCTTCAGCGCCTCGATGCAGAACGTGAGCAACGCCGTGGTCGTCTGCAAATGCGTGGCGCATCTCGTCACTTGGTCTCGCAGCGAGCGCACCCTGGCCTCCCTGGTCTGCCGAGCGGCTTCGATCAACCGTGATTTTCTCGCCTGCAGCAGACTCACCAGGTTCGTCACCCGATCCTCGACCTCCTCCTCGAGCGCCACGCATTCCTCCTGGGATGGACAGTGATTGATCCGCTTTGTAATTATGGTTTCGAGAAATATCTTACACGATATCACTTTTATATATATATAAAAAATCTTCTGTGCGCGCGACAAAATTCTGGGACAAATTCTCTCTATAGAAAATGGAACACGCTTGATGTAGAAAAAATTATGACCTACCATTGTATTCACAATAATACTTGTCGTTATAAAACTTGTTTTTTACCTCTTTGGAAAAATGATAAAATTTGTAAGAATTCTTATAAAAATATAATGACAACTTTTTTTAGAATAGGTTTTTTTTTATCGCACACAATTTTTTTTTTTATTTCCGCACATGCATACATATACCTAAGCATATACGAAACTAGAAGGCAATGCTTGTACAGATATTATGCGAGAAATCCAATATCAAATTCATTGATACGCACATCCTTTATAAAGAAAGGAAAAATAAAAGGCTATGTCAAAAGAAATCTCATCTGTCAGTGTTTTTGAAGCTCGATCGGTTTAGATTGTAAGCTATTCGGATACCCTTTGTACATTCGAATTGTCCCTTCAGCCATCAAAGATAAATCCACGCGGGTATTATCCCGCGGAGAGAGCTGATGTAATTAACGCCATATCTTTTCGCAATTTCACGGCACCGTGTCGCGTTGACGCGCCCGTCGACACGGAATTTAAAACGGGCGCCAAAGGCGCGCATACTCACGTGTACTTTATCCGTCATTCCTTTGAGCCTTTGAATGAACTCCGTCGTCGAGCGGGCCCTCTCCGACAGCTGCTGCAGATTCTGCGACAGCTCCGTCTGTAACAGCAGAAATTCACGACACGTAAGGGAACGTGGCGGTACTTCGAGAGGGATTTGGATACGTGATACGTGCACGTTTGCGCGACTAAAGATATGGACCAAAAAACCCCTCGTCTTTCTTATACAAAAAATAACTTAAATTATGAAAACTATATGATATATAAAAAGTCATATTGTATTATAAATTAAATTATACAATATGTATTGAAATATATATTAACATATTATGTATAATGTGTATTTAAAATATATGTATATAAGGTTACGTATTTATTTTACACATTAATTTATAGCAGACAATATATGCGTTTTGTGTGTGTGTATATATATATGACGCAAAATAGAGATTATATTCCTATAAACTGTACATTAGTAGATATAGAGAGGTACTGGGGACTAATGAAGACGAATTGTGTACAGCACAAGCGTTCGATGTTGGATCGATATGTCACACTGGTTCCGATGAATAAACAGTTCCCGTATGTAGAGAGTTTGTATATTGAGCGGTACCGTACACATAGGCGTAGTCACGCTTTCGTGAACGAGCTCGTATTAAGTACATATCGTTGTTTGTTCAATAACGACACAAAGTGCTCTTCTTTCGTTGTGGAAAGAGAGAACAAGCGCTATTTCTCCTCGAGAAAATCTCGGGAACAAAACTCAAGATATATTGTATAGACAAACATGTTTGATTTTATAGCGTTCCTTGATGTACTGTACGATATAAACAGAACTCAAGATATTATTTTCCATTCGGAAATGTTAATAAAACTACTAAACTACATCTTCAAAAAAAAATATATATATATAAATTTAAAATATTATCCAAATTAACTGATTAACAATTTTCTTATAAGAACGGGCACAAG
Organism: Temnothorax americanus; assembly: GCF_048541705.1. Taxonomy (NCBI): domain Eukaryota; kingdom Metazoa; phylum Arthropoda; class Insecta; order Hymenoptera; family Formicidae; genus Temnothorax; species Temnothorax americanus. The sequence continues at coordinate 2,836,185 of NW_027509751.1, forward strand.
CGAAATGTTCGCATTTCATAAAAATAACTATTTTGCGTTACTTTCTACATTTTTTATCAATGCTTTCTATCTTCGTTCGTAAAACAATTGGAAATTATTTCTATACTGTCTCAAGAAAGTTGATCTCTTCTACATATATTTATGTAAACTACTTTGTTCAAGATAATAGTATATTATCGACGACGAACATCGGAGGAAAACTTATAATCCAGCAACGCATTTACAATTGCGATTTAATTTATCATCTTACAGCGGTTGAGAAATGCGATGACGTCGCGACGGCTGGCATCGCCTCGCAATATCGCGAATCGTTCCCACAGTTCTCGTTTATCATTTTCCTGATTTCTCGACTTTCCTCGGCGGACAATACCTTCAGATCGATCGAGCGGACAGACCGGTGCACTTCGTCGAATTCATCGGAGACCTAACGCACGTCGCCTTGGCAGTTTCCATTTAACACGACAATGTGTGCTTACCGAAATGGGACGCGATCGCGTATGCAGTATGCACACGATACCGCGGCAGCGTCGGCATTCATCAGGGAAGACGCGCGCGGATTTACTCGTGCAAGTTCGCGATAAAGCCTCGACGGATTATAGGAAAATATCGGGCGACGTGCAACCCGTTCGACGTGTAACGTCATCCATTTCCTGATGCATTCTTGACTAAACGATCGCAGGTATCACGCGCGCGAGAGTCTACATGTCGCACAACTAATATTTGCACGTTACATCTGCCGAGACTTTCGCATGTCCATTTCTACCAATGTAGGTTAACTTTAATCTCGGTTTAACTTACTTAGAAAATTTGTATTAAATATAACATAAATTACATGTCCCAAACGGTCCACTCAAATTTTTGTGTTAATTCAACATAATATGGATGTGTTATTAAATGGTGTAACACCTATGCTATGTTAAAATATTTCAACAGAAAGGAAATGTAATTCTGATCGTAATTTGAGGTTAATTATGTGTACAATTAACATAACTTTTATGTTGAAATTAAGATTGTAAAATAAAATCAACACTCTTTTTCTGTAAGTTTTTATTTCCACTTTTGTTATAGAGTAAAATCAAACACTCTTCTTCTGTAAATTTTAACACATTTAATAAATACATTTAAATTATGTTGCTTTAACACACACACATATTTTTTAAATCATTTTAATAATTTTACATTTTTAATTTGTTAAGTTCAATTAACATAGCAAACATATGTTGAATCTACACATGTATATGTTGATTATTTTACACACAAATTTTAACAAGGACCTTTTTTAACAAAACTACAAAAATTTTCCAACAATGTAGGGCCGATTGTTCCAACTTATTGATAAGCTACCTAATAGTTAAGTCATATGTCTATCTTTGTCTAACGTAAAGGATAAACAAAGACATACATATGATTTAACTATTAGCTAGTTTACCAACAGGTTGGAACAACCGGCCCTTAGTATCTTTTTGTAATTCTTAAAACTAAAAAAAGATAAAAAATTAACTAAACCAAGATTGAGAAAGAGAGAGAGAGAGAGAGAGAGAGAAGTCAATCTACATTGGGTACAAATGGATATTAGATCTATATATTTAACTTAGCAATAACTTCGCATCGTTCTTATATTATAGTTTAATTGCTCAGATACGCATGTTTGTTTGAGCGATTTTTTATTCCGTCGGCAAAATAAAGTTGAAAATTAATTTCAGACAGGCCTTGTGTTCTCGAATCCATTTACGCGAGAACTCGTTACTTTTCTCACCTGCGGCATCGCGCACGAAATATCGAATTATAGCACCAACAAAAGTACCATGTCGAGGGATTTCCCGTCCGACTGTGCCGAAGCGGCGTGTATCCCTTTGTATAACGTTTCTCTTCCTCTCGAAGTCTCTTCCGCGTCGAACACGGCGGCGACGGCGACGGTGTCTTTCCCTCGCGCGCTTTGGCGCGTATCCATTGGGCGCGACCGGCGAAATCTTATTAGCATGAAAAGAGCTCTCGGGGATTTCATCAGGGCGACGAACTATCCGACCGTCTCTCCCCGCAGCCGCGGGCGAGATGTTCCCTCGATCGATTATCCCGCGAACATCTCCGGAACTTCGCCGCCGGTTGTCAGTTGATCAACAAAACCCGTAACCCTCTCCGTAGTATAAATTTAGATATCGTAAAATTATCACAAATTGCAAAAAAGAACGGAAAGAACGGTTTTGCTGAGGTATCTAAAAAATTTAGCTAGTTACAGATCTGACGATAATTTTGTTGCACCATCAAAATAATTATAGTTAGGTGGCCTGGAGTATAGATGAATAATGTTGTCAAAAATTTTGACATTTTAGCAATCAGTTTGAGTGTTCTACAAAATTATTTTGATGGTGCAACAAAATTATTTTCAGATCTATGTCTAGTTAAATTTTTAGATACTTCAGCAAAACGGTTCTTTCCGTGAAGATGTATTATATTTCGATTAAAATGTGTACAAAGACTAAGTTGCATCATAGATTTCTAGTTATCCACAAAATATACATTTGCGACGATAATACAGGAGACTTACGGAATTTAATACGAATTTAACAAGATGGCTGAAAGGACCGTCGTCTAAATGGCTCGTCTGGAATTTCTATAAATACAAAGACTATATACAAAAGCGTTTTCTTTAACGTTGACGTAGTTGGTCCTCTCATTGAAAGCGAGCAACACTAATTCCGAGACTCGCGAGGCATTTCCTGTGTCTGTAACTTTCAAGAATAATTTGTTTAAACTTCTCGTTCGATGAGTCTAATGCGAAATGCGCCCCAAGAATTGTCTCAGTTGTGGCAAGCGCTCGACTTTCTCGACGACGTTAATTGGCCAAGAGTCGATCCACAAAGGCTTCGTTAACAGTCGGCCAGCAACGCTCGTTATAATAATCAAAAGTTGGAAAACACCGCCCAGAGCGAAACCTTAACTTCCTCCAGAATGTGCCAACATATATAATACCGAGGCATCCGTAATAAAAAGAAGCTAGCCTCTGAGTTTATCCAACTCGTGGAGATCACCGACGCGGGAGACTTTCATCGCGCTGAAAGCTTCGTTAAAATCCTAACGAACAGCATACGCGCGAAAGCTTATTAAATCTGACCGATGCTTTTCAGCAAACGCTTTTCAGAAAGCGTCGTATTTACAGGGCAAACGGTAACGAACGGGAAAAGGTGGAAAGACGTTACCGGAAGGTACCTCTCGCGCCGATTAATCCCGACGGGCGAGGCGTGCGAATGGGGAAACCGGCTCAAAAGAACATAAATTTAAAAAAACAGAGGAACAAGAAAAGATTAAACACACAGAACTCTCGGTGATATTTCTATCGGGCGAACGGGAACCGATTAATCTTGCAATTATTCCCGCGCGGCCGCGCCAACCTGGTGATCGCCAACCGACCGCTTTCAATTTACATCGAAACGAGCGTGTCTCACGAATGGCATGTACTGGAGATGACCCAAAAGCAGATAATGGAATCGTGTCCTCCGTAAAGTTTCGAGCACCGCGCGCGCGGCTCGGATTAATTTTCGATTAAGCCGTCACCCGCGATCGTAATCAGCGGATATCTCCCTGTCTTGGACACGCGAGCCTGGCTCGCTTTCGCGCAATTTTTCTCTCTGCCTGTCTTTTAAATATTAATCCATTGATATATCAGAAATTTTTCGCTTATAGCTATTAACGAAAAAATTATTTTACTGCTGAATTTCAAAAATATATGTTTGACGTTTAGCGGAACAATATTCTATATATAAGCAAAAATCTAAAATCTTCTTAAAAGAATTTCAACTTTTTATTTCAATTTTTTTTCTTGGTTAAACTATATAAATACCTTCATTCAAACAAGTTTTCTTCGCGGTTTAACGGAATTCATATCTCATTTCAAGATTATATTATAGATTCTTGCTTATATACAAGAATATATAAGTCTTGATTTAGCACTTTTTTTCTGTGTACGTAAAGTCATGACGTGTCATCGAAAGATAACCGAAAGATATAACGAAAATAATAATCCTACGTCCAACCTCTTAATTCGCATCAGCAACAAAACTACGGAATGAAGGGCTTGTCAGAGCTCATTATTGCTATAAGGGCGAGCCAAAATGAATTTTTGCCCGCGAAGTTTCGCGGAGGAAGTATCTCCGTTGCCTTGGGCGTTCTCCGCCGAGCGTTCTCCCCTTTGCACACGTACACGCGAGCCCCCCGTGCGCGCAGGCGCACACGCACCGACACAAACGAAAAGTTTGCAACGGCGATTCGTGCTCGAGCGTAATTAAGTTACTCCTTTCGAGTTAACGTCGGCCGCGCCCGACAATTTCCGCAGTTTTCAGCGCAACTTTCCGCCAAGTTCGAGTCGCGCGCGAGGCGACGACCGCGCCGACCCGATAGAGAATGCCGCGAGATTGTTCCCGACATGCGGTCCCTTTAACGCTTCCCCCGACCCTTTGTTATATTAATTACCGCAGTCACCGCGTTGTACATCTATAAAGGGAAGCCGCGAGGGAGAGACCTCGTCAGATTCGCGGCGAGGGGCGGCGCGATCTCGCTTTAATAATCGATCCTTAATACTTTCACGCGGTTCACGCGTAATTCCATTAAAGTCCGCCAAGGTTTCTCCGGCACTTCCCGTTACTTTAGCCGAATCGCGGTTGGAAAGAAACGAGGGGAGAATCCGCGAAAATTTGGGTATACCGAATCTAATTTAACACCATCGGATTGGAGCATTTCCTGTACATGTTTATTATATTAATATCTATAAGCGTTTTATTTATTCGATATGAGCAAGCTGTTATATATATATATATATATATATATATATATATATATATATATATATATATTTATCCTGTGTATCTTATACGACTAATATTCCTCTAAGAAATATTAATATTTATGTCGCGAGTCGGCTACAGATGCAAAGTAAAAAATTTAATACTTATTTCGTTCGTCACTGTCCTTTTGCATGGTAAAAATTCATCTTTTGAAGTCACGGCGGCAGAACGCTAATAAACAAATATTACGCGATGATATATTCCATTTTCCATGGCTTAAATTATTCGGCCGTCGTGTAATCCTGCGCGATACGGCCTCCCTGCGAGAAAACAACGTTTCGCGCAGAGTACCGTGAATTTTCATGACTCTCCTTTGGCCGGGAGTTTAATACTGGGTTTTGCCAAATAGAGTCGGGCGGCGCAAAAAGCAAAAAAGTCGTCGATCTCCGCGGTTGATTTCTATTCCGCGCGAAAAAGCAGAATCGCGAGGCTTGCGCGCGGAGACCCGCATCAGCTTCGCGGAGAGTCAATTTTCGTCGAGATAATGCACGTCTAGCTGCAGCCCAGAATGCGGCGAATGCACTTGTTAATTAAGAACGCCAATCAAACCGTACGACGGCGCGAGCATAATTACAAAAGTCGAGGGTGCTCCGCGGAGCGACCCTCGAGGCGCTTTCGCGCGGCGCAACGTATCAAAAGCACCCTTGCACTTATTAAGCTCGAGAGCCCCGCCATTGTTTCCAAGATCGATCGCGATCTGCGACCGAAAACACTTGGGATTTCTCTGACCCAGCTATTGTAATATGTAGTATATCACCCGCTGTTAGCCATAACGGCGCACTACGATCGGTTTTAGGTGAGCGCGAGTATCGTGCCATATTCCATTTTACGATATCACACTTATACGTTGACTGAATACTTTTACAAAAATAGTCCCCTTTTTTACCTATAATAGCAAAAATTAAATTAAATCGGGCAAATTCACTCTTCCCGACTGAGTCAGATATTGAAGAATTATCCGTCAAAGTGTGAAGTCAAAGTTGGTTAGTGCCGAAACGAAGTTACTATAAAAACGAGAGAGTGCATTGCCCGGCAAGTGCGAGCGATATTAAGTTAAAAAGTGCCGGGGCACATTTTATCCCGGATATAGCGCTAATATAGAGCATGCGGCGTGCGCGCGCGCGGTAATATATATTTTGCCATTCCTGAATTGCAGCGTCGTTTCATCACGCGTCCCAAGTCATTCGGGAGCGAAATGGAAGCGGACGGGGCATGTGCTTTTATCACCGTTGTCCCTCATTGTCTACGCCAGGCGTGGCCCGACGTCTCGTAGAGAATCGGTTTCGTGTGCCGGAATAATTGGTCACTCGAATGCACCCCCTTCCGTCCGCCTTGATTTCTAGCCTTTCCTCCCCCTCGCTTCTCCTCCCTCTCCTACGTTTCGCGGTGAGATATTCATTCTCGCGCGCATATACATTTCGCCGACTAACGTAAGATCGCGCACGAGCCCGTTATCATATAGTCGCAGCCCACGCGATTCGACCCTCTCGACTCGAAGGGGTGGGTGGCGCGGCAGGAAAGGCGAAGATAGTGCCACCCTTCTTGTACAGGGTCATCTGTCTGAAGTGATTTTCGCTGTTCACTCGAGGGCGAAAATAGCGAAGTACACGTTGGAATAAGAGAATATTTTCGAGAGAGAGTGGGTGTGTGAAAATAAAGTGGAGCAAGAGGTATAAGGACGATCGAACAACTCGACGTACTAGATGCTTCTAGCAGAAAATGCTATAGCTAACATTTATGTGACCGATATATAAAAAGCGTCTAAAATCTATAACATAAAATAAAATCTATAACACTGTGTATATTTCAATACAATTTTGTCGCTCAAGATTCCTCCCGTTCAATCTATCGACCAATGCCTACCGATATCGATCCTCCAGTTTTTATAGTTTACATAACGAGAACCATGTTACATCGATTTTCGAAATAATACACCGGTTCCGCCCTGAGGGTACCACCCTGCGCATTCATTTATCGTCACGGAGGCTCGTTTATCCGCGCCCTTACCGGTACGTGCTCGAGCCTGCCATAAGGGACGAGCGGGCTCGCGCATGGATACCATCCTGCGTAAACACGATAGGCCTATCGCCGCGTAGATGCACCGAATAGCGAGCTCGCGCATGAATGCCGACGGTTGGATGCACACGCGACTATGAAACAACACCCACGTCGAATGAGAGAAACCGATGCACAGCGGATTAGTCGCAAGGGTATGGCGTATTGAGGTCGCTTTGATGCTTTATTACGCGGTTTTCAAAGGTTTGTTATGTAACCCTCTTAATATTTCATAATAATTTTGATGCATTGCTGCATTGAAATTAATTTTTCGAAAATGTCTCGACGATAATCTAGACCAAAATCAATGGTCGGTTGTCAAGACGACGATAGCCAATTGAGTCGATTAAAAAAGTCTTAGTAGTTAATTATTTACTGGCAAAGTAAAATGTTTCTTACTCGGTAAAATTAATTTTATTATATTACAATTCTCTCTCTGTCCTATTATTTTATATATTTTCCTAAAAAAGATCCCTTTTTTTTTTTCATCGTTACGTTCGCGCCGTTTGTATTTTACGATGTCGTTCCGCGACGAAGCGTTGTAAAACAAGAAACGGATTGCGGGATTCACGGATAATTTCAAGTTCACCATGAGTCGACTGTTAAAGCGCCATTATGCTCCCTACGAACCGCGCCAAAAACGTTGCTTGCTTTCATTGCACAGGGCGCGTTGCACCCTCGGTATACAAGGAAAGCACCCTCTGAATTACTACCTCACGACCACCATCGGGAGGCTCCCCCCCGTCAGAGTCCAGCCCCCTTTCCCCTAGTCACGGTATCTACGTTTTTTAATCAACTGCGAAGCAAAAACCTCGTTCCTTCTCGCAAACAACGCGTCGAAGCGCATAAATGGTGACGAAGGTGTATAAAACTCTGCGCTTTATTTTTTCCCCAACCAAAATACATATTGGCAAGTTCACAAAAAGCGTAATAGACATTTTCCTCATATTGGTTAAAAAATTATTAGTCGCGTAGATATTATTGTTGTAAGCTTTTCGATTATTGTTATTGTTCGGATAGACATAATTATCCTCGCTAAAATAAACTTCGAAAGCAAATGATTTTACGAGACGTCGTAACTTTCGCTTACAAGATGTTCACAAATCTACCTAACGATTCACGAGCGACTCTGCGAGGAAGAAAAAATAATAGAGAGAAAGAGTAACAATATGATGATGCAGGATCGGACGAATAAAAGAGGAGAATCCACGATAGCGCGACGACGAGACAATTTACGTCCATTAGGAAATGTCGTGTTCTTTTAGCAGGATGAGCGAAAAGCCGGGGGGGGGGGGAACGCCAGGGGATACGGCTAATACCTCCATGCAATCTGCACTATCTGCAGGCCGCACTGTCTGGGGCGGCCGCAATGTTATATGCGACGAAACCCCTTATTTTAAATTCACTGTTGCGTTTCCGCGACATTCCCGACCGATTGTAAACCCGCATTTCGCACTGACCGTGACCTCGGCGCAACGGAAGCGTATATGTCTGCGAACGTAGATTAAACAGGTAAGTTGTTCCGTTCTACCTACGTGTACGATTCCGATTTTTAATTACAAAAAGAAAAATACACCGTTAAATATTAAAAGAAGAAAAAACCAATACTTTGAGTTAAATGACATTTTGTTATTTTTAACTACTATGTGTCGAAATGTGTTCTTAACACAAGACAGTATTATATTAACTCCATTGATCTTTAGTTAAATTGACAACATAGTTGGAGTAGGAGCAGTGGGGCGACCTATAAGGATGGTTAAAAATGACTGAAATTGAGTATAATTTGACGAATTAAACAGTATAGCATTAACTGCGTCAAGTACCATTAAAATATTCGCAACAACTTGCAAAATGTAATTTATATATTATAACTGCGAGAAACTGCATGGATAAACGCGATGAACACAAGCTGCCGATTATCGGAGAACATTATTGCCATGACATCGATACATCATATTTCGTTTCTCATCCATCTCATTAATCTATATACAAATGCGTCGGGGTTTACGTCAGAACGTGATGGCTTCGGCTAAAAGATTCTCAGTGGACTGCCATATATGAGGCAAATACAGGTGTACTCACCATTCTGGCATTGTTATCTTAATTAATTTAGTAGAATAATTTCTAATGCGTTGCATCTGAGTTTATTTGAGAAAAGAGTTGTTAACATAACGATATATATATACATGGTCTTAAAGACAATATTATTCTAAATATTGGACAACGTTCGGTTTTTGTGGATACGATCACTTTAATTACCCTGATGGATCACATTTTTTAATTTTTGGCACATAAGCAGATTATTTTTTTTTAATATTGTACTAAAAAATAGTTCATGCAAACGCTCTTTTTCCTTCTGTCGTAAGTACCGCGTATCGCGTTGCACGAGGCAAAGATTTTTTTTTGTCGACTGCACCGTCACCCGTCTGAGCGTTCTAGACGCGATAGCGATGTATGAACTCACGTAAAGAATGACCGATTCCAGAACGACTAAGAACTTTCAATATCCCGGGTTATGGAAAAACGATACCTTCTGCGAGCAAAATGATCGAACACGAAATATTGTCGTTCAATTATTTTCTATTCGATGGTTCTTGATACACGCGATCAATTCTTCTCTGAAATCCATTGAAACTCGCAAAATCAAGTGTATAAAAGCGATGCAAGAACTTCTGCTATATCATACGCGAGCCCGTCCTTATATACGTTACTGCAATTCTCATGGCCGGTCAAAGGAATAGTCCGCGAGGAAATATCGACCACTCAGCGATTCAGGAATGCAGAAGCAAAACTCGTATTATCCATTCCGCAAGATTTATGTGGGAAAGAGCGAAGTTGGGAAGGAGTTCTGGCACACGGAAATTCGGACCGTTTCTTTCGTTTCGGGATTACAGAGCGAGGCGCTTTTAATTCAACATTCGAAAAAGATCTTGAGGTTCGCTTCTGCATCCCCCCGCAATTGTTCTGGCGTCAAATCGAACGACGCAAGATAAAGTAAGGAAATATATCGGTCAAACCATCCGCGTATCTCGTGCCGCGCATAACGTCGCACGTAAATACGCAATATCGTGCCCCTATCGCGATGCGAACAACGCGCTCATAAATACCGGGCGGGCATTGATAAATCCGAAATATCGAGCGGTCCGATACGAGAACGCGCGCGGGTGAACTTTGGTGCTCGCGAGCGTTCCCGCGCGTTTCGACTTATAAATCCGACGCTCAATGTCGACTGGGGAAACGACGATATCTCGCCGGGGCGCCGTGTCACTAAATCACGGCCGTTCCTGCATTTCGCGCGCGCAAAAAAAAACCTCCCGGAGAGAGAAAAAAAGAAAAAAATTGTACACGCCGCGCTGCAGCAGTGGTTACAAATCGTAAGTGAGAGCCGCAGCGTTCACAACCCGGGGTTATACCGTCCGTAAACTGCGAGTTTTTTTTAAACCGGATGCCGGAATTTTTCCAAAATCCGTCGTCAACATTTCGTCGAAGTTTTGACATTTTTTTTTCCCCACCCGTCGGGCTCCGGCAACGCCGGACCACGTGCTTTAACGTTATATTCGGTGTTGTATTATAATCCATGGCAAACCGGAGTTAGGGGAGAATAGACCTATCGATATTTGATACACCTCAAACTGTATTACTATATATAATTATATTGTTCTCTCTCGTTTCGATTATATGCATAATTAGTACGTAAGTACTACTAATATAATATCGCTCACGTGACGCGGAATTTCATTTATCTTAACATTAATTTTTACTACGTCGTTGAGAAATCACTGAAATTCCTCTTCCTAATTCTCATATTTTCATCAGCTTTCTCGGCTGCGATTTCATCGCCTCGTAACTTTGCATGTTACAACGGAGATTTAGCGAGCGGGTATAAAGAAACTCCAATGTACCCCGAGGAACATGACCGATAACATATTTCTTTCAAGAAGCGCCGCTTTGCATGCACGCGAACGCGTACAACTTGCGCCGAGAAAAAAAAATTACGATCGTAACCGTATGTTCGCGATTTTATGGGCTTGTGTATACCCGTACTTATATACGCCATCCTAGAGATAAAAGAAACTATTCGCCTTTGAATACACTTATCGCGTCGTCGCCATTAAATTTCCATAAGTCACGCAAGGTTCATAAGTTATCAAAAGAGTCTAAAAATTATATGTAAATAATGCGAATATTATACAATATATATCTTCAGAAATTTCAATAATGATAAACGCCATTTTTTATAAATTAAATGTCCAAAAGTGGATTAAATTAAAATGTAATACTCCAATATAGAAAGATCAGTCTAAATGCTAAAATTTCTTGATAATACTTGCCATAAAATACCATGATTGCATTAATCTAAGTGTATTTTCATTCGGATATCTCACTTCTTGCTTACATTTTTGTTAACTCAACGTATTAAACTGAAGAATCTATGAGGCACAAAATAACTCTCGCTTAACTCGCAGATACATATTTACCGTCATGATACCGAGGGTGGGACGCTGCTCGGGAGCCGCATTCGAACGGAGGCGAGGACATCGAATTTGCATAATCCCGCATAAATGCGTCGAAGCCCTTAAACTCCGCTTCCGCACGCAAATTGCCGTTCACTTTCTACTGTTTCAGCAAGTTTTCAGAAATAATGTCCAATCGAGCATTTCATTGCGAGTGAATGGCATATCGTACTCTTTAAATTGTTCGCCAAAAACTCGTGATAATACACTGAACCGTTTAATTAGTGCATTAATTAGTCGTGTCTCCCGGCCGTCGCGATCCCGGGGGACGCAACGTTGAATTTCCTTTAACCACTCCTTGAAGGAAGGAAGACGTTGTTCAATTAACAGCCTGTAATAGGAGTCGCATATTCTCCTGGGAGATGGAAATTATCATGATCGACGAGTTCATCTCCAGGTGCAGCTGAGTGCAGCTGCGCGGAATTAATTGCGTTACGCGGCTCACGAAACTACCGTGTTTCTTGCCAGATTTTCCTCCGAGAAAAATCAGCGGTATTCGCATAATAAACTAACACAGTGTAATGCATAATAATTTTTTGCGAAAAACTTCGATAAAATTTTTCTTCTCGTAACATATTCTAAAGAATTTAAAATAAGACATTTTATTAAGTGTTAACTCTATAAAGAAATAAAAAAGTTACAAGAAGGTACATGAAACTTAAATTTGTAATCAATTTTTAATAAAAAGAAAAAGATGGAAAGTATTTCAATTTTTCCAACATTGCATGACAAACTGTTTTTTTTTTCTAAATAAATTTTCCCAAATAATACTCCTTTTCGCCTCCTAATTTTGGAGATATACCTCGGAATTTGTAAAACACCCTGTATATGGTATCCGCAAAATAATCATGCAGAATTGATTCGCGTGAAAGCCGCGGAGAGCCTCAGCTTTCTCGGCGCGGCCGCAGATATATAGCGCGTCGCGTTGAAACATTCGCAGAAACCAGTTGCGAAGGAATGGAATGACACGAAAGGGGTGCAAGGAGCTCATTACGGCGCGAGTCGACGCGACGCGTGGCTTTTGTATCGCGCAGGGGCGCGCGTCTCACTCTCGCCTTTCCATCGCCTTTGTTTCCCGCATCTTGTCGTTGAGCACGACGAAGAGAGCTGAACGAATCGAACGAGAAAGGCAGAAACGAGATACGCGTTTCTCGTACGAGAAAACGTATTAAAAAACCCGGCGACTATTGTGCCTGGAAAATAGAAAGAAAATAAGAAACACCATTCTCCCCCGCCTCCCTCGATATCTTTCCGGTGGCGCTTCTTATTCCTCTTCGAGTATTCTTGAAGAAAGAACGCAATCAGTCGCGTCTCGTCTCGAACACCCTGTTTTATTTGCATTGCATTTACTGGCATCCGCGTCTCTTATGAAAATTGCAAGGAAATCGGAATCGGTATCACATTACACCGTGTTATTTTACTGTTACATCGGCAATAAATACAGGATTATTAAAGTAAATGTACCAGTGCCTGGACACGTACCAATGTCTGGACATTTTTATCATTTTAATCCTTAAATAAGTTATAACGTGAATTAAAATAAAAGAATCAAAGATTAAAATATATTTCCTGCATTACAGTTTTATCTTTGAATTTGATTCGCGTTATACTTATTTAAAAACTAAAATGATAAAGGTGTCCAGACATAGGTCTTAAGTGTCCCGGCATTGGTACTTTTAGCTTACAACTTTGCGCGGTAATAGTTATTTGTGCAACAAGTGCTGTAAAATTCCCGGTGACCTCCGCACCCGGGAATTTTCATCTTTACGCACGACTTGCATACCCTATTTTATGTTGCAAGTGCGTGGAAAGTGGTCTATCACGCACGCGTAGCGTGCGCAATGGGTCACTTTCCATGCACGTGTTACATAAAAGATCTTCGAACATTCTGCATTTTGCCAATTCACTTAAGTTTTTTTACAAGAGGGTTTTCTTCTACTTTTCGTACGCGAATCGCCTTATCCCACTCTCAGTAATTACTTTTTTCGTAAACGTACTCGTACAGCACCGTTCCATGCGTGTCAAACTGCAAAATAAATTGCATCAGCCGTCTGATCTCCCGCGCTGCGCGAAGAAGAGCCTCGCGTAAAATACTGTTAAGCTCGCTTCTCAGACGTCATCAGGGGATAGAGAACCCGGGGGATAATCATTTTTCTCGAGATGACTGGTGGACGCGGTACATTATCTGAGATCGGCCCGCGGAATACCGTAAGTTAAGTACACCGAGAGAACATGTTTTCCCGGACGTTTACTGCCGCTACGTGCAGGAAATAAATTCTCCCGCGCCGTTTTCCGTCAGCTCGCCGAAGACTTTCGCACGCTCAAGGTGAGCTACCTGCATTTAACTGCGAATGTTAAAACGTGCCAATTGCTTGCCTCAACGAAACGCCGACTTTCGCCCTCAGAAAGTCTAATATATCGGTGATGTCAGAGCAGTATATGTGTATCTCGCATCTGCAAAAACGTAACGTTCCAGAACAGGGAACTGAAGCTTTGTAAATGTGACCGGAACGCGCGTATAGCGCTATCACGCTCGAAAATAGTTATAACATGCCGTTATGCATATACGCGTTTAACGCGAAAGTATAAAACGTGAAAGCCCCTCTCAGCGTGGAAATACTTCGCCGTGCGGAATTATTAATAAATAACGGCAGGTCCGTCGCTAAAGCGTCAACGAAGTATCGAAACACATCGTTTTTATATGTAATGCAAATATTAATTGCCATCTCGTTGATTACGGTCGAATCAAAGAGCCGCCGCATATTATATTGCGCTCATAGCACTATGGAATACAAATCGTATCGAACGAAATGTAAATAAAATACGTGCAGCCGGCGCGCGCCGCGGTCTCCAAGTTCAATTTATTCTCTGTATGACGTGGATTACGATGAACTGGAAACATATGCTTCGACAAAAACACGTAATTATAGATATATAAGTATAATATGGACTTCGCAATGTTCCACGATTTTAATAAATTACGGCTTGATAAGTTAAATAATAAAACTTGTTGATTTGTGCTAAATTTGGTAATCGTCTCAATCGAGATCTTTACGTAATATAGAGCTGTTTACTTTTTCAAAATATCTGAAAAAAGTCAAGTTTCACTGAGCGCAAATATCTTCTACTCTTGAAATTATTTTAAAAATATTAATAATGAAATAAATTTAAATACACAGAATAAAGGGTTAAATAAATAATTACATTATATAAAACGTATAATTCTCTTAATAAGATTTAGAATAGCCTATATCTGCTGTAAATACTGAAATTTTTATTGCGTGCGCTAATAATTACATTAAAAGAAAAAGAGGGAGAGAGAAGACCTGTTTTAAAATATTTCTGTCCGTCGGTGTGTGTCTGTCTAATAGTTCTTTACAGCAAACCGTCCATCCAGCAGTGCGCTCGTAATTACACAATATTAATCGCTGGAAAAGAATGCGCGATATTTCGCACTCACGTGAGAGCAGCATCGGGAATATTATTATTACATGTGCGAATACGTGAAAAATGTCGGAAAAATGGAGCCCCACTCGGTATACTCTCGAACATCACCGTCGCGTCCCGCTCGTGTTCGAATTAATTCCCCGCGAGAGTTGTAATTTTCACGAGTGCTGGGGCGCGATCGTATTATCGCGCGCACCCGCACACCGTCCGAAAAACAGACGGTACCTTAATCTAGAGCGGCGTAATAAATCTCCGCGGAGTGCGTCTCCGCACGGCACAAAGAATCCCCGCTAATCCCGACGAATTAATGGTAATTTGCGCGCGATTAATTAGCACCGTCGCGGAGAGGATTAGCAAGGATCCTCGGCGATAAGTCGAGTCATTTGGCATCGCGGCGCGTCGCCGAAAAACTAAGGATAATTGCCAAACGTGAGACGATCAAACTTATAAGTTGTAATTATTCTTCGAAAATATGAAATAGAACATTACTCCTTCGAGCAATTTGCAATGATTTATCTTACGATTAAATCTTACAAAAGTAGAAAAGATTATCGGAACATACTAAAACTTTGATAATAATCAGATAAATTAGTTATTAACTATAATATTACAGAAACAAAAAACTTATATATGTACATATAGGTATATTACACACTGAGAACAAAATATTTAAATCTAAAAAAAGTATTTATTTAGGTGGCTGCCAATAGCTTATTTACTTAATATAATACACATATTTTTTTTTTTTTTATTTAGAATTAGATATTTTTATTTAAATTAAGTAAAATGATCTTTAAATAAAAAAAAATATTTGTATTATATTAAGTAAATAAGTTATTAGCAGCCACCCCTAAATAAATATTTTTTGGATTTAAATATTTTTTTCTCGGTGTATGTACATAATTTTTGTTACAAATATGCGTATTTTTATTTGTCAAGTAAGGAGAAAACGGCGCGGAAGGAAAAAAAATGATAATAGCAGCCGTGGTTAAACGTCCGAAAGAGTCGAGAGTGAAATATTTTCCGTTGACATTCGTGAAAAATTAAAGGGAACATTGGTCACAATATATAACACGCGCGCGTTTCATGAAAAATTTAGGCGTAGGCGAAAATCGCGCGACACATGCACGCGATTACCCATTGCAAATTGCACAGAATTCCCGACTAATCTCACCAGACGACGTTTCTCCGCGTTACTGACATAATTATCAATTATTAATGTCCGTTAGCGCGGAACAGCTGTCCTTTATCGTGGCTCATTTGCCAAATTGGCCCTTTCCGACCCGAGAGGAGGGTCAGCGTCGCGTTTAAAGAGCGAAGAGGATTATGCTCCGCGGCTGAAATGAAAACGCGAAATGCACAATAGCCACGTAACCGGCTCCGTGTTTATTAATTCCTTTCACGCAATGAATAATTTCGCGAAGCTTAAAAATATTTTCGTCGGTACTTTCGTTATGCGTTTATTATTTCCGATAGTACATTCGTGCGTCGAGCGAAAATACACCTGGCAATCGTTTGCATTAATAAAGATTCAAGAGAGACGTTTTATCATATAATTATTAAAATGCATAATATGAGCGATACTTTATTACACGACACTTTACATCAACAACAGAAATATCGCTGTCGTATATGTGTATAATCGGAGGGCGCGCCGTGTTTTATTTATTATATACAAGCGACATTTCAATCTAAATGTTATTTAATCGATAAAATTCCTTCTCAGTCGGCTAAAGATTCACACGACGATAAACATGGAAATGGAAAATCTAGGCTCATGAAAAAGTCACGGAACGACCTTTTATTCGCTATGCACTTTAAACCCATGAGTAAAACAACTTTGATTGTAACGAACAGTGCGCAGTGTAATATCCAGACAAAATATCGCGTAAAATATAATACGTTTCGAGAGATGCAATTTAACTTTCTTTAATTATAAAATTTGCTATGTGTGGAGATATCCTATTTTAGAGTCGGTGAAAATAGCTTCAATTATATTCATGTATGTGATTTTTAAATATTGCAACTAATTAACCATAGTAGCATTATCATAACAAGCTTTTCAGATTTTGGATAGCCGAAGTTTAGGAAACATCCGGATGAAGAGCAAACTGTCTGAAGGTCCCAAGTTTCCGGGTCGTCCATGCGCAAACGAGACTCCCTCGGCTCGTTAATTCCCAATCGCGATAATTACTCTAATACGTGTTAATAGGGCAGGTATACACCAGGTGCCCTTTATCACGTGCCATTTTCTAAATTATCTGACGAGGCTACGACCGTCTGAAAATGCTTCTACCACCAAGGGCGGCGTTTTATTTTAACCCTTTCGACCCCGAAAGTTCGCCGGACGAACGTTTGCGCGTCTCGCGCCGCGCGAGAAACGCTCGTCGAGGGGCGTCGCGTCGGAGGAGAAAATTAATTATACATATATTTGTTCTAATACCTATCTTGGACAAGCCAGACGCGAGGCTATTATCCTCCCCCGAAGCCGTCAGGCTTAAGAGTCAAAGCTAAGCAACGTGGTTACGCTCTCGCGGGCACACGTACGCTTCTCGCTGTGATTTGAATTGAAACGCCCCGTCGCGCGTCGCGCCGCTCGCATCGCGAATCGATTCGCAACGCGATACCTACCTTAATTTGCAATCCTTAAACCGTTAAGCGACCATCCATTCGGACCGCGAACGAGATAATAAAAGCAATTATAGAATAACTGTCTACAAGTGTAAAAAAAAATATACCGGAAAAGCCGCGAACGCGCCGTGTTTTAACTCGGTAAATCTTTGCGAACGGAAACGTTGGTTTTCGTTCGCCGCGGACAATTATCAGCGCGCTTAATTGCGAATACAGCGGCAGGTGTTTCTTATCCCAGCTCATTTTCCAAATTGTCTGAAGAACCGCGCGAGGATAAGTTCGGCCGGATAATGCCGGTGCATTATTAAGGGCGTCGGATAAACTCGCGGGCGAACAAGGGCGAACGAAAGTGCTTCGTTAACCGGCGGGAGGAGGCAACTCCACTTTAATTTCCACCCGTTTTCCATGGCCCACCTGCTATTTGATTGAAATATGAATCCCTGAAGGAGGAATATCGATCATTTCGCGCGCGCGGCGTAAACGGCGAAATTTATTTGGGACGTGCAATTGGAAGGATAATACTCGGCTAATTATTTCAATATTCTTGAAAGTCAGCAGTTTTGCGCGGAGAAATAAGCGAGACTCGATAGAATTTCTTTTCCTAATACGACGAATGAATTTCCCGGCGAAAAAAGCTCTGCGGAAAGCTAAAATGGGCCACATTAGGGCGATATGACGCCGCTGTCAAGGCGAGAATGAGCGATGGCGGGTCTCAATCACGCTAAAACGTTGCTGGGGACAGCTCGTGTCCATAATAGATGCGCCGAGCTATACATATATCGAATTTTGTGATTATGCTCAAGTTGGAATTTGCTTTCAAGTTCCGAACGCAAAAAATTACATATTTATATTTCGCACATCTAAAAATTCATATATAATTATATCTACTTTTCCAAACGAAAAAATGTTGTAATCCAAAAAAATATTTATTAGGTGGCTCCTAATAGCATTATTTACTTATTGTATTTTTTACACATATTTATTTAGAATTAGATATTTTTATTTAATTAAAACAAAAATATCTAATTTTAAATAAATATGTGTAAAAAATAAGTAAATATGCTATTAGAAGCCACCTAATCAATATTTTTTGGGATTTTTTCTTAGTGTAAGAATACCTAAATAAAAACGATAAATCAAGCGGCACAGGAGAAATATAATTACTTTTATTTCACAAATAAATTTCCAACAAGTTTCTATCGCAAAAAGACGAAATTAATTTCGTAAGAGAGTTAGCAGTATAAATAAAGATGTCGTGAAATCACTTCCGATATCTCTCCTACGTTATTACACGGTAATTCTGGCCGAAATCATTTTCGAGAATGCCATTCGATTATCTCGAGGAGAGACGGCATAAAGATGCCCGTTGCAGGGAGAATTGCCCGCGTTTTCCAGCGTTCTTGGAGGAGTTCCCGGAGCACAAGGCGCAATTGGTTTCTTGACTTTGGTGGAACGAGAGGACGGAATGACCCTGCACGTCGTTACTTTATGACACGAACACGCGAGCAACGGCGGGACACGGACGAGCGGAATGATCTTTGGGAGCGATTGTAGGAGCCACGAAAGGAAAGGTTCGATGCATAACGACGGCGGTACGAGGGCACGTAATGAGCGTTTTATAAAAATAAATTGGCAACTGGGAACTCTCGCGGAAGGGGTGGCACCGGCTATAAAAACACTACATAGGTATATAAGTTCGCGAATCCTTTACGAAGAAATTTTCCTCGCGAATCCCTGGAAGCTGCGGAAATACAATTGCCTCTTTACAATATTCATTACAAAAGCAAAATATCCGGTTTGTTTGTATACTGTGCATAAATTGGAATTCTCGCGGAAATTGTGTGTACGAAGATTTTTATCCGAGACAACTCCGCCAGTGAAAGCTAAAACGTAATATTTAAGGCCATCTCGATCGAGACTGTGTAATCTCGAAATTTACTCCGTCGCGCTCAATTTTTGCCGCAGTCGATTCTTCGGCGCCCGAGTCGAAGTTTATCTCGTTTGTTCGGGGTTGTTGCTATAGGGTTGCCTATTTATTATGTCGGATGAAAAGCTGCACGGTAAACTTGCGAGGGAGGCGAAATACTCGGGAGTGCTACATAGCTGCCTCGCAGAGTATGGCATTAGGCGCTTGCGAGGCGGTAATTGGCTGTGTTACGACTGCGCTTCCGTCGTCGACATAACACGGGAGATGTTACGTCCGGAATGGAATGATTTATGAGCATCATGCCGGGGAGAAGTAAATTACGAACGTCGGATTGAAATCGCAATAATTCAAGAAATATCACGATGTCGCGTAGGTTGCGAGCTCGCTGTCTCGCGCGGCGCGACTCGTATTATATTATAGGCACACACGGTCTAACGATATACGGCAACATTGCACGCTTGAACGACAGCTTGCTCGCGCGCAGAATCAACAATAAGTCTCTTTATTCTTATACGATAACAATTGTCAAGAAACTGAAGCAGGCAAATTAATTGTAATGTTTCGAAAAAGTTTAGAATTATGTATCTAAAGATATTTCTTTTCTGACTTCTTTCTTTCTCTAATACAACGTTCAATTGCTTAAAGGCATCAAAATACAGATGCGCGCAACCACAATCACGATGTAAGCTTCTGTAGCAACGTTTTATCCGTATCTTAAATAAGCATACGTACGTGCAGATATACATGGTGTTTCAGAATTGCCGCCGCATCTTCCGTCTGCGGATTGCTCTACCAATTCGCGAACAAATTGTTTTATTGAAAAATTTCGACTCTCGAATCGTAAGCAATTGAACACCTGAATAGCCCGTTATTCGGTATTGACGATTGAAATCGGTCGGTGAAAGGAATGAGCATCAGCTCCGGGACACGGTATATACGTATGGTACATATGTACAGAGGGTTAGATTAGCTATTCTTATATACATAGGAACCTGCTTTACCTATGTACCGGCTTTTCTTATTTTCGCGTTTAGCATGCGCCCGCCGTCGGGTGTCCTGGGCCCCTTCTTCCACTTTTTTTCGCTTTTCCGACGGCGTGCTAGACCCTGAACGTTCGTCCGTCACGTATTCTCGCTATGTAAAGTCTTCTTAGCGGCGAAAGCTGCATGGACGTGCGCGAAAAGATTCCTTACTCGGGAAGAAAGAACTGTAGTCGGGAGAGAAGTCTATACTATATGAAAGTGAAGGAATCATCCATTGTCTTCCTTTAAACACGAGCGTTTTTTAATTAAAGAGATTCTTCTGTTGCAATAATTATTCCATAAAATTAACGTCCGCGTTTACTTGCACAATTGCAAATATAATTTTAATAAATTAAAGTGTATAAAAGTTCTCTTGAATAAATCAGATAAATAAAAAGAGGCAATAGAGCCAGGCGCGGTAATTGGTGCGCAATAATTTATATTCTCAATCAATACATAAAATTAACGGACGTTTCGATCCTTTTTCTGGGTCATCTCTCTTCAGCGCAATATTAATAAGTTAAACGTGAATTACATCAGTCGAGGTTTAACGCAGACAAATTTGATAAAATAAATAAACGTACCCGAAGATTTATTATTTCATCAAATTTGACTGTGTTATTAAACTTCGACTGTTGTAATTCGCGTTTAACTTATTAACATTGCGCTGAAGATAATCCAAAAAAGAGTCGAAACGTCCGCTAATTTTATTGACTAATAATATAAATTATCGCGCACCAATTACCGTGCCTGGATATTGTCTCTTTTATTTATCTGATAATTTTAATAATTTAACAAAATGTCGATTTCAATTTTGTCTTCTTTGATGCACCATATACATCATCTACGTTCTACTTAATATTTAAAATGGACTTCAACATTTTTTCTCTTTTCGTCCTTAATAATATATAACTACATTAAACTAACCGTAACTGATTGCAAATGAGTATCTAGTCGTTACTTCATTTCTCTCGCTTTCGTGTCTCGACCTTATCCGCGGTCGTTCGCCGCTGCGATCCGTCTTCGATTGTCAGGCCACGAGCGCAATTAGCGGTCCGCGTGCGGCGAAGAGTTTTCGCCGTCCTGATCGTCGCGGTGCGTCATATAAATGTACGCCGTCACGCGAGCGAGCCGCGGGCCGCAAATCGCGCGTCCGCGCGTGGCGTATTTATCCAATTACCCACGCAAACGAAGTTTGTGTCGGATGATTTACGTCGCACTATTACGTCGCGTCGCGTCGCGTCGCCTCGACACGACACGACGCGCGCGTCCTTTGAACTCTTCGGGAAAAAAGGGTCCGCGACGGAGATTAGATTTTTGCTTTGTCACCGTCCTCGCGCACGATACGGTCAGCATAACGGCCGGCCGTTTTGCGTGTCGGACGATTGGATGGTCTCTACATATAACGGAAACAGAATATGGTAATTCGTTTTTCAGCCTTTGAAGGTATCTCGCGGAATCTCACATTTAATCACTGCAGACAGCGCAGCTTTAAAAAAAAAAAAAAAACAATCCATTCAACAATTTCTCGAATACCACATATAAAACCTTCGATAGAACCTTGATTAAATTAATTTAATTAATTTTATGTTATAGAGTTTAATGTAATTTACTCTTGAAAAATAAAGAATATATATTGACTTTGAAATATTGTATTTTTCTTTATTTAAATTCTGAGATGATACCTGACAGATCGGTAAGCCATATATATATATATATATAAGCCCGGCAGAACATTAATCCTTCACCGAGACATATTGTCTCCGAAGTCCCGAAAGCGTAGAAGACAGATCGTCGAAAAAAATCGCACAGGGAAGTCACGCGGCGACACATTCGCGAAGCAAACTGCAAACGGTGCAACGCACACCACAACGGGGCCCCAAGTCGTTACTCAGCGCTTATCGAACACCGGCCATTACTCGCAAGCTCCCCGATTTTCCGCGCAAGAGTCGCGGGGCAACATCGTAAAACATTCCCGTAACTTACGTAGTTAAGGACAAACCGATAGCGAGGACCGACTCAGGGAGAGTCGGGGGATATGGCAAACTCCGAGTAAGAACAAATAAGCACGAAGAAACGCGACCGTTTCGGTATTTAAGCGATGCTAAGCCGAGCGCGTGATGCGAAATTAAATGCGAAAGCAAGAGCTTTTCTATTGCCGACGTGTCGCGAGACATATCGAACGGATGGAGGAAGGGTACTTTAACGGAGAACGCGGAATTCCTGGCGAATTCTTAAATTTCAAGTTCACCCGCGTAAAGACTACAACGCGCGGTCGTTTACAAATTACGCGCGCAAACGTCAGATCGAAAGGTTTAATTTACACAGCGATTAAAAAGCTAAGAAAAATCGATTAACGTTTCGCTATCGAAATCGAATAAAAATAATTCCGCGTTAGGAGGGAGCATAAAGCGAACTAACTGACGATGTAAAATTTTCACGAGCATGGTACACGAGTTTTGCCAGTCAGCCGTATAGAGGCATAAAATAACCTTTTTGAATCGCGTCCTTTGGATTTTGATTACTTTCACGTGTAACGCAAACAAACGAAATGCATTCGACTGATACAATGCCGGGACTTTGGACGCAATTTGCTTGTTGCGCCGACGACAAGCCGAGAACGGGCGCGCAAGTGCGTAGAACAAGTAATTAACGATAAACTGGTATTTTTCCACCTAGGCATTTTGAGAATGAAGTAACGTCTCGCGTTAGAAACAGTTAACGCCACATTCGCGAATATGTATATTAATTATCATGCACGACGATAACGCGCAATTTCCTCGAACAAATGCCCGACATCTATTTCAAATAAACACGGCCAGCTATTAAAGAAGCGCATATTGACAGATCTCTATTTGTAAAATAAACAATGTATGTTCAAAAATATATGTTCAATTTACTGTGGTATAGTCAAAATTCCAAATAAAGCTTCCGATAGAAATTTTGCGCGTCATTTGAAAAATATTTGCTTTTGAATGCACAGGACCGACGCGCTCGAAAAGCACCGGTGTGTATATTAGAAGCTACCCATGTCTGTTCATCGCAGCAATTTATCATAGCAAGATGTGCTTAAAACGTTTATAATTGTAACGGGGGGGGGGAACGATATATCAAGCGCACTCGTGGCGTTTCGACCGGTCGGCGTTTGACGGGGCGCCGCAAATACCCACCGGTATCGTTGCCGGTATATAAATGTAAAAATATTTCATTTCGCTTGTGTGCCCGCTGCCTCTCGCCAACCTCGCCAATCTCGCCCCGACAGGCTGTGTAAACGCAAATGGCCGCGTGCGTAATACGCGGTCGTATAAATAAAACGCGTGCGTGCATAAAAGCGGGTGTCATGTGCAACGATGGTCACGAGAGTCCGCCGATTGCATTTTTTTTAATGCATCCCCGCGCTTCGACACCCAGCCGATACTTCTCGAGGGGTGTACCCCCGTAATACCTCCGAGGTACCGCCGTAATTGCACGAGTGTGTATCTGTAACTATACGGCTGTGTTTTTCGCGCCAATGCGGAAGGGATGCTCGCGCGCTCGGCAACGGAAGGGACGCGCCCTATTCGAGTGAGAAAAGGAGAAAAAAGAGAGAGGGAAAAAGAGAGAAGCCCGCGGAGCCCTTCGAGCCTCCCGAGCTCGATATTGGCGCACCAAGCACGTTTTTCACGGTTAGGTACCCCACGCGCACCGATCGATGCGGAGGAAACTCGGATCGCTGCATTTATTTCCGCAATAATTACGGCGCTCGTCTGCGCGACTCATAAACGCGTGTTCGAGCAAGCGAGTCGACCAACGAAGAAATTCAATCTATTTCTTATCTGATCAATAGAAACCTAGATATGTTAATACTTTTAGAATAGATACTATTATATATATATATATATATATATATATATTTATTTATTTATTTTTAACTTCAGCTACATAGCCAAGAAGTGGACTTGGTTTACAAATAGCCTTAATCATTCATCCTTCCATTCATACACTACTATCCTAACTTACAAAGTAACTATTGCACATATTGATACACATTGACCTTCTATGTTTTAATCCAACTTTCTTTTTCGCTCTTCTTTCTCTAACGCTGACCGTTCTCTATATAATCTTAACAATATCTTCTCTTTGATGATGCCCATTTTATCATTCCAAAGCCTCTCTAATCTTTCTTTATTATTCTTACCTAATAGGTCGCATTTTGAAATCAAATGGAAATTTAAAGAAATCCGTATAAATATCGCTAAATAAAATGTCTAAAAATATATACTTTTTACTAGAATATAAATATAAAAAAATGTTTATATATATCAACATTTTCTATTCCAATATTTTATTCCATGCAAATACGTGACCTTTTCATTAATCTGATTCAACTCAGTATCTTGATGTAAAGCGCAAAGCGTATGAATACAATTTTATATAAGACTTGTATCTAAATGTCACCCAAATTTAAATTAAATTAATGATAAGAACGGAAGAAATCGTGCTTAAGACATCTGTTTTGGCTTTAATAGCGTTATATCTCTGATCACGACTGAATTCACTTTAATTACCGCGACAGAGTGAAAAAAATTATCTATCTATACAGTCGTTTTTGTCCAAATAAGCTTTATCTTCAGCTACGGAAACTTCTGAAACAAGAGGTCCTCTATTTCAACGTAATGGCGTACATATAATCAAAGTTTCGAGACGCGAAACTTTTACTCGTACTTAACAAAAGATTTTTTTTAAGCTAGCGATTTCTCTCGATTTTCGAGAGAAACCGTGCACGTAAGGCATAAAACGTTTCCATCGCGGCGCGTACAACGAGGAACTAAAATTGCCGTGTTTCCACAATAATCGGTGCGGCTTTCTCCTATTATGCATTCAGTGTCATGGGCGAACGTGAGGTAAAAGCCGATTCTCGATCGCGTTGCGACGCAACGTGTTTCGGGAACGTAGCGCGATTCGCGAAACGTATGTTATAGCTGTTCTATTTTTCGATCGACGACGAGGGATATGGACATCGTAAAAGGTAAGCGCAAACGTCGTAAACGAACGCGCGCGTTCTCGGCACATCCGTTAGATTTGTAAGCACAGAAGGCGTGTAAAACCGTCGTCGAAGACGTGACCTCGTTTCGCAACGAGCGATCTATCGGATCGATACCGGATGGCGCGTCCCATTTTGCGCGGTGGATCTTCTTCTCGATTATGACGCCAGTTATTTCCCCTCCTTCGAATGACATCCTGCCCGATCGGTTATCAGACTTATCCCGCTCGATCTAGAAATAGTTCAATTCTCGAGTTTCACGTCTTGATGAAATCGCATGATATTTGCGAGAATCGTGATCGATCGGGCAATCGTTCGCTGCGAAATTTCAGACGACGCGAAAACTTCCGGAGTTGTAGGGACTTAACGAAAATTCTCCCATGAAATGCATTTCCACGGGGTGTCTCGCGGGGGCGACGCAGGGTTCCCGGCAAAGTTCAGAGGTTGCATCGGCGGCGCAACGCGACTTTTATGGATGAAGTATGCACGATCGTACAATTCTCCGAGACGTGAAATGTTTGAAAACTTGGGAAGTTGTGCGGCACTTGATAGAAATTTCCTCGCGAAGTGTATTTTCAGAGAGAGAGAGAGAGAGTATCGAGATGATGAAATTATAATAAACAAGTACCGAGTAGTGTTTCTTTCGCAACCGATGTCCCGCAATTTCTCTGCAAATTTGAAAAAAATACTAACGTGACTAGATTCGCGATGTCAGGCTATAAATTACCCGTGCGATCCCAAATATGTAATCTCTTTAGTCGCGACAGGATTAAAGAGATGACCCGTATAATAACACGGCCATCGCGCACGGTCGCGGGGTTCACTATAGCTCGAGAGATCGCGGATCAGCAAGTCGATTCTTGTGGAATGCACATTGTTCATCTAGGAGATGCGGGGGTACCGCACCGCGAGATATACAACGGGGTGAAACGAACGGGGAGAATGGTCGCGCAAATGAAATTCCGCACTCGCGATTTTCATCGGACTCTCTCTTTCTCTCTCTTTCTCTCCCTTTTTGTTAGCTTCTTTTATTTCGCCCCGTCGACGGAACACACGTCCGCGGCAGCGGAGAGCATTTCCGGTCGGCGAGGCCTGGCCGACGTTGCGCCGGCGAATATTTAAGCGAGAGAAAAACTAAACTCTCTCTCCGTATCCAGCCCTCCTCCCTCTTTCGCCCTCGCGCCGAGGGAGGAACGCGGGGGTGGCAGTGCGGTTTGTTTGCGGAAAAAAGTCACTCCGTCGGGAGAGCCGCAGCTGCGCGCATCACATTGTTTGCACGGGGAAGGGCCAGAGCAGGATGCCGCGAAGGGAGACGAAGGAGATCGGATACGGTTGGAGGAGAAGAGCAAAAAGCGCGGGGCACACACGCGCCCGAACTTCGGCAAACATCTAGCGGACAGCCGCCGATCTTTTTCTCCCTCGCTCTTGATAGCGCTGGCGAGAGCGCTGGAAAAAGTTCCCGTCGCGTTATGAAAATGCTCTCCCTTCTCGCCCCCCCCCCCTCGCCGCCACCTCCTCCTCTTCTCGTTCATCGGCCGCGGCCGAATAGCGAGCGTTTGCACGCGCGTGCACTCGCGCGCTAAGTGCACGCCGCTAACGCACATTTCGTAAGATAAAACATTTGTTCGCAGATTTTTTTCCCCGTATATCCTCCGTGGATTCCCGTAATGCACCGTCAGAATGAAACGTACGTCGGGTCAGCTTCAAAGGATTTCTCAAAACCTTGAAATCTGCAAAATTACACGCCGCAACGTTCGTGCGTATTACTATTTAGCCCTTTGGTTGGATTTTTGCCGACGCAAATTTTCGATCTGTAGGGTATACCTCCATGTTATTATCCATTAAGAACTACTAGTTTATTCGTACCGAAACCGTGCAAATATCCGTGCCATTCTCTCCCCGGCGCGGCGCGGTGTTTGCAGAATTCCGTACGAGTAAAATAGTACAAAGCTGATTCGCAATTGCTGCGCTGCATATACAACGGCAAGCGCGTACTGGAAGTCAGGAAGGGAAAACTAAATAGACGCGGCCGATGGAAAACACGCGCGGCATATTATATTGACCGTCCAGGTCGCGATATGTGCAATGCAACGGCAATGGTATATATACTACGTTTTCTCCCTTTGATTAATTTTGGTAATTAATGACATTTACTCGGTGAATCGAGTTAACTTTGTACCCCTACATAAACGCGAATTTGTGGTGATAATAATTTGCAACAACATCTGACTCTCTGCCCCTCCCCCTCCCCCTCCCCCTCCTCCGCAATAGTTTATTACAGAAAATATATTCGCGATATTGGCAGCATAAATTATAGTTTAATCAGGAACCCCACATGTAAATTAGTATATGAAAAACAAAAAGAATTTTACAATCATTGAAAACGACTCACAATATCAGTATAATTGATCGTATTTTTTTTCAATTTTTATTAAGGTAGTTGTATCACAAAACCCATTTTCATAGGAATCTTTTAAAATTTGAACAGCATATTAATGTAAATACGCTCCACACACACGTGCAAGTAGAAAAAGCTTGACTATGCCAAAGTTGCAATAATGGAAATCAAACTTAGCACTTTTTACATGTATCGTAGGACGAAAACGGCTTCCTATATCACGTTTGTAATTGTAGCGATCAAACTACTCATAGGATTTTAATGAAAAACAAAGAGATGATAAAAGAGACTTGTAAAAATATTCTTACAAAAGTACAAGACCCTTATCTATTTAGTTTTGAAGCAATTGTTACACAAAGTACACAATTTCTCATAGCGGTGGACGCATACGACAGCTAACCTGATGTAAAGATCTTGCAACACTGCGCATATGAAGATTATATATATATGTAGTTCAGACATTGCCGCTAAAAGCTTTAAGTTTTTTGTTTAATACTTTTTTTTTCATTAATCTTTCTTTGTAACGTTTAACAGACATTTTCGCTTCTATTTCTTCTATTTATTTAAAATTACCTCGATAAGCATACTAACGCGAGCGTCGCGAGTTAATCTCGATGGTATACTGACATTACTGACGCGAGTGAAAACAGTAAAAACAGTACAAGCTCAGTCAAAAGTTTTACATAGATAAGTAGAGTTTTCCGTACATTATCGTATTGCAGTGTGACCATTATTTTTTACTAATACTGTCGCGATACAACTACCTTATGAACTCTTAATAGAGATAAGTATTTAATTGCGTTGTTGTTTTGCCATATCGAATCTATATTAATTCCGGAATAACTTCTCTATGTATTGCTCTTATATGTATTGAAAATTAATTAAAGTTCAAGAGCTAATCTTTTAATAAGATGTATAGAGGACGAGAAGAAATGATAAATTACTCGCATAAACTATTAAGTTAATTAAAGTTTAATTGATTTTCTATTTTTCTTTGTAAAGGAAATGATTTCTATCTCTCTTCGCGAAGGAAAGGATTTCGTGAAGGAAAAGCGTCAGTCACTCTCAAAGTAACGTTCATGGGAACGGTCCTACATAATTTTCCCTTTCCCGTCAACTTTCTCATGCACCATTCGACCTCGCACACAATTCCCGCCTTTCCCTCGACAATTCGCGAGCGGAGTTCGCAAAATTCGGTCGCGATATATTCGCATCTTGGGTAAATCGTTGTTCGATTCCTCGCGGAGACGCTGACAATGTCCGCGTGGCTTCCCGACCGTGGCCCGCTTTCACCGCGTAAGTAAAGCCAGCGACGGATTCTACCCCGTGACAGCCGGGATTCGTATATAATCCGCCGGAATACAAATGCATCGTCAGTGGCGGCGCGATTGAAACTCTTCGAATTTCGTCGACGCGGCGTGGCACACACGACAACGCGATTGCGAACGGTATCTCGTAAATACGCCTCGTAAAAGCAACGTTACATGGTCGCGCGCTCCGAATTGGGACGCAGCTGCCGACCTTAAAACTTCAACGTCAGGATGGCGGGCTGCTCCGGGTCGCCCTCCCACTTCCCTCCCCTTCGTCGCGGACACTCTCGAAATTACCGCAAGCTAATTTTCATGCGGGACTAGAGAACCCGGTGCAACATGTTACGAGTAACAGCAACGGAGAATTCTAAAGAGAAAACCCAACTGCAAAGAACTGTGATTATCATCGTATTTTTCGTGTCGTTAAACGTTAAGCGACACTTTGTGAAAGTTTATGGATGATATATCACAATTAGCCGTAACGTAAAAAAAAAAGAAATCTTTCCAAGAAGTATTAGTTACATAAGTTATACAAAAATACAATCAAAGGTTGTCAATAAAAGAAAAGGCATTCGTTTAAAAAAAAACAAATATGCAGCAAAAGCAGTCTATATATTTTGCACAAATTATTTGTTATTTTTTCCTATGAAATACTTTAAGATGTCCGCTTGTAAAGTTGTCATGATAGTTATCAACAATTTAGCCAGTCAAGCGTGTAAGGTAAATTGTATCAAGTGCCGGGACACTTAAGGCCTATGTTTGAATACCTTTATCATTTTAGTTTTTAAATAAGTATAACGCGAATTAAAATCGAAGATAAAAATATAATACAAATATTTTTATCTTTGACTCTTTGATTTTAAAATGCGCGTTATAACTTACTTAAAGACTAAAACGATACAAATGTCCAGACACAGGCACGTGTCCACAAGCATTGGTACATTTACATAATTATAATATCCATATCACGTCGTACGAACGTTTTAAATCTTAAGCGAAAGCAAATGCTCTGTCATCCTTACCCATGTTTTTTCAAGCATTTGCTTCGATTCCTCGCTTCTCAACCGTTTCTCGAAAGTCTGGAAAAGGCATATAGCGTCGTGAGTTAATTATAGCAGTGTCTCTTATTCGGAAAATCGGAGCGCTTGTAATAGGAGAGAATTTCGTTCGCTGGAAGTAAATTGACAAATTGCTAAAGGCAATTATATAGGAACCGTCCAAAAATAACCCGCGAATTCGTACACTTGTTATCCGGGATAAATCCATCAACGCGTCTCCCAGACCAGGAATCAAATCCGAATAGAGCGATGTGTCTCGACATTGATTTCATTAAGTATTGATTTTCCGGAGGGTGTGAATTCGGGGGTCCGAATATATGAATGCTGACGGCGAAACGCGCGCCTCGAGCTCCTATCATACCGTGCCACCAGACTTCGTGCATAATGTACAGCTTACCTTGGAAGCTACTTATCGGTGTCTTATCGTTGTCAGACCGGTGTTGCGGACAAAATGATTCTGTTCACAAATATTAGCTCAAAATTTTCACACGCCGAGGAGATACTGGGTAACTCGTATATTCTTCAACTAGATACGCTAAAATTACGGTCGATTTGTTAACTACCTATCTGCAGATATGTGTTATCTAATCACTATAGCGCAAACGAACTATTTATTTTTACTTCGCAAAAACACGACTTTATACTCTTTAAATAGTACTTATTTATGTACTTTAATAGCAGTGCTTTAGTAACTTTGCCCAGATTGAAAAGAATGAAATTTTTATCTATTCAAATACGATAACAAAAGATGGCGTATCATGAATATTCATCAAGCTTAATGGAGCGTCGTAACAAAATAAGGTAGCGCGCGGAGCGTAGAGAATCCAAACGCGAAAGAGCCAGACGCGGTAACGTAAGCGTCGTAACTACGTCGACGTAAATTTCCTCCATCAACAGCGAACAAACGGTTCGTTTCAATCGTCAGTCCCGGCATTTCGCAATATTTTTATAGCCGTGCCCGCGCGTGCTCGTCACTCCCACGTCGAACGGTTATATCTCGAAACAACACGGGCCCCATTAATTGAAAAAATTCCGGCCGGTCGGAATCGCGGCGCGGCGCGGTGCGGCGCCGTAGATCGGCGAACGCTCGTTTATGCATTGTGCGC
This sequence comes from Temnothorax americanus, assembly GCF_048541705.1. NCBI lineage: Eukaryota > Metazoa > Arthropoda > Insecta > Hymenoptera > Formicidae > Temnothorax > Temnothorax americanus. The sequence continues at coordinate 2,867,514 of NW_027509751.1, forward strand.
CGCTGGCGAAAAGGAGAAATAAAGCTCCTCCTCTTCCAGGAGCTCGATTCAAATTAAACTCACTTGGAGGTTAATGCGGTATGAAATGAAAATTGTAAATCGCGCGGCCACGGCAATGAAAAAGTTTCGCACGGCCGACCGCGCGTCGATGAGGTTCGTTCGCGAGCGCGAGCGAACGATATTTCTTCCTCGTTCTCGCGCAGACACCTCGCCAAACACCCGCTTTTTCTCTGTTCTCCTCTCTCTTTCTCTCTTTTTTTTTTTCATGAAAGCGTCAAACGAGCGCAATTTCGTCGCGGGATATTTATCGGCGTTGACAGTTCCGCGCTATATCCTTTCGTTACTGTTCCCTCCGCATTTTGCTGCAAATTTTTCATTCAAACGATGCTGAAATACATTCTCTGTACGCGGTGTAATACCGCGAAAAACACCGTTTATACGAGAATCAGACGATTTCTTTACATATACGTCCTCGACTCTCAAATGCAGTCTTCGCGTTTCTTGGTAATTAACCCTAACTGGCCTAAGATATAGTCACACTTATTTTCGAGTCCTTAATTCGTCACGCTCCGTGAGACCGATCGACTTCGTCGCTTTGTCATTTTCATTCTGATCAATATTTTTAAGCTTGTAATGTAGGAATTGAAAATACAGAGTCTGAATAAGATGTTTATGATAATATCAAGTCAAGAAAATGATTTGAGTTTAAAGTGAACTTATTACAAGGAAACTAGAAAATTATGTAAAAACTAGAAAACCGAAAAACGCGTTCAACGGTCCATTGGACCAGAACGTTCGAGCTAGGATTAATTTTAATCGATACGATTGTCGAACTGTTTCGAAATGCTAAAATTAGTCGATCGATTCATCATTCGTTTGCGGTAATTTAACTCATAATTAGTGAGATAGATGGGGAATATTACTCGTCGTGGTGTTAAGCAGCATTTCTCGATGCACGGAGCTCGACGATAAATGGCCGCAGTCAAAACTATATCGGCGGATCTCGGGACGTCCGGCGCACGTGCGTGACGAGCGGGAAACAAAGAGAGAACGACGAAAGGGACGGTTCGTTCGCCCGGCCCTTTCTTCTCGACCCCCTTTCTTCCACCTCGTTCCACCTCCGCGCCCCGTCGCCCTTTGCGCCGCGTTACGAAATCACGTTGAATCTGGAACGATGCGCGCTGTCATCCTACCTTCTTGCCACGCGCGCGCTCACTTTCACGAGAGCTTTTGGCAGCTGACGGCCCGCGGTCCTGACGGCCGCGGCTAAATTTGGAGAGCCGAGAAGGTGATGTATAAGCTCTTCGCTGTCGCGCACGTGTTTTGCCTGCGAACATCGTTGCGTGTAAGAGATGCAGCCGCTGGGATATATATATATATATATATATATAAATACCACGGGTCGTGCGGTAAAAACGGAGGAGAGCGGCGGATTGAGAGGGAGTGAGTCATCCCTTTGCGCGCGCCGATGTTCATTCATGATTTTTTTTCCTTCCGCGTTCGGGGACCGATAACCGTGGAAAGTACCAGTGCTGTTATCGCAACGGCACCCCACAACATAATAAGATGGATATAACGAAGAAAACGAGCGTCGATCGATTTTATGGATATGACACAGTAAGTATTATATATGTATATTTAGGTAATGTCTCGATTTTAAGTTTTACGAACGTTCAATGTTTATACGGTATATTCTAGATTCACCTATATATAATAATCTAATAATAGAAATAAGTTCGAAACGCGTATCTAAAGTAAAAAAAAAACTGAAAATTAGCGATAAATACTTTTCCCGGTACTTTTACAAGATAATCTAGTAACAGAAACCTTGCAAAGATAAAAAAAAATATGTCAGGTACATAAAGAAACATTTAAAAAAGACATTATTGAACAAAAAATTAACCGTTCTCAAAAATAAATTTCAAGAAACGATAAATGTAAAACAAAAGATAATTTCATAATTGATTTAATGTCACATTCGAAGCTTCTCGCGAAAGATCCGTGACGCACAAAGATTGCTTTAATCATATCCGCAACTTGTCAACTGTAAAGAGATTATTCATGATGCCGACAATGGCTGCATTTCGAGTGTTCTTACACATCCCGCCGTCGGGGAGCTGGAAGCTCCCGGAGAGATTCAGAGCAAGCGAGGGCAACAATGCGAGCCGAATCAGACGAAACGTCCGGGTTCTTTCGGCTCTCAAAGAGAAATCTACCATACCCGTATGCATACCTGACAATAGCGGCACGTGGATACAACTCTGTGTATACCTTTTACAGAACAGCTCACTATGTACATGGCGTCTGATCCATGACGGGGAGATCGAAAGAGGCACGGTAAATAGAAATGCATTGTGCGTGCATGACGTATACTTTAATAGAGTATCGTATCTTTGGCTCAAAAAATAGAAAAATAGAAAAATACACGAGACATATAAAAGAGACATTTAACGTATAAAAAGAGTGTACAAAAATATCACTGTTGTTTTAGTCGATATTGTTGATAGGATAAATTAAAAAATAGCTGGTTCGTAAAAAAAGAATTACTTTATTTAGGATCAGAAATATTTTGCCGTGATGGAAAAAATAATGGGAAACGGAAAATGGAGCAAAAAGATGGTAGAAGAGCCGTGTATAGAGGTTGTGCGATTTTTCGTAAAAAACCAACGAACGAAAACTGCAAAAATTGTACGGTAAGCAGTTATACCCGCGGTAAATATACGGTGGGTCGAGTTGAAATACTGATTCTCACACGGCGCGCGGCGGGTAGAATAAAGATAAAAAAAAGGTGTCGTAAAGTGATATAAACGGCCGCCCGATGAAACGTGCTAAATATACGCCGCTCTGTACCGCCGGTGGTTGATAACTCCCACTGTTTTTAATCTTAATGCCACGTGATTTACTCCTCGTGAACTCTTGCACTTTGGCGACCTTATAAACGCGGCCCGTTCTCGCTCGGCGCATAAAACACCGACTGCACAAAGGGGTTTCGAGAGCCACTTCACCGGCTTGATAGTGCGACACAATTGCATTAAAAAAAAGTCATCCCGCCACTCCGTTCCTTCGTCCACGCATTCACTTTGCTCCAGTAAGTGCCCTATACGCGACGTGCCCTTTATTCTTCGTTCTTCGTTCTTGAACGAAGCGTCAAGCAAAGGGTTGTTTCTTTTCCCGAACAAAACCAAATACTTCGAATCAGAAAAAATCGGTTAATTAAAGTAGCTAATTTATCTGCCGTGTTATATATTTAACGGCGGCGCAATTTTCGGCGCCTCAATTAAAGCCGTTGCCAAACGATTGCCCGCGGTTTCCTTGGAATCGCTCCTGAATCGCACAGTCCATGGTTGTCAGAAAGGAGTACGTGGAAACGAGGCTTGATTTTGGCACGGGATTTAGTCTAACGATATCCATCGCGCGCATGAAGCTGAGCAAAACGAAAGCGGTGTGCGCCACGGTGCTCCGGTATTTTCGAATCCATGGGCAAGGGATTCGCGAACACAACCCCGTTATTTTTAGAAGATGAAAGGGAAGGCAGAGCCTCTCGCGTCCGAGCCTGCGACATGCGAGATGGCTCGGAAAGCTTATACGCGGATTGTAAATATGTGAGCTCTTTCAAATTCGGTTTTATATCAAATATCTTCCCGGAGCATATCGAAGATAAAAGCGAGTTTCTCGAAGATATATTCTTGCTTATTGAAGACTAAATTCATTTTTTTTCTCATAAAAATAACTAGAAATTTTAACATTGTTCGTGAAGTATGTATAAATTCTTTTGTTTAAAAAAAATATTAACAACCAATATGCAATATGAATGCCTAAAAATTTACTATCTATAAATTCCTTATCTGTTTAATATTTGTGATAAAGCTCTAATATTTTAGCGAGAATATGCTAAAGTGAAACTTGATAAGAAAAATCTTATAACGGAGTAACCATTTATTATATAAATTTGCATAAAAGGTAACGTGAAGATAAAAATGACTTCCGACAAAAAAATTCTTAAGCCCTTGTAAATAAATAAGTGCGTCGTAAGAGAAATTGAGAGAACGCAAAATAAAGCACCCTGTTTGCGGCCTCAGTTCGCGCTACTGGATCTTTCTGAATCCTTTTCAAAAGAAGTGCCCTTTTGACGGTAAGAATACTAGACAGCCTCCCCGATTCCTGAAGAAAGAGACAGAAAGCGGAACTTACGTTCTCTCGAGGCAATTCAAGGCGTAGACAAGTGAGGGCCTAATCTTATTCTCAATATACCGCACAATATATATGTCCAAAAACGAAACGTAAAACCTGCATCAAGGGTACAAATTGCTTTCCCGGTCTCCCCTCGTTTCTCGCGACGCGTCGAACGCACTGGCGTAGAAAAAGTTTCATTGCGAAAAGCACGTTGTCACCGCCATCAATATAATCTTTCGTCACCGAAACGCGACAAAACCGAACTGTTCGATCTCCATTAAAATGTAATTCATTCGTTGTCAATAGACAAACAAAACTTTTGTTTTCGTGGCAACAAGTTATTTGCTAATCTACGCAACGCGTCCCACAATTACGAATTGTATTATTTCCAACTATATATATTTCGATTAACGTAGAGTCAATCTGTAAGTTCTTAAATAATTAAATTTTCGTGTTATACAAATAAATGGGAAAAGAAACTACAGCGGTGTTGAAATCGTAGCTTTTCTCTATTCTCCTCAGACAACAGTAACCCTTTCATCGCGCTCGTGTAATAACGCTCAAGAAGATACAGGGACTGCACGTGGGGATTTAAATATAAATCACCTCCGCACATATTATCTGGCTACGCTATTGCGTACGAGCGAGGACAAGCTACATACTAGACAGGCAACGAGAATGGGGCCCCGTAGAATCGTGGGGGACGACTTATTGACTTTGGCTGGCTGAATTTTCCGCCATTAAATTCGGAAAGAGAAAGAGAGAGAGCGAGAGAGAAACCGGGAGAAAGGGGCAGATAGCGGAAGAGAGTCGAAATAGGATAAGAGAGAAAGAGAGACGGCAGTGCGATGGGGGTTGGCTGCCAGCGGGGGTGGTCGGGCGAGGAGACACAGAACGTCACGGCATATGTCGTGTACCGCGGCACTATATGTAACACTCGTCCTTATGTATCCTGCGACTCCGCGGGAGCCTTTCGCTCGCTCGTGCACAGTGCGGTGCACTCGCGCCATGGCGACCGTGTGCGTCATAAATATCTAAGATACCTCCTCACTGATATAACCCGCGCGGTGCCGACCGACACACTCTGACGCAAATCAACTCGCAATCTCGCGCCCCCGATCGAAAAACGCGGAAATATTCTCTGCGGGCCCAAACGCGACGGCGGTTGACCGCACCAAACCGATATACGACGAATCCTGGCGATCGCGACTTTTCACATTCGCGCAACTTTGATTACGTTTCGTGTTTTTAAATTAATTACAAAAGTCTATGTCACGAGTTAGACGATTGTCCATTCTCCCTAAATGTTTTTTTTTTATATTTAAGATTCAAATTTTTACAATTATAATTATGCAATTATATTTATGCAATCTTATACTTATTATTTTTAATAGGTATTTGCGGGTATATTTGTTTCAATTTTTATATATTTTTTTCTTTCTCGAAAACTTTGTATTAGACTGTATATAATTTTGCTCATACAATTAGATAAAAATTTGTTTAAGTATTAGCGTAATATATATCTTAGGAGTTATTTTAGGACACATTACATCATGCATGTGAACGTTTGCCTTGGCAAGCGAAAGTAGCTAGAATATGTATATGTTCGGCATAAGGGCCCGCATGAAACTTAGCGCGAAAAGTAGCAACTGCGATAATATACACGTACTTGACGTAATCTCTAGAATTAAACATTGCGGAGGGCGAGGTGATAAAATGAACTAACGGAGTTTCTCATATTGCGTGTGTTTGCCGAAGAGCCGTTCCCCGGAATTTTTAATGATATTGCAGACGAGCTCGTTCTATAACGCGTAACAAACCTAAAATACATCGTGCAGTCATATTAAGCGTAACTATAATTGCATGTACACGCGATAACAATTTTCTCGCTACACGGCACGCATGATAACGGCAAAAATGAGAAGCGCGAAGAAGCGCCGCGATAACCAGCAGGCGCACAGTGCGTGTGTATGTATTTTTCAAATGAGATGTTCCACCAATCTGCAAGACTTATAAATATTTGAGGATACCGCAGGAGTATACTACTGTGCATATTCCGGCAAACAGCATGCACCGACACAAGAGTCTATACCCATTTCTTTCTGCAAATAAAGCGCCCTATATACCGTCCCGTCTCGCTTACATCGTTCCAACAAGAGATTTACAATTTGCCCCGGAAGATCTCCCCCGCCCCCCCTCCCCGCGCACCTATTTAATATTTATTCGCCTGCGCTGTTTCCGAAGACGGCTAATTGTAATCAAATAACGTAAGATTGGTAAGGGCAGTCTTAAATAAATTATTGTAGTCTGTCGCGTTCTAAAAAAAAAAAGATGAAAAGTAAACTTGTAAAATTCTCCCTGGGAAAATGAAGATTGCATAACTGCGCCATAAAAAGAAAACAATTATTTTCTTAACATGTAAATGTAATGTTACGTTCAGAGCGTGCGTAGTTTCTGGAGTTAACTCTGGACATGTCTATCGAATCGCCCCCATTGCCTCCGTATGCTTTTTCGAACTAACTTTTGTTATACAGCATTAGAATGGCGTTGACCAAGCAAATATTTACCGAGCGAAAGTTAGTGACATGGTAACGGTATTACGATACTTCGGCACGGAACCCTTCGTGGCAGTAGCTGGGCCTCGGGAGCTCTATGTCTGGTAGCCCGATTAATTAATCCACCTATACCTTAAATAATCAAGTCGCCTTGCGACAAAAGAATAACAGCGTGAACGCTAGTCGTTCCTAACCAATATAAATCGATTGTTCGTAAAATTTACAATTCAGATATGTAACGGAATTGCAACGGAAAAAAAAAACAATGTTGGAAAAGTTACCACAAGCCAGTTATCCCTGTGGTAACTTTTCTGACACCTCTTGCTGAAAACTCTTCAAGCCAAAAGGATCGATAGGCCGTGCTTTCGCAGTCTCTATGCGTACTGAACATCGAGATCAAGCCAGCTTTTGCCCTTTTGCTCTACGCGAGGTTTCTGTCCTCGCTGAGCTGGCCTTAGGACAATGTTGTTGAACTGTTATTGAATTAACAAGATTATTTTTAATTAGACTGCTATTATAGCTAATGCTATTAATACAACATCATTTTTTCTATGTAGAAAAAACGGAGATTTATGTAAAAGAAGAGACTTAAAGGTACACAAGCGAAATTTAAAATTTAATAAAATACATAAAGTATGAATGCAGGACGTGCTGCGTCAAATTTGACTTTTACTCGCCAGTTCGTGTAGTGAAGGAGAATCTCGCTTTTATACAATCTCGTAATCGTTTGAATACGTAAATATCGCGACATCCGAAAGCTCTCAGAGAGTACGGCATCAACAGAAACTCTCACAGGAAGAACGACGGGGGCACACTCTTCCGCTACCCGGAGTTAATAATTTATTCAGCACTATTCGACGTTCTCCAGGCATTTACCCCGGCGATGGATGAGAACGCGTGTGCTTTTCGCACGCGCGGCGTTTATTTAGGAACGTGAATACACGCGCTCACGGTATCAAAGGCTGGCGATGTTTCAAGAACTATTTTCGTTTTCTGGGGTGTCCCCCGAGCGTTGCTCACCGACCCGGCGTTCTCTTTTACCCGTAGTCGTGTTCCCGCACGAAGATAAGATGCGAAGATACGCCACGTACCTCATAACGCGTTTTCCGCGCAAGAGGCAATCCGCCAGTGTAAATTATCGTCTCCCCGCGCGGGAAAAAAAAACCTGGCGAAAGTAGTTGATTATATACAAAAACTTCTTATCTATAACCTAACTTTGTCGCGCACAACTTTTATCTTGATAAAGCAATATTGACCAAAGATAATTGGATCGCAAACCTGCAAATAAAAAAAAAACATTCAATGCGTAGAGAGATTCTTCCTATTTATCACAGTCCGCTTTGGGAATGGAAATTTAACTGATCGAGGAACTGATATAGACCAATTACTTTTATTATATAGTTACAGTATTATCAGAATATTAATTTTGCGGATGTGATTTAATACAATTCAAAAATTAAATCTAGAAAACATTTGATTTTCTCGTTATCTGTTTAAGATAGTTATAAGCGTGTATGTGTACGTGAAAATATGATTAATATGTATAAAACAACTGTTTGTACATTGTTATTATACCGTCTGAATTTTATCGCAATCGACGGATAGAATACATCGCGACATAACCGTCCATGTATCTGAAACGCGTCATAAATTCGGAAAGCCCAGATAAATCTTTAGAACGTATAAAGATGACAAAGAGGGCAGTTCTTTGTCCTTGACAATCTGACCAGGAATCGGGCAGCGGTATTTCGGACGGGCTCGAGACCACCAACGATTACCACCTCACCTCTTCGTCCCTATATACGTCATGCTTTGAGGGCGGTGCCGTCGCGATTTATCAACTATACCCCCGGCCACCCTACAACGCGTGCGACCGAAATTACCATTTCATACGCCGATTTGCCTCCGTCCGGGCGAATTTATCGGCGTCCCTTCGGCTTTCTTTTTCGTGTTCGCCGACTTATCGCCGCCCCTTATTCTCTTTTATCGTATTTAATCGCCGGGGTACCCCTCTCCACCTATCCCTGCCCGAACACTCGGCGCGTACCGCAAGAATCGCACTTGAGGAAAAGAAAACCCTTATAAGGCTCTCCATGCAGGACAGGAAACACGAATCACTCGCACGGTCTCGGTAGAAAGATCCCCGGCTACGTTCATTTCCCTCCTTCTCTCTACGATGACATGGAAATATTCTCCTGGCTCTCGTGGAGAATCGGGGAAGCCCAGACACTCTCTCTCTCACTTCCAGCAGTGTATAATCGATCTCGGCCGCGGTATTGTAATAGAGAAGTGCTCCGCGTTTGAAATTCCAAATAACGTGAATGCCACGACGAGATATGCGATACCACCCAGCCGTGTAAATTAGCAGAGCTTAAATATTGCAAATTGGTTGTTCCATTGTACACTTCAGTCATCGGATAATGTTGCGCGGGTAATGGTTTTGCGGTTTACAAATACAGCGCGCGGTGAATCTATAATTCCTATTTTATTGTAAATTTATCTTCTATAAAATTGCTGTCAACGTTTCGAATTGAAATAAACTAAACAGGGATATATATTGAAACCCGAACATTCATAGCTTTGGACAATTAATCCAGTTTGATACTTTATATATCGTATAAATTTGGATATAATTTACATGCACACACATACACACACTATGATATCGCGGTGTAAAAAATATTGTATTTTTAAAAAATTTCTGTTATCTCTCTCTCTCTCTCTCTCTCTCTCTCTGTGTGCCAAAAATATGAACGTAAAAAATTTCCAGGTAGTTTTTATTTGATTCCAGATATTTGTGATATACGTGATGATCTTTCTCGTCAACACTTGTCGCACGTTAACTAAAATACTCCACACGCAGAACCGAAGAAGTACCCCGTCCTACTGATTGTGAGACGAGCCATAAAATGTCAGACGGTTCACTTATTTCGTCGTGCACCCACCCTCGCGCTCGCTCGCCGATTTTCCACCACTTTAAGGCGCAATTTGCAAGCGCCCGTCCGACCCGATCCTACTCCGTCGTCGCTCGGTCGCTCCAGCGACGAACTCGTTGCCTCCTTGCCTCCCTTTCTTTTTCTACCTTTTTCTATCTCGCGCACGCCTTCGTCGGTACCGACTACTCTGACAACCCTCGACAACCGTAGTTTATCATTCCGCGTCCATTGTGCGCGTCTTCGCCTATCGACGACGACGAATCGCCATCCCAATTTTGATTAGGCGTAATATAGGTGCGATCAATGGCGTAATAATGAGAGACTGGAAACTCACCGAGATACATTTCTACCGCGATTGGCGAAGCTGCGAAATTTCGGCGAGAGTTGAGATCTTTAAAGAAGTGTAAAAGCGCGAGTAAATCAGAAGGATCGAGCATTAATGATCTCACTGAAACAAAAATTTTCTGCGTTTTAGTAAATATTAGTTTGTATATACAACTGTGATTCCATTTACAAAAATAAAGAAAATGTTTCCTTTTATTAGTATATGTGTATTGAGAAAAAATTACACTAATAAAAAGAAAAATTTTCTTCATTTTAATAAATGGAGTCACAGTTGTATGCAAACTAATATTTACTAAAATGCAGAAAATTTTTTTCTCAGTGTAGCATGAGGATTCGACGCATAAATCAATTTTTAATAGTTGACATATCTATGAGATTGATCTGAAGTAATGGCGGATCTAGTAATGACGGATTCTTTAACTGGTTTACGACCGATTTTTCTTCAAAAGAATTTAGGGGTAAAAAATGATAGAGAGATATATTAAGAATATTTTCTATGTGAAATACATGCTATCAATTTTGATTTTGCGGTAATAATTTATGACTATAATACGACATAGTTCAAATAAATAGAATTTGCTAACAGAACCTCGTTTATGTTGCATAATTAGATACTATATTAGCAAACTTATACATTATGTGAGTAAATCTTGTCTTAAATGATTAAAGAGTCTTCTGCACAACGTAATATTGTAAGTACAATTTAAAAAACCAAAACAATATATTATTCCTTGATTAGTATTACATATATTTGTTTTTCTTATACCAGGTCTAAAAAAAAAGAAAATTACAAGAATTTAATTTTGGCCAAAACAAATTAATGTAACGCCATTGAAAATGCGAAATTAAAATGCGATAAGATGATGATAAGATTAATATTTTTCGGATACGAGACAAATCGTTTCGTCATTACTTACAATAAATCATTTACATCCATATGTCGCGTTTCAGACGATGAGAATTCGATAAATCGATATCAGCCAAACATCATTAACAAAAAGGGCACAATTAACGGAAAATCTACGTGAGCCAAGCATCCGGTTCATCCCTCTGCCGTAATTATAAACGGGAATGGAATTCGCAGAATCAGCCGTTACGCCACTGTTATACCCTATGCAACAACACAGTCCGCCCCTCGCTTTCCCTTTCCACGAATTTACTTTCATCTGACGAATTTACCTCGCGTCGAATCAGCCTCGATTACTCGCTACCGATTAAAGCCCTCTTTCCCTTCGTGGCCCTTAGCGCACACGCGGTAGGTCGATAAACATTTTTGAACTCACCCTCCTGTATACCAAGCGACGTCGGAAACGAGTACATCGCCGAAAGTGGAAACATGTTTCCCAATAAAGCAAGTAAAAATACAAGGCAGTCCACAAATGAAATTTTATGTCCTAGAAATATAGAATTTTATTTCCATCTTTATTGAAGGCGGACAAGAGAGCAAGTCAGGAAAAAGTAAAGATAAAATAGTGCGATAAAACAATGAAAGATCAATAACAGCGCCTCTTGTAAAAAAAAGAGTCAAGATCAAATCAATGTCTAAGTTTTGAGCTCTGCGGGGCCGATATTTTCTTTTCTTCCACTTCCACTGTTGTTATCTATTTTCAAGATATCTGATTTTATGAGAGTCTCTCTATTAAATAATATTAATAGAAATATCATTAAAATGTTTTTCGTACATCGCAAATCAATGGAAAAACTTTGAGAAGAAAAAGATAAAAGAGTAACACTTGAAGTATATTTTATTTGGAGATCAAAATGTCAATTTTAGCACCAAGTTCCTCTAACTTGCTATTTAAATATATTTTAAACCTAGTAAATTTAAATTTACTAAGGTTTCTCAATTAAATAAAAATCTTTTCTGAGAGTTTCTCTCATTGTCAAACAGAAAGTTCTACCTTCCTTCGCCCAAAATAAGCTTCTTTATACACGGGAAAGATCATCGTTCATATTCGTGATTTTAATTTCCCGAAAACGATTACTTTAGATAGCCTTGACGCAAAAATAGAGATAAACGTCGTCGGATATCGTTTGTGCGCGGTTGGTTCACCGACGTTTAAATATTTAGAACTCTTCAAACAAGATTCGAGGACGCGCCAAAGCGCGGACTTTAACATAGGGGGAATCAAGAAATTTCTTCTCGACTCCCTCGCCCCCCTCCCGAGTAATTAAAAAATTCCGAGCGGCGGCGGTTTTTATTGCGTTTTTGCCTCGTCGAGAGCTTGTTGTCGTGCAGTCGGCCGGAAAGAATTGTTTAATTGCGACATTACTTGCAATGAAATGCGCGCGGAGAAAAATTTTAATAACCTGTGTAGATCGCTCGTTGATGGAACACAACAAGCGAAGAATTATGAAGGGAGAATTTTAGCGAAAGCTGGCCGGATAAAGATGACTCGCGATATTACACTACAATACTCTCCTTCAATTATGAGATATATGTTCTTTAATGGGAAACTTTCGGAGAAATCAAAATTCCTAGGACAAACGAAAATAATTTCTTCTAGTAAAAGCAATCAGTCAAATTTTCTTAATAATTGCACAGTATTTAATAACAAGCACATTTAATGAAGCAAATAATATTCCTTTTGATTTTGTTTTGCAATAAAATAAACTCGAGTTTTATTATGTATTTTCTATTCCAGTAACTATTTTAATCTCATTTTTAATCTACATATTTCCATAATCTGTAATTCTTTCTATTTCAATCGCTTGTAACTCACAAGCTGTTTATGTTTCGACATTCTCGTCACGAGGAAAAAATTATCTCACTCTTCGATGCGGAACATCGCTGCGCAAACGTGAAAAGATTCTTCTCCTCGCTCTCGCTCGCGGCCTTCTTTTTGTAACCATATCTGCGCGGGGAATAAACAAGCCGAAATAAATTGAAGCGCTATGGGAAAATATATCTACAAATAGTATCGACCGGTGCGCCAAGATTCCTCCTCCACCCGGAACATTGTCCGTCCGGCTTCGCATGACCGCCGCACAACTGCTTACTGCACGGGAGCACGATTTCGTCGGTATTGGTTTCGCTTCCGATCGCGCTGTTATATAATGGTGCAATTTAGCGAACCGGCGCAGCGTTAAGGTATAGGCGTCTCGCTACGTGCTAGTCATGTGACTGTTTGTATATTATAGGTTTTCACGTTCAAAAATATATTTCAGGCAATTTTTGCTAAGGGAAAAATAATTTTATGACGTATGGTGTAAAATTTCATACGTGACAAAGTATGTTACTTTTTCCAAATTATGTGATTTTCTCATTTGACTCCGTTTTGATCGGCTGATCGTGCGAGTCGTCGAGAAAGGTTACAACTTTACAAGTGAGAAGAATACTTTTCGATTGAATTTTGACAATTACCGAGAAAGGGTTTCAAAACGTATGACAGGAGTGTCAATCACTATCCACGTCGGCTAAAAAAGACGAGCCTCATAACCTGCAACTACAGTGATTAGCCATCGGCGTTGCCAAGTCTTCCCAACTTCACCTCGACCAAAAAATGTCTGCTCGATTACCGCATTTTCACTAAAATAAACTAGAAAATTAGCAGCGAAATCTCCGGTAAACTATATATTTTATGGTTGCATCGGATTCTTCGAAATCTAATGTACAAAAACAATGTTTTTTCTCACTTCATCTAATCGAAAAATGCGAAAAAATGTGATTGAAACCGTGATAGAGCCTTCTTTTTCGTGCCGTCTGTATAATATGAAGCAATGCAAAATTTGTGATTTTTCGAGATCGATTTTCTAGAGTAAATAGTCGGTAAGAAGCCACAGAAAAAATCGACTGCAAAGCTGATCATATAATTTGATATAAAATCCAAAATCGAAAACTTTATCTAATATACATGCCCTGACGAGACGACTACCTTAACGCGATCTGTCCCGTGCATTCGATACAATATCGATCTTAAGCAAGGAGCATGTCAAGGGTACGGTCGAAGTGGACACCACCGGTATTTCCGTATATGCGACTGTCTAGCTATTACTGGCAAGCTCGTCGATCACTATTTCCGGACTTTATCTCGATACGACGCGAGTTCGACCGCAGTCCGACAGTGTCAGCATTGATAACCGCATGCAGTAAACAAATCGCAAGGTACGAGAAACTATATCCTTTACGATGCAAAACGAGTTTTATATGTTATTATGTTCCCGGCGTATATCTCTTTGCGTCTCTATTTTTCGTTATATACAATTCTCAGTAACATACTTTACCCCGCATAAAAATTAGAAACATAAAACAGCTTTACGTCATGTGGGATTTCCTTTGACGCGGCCGGCAATTAAGGCAAATTCGTTCGGCGTTTGTATACGTGCTTTATCGTGTTTTTATTATGTCGCGACAGAAATAAACGCACGGTAAAACGAAAACACACATATTTCACATTAATATTTCAATCTCACGTCGATTCACTTGTGAATCGTCCTGTAAAGCTAATTGGATCCCGAAGGGTCGTAAACGCGTTGATTATCATCGACCAAACAGCCACCCCCCTCGCATGTCGTGGCGCCGAACAGGCATATGTGTTCAAACAAACTCGAATATTTTCATACGTTTTTCGAATGCCCGAGCATTCTTCGGTCGTCGATCGCGGAGCTTGTTAATTAAACCGTTGGCCTGCCCGCGTACATAGAGTTCATATATCCCGATGTTGTCCCCGCGAGTGTAGTCGTTATGACGTGCACGACATGCAACGCGAAACGTATAATAAAGCGCGACGCACCGCGCCGCGATAAAGAAGTGACGGCTGTCCGATTAGGGATTAAATGCCAGGGGAAAAACGACACTAATGCGCGCATGCAACGGAGGAGATCGCATAGCATGAATATTCGCACGACCGCATACGCCCCGGCCATTCCAAATATTTTTGCGCGCGCCGCAAGTACGGACGCGTACGGAATAAAAAGTTACGGCATTATAAGAGATATATATCGCGTACGCACGAACGCAGAAGATTTTCATTAATTCGAGATACGAATTCCGTACGGGGGCGGCGAAAAAAATAGAAGATATTTCACGAAGTTCCGATCTTACAAGTTTCGCTGCATTTTCACGTTAATTATTCTTAGCAATCGCGTAGTTAAATCATAGTTAAAAGGTGCGACGAGCTACCGGGATATTATTATCGCAATTAAAAAATTATCTCGTATTCAAATTGTGTGCACCATAATTACGTTATTTTGCATTCATATCAAATTTCGTATTCCGAGGTGGATTTTAATGTAACTTCAGCCCGAAGCGGAACGGAGTTAATCTAAATATTATGGTGTATTTGAATATTTTTATAATTCGAGTTAATGCCCATGTATAAAAGTTACTCACCGAGCCGCGCTAATTAGTGAACGTAATTACGAGAAATTTATAAAACGCGAGCAACAATTAGCTAACTGATATACCGAATTAAGTTTGTCGCCCTTTAATAACTCGGGAGCGGGCAAAATGTTTGAAGTTGTATTTCGATGCGTACTACATACGTAATGCGCTGCACCCACGAACGGAGAAGGAAGAAGCATTGTTCATTAGTAATCAATAAGCATCGCGTTACAAAATTCGGGATGTAAAAATAGAAAAATTCTATCACGGACGCACCGCGTCCGTAACGATAAATTAGGTATTTCACGCGTGTTTCGTAAGCATTATACTTTTTTAATACTCGAGGTTCGGGTCATTATCGGACCATTATGGTTCGCACGGATTGCGAATCGCAATGTGCTCTTTAATGCACAATCAATGTTGAATCTCGCGCGTATTGTGAAATCCGCGAAACAAAGGGATCAACAATGTTGCCGAGTATAATAAGCGAAAATTGATCGGCACGGGATCGTTCAAGCGCGAATATCCGGTAGGCCACCCCGGAATAGTCATATTTGCTATTACGTACGCGATCGTTGGGATAAATATTTGCCCGTGGTTTTCCCCTCGGGGGAGCCTATTCCGGCGAGCCCGTTTGCTTCTATATTCCTTGAGCGAAGCCAATCCGTAGGACAAACTAATTTTATTAAAGCGACCGGCGAACTGATTTCTCTCTGTTTTCCCCTTTGAAAGACCGCCCGATCTTCGTTTGGCTGTTTGTATAAACGAGCGCAATTTTGTCGAAGCTTGAAGCAGAAAAAAATCGGAGCAGGAGAGGAAAATGAGAAACCGAAACGTACGGCGTTAAAATTTTCGCAATCTAGGACAAATATATTTTATTTTGTTGTACAGAAATATTCTGTATATTTAATTCCTTAACATTATTTTTAATTTAAGTATGTAAATTAAGAGTTCTCCAATTTACGTAAAAAATATCGGAATCGTATATCTAAATGGATAAAATTTTAAGCACAAAAAAATCATGTAGAAAATGAAAGGAATAAATAAGTATCCGAAATGCTTACTACCGAAGAAATAAAATCTTATAATGTTCCTGAATATTTTTTACAAAACATTTTTAAACACTAGTATAATTAATCACAGATAAATTCGTGCTGAGAAACGAGCATCAGCAGAAACGCGGTAACATTTCTACGTTACTAAAGAGAAGTTTGTTCGGTCCATCTATAAATTATTTCGAGCCGAGATTCGGGAGATTCGTTCAGTATACCAGCGATTCATAAAACTTTCATTCGAATCTTGGCTCTTTCCCACCTTTCCACCATCCTTAACGTTCTACAACAAACAGGCCCTTTACCTTTTCAACTGCACATCTAATCCCGTATTAAGATTTCAAATAAGTTATTATATTTAAAGCATAAAACTCCAAAGAAATAACATTAATTGATTAAAATGTCTTCACATTTTTTAATTCGAAATTTTTAGGGATTTAATACTCTGTTAATTCAACCGAGAGAAGAAACTGTCTGACAATGTTGGAATTGCAGTTGGTAAGCTATTTCTATGTACATGTTATAGGAGAGATGAGTGAGAGGGTTTTCTTGGCACCGAACTTCATCCACCAATGAATTTTTAAACGTAATACCGCGTCGAGACGGGTACAGAGAGATGCTTTTGTGAGAGAGGCGCGGGTGAGTAAGGATTTTCGTGCGTATAGAGCATCCTCTTTGCGGCGTTCGAGCTCTGGCCCGGCCAAACATGGCATTATTATTCCATGTTAAGCACGGTTAATGCTCTCTCGGCGGTGTTGCCGAGACCACGCTCATTCGAAGAGATAAGAAAGTGTGAATAATCACCGGACAAGGCCGTTCGCCCGCGCGCGAGGCGAGCGAGGCTCCATTTTTAACGAGAATAACGAGGGCCTAACAACCGCTTATTGTTGAGGGTGCACGTGATTGATTATCACGCCTAAGAAACGAGTATACAATATAAAAACATGTATAAAAAATATATTACATTTATTCTTCGTTGGCGGTAATAGATGCATTTTCTTGTCGAAATGGATCAGGAAATGATTTTTCCGCGATAAACATGACCGAGCTGTGAATAATTTCCAAAGCTATTGGAGTAACTACTTCGTAACTACAAGAGAAATCGCATTAAAATCCTCCTCAATCGCGACGACTCGACTGCATTTGCATAAATGTGCAACCGGTGCGATCTGCCCATTTGGGGCGACGCCGACCAGCCACGCGGGAGAAAAAAGAGAGGAAGCGCCATTGAATTCATTTGCAAAACAAAACGGGAAAAGGTTAACGAAGAGCAAAGTTGACTTCCATCTTTCCACGCCTATCCTTCCCTACGGCCTCTATCTACCGCATGATGACCGTGCGCACGTGAAAGGTGCTTTATTCCGCGCCACGTCCGGGGCCATTTGCCGGCAAGTTTCCATTTACGGAATCTAATAGTACTATAGTACAAGCCCCCTAGAAAGTCTAGCGCTCCGCTTAACCTCCAGGTTACTCTGATAAGATATGCAGTAATATTGACTTCAGCGACAATTAACCCTGCCCTTCGAGCAATATTTAAAAGGGACATTTATTTGTGAGATAATGTATCTTGTCATATATAATTTCCTCTAAATTTCAAATATCTATAAATAAAATATTTATAAAATTAATATATAAACATTATAAACATATGATATAAACATCAAACTCAAAATATGAACCTATGGAAATTATAATATTCAAAGTTTAACATTTTCATCAGTGAGAAACGTAATATCTTTCTGCGTCATGTATCCTTCATATTGATTTATATATTTTGTATTAATAACATACATTTGGTAAATTGTCTAAATAAAATTAACGTTAACTAACACGATCGGAAATGTCGATCTGTCTTTTCTTAAAAATAAAAAATTCTTCTATTTCGGGCATCGCCTGTTAAACGTCTGTTACGTGTACGAATCGACAGAATCTGAGGTCGACGGACGGCATCGTCTAACGAGATGAGCGTCATTCTCAATTAGCTCGTCAGGTAATTTAGCCAAGTTTTTCAGAGTGGTTGTAGCCCTTATTAAAGTCCGATAATTAATTACGCGCTGTGCACGCAGACAAGTAAGAATAGCGGAGTCAGCATGCGCGGCATCCGCAAACAGAGATTCCCGGCAACCGGCGTGGATTAATATTTGATCAACGATCTAATCGCGGAATTTTCCATTTGTTTTGCGCGAATTCATTATTAAAATCCGAAAATTGTTTACGCACGTCAGCTAACAATGTTAACTCGCGTTTGTGCTTACTCGAGATAGTGTACCGAGTGTGCAAAGCCTTCGCCCTTTGCCTCGCTTGTAAACCAAAGTATCAACAATATGGAGCGAGATATATTAAATGTCATGTATTATATTTTCACGAGCTCTTAATTTCTACTAAGAAACATCTTAATAATCGATCTTGATTAATCAATTTTTATTTTCTAGAAATTAACGACAAAATATACAAAGCACAATCTTTTCGTGAAAAATTCACAAATCAACCGTAATTCAAGAAAATACTACTTATTCTCAGGTAATGTTATCACCAATATCAAATGCAAATTTGTCAAAAAATTTGTTATAGAAAGAGGAATAACGATGTAACAGATAAGCATCTGTTTCAATTACCGTCGTGTTATTTCGTACTTCCCACCGCGATTATTACAGTCTGATGGAGCGTATCTTTCTGAATCCAAAGCAAAATAAGCCTTCCTGGCACACAGGACAGCTTTTCCCACGCGAGTCACTCGCACGCAAACGATCGATACGCGTTGCGCCCGGCGCCAAAACATACGTGTTTAGCGTGTCTCTCTAAGAGCACCTGCCAAATCGTGGTCGTTCCACTCTCATTCGTTCTCCTCGGCTCCATTTGCCAGGCTAGGGCTTGGGTCAAGTGATCCGGCCACTCGAGACCGCGTCCGAGATGCCACGGCGCCGACAGCTAGCCAGCTAGCGGGAATTGGAACCAAAAATATTTCCCCAGCCCCGAGAGACGCTCGATAAAAAGTGGCTCGTACGTTCGTCCCAATACGATCGATTTAATCCACCCAAGTAATCCAGTTCGATACAAGTGAGAAACAATTACGCGTCGCTCTACCTCTACAAACTCGTCGTTCGAGTTAGAAAGACACTTTGCTCTTAAGTGTTGAATTCACTTAATTGATGTAAAAAGAAAGAAATTAGATGTAAAATGTACGCGCGAGTAATATAACTTACATAATAAAATATTGCGTAAAAAATATACTCATATATATATATATATATATATATATATATATATATAAATATAAAGAATAAACTAGAAAATATAAAAAGAAATTAAGTCAAAACTACAAATTAATGGCAATCATATTTATGTAATTATTTCCAGTGTACTATAATAAATATCGTGAGAGATGAGATACGAGTATAAGAATATATGTCTATACTAGAATATCATTATTTCACGATTTCGGACGTTTTCTTATCTCTTCCTAATAATCAGTACCTTTTGGTAGTCGAAAGAGGCAACATTAACACACACACACACACACACACACACACACACTGAAGCTACACAAAGGAACTAACCCGATATTCGAATCATTAGATCAGACAAACGATAACGCTCCGTTAGTGGACGCTAAGTCGAGAAGCAAATGCTCAGCTTTGATGAGAAAAAGACGACTAGGGGGGAGGTTCATCCCAAAGTGATGGCGGGACTCGTCGTTTTTGCGAACTCCGGTGAAACCGATTTCCCGAACATTGCGCAAGCAGTCGCCTCCTTAGGCGCGATTTCCTGGAAAAGTAATTTCCCGTAGGAAATCCTCCCGACTCACCTCGAGTCGAATAACAGTGGCTGAAAGAATCTCCGCCAGTCTGGAAAGACCTCTTGGCCATCCTGTCTAAAGGAACCCGCCAGCGCTCTTGAGTAATACCGCTGAAAAGAGATTATCCACTTCGTGTATTTACCCCGAGACCCTACCACTCCTCTTGTATTTACTGGAAAATTATCAACAATGCGGCGAGAATTTTCGAACGCTAGCGGGAACAGCGGCATCAACTCCGCCAAGAGGAAATTAAAAATTGCGATACGAATGCCTCAAACTTTTCAACTAGAAATATTCTTCCCATTTAACTGCCGTAATATCATAGTTTCATAATTCATAACATCAAATGGTGTAGCAACAAAATATCGAATAAACTGATGACTTTACAATTTTAATAGCATAACAATGTTATATTAAAGATCTAATTTTGAACTAAAGCACTAAAAAAGTAAGTATTATTCAGATATTATAATTCAAACGAAGGTTAATTTAATTGCACTACAATCTCGTCGGATAAAAGGAAAGAGTTCTATTGTATAGCGTTATGTGCTCGAAAGGAAAACAGGCCTTGTGTTTTTAGCGAGATAAATGCTCGATCATATTTCGAAAAGGCGAACTACTTCCGGCGACGTTATCGTCGCCATTATGAAGGTACTTCTACAAATTGGAAGTACCGCCGATATCAAGGTCCTGTGACCATTGTCGATCGATACCGCCTCATTAATTAAAAGTCGTAAGAAGAGGAAGTGGAGCTGGAACGTGGGGTTAGGTACCGCGTTGCCTACTACTCGAACGTTTAATAAGCTTCGGGAATTCCGAGGGAAGGTGCTAAAAAGCCGGCTACGGAGGATGACGTCGTCGCCCTCTTTCCGGACGAGGACGAGAGAAGAAAACCTGGTAGCCCTAATAAAATTAAGAGCCGCGCGAGAACTTCAGGAACGCCGCTCCCCCGAACGATAGGTATCCGGAGGACAAAATATTTGTATGGATGAAAAAGGTACGCGCGTTATACAAGCAATCAGACGATTGTTCCGTGCCGGAAAAGATTGCTAAATTTTACATGTCTATCTCACCGATAGTTCCTTCGAACGCTCTTTTCCCTTTCGTCGTGTCGTATTGAATAATCTATGCAACATATCACAAATAGAAAAATTCATCCACAAATGCTGCTCCACTTGAAACAAATTTCCAAACTGTAATTTTGCTGCAATTGAAAATAAGTACGTGCACTTGACATATTTGTTCGATCCGACGTGAAAATTCAAACTGGACTCTAGCATCTTTTTTCACAAATATATTTCTAATTAAATTATTAAAAAAATCGAGCTCGTGCGTTCCTAAATAAAATAAGAAGTTTAAAGGCTAGTAAACGAGCAATCGCGAGAGATGTTAAATTTAAAAACAAAAATAGTTTAATATCTCTTAAATATGTATATATACATGGAAACGTTTCGATCCACACAGAGTCTTCCTCAATCTCATTCAAAAATAAATATAATAAATTAAATAATTAAAACAAAGAATACACATAATACAGATAATAAAAGGATAACTCGAAGGATAAAAACGAATAATCTTTCATGATTAATTGACTCATTAAATCATTATATTAATATTAAAGTTATAGCCAAAATCGGAAAAGTGATACGAAATAGAAATAAACACTTTACCCTAGTTATTGGTATAATGTAAGAGATATACTTCTATATAGAAGATGCTCTCTATGATAGCCTCTTTCGGATAATCTTAGCTTTTCCGCAAGCTATAAGATTATCCGAACCGTTAGTTTGCGCGATTTTAATTCGTCGATCCGTCGATGAAACGAAACTTTAAATGAGGCAGAACTTTAACATTTCGTTCTCGCGTGTCGCTCAACGCACGCAACAAGTAACTCAATCGACGACACATCGGGAAAGTGTTAAAAGCTCGCGTGAGCTGAAAAATTTTCAGCGGTGGCTTTTCCTGGCGCGCACGGCGAAAGAGACCGGATACGGCGCGGCGTGACGACCGGAAATCGAGCGGGCGCCCATAGTTATTCTATTTTGGCGTTCGCGCTTTAAATTTCCCACGAGGAATCGCCTTTTAAAATTGCCCCCCCCCCCTCCCCCCGCGGTGCGGGTAACACGTGCCGCATATATTACGCGCGTGCGGCGCGCTCGATGTAGCCGGCTAGAATCGATGCCGCGGCACGATAAAACCGCTCGCGAATCGCTGACGCTCGTATATTACCGTTGATTGCCGATAGAAAAGATGATAATATTGCACGCTGAAAGCGCAATAATTTATGTCAACGTATCCTCTGTACATAATTTTGATCCTTAACTGATCCAACGAAATGGAGTTTCGTTCATTATTGATGGAGTCTCGGCGGACAGCCTGATATAAATTATGAATGATAAAAAGAGCACTTTGAAAGATAAGATATAATTTTCACAAGCTAATATATGCAGAAGCTTTGCGAATTTTTTAGCGTTTCGCCATCTGAACTCGCGCACAGATCGGAAAATTATTAAGATTCCTGGAGTGCGAAATTTTCGGTAGATTCTATAAAATTAAAGATTAACTGAAAAGTCAAAGTTTAAAATTTTATGTATATTAATTTTACGAAATTCCATCTTTGCCAAAGACAAACATCTTCGAAACAAAATCGATAGCTTATACCATCTTTCTGAATTTTCTAGAATTTTATCTTGCAATCGTATCTAGTATATAGACGGCGTATCTCGTAACTGTCAAGACCCTTTGTTGAATCAACAAGAAACGATGGTTCGTGGGTTATTATACTCTTCGTTGTTACAATAAACTTTATTTCAGCAGCAGACCCGGAGTAAAGAAATCGATGCTTAAAGCAACGCGTGTCTAACACGTGACGATAATCCTATTATTCTTCCTGCTCACAATAATGTTTCTATTCAAAGTTCGATTTAGATCAGCGAATCGAAATTTCATTTAGGAATATCAACACGTGTTTGTAAGTATTATATTTAGCGATTATTATAATACCTACATCATTGTCAGTTAATTATTAGAACGTATTTATGGGATTTTAAAGGATATTCTAAAATATTTTTCATATACGAAAAATAATTTGAAACGATCGTAATCGATTTTTTATACATGACTCTTCTTCGCTCGAGCACAGTCTATTTGTGAAAAATCGTTACTTTGACGTTTCCAATGGTTCCTACCCCAAGAGACGAAATCACTGCCATGCACGTGTCTATATAGAATGCAACCTCAACCGGATGATTAATGCGCTGCTGTTCCACGTTACCCAAACTTTACGTAGCAATCTATTCGCAGGAAGCTACTTCGCGTAGTTGATCTCACGGCGAGAATCGAGATAGACGAAGTATCACGGCAGTGAATGCGAAAGTTCAATTGCCACGTACACGGCGTCGCGATGTATATAAAGTAGCTTGCACGCTATACACGGGGATATACGCAGTCGGAGAGACCCTCCGTTGGATCAAGGGAAAATAATGGCTCGTGGGCCGACTGATCCCTGGCCGTTACGGCGTACTTTATTCTCGTTTCCGTGACACGCTCGTCGACGAGTCCGTATACGTTACGTATACGGTATACGTACCATATAAGTATAGTACACCTCGTAAACGACCCGCCAAACGAACGCGCGCCCGGTCGTAGTGGAAGAGCGGGTGGAAGTAAATTTCGCGCTGAATTAGCAACGACTCATTAATCGGACCGGGACGCGGATAAAGCCGCCGGTAAGCCACCGCACTCCGCGCCCGCGCACGCTTTTGTGTGCGCACCGTGCGCAAATTTATTTTTCACGAAACTTTATACTGTTTGTCAAATTGCGCGCGATAAACGCGATCAAAAAACCGGCCGCGCGCCGAAAATCATTCGCGCGGAAATATAAATAACGTTTGCGCCGCATTTGCGAGATTTGGTTCCCGCGAATTTATATATTTGCATGTGCGCGACGAACGCGCGGTAGTTATATTTTATCGAACGTATTTAAATGATAAATGCTCAACTGAAAAATTGAAAGCTATTAGCTTTCTGAAACATGCGCGAAGCGTAACCCAATTCTTCTTTTATTTTGACGTAAAAATATTACGCATCATGACTTTTGATTCAGTCATTGTATATAGTTTATGTGCAAAATATTGACGAGTTACGAGGCTGTATATACTTTGCAAAGTAGGAGAAACATCGACGAAACGCAAACACATCTTCGACACACCTCGCCGAGATGAGCCCGCGAGTACAGGGATAATGCAGGTCGGTGGGATTGCTCGATGAAAAATTAAGCGGCATGTATTAAAAAGGGTGTGGAAAGAGCTTTCGAGGGGGGAAAGAGGGGAGAGCTTTTATCCCGGCCGTTGTAAGCCACCGTAGATTCGAGTGGCATCGCAGACTTCGACGAGGCGACATAGAGAAGGAAGTGAGCGACAAGATGGGGCAATAATAATGGGAGGACAAACTTCCGCGCCGCGAAGAGAACTAGAGTGGAGATGGAGAACCAGAAGAGGAGGCTCCACGCGGGAAGGTACTAGCAAGGAAGGTAGGAGACGAGAAGAGACACCCCGTGGGAACTGGGAACGAGATGGAAATGTTCGCGGGAATAAGATTCGAGGGCGCCAGATGCCGAGAAAGAAAAGACAGGGGCATAATGAGGACACTCGTCGAACGGGACAATGATTATGTATTCCGGCAGCGGGGGCGCGCGAGAAAGCCGCGGCGCGTGTCCCACGTGTCTTTTTAACCCGTTTTATTCAACGAGAGCCCGATGCTTTTCTATTATACTTCGCAGACGCGGAACAATGTGGGATAAACAATGCGCCGCTCAAGGGACCCGGCGCGCGCGGCGTCGCGGAATGATCTATATTACGTACCCGGAGCGGACGTGAATTATGGGCTTTGCCATGGGTGATCCTCGATTATAAGCTCGGTTAACCCCGGCAGCTCGGCAAAATATCAAAATGTCTGAATAGCAAATCATCCGTCATTGCGAAATTTTCACGAATATCATCCCGCATGCCGACACGCGAATAAAACGGACATCGAGACGATCGTAAATATTTTAGTAACGCATATCGGATCGTATAAAGTGCCCCTCTCCCACCCACCCACCCTCTTGTAACGTCGCTCCTTGTCAATATGTCAATAATCTCGTGGCCCGTCATGTCGGTTTAACTTTTATATATCGTTTTCATTTAAAAACGTCCGACGCAATTGCCGTTGCCGATTCAACAAATATTGCAAACGGGCTGTTAACTCGACTGACGCGTTATTAAGAAAGCTTTCGCGCGAGAGATGCAAGTAATAAGGACAGCGCGCCGCCGCGCGCCGCGCCCGCGCCGCCGCAATTAAGTTTTAATTGAAAGAGAAGGGTGGAGAGGAGACTCACGGGAGGTAAAGTAACCGCGATATTCGTTCGTCGACTTCCATCGGTTCACCAGATATTTTCTATTACTGTCCGAGGTGAGAAGTTCCCCGGGAATGGAAACGCAACTTCGCGGACTTCGCCGCGCGTTCGGTTAAACGTCAAGAAGTTTAATAAGCCCCGGCCCCCAAGCGAAAGAGAGGGATAAAGCGCCGCCGAGCCCGGCATCGTGACCTAAGGAGGTTCGATCGCCGATGCGGTTGTTTACGATCGAACACGCGGAAGCAATTAACGATAGCCCCGTGATTTGATTACGAAGTTCTGAGACCCATGCCATGGGTCGCTCTGTCGGGGGGTTACCGTCGAGATCCGCGGCGAACTCCCGCGCGCTTGCCTAGCGCGAGACCAAATGATTCAATTTCACCCGCGCCAGATCCGTCCGGACGTTAATTGAATGATCGAACTTCCCAACGCGCGTCCGACAGGAATCGAGCGGTGGCTCTTGCGAGCGACAGACCGAAAATAAAATTTCATCATCGTCTCGTCGATGGATCAAGGATCAACGTCTCTAACGTCTCTCTAACGTACGTCACCGACGTAATTCACAAAAACGACGCGGCTGACGGTACAACAAGATCGCAACGACGACGCCGCGACGGCGCAAAAGGTCGCGTAATTTATGAATTTTAATAGAAAGCTTAAGAGCCGTGGACTCTTCACACGCGAAAAAAATGAGGCGCTTCCCGGGTTTGCCAATGAACGAATTTACATGCGCGCCTTTGTGCGAACTTTTCTAAGGTGTACTTAGTATGTGCGCCAGAATGTACGATTTAAATGCGCTCTCATGCATTTTCTTTCACCGGGGCTTTTCTTCTCGGTGCTATATTGTCTGCCTTTTTACTTCGAGTAAACGAGCTGCCCGCGAATAGAAATTAAGCGGGTTTCTTTGACAACCCCGCTCTGACAAAACGCGTTCATAAACTCGCATAAAAATGTAAGACGTAATGTCTCCGTCTTCAAAATTTGTTAGACTTAATATTTTCTAAAAAGTCATTTAAAAACACGTTGTACGTGTAGTTATATAATCTGGATTCTATACAATTTCCTAATAAGGCTTTCCGCTAAATTATATTACGCTCATTATGATAGTCGCGGATGCATTAATATGTCAAAGCTTTTGCGTTCCGCTGCATGAACAGCTTACGAGAATAACACCGTGCACCGCTTGCAAATCCCTCGGGCGTCACACGCCCCGCAAGCACCGTCCCCCTTGCGAAACGTTAAGCTCTAATAAGAGAGAAATATATTTCGAGGCTGTGTGTGAATCGTGACAGCTATGTCGAAACGACGACGGCCGCGGTAAGACGGTCTGTGGAGAGAAGTTCGCCCGGAGTTTCTCTCGTGGCGAATCCAGCAAGACGAAATTTGCGCGCCCAGACGTTCACGCAATACGCGCAAAACCCTGTGCGCCCGCAGAGTCATATGGAGACTCTGAAGAAAAATTGCATCATCGACGATGCGTTCCGCGGGAATTTCATCTGGGGCTATACGAACGCGAACTCGCGAGCTGTAATATTCCACGTATAAACAGGCGACTTTTTCGTTTTGATCCGACAGAAAAATATAAGCTTTTTTGTACTATAAGGACGAGTTGCTCTCTCCTAACCTTTCTGCGAGATATTAAAATCGGCACGCATGTATTTGTGTTCGCAACGAAAATTAATTTCTTCTCAGCAATGTTATGTATTTTCAAATATTATTTGTTAAACAAGAATAGAATTGAAAATCGGAATTATCGGAGATGAAATAATAAATCAATCGATCGCTAAAAAAAATAATAAAACTTCTTAAAAATTTATATCTCAATCAACACACTTAATTTAATGTTTTTTAATCGCGTAGAAAATATTTCCGAGGCATTCTTCGTATAAGTAACTTAATTACAGGTATGTGAAATCAGCGTGTTTATTAGGTACGATTTTATGACTAGAATATTTGCTGCGGCACGCATTCTGTTCTCTTTTAAGAATTTAATCACGGAAAAAGAGTGCTTGTGCCGCATTATATTTCATTATAAAGAGCGTATGTTGATTAATCCGTTAGGAAAGCACAGCCACCATGTACGTAGGAGGAGAAAACTTATGATACTCTATAGCATTCCGCAGTTCAACGAACTCGAATACCGGCGAACAAGTAATGTCAAGAATGTGACGCAAAATTTCTTAGCGCCCAAACACAAATTTCCTACCGCCGGCGCCGGCGCCGGTGCAACGCCGTCTTCTTTTGATTAAGCGCGATTAAACGATCTAAATTTATTCAAACTAAAGTGATCTTACGCGCTTCTCTAGATACCCAAATGTCACTTAACTCTCATATTTTGTTTCTTATTTTTCTCAATTCATAAAATGTATGAATATACAATACAATTTTAGTCACTTAGGCCCATATTTATAGTCATTACTTGGGTCTCGAGAATATCAAATGAGATCGAAATAAAATTTCAGATCCTGAAACACGAACAGTTCAATAGTTTTGATTGATTAAAGATCAGCTGAGATTTCATTCAGCGGACATGAAATCTTATTTATAATCTTCACATTATTCAAATTTGATTAAATAAAGAAACAAATTTGGAAAGAAGAGAAAAGAGAGAATGTAAAGTATCCATATCGAAATATTAACCATTTTTCCCTACTATATTTTATTTTATAACTTATTTTTATTTCACGCGTAAATACATTTTAAAAATATAAATATCTTCTTTCGTTCCATGTCCACATGAAGATAGTTAATATTTAAATAAATATTTTATATTTTAAAAACGTCAATATATTTTATGTACTGGTCTTTATTGATATGAGCATATTTATCTATGAGCAAAAAATTTAATCACTTATAATATTAAAAATCTGGTCAAATAATATTATTAATATTAATTATCTTCGTGATATTTTTTGAGTTGCATTTCCTGAAAAACGCGTGTAGAGATTGCGCTTAGCAAAAAGAGTAAACGATGATAACGTAGTTATTAAATTTGAGAAAGCACGTTATCTTTTGTGTAAATTATATTATCATTTATCATTTTTCGTTGAGTTTACTCTCTATCTACGAGAAATATTTCCTATATTTCCTCTTTTACTTTTACTCGCGTATCTGTATAAATTTCACGCGACTGACGTATCTGACAATTATTTAGCCGTATATCGTAATACAAGATTGCGCCAATTAATAATACGCATAACGAGCTCTCTTTACGAGCTCATTATCGCGCACTCTCTATACACAATAAATCGACGGCTAATTTTACTCATATTTCAGGATTAAATATACCAACTTTTAATCTGCCCTAGCTCATCGATTTGAAGGCGATAAATCTATGAAACGTTACTGTCTGTCTATAATAGCTCTTCACACAGATCCATATTGTCTCAAGTTTAAAATTTGCCTCGACTCACCGATCCGACGCGCAGCAGCGGAGTTGTAACACCGGGATGATCTGTAAAATACAAAAACGCATGGCAAATTATAGCAACGCTTCAAATAATTAACACCTGAAAAAGTAATTATTACGCGGACGTAACTTAGTAATAAACGATCAATTCTTTGCGATCAAGTAATAGATAAAGTAATAAAAGAGTAATTTTACTTACCGCTGGGTTGCTCCGCCGTTGCCCGATGCCTCCCAGGCCTCCTCCTCCTCCTTATTCCTCTCCTTTCATTCCTTCGACGCTGCTTCATGGTACTTGCACAACACTCGCTCGCGAAAATCAATCGCTATCGCGCGACACTTACTTTGCACGGCACTTTCGACGCTGTTCGCACATTCGACATCGATCGCGGTAGATGACGATCGCAAATTTCGAATCGCAAGGGATAATCGCGTCTGCCGTTTTATTTTATATTCGCCACGAACGCGTTTCGGGAAATAATGACAACACGGAGCAGAGAGAGAGAGAGAGAGAGAGAGCTCGCGCCGGCCGGTGCCTACGCGTTCGAGTCTCGAGCACGTATAAACGCAAAGCTTGGCGCGCGTCGAAAAAACAAGCGCTCAGTTGCGGCATACCGGTTCGTCTCCGCTACGAAATATTTAATACGGTATATACAAATATATATATATATATATATATATATATATATATATACACACACGCCAAATATTCCTTGCAACCGTAATTCACATTTCTTTTCCGTCCTGTTGCTCCGAAAGAGATCGCGCGAAATATCATTTTCGATGAGCAGCCCCGACATGAGAAACTAATTGCGAGGATTGACCGCGTAGTTGTTAATGTAGAAGAGAATCGCGCGTTTGGCGTCTTGTGCGTGGTGAATAACTTTGGCCGACGACGACGTTTGCCGTATATAAAACTCTATCCTACACCGTCTCACACAACACTGAACACAGCCGACCTCCTCTTCTTGTCCGCCATATTAATCTCTACTCCCCACTCCCCTAGTCTCGCTACCGATCGTCGCTCGCCGCGACACATCGATATATCGATATGCCATCTCACTCGACTCTCTCATTCGGCTTACACAACTTACAACGCGTGATAAACAAATAAAACGTACGCCGACACATCGTCGTCACGAAATATCACACACGGCATGAAATGAATGAGTGGCACGAATACTCCATTTTTTTCCCGAACGAGGCGACAATTCCGTAGTTTCTATATCTATCGTTTTGCCTGTACCGCTTTGAAAGAAGAAATCGCGCTAAATAGGGCCGGTATCACAGTCTCCGATTAACGTGATTCTCCCTAGATTCTCCGATTAAACTCACTCTCCGTCTCTTTTCTAGGGGGATAGTTAGAAAGAGATGCAGAGTGAGTTTAATCGGAGAATCACGTTAATCGGAGACTGTGCATGATATTATACCGACCCAGAATCTGTCAAAAATCTGTCAAAAAATAATCGTCGCCTTGTAGTACGGCGCGCACCGATAATTGTTAATTGTAGAAAAGAATCACGTTCCGTGTATCCCGCGGCAACTTGTCCGCGTGTTCGTGTCGCGAGTTGGTAATGCGACGTTATACGGCGTTACACGGAGCAGCGACGTTGCCTACTCGGATCTCGCCGTACGAATGATAACAGCTATAACAGCGCGTCTGAGTGCGCCGACCTCGTAAACACACAGCACAGCGCGCTACGGTGCTACGCGACGGTTGCCCAAACGTGCGCGATGTTTGAAAAAGTCAACCGTCTCGCGATTTAACTTCCTGGTAAATATACCGAGGCTATATATTTATCGAAGAAGTTACCTCGCGCGATCTATTCCTTAGAATTCCTTCGGGAGAATTCTGTTCCTTGCTGTTGAAACTGGATATCAATGAATTAATTATTATCGCATATCGTATATGTATTTGTATATTTGGTTTTCTAAACTCATTGGTATCGCCATCATAATTCTGCTCAGAGCATTTTGGAAATCTTAACGGGAAAAGTAATTCGCTAATTTTAATCCAGCAAGTTTTATTATTTTATTGACGCGTGTATGTGTAACTAATAATAACAAATGTTTTGATACCGCACAAATAATATATATCTTTCTTTAATAAAAATTTGAATAACTGATTATTTTAAACAAAATCTTTTAAAATCTAATGCTTAAAGAATTAATTTACCTTTCAATACAATTATAATTCGCCAGTGATAAAGTAATAAAACAAGACGTGCGAATCGGCCTAACTGCTAGTAATTTTTTATTAGATGTAACGACGTTTCAACCCTTACTTTGTTCTTATCAAGTTAATTTAACGATGATAGAACATTGTGCGTCAAAATTACAGAAATATTTGAGTCATAATTAAAAATTGTGTAAGCGCGGTCGGTGAACAGAAATAGAACAAAAATATAAACTTGGTTAAGAGACACGATCAAAGCCCCACCTTCCAAAAAATATTAACCGAATGAATACAAATACAAAAAAAAATTAGCTTTTATCATGTCTCTCAACCAAGTTTATATTTTTGTTATTCTATTTCTGTTTACCGACCGCTTACACAATATTTAATTATGACCCAAATATTTCGGTAATTTTGACGCACAACGTTCTATCGTTGTTAAATTAACTTGATAAGGACCCAAAGTAAGGGCTGAAACGTCGTTACGTCAATAAATTACTGCCAGTCAGGCCGATTCACATCACGTCTTGTTTTATAATTTACCTTCGTTTAAAAAGGAAAATTAAATATAATATTTGCGCGTAACAATTAAAAATTATCAACTTATCAATACATTAGCCAGGTTACCGATAATGTACATACATTGTACGTAGATAGAATCTACACGCAAAAAAAGCAAAATCAGCCAAGCAGTAAAAATCGATAACAGATAACAGATTGATAAGTTACGATTTTGAATTTACAATTTATCGACAATATCATTAGCTAAAATATGAAATAACCCTCTATCAAAAATCTATTAGGGAACTGTGAAGAACAGAACTCAACATATGTCCCGCGAAACCAACTTCGGTCGAGTTTCTCAGTGAAATCACGGTTTCAGACATATCAAGAATATCTAATTGACCCCATCTAATGGATTATATATTCACTATATCAATGTCATTCCACAATTATTTCTGAAGACCGGTTTCAACAGAATTTCTCAGCAGTGAGCAGACACATGGACTGCAAATATGGACCTTACTACTATTATATGACATGCATTAAATCGCGTCGTCGAAAATTGTTGACAATTAAGCATTTCAACATTCTTTCTCCTAAAATCCGGTCTATTCCTGGATAGACGATCGAGATCAATGACGAGATTTATTTAGAGAGTGCATTGGATTTTTTCGTTGGATAAATCTCTCCCTTTCTTTTTCTCCCCTCCCCCCTCCCCCTCCCCCCTTTTCCCTTTCTTTCCTCGATGTACTTGGGCAACCTCGTCTTCCGGCAAAATGCAGTCGGATAAACTGCATCGCTGCCTGATCGCACGTGTCTCCCCGCGTCCGACCTCGACACTTTGTTCGCCGAGGCGGATTATTCTCGACGGTTCGAGCCGCTTCCCTTTCGGAGTGCGTTCGACCGTTTCGGACAACGAGCGCGCACGTGAAAGCCACCACGATTCCCTTCGATAAACAGCAAACGCGCACAAATGTCCATCCCCTCGCTCTCACCCGCCCCTCGCGCGGGCACCCCCTTAGTTTTCATCAATCTGAAGATACTCTCGGCGAAACCGTTTGCCGCACTCGAGAGTGCTATCGCTCGCTATCGCTCGCTATCGTTCGCCAGCAGTGGGCAAGATAAAAGGGCAAACACGTGGAAAGAGTGAAGTGCCGGCGAATCTATCTTGTGCGCGTTTCACCGAATAAAATGCGGACTCTTCGTTAAAAGTGAATGCCTTATTATATATCGCAGATTGGAAGCAAAAAGCAATTGGATATTGACACATTTACCTCCGTCGATCTTTGCATGAAAATATGAAATATAGAGTGATAGAATTAAACAAAAAAAACAATTAAATTGATTAAAATGAAAATTGTGTACTCCATCGTCCTGAATAAAGCACATTTTTGCATTTACCTGCAGTCTATTACTGTCACTGCATATGCATAATACATAGTTGCACACACGTGTAAAAAATTCTAAAAATTCCAAGAACGTTTGCATAATACAAAATCCTCCGCAAATAGTTCCGTGCAAGTACCACGGAAAAGTCCAACGCACGAAAGACAGTACCCGGGCATTCGCGACGACGACGACGGTGAAGAGTTAATTTCGCGAAAACGCATTAAACGTGCGGCGACGAAGGGGCAGAAGGTAGAGGAGACCAAGGACCAAGGAACGCAATAAAGGTACTCGACTACTGCGGACGCAATGGAATAAAGGGGGACAAGGAGAGAGA
Source organism: Temnothorax americanus (assembly GCF_048541705.1). Taxonomy (NCBI): domain Eukaryota; kingdom Metazoa; phylum Arthropoda; class Insecta; order Hymenoptera; family Formicidae; genus Temnothorax; species Temnothorax americanus. Next base: position 2,900,898 of record NW_027509751.1, read on the forward strand.
GAGAGAGAGAGAGAGAGAGAGAGAGAGAGAGAGAGAGAGAGAGAGAGAGAGAGAGAGAGAGAGACACGTACAACCAGCAAGAAACGCGCGGCGATATTATCCTTCGCTTCCGCGTGGCGTTCGAGTGCTGTGCGCGCGAGAAATCCTTTCTCTCTCTCTCTTTCTCTCTCTCTCTCTCTCTCTCTCTCTCTCTTCTTGTGTATATTACCCGCAAAAATTGTCACTGACCCGTCCTACCGGGATTCCGCGGTTCACTGCACCACGCCCGTGCAAAGCATCCGACCGCGTGTGCGTTCACCGAAGCACGCCGCGCGTGCGAATACCCGATCGCGAGTACGCCGCGCCGTAGGTACGCGTTTACGCGTTCTCTCCGATCTCCCCGGGATTCGGTACTGCAACTTTAAAGACCGTAGCGGTACCGCAGACCGCTATTTCGATCGAAAATATTTCGCCCGTGGAGGAGCTGAAGTTTGCCGTTGAACGTTTTCGTTTTGATCGACATGCCTTTTGGGCGAAAAGCAAAAATTGCTCACTTCGGCGAATCTCTTTCGAAATGGTACGAATATTTTTTTCAAGTATTAATTATCGTGGCTCTAAAATGTAAGACATTGCTTTTACTTATGGACATGTAATAATAGAACCTACGTATGATGTTCTATATTGTATATGTGATAATCTAATTTTAATCTTAGCTCTCCCCTTATTAATGACGTAAGTTTCTGAAAAGACTTCAGTCTAAAAATATCAAAGATCGATTACATGATTTTCTCTTATGTTAATACATTTATATCGAAGAGATTCTAGCCCGATTGACCTAATTAATAATAAAATGCCATTGTGCAGTTGCAATAATGCTAGAAAATATTTCTCATATTAAAACTAAGAATTGTCAAAGTCTCATAAAGTCTCTCTTTCTAAAATAATCAATTCAATTATATAGATATTTTTATAAAATCAAAAAATTAACGTTTTTCTCTACATTTCTTGCTATGGAAGCTTAGTTATGTATTGTATCGTCAGCTAAATGGGAAACGAGCAACAAGATAGCGATCGCCCGTAGCTCGATTGCACAGCCAGTGTCGTTACAGTCAATAAAAGAGAGAGAGAGAGAGAGAGAGAGAGAGAGAGAGAGAGAGAAAGAGAGAGAGAGAGGTCGTTACTCCAGGTCTTCCCCCGCATCTTTAAGACCGGCCACCGTATGCAATACACTCCGGAGAGTGTGCCGCGTGTCTGTATTTAAGTACGCGTTGCAAACGATCTGCCTCTGGGGTATGCGCGCGAGAGACTCGAGACCTCGAGAGTTCCCGCGGCAAAAAGAAGACGAGCTTAGCCTTCTCCGCGCGTCGGCGATGGGTGGAGGGAGGACACAGGGGAGCGAGAGAACGGGCAGTCGAGAGAGGAAGGTGGCGAGGGGGAAACCGGTGAAGGAAAGAAAGGGAGAAAAAGGGAGGAAAAAAGAAAATACCGAGAGAACCGGGCTATGTTGTGGCTGTCTCTCCGTGTACATGCACGTGAGTGTGCACGTACACACGATTAAATATACACGCGCACAGACGCGTATCAGCACCGTGATACGTAATACGTGATATCAGAGAATCACCCGGTCCTGGGCCGGTTTGTGCCTCACCGCCTCTATCTCACCCTCGCCTCTCCTACATTCGCCCGTGAACCCGGCTATACTCCCATCTCGCGCGTTTCTTCCTTTCTTTCGCCCGTAGTGCCCCACGGCACTTTGAACCTCTCCTACGCCACGCGATATCACGAGTGCCACGCCGTGCCACACTAGCAATCGAGCGCGTACCGTACTACCTTCGGATCCCTGTGTACAGCTGTGCCCCTTCCTCCCTCGCCCCCCTGCCGCGTTTCTCCGCTCTTCAGCCGCGTCGACTTAAGGCCCGTTTAGACCTAACGATTTCCGAAGGTCTTATCGTATGTACAAGAACGACTAGACCGGCTCCACGTGACACGCAAAGTTCTGCATATGTGATTTTGTCGCGATGCAGTAATAATATGTTATCATCTGAATATATGCGCTATACAAATTTCAGTTCAGCCAAACATTTAAATATTTTTGCACATAGAGTCGTTGAATAAGTCTTAAGAGAGAGACACGCTAATTATATTCTTATATTAATATAATAAAAAATATATGAAACAAAATACTCTTCTGCCGTGAAGCATTTGATCATTTGCCGGTTATATATATATATATATGTATCAAAATACTCTGGCAATATGAAAAATGAAATATATTTAATCGAGATATTTGCGCATTTTTTGCGCAACGCGAGATTTCACAACTTTATTTCAATAAAACACGAGATTCGTCCAAGTGAAAAGGATTGAAAATCAAATATAATTCCGCATCGTTATAGCTCCGATATTGAATTCTGCAAGATAATTAAAACTGGCATTCAGTTCCCTTTATATAAAATCCGTTCACTTCGAGCGAAATTCTAAAAGGTAAATGCGACGCAGGCTTTTCCTATGTTATGGAAATTATCATACTGATCTCAGCTCGACTTTCCCTTTCTGCAAAGAACTCTTTTTTGAAAAAAGGCTGGTCGCGGAACCTCGAAAGATTTCGTTTTGTCTAAATGGGCCTTTATATATCCGTTCTCGCTTGCGCTCGCTGCTCCTCATCTTCGCTCGCTCTCAACCTCCTTTACTCCCGCGCTACCTCGTCCAACTTTTCCGTCGCCTTAAGGGGCCACGGTAGGTACGCGGATACGCTCTTTGTGACACGCGAATCGAGGCGTGGCTGTTTAAGGCAGGCAGGCAGACGCAACTCCGTCGGCGCGGCGCGGCGCGGCGCGGCGTTTCCCCCTCGATCAGGAAATTGCGAACGTCGCGGTGCGCTTACCGTACCTTGATTTTTCGACAGCGACTTTCCCCCTTTCCCGTCAGACTTCCGGCGTCTCTTTTACCTGCCTGCCCTCCCGCCGCGCTGAAGAAAGAGCAGGCAGATTTCAGTCGCCTCGAGGACGCTCCACGACGGCAGAAGACTGGATGAGGTGAGGTCTCGCGCGCGCGCCCGACTTCTTCTCTCGCTCGACAAACGCCACACACAGCGGTGTGAGGAAACGAAGCTCGAAAATTTAAGGGCGTGAAACTTGTGCACCTCAAGGAAAAAAATGGCAACTCAACTCTCGCCGGAAATAAAAAAACATTCCGAGTACAAAAATAACGATTTGGTGGAATTTAATTTTGTATTTAATTTAATTTTTATACATTGCGAAAGAACGCGAGAAGATTATTTTCTATACCGACCGTGCTGATTTTTATATATATACGCGCGTTACATAGATTATATATATTGCAAGCAATAAGGTAACCGCAAAAGCGTTACACTTATTTCCTCGCTGTTACGTAACATTCTAATTTTCGCAAGCTACTTCCGCTTTGCTCGTGCGACGGTTCTCGCCGAACGCGCAGTCTACCGCGACAATTTTCATAAGAGATCAGGGAGGTTGCGCGATGATGTCTGCAGAACTGCGGAATGTACCCTTCGCAAACAATCGATTCTGCGCGAGTAAACTTGACACAGAGGATCAGGGTCAACCCTCGTCTATTTGCCGCTAACTACTAAGTAATCGAATCTTTGTAATATATTGCCGTAGACTTAGACCATTAGGTACACAGAGATATGCATATTTATATGCATATTTACGCGGGCCCATGCAAGATTCATGAAGCTTGCGAATGTAATATTCGACTGGGAGCATACGCGGTTAAATTTCTTATCCGCGGAGTTCTAACAAGAATTGCAAAACGAGCGGAGTTTTCTGCACCTTATAAAAGACAGATTATCTCAATAAAAAAAACCGTATAATCCATTCGATATACATTAAGAATTATATATGACTTTGTTTTTTTATAAATTCTAATCTCTTTCTAACTTGTACATGTCTTGAGAACTTTTCTAAATATTATTGTCGACGCATTTATAATATTAAAAGCAAAAATTTGTAATATCCTTCGAGAAATTCAATAAAGACGCCGTTCGCGCGACTTAAATACCCAGAAAATTAATGGGAAATAGAGAGCGACGTTCCGCACACAGCGTCACGCGTCAGACGTCTATTAAAACGTGGTCTTTTATCGATTAAGCGGATTTACAATCAATTAAGGTCGGGAATCGAGAGAGCCCGGCTATATCGATTATTATTATTATTGTGGCCCTTCATCGCCGCGCGCACTCACAATCAGCCATCACTCAGTCGCGTTTAAGACCAATCAAGACCATCGGCCGTAGTTATTAGCGTGTCGATTAAGCGCCAACGTGCAACTTGCAAACGTGGTTTTATCGTTACGACGCGATATACGGGCGATAAACGCTACGGCAATTTTCCAACGCCGGAATAAGGACGATCGTTATCCGGATTGATAAACAAGTTTTTTTACACGACGCGAATTACGTCCACGAGGAAACGTATTTATTACACGATATAACGGGCTTCAATCTATTATTATGAAATCGCTAAATTATACAGATTAAAGTCTCGGACGTAGGCTAGAAGCTTGAATCGAGCACAGAGAGCGGGTAACCGCGGGCGCGTCGGAGAATAACTCTTTTAACGCGCGCGCGCGTGCACCGAAAGAGCGCCGGTTGATTCAGGCGCAGATTATTTCCCGCTATTTGCATCTCAAGTCCGACAAGTACTGCTTACGCACGTTCAGCTCACAGCGGATTGCATTATCGCGATTGCAAACACGAACACCCGTGCCGTGCCGCACATGCGCGCGGCATTCCCGTGATTAGCCGACGAGCAGGCAGACTAATTACCGAAATATCGGGTGCAACACGCGAGTATTACCTCGTACGTCAACATTAATGTGTAATAATGGCCGGGGCATCGTTGCGCAAAAGCTTCGGACGCACACGTGCGTAAAGCACGGCGGCGGGAGGAGGCGAGGCGTGGACGATCCGAGCGGTGACGCGAGAAGGGAGAGAGAAATAGAGAAGACAAAGTGACGGATGATTACGTGTCAAAACGCGACATAACGTTTCGCGTCGGGGGCGAGCGGATCGCGGCTGACATGATTGCGACCCGCACCCGTAGAGCTCAGCGATCAGCTGCGACCCGGTATCTTCGCACAGCCCCCGCTGATAAACGAGCCTGTTGCAAATTACTTTATCGCGACTGCACTTTCAGCGGGTACTCTCTCTCCCCGTCCGCACCGCCCGGCCACCCGGCCTCGATAAACGCCCTCGGCGAGATGCATTATTCAGAAGACGCTATTCGGCTAAATTGTGCGCCCGACTAACCGGCGAAAATGCCTAACGACGTGATTGACAAATAATCGGATTATTTACAATTACGTAAATCACGATTCTATCTGGCAGAATGCGTTATGGGAGCGATCAATATTTCCTAACCGCTTAAAAATGAAGAGAAACAAATATCGTTGCGAGTTCAATATCGCGGCGGACGCGGCGGTGAGTATCGAGCTACGTATAACTGCTTTTTGAAATGTGGGTATTTGCCCGGCAAACAGGGTGCTTACAAAACGAATGTGTGTGAACCCCGAAGCGATTCGCCATTCTCGTTGAATCATCCGCGATCGATTCGCCATCAGAGGTGATCGGCATACGCCACAGCCGCGGATGTCGACGATTAGGAGGGCATCGTAGCATGATTTTCTTGGCGATTTTCTTGACAGCTCGCGGCACGAACGCTATCGATCTTAACACCGAGGTCAACTATATCGACTGGTGCCGTCTCGAGATATAAATAATGGTTGGCGAGTGCAAACAAAAGCGAGCGTCCACGCGCCGCGCCGCCCGCCTGTCCGACGGCAATCAATTACGGAATTGCTGGAGTCAGGCGGTTTTGACTGGGCCGCGCGGGCAATTTATCAGATTAATCGCGGAGGAAGTGATTCCCGGCGGATGATGGGACCAACGCGGCGAGCGAGCGGACTCCATATGTCAGGAAGTGACCAGGTGCGTCGGCGTCCAGACCGACCGGCGTGGCGGCCTGGAAAGCGAAACGCGACGGGAGCAACGTATGTAGCGCGCCGAGAAGAGGGTTGGAGGTGGTACATTCGTGGGTTGGCGTGGCACATCCACGCGGGACACGCAATATCGAAACCAGCTGTCGATCCCCGAGTATCGTGTCGTTGCGCCACGCTGTCCGGTGTACGCGTCCCGTCCGTTGTATTCCCAGGGAGAATGGAGAATGCAGACGGACCGTCGCCGCGCCGCCGCAATTTCGCCGTCGCGGTATCAGTCGGCACGCAATTTGCGCGGGTGTTATCTCGCGGCGACGACAACGGAGGAATAATACGATAACGTTCGGTGGCGCTTTGAAGTATGAAAAGTGCGATAGTACCTGCGTTAACGCGACGCGACGTCGGAAAGTCGTATATCTATTGTCGCGTTATGAAATATACGTTCCCGATAAAATGGACGTAGGTATTCTTACTGACGATATCGCGAACGATAACGATATGGAACGAGATAGAAATACGAGATTTTATTAACGCCTGATTGCGATCAATTTACGCGATATGTTTTACGCGTATTTAATTATACTCCAATTTCAACGAGAGACGCGCAAATACGCGTAAATAGCACGCATGATTGATTAACAGAACGGCAATGTATTTTTCATCGTCGATCCCGCTAATGACTCGCACATATAGAAACGCGAGATTCCGCGGCGTGCAAAATGCGATAGGAGAACAACGGGGGAGTTCGACGCAAAACTACGCGTTTCCATGCAAGCACGTCGAAGTGCGTATAGCATATATATACGTAATACGCCGTATACGAGCGGGGTAGATTGAAACTCAATTATTGGTCGCGTTAACGGGCTTGGCACCGCATCATCCATTATTTTCGGATTTTGCCCGTGCGGCTAGGCACATAAATTACGCGCCGGAGTTCATCGTCAAATATACATATATTATCGCGCCGCGTATTCCGCCGGGCGCAACGTCATTCTTCAGTAAATATATATAAAATCTATATCCCCCCTCTGGTCTCTACTGTCCACTCCGCAACCACCCGGACACGATAGCCGACGTTAACCGCGCGAGGTTTCAATTTCGGCACTATCGCGTGTTGCAAAGCATGATTATCGACAGTGGATCTAACATCTAACAGTAAACAATCCGAATTATCTTTGTGTATTACGATTTTTTGCTATTTTAGCTATTCTTTTTCTCTTATTTCTAGTCTTCATATATATTCATATATATATAAAAAAAACCCTCTTTTGATCTGATACTGGTCTGATTTTCGATCGACTTTATCGCTTTCCGCGCGTTGAAAATGACATTGGTGAAAATGTTGAAGATCGTTTACTCACCTTTTGCGCTTTGCAGGCGGCGGCCAACGGCAGAACGTCGTGAGGATGCGCGGCATGACGATCGCGAAGACACAGGGCGCATATCGCGATTTTGCAAAGGGCGCAGTAGAGGGTCACCGCTTCGCCATTGTGATCGTTGCAGATCGGCGTGCCCTCCGGCCGAGATCCCTTGCTCCCGCTTGATTGCCAGCTGCCTCTCGGTGGTCCCAGATTGTGGGTCGCCAATGGGCCCCTCTTCGGATGGCAAGACTCCCTACAGGCATCGCAGTATAAAACCTGAAAGAAGGATCCGTCGAGTTTCGAACTTGCGAAATACTATATAAAGAAATATTATAAAATACAAGAGGGAACGCGCTTATGTCCATGGCACTTTCAACACACCGATTTCATAATATCTGACCGAATGTCTACAGAAAAAGAATTGTCGCAATATTTTTTCCTTTGTTTTTCTTTACCATATTTCTATTAATAAATGCGTGCAGATGCGTCGATAAAATTTTCTTAGTTATGTCAAACATCAAATACGTTCTATCTTTACCGAAGTTATACTAACGTAATTGTAGACTGAACTCGCCAATAATCATTAATTTTATAAGAATCATTATTTCTCTTCTGGAAGCAATTTTTGCGATATTGTTGAGCGCCATCAAAATATTCCGCGTTCGCTCGGTATTTCCTTCTCGGAAATAATATCATTTCGATTATCGATAGCCGAGGTATTGTCGTCGCGCGCGGAAATGTTGCCGGCAACGAATGAAATTGCAGGCACCGCATCGATTCTCTTTTTTTTTTTTTTCCACGCGCGCAACGAGGAGTTGCGACCGGCGCGGCGTGGACGCGCGAGTGTAAAATCACAGAAAAAATATCCGCCACTTGTCTCGCAACGCGGTATACCGGAGGGACCGCCACGAGAGGGCCGAAAATGAAATTTAACACTTCGGAGGAAAGCGAGCAAGAGGAGGAGGCGAGACGAGGGTGTGTGCGATTGGCGTACAACGTTGTCGCGCAACGAGATATTTCATGCGACGCGGCACTCCGAAGCACGGTAACTCGATCTTTTCAAACAGAACGGCCAAACAATATAAAATCGCTCTCTTTGTGAGAGTATGAATGCAACGTGGCGACGATTTGCGCGAATATATCGCGCAAACATGTCGCGCGATGCCGGAACTGACAATTGTCCAGAAAATATCGTTCCTCAAAACTAAGAAAATTTATTCCAAAATTATATTATAGTAAAAAAAAATGTTCGAATTTTTAGACTTTATAAAAGAAGCAGAAAAGATTCATCGTGACGATAAATTTCGAAAGATATTTAACCCGAGAACGAACGCTTGGAGCTATTTAAACACTCCAGCGGCGAAAAAATAAACCTCACATCACGGTAATTTTTATGTGCTTCTTTCGCTTTTAAATATTTTTCTGGTTTTCTCTTTACTTTTTTCAACAAACGTTAAGTAAGTCTGAATACATATTGTCCTCAATACTGATAAATTATAAAACAATCAAAAATATGCAACATGTAATTAATCAAACATTTTTATTGGGATAATTTAATTGGTATTCGAAACAACATTGCATTTTATTGCATTTTATCCAGAGAGGCTAAAAAAAGATAGAAATACCTCTTCTCATAAACAAACCGTGATGTTTGACACATCTGTTCGACGCGAAATTAACAGGGAACATCTGTGCAGTCGCGGGAGTTGAATGAACAAATTTGTTGCGCCTCTCTCGTATACGGGATTTGTCCTCGTACTTGATTTCGACCAGCGAAATTTCTTTCTTTCAGACACGACACGCCCACGACTCGCTCGATATTAATGCCGATAAAGATATAGACGGCGGGGCTCTTGTAGCCGAGAGCGACTCTAGTGCGCTTATAACGCGAAGAGAAAAGTTATGAAGTGGACTTCGAGGAAGAACGAGGGGGAGTTAACGAGCCTCTGGATGAGGAAAGCACACAAGAGAAATAAACACGGCTGATGCCGCGGTCGTCAAGAATGGTAGCCTTGGGAACTTTGTCGATCTGTAAGTACGGCACGGCGCGGCGCGGCAAAAGTTTTCATATATAGAGAGAACGATCGAATCAAAGCATCGGGGTAGAAATATCGAGGAAGGAAAAGACGACAAAGACGACGGATTAGGCATTATCGGCGGAAATAACGTCGCGCTCGTTCGAGTGTGCTAGATAAACACGATAATTGTAGGAAATAACGCTGTTTCTCGATCTATGCTTTTGATCGTCTAATCGTACATTCATCTTTTTATGATTTCGGGTTTTAATTAAAAATACCAATTTCCGAAGTTCTGACTATTTCTACGATTTATTCAGACCGGATGATTTTTGCGGAATATATTTTTGAGCAAAGCTGGACGAGTGTCTCATCAGACACTTCTTTCTTCCTTTCTTTCCTGTCTCTGGCTGAGGAGAGGAGAACTTTCTATAGAGCCGAAAGAGCGGAAAGATGAAAATAATGAAAAGCTCGCACGGATATTACACTACGTGATCTTCTGTTTGGCTTCTTTTACAGGGTGCACATACATTTCTATACACGTGTACACATTCGTGGAACTGCAAGAGAAAACTCGTGGAAACACGAAGACGAGAGAAAAAGAAGGATTGCCGAGCAGGAGATGAAATTATCGTGTCTTCTCCATAAATCGATCATATCAAATTACGCATTTACATGAAGCAGACTATTTAGTTACTACGAACTCTTTTTAATTTAGCTATCGTAAGACTTCGACGAGTTTGATTGCTTAACTTTGAAGTATTAATAGGACTTGCTATAAGAAAACGTTTTAACTCTTTAGCCGCGGCATAAAAACATCTTCTTCAAAAATTTCCAGACAAATTAAATAGGAATAACTTAACCCATAATTATGACATACTGTCGAAATTTATGGCTTGTCCGTTCAAGATAAAATAAAACAATGTTGTCATAATTAACGAGCAGCTCTAATGGAATTTTTATTTAAAACTTTATTCTGCCATATTCCTACAAAGTTCCCGATTAAACATACACGCGTTGGCAAGCGAAAGATTAAATCAATATTAACAATTATTAGCCCCTTGACTATGTAGCTCGATTCCGTTCAGTCTTTTATATTGCAATTTTCAGTTTTTTATCTAAAATTAACTCACGTTATATATTCGTTAACATTTACTAATTATGATATAATTCCGTGCATAACAATATTTTATTTATTTTTGTAATTTTATATCGGCTGCAGAAGGACTCAGCGAAGTCCGAAACGTTCCGAATAATTTGTCTAATTGACAATAAATTATAATTTAAGCTAATATCTCGAACTGTTTATTGTTCTTTTCTATTTTGCCTTGAAAACACGAGCCTGACCTTAGTTTATTATTTTAACAGTCACTCCTCCGTCTTAATTCGAATGACTAATTACTTTTTTTCCTACGTCTTGTCGCTACTTTCGGCTATTACAAACTCTCATTGTACTCTATTTAGTCGTCAAATCTTTCACGCTAATCCGACGCGTTCCGGGGGAAATAACGTTTCCGGCGCGACAACCTGCTGTTCCGCCTTACATTCGTGTACCATTCCTCTCGCAATCCCGTTCATCAACGGGACTGCATCCCCGACTATATATACATCCCCCGACCCCCGTTTATACAATATCAGGCGTCGCGCTAACCTCGCACTGCTCGCACGCGACGGTCGCGTCGCGCGGCTCCCCCTCGCACATCTGGCACTGCAGCCGCGAGTTCCGCGACTCCTGGTACTTGTCGACGATGTGCTGCATCGCGCGGTACTTGGGCAGATTGTGGGCGCCGCCCTCGTCGAAGTAGACGGTCTTCTGGCAGACCGGGCACGACAGGCAGAGGGTACCGCCGGACGGCGGGAAACCGCCGTTCCCCGGGGTGCCGACGTAGCTGCCCGGCCGCGAGCTGGTGGACGTGCTGCTGCAGACCACGCCGGAGTCGGTCTCCGACAGGATCGACAGCTTGTCGGCCTCCTGATCGGAGCCGGGCGCGTTGGCGGAGTCGGCGGTGGACTCCGGCGGCGAGTCCGGCGGCGCCTGCAGATTTACCGCGCAGGCCAGGCAGAGCGCGTGCCAGCAGGGCAGCAGCACCGGCTCCACGAACAGCTCCTTGCAGTTGGGGCACCGTAGCTCGTCCTCCATCGCGGATGCGCCGGCGGTACGTCGTCTGATGGCGATCGTCCTGGAGTCCGTGGAGAGTTCCTCGTGGATCTTCTCGAGCTGCCGCGGCAGCTCGGATCGCCTCTGCAGGATTCGCGTCTGCAGGATTCCTTCCTCGGGATGGCGCGAGCGACGTGGCGATGCGACGCGGCGCCGCGAAGGTCTCCGTTGATCTCCTTTCACCGGATCGGCGCTCAGAAACGATCCGGGGAACGATAGGAGTACTCGAGATCCGTCGGTGCACTTTCCTGCCGACTATTCTGATCCTTCCGCCGCAAAGAATGGCACTCGAGGGTTTCTTCGAGGAAACGGATTTCTATCGGAAAACGTTCCTCGTAAACTGTGACGCTTCCGGAGTCGAAGGTCGGGCGTTTCTATAGGCAAACCCAATAACCGGGCGATCCTGTAGATCCTCTTTAAAAGCGGCTGTTACGGAACATAAATCGACGGGCCTTTGCTCCCAAACGACGTGGAAAGAATAGAAAAGACTCCGGAGCACGCGTGATGGTACACCGAGAAGGAACTCAATCCGTCGATCGTAATCGCTGGATCGATCTCGGCTCAGAGATCGCACGCGGTTCCTCGTTTCATCGTCAGTGCCACAACCGGTTCCCACATTCCCACGGAATCCCACGATCGCGGAACACGCGCGACGATCCGACCGATCGGGCCGAAGAAAAATCCCTCGCTTCGCTCACCGGCGCGCTCGTTGGCGATGCATCGCGTTTCGAGGCGGAATGCGCTTCGGGACGAAGCCGACGAGCGGAACGTAAGCTTCTTTTCAGCGAGAACGTGTCACCTGTCGACCGCGCGCATCGCGGGCTTTTCGCATTTTCGAACCGAGCGCGCTCTTCCCCGTGAGAGAAAACGTGTGCGAAGACTCCCGAAAATCCACTGATTGCCGAGTCGATCGTCGGCTCAGATCACAGTATACGCACGTTGATATAGATTTTGCACACGTACACACGCGGACGCGGACTCTCGCGCGCGTCTTGGCTCTCGTGATCGTGAGCGCCGAGAGGAGCACGCTTGGCGGAAACCAGCACGCAGCCTGCAAGCCGTCACCGGGTTGACTGACTCCCGGCACAGAGTCAAAGAACCGTCGCGCACCGCGGCCACGCACGCTCAGGAGCGTGATCGCACGGGGGAACGGCGAGGCCTCGCGCGCGATGGCCAATAGAGGTTCCCAAACTTGTTTCAGTCTCTCTCTCTCTCTCTCTCTCTCTCTCTCTCTCTCTCTCTCTCTCTCTCTCGCTGCATCTTTTCCGTATCTTGCAAACCGTTTAACAGACCTCCGTTCGTTTTACATAAATCAAAATCGAAGACTCCGCGGGGAGTTCAAGACTGAATCCACGGAGACTTGGCGAAAAAAGCCGAGTGAGAAATAGATGCTCGAAGAACTGTACGTTTTCTTCGAGCAATGTACTCGTTTGTAAAAGGAGAGATATTTTACGGGCTTATTTTGTACTTTATAAATGTACTTTTAACGTCTATGACCAATTATAGTGTAACCAATTGTAGTTATCGATTATTGGCACTCGGAGCATTTTTCAACAGAAAGAAAAATTAGATTATATAGAATATAATCAGATACATATATAAAAGTATGTATATCATATATATATAAATTTTTTCTGATAATGATTGTAAAAGGCGTTTTCAAACAGTCTATTTTCTAAATGATTTCCATTTCACTTTCATCCCCGGCAACGAGACTCCGTTTCTTCCTAACGCAAGTCTTATTTTCGCACAACTGTATTATTGTGAAATTACTCGCCATATGGAACCGGTTTCACGCTCTGAGCACATATTTCAGGGACGCGCCTACATGAGGCACATATATCGAGGCCATTCGAGAATCGAGCACGTAGGCTCCGTTTAAAATAAATTTATAAATACTCGGAACCATTTATATCTACACACACACAATCAATACCGTAATATATTTTATTTACATTTATAATTATTTTATACGTATACTTGCTTCCATGGGAGAGAAAGTTGAGCGATTGTACTTCTCTCTCTCTTATTGATCTTTATCTTATCTATCTTTAAAGTATTTCAATATCTAATTACGAAAAGTTTAGATTGCGAATAACCGTTACGAGGAAAACCGTCGTTTTCTTCGACGGGAAGAAGAAAACGGTTATTTGAATTATAGAAGTTAAGATAGCCTCGCTTTAACGAAGAAGCGTTTACGCAGAAATTAATCGTCTTAGCGAGGACGAAGCACTTGCGGGATATGTCGGCGATAAGTTCTCGCAAGCCGCGAGTAACTTCGCGACAATACCGTCTCGACAGACCACGCGACAGAGGCGGAGGTATCTCGCTCCGAAGTACGAGATAGTAAAACGAAAAGACAAGCCAGAGGCTCTTCGCTCTTCGCCGCGGCGCGCGAGATGCGTGAGAGAATTCCGGTTCTCCAGGGTCATGTTCCAAAACTCACTCTAGTTAACTAAAATGCTATAGTGTACGTGACGTAAACTATAGATTTTAGTTACCCAGAGTGAGTTTTGGAACATGACCCGGGGGGGGAGGGGGGAAAAGAACGGGACAATGGGCAGAGGGTTGGAATATGGGCAGGGATCTCCTAGATTCGATATAATATACCGCAGCCAGGTGCGACATGCGGCACAGCCGCGGCCGTGCGTTTTACGCTCGGTTCCTCTCGGCCGCCGAAGCTTCTCTTTCTTAATCAAACTGTCCGGATTCGCGCTCGTTCGCGATTCAGGGTGAACGACCCCGGTGGGGGAGAAGGTGAACTTTCGTAAAATTCTGCCGTAATTCTATACGTAAGCTTCGCTCGCGTAATGCAGTCCTCGCCCCTTCCTCCCTCCCGCGCGGGCCCATCCGCGAAACGGGGATAACGAAACTTACCGCTAATATCGCGGAACCGCACCACACGGATCACCGCGACATCGAAATTGTTTACCGGGCACCGTGCCAAGCGCTATTAAGCGATCGTTTATTTATATCTCCGCTCGACCACGCGCGCGGGCGTGCCTGCCTTGAAAATAATGCTCCTGATACTACGAGCGTATAGGAGCGTACGGGATTATGGATGACGAGATTAAGGGCGTTGCTTAGAAAGCAAGCAAGCAAGCGCGCTCGCGCACGAGTTGCATTTAGAACGATGAAATATTAATGCGCGCGATACAAATAACGACCTATATAGCTTTTATTTGTGCGGGCGCGGCGGGTTGTTCTCTCCTGTCGCGCGTGTTCGGGGTCTGCAGATCATTTTTAGATATAACTCGTGATAATCGATTTTTTCTTAATGAAACTATTTAGCCGTTAATAACCTCGCGAGACTAAATCGAGGGACTTTTTTCGAATCGAGCGAGCCGAGCTGTGTATCGTGTGGCGAAACGTTACGGACGCATGGTATACGTGTGACTTTAACTCTCCGTCTGTATATGTTTTTTATTTGCTTCCTTGGAGTGTATACGTGGGTCTGCTACATTTTATCCTATTTTTCCCTACTTTAAAGTATTTAAAAAATCTGAAAAAATTTACACGTCTGTCTTCATTGGACGATTTTATAGCCATTTTGATAAACATCGTGTTTATTTAATATTTTCTGGCAGGCTTGCAAGTTTTAGGCCGGTTTTACATTAGTCGTATCGTGTATAGCGTCGTAAGTCGTAACTCGTAAAAAAAATTGATCAATTACAGTCAAATTTGAGGAGAATAATCAACTGTGATTGGTCAATTTCTTACGAGTTACGACTTACGACTCTACGATACCACTTAATGTAGAACCGGCCTGACAGTTACGCGGGCAAATTATCATTTTGTCTCGGACGCCCTAGACCCACGTATACAAACGGAGGGTTAAATATCGAACTATGGCGACTGGGGAAATTTTTGCCGCGCATACTCCTTTCGCAGTTAAGCATATAATGCGCGTCCCACGTTATCTCCCGCGGAGATATTACCCCGTTTTCTTCGCCAAATGATAAATTGGATTACGTCCGCTGCGTAACTGCCAATTACTCTTCGACCATTCGACCGCGTCCGACTTCGTACGCGTTCATACATCCTCGTGCAACGAGGAACTGAGAAACGTGGACACGGTCATTTATCACCGCGAGAAACCTCAGCGAAACAATATCTACCGTGTCGTTGTCGTCGTCGGCGTCGTCGGCGTCGTCGTCGTCGTCTTTCGTTTCTTTCTCGATACCACGTGTAACAACAAGTCATATGTTACGAGGTCAGGCTGAACTTCGCGGTCCATGTGCCATTAAAGAGACATCATTGACTTGTTAGTAAGAAGTACAGAATAAGTATTTCTTAATCACGATCTTCAGGATACAGTAGAAAATAGTTCGATTTGCAGCGATTCAGTTTTTTTTTTTTTTACTAGAAATAATATGTTATTTGAAGGCTTACTTTCAAGTATAGTTTCCGCACGGAAAAAAAGAAGTGTCAAATCAACTGATATACTTGTATATACCTGCGCAAGAATATATAATTCTTCTTATAAGAATTTCAACGTTTTTTCTTCATTGAATATATAAAACTTCGTTTAACTATATATAAATGACTTAATTCAAGCAAGTTTTTCTAGTTTAACGCAATATAATCTCATTTCAAGATTATATATTCTTGCGCACATAATACATTTGTTTTTTTCTGCGCGGAGAGATACATATCATTAATATAATTATATATTCATAAATATTAATATAAATATAAGGAAATTTTGTATTTTGTAATTTCAATAAAATGTAAGCGTAATAAGCGAAAGATGACTTGGGTGAAGAAGACTTAAGAAAAGAAGATTATTGGAAAAAATAGAAAATAGAGAAGAAACGATATGTGCTAAGGTTGTATCATATATTGGAAAATAAAGGCTTTTGGTTATAAAATTATTTATAATTATATTATTTGATATAAATAATATAATTATAAATATATTAATTGATATAAAATTAATAATTATACAAATGTGAATAATTAATATAGATTAACCCGCATATAATTTTATTATTAGTACTTATCAAATTCGTTAATTTATTTATCACCTAACACACTCATTTTAAACACTGCAATTTGAAAGTAAGAGTTTTTCAACTATACGTTATAGAAAATGTAAATTGCGGCACGTATAATAGAGAAGCTCGTAGCGTCGGATGTCGCAAAATGTTGCTTTATAACAAATATAATTTTTCAAGAATTTCAAAAACTTCAAAATATAATTTCGTTAATATTGGCATTTATATCGCAGAATGCGACGGGGACGTGTGTGCGAAGGAGGAAAATGCCATCGATGACGCACTAACGCGCTATTAGAATAGTGCAATAATGCGTTAATCAATTAGCGTGCGTTATATTAGCGTGCGTCAATTAATTTTTACGCTGTCGAGTAAGCGCGATGTTTGCCGAAGGAAACGATCGACGCGGACACGGTCATTTGTCACCTGGGGAAGAAAAGCCGTTTCGAAACCGTCGCGGCCGCGACCTCGCGATCACTCGCCGCCGCGCCGGTACGCGATATTTCCGCAATATGCCCCGTGTTCTCTCGTCTCTAATTGTAAGTAGGTATTCAACGCAGCTGCTATTTGACGGGAAATTCGCGCGCGACTATTGCCTTCTATCTAAAGTCTAGACGCCTATTTTGAGATTTCATCATCGCGATATGAAATTATCGAATTTAAGATAGCGAACGTTAACGGCCAGCCGACCGCGAATATTATAGGTTTCACCTGGAATATCTCTAATTGACTCTCTTTATTTACCGCGAAGAGGCCAATCTGAAAGCTATACGGACCGATTTATGTCTTCGAGAATCTACGGTTGCTTATTTATATCTTATCGCGGCAAGAATAACTTCATTTAACACTTAAGTATTAAAGGATGAAATTTAAACAAATATCTCGAATTAAATAACATTTTGTTATTTTTAACTACCATGCGTATCAAAATTTGTTATTTTAATTTTTAATACAAAACGTATATTACTTTAACTCCATTGGTTTAGTTAAATTAACATTTGTTTTAGTTAAAGTTAACGTTATTAGTTATTGAATGGGAGCAGTGGCAACCTACAGAAATGAAATATAAAGTGACTTAAATTGAGTATAATTTGACACTATTTTAACTGTACACGGGAAAAAAGATTTAATTGTATAAACTATAAATCTGATGGTTATATAGATTCAACCAGAAAAAGGTACGAATCGGATACTTATTATAATTAAGTCTATTAAATATTCTAGCTGTAAAACATCAAAATCAAAATCAGAATATCAAAACCAGAAATTCAATCACAATAATCAAAAATTCTGGTATGACCAGAATGCATTTTTCTATACGTCTTGATGGTACAACTAAAATAAAATGTTTCTCAGTGTAATATTATTATAATTATATAGAATGATCAATTTCGTGATATTTTGTGCGGGTTGCGGCTATTATATGTACATTAATGTCGGAACCCAGGTAGAACGGCGAGTCACAATAAAGTCAAAATGACGATTTTTGGTCTTTTTACCATCATTTTGATTTCATTATGACTTTTTGTTCTACCGGAGAACTGTTCCTTTCAACCGCATATTTTTTATCTCTTCCACATGCAAAACGGGAGAAACACGCGCGCGTAATCTAGTTCGAGAGGGAAAAGACTATATATATATATATACTAGAGGTGAGGGAGGTTATACGGCTAAGAGAAACGGCCTTAGAAGAACGCGCAGAGAAATTGCGAGAGAGAGAGACTTACATACCCTCCAGCCTCCAGCTCCGACTTGGCCGTTTATCCTTAACTCTACGCATCCGCCGTGTACACGAGAGAAGTACGAGCGAAGTTAACAAACGCGCGTTATTCGTGCGGATAAATGTGCACTTCACGCGAGCGCGGCGCGAATCGACGGAAACGGAAAGATTATACATACACGTATTTGAAAATTCCGTCGGCCGAAACGTTGCTCCGAGTAGCCGCGTAGAGGGCACCACTTGCCGAACGCCGACTTTATCGTCGGTCCTAAAAATCGTGCGTGGCTCTCTCGTGAGCTCAGGCTCGTCTACCTCAAATTAATAAAACTCAATCTAAGCTCTCTCTTTGTCGAGAAAATAGTTTATAAAATAAATTTTATTTCGATAAATATATATGAAATATGTTTTCTCGGCCCCTCAAAATATCCCTGAATATTCGTGTTCATACCTATACCCAAGTATAATAAAAATAAAATATCAGAGAAAGAAAAAGTGCTATCGAGAAAGACAGGGAAGGGAGTGCATAAGACAATAATTAATAATTATTCAGTAATCGGGTGATCACCAGCTTTGTGAATAACGAAAGCGACGAGAGCTAAAATAATCATCGATCGTGATTAAAAAGGGTCAATCATTAATCGGGAAATGATTGTACTTTTATGATTGATAATCGGAGCGGCGCGGCGACTCCCCGACGAGGACGGGCGCAGAGTGAACTCCCGTTTCGTGATTACTAATTGCCGATTAATTATTGATCGATCGTTCGCCCGGAGTCCCGGTCTGTCGCCGTCACTGCGATATGTTTTACCGCAGCGAAAAATATCGTTCCGCGCTCACGGCAGCTGCTGACGACGCGTGACGGAGACGCGTCACGTCACGAAGTGCGCGGATCGCCCGATTTCGCGTTCGTGTCGTCCGGAGTACGTGATAACACCTCGACGATGGCCCTCGTGATAATTTTGCGTTGTGCTCCAAAAATGACACCGCGGCATGACCTGAAGTCGAGTGTCCTGAACGTTCTCCCGTAATTCGGGCGCACTGTGATTCAGGCCCCTCTCTCTCTCTCTCTCTCTCTCTCTCTCGATACGTTCGTGATAACGCTGATAACGTGCCTTCCCTGAGTTTTAGACTCTGACTTTGACGGTGCGTGCAAGCGCGTTTAGTCTGTAAATTATTAGCTGTGAGCATTACAAATATAGACTCTGTACTGCTGTTGCATTTGCGTTACGCAATCGAGTCACGTGATCCACGTGTGGAATAAAATATATGGTGTGTGAAGACGGGGAAGGCACAATTCGACACCCTTTCTTTACATCGAGTGCTTCTTGGAGCCTAGCTATCACTTTGGGATAAGAAACTTGCTCCAAAATTAACTTTTTTAGTGCACACATATTGCCGCGCGATATATGCATGTCGCATTTGTATCGCGCTATATTATACCGACTCGTCTGGTCCACGTCACTCCACATGTGAATGAGCGAATGAATCAATCAATTTATTAAAATAGTTTATGAAGAGGGATGGGAGGGAGAAATAATTTGAGAATCTTTCTTTACATCGAGTGCCTCTCGGATCACTTTGGGATAATAAATTCGCTCCAAAACTATATATTTTATAGTGCATAGTGCACGCGATTGTTTGCCGCACGATGCATGTCGCATTTGTATCGCGCTATATATATTATACTGACTCGTCTGGTCCACGTCACTCCATATGTGAATGAGCGAATCAATCAATCAATTTAAAATAGTTTATGAAGAAGGATGGGAGGGATAAGTAATTCGAGAATCTTTACATCGAGTGCCTCTTGGATCACTTTGGGATAATAAACTCGCTCCAAAACTATATATTTTATAGTGCATAGTGCACGATTGTTGCCGCACGATGCATGTCGCATTTGTATCGCGCTATATTCGTCTGGTCCACGTCACTCCACATGTGAAAATGAGCGAATAAATCAATCAATTTAAAATAGTTTATGGAGAGGGATGGGAGGGAGAAATAATCTTGAGAATCTTTCTTTACATCGAGTGCCTCTCGGATCACTTTGGGATAATAAACTCGCTCCAAAACTATAATTTATATTTTATAGTAAAATAGTGCGCGCGATTGTTGCCGCACGATGCATGTCGCATTTGTATCACGCTGTACCGGCTCGCCTGATCCACGTGTTAATGAATAAAGTATAGTTTATGAAAAGGGATGGGGGGAGAAATCATTCGAGAATCTTTTTCTTTACATCGAATGTCTCTCTCGGAGTACATTATTTTGAGATAATAAACTCGCTCCAAAATCATAACTTTATGGCGCACGATTATTGTTTTACAATGTATGCCGATTTTTTTAATTATTCCGTCTCCCTTCTATCTTCTGTGTTGCATTTGTATAAAATACAACATTGCACGCAATGCATAACATCGTAAAGCATGCAATAATCGTGCATCAATTTTGATCGACGTATGAATGAACGAAGTAGTTAAGAAAATAGAAAAGAGAATAATTTTGAAAATCTCTTTAAATCGAGCGCTTCTTTGAGTGTATTCTTATGGAACTAAAAAAAGTCACTTAAACACGTAATTAACTTTGTAATGCCTTCTTTATAAACTAATATGACTATGCAATTCTATAATTAATCCTTTTGCGGATCGTGCGAGAATTTCGATTTATCGAGAATTGGATTATCGCGTCGCCGACAAATGGAGAAAAAACGAAAGAGAGAAAGAGAGAGAGAGAGAGAGAGAGAGCAAGATTGTGAAATTGGACGTTAACCGTCGAGATTGAAATGACACCCACATTTTAAATACACGATTAATCTGACTTTATGTCGATGTGGGGAAAACCAATTGCTCAATCTCTATACAGTGATGCTTCTGTGTAGAAAACGCGCGGTCCTAGTCTGAGGTGACGACGAATTCGACGTGATGAGAACGAACGTGATAACGTCGCTGACCAAGAGGGTTGCGCCGCATCTGAATTATTTATCTCGTTGTCGGTCCACGGCAAGGTATCGATCTTTTTGTATTATAAGAATTACACCGTGAAATCCCGAATAACGTAAACCATCGTCCCCTAAAGTGCCGCGCGATGACAGCATTTAATAACCAGCCACCATTTAATCCAACGCAGAACTGTTAAGTTCTTGTCCAAACCTGCGGGGCGTAGGCGAACGCCTGATAATAAGCTCTTTAGCCGCGGATTAATAAACGTCTCACGTACTTCGCGAAGCTGCAGCTGTTATACTCAACGCTGAGGAAGTTTGACGGCCGTGCACATCTGCACACGTGCGGATTACGCATCCCTGTCGCGCGCGAGAATTTCTCGTTGTGGGAATGCCCCGTGTCCCGTAAAATTTCCCATAACGTTCGCCGAGAAAGTGTCTCTTCTTCAATCTCTTATTTCCGTTTATTATTTCTATCGCTATCCGCAAGCGATGCAATCGTGCGTACGTTTCGGGTGAACGAAATTTTTCAGCACATGCACCACGTACGACCTGGTGATCGTGGGCGGTGGAATCGTCGGCTGCGCGACCGCTCGCGAGATGATCATGCGGCATCCGAACATGAAAATGGCCATTGTGGAGAAGGAGAACGCTCTGGCTAGGCATCAAACAGGCCACAACAGTGGCGTGGTGCACGCCGGTATTTATTACACCCCTGGAAGCATGAAGGTAAACTGAAATAAACGTGTAACTTCTTCGCGCAGTTATTTTGATAAGACCCGTGATAAGATTTTATATAGTAAGAAGTGAAGACAGTTAATGAAGATTTTCATTCGCCACGGGATATAAACCGATCGGTCCTTTCGATGCAAGAAACAATACATTCAGTCTTGGGTCCAAAAATAACAAAAAACATCGTTTTATATTAACTTGCATAAGAAATTAATTATCCTCGCAATATTTTCAGGATTGGTTTTCATTTAACATTGCACGATTAGAGTGTTGAAACGTCCGTGATCTGACGACGAGACTTGTTTGCAGGCGAAACTTTGTGTAGAAGGCCTGAAGCTGTCGTACGAGTACTTTTGCAAGAATAGCATACCTCATAAGAAGGTCGGCAAGCTGATTGTCGCCCAGAATCCGACTCAAGTCAAGAGGATAGACGATCTCTTCGATAGAGGAACGAAAAACAAAGTGCCCGATTTACAGATTGTTGAGAAAGACTGCATTTCGAAATACGAATCCAAATGCAAGGTATAAACAGACCAGAATAATCGTGTTGAATTGCATTAGAAAAATTCGCGATATTAATGTGTTAAACGTTTACCAAATCAAGTTTTAATCAGACAAATTCTTTCTATCGGATATATATCGAGATAAATATCTTTTTAAATAAAAATTTAATTTATGTGCTATCGTCTTTCACATTTTAATTTTATTTTTAATACGTTACATAAATAATCTATAGCTGTGTATAAAAAATGCGATAATTAAAAGCGAATAATTGAATTATCTTATTTTTAGGGAGAAAAGGCTATATGGTCACCGTGGACTGGTATAGTGGATTGGGCGGTTGTGTGTAAATCTTTTGCCGAAGATTTTCAAAAGATGGGAGGCGAAATTTTTCTCAATTTCGAAGTAATCGGATTCACGGAGATGGCGGAATCGAAAGGGAAGAGTCAACTAGCTCCCATATCCGTTCTATCGAAAAACAAAGTATGATCTTCCCACATAAACCGTATCTTATTGCGTATACTATCGCGTTAATTATCTAATATTTTGGCTTTTTTTATTCTTGAAGTGCATACCAACGAAATACGTGCTGACGTGCGCTGGTCTGCATTCAGATCGACTGGCGGTGATGACGGGCTGCGATTTAAGTCCGCGAATAGTACCATTTCGCGGCGAGTACCTTCTGTTAAACGACAACAAACGGCATCTCTGCACGACCAATGTGTATCCGGTGCCCGATCCCCGATTCCCATTCCTGGGCGTGCACTTCACGCCGAGAGTGAACGGCGATATCTGGTTGGGTCCTAACGCTGTTCTCGCGTTCGCTAGAGAAGGCTATAGGTATTGATTATTGCAAAAATATGATTTACTTAAACCTACACGATTGAATAACATTTGCAAGTATCGCAAGAGATCTAAATACATGTCAATTATTTATATAGTCACGAAAATATTTAGAAGACACAGATTTTACGACGTTAAAATCGATTCTCTTCCAGTTGGTTTGATATAAACGTAAGAGACTGCATAGAGATGGCAAAATTCCCTGGTTTATACAAACTATGCTTCCGATACTTCGTGCCAGGTTGCATGGAGATGATAAAATCAATCTTCTATCCGTTGGCTGTGAAGGACCTTCAGAAATTTATTCCCGACGTTACATACAGAGATGTGAAAAGGTCAGTATTTTTTACGCTGTGTTTATTTTCGTAAGATTCTCTTTCGTAATCGTTAACAGAGGACCGGCGGGCGTAAGAGCACAGGCACTGGACAAAGACGGCAAGCTAGTCGACGATTTTGTTTTCGACGGAGGCACTGGTACGATCGGAAGCCGAGTATTACACTGCCGGAACGCGCCATCGCCAGCTGCAACTAGTTCTATGGCGATAGCGAAATTTATCGCCGACAAACTCGACCGCGACTTCAAATTTTAATGTACGTTGATGTACATAATTGTCTAATCGCACAAACGTGAAATGCGAAACAGAATAAGCATTTAAAAAGAAGATTCCCAAAGAGACTTTCTACGTGTCATATAATTTTGTATTAAGCAATTATCTCGAAAAATATATATCTGTATATTATACCTTTTTTTTTATACATTAATGTTTTAGTCGTTATAGCAGTAAATA
The DNA here is from genome assembly GCF_048541705.1 of Temnothorax americanus. Lineage (NCBI taxonomy): Eukaryota > Metazoa > Arthropoda > Insecta > Hymenoptera > Formicidae > Temnothorax > Temnothorax americanus. The sequence goes on from NW_027509751.1 coordinate 2,924,906, forward strand.
TTTAAGAAACTTGTGATAAGATAATAGCAAAAGAGATTATATACAAAATTTTATGCTCTTCTAACTTTTTAGCATTAATTAAAGTGCCTTAAAAAAATGTGCTCTGCTACAAATATTGATAAATATATGTGGCATTAATATCTGTGTAATGCGTTCGTGCTTCCTAAAAGCTACAAATTATATTTTTGTATAAACTATCTAATGAATTATTTTCTAATGCGCGGATATAATATACAAAGATTTCAGACACGAATAATATGTACAGTAATATACAATAAAGTTGAAATATATGTAACAATTATCACATATGCTTATTTAAAAGTGATTTAAAAAATTTTAGATAATTCTTAGTCTGTTTCCTGATAGCATAAGATGCGTAGTAGCAAAATCCAATGCGGCGGTTAGATGATATCCCATGTTTGAGAGCACAACTCCGTATTCGCTCAAGGCGAACATTGAATACACTGAAATTATATGTTCGGTTCCCTAAGATAACACAAACTAAAAAAGCCAGCTACGTATAATAATAAGAATGTCGATTAATATCTCACCTAAAGGTTCGCAGTATTTATTGTGCCTATAAAAGAAGTAACACGCTATTAGTATAGACAACACATTTAACATCATTGATCTCCGTTTCCACTTCAAGGAAGTATCGTTCAAGCCTTTTGCAATATTCACGCAGCTCTTCATAATATAATACGATAAGAACATGTGTATAAACGACGTCATCAAAAAAGTTATGAAAGACATCTTATGGAATGCTGTAAGAAAAGCAACACATAAGCACATTAGTCATACCGTATCACGCGCTACGCCTAAATATTCATACGCATATTTATGCAAATTCTCAGACGCGTGCGTTTGCATACCGTAATTCTCGTCGGAAGTCCAAAAGCTCAGTGTCACCAGAGAAGTATTTTCAACGGCGTACATAACGAGCACGATATTACTTAGATATTGCGCCCATTTGTAAACATGCTCCTTGTAGTAACGATAATACAGCGTAAACACCAAGGTTCTCACTATCGCTTGCAGTGCTATAGCAGTCTTCCAGACATCCCTCTGAGGCCTATAGTGACCTATGGCCGCCGAGATAGATGGTAAAAAATTGTATACCTATAGAAATTGCACGAAAGAAAGAACAAAGTTATATTTCCCATGAGCTTATACAAAACTTTATAAATTTATATAAAGTTATACTTTATAATTTACAAAGCTGTCACAAGCTTTACAACAACTTTTCACTTATACGTAAGAAACGTTTATTTCGAAAAACGTGCTGAATCACGTAATTGAATCTTTTTAAAAGACCACTCCTCTAGAAACCTATCATAAGCGCCGCCTTTCGTTCCGAGAGTTACGTAAGATACTCTAGCTTCGACTTCCATTAGGAAGAACATTAAAACAGCTTTCGTTATCTCGCTGCGCGGCCGATCAACAATCGTACCTGGCAATGAGTGGAGGTGGAGTGCTCGAAGTTGTAGAGGACCGACCAGGCGACGCAAAAGACGAACGCCAGGAAGGGCAGGAACACGGTGAACCACGCCACTCGGGAGAACGGCACGACGAGTCGGACCTTCGACATGTCGCCCTCCGTCAGCGGGATGTACTCTGACCCTAATCTAAGCTTGCTCATGGTAGTAGACTCCCCGATTGCGGTATGCTCTACCGTCTACGTCATAACGTGCGTGACATCGTGACGAGGTTAATGCGCCAATTGAAAATATCGCCTATCGGCCGGTGCCGGTGCGTGCGAGCCTGCGGCTGGGTTTCTTCCGGATTTTCGTGAACGCGACGACGACGCGGCCGCGCGACTCGCGTCCCGGCCGCGGGGAACGATCGACGATCGACGCGAACTCGCGAGACTGCGGTCCGCCGGCAAGCGGACCGACATCGTAGCGGTACCAGGTTGAGGTTAGGTCCACTAGGTATCATCGTAATCGATCCGAGCCGAGAAGCCGAGAATCGTCGAACTCTTCTAGGCTGTAATTATTAATTCACACCTTGCGCCATCTGAAAGTTCGAGTTCAGGGAATGATGTCATTTGTTATCATGTCATTAGCCAACACCCAGACACTCCAGACAGCACGAATGTCCAAAATCGGGATAAAAGACGACATTTTTAAGACATTTTATGATATGATGTCTAAAAAACGTTCGATATCCCGATTTTGGGCATTGTGTTGTCTGGGAATTCGTTCTTCGTTGCTGTACCTTTTGCACTTTCTCTTCTTTCTTCCTTCCCTCTTCCCTCTGGCAATTCTCAATTATATTCCCATGACCCATCAATCCCATCTCGTTTTCAGGCGTAAAAAGACAAAAGACACGAAAATCGTGACGCTTGCACGAATGACATAAAAGTTTGCCGTTAATTTTTCATATACCCCTCCCTTTATTTCATTTCAGGCTTGGTTGTGTTTCATTTGCTTTACCGTGGCAAATACGCGGCACGCGGATGGAAACATTGGAAACAAGTCGACTTGTCGCGTCATAATATATTTGCGAAGCGTAATAACCGGCAGATTTGCCTAAAAATATATGGTTGCTGTCCAGTACCGTCGTACGGTTTGATTTTCTCGAGTCGATTTTCGCTGAACAAAATCGATAAGATTGGAAATTGGCGACTACGATCGCAGGAGCGAAAGCTGGCACGACCACGACGCACGACCAGTTGAGGTTATAACCATTGATTCGGAGTTTCGGAGTAGTGCTAAACGCGTTTTAGTGTTTAATCGCTCGAGCGATTGACCGAAGAGACGGACGCCTAAATTTCAGCCTCATTCTGCACCAGGATCTCTCTACAACATGACTTCGTTTGTAGCGGATGTACTGGCCACGGCAGGTAATATTTATAAACTGCCACGTTTGAACAATCGTGGACAGTCGTCGATATACTGAATGCACACAATTCTATGTTCTCCTATAAATCCAAAACAGACTTTCTGTTGGCTATAAATTGTAGCCTTTGTAGACAACAATGTGTTAGGATTAATTGTACATGAAATTTATAACGATTGAAATTTATACATGAAATAAAATTTCTAACAAAAGATACGAGCAACGTTTCTTTTATCGCGCAGGTAAGCTTGAGAAGGTAAATCTCCACAAAAACATTGCCGAAATACAAAAGGAAATAACGAAATTGGAATATGAAGTTAAAGACTTTATGGATGACAATTATGTCGAGTTCAATGCAAAGTTGACGAGAGATATACACCTGGTTAAAAAGACGGAGCAGCTGCTGGAGGAAATAGGTATTTTGCAGAGCAGAATAAATGATCAAGTACGCGTTGCACCAGCATCTTTCACTCTAAATATGATAAAACGTACGTTTCGTAATATATTATTTGCATTTATTATACAGATCAAAATCGAGCTGTCCGGATCGACAAAGGAGTTGAAGGCGCTCTCCCAGGCGTTAAAGGAGTCCAATATCAGCCTGCAACTATCCCAACAACTGATAAGCCTACACAAGTGCATAAAATCTATAATAAAGACCCAAGAGGAAAAGCAATACGTCGAGACTGCCAAGACTCTGCAGCAAATGCAATCTTTGTTGGAAAATCCTCATAGCCTCCTGCACGATCTCGAAATATATGCGGCGATCAGGGATGAATACTGCAATCTCTCTCGCTCGTGCTTGATGGAAGCCTCCGGCCTCTTGCGCGATCGAATCTGCTGGAGCAACGATGAGAAGGAGGGCAAAACGGTCACCTCGGTCACCGTTAAAACCGAATATGACGACATACGGGAATTAATGCGAGGATTGCATATTATGGATCATCTCGAAAATGAATTGGAAATGTTTTCCACAAAACTGATGGATCATATAATCAAACCCATCATTTATGATCACTGCTCGGTGTATGTCGTTAAGGAGAGAGTGTTTACCGTCGAGATACTGGAGGGGAAAAAGATGCCGTGTTACAAAGGTGTACTGTACAACTTGAAGCTACTCTTCAAGTTTCTCCATCAACATTTAAATCTGATAATCGCGGATGACGAAACCTTTCTGAGAAAATTGCAACCGCATCTGCTGGAACAATTGTCGCGTCCTTTGATAGCAGACTGCATCTCTCACACCATCCCGACTTCTAACGCGGATCTGAAGAACTTCGAGCCTGTGGTCGAGACAATTAACGAATTTCAAAACTACTTGGTAGTAATCGGTACTTACGTCTAATAATTCGCGAGATAAAAATATTTATTTTATAGTACGCATCATCTAAACGACGAAAAATTTTCAGGATTTCTTTCCGAGGACCAACTCTTCTTATCAGAATATACGAATAATATTGACAAACTCTTTATCAATAGAATATGTCAGGATTTATTAGCCAAAGCTAGAAATATAATGAGGAAAGATCTGCACGATTCTGTTCGATACGAGCCACAGGTATGCATTCAACTATTATAGAGCTATAATAGATTGTTTGATTTTCAATTATTCTGTTCTGCTGTAGGAACCGCCCAAACTTATAAATAAAGCGTTCGAGAACGATTGCGAATTATCCATTGAAAAGAAGTTAAGCGATATGTCATTTCATCTACCTAAATGTCAAATAAGGTATATTATTTGATTAATAATAATTAATTCAGATTAAGACTAAATATATAAATATTATATCGATTGAATTTTAGCAAAAATGCACGAGAAACGCTAGAACTAGCAAGAACAATATTGGATGAGGCTTGTGATAGTTCGGATGCTTGCGCTATTAGATTATTTTACACATGTAGAAATGTATTCGAAATGTACGCTGGTTTAGTGCCCGAACATCATAAAAAGTTCTTGGAAACAATACCGCAGCAAGTTGGTAAGAATAATGCGTGATAAAAGTGAAAACTAATTCTAACACGAATAAAAGGAATGTTACATAAATTATTATCACTGTTATGTTTAGCTCTGTTTCACAATAACTGTATGTATCTCGCCCACCACTTGCTTACACTGGCGCACGAATACAGAGACAGATTCTCAAAAATTGTACAAAGATTAAACTTGACATTCGCGGATCAGGTCACGATACTCAGAGACGTTGGATCGCAATGCTTCCTGGATCATATGAGATATCAAAGAAATATTATTTTCGACATTATCAAAGATTCAGGTTTATAATTTACTCATTAGCTACGAAGAAAGTGAAGTAAATTTAGCTAAAATGTTTTATGTTTACAATTAGGTTTCTCAGAATTAAGCCAGGCGCCTCAGTTGGATCCTAGCACCGAACGTGCATTAAGACAATGCATCAGACAATTGGAATTATTAAAGACTGTTTGGCTGGATGTATTGCCTATAAATATCTACTGTAAAGCCGTTGGTTAGTCTTTTTATCCTTGACATTTTTGTTCACCTCATCGTTATATTTTAATACGTTTCTAATTTTTATTTTGACATCCTAGGATGTATAACAAATTCCATGATTGACGATTTGGCGACGAAAGTCATATCTGCGGAAGATATTCCAATTGATGTCGCGACAGAACTGGTAACTCTATTTAATATGGTGGTGAAACGAACGCCGCAGATATTTCCTGTAAGTATATAATACGAAAGTACGAAAGACATAATACACAAAAAGATTAAGTACAAATACGTATACAAGAAATTTAATGACATAAATTTTTATTGCATTTAATGTCATACATTCGATATCATATAGTTGTTCGTGATAGTAGCGTTCCAACTGGTTCCTGTAAAAGTTAAGCCATAAGAATATTATTCCGTTCAATGAAGCAATGTATATTAATTAGCATTTTCACTTTATAGGATCAACAGATTCAGCAGCATGTACGTAAATGGGGGAAATTTTTGGAACTGATCAAGTTACTCGGTGCGTCACTGAAAGAAATTGAAGTTAGATGGGGAAGTGGGAAAGGCCCATTAGCACAGGAATTCACCGCTCCACAAGTCAAACAACTGATCCGGGCAATATTCCAGAATACGGACAGACGATCTAATCTTTTAGCTTCTATACGATAAAAATGTGAAATCAAATATTTCAAAAATATATAAAGAATAACGAATAAATAATTAAGTTTTTATCACACATGTACATCCCATATTAAAGTTGAATATACAAGTTAGCCCAAGACAACTTCTAAACAGAAGATAGCAACATAATTTTATATACTTTTGTACGAAGAAATAAATGTATCAAAAATAAAAGATATAATACTATGCTTTCGTTTGCCGATATATACATATATATATAGATAACATAAAAAATTTAATGTTTTAATCAGTTATTTCGATATTATAAATGAAATAATGATTATGTAAAAAATTTGAAGTATTAATAAAATTATTCGGGAATTAAAATTAAAGCATATTAATAAAGTTCTAAACATAATAATAAATAATCAAGTTTTTTATTAATATTAATTAATTGGTTTTTAATAAAGGAAATTAATTGAAGAATTTTAAGCCTCAAGATACTTTCTCTTAACATCGAAAATCAAAATGTCAAAGTGCGAATGTCTCTCCAAAAAATCTCTTACAATTTAACAAGATTAATTTCTGATTTATGAAAACCGTATAAGAACTCACCAAAATCTTTAATTTTCAATGTTAAGTAATTGTCTAATTCTACTAATATTTAATATGATAAATTAATTTCTTTTTTTTATTGAGATACTTACGTGAATGCTTTCAACTTATAGTGAGCTTATCCGAACGTCCGAATTTTATGTCGGGATTAAAGCGAGAAATTATCTTTTTAACCGACTTCAAGAATACGATTGAAGTATTAAAATGCACGAAGAACGTTGCGCAAACACAACATTACGTAAAAGAGTAACGTATCTACCATAATACGGAAAATGGCCTGTAAGTTAGTACCAAGAAATTCCGAGTAACCAAATAAGCAATTTGGTAAAAACAATTTGTTTGCGAAGTGACAAAAAATATATATATCAGATTACGTTACCAATCATAGTAAACTGTGAAAAAATAATCAGTCAATTAAGCAGGCAGGCAGGCAGAGGGTGGCGGTCAGTAGTGAGCGCAAATCGTTTAATATCTCAATTTCCAATTCCATCTTTTACAGTGGAGATAATATACATCATTACCACTATTTTTATCACTTTCTTATTTACGAGCATCTGAAATGACAAAAGTGGATGCTCTGACATCTCTTTCCAAATGCAGCACTGTATCCGCACGTATATCACAAACCCGAAGTGTTGGAAGGTATATCATATAGATGCGATCGCTTTTTTTTTTGGCTTCGCAAGATTTTGATCTCGTCGTTTGTGCGTCGAAATTCTCAAAGTAGGTTGCATTACCTTGTCTTTCTTCGCTTGCGCAAATAAAATAAATTATATCAATTGTTATATGCGAGCAGCAGTTTGCATTTGGCTAGTGTTTTTACGCGCGATTTACTGTCTCCTTTCCGATTCCATATAAAATCGTTTACTATTCATAGAACGTTAAGCGAGCACACGTTTCTATCTAAATACGTGAGAATGATATTCACAAGATTATGGACCGTCGTACTGCAGTCTCGGAAACTTATCGGAAAGCTGGAAATAAATTGGTAGCTAAGCCAAGTATAAATCAACAAAATTACGAGATGCTATTACTTTAATGATCGTGGGATTATACGTATGCAAATGAATCTCGAAATTTGTATTATAATCGTAAACCAAAGACCACAAAAATCCTACGCTATCTAAAAACGTGTGTAAAGAAAGGAGAGATCTAAAACAACCCACAATATGGCTTTGTTTCAAAGTAAAATGATGATTGTAGATAGTGTTATAGTATCTATAGATTACAGCTCTCTATATTAATTACTTCTTCAAATATTAATCGGTCGAACTCTGCGGTTCGTGTGTCACGCTTCGCGTGAGAATGTTTTTTAAGGGAACTTTCGAGTCTGTTAATCATAGAAAATGTTCTCCGGGAGCGACCACGGATTGTATGGAAGTGGTACACGGAAAACATTTGCACAGCGCAAACTGCAATGGTAGTTCTCGTATATATACAGGTCGCTGTGTAGATTGGACAGAAATGAAGTCGTCGAGGCGGGTGGCTGATCGGCCCGCAGTTCAGATTGGCAAGACGCAGCGTAGTTCTTTTATGTGCATTCACGTAGATGACGATGACTGTGAACATGGAAGTGCAAAACAGGTTGTCACATTACTTTCGCCCCCTTTTGACTCCCATTGACTGAGAGCCGACAGTAGCTTTGATATTTTTTGTGCATGCAATTAAATGAATTTGCCACATTTTAATGATAGCAACGGATCCTCATGCACATAAGAATCTTTTTCTTTATATTTTTTTTAAATTTTATTTTTAGGTAATTTGTAGATTTCTTCCGTATAGTTTATAATAGGCCGAAAGCAACATTGTATTCGCGTAAAATGCGAAATCGCATCGCAAACTGTTTTTTTTTTCTGCAAATTAATCCGTTTAAGTTTTGCCTTGAGTTAAATAACTCTTTCAGACACATAATCATATCTTCCGTGTCTATCGTTTTCGACACATTTACACGCGATCAAATTATTTATTTATTTTTATTTATCGTCAATTTATTATTCTTAGAATCTTTCGTCGCATAAATACCGTCGTTAAAAATTTCCTTTTATTTCAATTTCCATTCCCAAAAATCTTTCTAAACGATACGAACTTTTAAATATAAAACTCAAACGTCCGTTTGTGTCGCATTTGCCCGTCGTATTTACCCGAACATCGTAGAATTTACTCGAAGATCGTAGAATCACAATACATCACGAGACGTACTCTCAATAGAAATCTATCAGAATGATAATCTAATCAAATTCTGATCGTACATACTTTTCCCAGGTCCCACAAATTGTTTACGTTTTTTGAGCTAACAAGTTTGAGCTAATAAACGTGACACGAGTTGAATATCAATTTTAGATGGGTATCGTCAATACCTGCCACGGCCGGCGGGAGAGCGGCTTCGATACCTCGCTGTGCTCGTATCCTTCCCGGTGTAGTAGTCGGCGCCAGTGTCCCCGCTACTACCACCGTAGACATCCTGCGTATATCCATCTCGCGTAACATACCCGCTGCTGCGATTGAACATATAGTCTTCTCCGTAACGACCTCTGCCCCTACTTGCGCCACCCCTGCCTGTATAATAGCTGCCTCCGTAATCGCCGTAAGTACTGCCTCTGTAACCCCCGGTAGTGCCGCCCCGTGAACCGAAGTCCCTACCGCCAGACCCGCGACTTCCTCTGAAACCGCCCGACCCACCACCCCTGCCGCCGCCGCGGCCCCTACCCCGAGATATCTCCACTCTCAACTTCGCGCCCATTATCTCCATGCCGTTCATGTTGCAGCAGGCCAATTCGGCCTCGTTCATGTTGAAGAACTCGATGAAAGCGAAGCCCGGCGGATTAAACGCTACCCACACCTTATTCAGCTTGCCGTACTTCTCAAACTCCATCTGCAGATCTTCCTTTTTGATGCTCTCGTTCAACCCGCCCACGTACACGCGCGTATATCCTTCCGGTGTCATCTTGCTGCTAAAAATACAGGATAATTAGTCGCGTGAACAAACTTTCGTCTTTCAAACGAGGCGGAACAATTTCTAAATGTATACCTTTGGAAATTGTTCAGCCAACGAGTGCTCTCAATCTGACTGATTACAATTTTTATACTCGTTAAAATTAATTGTTGCACGCATTTGTAGCAATTACATTTATTCAAACGAATAAAGGACGCGCGCGGACCAAAGTTATTGCTTTCACGCCAAATGGAGTAACAAGTCGAGCTCTCGGACAAGCGGAACCGGATAGGAACAATCAAGAATACGTAATTGTGTTCGTAACGTGCGGCTCTTTGTGCGGCCACGGGCGAATCGTTCTTTGTCTCCGTAACAATACAAACGCGCTAATTTTCTCAACAAAGGGACACTCGAGACATATCGGAACAGGTATCTGCGTCGCGCGCGCGCGTGCGGGTTTCACGCGCGAGAGTCGCGCGATCCCGTCGGGAGGACGCGGTGCGTGAGCGTGGCAAATTAGTATACGCGGTCACAACAACGCAGCCATGGCGGGTATTTTCGTTCTCGGCGGCGAGAGACGCGCGGCGCGGCGCGGCGCGGCGCGGCGCCCCGCGTCCTCGCGTTCGCCGCCGCGCGGGTGCCCGGGAATCAGCGGGATCGGCTCGCGAGCGTCGCGGGGGCGAAAAAAAAAAAGACACCGCGGGACGTCGGGAAACGCGGAGGAGACGCCGAAAATCCGACAGATCGTCGGACCGGGGATGGGACAAACGAGAGCGACGGGACGAGTTTACGCGCCAACGGGTTCGAAAGCGGTGGTTTACTCACTCGTCCTCGTCGGCCTCGTCGCCGCTGGTCTCTCGGGAGGCTTCTCTCTCGTCGCCGATCGGCGTTGATCGCCGCGGTGACCGCCGGGGGAGACGGGTAGATGGGCGACGTGTGTCTCGGTCGTAGGAACGTGCACGCCGTGTGCGACCTGCGACCGCGCAATCGATAGGAGCGGATTCAGCGGATCCACCGGGGTTCACAGCGCACAGAGAACCATGGCGGTCGCAATCGCGGCCTCAAACCCAGACGCCGAGGGTCCTCGCCGCGCGCCGCGCCGCGCGCGCTTGCCGCCACGGCCCGGCGGCGGGTCGGTAGAGCGGAAATCGCGGTAACCGGCGCGGTAACCGCTTTGCCGGCTCCCGGCTGAGATAGCGACGTCGTTACTCGAATACTCGCACAGTCATGACTAGATATTTTCGTACGTCGTGCCTATAGAAAAAAAAGTACAAAACACAAAACTTGCCCCTTTATCGCTTTTATCGTATACGATTGAGTTCGTCGGTCTGCTTGTTTTTGATTTATGTTGATCAATAATACGCACGAAACTCAAATTCTATTAACTTGAGCATAAAAGAGCTGTAAGATGGGCTATGATCTTCCAGTAAACGTAAAACCAGGAGTTAAAAGTTAGCATTGCGAGACTTATTTGTTCAGTGATGAACCATCGATTGAAAAACGCAATTTTTATTTTAAACTTTTGATCGAGCCTAAACCAAACTACAACTCCAGAGAATGAAAAATCAGGCCTAAATCTTGATTTTCTGAAACGTGAAAACCATTGAAAGAGATAAGTTTTGTCGAGAAGATATTTGAGAATAAAGGAACCTAACGGTCTGTTAAAAAACTTAATAAAATTACTTGAGAGGTCCTAATTGAAAAGAAAGTTACAAGTTTTGTACCAAGTAGCTGCCATTGAGAAAAGTCAGTTTAACAATAAGCTTTAATGAAATTATTTGAGAAGTTTTAGTGAGAGAGAAAAGGAAAGAAAGTTAAGCTTTGTGCCAATAATTGCTCAATATCTAATAGGTGATTGAAGGCGAATTCAACTTGAATCTTTCTAAACTATGGAAAATATTAATCTTTCGTCAAACTCTACTCCGAATGATGTCCTGTGGAAATTCTCATGATATCAATATGTATATGTCTTGTCGCACGATTTTTTGTGCACTGAGATTTCTTGCCAGGTACAAATCTGTTTTGTAATTTGGCTTTTGTAAAAATATGAAATATTGTAGAATGTTGTGAACAGCACCGATCAATTGTGTAAAATATGTCGACAACAACTTCCCACGTGATCAATCGAGGCACGGAGTATTGATTTTTAAGTCTAAACTTAAACCACATTTGTCTGTGTACAATCTTGATGCGCTCGAAGACGTAACAACAGTAACGTCACAAGTTTCAAACGCAATTTCGAACCCTGAACGAGAATGTCGGCGCACGTTATGTGCTTGACCTCTTCCGGAGGGATTCCTCTGTTTTCACGCCAGAAGGGAGACAGCGACATGGTAAGCACATATAGAGAATCAAATGGATTTGGAACATTTTAAAAATTAAACATGTTTACAAAAAATATATGTAATGTCTCGTTGCACAGAAATCAGATATCTTAGAATTGAAAATTGTTTGCAGATGACTTTCTCGAAAATTGCGTCCCTCAATGGAGTTCGCATGTTCTTGAAATCACACGACATCACTCTCCTGAGCACCGATTTGCCGGACGTGACCGTGGCGTGGAAAGAATTCGAGCAGTGCATCATACTGATAGCAATCGCGAGCGGAGTAACGAAATATGTGCTGGACAAGTTTTTGGACGCCACCTTTGGCGCGATGGTTCTCTTCACCGGCATCGATGAGATAAAGAATACTAAAAATATAGAGAGGCTCAAGAAGGATATGCGTCTATGCAGTCCTATTATTGACAGATTAATGGACTGCTTGAACATAGGGGACAAAATTTCTACGAAAACCGATATGATCAACATGACGGAATGCATCATATCCTCAGAGAGTCATTTGCTTCAGGTACCTGAAATTTTCTTAAATAAATGTAGCATGAAATTACATATGATACTCAATGAATATGCATTCAAGACCTGTTTAGAGGGATTTATGGAATGTTTGGACTCGATGTACGGATGTGTTCTGGTGCATGGTTGCGTGGCGGCTGCTACAGAAGGCTGGTGGTCACTGGACCCTGTGGAAAGAAAGTTATTAACGATAGCGATCGCTTCAGAGAGTATTTGTACCACACGGGACATTCCAGTGTTTCTACCACGTAAAAGTCCGAACGTAAGTATTTTTACAAAGGTATGCGTGTATTTAATTTTCTGAAATTAAAAAATAAATTGACAAGTGTGAAATGTATAATTTTAATAACTTCAATTTACAATATTCTGTTCAGGTAGCTTTCAGATTGGTGTCTGTGACTCTAATTAATCATGTAGAAGTTCTGGCGTTATGTGGACCAAATCCAGAATTAACAGAAATTGAGAGATTTGCTGTGCAATGCTGGAAGAGCAATATGGACACATTATGCACCGTTGAACAGTGTTATCCGCGAAACTTACCTACGTCGGTCTCTTTGGATAGTGAAACACTCGGGTAATCGAAATAAAAAAGTTACTTATCATTACAAATATTTTATATGAATGATTGATTGGTATTATTCTAACATTCTATGAATATTTCAGCTTTCTACTAGCAAATTACAAGACGGAAAAATTCGTGCTTGGCAGAAACTCGCAATGCGCGAAAAATCGCGCGACAGGATCGCATAGATTAGATATTTTGCGAACGTTTTATCATCAAGCGGTCGAAACGTTCGCGCTCTCGCGCGAGCACGAAGAGAGCAACGACGAGAGAGTAACCGCGAGTACCTGGAAATTTATTGGAGCGAAGGAAACGTACTTGTGTTCGGAATATCATAAATGTCATGCTGTGAAACATGGTGACAATATACTTTGCGTTTTATACACGTCTGCAGTACCTACTCGTACCACGAGACTGATCAGTCAGAAAATAGTAAAAATGATACTTGGCGATAAGCAAACATATTGGTAGGCTTCCATTTATTTTTTACATAATGTATAAAATAAAGAATACTGTTTTGTGTGTACTTAATTTAATATGCATAATTTTTACCCTTTTTTTTTATCAGAGAGAGAATATTGCAAACGCAACGAGAAATGCACTACTTAAATATGTATACCTTTAACTTTTGCAAAACGTATATAAATCTGTTATCTTTTTCTCTCTTAAACAATAAGTATTAAATACTACAAGTGTGTAGAAAAACACCAGCTGTGGATCTCTGAATTTTGTTTGGAGTTGCGCTTTCTACACTGCGTCTCTCTGTTCTCTTTCTATCTCCGTTAGCCGGATATATATCTGTTTCACTTTAGCTGCAGGAGGTGCGAAGCTGTGTGAGCTGTGGGACGAGCGATTTTTTATCATGAGCGACACGTGCATGTGTATTCCGTTCGCGCGGTATACGCTCTGCTCTAAGGCAGAGTGAGAGAACGGTGGCTTCTTTCATCCCGGCGCTGTCTCGCAGGAAAACGAGAATACGGACAGCGGTGATGTCCGACCGCTGCTGGCAGCCCCCAAAAAATCGATAAAGGAAGACGCGCGCCAACCGACAAAAGCGCAAGCGTCGAGCGTTACTGATGCGTGTCAGCTGTCCCGATCGTAAGCGAAACGGGAAGTACAGGTGTTTCTCGCTCCGCATCCGTGGTCTTCCAATGTAGAGCTATACGATCGAATGACTTTAAATGGCTTGCGACAATCGTACGAAAGTATATCTCGGATACGAGGACGAGTACGTCACCGACAAGCACCGGTCCTTGCTCAACTTTACGACGAACAAGATCGGCGGGCATCCGGTGAGTACGTAGGGAACGAAAGACTCATCTTCGCGGGAATCACCATTGCGGTTCCTAATTTTTTATTAGGTCGACCTGCAATCAGTCGTCAAGCATTCAACAGACAATGTTACAAACGATTTAACGAAGCAAGATATTTTATACAAATAATACATGAAATATTCTGTTGTGAAAAAATATTATTTAATATGCACGTCTCAAATTAATTATAGATGAAACAATTTCATTAACATTTTAATCGACTATTTAACTATTAACGTGGTTACTTTGCTCGACGTATATGTAATCATGCGTGTAATAATTAATGTGTGATGTGATCATTTCCTAGAACTGTAATGGGAAGAGTACATTGTCATCGCCGCAATGCAGACTCTGTGGCTTGTACCAGCTCTTGGCACTCCAATTGTATGCTCCGTTAGATAACTCAAAGTACCATCGGACATTATACATATTTGCATGTATTAATTCAAATTGCTGGAATCAAAATGAGAGCTGGACATGCTTGAGAATACAGCATCTAGAGGATGAAGCTAAGACGAGTGTGCTGGATTCTGGGAGCGTTAATGTGCCATCCACGACAGCTTGGTTGTCGGACGCAGACGATTGGGGGGACAATGTAAATGATAATGCATCGGAACAAAATGGGAATAACATGTTAGAAAATGATCCGTTACAATTCCACTTTTCTCTGCACAAAGAAATAGACCAGGATATACGAGAAGAATTGTCTGTGCTGCGCGTGGATGATCCAAATGCAAATAGGTGTGTGCGTATATTAAGATTAATTTTATTTGTAAAGTATAGCAACTATATGTATCTTTTTTTTCTTTTTTGACCGTTTCAGTCCAGCCAGTGTGGACTCCCCGGTCAGCGGCGGCGCCGTAGGTCGTTTAGATTCTCCTCAAGCCTCGGCGGAGATCGACGGAGACGAAAGCGAAGTCGTGTGCATTGATACTCCAACGCGGCCGCAATGTGATTTAGTTAGTTTACTGCACGAGGTAACTCCGTTGCCGCTGCAAATCACGAACGCGGAAACCAAGTGTTCGTTCGTCGAAATATTTCTCTCGGTCGACGAGGAGGATCGCGGCACAGACGTGTCCCAACACGTTCGAGACTTGTTGGTCGAATATCAGCACAGCAATCCAGACGCATCGACCAAGTTCACGCCAGAGTCCGGCAATCCCAAAACTATCGAAACGGACGTGGAAAAGTACGAGAAAAGCATTCCTAAACACGGCGACGAAATGTTCCACAACTTTCTTTGCAGAATACAAAGGAATCCTGGACAGCTGTTACGGTAAAATCTTTAGCGATGTTTATAATATATATTTTTTTAGTTTGTAAATATTATATATGTATACACGCGACTTTATTTTTCAGCTATTCAAGGGATAATTCTGCGCCATTACTGTTATATCCGCTAAGCGGCTGTATCGGTAAATGTCGGCATTGCGGTGACGAGATGATTTTCGAGCTGCAAATTTTACCGACGATCATACCGAAATTAATATTGAATCCAAGAAGCGAACGAAATTTTCAGATCGAGTTCGGCACTGTTTTGATATACACTTGTGTTAGAAGTTGTTGGTCCGCGACCGATTCACATCGGGAGGAACACGTCGTTGTTCAAGCCGAGAGACTATAGTTGTAAAATAACTAATAAGGAATGTTACGAGTGAAGCCAAGGTTCTTCCAGTGATCCTATATAGAATTTCATATTTACGCGTCTAGGACGACTAGTCATGTTACGTCTGTAGAAAAATACCGTCCACCTCTTCATGTACACATCAAAAGTTCTACGTAGCGAACGATGGTATTGGATAATAGTAAAGGCGTTACAGGCATGTATCTCGAGCTACATTAAGCAACGTGTGATTCGCAGTTGAAAAAAAAAAAGATTTTTAGGAACATCTGATAGAAGAGAATCTAAGTAAGAGCATTTATTTTACTTTTCATCTCGATCTTAGTATACTAAGTACAGTGTACGATACGACTGTACAATTGCTACTGACGTATAAATACAGAAACCTCGATGGAAAACAAAGTGTATTCCTTGTTTTCGAAGTGAGTTCAGACATATTATACATTTTTACAGTGTACTTACGATGACTACCTTAGTTATAACATAAAAAGAAAAAAAAACAGTAATTTGGTTGAAAATAATTTACAGACAAATCAATATCCAAGTATCTTATAAATTCAAAATATGCGGCATGCGAGTATCGCAATGATAACCGAGATCGCTTATGCGATTTAAATTACATTGATCACATTACGCAAACGTGGTTTCGATAACTTTTTCTTTGTCTTTCTTTTTATTACCTATGCACTTGAGTGAAGTAAACCGAATCTGCCGAACGTTTAGTAGGTTCTGTTTAACGGATGCTCGGCGAAATAATTCTTCTTGTCGTACATAAGTTCGGCAACAGTTTTGTTGAATTTATCGCCATTGTTCCATTCTCCCGCTACGATCTCGTCGGCGAGAACCTGCACTTTATCTATGGAGAGAATCGCAAAACTGTTGGCCATGTGCCGATCGTGATCGTGATTTCTCAAGCCGATGCAGTACGCCCTGGAGGCGCGCGAAAGGACAGCGGTCAGCGCGAACGTTCTCGTTGCTAGTTCGCCAATTCGACGCAGATCCATTTGTCGTTCAGCTACATTAGTGCCGTGGCGTTCCAGCAACAGCACCGAGACGGTCTGCAACCTGGTGATACACTTTTCCAATTCTGTGCTACCCGACGCCAAGGACGGATGCAAGTGGTCGGCGATTTTTAGCAAAATCCGATGATCCTTACCCAGCATCCACTTCAGTATATAATTGGGAAAGTTAAAGGGATTTCGTAGCTTGAATATGTGATGGCGTAGATTTTTGCCTACATGCTGTAGACCAACTAAAGCTATATATGTGTTCGAATCGATATTATAACCGTCGAAAAGGGTGTACGATAACGCATCTTCGAAGACCCGTAGGTAAGGATTCTCCCTCAAGTAAGTCTGCGCGCCAATGATCTGCAACCCCTCGTAAATACGCGCGACGCACTCGCCGGTGCAGTACGTCTCCACCATGGCTTTCTCCAGCGTGCAATCCTGATTCTCAAATGTATCCATTATACCGGTCGTATAGTACAACATACTCTCCATGCCGTACAGGGTGCTCGCCATCTTACCTATCACCTCTTGAATGCCTTCGAACTCGTGCAAATTCCTATCCAGATGTTTCCTTTGAATCACATGCCTCGTCAGTATTTTCGTAAAAGCCTTCAGCGTGCCGACAGCTTGCGCAGCGAGGTTCCTATTTCCAGGAGCAAGTACGTCTATCAATAAGTTTGTCCCCGATTTCATACCACCCAGAAGATTTTCCTTTGGAACTTTGGTATCCTTAAAAATGACCGTACAGACAGGACTGTCGCGGAGTCCAACCAGATTCTTGACATCCTTGCTCGTGACGCCGCCGAATTCTCGCTCGACCAGAAATACGGATAGAGCAGTCTGGGTGGTAATGATCGCATGGGAATGGCCGCAGTGAGAGAAGACGAGGAACAGATTGGCGTCGTGGCCGTTGACCACAAATGTCTTTTCACCGTTCAATATCCAGTGTGTGCCGCAATCCGACTGTGCGGCCGTGGTGCTGATGTTACGCGTATTTATTCCATTCTCAGGTTCGGTGAAGCACACCGTGGGCACGAACTCTCCGGTCGCTATCTTCGGGAGATACTTCCCCTTCACCTCAGCCGAGCCCAGCGTGGAGATGATGTGAACGGGCAGGATGTGATTCTTGACCATGTAGCAACCGAGCCAGGGCAGGCAGCTGAGCACCTCCACCAGCCTGGCCGACTCCGAGTGATTCAGGTTCAGGCCGAGATGCTGCTCGTCCACGCACGCCCGAAAGACGCCCAGCTCCCTGAGATGGGCCAGAACGTCGTCCTTCCGGATGTTCTCCAGATCGTCCAGGCACTCCGACATGTACTTCTCGATGGGCTGGAGCCACTCGAAGAAACGCTGATGCCTGTCCTTGGTCTGCGGCTCGGGGTAGTACATGAACACGTGATCGAACGCGGCGAGGAACAGATTCTTGGCGAACGGCTGCCGTTGCGGCTCCCGCTTGACGGGGGCCGGCAGCCGCGTTTCGAGGTTAATCGTGTCCAGGGCGTGTTGGCTGACGCGCTGGCTTTGCGTGTGCCGGACGGGCGTGCAGATGCACGAGGCATGCCACAGTTGCCTCCTGCAAAGAAACCGACGTGCCAGCATCGTTGTCGCGTTCGGATAACCTAACACCTAACCTCTTTTACAATTCTCTCGAAACGCGGCTCTCGAGGATGCCTGGCCAGAAGCATGGGAGCCATAGGAGATGGGAGGGAGTGGGGTCGTTCGGTTCGACGAGTTCCGTTGACGTTGACGGCGTTGAGTGACTTGAGTGCACTGCTCCGCAGCTGGTGCACTTTAAAACGTATGATAGTATATTCCGTTTAAATGTTTTTACGAAATGACAGATTCTGTTCAGTCCCTGCAGTCGATAATCTAACAATCTGCTGTCAGATTTTGGCGCATTCAGCAGACCAAGCCGCTGAGTAGCAGTCGAACGTGATTGGCTCTAACCAGCTCTAACTTTTAGAACCAACCAATCAACGCAGAGTGTTGATAAGACGAACTCAACAGTTGTGTCTGCTGTATTATATCGGCAGACTCTGCCGCCAAAATACGGGTTTATAATAATGTGGCTTATTTATGTGATACGATTGGATTTGTTGTAATATTCGAATAAATCTGCCGTATATCAATCTATTATTATACTGCAGGCAGTTTGCTTATTGAATATCTTTAAATTTTGTTTGCAAAACAACTCCAAAATAACGATGTTATTTCTACATTTTTTATAAGCAGAAATTTTTATACAACTTGTATATTTTTCTCATCAAAAAATTAATTGTTTCCGTGCTTCATCTGTCCTCGAAACTTTCTTGACATATGCCGCAGTTACTTGAAGCAATTTAGATTCCGTTTTCTCGCTTCGTTGTCTCGTAATAGTGCGTTTAGTTGTTCGCGTTTCGAGTCATAGCCATGCTCATCCCCTCGGAGACGACATGACGGAGTCAGAACAATGTTCTCGAAAGTGACACTGATCCTGCTGTCACTGGCATTCGCTTCGAATGGCTGTAGCTTCGGCAAGCGTGGCAGAACGCGCGCTCATCGAAGCGACGACGGATGTGTCTGTGCCACCACCGTTGGCGCCATTCGCTACAATCCTCTGAAGGACTCGAACATCACTGTCGATCCCCATTGCGACTGCAGATCGTCCGGTTTCGGGGTAGTGCGGATGATCCCGTACAGCATCTGCATCGCAGATGCATGCGGCACGATGCACGTGGACCTGTCCTCCGCGTGCGTCAGATGCGGCATGTGCGTCGCCGTCGCCGAGGAGGTTCGCAGAACTCAAATATCCTCGTATTTCATATATCTCATATTTTTGATCGCTAATAAATAAATACATAAATTATATATAAATTTACTATTTATATTACATATGTATATATATTATGTGTAATATTATATATAACATATAACATTATGTATAATATCATTGTAATATATGTATATCGGTTGTTGCACTGACATACAGGTCAGCATGACGGGTTGCCCATTCGTGTAGGCGCGCCTGCACGAAATGGGCAACCCGTCATACTGACAGCTGTATGTCGCTGCAACATCCTACATATATAACGAGATATAAAAAAAATATATATATATATATATATATATATATATATATATATAATATATTATGTATATTAATTATATAAAATAATATTATATAAGTTTATACATATAACATATAAAAAACAAAGATAAAAAATATATTAATATAATATACGTATATAAACTTTTAATCTATTTTTCTGCTAAAATATATTTGTCCCCCGCAATTTCTTCCTAGATTAATCAAACTCTGCTGGAGGTTCACGATTTGATGGCGCCTGACGACTGGCTAAACGAAACGGAGACCGTACTTCTTTTAAGAACCATCTGCGATCATTCTTTTCGACAGTAAACGTTCCCTTTCTTTGTTACGTAATTTCACACAGTGTGCTATCTCACACTGATGCCAGCAATCGTGATTCTTATAGCTATGGTTTGCGAGAAATCGATGGCAAAAGATTTATCTCCGACCCGTTACCGGGTGACAAGCTCGTCTCTTCGTCCGCCGATGGATTGTGGGAGAAAAAGTTAGGTCTTTGTAAAGAAAAATTTGCGTTATACTTATAATTAGTAGCAAAAAATAATGAAAGAATTAAATTTGTATATAAGATAAAAGGTTGAAAATGGAAATCAAGTAGTTTCGTTTATAGTAAATTATCATTACTTGTCAATCTCGATTTACGGTAATTACGAGAACGTTGTAGCTTGAGGAAAATGTGTCACGACTATCTCGATGAGATACAAGAGCTGCAATTATACAGAAATTGGAAGGAGTGGTGCGAAGATGACGAGCGTCTTCCTAATCTAGAAGATATTCTTTGCAGGTGACAGTGTGCTCTCAATTCAAAATTTATTTTTTTCATTTTTTATCTATTTCTCTAACTTATGTGACATTTAATTGTATAATCTGAGAAAGAGAATCTTTGTATTTGCGCAGAAATGAGATCAGCAGTCTACGAGATTGTAGAGGTATAGATAACGTTTATAGGCGACAAGTATCTACGAAGATTTTCGGTGCTCGTGTAAAGCTTCTAGCCGAATATGTATAATAATTTTAGGTGACCATTTATATTACATATATTTTTAACTATATATATATATATATATATATATATATATAGATAGTTATATAAAAAATATTACTTATTAAACAAAATACGCACATTTAATATGCCATTTAATAATGATTTTATGACTACGACTTGAATAAAAGCAAACATTTGTCATACTAATTTCAAAATCTGTAAGAGCTGTTATCTAAAGTATTTTTACAACTAAAATGGGTATCTTAATCGCAAAACGGAAAGACGTTTTCTGCGTTTGTGGTCGGTGGAATTTTCTCGGTTCTCATCTTCCTCTTGGGCAAGCCTGAGAAGGAAGACCAGGACGCTCTCTTGGGATCCGCCGATCTCCGTCGCACTTGCAAACGCGGCTCCAGGGGCGCGGGACCTTTCGGCTTCTCCGGAGAAACGTCGCGTTTTTGAAAACCGACGAGCGATTGCACTTGACGGGCGTGATTCTGCAGCATGGCCAAATAAGCGGGATCGCGTAACTTTCCGGCCGGAGCAACGACGTGAAGGTGAGGGCGACGGGCATTGAGACGATCGCGACCACCGTCGTGATGATGATGATGAAAGTGAAGATGCGGTATTAGATTGTGCTTGCGTATGCGGCGCACGACAGTTTCCCGCATCTGCCTCCGCTTGTTCCATATCCTTTCGAAGATGCCGATGGAAATCGCGATAATCATACCCGCCACCAGGAGAAAGAATGCGGAGTAAACGTCGGCGAGCCTCGCGCTGTTGAAAGCCGCCGACGACGCGCACCGCGGCATCGTCGGCAGCATCCGTTCCTGTATCTTGTCCAGGACGCCGCGTTCGCATATCCGCAATATGCTGCAAGACAGAGTTAAGTACAAATTACAAACGAGAAAACTAACGTGTTAAAAAATTACTTTTCTAGAAGGATATCTATCATTTCGATGGGCCCCTAACTGACTATATTAACTTTGAAAACATTAGGAAGCGTTATCTCTTTTTATTTTCGACAATTTTAATTATCTACTAGATATCGGATGCGCGACAGACGCGTGTCACATAAATACAGCAATTTCGCATACTTGAGATTGATGATCTTCCTGTACGGGCAACTCTTGGCCATGGGAAGAGCGACGACTGTAAGCGTTTGCGGAAGCAGCAACTCTTTCAAGACGCATCGTTCCTGTATAAAGGTTGTTTTGAGGGCTCGCCGTGCGAGAGTCGCGCTGACGAAGAACCCGTATCGTCCCTTGACAGCTTTCATGAGGCCGGTTCTCGTCTCCAGGCGGGATTCGCGATTGTTGAACGCCTTTATGTACAACTGACGAAGATTGCTGTCGTTCGCATTCTGAAAGATGACACGCGCGGATGATAGCGGATGATTACTGCGTCTAAAATAATTACTGGCCACTCCGAACAGTGCAATGTAAAAGAAACGCTCGAAAAAAGGAGCTTTTGTAGCGTGTTTTGCAAATGTCTTCACGGCTTCGATGTTGCGTAAGTTTACTTAATGGTATAAAATATTAATACGGCAATAAAACGATATAATAAAAATAATGGCAATATATAATAGTGATATGTTGATAGTACTCTTATGTATGTATCATCGGCGGCACTGTATCCTAGCTTAAAGTTATTAAAGAGAAGATCGGTGATCGATTTGATTCCAGTAGCCTGCACTGATAATATGGACGTGATGAAGCCGGCGTAAGCGTTATACATCACAAGGGAGAATATTAAACTGAATAACAACAGAGTTTTTCCAGACGGGCTTCGAGGCGTCCAGGGTGATCCTAAAAATTCCACAATCGTTTGATTAGTGATGATCTTTACGTGTGTAACATAATTATACATTGTATATTATTACATATATTATCTAAATTAGCATTGTACTTTGGAGAAGTGGTAAAAATGCATAATGATAAATCACATATTGTTATAATAGTTTAGCTGTTCTATGAATGGAAGAAAAAGATGAACCTTGCATGCACATGATACTTAAGCACCAAAGTGCAGATTCCCCGATCCCGACGTGTTTCTCATCCTCATCGTGCAACAGCGTTTTAGCCGCGTAAATAACTGTCGCCATCGCGATTAACATGATGAGATATGTCGCCGCGACGCAGCCGAGCAATCGATTGTCGAACGGTTGCAGAAATATATCTCTCATCGTGCCGGTCTCCAATGGATGGTAATAAATATTTCTCCTGCGTAAAATATTGTTTTATAACAATGCAATAAAAAAATCACAAAGTATAAATCTAGTTATATTTATGAGACTATAAATATTGGAATTTTATGGTCTTTGGTAAACATTTCAATTCGTTTAACTACGTTCCTCGTTTAACTACCTTTTACACTATTCAGACAAAAAACGTATTGGTGTTTTAAAAGCCCGATCCTGAATCTTTGAAATACTCTGCTTTTGTATCATTTAAAAATTTTAAATCATGCTAAATGCATACGTAAATTCTCAGATAACATTTACATTCGGGACAAGCTTTGTCTGACCCTGCCTCATGATCTATACATTCTATACCAGTTAATTCTATACCATATTCTATGCCGATTTAACGATACGACTTGTATACGGAATGTGCGATCGATAAATTAGTAAATTCCTCGTAATAAAACATAAAGCGGAATATATTTGCATAAGAAAATGGAAATAAATTTGGAATATATGAAGTATAATAACTTAGATATCGGATTTTTTATATGCAGATTGGTGGAAAAGATCAATTAATAACTAAAATTATATTATTTATAATATCCAACATATTCATACTACAACATATGTTGGATATTATAAATAACATAGTCTAATAATAACAAATAAAATATATAATATAATATAATAAAGTTCACCCTGCTTATCACTCTATTAATTTTGACTCCTTCGATTTTACTTTTGAAGACTTTTACTGACATGTAACGAATCAAAGGATGACTAAACGTCATCTCCGCCCAACGTTCCTCGTCGTTCGACGTTATATATCCTAAACCGATGTCGACGGTGCCGGCCACAACATCGCCGAGAAGATGGCTCCATACTTTATTAGTTAACGTGCCGAGCTTTTCGTGTGTTACGAGCTCGATGCTGCAAAAGTTCAAGATAAGTCATATTAATTTTTAGATTCTATTCTGTAATACAATTTTTTTTCAGAATTTTAATTATATTTAATTATTTTGAGGAGTTTTTAATTTCAAGGTAATTCTTTCAGATGATTAAAAGATCTTCCTTAAATTTAAGACAGACTGTTATTTGTCTTCAAAGTTTTTCTAGAGATTCGCAGACGGTGTGTAACTTCCGAAATATTGTTAAAAGTAAACTATCCGCCTTAGAACCAGATGCCTTTTCACCTGGCGTTCACGCTATTCGTGACAATGGTAGCAAAGTCCAAAAGCGGTGCGATATCGTTGGGGGTAGCCTCCGATTCGGTAACGTCCGTCTGCCCGTCGCTTGTACCGTTCAACACTCCAAAGACAATGGGAAGGCCGTTGAAATCGCTTCTGAGCTTCACGTTTATCGGCAGCTTAAGAGTGTGAGACTCCGGATTCCAGAAACCGAGATATCGTACGATTAGACTCGTGTTGTCGGAGTGGCGTAATTTGTAGGTATGCATTAAGTAGAACGACACCGTGCGATTCTCCTCAGTAACGTGGCTCAAATTGGTCGTGGCGTTCTCGACGTTGCGCCGCTCCGACGGTCCCGTGAACTCGAAGCGATCGCCGTATCGTCGAAGGGACCGACATATCCTTTGAAAAAAAAGTTATTCGATATCCTGGTAATTTAGATCATTAAGTACTATCGTTATAGTAGCGTATATCATGCAATATTGTAAAAATTAAAAAAATATACAAAAGATTTTTATATTTCCATTTCCTCATTTTATTTTCTCTCTCTCTCTCTCTCTCTCTCTCTCTCTCTCTCTCTCTCTCTCTCTCTCTCTCTCTCTCTCTCCATGCCTCTTCATTTTCATATCTCTATCTTACATCTCTATTTTTTCACTGTTCAAATTAAGAGGCTTTATTATTTCTACAAAGTTCACATAAATAGAATTATGTATTTAACAATAATTAGAAACTTTACATATGTTAAGATTTTTTTAAAAGCGAAACAACATAAAGAACAAAATATCTTATTTTATTAGACTTTTGAATAAACCTTACTTCTGACTTTTACATAGCATACATGAGGATAATTATTATAATAATAGCGTACTTTTCATTACATACGCGAAGATGTGCAAACTTGTAACTTACTTATCTCGATATTTCTGAGCATATATCCAAGCAACAGCGTCATTCGGTAGTGGCGAGGTAGCCACGACTACATCACTATCGATGCCAATATTTAGATCTCGAAGAACGGTGTCGATCGTAGAATCGTTTCTTCTTGTGGTCACCATAAGCCAGGAGATGTAATAGTTGAACAGGAATTTCTGGGAAGCCTATCGAAACATTCTCTGATCACGCGAGTGTGCTAGAAGAAATCACTTTGTGTGGCGGAAAAAAATCACATGGCGTTATTTTTCATAAAATTTGCAGTTGATTTTTTTGCAGAAAAACTGTGTATCACAACTGTGTATCTAATTAAATAAAAAAAATGATAAAATGAAAATATTATTTTCCGCTCGTTTGAAGCAAAGGCTATAATGAGGAATAGGAAATAGGACCAGTATACGAGCATTAATCGGTGTTACAAAAATTTTTTTAAATTATATCCAGATTTATTAAATTGACGTTTTGCCGGACGTTTTGCCGGACATCATCAAAATTGTCAATTAAGCGAATAATAAATTACTAACATATATATAAGGGTCAAAACACAATCAATTAAACACGGAGACGTACACAAATCATCGCGAACTGAAAATTGTGGACTTGCATGGGTCTCCACGGCACGACGATATACTCAATAAAACGGAAAGTTAATTGGAGCATGACTGACTTGAGAAGAAAGCGTTCTGTAATGTTAAGTTTTTGACTTTGTGATTGCGGTACGTCTCCATGTTTAATTGATTGCGTTTTGACCCTTATATATATGTTAGTAATTTATTATTCGCTTAATTGACAATTCTGATGAAGTCTGAGTACGGTACGAAACGTCAATTTAATAAATCTGGATATAATTTAAAAAATTTTTTGTAACACCGATTAATGCTCGTATACTGATAAAATGAAACCGTGATTATTACATCCGTACATGATTATCAATTTGCAAAGCAATTACTAATGATAAAAAAATTGTTATGTAAGAACTGATAAACTTTTTGTAGAATGATAAAGCAAAAATACGACCTATGACTGTCGAATTATTTTCTTTGTCTACATCGCCGCTGAAGTCTATTATGAACATCGGGCAAATGGAAATTATTCCCGCGAGACATTCCTTTGCTAACGTAACACGCGATATGTTCTTTTACGAATTTACGCGATATTTAGAAGATAAAAAATATATAATATTATAAGAACATTAAAATACTTGTAATTATTGTCCCTAACAAACTTATAATTCTTCATTATCATAATTAAACTATTTCTGTTGCATAATTTTTAATATTTAATATTAAATGTGTTCTTTTTTTTAGTACTATAAATATATCAAACATACGTTGCGGTGAAAAATTATTTCGTCAGGTTAATTCCCAAATGCGTAATAATCGTAATCGTGGCATTTGCAAAATATATAAATTAGAATGAAGCAATAAGTCCCAATTCAAAATGATTTAAAAACATAATGCAGTCACAAGCTTACGTAACAAAATACATCAATCTCTCTGTAACTTTGTATAACTAATTTGTACAATTTATATAATTTATGTTTATACAATTTATGTTTAATAAAATTAAAAATCACTGAGTACCAAAGTATATTATACTATATTCAATTAAATTTAAATTTGCGATTCTACAATTTCTTTTTTACACATATAGACATTAAGATCATACCATTTGGATAATATTATCAGATGAAGTCAGATTAAGTCCGTCCAAAAGCACGATCGAGCCGACGCGATGCGTTCGAATTGTAAGAGCGTCTGGTATATTCGGATTCGTCGCCGATTGTAGAGACACGCTGATGCCTCTTTCACTGAAGCACTCGATCAACGGCCGAGCGTAATTAAGAGGACAATCTACATTTATTTGAAACCAGTTAATATACCCTTACTGTCTTGATATTTAAAATTAGCGATCGCGATTCGGACGCTGTTCTTCTTTCACACAATTGCGAATTCTTTTAAGATTCTTTTAAAAAATATAATAGGGATATTATTAAAGAATTTATTTTGTTTTACGTTAGCGAAACTACAAAATTAATTTGCGAAATAAAAAGTATCTACTACATTTTCTTCGCGCTCGCTGTTAGAAATAAGAATAGGTAGTAAATTTAGAGGCAAATGTTTTTCTTCCTTTCATTGGTTCTAATAAACTGAGAACACTCACTAAACGGACTGACATTATCGAAAAGCACCACTTGATCCCAAGCTCGCCATTCTGCGTATTCCAATAGCAATTGTAACGTCAAGGGCGACGTGAAAATGCAAGGTTTGGCGACAACATGAATCGCCATTAACATCACCAGCATCAACTTTACTTCTCCGGCATCAACTTTGATTCTGCGCATAACCGGCAACATTACATAAATCTAAAAAGTTGATAAAAATATTATTTTACGAAATTGTGAAATTAGAAGTTCATTCTTTGTCAAAACATTGAATAGGCTTTGATAGGTGAAAAAGTGATTATTTACGATTCACTATTGTTGAACCTCAATACAATATACCGAGAGATGATTTTGACTGAGTTGTATTGCTGGTTAATTTACTACTGACAGCGATTTCAAGCGTTATGTATAGCTATCGTGAAATGCCGGCCCTTGTCGAGGCTCGTCAAATTCTTAATTCATTATCCGAATGCCATGTCGGCGTACAAACGTCGACAACACGATGAATCTTTGACGGCGAGAAGCAAGAAAGCTTGACGTTAATAGCTATAACGATGTATTACGAAAGTATTAAGGTAGATATGTAATATGTAATATAAATTATCAAAAAATTAATAGTGTGTTTTATACGAGATATTTTATATTTTATTCTGACATATTTTGTCATAAAATATAAAATATCTCGTAGACTATTTATGGTGTTTGTAGCATCTTGTAATATACAGATATTTGAGATATTGCATAAACTTGAATGTTAATCGGTCGGTGAATTCCGTGGCTCACATATGGGGCTCAAATATGAAATCATACGACAAATACGTTATTAATGTGAATTGAGAGAGTGAAGATGGATGATAATACTTGAGTGGATAAGAAGTGGGGGTGGGGTGGTGATGTGTTTGGGTGGGTAAGAATCTATTGGGTTACATGGGGATGTGTCGGGGTATATTAAGGTGTTTGGGAGTGAGTGGGGGAGGGTGAGGGTGATGGTAATTCGGTAAATAGCGTGGGTGGAGGTCAGTAAGAGTATGAAGGGTGCTTGAGAGTGTATGAGGGTGTATGAGTATATTAAAATGTTTATTATAATAGACGGACACCGGGGCGACGACGTTGATGATGATAACGTTTCTTAAATTTAAATTACCCAATTTTGGCGTATAAATTGAAAACTCTTCTTTAATATTTGATGTAGAAAAAAAAGACAATTAATAAGACCCTAAGCAATCGATTAAGTTTATTAAAAATTATACGCTTAGCCGTTTTTTAGATATAACTATCGTGTCTCCGCCCAACTCGATGCTTCAGATAATAGAGACACTTTCGATCTTGCTGCCCGTGCCGCAAAACACTTAGCGCGAGATACTAATATCGTGTCTCTTGATTTATGCAATATCTGAAGATTGCAAGATGCGTATAGTAATTACCAGACACCCTGTATACGATATACATATTACTTTAGAGTAATGTGAATGTACAAATTAGTGTAGAGAATTGGAGAGACATCAATGGAAAGATATTATGAAATTTTGAAGATATATTTACAAAGACACTTTCAAAGTATTGTACTTATAATAATATACTTATACCTTTTGTGCAAATATAATTAAAATAGTTTATAGTATTAGTGTTTCTTTGGTGTTATTATTTATTGCCTCCTTTTTCCTTGTTTTTCTTAACCATGTCACATAATTAGGGAAACTGTGCCTAATATATCGTCCTTGTTCCTAATTCCGCACCCTACGATATTAAGACTGTTATGTGTTGCATTCTGTCAGTGAGCAGTGGAAGCTGTTGAACAACACTGCTTTGGACGATCTTTTATTTTATTTCAATTAGAAATTAGAATTGTGATATAAAAAGTAACGTGGCAGTTTATAGTTTTAACGAGGTTTCGAAATTTAGCAAGAGGTATCTTACGTTATTAATACAGCAAAAAAGATATGTATTTTAAGGACAAATTTCTGTCATAAAAACACGTGATATTGTGTCTAACTTGATTTCTAAATTAGAGATATTTGTTGCTAACCATTACCGTGATGCTTTAATCGGTTATGTTTCTTCCTTGTAATGTTCCTAATTCCGCCCTCTAGGAATGTTCATTATATCATTTTTCCCAACTGGTTTGCCTCTAGAATACTTCTGACGCTCCCTCAGCCTTCTGTCCAATGAGTAACAAAATCTTTTTTCGAGAGTAAATTGGCCAGGCCGCAAGCGGGATCCTGACCACATCATATACCACTTATAGTTCGTGCATATGTAATGCATAAATGTCTGTACTTGTATATTATTTTATTATAGTAGTAATATATAATTTTATATAATTTTATAGAATGTCAAGTAAAATTAAGTCAAAATAATTGTCGAGTTTAGTCGACACATTATCGATATTAATTGGCGCGTGACGCGGCAAGAAAAATTAGCTAACGAAATAAAGGAATATCGGTCGATTGGTTGGCTGACTGTCTAATATGCCGATAGAAAGTTACAAAATATACCGATCGATCCACCATAATTTCTCAGGCGGAACCCATGCGATTCGCGTGTTTCGTAAAAGCATCGGGTGAAAACAGTCTGTGTTTCTTATGCTCGTTAGCAATATGGACGGTTATAAATCTACCAAATTATTGCAATAAAAAATCGCATTGCAATTTCATTGTAGAAGTTATACCTAAAAAAGAAATCTTAAGATCGTGATCGAAGAACAATATGCTTATAGCCGCGATTAGATAATTCTTGTTCTCTTCTCAATTTATTAACGTTTTATCTTGTTTGTCTTTTTACCATTTAAGAATCATGACTCTAATTGTTGTTCGTTGAAATCGTTTTTTATGTTTGTACTACTGTCTTGTGCCGTGATTAAACGCGAAATATGAATTGCCAACGTCGATTCAATTGTTGACGCAATTAAGGGCGAAGAAAAAGTTTATTACGAAAAAAGAAGACGGATATCTTATAATTTTTGGTCTTCTACTTAGCGACGATGCGCGTCGTCGAACTTTATAGTAGTCACGTTCATCTACTTTCAAAACCTGAAGACAACCTTATGATGTGAATTTACATAAAAGAGATCTAGAAGTACTTATATGAGACTGATACTGTAAAACTTTAACGAGAGTTATTCATTCGCAAGCTAATATTCTCTATATAAAATAGTCTATTATAGTTATTATCTATAACCGACATTATACTGTTAAATAAGGATTAATATTTTTTTTGTATTTTTATAGTACTGATCACGAACTAGGGTGCATCGGTATTTATGACTGCCAGTGCTCATAGATTTTGATCTCATCGATCGTACAGAACTAATCTACTAACTATTTAGGCTTCATTCCTTTTGTCTATTACTTTTTGAGCGCAGAGGTAATAATCAAACAATCAAGCTTGTTCATAATACACAAATTGAAATACAGTTTATTATAAGAGTTTATACTTTGACAATAATATTGTTCTTATCTTGTATTAAATTTCAAATCAAAGTCAATTTAACTCTACACGTTTAAACTACATTTTTATATTTGAATATTAAATCAAAGAAGCTATATTATAATAACCGAAAGAATTCGTCCAGTTAATTCTTTCAAGTCGATTCCTTCAAGAACCAACAGTTAGACGCGATGTGTCTAGCTATTATTTAATTCGGACGCGACTATTTTCAAGTGGGAAGACATTAATGATCTAACAAGGAGCTTTGCTCGTTCGCTGTTAGACGCATATGTCGATTGACCGTTACGATGGCACGTACCAAGCAGACTGCTCGCAAATCAACTGGAGAAAAGGCGCCCGGAAACAGTTGGCCATAAAGCTGCGAGGACGAGTGCCCCGGCCACCGGTGGTGTGAAAAAAACCTCACCTTTACAGGCCCGGCACCGTGGCCCTTCGTGAAATCCGTCGTTACCAGAAAAGTACGAAATTATTGATACGTAAATTGCCATTCCCGACTTGTTCGTGAGATCGCTCAAGATTTCAAGACTGACCTCCGCATCCAAAGTTCTGCTGTGAATGCTGTGATGGCTCTCCAGGAAGCTAGCGAGGCGTACCTCGTGGGTTTTTTCGAAGACACGAACTTGTGCGCTATTCACACGCTAAACGAGTCACCATCATGCCGTAAGATATTCAACTGGCACGTCGTATTCGTGGCGAGCGAGATTAGGCGCAACAGTTTTATATAAAACAATTGTCATCGTATGTTATGTAGATACAAGACTATACGGACAATAGAACTTACGGACAATAGAATCTACCTAAATCGCGGAGAGAGAAGAAACGCGTTTAATTTCTGTAACTTCCCTAGGACCTTGTACTTTCTTTATTCGCTCAATTTATTGCAATCTCATTTGTAGAAAACAAAGGCAGACGTTGATTAAATAATAAATAAAACATTTTAATCTTATTTAATTTTTAGAAAGCAGGCGAAATAAATTAAGTTTGAGCAAGGCAGGTATTGAAGAACTAAAATTCTATTGAAATAAGAAAAAACGTTTTGCCTATGGATTAGGACAGAGATCAGCAAAGTTAGTATGACTTAATTGCTATTCCTTTATTCAGAAGAAAAGCAAATGTTTAATTTTTTGCTGATTTCAGGAAGGGCAAATACCTTCTGTTGTCCCCCCTCCCTCCCTGTGGACGCTTATAAATTAATATAATTTATATTCGTATAAAGTTGAAAAATTATGATGTTAATTAATATATAACAATTATGGGAACAAATTCCCACTATACGAATATACAAATACATGTACAGGGAATGTTTATCATCAGCATTCTTGATGTTAAAGTTTGGATTTTTATGCACTATATTTAAATAAAATTTTATTGCGGCAGAAACATTATAAATGTCACCAATGTTCTAGGCAAGTTAATGTATAATTCATATTTGTATAAAGCTAAAAAATTATAATGTTAATGTTATTATATGAAAATTATGGGAACAAATGCCGACTATACAATAAAAAATACATATACATGAAATGATATTAGCATTTTTGTAATGACATTAAAGTGTGGATAATAATTTCTACGCAATATATATATCAATGTAAAAAAATTTAATTGTGGCTGAAGCATTTGTAAGTGTCACAGTCATTTTAGGCAGGTAAGTGTTCTCAAAAAATCGCTTTTTTTACAAAAGAATATAGCACATAAATATTGTGCAATAAAGAATCTTCAGTGACCAGTGCATATACGCTTTGCTACAACAATGACATAATTAAAAAATTGTCATTTTTGAACTGTTTGCAAAAGAAGAGTAAAAATTCAATACATTGAATAAAGAGCTATTATATATATAGCTAGATATTTTTGTTCCCCTACAATCAGTTATTGCACCAAAATCGCTTTTAAAAGTATAATATTAAAAATTTTAATAATTCAAAACATTTACACTTATTTTTTGGGATATTTTGTCTTTTGAGTTGTCATTGTTGTAGCAAATGAGCGATATAACGTCTTAATCTAATCATTTCTTGTTTCTCCGTCAAAGTATATTTATTTATTATCTTACTTGTTTTTTTAAGTAAGTAATTAAGAGAGTTTAGTTCTCGCGATTCAAGACTACGTACTATTGACCCTATATTAATTTTATCTTAATTATTACAGTTAGAAAATAAATTTCTTTGTTTCAATAAACGCATAAAAAAATTATTAAATAACATTCTTTACACATACACTAACTAAATTTTAATTTTTGATAGGATTCTATTTTATTTTGTCAACATAATTTTTCTGTTGTTTGAATTTTCACAAATTTTTATTAGAATAAACCCCTGAGATAACCTTTTTCTTCGCCAGTAATAATTGACTAAGAAAATGGTTTAATTCGACCCAACTGGCCACTTATTAATATAATATTCAAATATATATACGTGTATTTGAATATTATATTAATAAATAATCAGTTAGGATTTATTTATTAAACCATCTCTTTTACAATTATAATATCATCATACATTTAAGTGTTGAAGTTTTATATTCCATATTTTTAAAAACTTAAAGGCCGGTATTTATAGGCTGCGGTCCGATTCACGCTCACAGCGCAGAAAGCATCGCTCTATCTTCGTTTGATATTCGATGTGCAACGAAGACAGAAGATGCTACAGCGCTGTGAGCGTGAATCGGACCGCAGCCCTAGGTGAATCTTATATTTAAAACCGTCTTAAATATATTTAAGATATATGATCTTAAGAGATATTATGAACCAATCACAGAGCCGTATTAGCATCTTAAGACATTTCTTAAAATAAAAACCGACTATGAATACCGGGCCTTAATCTATTACAACAGTTTTCGAAAAACGCTATCACTCGACGAGCATGACAATTTTTGTACAGACATAAAGACAAGTAAAAAAAAACAAAAAACAAAAATAAATAATAAAATAGATTAAGTCTTTAGTCAATACTTAATAACTACACTTTACGAAAATATTTTTAACGTATATTTGATACAGTATGGTGTCGGACTTATCTGAAATGTCTGCAACCAATTTCGAAAAATCTATAAGTAACAAGGCATTGACAAAGGAATCATACAAAACCGATTATGAATGGAAAATTATTTGGCAAAATGTAATTATTTTTGCCTATACCTATCTTGCTGGCTTTTACGGGCTCTACATGCTTTGCTTCCAGGCTAAATATCAGTCGGTTATATGGCGTATGTATTATATTTAAATATTTCTTCCCGTAATGCTAGATTACCCGCCACTTTATCAAATTGTAATTTATAATTTATAGTTCTTGTTGTTGGTTTGGCCGCGAGCATGGGCGTCACCGCTGGTGCTCATAGATTATGGGCCCATCGATCTTACAAGGCAAAATGGCCCATGAGATTTATCCTAATGATTTTTCAGACCATCGCCTTTCAAGTAAGTTTAACTTTTCTTCTTTCGCTTAAAGTTGTACAGGATATAACATATCTGAATAGACTATATAGGGCCCTGTACATTCTGTTTTCTTAATAAAATTTTTCAGCATAATTGTATCGCCGTTCTCTGCATTACATTTTCTAGGAAAGCATTTATAAGTGGGCCAGGGACCATCGAGTGCACCATAAATTTACCGACACCGATGCGGACCCGTATAACTCGCGGAGAGGATTCTTTTTTTCGCATATAGGGTGGCTTCTGATTCGACATCATCCTGATGTCGCGAGCAAAGGTGCTACAATCGATTGCAGTGATCTGATGCAAGATCCATTCGTGGCATTTCAAAAAAAGTACGATGGGTACAGTTTGTTTTCGCGGAAACGAGATCTAGCCGATTATAAACATGACTTTAGTTGTTCTCTGTTATTTTGCATTAACATTTTCTTTTTTAGGTGGTACACGTATTTGATGTTACTCTGCTGTTTTATCATACCAACGTTAGTACCATGGTGGGCGTGGAATGAGAGTTTGTGGTGTTCGTGGAATCTTGTGGTCTGCAGATATTTGTTAAACTTGAATTCTGCTTTTTCGGTGAATTCCGTGGCTCATATGTGGGGTATGAAACCATACGACAAGTACGTACTTGTGCCATTTCTGATTTATCAGATATACACGTATTTCTATTAAATTATTGCTAAAATTAATAAATTGTTTATAATGGTTTATATATATTAATATGTAATATTGTGCTGTCATTTAAAAACATTTACTTTATTATGCAGATCACTTAGTTCCACCGACAATACTGGAGTTGCTATCGTAGCGTTTGGTGAAGGCTGGCATAACTATCATCACGTGTTTCCCTGGGACTACAAAACGGGTGAACTTGGAAATTATGCACTCAATTGTGCCACAGCTTTCATTGACTTTTGCGCTTATTTAGGTTTGGCTTACGACTTAAAGACCGTACCTGCTGACATAATAAAGAAACGCGTTCTTCGAAATGGCAAACATTGACAACGTAATATACCTATGTATAAATTGATTATATAGAGGGTAATTGAGGAAGAATCTGCTATATTCCAGGAAGTGTGTGTAATAGTACTGATAATTTTAAGCAAAAAGGATTATATGAACATGGTCCTATTCCTAACGGTTACCGAGATATTCTGGTTATAACGTGAAAAGAGCACCATGCGTATGGAATAAGGATAGAAATGAAAGACAAAGACTGACAATAACGATGTGACAACCAACTACTAATAACTGCACATAGAATAAAACATTCTATTGCCTATAATAGCCTTTGACTGGGCGCATACTATCGAATTTACATCAACTAAACAATTTAATCAAAAACTATATTATTACAGAATGAGCGTAATACGATTTTTGTCGCCTACCCATGTTTATATGATCCTTTTTGCTTAGAATCACCATCAATAATACTATTACTTCCCGGAATATTGCAGATACCTACTTACAGGGTGATTGAGGAGGTATAATATTTGCAATAGTCGGCAGTATATATATTTTATATTGATTATAATAAATCTAGCGATTATAAACTCCTCACAAAAATTAGAGGAACACTTAATTTTTTTGTAAAATCGGCAAAATTCAAGCAACTGTAACTTCGTTAAAAATAAACAAAATTTAAGTTAAAAAAAAAAAGAATTTTGAAGCTTAAAATCTTTACTTTTAAAAGGTCACTATTATTTTTTAGTTTTTGTGAGTTTGATAATTTTTACATATAGAAAACTACGAGCTGGACAAAATGGAAAATTTTCTTCTCACTGGGCCTGTCACGTGCACAAAAAAATCTATAAAAATTTTCGACTTTGTAACGCGAAAGCTTGAAGTTTTTTCTACAAAATATTTTTTTAAAAATGTTTTTATGATTTTTTGTTACTGAGTTATCGCGGATTGAATAAGAAATGAGCATTTCGACTCTAATTGTTCATAACTCCGTTAAAAATTGTACCGCAATTTAAATAACAGATTCTTAAAGCTGAAACTTGGCTCTATCAAATGGCATAATTGCTAAACTTTTAAAAATAACATGTAAACATGATACAAATGAATAAAAATAATGTAAAAATGAGCAGCGATTTTTTCCTTTTTTATTTTGATCCAGAAACGTTTGTACAAAGTCGAAAATTTTTGTAGATTTTTTGTGTACGTGACAGGCCCACAAAGTGAGAAAAAAATTAATTATAAAATGATAAAAATACTTAAATTTAATGATTAATCTCGTCCTAGATTAATGAAAGATGATAAAACCTATTTTTTACCTATTTAATTACTGTTTCCACAATATAAGTACTTTGTTACTCACTTAAATGTTCGCATGGGCAATGGATCTCATTACTCATAAGATGGTCCTCATTGCCCGGTGCCTGGAATGAATAGGGTTAAAAATTTTTTATTTCTTTAGTGATTTTACTAGAATTTAAATATTTATGTTATACCGAATTGAAACTCAATGTTTTTCGAATTTAATATAACTAAAAATTTAAAAAAATATATAAATATATAAATATATAAATATATTGGTGATTATATATAATATATTTATTATATTTTTTTCTCAACTGAGAGAGATGCCAGTTCTTCCGTCCTCACCTATTTTTTTATACCTTTGCTAACCTTAAATGTCCTCATACAATAATCATTGAGCTTGTCTTACAAAGGGCTATTGTACTATATAAAGTAAAAAATATAGCATTTTATAAAAAAAAATAATAATAAAGTTGATCATATAAAAGGGTTTTAAACCAAAGGCCAAACTCCGAAAATGTCGACAATTTCGATATATAGTTTTCTATGTTACCGGCCTATAAGATCTGTCCTTGTATTGTACATACAAATCTATAGATAAAAATATAGACAAGGATAAACAAGGTTATAGTACCTATATACCATAGACTCTATGGTATATACTATAGACATATATTATATATACATTGCACGATAATAGATCTACACGCATAACTTTTTTGTTAGGGATCTAATCCTAATTTTGAGAACCGTATATTGATAACAAATCTGTGCCTGTTCAGAGTTTGCAAAAGAAAACAAGGAAGAACAATGATAATAACAATGGGAGAAATTATACAGAATGTTATTAAGGGGATCCTATATAGTGGCAGTAATTACCGACATTTATAGTTAAAAGCATACAACTTTTAATTGGCTTTACAAAATTGTAAAATTTTTATACAGAATTAAAGTACGCACAAAAATGTAGAGAGCTAGGGTCGGTTTTACATCCAAAACAAAAAAAAAATTAAAAATTTGGGCACATAGAGCTGTCACTGACGAAAATATTTGCTTATACAAAAATACTGCAGTTTATATATACAAATTAAATGAGATACTAGCCCTCTAGGGAAAACATTGAAGAACAACATCGTGCAATTACAACTACGATAGAAGTTAAAAAAAAAAGTGTCATGCTTTTATTATAACTTTTATATATGCAAAAGCAGCAAAAGTACATGCAGGTTGATAAGATAAGCAGTATTGCGTGTTGCTCCTTAAGGGGATCCTGGACAGGGAACAATTACCGAGAAAAACAGTCAGAGCTCGTTCTTTGAAACGGCTTTATAGATCGCAAAATCCTTTTATACAGGAGTAAAGTATAGGTACTAATGAAGAGTGGGAATATAAAAAATTAGTAATAATTGAAAAAAAATGTAAAAATGCTGTCATTTCATAACCATATTTTCTAATATAAACAGTTGTATAAGTTATATGTACGAAATGAAATGTTCCCACTCTTCAGAATACGTGCACAAACAATAACGCACCGTTGAAATTGAGGTTGAAAGCCTGGAAAAAAAATTAGAGCTTCGAAGAAATCGTGTATATTTTCCACAAAAATATACACGCAGGCTAGTAAGCAGAGATAACGCAGCAATCGATCAAAGACAGATGTTATTTTGTTAGACAAAGACAAATATAGGAAAAACAAAATTATATAGAAATGTTGACGTTATCGACATCGAGGAAGTTCGGCCGTCACTCCAGCATCTTCTTAATTAAGGGAATCTTATAATGGCAGTAATTACCGACATTTAGTTAAAAACAAACCACTTTTCATTGGCTTTACGGAATTGCAAAATCTTTGTACAGAATTAAAGTACGTACAAAAGTATAGGGGGCTAGTGTCGGTTTTACATCAAAAACAAAAAAAAATTAAAAATTTGGGCACATAGAGCTGTCACTGACGACAATATTTGCTTATACAAAAATACTGCAGTTTATATGTACAAAATGAGATACTAGCCCTTTAGA
Source organism: Temnothorax americanus (assembly GCF_048541705.1). Taxonomy (NCBI): domain Eukaryota; kingdom Metazoa; phylum Arthropoda; class Insecta; order Hymenoptera; family Formicidae; genus Temnothorax; species Temnothorax americanus. The sequence goes on from NW_027509751.1 coordinate 2,963,449, forward strand.
GAAAGCATTGAAGAACAATATCGTGCAATTACAACTACGATAAAAGTCTAAAAAAAAAGTATCATGCTTTTAACTTTTATATATGCAAAAGCACATGCAGGTTGATAAGACCGAACTTCCTCGTTCTCGATGTCAACATTTGTAATCCTGTTTTCTATGTTATATATCTAGTCCTTGTCTAACTATAGATATCTGTCCTTGTTTCTGTCGGATTGCTGCGACATCTCTCGCTACACGCAATACTGCTTATTATCTTATCAACCTGCATGTGCTTTTGCTACTTTTGCATATATAAAAGTTAAAAGCATGACATTTTTTTCCTAGACTTCTATCGTAGTTGTAATTGCACGATATTGTTCTTCAATGTTTTCTCTAGAGGGCTAGTATCTCATTTTGTATATATAAACTGCAGTATTTTTGTATAAGCAAATATTGTCGTCAGTGACAGCTTTATGTTCCCAAACTTTCAATTTTTTTTTTGCTTTGGATGTAAAACTGACCCTAGCTCTCTACATTTTTATGCGTACTTTAATTCTGTATAAAAATTTTGCAATTTCGTAAAGTTAATTAAGGGGATATTTAGTTAAAAGCATACAACTTTTAATTGGCTTTAAGGAATTGCAAAATTTTTATACAGAATTAAAGTACGCACATGGCTAGGGTCGGTTTTACATCTAAAACGAAAAAAAATTAAAAGGCACATAGAGCTGTCACTGACGACAATATTTGCTTATACAAAAATACTGCAGTTTATATATACAAAATGAGATACTAGCCCTCTAGGGCATTGTAGAACAATATCGTGCAATATTACAACTACGATAGAAGTCTAGAAAAAATGTGTCATGCTTTTAACTTTTATATATGCAAAAGCAGCAAAAGCACATGCAGGTTGATAAGATAAGCAGTATTGCGTGTAGCGAGAGAGATGGCGCAGCAATCGGACAAGGACAGATATTTATAGTTAGACAAGGACAGATATAGATATATAACATAGAAAACAGGACTAGAAATGTTGACATTATCGACATCGAGGAAGTTTGGTCTTTGTTATAGACAACGAAAGTCGCAATATTGATCTAAATAAACAGGAAATATCTGTGTTTATAAGCTGTGGTAAGTCCCATATATTTAGCCCAGTCAAAATAGGAAATTTGACAGAAATAATTCCAAAAGTTTTGAAACTTGGTAGAGATGTTCGTTTAAGCTTACTAATGAACGTCTAAAAAGTCCTGATAAGTTGAAGGTGAGTGTTCGCCATCTTAAAAAATAGGTGCATTTTTTCGGTTTTTTGCATATATATCTTGTGAAATATTGATTTTATTGAAAAAATAGTTATTATCAAGATGAAAGCTTATTAAATTGTCTAAAGAAAAGTATTATTCAATTTTCTTTATAACTATAATAGTTTTCGAGAAAATGGGCTGCATTGATATTGATATTGATTGCTATTGATAGCTTTGTCTACTTTTAATCCCTGGCAGCGCTTTTCTGTAAAAATTTCTTATGATTTGTTATACGTGCAATATTTTATTTTTATCATGAGACATGCAAACTTTTTTTAATTCTTTTCTAATAGAAATATGATATATGTTCCAATGTATAAATATACATACATATATAGTATGGTACTAAGCAATATATACCAAAAACGTTTATAAGAAGTTTTTAGTTTATTATGTTAACTAAATTTATTTATTACCTAAGTTTATTCGTTGACTAAGTTGATTTACGTTTAATGTTGATTTACTGCTATATGATTTTAAGTTACCTGTCATATAAATTTAAGAACAAAGCTTAAATCTGATTAAAAAACTTTATGCAATATATTTATGTCTTTTATATTTTGTCTCTTTTTCAATGTAATTTAGTTTTAATATTATTTTAATTTTGCATTTATATTAATGTAGAGGGAATTATTTACTTTGACATCAAACAGACATCAAAATAACGTCAAAATAACAGTCATAATCACCATCAAGGTATGGGACGTTTTGCAGTCATGATGTCATCATTTTGCCATCATTTTGATCACTCTTTTTGACATATCCCTCGTCAATTTTATAGCAATTTGACATCACTTTGACTTATTGTTAGGTTGTTTTCGCTGAGTATGCATTTCTGAAATTATTTTCGTTTTCTGTATAAAATCGACCGTCGTGGAAAGCACATTAGCGCGTATACTTTAACTTTAAACAAGAATTTTTAAATCCATAAAGCCAATAAAAAGATATGCGATTAGTAAAAAAGTCGGTTAAAACGGCTTTAGAATCCCCTTAAAGCCCTCAACGCCTCCACCCATAAAAAAATTGTCTCCACTATATGATGTTTCCCGTTATACTAAACATGTCGTAAACTAGTTTTTCATGTGTCTTTAAATTACGATATTGATTAAATCGGTCACTTCATACGAATCACCCTGTATTATCTCAAAATATGAGTGTTTTTTACATACAAAAATTTTGCTACATTGCACTTCAACTTAAGCAAATAATCATAAAATGCGTGATTAAAAAATCCAACTGTTCTTGTTATATACGAAACTAATTGTGAATTATGGTGGAATTTGGAATTATAATAATGACGAAATTTGCGATATTTTGCGTATTATTAATATAACAGTATTAATTAGATGTGAGTAGTAATATTGAGTCATTGAAATATTTATAAAACTACTTGTGTCAATTTATACAAATGCGAATTCAAGCATACATTTTTATATGGAGCAATGTGCTGACAATGCCATTTATAAAAGTGCATAGCGTTGCAACCTGGCAAAACATTTCAGTCGTCATGATTCGAATACGTGATTAAGAACTATAAATGTTGGATAAACGATACGAGTGCTTTCTCTCTACGGTGAATTAAAAATATTTTACGAATCCATATAATTTTCTTAAAAGACTCGTGTGTGTTCATTTAACTGTGCAAATAAATATTTCGTGTAAATTGTTACATAAGCACGAGAGAAACATTTACATATTTGAGCCTCGTCCTCTTAAAAATAAAACTCTGAGTGTGAATAATATTCTACAATTATCTGTTTCGATAACAATAATTGCTCCGGTAATTGCTTTATGGATAATTGTTACGATAACTAATTGTGTAAAGATATCAGTTATTTTTCAAGTATAGATATAAATCTTCATTCCTGCAGTTTGAAAAGGTAGAATATATATAAAGAAGAATGTTAAGAATATTGGAGAATAAATTATTTTTGATATCATGTTCCATTAAGTATTACAATGTGTCGTTTCTTATGTGAGCAAAAAGTTTAATCTTCAATTGTTGGTTTGAAAAGAGAAGATGATAGTCTAATGTTTGTCGGTAGCGTGAAGCTGATATTTTGGATTCTTGGCCCAGCAATTCGAAGACAAAGATGGCACCAAATATTTTAAGCACAAATCCAAAAATACTTACGGAGAAAGTTATTCAAAAGGAAGACTCTTCCGCTGCTATGAAGATACACGATGAAAATGGCATACAAAACAAAAGTGAAATCTATACAAAACCTGAAGGCAGGTCCAAAACGGAACTGAAGTGGCTTAATATAATATTTATTGGTTTTCTCCATTTATACTTCGTATATGCCTGTTTTACTTTTAAATTTCTCGAAAATCTGAAGACGACCGCTTGGAGTGAGTATTCTTTGGAAAATTCTTTTGTTAATTTGGTTTTTATTGATATTCCGGAAAAAAGCACATAAAAAAAGTGAAATTTAGTCCATTATATGGGAGAGATTAATCATTTCTTATAATTTTGTATAGGTATAAATGTTTTAAACGTAACAATTTGATTAAAATTGTATCTCACCTTTATTTAAAATGTTTCTAACAACTTCTGAAATGAACGACGGTTGATTGAAAGCCGACCGATTAGACCCACGCGATTGAAAAGAGCACGCAATAGAAGCTTAACAGCAGATAAAAGACTGCTATTTCCTAATTTTTATATCATAATATCGATTTCGTCATAAAATCATCGCGAATTGTCAAATGTCGCGGTCACTTCAAAGTATAAATTCAATTTCCACTTTTCGAATCACTCTGAGAAATATAAAAATTGACAGCAAATTGAGCTAAATAGAGCAATTTCGATTTTTATACGCCTCTTAATTTTTTTCTAAGTTTCTTGTTTTTTAGTTAATAAAAACTATCATAACTGAAAATAAAGTATTATAATAGATCGATTATGTAAAAATTATAAGTGACTTACATGACGCTCGCAAGAAATACGAATAGTTAAGTATGCACGATTTTATAAGCATTTCTAACGATTTTTAATTGCGCCGGTTCTTTTTGTTTCAAGTATTTGGCATGGTTTTGATATCAGGGCTAGGCGTCACCGCTGGTGTCCATCGTTTATGGACCCACCAAGCTTACAAGGCAAAATGGCCACTTAGAATTATACTTGTCGTTTTCTACGCTTCGTCTGGCATGGTAGGTAGACGAATGTTTATAATTCCCATTTCGTGCGTTGCAAAACTGAAGAATTTTTCTATTCAATTGCCTTCTTTCAGAATAACCTGTATGACTGGGTGCGAGATCATCGGGTACACCACAAGTATACAGATACAGACGCAGATCCGCACAATAGTACCCGAGGATTCTTTTTTTCCCATGTCGGTTGGTTGATGATGAAGAAACATCCGGAGGTGATCCGAAAGGGTGGTCAGATCGATATGAGCGATATATTGGCCGATCCTATCGCTACATTTAGTTGCAAGTAAGTCTGCGTAAAGAATGAATAATGAAATACGCAAGATCGTTTGATATTGAAAAAGATAAAAGAAAACAAGAGGAAATTTATTCACTCTTATTTGATTTATCTCGAAAATGCGTATTTATCATTTTGATATCTCTCCGCACTTCTCTTTAAAAAATTTCTCTTTTATGCGGATTTTCTTTCATAAAATATACGATATTTGATTCCTTGTTTGTAAAATAAGTCGAAATATTGTAACGCGTTATTCTTTATACGTTTTTATTGTTCTGAAGAAGGCCAAGTAAGGCTCGAAACGTAAACACTACTGTATACCGTTATTGAAGTATTAAATATATTTTTAACATCTGTTAATTGCTCGAATTTTGGCCGTTTCTAAACTACTTAGCTGTTGCTTTGTCGAGCGAAATTCCTTTGTTATTTATACGATATATATAGTGTGTGAGACAATGTGTAATATAAAAAACCTGCATGGCGTAATTAATTTATTATAATATTTCGCAGATATTTCAATATACTTAAATTTATCTTTGCTTTCCTGCTTCCGGTGATGGTACCTGTGTATGGATGGAATGAGACTTGGTATAGAGCCTTCATATCGCAGATTATTATTCGTTATACTTTAGTTTTAAATGGTACATGGAGCGTCAACAGTGCGGCTCATATCTGGGGCTCAAAGCCATACGATTCGTAAGCACATAATTAAGATCCAAATTATTCACAATTATTCAAACATTTAACAAACCTGGATCGAAAAAAATTTCGAAGCTTGCGCTATTCTGTGTCGCCTACGAGTAATTTTCCCTCGTTTATTTTGATGGCAGGTACATAAATCCAACTGAAAATCGATGGGTTAGCATTATAACGAACGGCGAAGGATGGCACAATTACCATCATGTCTTCCCGTGGGACTACAAGGCTGCCGAGTTACAATATTCCAAGCTCGCAACTACAAATTTTATCAACTTCTTTGCGAAAATCGGGTGGGCGTACGATCTCAAACAACCATCGCAGGAGCTCGTGAAAACCATTGCGATGAAAAAGGGTGACGGGAGTCATCCCTTGTGGAGTGCTGTGCCGTATCCAGCTAGTAAAATTGATTAATAAAAATGATTAACAATAAGTGGTCTCATTTTCACGATAAAAAGTTTCTTTGGATCAATTAACAGCTGTAAATGCAATATAATTATGACAATTTATATGCGTTTATCAATATGACAAACTTATACGTTTTCGTTTTTTTAAGAATGCAATATTTCTTTATAAACTATTTGACAATTATGTAATAAACTCTGCATTTTTCATTATTCCTTTGATTTTAGGTAGTTTTAAAAAGAAACGTTAATGAATACATATTACAATAGCATATATTGTAACTGCATGTTTCGTCTATGTCATAATTAATCACTTATCTTTAATTATTATGTAACTAATAAAATTAATTCAAATATTGATACTTATTTGATTGTTTTTCTAATGACGAAGTATTTGGGATATTATTATAAGACATGATTATAATTTCACCTTTGTTTATTACTCTCGCGTGCTTTATTTCTTATCGGTACAAGGAAAAATGCTCATATCTTCAGTCGGACATATAATTTGACCTTACCGGATAAATATATTCTAGTTTTGTTCTTATACTTAATAAAAAATAAGGTATGCCACACTGAATATAAGTTCTCGTGTCCTAATGTAATTTCCCGTTCCCTCTAAATAATAGCCCGTGCCATTACGCTTCCGGATTATTCCATGTACCTACATACGTTTGAGTGGCAATAGAACTGAAATTTATCGATCATTTTAGTCGGACCGAAGTGTGCGTGCGAGGAATATCGTGGATATACTTATAACTATGTTTTTTCTGATATTTTCAAATAAATTATATTAGTAAAAGGTAAATTTATTTTCGCTTAATATATATTATTTTGCAACTGATATTTTATAGTTAAAGGAAGATGTTAAAAATGAACAATTTTTCACCCACGCGAGTAATCGATTTTATTATACTATCTTTAAAAGATAGTGTGTAATAAAAAAGATAAAAAATATAAATTACTTTAAAGTATATGATGACAATAAAATGGTACGATAAAAAAGACTATAACTTTAAGAAATTGTCATATTTCTGATATAAGTGCAGAATACAGCAGAATATCGTTACGTATATAATTTACGATAAAGGCTACACTTTACGAAGATATTTTTAATATTTGACACAGCATGATATACCGGACTTATCTGAAATGTCTGCAACAAAATTTGGAATGTCTATAAGACATTGACGAAGGAATCATACAAAACCGATTAGGTGAAAGAAAAATCGTTTGGAGAAGTGTCATTATTTTAGCATATATTCATCTTACTGACATTTACGAGCTATATACACGCTTTGCGTTCAGAGTAAGTATATCGTTCGGTTATATAGAGTATGTGTCATATTTAATTGTTTCTTTCCGCAATGTTATAAGATTACTCTCCACTGAATCAAACCGTAATTTATAATTTATTAGTTACTGCTGTTGGCTTTGTCGCGGGTCTAAGCATCACTGCTGGCGATCATAGATTATGGACCCATCGATTTTACAAAGCAAAATGGCCCACGAGATTTATCCTTATGATTTTTTAAACCATTGCTTATTATTAAGTAAGTTTTGCGTTAACTTTTCTCCTCTCGCCAAAGTGTCGCACAGGATGACATTTGAATAAACTAGAAATCCCAGCCCTACACACACACACACACACACACACACACACACACACACACACACACAATCTATAATATTTTCTTAACGAAATTTTGCAGCATTGTATATCATCGTTTTCTGCATTAAATCTTCCAGGAAAACATTCATAAGTGAGTCAGAATCCAGGCAGAACAAAAAGTCATTTAGAAGTCAAGATGACGTCAAAATGATGTCATAATGACTATCAAAAGTCACATTTTGATCATGACGGAAAATTGATTAAATTATGATTTTGAAATTTAGAGATACTGTTGGAAATAAATCGTGATAATTTGATGTTAGATTATTTCCGATATTCATAATTATATATGTTAGGACTTAAATATATAATGGTATATGGATGTAAAATGCTATTTTTATAAAATATTAATGAACTGTTTATGTAAAATATGTATATTTGATAAGTCAGGAACAATAGAAGTACATATACTTATCGTACGGTTGCATACCTCAGATGTGAATCACGGAATTCCACCGACCAAGTAATGTTTAAATTTATGCAATATCTGTGAGATACACAGTAATTACCAGACACCCTGTATACGATGCACATATTACTTTATAGTAATGTGAATTTACAAATTAGTGTGGAGAATTCGAGAGATATCAATAGAAGGAAATTTCTATGCAAAACAAATAACCATGCAAATGTTTCATGCGTGAAATTTGTGTAAATAAAATAAAGGTCAAGTTAAATTTAAAGTATAAATAAATACATGTGCGAAGTAGAATTAAGATTTGCATATATCCTATAAATACTTATTTAGCAACGCCAAGCTTTTGGACTGAAATTTTCTGTTATTTTAATAGACATAATAATAAAAGAATTAAATATTATGGTAAACGCGAACACTTGGCGCCCGATTGCGCGAAACAAAATGTTGTTTTAATATATTTTTGTAAGTGGTGATTTCAGACATTGTGCCAAGTGAGCATGAATTTATAGATACATATTATGAAATTTAATCCTTTCTCACATAAATAATTTTAATTCTTCTATCGTACTTAATATAGAATAATAAAATATTTAATGTAAAAGAACTTATTAAAATGAGCATAACAAATTGTGTTTACCATGATATTTAATCCTTTTATTATTATGTCTATTAAAATAACAGAATATTTCGTCCAAAAAAACTTGGCGTTGCTAAATAAGTATCTATATATGCAAATCTTAATTCTACTTCGCACAAGTGTTTATTTACATTTTAAATCAAACTCGTCCGTAATTCACGCACACTTTACGTATGCACATGAAACATTTGCATGATTATTTGTTTCGTAACGTCAAGTTTTTTTCATGGTAAACACAGTTTTTCATGCTCATTAATAAGTTCCTTTATATTAAATATTTTATTATTCTGTGTTAAGTACAATAGAAGAATTAAATTATTTATGTAAGAAAAAATTAAATTTTATAATATGTATAAATTTATGCTTACTTGGCACGATGTCTGATATCACCACTTTTTTATGGCAAAAATATATTAAAACAATATTTTATTTCGCGCAATAGCTACATACAATAGAGCGCGAACACTTGGCGCTCTTTTTTTACAAAGATGTTTTTATGGTATTATTACAATTACATCACAATATCTATTATTAATTTTAAATATAACCTTTTTCGTGCAAATAATTTATACGTTAATTTAGTGACTTAAGTATATATTATCAAACCTAAAGAGTGTGCAATCGATTTTGTTTACCTTAAATTCACTCTATTACACAGCACTCACGAAAATCTTTCCAGTGCAGGGGCATGGTCTGTTTTTCTTTTTTTATGTCTGTACTGTTTTTTTTTTATGTTTGTCTTAGCGTGAAATATGTTTGCCAAAATATGTTTGCGTCGATTCAATTTATTATGAGAAATTACAGATGTCTTATCAGCATTTGTTTGTAATTGTAATTATAATATACGATGACTTATTATATACCTATCGGTACACAGTAAAAAATTTAATGTCAATGAAAGTCCACTCTATATATATAAATTTTGTGTAAAAATAACTCATTCATCGTGTTGCTTGTTGACATTTAGAAATGTTATATTGACATTTTTTACAATGTATGTTGACAATAATGTAAAAATAACTTGTAAAAAATGTTGATAAAACATTTCTAACGTCAACAAGTAACACGATGAATGAGTTATTTTAACACAAAATTTAAAGTGGACTTTCATTGACATTTGGTACACAAAATTGTTTACTGTGTATGAATTCAAATATAGTTAAGGGCTGCGCACAATGAAAGGAATAGGGAATAGGGAATAGTTCAATATATTAATATATGAAATTCATTAACATATGTAATTTATTAACACAGAATAGACAAACAGAGGAATAGTGCTAAGGAACAGTGATAAAATTTTATTCTATTTCTGTATGCCATATGCACAATAAATATGTTAATATTAAACAGTTCCCTATTCTTTGTTCTCTATTCCTTATTCCTTTCATTGTGCGCAGCCCCTTTTATGCTCTTTATAACATAAACTGTTAATAATGCTTTCATTATGTACGGCACAACACCGAAAAACTCTCACGATGCCCGTGACGTAATTAACCGCGAAAAAGAAATTATTACGAAAAGAAAAAAAACGGATATCTTATGATTTTCGGTCTCCTACTTAGCGACGATGCACGTCGTCGAACTTTATAGTTTAGTCACGTTCGTCTATTTTCAAAACCTGAAGACGACCTTATTATAATGTGAATTTACATTTTTTTGTAAAAAAAAAGTTTAGAAATATTTTTCCATATTCTCAACAAATTTTTTATCGATAAAAGCGCGCGCATTTATCGATAAAAATGCTTTCAGAATATACGAGCCATTGTGCATGAGACTTATAGAATTTTAACGACAGTTATTCGTTCGCAAGTTAAAACTTCCTAGTTGTTATCTATATAGTCTAGTTGTTATCTATAACCGACATGGTGATTATATTATACTGTTAAATAAGGATCAATATTCTTTTAATTTTCAGTACTTATCATGTACGAACTGGGGTGCATCGGTGTGACTGTCAGCGCTCATAGATTTTGATCTCATCGATCGTACAAAACTAATCTACTATACATATAGCTGTTTAGGCTTCATTCTTTTTATCTATTAATCAAACAAGCTTGTTTATTATACAAATTGAAATGCAGTTTATTATAAGAGTCTATAATTTGACAATAATATTGTTCTTACCTTGCATCAACTTTCAAATCAAAGTCAATTTAACTTTACACGTTCAAACTACAGTTTTATATTTGAATATTAAATCGAAGAAGCTATATTTAATAACCGGAAGATTTCGTGTAGTAAATTCTTTCAAGTCATTTCCTTAAAAAACCCACGGTCATGATGCACAAACGATGCTTCTAGCTATTTTACTTGATTTGGATTCAACTATTTTCAGATGGGAAAGCATTAAGCGGGGAGCAAAGACTTTTGCATAACGCAATAATGCGTAATAGCATAAGAAAATTGATTGGTTCCTATTTCCTTATGTACATGTATATAGACCAATCAATTTTCTTATGCTTACGCATTGTATGCGTTATATATGCAAAAGTCTGTGCTCCCCGCTTTAATGTCGCCGTGTTGTTGACAATATTGTGGACAATAGAACATCTATCTAATAAACATCTACCTAGAGGGAGAAAAGTTTAATTTCAGCAACTTCTCTGGGACACTCTGTACTTTTCTCATTCGTTTAATGTATTAATTAAATTCGAGCAAGGCAAACATTGAAAAACTAAAATTCTATTAAAATTAGAAAAAAAATATGTTTTTCCTAATGGATTAAGGTAGAGATCGGTAAGGTTAGCATAACTTTGCGCTTCTTTACTATATATAATATCTGCGCAACGCAAATATAACGTCAATGAAACTGTCGTTAAGTGTTACAGAATAGGCTCATTATAGAGGGACAAATGTCCTCTCTTGTCCCCCTCTGTGGACGCCTATGATTCATATTCATATAATAAAGCTAAAAAATTACGATGTTAATATATGAAAATTATGAGAACAAATGCATATACATGAAATGATATCAGCATTTTTGTAATGACGTAAAGTCTTGATGATATATATCAATGTAAAATAAAATGCATTGTGGCAGAAGCACTCACTGTAAGTGTTACAATCGTTCTAGGCAAGTTAATGATTTCAAAAAATCTTTTTCACAAAAGAATATAGCATATAAATCTTGTGCAATAAGGAATCTTCAGTAACCAGTCTGTGCACATATAACGCCTCAATCCAATCTTGTTTCTCCGCCAAGGTATATTTATCTATTATCTTACTTGTTTTTTTTCAATAAGTAATTGAAAGATCTTAGTTCTCGCGATCCAAGATTACGTATTAATTACGACTCTATATTAATTTTATCTTAATTATTACAATTAAAAAATATATAATATTTCTTTGTTTTAATAAACGCGTAGGAAAATTATTAAATAATATTTTTTGCATATACACTAACTGATTTTTAATTTTTGATAAGAGTCGAATCTGTTTCAATTTGTCAACATAATTTCTCTGTTGTTTGAGTTTTCGCAAATTTTTATTAGAATTATAATATTATCATACATTTAAGTGTCAAAGTTTTATATTCTATATTTTAAAAAACACTTAATCTATTGCAATAAGAAGAAAAACAAAGCTTATGTCAATTGGCTGCTTATATAGCGACTAGCAGCAAAACACGCAGAGAAAATAGCACTTGTTCTATCACGTAAAACTGTCAGCTACTCGCAGCAAGCAACTTTTCTCGCTGCGTAGTTTGCACGGTGGCAGAGCTCCTCGCAGGTAAACTCGCACGAAAAATTGCATCGTGGGAAACAGGCTTTGTTTTTTTATAATTTAGATTTTAGAGTTACTTAGATATTCGATAAAATTAATAAGATATTAAGAAATATTATTCTCAACGCACAGATTTTATTATTAGATTCTCAAGAATTCGATATACTTCTTTACTTTAAATTTTGTTCAATTTGTTGTAGAAGACTTAAATATTACATTCTTTGATTAAAAATAAGAAGAAAAAGAATATAAGGCATTGGTTTACTTGTAATATTTTTTTTATAGTTTATCAAAAAACCGCATTGTTGCATTGATATATTATATATATCATATTAACATATTAAATTAATTACAACATTCTAAATGTTGTAATAAATTTAATAAAATAGTAAAAAATTATTGCAGATGTAATACACATTTATACGGAAATGCAATTATGTTCTCTCTAATCTAAATCATCAGTAAATCACTAAAGTGGCATTTAGATTGATATTAGTAAATAGTTACTGATACGTTCAGTGACTTTTGACTGAATCAGATTTAAAGAGTTGTTTCGAAAATATACGCGCGGATGATCCTTCCAGTTTTTTATATAAACTTGGGTACCCCACGTTAAGATAGGCAAAATGCCACTGTCAATGAAACGGAAAAATAACTTTGGATCTGCATAAGTACACTAAAAAAAGAATTTTCTACAATTTTTCCGACTATCCATCCCCCCTCCTTTTCCTAGTAGCACCAAAAACCGCTTTTTTCGAAAATTATTTTTTTTCTCCGGTTCCTTCATGTTAAAAATTTTGAAAAAATTTGAGAATATAGCTTATAAAATGTACTTAGCACACAATTTCTTTTTAGCTTTAGGCGCGTTGAATACTTAACCTAAAAAAATAAAATAAATATTTAAATCAATTTTTTTTAATTTCTTTGATAGTTGCAGGTCTAATTACTCTAGAAAAATGTATATTTGTTAGTGTTCTATACGTATTAGAACTTTTTTTAGTGCACTTATGCAGATCCAAAGTTATTTTTCCGTTTCATTGACAGTGGCATTTTGTCTATCTTAACGTGGGGTACCTTTTATTTGTTTGACACTTTAACATAATATAGTTACAATTTGATGGCTAGTATGAGTCTGAGGTACGATTATACGTGCAAAAATAAAATTTTATAATACAAATAACTAAATTGTGAAATACGATTTCTAAAACCGGTTTCGATCTCTACCTGAGATCTTCAATTGGCGATCTTTGATGAACTACACCAGTGCTCGGAATTAAATGTCCTTTTCGCCCTTTCAGAAATAAATTTGAAAAGAGCATAAATCCGTACTGAACTACACTATCCTAATTATTTGTATTATAAAATTTGATTTGTCGTATAACCGTGTTCCAGACTTCACTGGCCATCAAATTATAATTTTTACTTTTACTTTTGTTTTCAAAATATCCTTAGAGATACGAACTTAATAAATGTTAATAATCTCGTAGAAGCAATGTTATAAATAACTTAATACTTAAAGCTGTGTATCGAATTGTGTTTGGAATATGCGAGAAACACGTAAGAAACTACGCAGAAATAACTAGTTGAATTGACGTCAATTCGGTGTTTATAAATAGTCAATGTCGAATAGTTGATGGTTGAAATCCTTTGTCTGTCATCTTCGGTTTTCTTTCATTACAACTATTTTTACAAAATATATATAATTAATCAAGTTAATTGAGCAATTACGAATATTTCTGTAAGATTTTTATTGTCAATCAGTTAACACTACATCGAATCAATGCGAAGTCAGAAAGTACAATGTATGTACATATGGAGGGGTAAAACCCACAGTGGTGTAAGTCAAAATTTTAAAAAAAATTTTTCGCATCTGTGCACACAAGACAAAATATTTACAACATTTTTTAAATATTTCTTTGTGTGCACAGATGGAATTTATATATTGTACAGATTGCATCTGTGCACACAAGACAATATTTTAAAAATTTTGATACACCACTGTTGGATTTTCCCTTCCATATTTGCCTCGCCATATCTTAGTTGTGTTTATATATTACGTTTGCTTTGTCGTACTTCCTAGTCATGTGATTGGGCCTTGTAATATTTGGCAACAGTTCGGGGGACAGTTCGGTTCTCAAAGGCGAGCACCGATAACGGTTTCAATCAGAGTGTCGAGAACAGCGAAAGGAACAGATATCAACTGCGTTAAGCTTCCGAAAACATTGTCTTCTCTCGCAGAGGTATTTCGCTTGTATATATATATATTTTTTCTAATATATATTAAAGTTAAAGATACAAAGAAAAGTAACGTTTCTTGAAAATCCGATCTGTTTTCCTACAGTGTTTATTACGTATACGAAATAGAATTAGCCGAAAGACATGGAAGTTTCATACAAATATTTGTAATTACGCAGTTAACATACCAACGATTCTAATTATGTCATGCAAAGATGACGTAAAAGGAACAGCCAATATCCGATTATTCATTTACGCACTGAGTATATGCTAATTTGACTAGTAATTTTTTTTACTCGGAATGCTAAATGTAATTAAAAATGCTAAGTAACCATTGTCTTAACTGTAATGGCGTCGTTTATTTATAAATTACATTATGTCTCGATATATTCCACCACGATTTCAGTGCTCATTCTCGCATTCTCTGAGCTGAAGGGTAAGTGACTTCATATCTCTTTTTGCTCAAGTTCTGAATATTTTGATTTCGATCACATAATAAACTATGATCATTAGTAAAATTGTACTTGGATTTTCTCGCAAAAAATTACGTTATTTTTAAACCATCAAATTTTGAAGTTACTCACTTACTTCTCGGTGAATGTGAGATGTGCTTCTTGTTTAACTATCCAAGAAACACAAACTTGTTCCATATTTGATGTACAGTAAGTTGCATTAATTCGATGGGTTACAGTAGCCTGACTTATTAGCGTAAAAAATGCAAGATGAAATAGAAGAGAGAACTAGTTGCTTTTTATTTTTCTCGTTATACATTTTAGTATTTCGATGAACCACGTACGTGTTGATTATTAGAGATTCAGCGGCTGTGCTAACTCAAGCTATGACCCAGCGAATTAATGTACCTTACGTTCTACATCAAATATTTACATGTACAGCTCATAATATTGTGGGGTAAGGAATTTACAGAGGTAATTCTTCGACTCGGAATGCCAGAATATAAAGCACAGTTCTTTGAAGTGTATACACTACCGCTCAAAAGTATTTGTCACCTTATAGAAATGTGATTAGAATTGAGTTTATTAATTAATAAAATTTTAATGAAAAGGCCAATAATAATGCTACATGTCTTTATTGCATAGGACAGGTGATTACATATTATTTAAACCATTAAACAGTAATTTGACAAGAAAATAACTTTCTAAGTTTTTGCTTAATTCATCGATGTAGCTGTCAATTTTTTGTATAACAGCTTTATACAATTTTGACATCTGTTGATTAATTTTGTAATTAATTTTTGGCTTCTAAATACACCAACGTGATGATCTCGGAAAATGTATTTATTATTTAAGATTTTCCGTAAGCAAAATAATTACATGAAATTAGAAAGTAAGGGATACCAACAACAACAGCTTTGTTTAAGGTAACAGAGAATATATGCAATGCAATAATCTGTACTTTAAATTAAGTTTAGGGTATAAACTCGGGTAAGATGGCCATACAGAAAAGATGGCCAACCTATGTTCTTTCAATCTAGCTCGCCATGAAACATCGAATAAACATGGGTTGGCCATCTTTCCTGTATAGCCATCTTATTCGAGTTTACCCTACTGCAAAAAACTAGAATTTTTTCTATTTTTTTCGAGATGGCAAATACTTTTGAGCGGTAGTGTATATATGTATTTAACAGAAGTAAAAATTGGAATATATAATCACAAAAGCAAAATGCTCAGATCGAATTCTTCTTGACTAGTCTGCGACTAGTAAGACGACTGTTTATTTTCGGGTCCGCATTTGTCACGCTACACCTGTCTTGGAGAAAACTATATTATATTCGGCTCGATCGAGTCTAGCTCATCAAAACATATGTTCGTTCGTTGTCTTCCTCAAATCATCCTTTCTCTTCTCGTTATTTCCACTACAATATTTTATAATTTGACATAAAATATAAAATAACCAACAATTTATAATGCATAAGTGTTTAAACCAAAAGCACCGAGTATGTTCCATTATGCGTTCAAATTCACGCACTTTTAATCCCATGTGTGTCATAAACACCGCATATATTTATTAATATAAATTAATAAATATACAATTTAAGAAATATATTCCAGAAACTTATTCCACGTTAGAATACGCACTTAATTTATGCAGAATTATAAATTGCACTTAAAATTAAACAAATCAAATATGGTGTAACAATATATAATAAATTTTATCACTCGCACGTTGCCTAAAAGTTCAAAAAACAATCGCACTGGCTCTTGAATAGAACACTAATTAATTAACTTTGTTTTGTGAAACAGCGATTTTGATTGTATTATTTCTAACAGTACGATAGAAATTGCTTTGTTTCTGTGGCTATAACGATATCACTTGTTTTCAGAAAAAATTATTTACAATCATCAACATTCAACAAAATGGAATGCAATACAATTACTTCTATTATCAAAGAGAATAAGGAGGAAGCTCTCGACGATATGAACTTGGCGGGAGTGAACGGGAATGATGACAGCTATAAAAAATCCGAAATAAAAAGATCAGGTGTTTTCAATTTTGAAACTGATGTAATATGGCCCTTAGCTCTGCTATTCTTTTTATACCACACTATTGGCATTTATGGTTTATTGACTTTCAACTACACGGAAAATTGGAAGACTACATTATGGAGTAAATATCCTCGTTCAAAGTATTTTTACGTTTTTGTATAGAGACGAATCTAACAAAGAGATTTCCAAAGTTTATGAAATTTTTCTCGAGCAGCTATTAATGCATAGAAATTCTTTTAAAATAAAATCTTTGATTCTCAAATTAGTCAAATCCAAAACAATGAAAGGCAATGCTTTGTTAACCTATTCTATCTTTTCGTATTGCGAAAGGTATTAATAAAATCATTAAGTTTAAATTACTAAAGATAATTAATTTGACACTGAATAATTCTATTTCTAATGCAATTATTTTTTACATTTGTTAAGTGAGTTTAAACATAAATAAACGCTGTTGATATTGTTGAATTTTTCGAAACATAAAAATATAGTTGTGTAAGATTAGTCAATATAGTACACCATATAGATACATAATTTAAACAAAATATCCAAATAAATATTAATAATTATTATTGCAATATAAACAAAACATTTATATTTATGACCAAATGATAGGTAATATTAGAAATTATCTCTAATTATTCTTTTGATGGTGTTACTCGATTATCATAAAAATTTTCATCCGTGGTCTAAATAAATGCAAATAAATATATAAATAAATGCATTTAACAATAACGGAATTATTAAATAATAATAATTGTCTGTGATTAATTTACATATTTAGATTCTTATTCAAATTAAATCATTTTCCAATTAAAATCATTCACTGAGCGTAATTAACGTTATGAAAAATAGAAGTTTTAAAAATCTTCTTAAAAATTTTTGCGTATATTATATTTTTAAAAATATATATATTTGTGAAGCATTTTAGAAATATAACATAACTTGCAAGAGAATTCTTGTTTATATATAATACACACACATATATATATGTATATATGTATATATATATGTATTCTCTTAAATTTTTAAGTACTTGGGATGTACCTCATATCTAATATCGGAGTATCTGGTGGCGCTCATCGACTTTGGAGTCACAAGTGCTACAAAGCAAAATTACCATTAAGAATCCTATTTCTGATATGCTTTAATGCAGTTGGACAGGTAACTTTAATATAAATTTTATTATCTACTATAACAAATTTTTATGTATATTATATATATAATGTAGGAGAGAGACCGGGGCAAACTCGACACGATTTTTTCAAAGGCAATTTTCAACAATTAATTAAAATTTTCAAGCAAATTTAATGGTACACATTTAAAGAGTGTTCCTTTAGGTACAAAATTGCTTAATAAAGTTTTCACGGAAAATACGGCTGATGAGGTTCAGACAACTGAAATTAAATTGTTGACGTACGAATTGTCGGGGGATCTAGATTGTAGCTCAACTACGGCAGTACGGCAGCATAACCACAATGTGGGTGTGACAACCACAAATATAGCTGTCCAAAATATTACTATTTATTGTGGTTGTGGCAACTACAATTCTGCATTTGATAACTATGTCGATTTTTCCGTGTTCCTGTACGTCACTTAGTTTTGCCCCTAAGAAAGGAAAAATGACGCAAAAACAAATTTTCAAATTGAAAAATGCCGGGGACAATTTGCCGGAAACAATTTCAGAAAAATTAATATTTTTGTTTCAGATATAGGATTATAGCATTCATTATTTAAAAAACTAATATAAGAATACAAAAATTGTACGTCAGTATTCGTGTAAATAAAATAGTCTGTCAAGCTAATATGTTTTTCTTAAAGTAGCATTTCCAATGATGAGGGAGAAGATGCTATCTCTGACTCTTCCCAGATTCTTCGCATCTTATATGATAAAATTGAAGAAGTTTGCACGTGTCACACATGTTATATAAACAATCCCCACATTAACAACTAGAAAACATTACAACCTATCAGATAATGAACGAAATATTAACAAAGTGGCATCTTCGACGGATTGCCATCTTTCTCCGAGTTACCCCTTTTTAACACATACATCTAGTTTTGTTTGCGAGCCTTTTCTTCTTCTTTTGTTTTTATATGCAAACTTTGCAATTATTTATGTGTTGTTTTATCTGTATTTTTTAACACAGTTGTATATGTAAATAACATTTTCATTGTTTGCTTTTAGAATTCGGTATACAATTGGGTAAAAAATCATCGTATGCATCACAAGTATTGTGACACTAATGGCGATCCCCACAACACTCAGCGCGGCTTCTTCTATACGCATATGGGATGGGTAATGATGAAAGAGCATCCGGAATTTATTAGAAAAAGCAAGCAGCTCGATTTATCAGATGTTTTATCAGATCCTGTCGTGGCTTTTGGAGAAAGGTAAATTTAATCATTTGTAGACTATGTACATTTCTTATATAGTTTACATTTCTATTATTTTTGAATAAAAACTTCAAATAAAGCAAATAGATATAGATATATGATAACATCTCCAGTGTGCACATGGTTTTGAGCATTTATGAAACGCAAATAAAGTTTGAAGAGTTCATAAAAAAACCTTCATGGAGAATTGCTGTATAAGACAGTAAAAACCGCATTCAAATCCGTCCAGTAGTTTTAGTAGAGAAAATCATGGACATATTTACATACATACCCACATACACTCGCCGAATTGAGAATCTTCTTTTCGAAGTCGGTTAAAAATTAAAAAATTGCCTTAATTAAAAATATTATAAAAATATATATATTTATATATAAAAAACAATAAAATTATAACAAAAAACTATAATTTAAAAGTAATAAACAAATAATAAAAGAAAAAAAGAGCAGAATAAAATCTTCATAAAAACGCTGTGATTTGTGGTAAAATATATATAAGTATAAAAGCAATCTCTCTCTAAGATTTTTGACTATAAGAATAAAATGGTTTGTTAATAGTCAAGGCCCAAAAATGGTCGGTTAAGCTCCAAAGTATCCATGCGTATATGTAATGACGACTGCGTACATGTAAATGAAAAGTTACTAACAGAAAATTATTAACTTTGTGTCAAAATGCTCAAAGTGCGTGGACGTTTCCCAAGATTTATTACGTAAATTACGTCAAAAGAAACAAATTTTTAACAGTCAAAACCCGAAAGTGCTTTGTCTAATCCGAAGTATTCGCGTGTACTTGTACATGTAAGATAAAAAATTTCTAAAGACTGTTTTTCCGCTTTGTGCCAAAATGTACAAATGTGCAGACATTCTCCAAGAAGAAACAAAAATTCTCAACAGTCGAAATCCGAGCTCCGTTTAACCCGATGTATCCGCACGTTTTTTGTTATATTTATTATGTCTATATCTATGTACACATGTTTCTTTGTATAATTAGACATCGTAGACGCTCCAAACTTCAACTATAACATTTATGCGAGCATAACATGTTTGAGCATTTGTTATATTATTTATCATATATTTTCTTCTTTATTTTTTTATTCCTTTGAATTTATTCCTTTGTACAGAACAGTATTTTAATTTTTTGTTACACAAAACGTAAATTCTCGAAGATATTCTCTCTCTCTTTCTATTAAGTAATCTTTAGATTCAATTTTTAGATTTATAAAATAAATATATAACGCGCTAAAATAAATTCCGAAAGATCAGAGTTGCATTTTTACAGGTACATTTTGCCTCTTCAACTTTTTTTCTGCGTTATCTTACCTACGGCAATACCTGTATATTTTTGGAACGAGACATTGGGTAGGGCCATCATGTCGCAAGTATTTATACGATACATGATTACTTCGCACTCCGTGTGGACTATCAATAGCATTGCTCATGCATGGGGCACTAAACCATACAACAAGTACGTAATTTAAATATATACCTAATCGCGATACAATTTACAATTTGCATTTTGCATTTTTATAGAGTTACATCCACGCGTGGCAAAAGTAAATTATAAATATTCATGATTTTAACGTATTTATTTATTAACAGATAATTTTCTTGTAACAAAATATTGAAATATAATTAACATCTTCGTGAAGATATGTAAATGCATACTTAGTGATCTCAATTCCAGGCAGCACGTATGTCTAAACGATATCGTAAAGATGTCTTTTTGACGTCTTTTAGACATACGCGCAGTCTGAGATTTTTGATATAATTATAAGCAAAATTAATGTTTACTTTCATTATGAGAGATATTCATTTAATGACACAGTTTCTGTTTTTAGGAGTATAAGACCGTCAGACAACCATTTTGTTAACTTCGTGACAGTAGGAGAAGGCTATCACAATTTCCACCACGTGTTCCCGTGGGATTACAGGTCGTCGGAGAAGGGAAACAACGCATTTAATTACACCACCTTCTTCATTGATACTTGCGCGAAATTAGGACTAGCTTATGATCTTAAGTACCCGTCCGCAGATCTCATAAAAAATGTCATATTGAAGACAGGTGACGGGACCCATCCCATGATGTCTGAAATACCGAGGCCGGAATCGGATTAAACAACGGATATATGTTAAAGACGCATAAACTATAATAATTTACAACTACCTATGTATGTACAATGTAAACTACAATGTTTGATATATCTATGTAAAACATGAGTAATCTATGGAGAGGATCATCAAATATTTATATTTCGTCAGAAACATCGGTTTTTATAATCTTCTATTTGGTCGCAATTTTATTTTCATGACTATTATTTGAATTGGATTGATAATTTTTAAGAAGTTAAAGAAATAAACATTATGCATATTGTGCGTTGCTACAGTGAGTTAATAATGCACTGCTTTTTATCGTTTAAAACCTCATAGAGAGATCAACGTAAATACTAATATTTATATATATTAACATTATGCGTCTGTTATGTTTGTACAGTTAATAAATAAATTAACGTTGGATTGCATTTAATTTAATCTAGTTTAAAATTATCCTTTATTTCTGTAGAATTGTTTAAAAATACAGTTTAAAATAATCAATCAATCAATCATACAATTTATAACAATTTATAATAATTTACATTGGTTTTATTACTTACATGAAAAAGATTCGTGTAAACATAACGTAAACAATACCTAAATAGTATCTATTTAGATACAATCTTGAAGTTTACGGCACAATCCTAAACGTTTCATCTTACTTTAAATCAGTATTTTATTACCAACAATAAAAAATTCATATATTTACACTAAAAGCTATGAAAACTGGAAAATTAATAATAATGTACTATAAATAAAAAATTTAGATTTAGTTGAAAAAATAATTTATTAATTACATATTATGATAAGTGATAAGACGTTAGAAGACTGCCAATTTTGATGAAATTTTACAGGTATGTAATATTATATACTTACTAAATGTGATCGAAACCACTAGTACGAAGTTACGGAAATGTCTAGGTTCTGAGAAATTCAAATTTTAATTATTTAAACTAAATTAACGTTTTTTTTCAAGATTTTGATATAAAAAAATAATTGGAATTTAAAAATATTTTGCTGACATTTATTTTATTTTATTAATATATTAAAAAACTGTGTGTGTACACGTACAGTGTTGTTAAAATATCGTATCGTAATAGGTATCGTATCGTATTAGGTATCGTAAGGAAAAGCAAGAAATGGTAGATACTTATTAATTTTACAGGCCAGTTGTATGGTTTAATTTTTTTCCTACTTGAAAGTACAGCAATTATTCTTAACATAAAATAGTTCCACATAATGGATGCATAAGGCTCTGTTGAAAATCCACGAATAGTAGAGCTAAAAGTCACGCGGGCTGAAAATGTATGCGTACTATTACTTTTTTTCAATACATTAACAGTTTGCTGGTATATATAATGGTTCAAAATTTGGACCAAAACATACAAACATTATTCTATAATAAAGCAACTTTTTTGTGCACCCTTTACCGCTTGGCCCACTGGCCCTCAATTAATTAATTAACCCGCTCTTTTACTATTCGTGGATGTCCAACAGAGCCTTATACATCACTTTAATTATGTTAAATAGAATACAGTAGTAATATTTTTTAACGTGAAAAAATAATATAAATAAAAAAAAATAAAAACTGAGTTTTGTACAAATATTGTAACCTCTAAATATTTTAATTAAAAATGTTTTGTCAGAATAAATTAAGATCTTGTAATGTTTTTTTTTAACTTTGCATAAATAAAAATTAGCTTAATTTATTTATGTTATTATAAGCCAGAGGAGAGAGAGAGAGAGAGCATTCTATATGTTTTACATTTAATAGCATTTAAGTGCAGATGGTAAGTGATTAGCTCACAGCTTCCTAAGTTCAAATGGAAGGTAGTACGCATATAGCAGTTGCCTACGTGTGTTATACGTGTTGTTACGTGTGGGGGGACCAACGGCTTGACATCTCTTCTGAAAGACGAAGCGCAATTTCACCGCGAGTCCTGTTGTTAAAATTCTCGTGCGGGGGGGGGGAGAAGTGCAGTTTAAAGTATTAAACCTTAACGCCCTTTAACCTTAAAAATAGTCATCAATATTGTTTTGTCGTCAGTTAATTTAATATTAAAATATTATTAAAGTCAATTCAATAATCTAGCACAAAAATGAACAATATGTCATCTGATGAATCCGTAGACGAGGAAAAAGTTATACAAAGTTTTCTTAATAATTGCAGTAATCATTCAAGTAAAAATAAAAACGATAAAAAAAAGCAATAAGAGTTTTTAGCTTATATGTTTTTTTTATAAATTTTATTATAATTAATATAATTTGTTAAACTAATAAAAATAAATAAAATTAAAGTAATTTAAATCGACCTGACTGGCAATATATATAACGTCTTTCCGATATGAACATTGAAAAACTGTGAGCCAACTTGGTTTGTCGGATTCACACAGCACTTTTTTCAGATCAATATCGAGACATTATTAATTTTGACCATAGTTTTGGTCAGTTGATGTAATTTCCAAATTAAATAGTTTTTAATTTTATTGCGAAAAATATTACCCCAGTCAGGGTTTGAACCTGGAACCTCCCGTATACCGTGCGGGTGTCGTGCCAATTCGACCACTGGGGCTGTGGTAATATTTATCGCAATAACAACTGTAAGATATTGATATTGATTTGAAAAAAGTGCTGTGTGAATCCGACAAACCAAGTTGGCTCACAGTTTTTCAATGTTCATATCGGAAAGACGTTATATATATTGCCAGTCAGGTCGATTTAAATTACTTTAATTGTTATTCTATATACTGGCGAAAGAAATTTATTATTCTGTTTAAAAATAAATACATTTTTGATAGAATGGTATTAATTTATTTTTACAAAATATGACAAGACTTGACTTTTCGAATGTATTTGATGCCTGCCCCCACGACCAGCAGCACTCGTTTCGCTCGTGCCGCAAATGTCGGGGGCAGGCATCAAAAACATGCTTATTAACATTTAAAATTAAAAAAAGTAAAATTAATAACGTACTTTCGACCGGCTATGAAGAAAAATCGTATACACTACGCGGGCCAAAAGTTGAAATCTCGGTCCTGCTCGTCATGATGCCCCAAGGCGAAGCCGAGCAGGACCGAGATTTCAACTTTTGGCCCGCGTAGTGTATACGATTTTTCTTCATAGCCGGTCGAAAGTACGTTATTAATTTTACTTTTTTTAATTTTAAATGTTAATAAGCATGTTTTTGATGCCTGCCCCCGACATTTGCGGCACGAGCGAAGCGAGTGCTGCTGGTCGTGGGGGCAGGCATCAAATACATTCGAAGAGTCAAGTCTTGTCATATTTTGTAAAAATAAATTAATTCCATTCTATCAAAAATGTATTTATTTTTATTAGTTTAACAAATTATATTAACTATAATAAAATTTATAAAAAAAACATATTATAAGCTAAAAACTCTTATTGCTTTTTTTTATCGTTTTCATTTTTACTTGAATGATCACAATTATTAAGAAAACTTCGTATAACTTCTTCCTCGTCTACGGATTCATCAGATGACATATTGTTCATTTTTGTGTGCTAGATTATTGAATTGACTTTAATAATATTATAATATTAAATTAACTGACGAGACAGAACAATATTGATGACTATTTTTAAGATTAAAGGGCGTTAAGGTTTAAGGTTATAGAGGGCGCGCGTGTGCTTCTCACAGG
Organism: Temnothorax americanus; assembly: GCF_048541705.1. Taxonomy (NCBI): domain Eukaryota; kingdom Metazoa; phylum Arthropoda; class Insecta; order Hymenoptera; family Formicidae; genus Temnothorax; species Temnothorax americanus. Next base: position 2,988,592 of record NW_027509751.1, read on the forward strand.
GAGTAAATGTTAAACTTTCGTCCCTGTTATTAGGGACGAAAGTACGTACTTTCGACCAAGGTATGAAGAAAATTTATTTCTTTGACACTTTAACATAATATAGTTACAATTTGATGGTCAGTATGAGTCTGAGGTACGATTATACGTGCAAAAATAAAATTTTATAATACAAATAACTATATTGTGAAATGCGATTTCCAACTACCCCAGTGCTCGGAATTAAATGTCCTTTTCGCCCTTTCAGAAATCGATTTAAAAAGGGCATAAATCCGTACTGAACTACACTATCCTAATTATTTGTATTATAAAATTTGATTTGTCGTATAACCGTGTTCCAGACTTCACTGGCCATCAAATTATAATTTTTACTTTTACTTTTGTTTTCAAAATATCCTTAGAGATACGAACTTAATAAATGTTAATAATCTCGTAGAAGCAATGTTATAAATAACTTAATACTTAAAGCTGTGTATCGAATTATGTTCGGAATATGCGAGAAACACGTAAGAAACTACGCAGAAATAACTAGTTGAATTGACGTCAATTCGGTGTTTATAAATAGTCAATGTCGAATAGTTGATGGTTGATATCCTTTGTCTGTCATCTTCGGTTTTCTTTCATTACAACTATTTTTACAAAAAATATATAATTAATCAAGTTAATTGAGCAATTACGAATATTTCTGTAAGATTTTTATTGTCAATCAGTTAACACTACATCGAATCAATGCGAAGTCAGAAAGTACAATGTATGTACATATGGAGGGGTAAAAACCACAGTGGTGTAAGTCAAAATTTAAAAAAAATTTTTTTGTGTGCACAGATGCAATTTATATATTGTACAGATTGCATCTGTGCACACGAGACAATATTTTTAAAAATTTTACTTTCACCACTGTGGTTTTTGCCCCTCCATATTTGCCTCGTCATGTCCTCGTTATGTTTATATATTACGTCTGCTTCGTCGTACTTTCTATACTATAATATAAAATTCTTGCGAGTGGTGTGTGTTTGAACGTTATTAACTTGAAAACTATTGGACCGAATTTTTACCACAAGTATATGAAATAGAGGTAGAATTTTCCGGGGAGTGCTACAGAGTGTATAGTTTTTCGTTACCAATTTTCTGGAAACCGATTTTTTTACCCGTAAGAATCATACGCATACGTGCGCTCGCGCAAAACTCGGTTAATCACGATCGCGTTAATTACTGAAAATTGTGAAACGACGGTCGCGCGACATTTTACGGTCCTGTGAACTTGGCACACCATACCTAAAAATCTCAAAGTTTTTTTAAAGTTCTGACTTTCTTTTGAATAGTTCTAGAGTTCTATATAAGCATTTTAAATAGTTCCGATAATTAAATACAAAAAAATCGAATTTGAAAGTATGGTGCGCTAAGTTCACGCAGCGCACCAAATCATGAAAATCAATTATTTCTTTGGAGTTCTAGTTTGTTTTACAATAGTTCTACAGTTCTATATCAAATATATTAATAGTTTTAGCAATTAGAAGCAAAAAATCGATTTATGAAAATCCAGTGCCCAAACTGTAACATCTGTCTAAGAAAGATAACAGTTCCGACCGGATCGTATTTTTTGACTTTTCCACATAGTTTTGCAAAAAATTTTAATCACTTCCCAGTAATGCAATTATTTTAAAAATAAAAACCATATTTAACATATAAAAATTTTCAAGAAAACCGCATTTACGGGTTTCTAGGTGAGGCGCTGGCCAATTTTCGACAGTTCTGTGAATTTTATGATAATTATCTTGTAGATTTGGACGTATTCCAACATTTTCCGAAAAGTTCTAATGATAAAAATTATGTGAATATTTTTTAAATAAGTGTGGGAACAAAAACTAGAATTTTTTCTATTTTTTCCGAGGTGGCAAATACTTTTGAGCGGTAATGTATATGTGTATTTAACAGAAGTAAAAATCGGAATATATAATCACAAAAGCAAAATGCTCAGATCGAATTCTTCTTGACTAGTCTTCGACTAGTAAAACGACTGTTTATTTTCGGGTCCGCATTTGTCACGCTACACCTGTCTTGGGGAAAGCTATATTATATTCGGTTCGATTGAGTCTAGCTCATCAAAACATATGTTCGTTCGTTGTCTTCCTCAAATCATTCTTTCTCTTCTCGTTATTTCCACTACAATATTTTATAATTTGACATAAAATATAAAATAACCAACAATTTATAATGCATGAGTGTTTAAACCAAAAGCACCGAGTATGTTCCATTATGCGTTCAAATTCACGCACTTTTAATCCCATGTGTGTCATATAAACACCGCATATATTTATTAATATAAATTAATAAAAATACAATTTAAGAAATATATTCCAGAAACTTATTCCACGTTAGAATACGCACTTAATTTATGCAGAATTATAAATTGCACTTAAAATTAAACAAATCAAATATGGTGTAACAATATATAATAAATTTTATCACTCGCACGTTGCCTAAAAGTTCAAAAAACAATCGCACTGGCTCTTGAATAAAACACTAATTAATTAACTTTGTTTTGTGAAACAGCGATTTTGATTGTATTATTTCTAACAGTACGATAGAAATTGCTTTGTTTCTGTGGCTATAACGATATCACTTGTTTTCAGAAAAATTTATTTACAATCATCAACATTCAACAAAATGGAATGCAATACAATTACTTCTATTATCAAAGAGAATAAGGAGGAAGCTCTCGACGATATGAACTTGGCGGGAGTGAACGGGAATGATGACAGCTATAAAAAATCCGAAATAAAAAGATCAGGTGTTTTCAATTTTGAAACTGATGTAATATGGCCCATAGCTCTGCTATTCTTTTTATACCACACTATTGGCATTTATGGTTTATTGACTTTCAACTACACGGAAAATTGGAAGACTACATTATGGAGTAAATATCCTCGTTCAAAGTATTTTTACGTTTTTGTATAGAGACGAATCTAACAAAGAGATTTCCAAAGTTTCTTAAATTTTTCTCGAGCAGCTATTAATGCATAAAAATTCTTTTAAAATAAAATCTTTGATTCTCAAATTAGTCAAATCCAAAACAATGAAAGTTAATGCTTTGTTAACCTATTGTATCTTTTCGTATTGCGAAAGGTATTAATAAAATCATTAAATTTAAATTACTAAAGATAATTAATTTGACACTGAATAATTCTATTTCTAATGCAATTATTTTTTACATCTGTTAAGTGAGTTTAAACATAAATAAACGCTGTTGATATTGTTGAATTTTTTGGAACATAAAAATATAGTTGTGTAAGATTATTCAATATAGTACACCATATAGATACATAATTCAAACGAAATATCCGAATAAATATTAATAATTATTATTGCAATATAGACAAAACATTTATATTTATGACCAAATGATAGGTAATATTGGAAATTATCTCTAATTATTCTTTTGATGGTGTTACTCGATTATCATGAAAACTTTCATCCCTGGTCTAAATAAGAGAGTGCAAATAAATATATAAATAAATTTTCCAAATAAATGTATTTAACAATAACGGAATCATAAAATAATAATAATTGTCTTAATTTACATATTTAAATTCTCATTCAAATTAGATCAGCGTTTTTCAATTAAAATCATTCACTGAGCGTAATCAACGTTATGAAAAATAAGTCTTAAAAATCTTCTTAAAAATTTTTGCGTATATTATAACTAGCTGGTTACCCGGGCTTCGCCCGGGAGTCGTTTTTCTTGAAACGACTTCATTTGTGTTTCAATATCCTTATTGTGGACAAACATAAGGAGTGTGTCGGGTGGTTGATTTAAAGACGGTATAGTTTAACTTTTCTGCATGAATAACACATTCTAGGTGTTTAAGTTTTAAACTTTTTTACTTGACAATGATCACATATATTGCATCCATTTTCCCAATTATTACACTCGGATGAAATTGATATTCGTAATTTGAATCATAACTAAATGCTTGTATAATTTCAAATCAAACGCATAAATGTTTCCTTGGATTAAACATGTCGTAACCGGTCTTTTTCTACTGCCCAGTAAAATGACTCAAAAATTGTCGATCTTGAGGAAATAATACTGACTGGGCTGAAACTTTGTAAACAGGCTTGTTTTAGGGTACTATTCAACATATTAAAAGTCCCACGTGTAGACGCTACGCTGCGGGGAGGAGAGAATCCATAAGGCCCCAAAAGTCAGTTTTTCGCTAATAACTCGGAAAATATCAACTTTACGGAAATTCATGTAGATATAAAAATTGTAGCTTACAAAATTCCGCACAATTTCGTTTTTTATTCAAGTCTGTACGACCAAATGGAGCAGAGATAGAATTTTTTTAAACACCGGTAGTTTTGATGGCTACAAATAAATTTTTTTGGAAACAAGTAATATTTATCGTACTATTAGAAATAATATGCAATCAAAATCTGTTTAAAAAATAAAAAATCCTATAAAAAAAATCAAAGTGTCCTAATTAACTGGTGCTATTCAAGAGCCACTGCAATTGTCTTTTAAACTTTTAAATCATAAGGTGCATATACATATTTTGAGTATATAAGTATTAATAAATATATATTCAAAATATGTAGAGGGAGTCCGGGAGAGTTGAACCACGTTTTACTTAAAGTCCATAAAATTTATTGTAAATGATGTATATTTTTTATTCATGTCAGAGTAAAGCCTTTATATGGCTACAATTTGCGGATTTTGTAATTTTAATAAGTTTATAAATGTAAGTGTTATTAAAAAAAAAAAAAAAAAAAAAAAAAAAAAAACACACACACACACACACCGAGATTTGGTTTACCTTTCCCCAAAGAATAGGAGACATGATTCATATAGATAGATTTGACCATATAAGTAGATTTGACCATATCCTATAAACTTATGGAAAAAATAATAAAAGCATATATTTAGACCACAGTTTATATTAAGAATTCACAAATTTAGACATTAAAATAACATGTCTAATGTTTTAACGAACACGTTAAAACACGTTTGTCTCACTCACAGTCGAAGCGCACTACCGAGCGTCATGTTGTCATGTGACATAATATATAGCGACCGATGATCCGTATGTCGCAACCTAACAATTGCGCGCTTGGCTCGAAATCCGAACGAGATATTTTAAATAGTTCAATTGTCCCGTATTGTCAAATCTCTCGGACTCCCCCTATATGCATCTTATGATTGGAACGTATTAGATTAACTTCGTTAATATGCCCCTGCTATGTCCAATTCTTTTTGCTCGTCAAAATTTTTTGGCGTCCTTTATTTCAGACATTTAAATTTAGTAACTCTATTCCGACTTACACCAGTCTCGAAGGACTCGAAGCAATCATCTTCAGTAAAACGGAGATCGTAAGATAATTTAATTGTCACACCGCTCCGGAAACGTATAGACTTTTTGAAAAAGAATAATTAATTAATTTATACGCACATACATCCGCGCGTCGATTTTTATTGCCACATTAACCTTTTCTATTCTATTGAAATTTCGGTCTAGAGAGAATGCCGCTCTACGAGACTCGAAATATTTAAAATTTAAATGTCTTCGGAATTACTTGCAATTTTGAGGCAATTTTCGAGAGCTAGATGTCTACTTCTGTTTTCTTGCTTCTCCGCTCGGTCGATGAGCCCTACAAGTGACGAGTGAGCTGCTCAAGCATAAGACTGTCACATGTCCGCCGGAACTTGCGAGAAGCGCTCTTCCTAATTACTATCTAGGCTGCGTTTAGAAATTCAACCTAAGTAACTATAAGCTATTGTTTACTACACGTACACTATAGCATTAGAGTTACCTAGGTGTGCCTAGACGTAATTTCTGAACACACCCCTATTTTTATTGAATTTTTGATCAAAATTCTGTGTTTTATTTTTCTTTTTATATAAGCTATCAATATATTTATATTATAATTACAAATAACAATAGCTCTGTACGTCACCCTTTTTATTATGAAGGTACTTCTGCTAACGCGTTTCTTTTTTAAGTAATATCTCTGATAAGTCTATTCGACTGGAAAAAAAAAACAATTTTCGATTTTATCTGAGCAATGGGAAAATACATAATATGAAAAGATTATGATCTTTTGAATTGTTTGTAATAACTGGAGTTATAAAATGGTATTTATCTAATAACGTTTATACGATGTCGGTAGTTATAACTACAGATGTTATTAAACCCTATTAATGGCGTATAAACTTAGGTAATTATGCAGTAATAGGGACCACCGTCCGATGACCTTGACTTTGACATATGTTGTCCAAGTCACCTTCCTGAGTGACCTTCGGAAGGTTTTAACCGTCGCTCTTTATTCATTAAAAGTTATTAACAAAAAAAGTTTGGAAAATATAGCAGTTATTTTAAGTATTAAGAGGCATAAACGACTAATATTACGTTTTTACAGTATTACAATTAAAAATAAATTTGTTTGTTTCAATAAACGCATAGAAAAATTATTAAATAACATCCTTTACACATATAATAACGAGAGGATCGGCTTGGGCGAGCGGAGCGGGCGGTTGGCCCGAAGTTAAGAGGGCGAGTTAGGAGGTGTTTTTCGGCAGAAAGAAGGTCGGGGGGATGGAGTAGTGTGGTGGAGGTGGTGGAGGTGGTACGGAGGAGGACGAGGAAGTGGAGGAGACTCCGAGGAGGGTGTGGCTGGAGAATGGAGACCGAAAACCTCAAAGCAAGATTTGGAGGTTAGGATTTGGAGAAGGTAGAGGAAGGGTCAGGGACGTGAGAGGTGAAAGAACGGCGGAAGGCGCGCGCTGTCGTAGGTCGTGAGTCACGGAGAGCGGCCCAAAGGCGGCGCGGCTGAAGCAAATGTAGATGGCGAGACCGAGACGGGCGCTGGGTGTCGGAAGCCAAACGGATTAAATAGATGCGGCAGCGCGGGACGGCAATGAGCGAGAGGTGTGTGGAGAAAGCGGAGAGGATAGAGGGCGCAGCAAATAGAAGAAAGTGTGACGGCGGCGCTGGAAGGCAGCTGGGATGGCAGGACTGAGAGGAGAGGTAGGGAAGCAACAAAGTTGGACGCACTGGCAGAGGTGAAGTGTAAAGGAGGAAGGTATACGGAAGGTGAAAGGAAAAGGTGTAAGGGAGATGCGAAGGAGAAAAACCGTGGAGGAGCGGAAGGAAGACTGGATAGGAATAGAGAAGATGGCAGGGATGGGCAAGGTCGGAGGAGACAGAGTGGGTGGAGGAGAGCAGGAAAGAAGTCAGGAAGATAGGGCAGGAAATCAGGGAAGAAATAAGACGGGAAGGAAAAGGCATCAGGAAGAAATTAAAGGAGATTGGAGTGAGGTTGGAGAGACTAGAGGAGGGGCGCTGGCGGTGCGAGGAAAGCGAGGAGCAGGATGAGGAGGAGGAAAGAGAGACAGATGAGAGCAACGGGTGGAGAGGGAGGGAAAAGGAACCAGCAAGGACGAAGAGGAGTAACAGGGGAGTGGCAAGAAAGGAGATGACGGAGGAGGATGGATGATGGACGAGGATAAAGCGGTGGAGGCGAGAGTATGGATACGGACAAGGACGAGGGCCATAGGAAGAAAGGAGAGCAAGAGGAAGGTGGGAGGAGCGGGGACGGAACAGGGGGGGAAGGCGGCGAGCGGGAGGAGGGAGAGGAAGGAGAGAGGGGAGGAGAGCAGTGGCAGAAGGGAGGGAAGCGGAGAAATGACAGAAGCAAGGAAGGCGGAGGGAGATGGCTGGAGTAAAGAGGAGGGGAGGGAAAAGGAAGTGGGTTTTTGTTTCAGAGCGAAGACATAATAGGAAGGAGGGAAGGCGGCGAGCGGGAGGAGAGAGAGAGAAGGAAGGAAAGAGAAAGAGCAGCGGCAGAAAGGGAGGGAAGAGGAGAAATGGCTAAAGCAAAAAAGGCGGAAGAAGAGGGATAATTGATAGACGAAGGGAGGGGAAATAAATGAAATGTAAGGTCGCATATGGCCAGGCGCGTAAGGGAGTGATTTGTAAGAGGTTGGGTACGTTCCTCATAAAAAACGCCTTGTAAACCCTACGGGGATACACAATAAATCTACATACATACATACATATAATAACTAAATTTTAATTTTTAATAGGATTCTAATATTTTAGCCCAGTAAAATGACTCGAAATTTGTCGATCTTGAGAAAATAATACTGACTGGGCTAAAACTTTGTAAACAGGCTTATTTTAGAGTACTATTCAACATATTAAAAGTCCCCACGTGTAGACGCTACGTTGCGGGGAGGAGAGGGTCTAAAAGGTCCCAAAAATCAGTTTTTCGCAAATAACTCAGAAAATATCAACTTTACGGAAATTCATGTAGATATAAAAATTATAGCTTACAAAATTCCGCACAATTTCGTTTTTTATTCAAGTCTGTACAATCAAATGGAGCAGAGATAGAATTTTTTAAACACCGGTAGTTTTGCGACGCAACAAAAACGCATACACGCGTCGCGCATTTTTCGTTAATATCTCGAAAATGGACTCTCAAATTGAGGCAAAACTACCGGTGTTTAAAGAAATTCTATCACGAGACTCCTAGAGATATCATTGCCAGCTTTGACTAGAAAGGATTATACGGCCTTAGAGGCGTTCAGGCATAATCCCACGGATGGTAGCTTCGCACCACCGGCCGCTCGACCGAGTGCGCGAACCAAATGTCCGAACCTGATGCGGTTTCTCTCGTACTGAGCAGGATTACTATCGCAATGACTGGTCATCAGTAGGGCAAAACTAACCTGTTTTACGACGATTACCTCCGCGCAATTTTCGGAGCGCGAACGGGGATTCGGAGTGCAAGCTGATAAAGCTCCGGTCCTCCGCGCGCTGCTCCGCATTCGCTTGTAAGTGTCGTAGCTAAGAAGGTGTCAGAATTTCTTTTGAGCGCGCACAAAATAGAAATTCTTTCCGCGCTCGCGCATATAACAACATTCTAAATATAAAGTAGGTAAACAATTATTATAAGTGTAATACGCATTTATACGAAAATGCAAATATGTTGTTTCGAAAATATACGCGCAGAAGATCTCTCTAGTTTTTGATATAATTAAACCAAAATTGATCTGTTTGACACTTTAATATATAACTATAGTTACAATTTGGTGGCCAGTGCGAGTCTGAGGTACAATCGTACGCGTGCGAAAAATAAAATTTTATAATACAAATAACAAATAATTATATTGTGAAATGTGATTTCCAAAATCGGTTTCGATCTCTACTGATTGTGGAATCTTTATGGTGGTTTTGATGAACTACACTAATGGGAATTAAATGCCTTTTTCGCCTCAGAAATCAGTCTGAGAAGGGTATATATCCGTACTGAACTACATTATAATTATTTGTATTATAAAATTTGATTTATCGTACAACCATGTTCCAGACTTCACTTGGTCATCAAATTACAACTTTACTTTTACTTTTGTTTTCGAAATATCCTTAGAGATACGAACTTACTAAATGTTAATAATCTTATCGTAGAAACAATGTCGTGTGGCATATGTGAGAAACGTGTAAAAAACTACGCAAATTAATAAAATTAAAATTACATAATTTTATTGAAAATCAATAATATTTACTTTATGCTTCATGATTCCTAAACATTACACAACGAAATACGAAATAATTATATCGAAATCAACTGAAAGTTATGTGTGACTTAAACAAATTAAATTATAATATTAAAAATAAGTAGTTGCATTCATATCATATCTATATTATATTATCAGATTTGATATTTATTATATTTAATTCTTTTTATTTTAGAAGAACTTGGACCTTCAGATATTTTCCCGGATAAGACGACCAAAAGTTTGATTGTACATGTAGACATTAAATGTTAATAATATTCTGATCATAAAAGGTAATTTTATTTTCGCTTAATAAATATATATTGTTTTGTAATATTTTGTGTCAAGTTTTAAATGAAATGTACAGTGTTGCAACGACATACAGGCCAGTATGACGGGTTGTATATGGTATTTCACAGCTGCGTAGGCTTTCGCGCATTATATGTGAGTGATTATAATATGCCAAAGCCTACGCAGCTGTGAACGACCTGCGCACTTGCACGAATGGGCAACCCGTCATGCTCACTTGTATGTCGGTACAACAACCGGTACGTAAACGATAATGCTGTAATTTGCTTACTTATATCATAAATAATTAATAATATTATTAACAATTATATTCTATATTATTTGGGTGTATCAAGACGATACATCAGAGCGGTACGGCGGGTTGCCCATTCGAGCAGGCGCGCATGGTCGTTCACAATTGCGTTGACTTCGGTGCATCATCTATAATCACTCGCATATCTTTTTTACAATAAAATAGACTTTGTAGCGCCCGAAGTTGCAATACAATTGTGACGGATTTTCGTAGCAGTAACGTTAAAACAGAAGTCGAGAAGACAATACAGGTTATAAAATAAATTTTATTAAGGAAACAAAAGACATTTTCTCTCTTACGAAAAAAGCTCGTACCATAGTCCATCATAATCATACAATAGACAACAAAATTATCGCAACAAAGATTTTTGTTAAAAATTTGCCCAACTTCAAATAAGCACAACTCCGCGAAAAATTGTCATATCTGAAATTGTCATATCTTTTTTTTCATTTTAAAGGGTGAAGTCTGTACTTTAAGGAACCATTGTTCGATTTTGAATTTAGCCTCCCCCCCCTCCCGCCGGTCTCCCAAAAGTAAGGACGTGTTTTTTCTCTGAAAAATTGCATACTTTGACACATTCTACGGAGTAGAATGTTCGTAACTATCATATAGCAACCATCGTAAAATATAGACTTTTCCCTGCAAATTAAAAAAAAAAATAAGTCCGTACGATTTTTTTTCGCCGAGTTATGGCTTATCAAAGTTACCTATGCATTTTTGTGCATTCATTCATTAAGATTAAAATATTGTTGTTTCAATACTAAATATAATTGGCCCTATTTCGATCCTATTTTATGATAGATTTAAGAGTAATAGCATTGTAACTCTAGAAATCTTTTCTGAGGGTGGCGGGGTTGATTAAGGGCATCGCGATGTTCGGCGGGATGACACGCAAATCATTAACTCAGTCAGCTAACAAATAAAAAGGAACATTTATTGTAGAATAACTTTCGGAAAACAATGCGGCCATTTCGGCTTTTATTAATCAGAAAAAGCAAATAGATAGCTGATAACACGGGCGTCAAGTTTTGAACAATAAGAATGGCAGCAACGCGGACGCCAGAAATAAGCGGAGAATTACGTTAATTTAATAAACGCGCGGAAGGCGTCGTTGATGAGCAAGATAATACTGGTAGAAAACTAAACTCACAAATACTTCGAAATCATAGCAGTCACGCAGACAATAATAGTAGAGTATTAAAAACTAACAAATAATATAGAATATCTACAGAAGTTATACGACCGAATGCGACATAACTGGAGTAAACGCGAAATTATCGTGCGTCACGCTCGGAGCGCGTGAACTCAAGGTCCCAAGCGGCGCAAGGATTCTGTCGCCAAATTGTCTTAATCTAACGCAGATAGGGAACGTAACCCAAGTGACATCCCAACGTAATAATGGTCGAACGCAATATCGCCAAGGGTATCCTGACGCGAAGAATAAGGCGCTGAGGCGCTTGGCACAACACGAAATTCTAAAACTAACGCGGGGAAAGGTACGGAATTACCGCGAGTAACAACGGGACGCAATATTAGGTCAACGCAAGTAATATCCTAATGCAAATAATATCCTAACGCAAATAATATCCTAACGAGAATAATCAGTCGGTGTGAATAACGCGAATGACACCCCGACTCGAGAAATCAATCGGCACGATCAATATTTTAACGCGAATAATATGTCGGCACAAACAACACACACACATTCCGACGCAAATATAATTCTAACGCAAAGGCTTGCACGCAGGTAACTTTGGAGCGCAATCACACCAACGCGAATAATATCTCGGCGCAACCAATATCGCGTGCGGATAATCTAGGTGTCGTAACGCGAATCACACCTAACGCAATTAAACAAACGTATTTACAATATGTATTTATTTTACAAGACATATGTTCTACATGTCCACCATTGTTCTCCAAACACAATGCGACTCTCCGCATAAAATTTTGTCGCACTCTACTTAGTGTGACGGGTGTAATATCGCGACTTGCTACCCGTATTCTTTCTATTAATTCGTTGCGATTCGTGGGTAGTGTCTTATATACCTGATCGCGTATAAAACCCCATGCAAAAAAGTCCAGAGGCGTGAGATCAGGTGATCGCGGTGGCCACTCGTGCAGATCACTGTGAATGCCTATCCAACTTGTTCGTAAATCGACGATTCAAAATCGTACGGGCGAGAACGAAAGTATGGGCCGGATGGCCGTCTTGTTGGAAGATGATGTTTGGGCGGATGTGTAATGGAACATCTTTCAACAAACCGGGCAGTGTTTTCTCCAGAAACTCGGAATATACTTCTGCCGTGACATTATTTTACACCGTGCGACCTGATCGCGACCTGACCTATGCCTTGACCTAAAATAGGCTGCTAAACAAAACGTTTACACCATGTAGACCTATGATACTTTTGGTCAAATATAGATAAAAATTCAGTATCCAGTATCTATTGGTACACTCTGCACTTTAGGCGGTCTTTAGGTCACCTGTGTTTACACGCGTTACGTCGTGTGACTTAATTTAGGTCAGGGCACGCGAAAAAGAGACCTGACCCAAGCGAGGTCGCAACCGTTTACATCGTCGCGACCTATCGTGTTTAGGTTGAATATAAGGTATAGGTCGCGGCCTAAACGCACGGTGTAAACTAGGCCAATTGACATTTTCAGGAAAAAAGTACGGTCCGATAATCGTATCGTCCACAATGCCCGCCATCCAAACGTTGACGTGAAATCTTCCCTGGACGTGCGTTTCTTTTATACAGTGGGGGTTCTCTACCGCGTAATGGTGTTCATTATGGCGATTAATCATGCCATCACTGCGGAAAGTGCTCTCGTCTGTCCATAATATATTCCGCAAAAAGTAGTCATTCTCAATATCATCAATATCGTCAATCTGTATGATATAAAGGTACAATAATGTATCTGTATATTTTTTTTCATGTTTTTTATGCCTTTTTTGCAATTTGTTAAAAATTATTATTAATTTTTTGTTTATTACTTAGGTTGATATTTTATCGCGCAGACTTTAGAAGAAACGGTGATATGATTAGCCACGATATAAAAAACGCGTCAACGAGAAATATTCGATAAATGAAAGTTATTTGCCACGATTTCGTATGAAAGCTTAAAATATAGCTAATGCATTATTAAACTATATAATTTACCTGTTCTGAGACCCAATCACAAAATCTTTCTCGACGGAGCAAATCTTGGGGGAGCAACATTTGAGTTGTGTGTCTCTTGTAAGGATGCATTCTTGAGGGCGCGTTCTGCTATTAGGTCGAGCTAGCCGATTCCTCGCACTCCGACTTATTTCGCCTTGCGTCTCTCTCTTTAGTTTCTCGCGATTTCGCGGACGCAAATTTACGCGTCTGGCGCCCAACAATAAAATTCGGTTAGTGGAGTGTCGGGGGTGCGAGAGAACTGCCGGAGAGGCCTATCATCCTTCTCTCCTTCCCCTTTTGATCCGTCACACGGCCCGAACCGCTCCGGGAGTGAAAAAGACGTGACAATATATATGACTTATAATTTAAATTTGCACACATATACTAATTGCTGACTTTTGTCCTGTGCATAAACATTGTATGCAAAAATAATTTAAGTAATAAAATTATAATATATAATGATTATGATGGACTGTGGTACGAGCTTTTTTCGTAAGAGATAAAATATCTTTCGTTTTCTTAATAAAATTTATTTCATAACCTGTATTGTCATCTCGACTTCTGTTTTAACGTTACTGCTACGGAAATCCGTCACAATTGTATTGCAACTTCGGGCGCTACAAAGTCTATTTTATTGTAAAAAAGATATGCGAGTGATTATAGGTGATGCACCGAAGTCAACGCAATTGTGAACAACCATGCGCGCCTGCTCGAATGGGCAACCCGCCGTAGGGGAGACCGGGGCTCGTTGGCACCAATTTTACAATTTTGGCATTTGAGTTTTTATACAACTAATTATCATGATTAAACAGTACTAATATGATAGAGATAACCTTTCTTTACATTTTCATGCTAGGATCGCTCCTGTATACCGTAGATTTTCTTTGTAATAAATGAAATATAAACATGCTGCATTGTGGCCAACTTTCCCCGACAGTAGGGTAAGTTGGCTATGCGACAAAAGTCCACGTTAAATTAATGAATACGTAATAGAAACACAAAACGGGTAACACATACGTACTTCTTGATAAAGATTGTATCTTTTAAAGTTATTTTGTAATAATCGAATATCAAAACGTTGTTGCAAAAAAATAATTGTGAACTATTTTAGATGTAGCTTTCTTTATCATAAAAATATTAATATAAATATATATTTAGCTTCTATCAGCATTGTAGATAGTAAATCACCTGCTCAAACAGGTCTCACGCGCACGGCAACGACAAGTCAAGCTAAGCGTGTTTTGATATGAGCCAACATACCCCATCCCTATACATACGTTTTATTTCAGTCGTTTTATTACAATAAATTACTATTGTTAGTCAAAATAACATTTATAGTAACAGAAACTTTTTTTTTAACTAATGATACGTCACTTTGATTTACTTCTCAAGCTGAAGAACATTAATACGATATTTTGAAACGCTCGAAAATTTACTTGTCACCTTTTGAATCAGACTTTTCTCTTTTTCTATTGTAATACTTGTCTGATTAAAATAAAACTTTGTGAAAAGTACCTATGTCATAAGAAATATTTTGTGATAACTTTTCCATTGTTTTTTTTCGCTATAAATACATAAACGGAACGCATTGCCAACTTGCCTCTTGTGCCAACGAGCCCCAGTCTCCCCTACCGCTCTGTATCGTCTTGATACACCCTAATGACGTTCATACGCGGAGTGAGTTATTCAACACAAGTCAATATATATTAGCAATTATAGTTGTACAAATATGCATTTTCTGGCTTTAAGATGTTCTGACTTTCCAAATTTTCTATTGGTACGTATTCTGACATACAATTTTTCATATTGTACACATTTATGCGAGTAATCGATTTTATTATACTATCTTTTTAAAAGATAGTGTGTAATGAAAAAGATAGATAATAAATTACTGCAAAGTATATGGTGACGATAAAGTGGTACGATAAAAAAAGATTATAACTTTAAGAAGTCACATTTCTGATATAAGAATGCAGAATACTGCAGAATATCGTTACGTAACTTATGATAAAAACTACACTTTACAAAAATATTTTTTAACGTATATTCGACACAGTATTGGACTTACCTGAAATGTATGCAACAAAATTCGGAAAAATTATGAGTGACGAGGTATTGGCGAAAAAATCATACAAAACCGATTATGAAAGAAAAATCGTTTGGAAAAGTGTCATTAATTTAACATATATTCATCTTGCTGGCATTTACGGGCTATACATGGCTTTCTTCCAGGCTAAATATCAATCCTTGATATGGAGTATGTGTAATATTTAATTGTTTCTTTCCGCAATACTATAAGATTACTCTGTACTTCATCAAACCGTAATTTATCATTTATAGGTTTTGCTAGTCTCGTCGTCGCAGGTCTAGGCGTTACCGCTGGCACTCATAGATTATGGGCCCATCGATCTTACGAGGCAAAATGGCCCATGAGATTTATTCTCATGATTTTTCAGACCATCGCCTTTCAAGTAAGTTTAACTTTTCTCCTCTTGCTAAAGTTGTACAAGATCGACATATCTGAATAAACTAGAGATGCAAGCCCTGTACATTCTGTTTTCTTAATGAACTTTTTCGGCATAATTGTATCACCGTTCTCTGCATTACATTTTCCAGGATAGTATTTATCAATGGGTCAGGGACCACCGAGTGCACCATAAATTTACCGACACTGACGCAGACCCGTATAGCGCGCGCAGAGGATTCTTCTTTTCCCATGTAGGGTGGCTTCTGATTCGTAAACATCCTGACGTCGCGAGCAAAGGTGCTACAATCGATTGCAGTGATCTCGAGCAAGATCCAATTGTGGTATTTCAAAAAAAGTACGATGGGTACAGCTCGTTCTCGCGGAAACGAGACCTAGCCGATTAGACATGACTTTAGTTAATCATATCGTTTTTATTTTTGCATTAACATTTTCTTCCTCAGGTGGTACACGTATTTGGTGGCACTCTGCTGTTTTATTATACCAACATTAGTACCATGGTGGGCGTGGAATGAGAGTTTGTGGTGTTCGTGGCACCTCGTAATATGCAGATATTGCATAAATTTGAATGGTACTTGGTCGGTAAATTCCGTGGCTCACATGTGGGGTATGAAACCATACGACAAGTACGTACCTGTGTCGTTTCTGATTTATCAAATATACATGTATCTTAGTTATTAAAATTAATGAATTTTGTTTACAATAAAATAATAATAGTCTATATATTGATATGTAATATTGTGCTGTCATTTAAAAATATTTACTTTATTATGCAGATCACTTAGTTCCACCGACAATACTGGAGTTGCTATTTTAACGTTTGGTGAAGGCTGGCATAACTATCATCACGCCTTTCCTTGGGATTACAAAACGGGAGAACTTGGAAATTATGGGCTCAATATCACCACAGCTTTCATCGACTTTTGCGCTTATTTAGATTTGGCTTACGACTTAAAGACCGCATCTGCTGACATAATAAGAAAACGTGTTCTTCGAAGCGGCAAACGCAGGGTTGGCAAAGTTACTTTGTAGAAGTATATATAAATTACAGTTATAATTTTTTTCACCGAAAAAATAACTAGTTACAGTTACAATAAAAATTTTTACCATAGGACCCCCATCCATCTGTCTTACTGTGAACAGAATATATAAAACATCTTTATAAAGTAAATATTCCACTTGACGCTCGCAACTCGCAACGCTCTTAGAATTATTTCAAAGCCTGCACTTTGTCAAATGCTAAACAAGGACAAATAATGCTCTCGAGTGTTGTGAGCACCAAACTGGAACGCACCTAACTACTCTTGTTTATTTACAACTTTTATGCACATGATGCATTGATGCACATCACGAACATATGCCCTGCCAAAATATATCAACTTTTATTCGAATTATGATACAAATAATTATAATTAACTGAATCCATTAATATATTTAATATACATGTTAGGTACAGTAGGCTAAATCTGAACCTTTATAATAATCCAATTATTAATGCATACAATTATAAAGAACGCTAGTTTAGAAATAAGCGTTACAATATAATAGTTTTAAATTAAATTGATTTATATATATATATATATATATATATATATATATATATGTATGTATATATGTATGTATGTATGTACAATAATTAATTGTAAATGCGATGTCACTTATTATTAAACCGTTCGAGTTAGGTTTACCAGTTTTACCATCCATCGTTGGACGACTAAATGGATAGCTCTATATACGTTAATTATTCTTATGCGTTTTCATGAGCATAATAAATGTTATTAAATTGTGCTAATTTTTCTTTATTTTAAGTATATATTATGAATATATAATGGGAGGATTAGGCGTCACCGCTGATGCTCATCGTTTATGGACCCACTGATCTTACAAGGCAAAGTGGCCGCTTAAAATTATACTTGTCATTTGCTACACTTCAGCCGGCATGGTAATCGATAGGTAATCGTTTATAATTACCATTTCGTGTGTTGTAAAAATTTTTCTTTATAATTATCTTTTTTTTCCCAGAATAACTTTTATGAGTGGGTGCGAGATCATCGGGTGCAAACAAAGAAAACAAAAGAAAATTTATTCGCACTTATTTGATTTATCTTGAAAACGTGTATTTATTATTCCAACATCTTTCTGCTGCACTATTTTAGAAAACCTTTTTTTTTTACGTACTTAGACAACACAATGTCAGAAATCGGGACATATGACGTCATATCATGCGACGTCATTAAGACGTCATAATGATTCGACGTCATGTGTCCCGATTTCTGACATTGTGTTATTTGTAGATTTTTTCGCAAGACATACGATATAATGTGTAACGATGTAATATAAAAAAAACTGCATATCGCAATTAATTTATGATATTTCGCAGATACCCACTTGATACTCAAATTTATCTTCGCCTTCCTGCTTCCGGCAATGGTGCCTGTGTATGGATGGAATAATAATAAGATTCTGCTTTTTTCATCATTTCCTTGATTTCAAATGGTTTTGAAGAGAATTAATATGAATACATCATGTTACAATAATATATTGCAACAGCATGTTCCGCCTATATCGTAATTATTAACTTATTTTTAATGAATTAAAATTAACATTAAAACCATCGGAGATTAATCTATATTTATTTCTACTGAATTCTTCTCAATTTTGAGAATTAGAAGAAAATTTGGCGCTATATATTGGCGTTACAGCTGTTACTTCAGGAGAGTCAAAACTCCATCTTCTTCCCCTCAGCAAAGTAAAAATAGTATATTACAGATATTACACCAGGGGAGAAAGCTGCGTTTTTCAGACGGGCTCTGGCGGCAATCACACAAGTCTGAAAAAGCGTTCGACCCGTGGTGCACACACTGCACATGATATTTTTCACAACACCTTTACGAAAATGTTCAACTTTCCGTGGAGGTTTTGTGAAAAAACCACTATTACCTGAATACCAACTGATGGAAATATTTGTTCGGGTCTTTCAGATTCAAGGGCAGTAACCTATAGGGTTAAGACTTTAACAAAAGACGTCTTAAAAACGTCTTCAAGACTTTCTGAATAGATGTCTAAAAGTTGTTTTTTTTTTTGTAAGATTTATTGAAACATACAGATATTTACATTATTGACTGTGACATTATCAATTGAAATCAAGCTCAGACACAGCACGCGTGTCTATCTTATGTCCAAAATCGGGACAGTCTTAAAAACATCTTTAAGACGTCTTATGATATAATGTTTAAAAGATGTCTTAATGTCTTTAAGACATTTTATGTCCTGATTTTGGACATAGTACTATCCGGAATAAGAGATATATGATAGTGTATTTTGCAAGTGTAGGCGCAGCGAGACATAGACCGTGTATCTATATACGCGAGCCGACGAGCTCAGAAATCTTTAGATTACTGGATTTCAATAACGGCTGAACTATGATCAAGTTCTGAGTAAGCTTAATCGATAGTTTATTGGGTTCGAATTATATAATAAAAGTGTTTTTATTTTTCATCAATTATACGTGTCCTACGAGCGGAGATATTGCGATGCAAAGTCCGAAATGTAAATATTTTACACATTAAGATACGTTATCATTATCGCTCTCTCATAAAACGTTATTTACAATTTTTCGACACTATGCTAGCAAACAAAAGTTTCTCACTGGTGCTGCATCGAAAGAAATTGGGAATATTTTTAGCGTCTTTACCATATTTATAATATATACCTATATATGAATGAACCATGCGCGCGTTATTATCGACCCAGCAAGTAAATCAGGCCGATAAGTCAGGTCAAGAGGAAAATTATTTTATATTTCTTTCTATCACTTAGATAACCCACTATAGCTGCGTTCGGCAGAAAAAGAAAAGATATTCGAGAAAATAGAGGATAAAAAAAAATATTATATGATAAATGTTTTTTAAAAAATTATACATTTTCAAACCCACCAAAATAATAGAAGATATTTAAATGCATGTAATTTAATTGAAATAAAAAATATTTAACACAAAAACTTGGCGCTGCTAGATTTTGGAATATATAGCAAGACAATCAAGATAATGAAAACACATAATGTTTTTAATTTAGACCTAAACATAAAACACATCACACACACACGTATCGTACATGCTTATCATATTTATTCGTTAATTTCGGCCGTATTTGGTCTACCAATACCAAGTTTTTTATTAATATTTTTTTATTTAAATTAAATATTAAATATATTTAATAATCTTTTCTATATTATATTGGTGGGTTTAAAAATGTATAATTGTTTAAAATATTTATAATATTTTCTTTTTTTATTTAGCTTTTCATTTAGTTGTTTACAATTTTCTGATTTCAACACTTTTTTGAAATATATTTTTTAAATTATTATATGAAATCTTAATTAACACTTAATTATTCACCTAAACATTCTTCTCACGGAAATCAATACACTCATGTTGCACAATTATTTTATATTATTAAAACACGTTTATACAACAGTTTTTCAATAAAGTATTACAGAGTAATAATGCAGCATATATTTAGAAGAACCTTTAATTAATGAGTCGTCATTTTTAAAAATAAATTTAAAAGAAAAAACAGATCCTATTAAAATTATAAATATGGAAATTCTGAAATAATCTGAATTTTAAAATAATATATAAAAAAGGTCCTTCTCTCTCTCTTCCAAAAAAAAAATATGTGTAAAGAAATAAATGTTTATAAAAAATAGATGCATGCTTATTGTAGTTCCTAAATTCTACATTTAGATAAAAGATTTCGATTGCGAGGTATATCCTCGATTACTGACAATGAGTAATAAAATCTATACAAACTTTTTGAAAAAAGATACAAAAAAGACGACAATAAGTACACGCGCCTGTCAACCTATAAACAGTATGATATAAAGAATATGTATTATGTGTCTACAGGATATCTTCATAAATCTTTGCAAAAAAAAGCTGTTTTATATTGAAAAAATATATAATCAAAAAAAATATATAAAAAATAATATAAAATTCCGATTACGGAAACATCGAGATACTCGCGATTACTAAGTAGTAAAATTACATATCATATAAGCTTTATTTATACTCGGTTATGAATAAAAAGAAAATTTAATTCACCAAAAAGGTCAAGTTGCAAGAATTCTATTCGGGTTATTTTTTCTTGACATATTATTTGATGTACATATATAGATATATATGTATATAGCAGTGTATATATATATACACTGCTAAAACAAATTAAGGAGTCACTTTTTGTCAGTAAATTTTTACCGATTTTTAAATTGTAATTACTCAACGAATAATTAACGTAAAAAAAAGTTCAAAAAAAGGTTTTACAGAGCACACTCTCTATATACTATAAGGTGCTTTTGTTCAATTTTTACTCAGGTTAATACTCAAAGTCGTGGTCAGCTTTGAATAAGGACGTATTTGTGATATCCAAAATCTTGAAATATGCCGTCTTCCACCGCCTAACAAAAAAAATTGACGATCATTGATACCATCTCAAAGTACGGACTTTGCCCATTCAAATGAAAAAAAAAACTTTGTTCTACACCAATTATTTAGCAAGATATCGCAATTTAAAGTAACCCCTGTTTTTTTACGATTTTAGCACGATACTGCCGGCATTTGCGTAACCTGATGTGCACCACGGAAAAGTTGCTCGGTCGGATTTTGCACTCGGATGTATGTGTATATGGAGTGTACATACATGTGAATGTGTGTATATGTAACGGTTTTTTTTTTTAGTAAGAAGTGTTGGCATTTTTTCGCCATATCATGCGTATCGCGCAATCTTAATCTCATATTGATGCTTTTTTTTTACATCAGATTGAAGAGGCGTTAGATTTGGAATGAAATTTCTCTATCTGATGTAAAAAGAATGCATCATCAATATATGACATAAAAATTGCGCGAGATAATACGGCGAACAGATAACAGCACTTCGCGTACTAAAAAAAAAAACCTTTACATATACTCACACATATACATAAAGAGTTTGTAAAACCTTTTTTTAAACTTTTTTTTACGTTAATTATTCGCTGAGTAAATACAGTTTAAAAATGGGCAAAAATTTACTGACAAAGTAATCCCCTAATTTTTTTGAGCAGTGTATATTTTACGTAACTAGAATACATAGTTTTTAATAACATTTATGCATTTTTATATTTATATTTTAATACTTAGATTAATTTTCACTTAATAAATAACATTTATACATTTTTTTTCAAATTTTTACACATTTTATATCATTACATAATATGTTTAATATGACAAGAATTTAGATTAGCAATTGGTGACTCATTGTTCAATTAAAATGAAGACACTTTAACTTAGAATCAGGAAATTGACAAAGAATGAGTCAATTGACTTAAAATTTTAGGTCTTAGATCAACCGGAAAAAATACGTCATAATGTCATTCGTGGGAATCGAATAAGTACTAACCGGTTACATATTAATATACCGGTATTAACTCATTTTTCCTGAACGGCATCGGAAATCTTTATTAATGTCGCAATAATATCAAATAAACTCTGACCGGAGAAATCACATACCAAATGCACTTGACAAGTGAGTTGATAGCATTACTCACAATGTTTGTGATATAAAAATACTAAACAACATAAACAATCTTATCGAACATGCAGGATTTGATCTTAATTAATCCTTTAATTCTCACATTTCTTATACGATCGAATACAATCTTGCAAATTCTTTCAATAAGAAAATTTAAAAATAATATTGACATTTAGAAACTTAATTAATTCGACATTTTTACTACAGAAAATTCGGTAAATCAGACAAGCGGACGCTTTCACTGTTTAAACCTTTTCTTTTAGCTTTTCCTTTGTATAATAAAAAATATATCAAATGCTACTAATCGTCGATATATTTCTTTTCTTTATTTATTACTTAACATTGTAATACGCAAGAATATGCAGAGTAACTCGTAATATTTATTATTATTATGTTAAAAAGTAAGATATGTGTATTTCGTGATTATAGATAAATGTGCATAAACGAAAATTATTTAATGTGTAAATTAATTACAGCGAAATTAATTATATGCGTAAATTGCGTGTGTTTATATGTTTAAGCGTGTCAATGAATATGGCGTATTCGCATCAGAATATAACTGCGTTAATATTTGCCATTCCAATCACGTCACGGACTTCGAACACGTCTGAACTTTAGCCGAATAATCTATTACACAGTCTGATTACTGTAGCCAATGACACACGATCGATTTTGCGTGTCGCGCGATTGCAGCCTGCGCTCACGTGAGACAAGTTCAAAAGTCACATAAATTTTCAAACATTATAACGTATCCTTTTTTTTCTAAAAAAAAGGCATGTTAAATCGATACTCGCATCTCTCGAAGTCTTCTCGAAAGTCTCGAATTGCTTTGTTGGCTCTTTTCCGCGATGCTGATTGATTCTGTTGCTGCGCTAACTTTGTGAGCGGCTGTCATAGCATATTTTGACAGTTGTGTGTAACATTAAAGCTAAATAGCGCGCGCGAAGCGCGCGTCTGTGATGTCTAGTCAATTAAAAAAGTGCTACTCATCCTTCTACGATATTAATATTCGAGATTCGAGATAAAAAAATAAACAAAAAACATTGGAAAGTGCCGAAATGGAAATTGCAGTTGAAACATCGTCGTATGCAGAAATCTCGGGTACTCGCAACTCGTCGCGTCGCGTAAAAGAGTCACGGTCGGTCTCGCTCCGCGTGTACTTGGCGCGAGACACTACCGTGTCTCTTGATAGAACTGGAAAGAATTATGTATTTATTTCAATACCTTTTTAAATTTTATAAGTTTGTATGTGTGTGTGTGTGTGTGTGTGTGTGTATTTGTGTGTGTGTGTGTGTGTGTTTGACATTGCTAATTTTAAAATATAAAAAATTTCAAATTTAAAAACTTTTATAAAATAATTTAGTATAAGTAGACAGAGTTACTGGCGTGACAAATAAAAAAATATGTACATACATATTTATTTATTTAATTTTAATTTTTTGCAACAATGATTAAATATAAAACTGACACTGTAATTTTTAAAACTTATTAATTGCATTAAAACTTTTATTGTTTTATGTTTATATAATTTTCCAAATTATTTCTTCCTAATGTAGTTTATTCATATTTTTTAAAAAATTGTGTGTCATCAATGTGTCGTATTACTGAATATTTTATTTGAGAGAAACTGTACATAGATAAGATAATTTTAATTTTTTTATTAACTATAATCTGCTATAAATAATATAAGTATTATACAATATCATTATCGTGCAAGCAAGTTTATGCGATAAAAAGTCCAGTGTCAAGATGCGAAGTCCTATTACACTTTTTTTTATTAGACGCACTTTCCGCGAAACGGAAGTACTTTAATCTTATCTGCGAAAATCACGCCACCATTAATCATGCTAAATTATTATTATTCGCATTTTATGCTAATACATCCTTAAATTATCTAATAGAAAGTCTGCTTTCACACATGTACTTGCTTTCATATACTTGCTTCTAACATATGTTCTCCTATTTCTAAACATTCTTTACCAATAGCCACTTGACGTATTATACATTTCATATTTTATTGTGTATATAATAATATAAACGGGCAATTTTTTAAAGGTGTTTTTTAAGGCTTGTATTTATATAAGGCAAAATCATCATTCCAGGTAGCAGAGTGATGTCAAATGATATATTAATTCCATCTTAATGACGTCTATAAACGTCATTAAGACGTCTTTAGATGCCATATTGTTACCTGGAATATTTTTTTTTTTTTATGATTATTGATGTATATCATGCTCCAGTAATAAATAATTTTTGTTGTTAGAAGTTAACATTATCAGAAAAAATAAAAACTTTATTAAATATTAATCCCTTATTATATATATATATATATATATATATATATATATATATATATATATATATATATATAATCCCTTAAATAAGAAATTTGTAAACAACGTCCTTTAGTCTTAGCAAATGTTTCTTTGACCCTTGTGTTAGAAAAAATTAATTAATTAATTAATTTAATAAGTAATTTAATTAATTAAATAATTAATTAATTAATTAAATTACTTATCGCCTTGTTATCATAAGCTAATAAATGATCAATTAATAAATAATTAATCTTAATAGTAAATCTATTAATATATAATTAATATACATATAAGAAAGAATAATATACACATACATAAGACTAAATTGAAGTCTAAACCAGTCTAAACCAGTTATTAGCACATGCAATTATAAAGAACGCTATATAGCTGAAAAATAAACGTTACAATATAACAAAAATTTATTTATGTATATAAATCCACAAGAATAAAAATAATGATTTCTTATAACTTTTTGAACGCTGAATACAATCCCGTTTGCCCAATTGCTCTATTACGTCACTCTATTATTTTGAGAAATTTGCAGTTAAAGTTCCAAAAGACGTATTTCAATGTATTTTGGCTTATTATAACTATGATATGTGACGTGTTGGACAGGTTTTATTGTGATCAAGATTAAGTATATTATTAGGACCTTATTCCGCTCTTAAAAAAGATTGTATAGATTATAGTTAAAAAGACATTGATGATTAATGTAGAGCGTGAAAGTTGCGATTATTAAGGATCTATTCTTTAATTATGTTCTTCAAACTTAAGAGTTTTTCGGATTGCTGAATATACTAATCAGAGGGTCGATTATATATCTTGAAACAAGGCTTGTTTCAAAGTACATATAATCGACACCCGGATTAGTATTCAGCAATCTGAAAAACTCTTAAGAGTTTGAAGAACATAATTAAAGAATAGATCCTTAATAAAATCGCAACTTTCACGCTCTACATTAATCATCATCAATATTATTTTAACCATAATTGACACAGTAAATTTCTTTTAAAGGTTGAAAGTCTTAATACTTAATTTTAATTGCAATAAAATTTCTTTAATAAGTTATATATCGTAGTTGTAATATATCAAAATACACTAAAATTGCCCTCTTTTGCAAATTTAACTACAACTTTCTTAAAACTGTGACGTAATAGAACAATTTGACAAACACGGGATCATATTCGGCGCCTAAAAATTATAAGAAATAATTAGTCTTATTCCTGTGCTAAAAATAAAAATAATTTTTTATTGCAATGTAATCAATTGTAAATGCAGTATCATTAACATTTTACTGACCTTCCGGGTAAATTTACTTATTTCATGATTCATCGTTGAATAACTAATTAAATAGTCCTGTTTGTTTTACGCTATGTCATTCTTCTACGATTTCTTTTAAGAGGCAGTACTAAAAAGAATTGTAAGAGAAAGAAAAAAGAAAATTTTCAACGGCGATGCAGGGGATACAAATTGTGCGGTGTCCAACGTCCAACTTATTAGAGCAGTTCGCAAAATATTAACCTTAAGAACTACAATAAATCTCAGAAAATTTGTCGACTTATATGGTCCCAAATCATATTTAAAATAAAATGCTAACAAGTTATTTAAATACTCAACATTAAATTTAATTAAATTTCAGTTTAAATAAATATGATTGCAAAATTATCTCTCAAAATATATATTGTATGTTGTTGCGAACAGGAATCGATACTCTCAGACACAGTAAATATGCCTGTCTAGAAAAATAGAAAGCTTTTTCAATCTTTATCTGAGGTGTTCTTTTTCGCGATATTAATTTCTCACTTTTCTAAAATAGTATAGAGAATTGCGAAATTATTCTACGCGTTAACAAGCGCATTCGGTCTATTATCTCCATCAAAATCTATTATCTCTCTTATAATCTTTGATCCACAAATAATTAATCCCTTTTTTTGTCTTAATATGATACTTAATATAATAATAATAAACATTAATTGATCATATATTTCATTCATAATAAATAAATCGTGATTCACCGGATTCACGCATAACCGGCATAACGCACCTTCGGACCTGCACGCGGACCTGCATGACAATATCACGTGCTGCACGTTGGTCTCCGTGATTTGCCATGCGAGCACGTGATGGTGCCACCAACATCGCCGGCAGTCTCTGTCTCTCTTCAAGCATCGCGAATAATATTTAACTCTCACGCATGGTGCCGGTCTCTCAGTTCTTTTGCCGACGCCGATCGTTGCTCATCTGCCGATGGTAAAGCCTGTCAACGACGAAGTCTCTTACTCGAGAACGCAACAGAGTCGCACGAGAAGCTCACGTCTTTCTGTCTTCCACATTTGTCAGCCCAGCCAGAGAAATAATCCACCGGTGGTGTCCAGGACGCAACCGGTCGTAAAAGCTTACGAAGGTAGGTCGATGTGATTCCTTTATTTTATTCACGAGACGAACCCTTCGACTATCCTAACGGCAATCGCTGGCCGGTTTTCGTCCCTCTCCTCCAATGTGACAGAAATCGCGCCTTCGTTTTTGACAAAATCAAGAGACACGCCAAGTACACGCGAAGCGAGACTCTTTTACGCGTTTAATAAAATACAGATTTAATGGATTTATTGACCATTAAAATTTAATTGAAGAATTTTATTATTCTGGGAGATATTGAAGAATATTTTCACAAAATTAACGCTACTTATATTGAAATTGGAACAAATTCTCCTTTTTCAGTTTAATATTTGCACGCTGATAGGACAAGTACAGATAATAAACATTCATGCTCTGTGTTTGTTTCGTATTTGTATTTTCATGAATTTTGTTTTTATGTCATTGAGATATACTTATATAAGGTCAATCTGCTTTTATTTAATTATGATTCGGATACTATGCGTTATAACTAGAAAATATATCTTCAAGAAAAAGAAAGTTTTCAACAAGACTATTTCAAAGCAAAATGTATATTTTTCTTCAAAAAAATGCGGCTTCTTCGAAAGTTAGAATACAGGAAATAATTATACCGTGACCATAAATCTTTTATCATAAAGGATATAGTCCTTTATTTTTCAAGTAGCTGTCCTTTAGATTTATTTATTTTCTCAAAACTCAATTTTGTCCTATATTTGCTCCCAGAAAATATGGTTACTGTAAGAATAATACAAACTGTAATATACACACTCATTATTCCCACATGATAGAAAAAAAGAAGTCAAATATAGCATTGCGTACAGGGTTAAAAGATACATCGATACAGCAACGTGACGCACTTACCAAGGGAATCTTGTAGTTTTTAATGCAAAAGGTTGCTCTTTTCCTGCCCACGCGTTATCAGCCCTGATTGTGGTTGAATAATCTCTTTGTTATTAAGGATATTTCTCTCTCTCTCTCTCTCTCTCTCTCTCTCTCTCTCTCTCTCTCTCTCTCTCTCTCACTCTCACTCTCTCACTCACTCTCTCTTAGAGAGAGAGAGTGAGTGAGAGAGAAAAAAGAGTGTGAGTAGGTGGTTTTCCACATAGGCATAATTCCATGTATACATATGTCTTCGGCTTACGGAACAAAGTATCTAATGTCTCGTTTAATTAGAAGCGAAATTCTAGAAGCCAGATGATCGTGAGAGGAGCGACGATTCACGCGCGTAAAAAAATTGTGTATTCATCACTCGGAGAATATTATCCAATGACTTGAGATATTTCGTCACATTTCCGAACCGTCTCTTTTCAGCGTCAGTATCGATTTTTTAAGTAATGATATGATTGCAACTATTTGTCAGTAGTTTTTAGTGTTTTTACACGAGGAAGGTATTATTTTATGCAACTGGTATTACTCAATTTTTGCCTTAAAACATGCACATTACTCTTCACAACGATCCCAATAATATATTGATCGCTAAGATATCCGTGATGGTGGCATTGCCGCGAGCCAACCACCAACGGCAGTAATGCAACGCGCGTACAACGGACGTGACAAAAAAATTTGAACGAGCTCTGCTTTTAACGAGGAATTGATCTGAGCTTCCTGGTCAATATACACCGTTATTGTTCCCAATATATGAACTATCGTATGAGTTTACATTTTCGTATATGAATCAGAACGCCTTAAAACGTATAAGTCGCGAATATTATTCATTGGCACATTCAAACAGTTTCTCGATCCTGTTGATGCATTAATATAAAAGTTACTAATATTTAATAACTTATTTTTATTGAATTATTAATTTACTTATTTATTAATCAAATTAAATTATTATAATATTACAAGTATTATATTAAATTAGGAAAGTTATTTTATCATTCCACTATTGCTGAAAGATATTGCCTATTTAATTGCTTACATGAATTATTTTGCTAAATGTTTCTTAGCTACGAAGTGGTCCGATCTTTGCGTGCGTTCGATAACAGCTAAAGTTTCGTTACAAAATGCTCCGTCGCGATGCGAGGAATAGCGTAGCTATATTTGCGAAATAATCCTATTGCGTTCTCTTCGGTGCAAATAAGTGTTTCCTGTTGCACGCTCCGTGGAGAATGATCGGGTTGGGGAGCTAATTGTCTGGATAATCGCTGGACACGATCGTTCCGTATCACCGACATTATATCAATATTATTAATTATACATAAAGAATAAAAGAAATTGAAACCAATGTAGGCTGCATTTTTTAGTCGGTATACATACAAAATTCGGTAACATAGTTTCGTAATAATTTGTACGCAATATATTTGTATTTTCTATCATTTACACTATTTAAAACATTAGTCATTTACTTTGTGGCGATTATATCGTCATATACTTAACCGCCGAAACAGCTCGATTCGAAAATAAGAGATAGCGAAGTCGTAAATAGGAAAAGACGTTAGATTGGGAAAACAGAAACATAGGTAACAATAAGCGGGAACGTACCGGCAAGACATAAACAATAATTAATAACATTGAGCGAAACGTGACGAGCGACTCCTCGAAGGACACGAAGTCCGGAGAGGGGACAACGACCGCGAGATCCCGGAGAGAGGTAGACATTCGGCGTCGGGACGTCGGGACTCGCTAGCATATACGGACGTATCCGCGGAATTGTACATACTCTGAACTTGTGGGATTAAAGACTATATACGAACTCGAATAGATTACTCAACCTTGACCTATTCTCGACCTATTCTTACGACTCTTACGATTACGACTAATGTAGAACGACCATAATATTCAAATGCAAATTATCAGTCCGTTTCATTTGTTAATAAGCATTTGGTGCTTCGTGTTTAAAAATAAAATGTTATGTAAATGTATCGATAAACGGTCCGAATGATGTTGCACAAAAGTATATATTAAACGAGCAATTGTATTTCGCAATGCCTTCGGCGAAAGCGTACATTCGCGTTTCCGGGGTGACTTGACGTGGCGTGACACCGTTTGGAAAATATCAAGGAGCTCAAGATTCACACACAGGATAGTGTGTCATAATGATTATTCTCCTTTTTCGTATGCAAACGAAGATTGTTACTTAATCTAGACAACAGACCTTGACTTTTAAATGATTGAAAAATGTCCTTTCTTTAAATTTATATTTAATAAAATCCGCGATTACGCGAAAATTGATAAATTGGTAAAACGGAAAAAGAATATTGCCTGATAGATGATAGATGGCAAATTATTGTATTCAAAATAGCATTTTTATTTCCTGTTGGAAATAAAAATGCATTTTTGCAGGTATGCTAAGATATACTTTATATTTCTGTGTTACTGATTTATCTTATTCGGAACCAGTTTAGTTGTCAGACAACTACAAAAATCGGATTAAAAAATCGTGTTCAGCTTACCCCTAGTTATACTTGGCTTCAATGATAAAATTAGCGGCTCTAATATTTAACAAAATATTCCATGATGAGAAAATGCATTTTTGCGGCAGTGAGCAAAGTCCAGAATGACGAAACTTCTCGTCATTGGCAGTCAAGGGTTAATCAGCTCAAATATATATACAATTAATATAAATTTGTTAATATATGCAATTTTTGCTTACAATGTCAATATAATTTAAAAAATGTAATACGGACAATCTTAAATTAATGTAAAATAATTTTATTACACATTTCCCAATTTTATTACAGATTTATGTTGTAAAATAATTTTTATTTTTCTTAAATAACACGATTTAAAAAGAACTTAAATTTAGATTATTTTTTATAATAGATTTATACAAAAAACTGATTTGTAAAA
Organism: Temnothorax americanus; assembly: GCF_048541705.1. Lineage (NCBI taxonomy): Eukaryota > Metazoa > Arthropoda > Insecta > Hymenoptera > Formicidae > Temnothorax > Temnothorax americanus. The sequence goes on from NW_027509751.1 coordinate 3,019,463, forward strand.
ATTTGTTTATCTATCAGAATTAGGACCCACGCGATTTAAAAGTTACCAGTATTGCGTACGATTATACTCTTGCCTATTATCATATTAATTAAGGAATAAGAAATCAGTTTTGTTAAAATTTTTCTATTTCATATTCATAGTTTTTATAATAGGAGAAACGATGATAAAATATTTTAAAAAGTTAAAGTATTATCAGAGTCAAAATATGAAAAAAAGTATATACATAATATAAACGTATATAAACGAATGTGTGTTTAATATGTCAATATAATTTGTGTGGTCTTCCACTTCAATACCATTTTTTCCTCGTGTCACAATGTAAGTGCGTGATCGGCTGGTGCGACCAGATCGAGCGCTTTACGTGATATAATACGCACGTACGAGGAAATGGCAAAACAAGATGAGCAGCCGTTACTCGCGTGATCCGTTCATGCATGCGATCCGTGTATGTACTCACACATACGATGCCAGTCTACCGGTCGACCGGCGCGGCGTGCATATCGAATGCTATTATTAAATATTACAAAAAACCTTTTCCATTATTAATATAAGCTTCTCGATGGAATATTTTACATATTTATGAAGCTAAAAGTTTACATCTAAAAATTCAATCCAGATTTAGAAACCAGATTTAATGCGGAGATTTAGAGATACGCGTAAGTATGTGTGTCTTGGCGACGTGCACCGGAATAAGTGAGCGCGCGGTCGTACGAGCGGCGATCAACCAATGCGATCGCATCGCCGGCACGACGTGTATACGCAACTCGTATCCACGTGGTCGCGTGAGATGCGTGCACGGATAAAGCTTGTTATGATACGCGACGATATTCCTTCCAGCCAGCGTTCACATTGCAAAACTCGGTAGGTCTAGAAAAGGATCAACGGGAAGATATTTTCGAATAATCGCCACAAATAAAAATAGGAACTTGCATATTTTGCTTCCTCATCATTTTTTTCGCTTATATATAAAGCTTTTTCTATATGAGGAATTAGCAAAATTGTTAGCATATAATAGATTGGCTTCCTCATAGAGGAAGCTTTATAAGCGAAAAAAATGATAAGGAAGCATTGTGCAAGTTTCTAATTTGCACACATTTTTTATTTTTATATAACCTTAATTACCATAAAGAATTTCAATCACTTGAAAAACTTCAAAATTGATGTTTTTAAATATTTAAGTATTTAAAATGGAAATGACATTTTGCATTTTTCATTTTAAATGCGTTTTTGGAAAATCATTTTCATTTTACATTTGAAATGGAAATATCTATACATTTAATTATTTGTAAAATGGGTAAATGTTTTTTTTAAGCATATAGCTTTATATCTGAGCTCATAAATTTCCCTAGCGTTATTGATTTCCATTTTAAATACTTAAATATTTAAAATGGAACCATTTCAAGAGTGTTACTCAGCCCTGACACACACACACACACACACACACACACACACACACACAAGCGCGCGCAGACATAAAAAAAAGCGATTTCCGACGTTTTATAACATTCTTAACATATTGGCATTAAAAACTAAAAACAAAATTACGAAAACAAAGCTTCCTTCATGAGAAAGCAAAAATAATGAAAAAGGGAGAAACAAAGAAACAAGAACGACTGATTTAATAAAGCAAAGTAATGATGTGATGTGCCTTAAGGTGCATAATATCATTTTTCTCACTCCAAGCAGTTCCATCAGCACTCTTTTTTTATTATTAGTCAATAATAAAAAGGCATCACATATAAAGTACAAGCGCCACGTATATACGTACGTGGCGCAGTATGTGTGAATCACGCGAGATAATGATCGTACGATGCGTGCCTGATGCAAGGGTCAGCGAGCATTACCCGAGTATTACTCACGTGAACTATTACACTTGGGTTATGTTATGAAGCAGATGGGGCAGAAACCCGACGCATCTAAAAAACAGCTGACGGAGATTACGGTTACGAGTCACATCTTATCAAGTTCCCGGCTAATTAACCCGTGAAATCACGCGATTTGTCGGATGATTTATTTACGCGCGTTAATAGAGAATTAGCAATTAATTATCTATTAATTGGATAGTTTGTTTAATTATTCATTATTTTGAATGAAAGAGAATAATAACCAAAAAATTTGTTTAAATTATTAAATGATCGGAAAAGGTTCGCCTTTAAGAAACGCGAAGCTGCAAGTGGTCAATAGTTCAGTACTGCTAAAACGAGCGGTCGATATATTTGTCGGAAGAGTAGAACGCGCGCGGTGTGTCTGGTCTGTTTCTCTCCGTTCACCATTCGCCGGTCTCAGGTGGCGAGAGTTGTACGACGCGATTCCATTGGTTCAGACGGTCTCAGCTGAGGTATGGTACGAGCCGACGGTCGACTCATATACCCGTATCAGACGCAACGATTATTCTCCCCAATTCCTTCTATAACAGCCGGTATAACGTGATCTTCAACGAACTATATGTCTGAGAGAGACTGATGAGAGAAAAGAAAGAAGAGCCATAATGATTCGGAAGATGTTGTGGTGAACGGAAGATTTTTCAAGCTGGACCCTGAAGCTTTAAGCTATAAATTATTCGACTCGCGAGTCTTTTTTGGTAACAACTATTGCAAAATAACCGTTAAGTCGGAAGTGTTTTAATTTGAAAAGCAGGACTTAAAAAAAAATTGTGTCGTAATTTAGATTATTATATATCATCGAGAGTGTGTGTTATTTAACACTACACACGGAGATTAATCTATATTTATTTCTACCGAAGAAATCTTAGAAAAGAAAAGAGAAAAAGAGAAAACAAATTAATAAAATTAATTATCTATGTAATTTCAATAAAAGTCAGGAAAAATTTCAGAAATTAAGATGTTTTAAAAATGAGCAATAAATTATTTAAAAATGTCAAACGAGTCCATTTTGACCCCCTTGGTATAGTTCTGTTAAGAAATGACTTCAGAAAAAATTGGTTTTAAATTATCGCGGAATTTACGGTCGAGAAATGATCCAATCGTATGTAGATGTATGTATCATATAAATGTATGTATATCAGTACGTATATGACACATACATTTATCATATATATGTAGCGATAATGAATGCGCACGCATATGTATACCAGATCGTTTAAACGGTGATAAAGATAAAATGCGATATCAGCACATGGTCAAGATCTACTAGAATTAGCTGTTTCGCAAAAATAGAGACTGTCTAACAATGCGATATATATTTTTGTCATGCACGGGAGACAACAAATCACGTGACTGCCGATACAACCGACGATAAGAACTGATAAGTGTCAATGTAAATGAATTTTTCGCCGTGCGTAATGTATAAATATGTAGATAACTACTTGTCATAACATGAAACATTATGTAACGAATATCGCATAGAAGCCAGTTAATTCTATTCATAGTACTTGTTTTCTTACAGTACTTTTGACTTTTTTCCTGTCGAACGTCACAGTGAGGACAAGTAAGAACGCGACACGGGAATAACACGTACATATATGTATACCTAATGTCTCAATGCATATTAAAGATTACGCTCATTATGCATGTCGTTCTTAGTTTCGCGTATTTGGTTTTTTATATTTCAACTTTTTCGTTTTTCTCTATAGTGTATTTTTCTTAAATTAGATTTTCCTTCTTGTCAATTATTATGCATATAATAACATGCATCGAGTTTGATAGTATTAATGTGCAAGATTTTAACAAGATATTAATAAGAACCCGCGCGTAATTTAACACATTTTATCGGAATTGCTTTCGCAATTTAAATTAGACAATATCAGCTCTTATTAGCTAGATCGCAATTTTTTCTATTAATATGTAACGCATTACGCACATTATGCTAAGTCGAGTAATTTATTATGCATATATCATTTAGGAAGACGGGCGCGTTATTCTCATTAAATTTCGTAAATGCAGGAATAAAGTTCAACGTTTAATAAACCGCAACAAATCACATTTATATTGTACATGGTATATCGTATGCACGTTTAATATTGAAAAATAATTCTAAAACTAATTCTAATTTTATAGGTCGCGTTCAACACAAAATTGGAAAAATTATACGCAGCATATGATTAAACTATTTCACATAAATTCTTTTATAATCAAAGTTTACTAATAAGACAAATAAGTTAAATATAAATTAAACTAAATGGAATTCATTGTGTGCTACACTTTCATTTATCTAATAATTCCAAGATTAACATAATTAATAATTTCTGAAAATAATTCAATTAAACGATATATTGTTTTTCTTTGTTGTTGACTGACATCACATTCGATCGATAAAAATGCATGTGTAGAAATCACATAATGATAGCGCGTGCACGGGCGATCAATTCTTTTTTCATTGCCGTGATATAGGCTGCGGTCCACTTGACGCTACAAATGCTTCGAAGTATTCCTCTTCTCCTTTCTTTTAATGAAGAAAGAAGGAGAAAGAACGCTTCAAAGCATTTGTAGCGTTAAATGGACCGCAGCCATAATATCACATTGTGTGTTAGATCGATGTGCTACGTGAGAAACGCGGCTGACCTCGAAAGCCTTTGTGCAGCCTTGGCAATGATCGTGCTCGCTCGAACGAACTGAGCTCTGGAGGCCGCGTCCTCAACCTTGTTTATAATCTAAAATATCGTAATACTGCGATCGCTATACAATCATGAGGGCTATTCTCGATCAATGGATTATAAATGTGCAATGCAATAAATGAGTTATATCATTCTTCACGTATTATACACTTTGAGACACGACGTAACTCATTTATCGCATTCCCATTCATTTTCATCGTAATGAATAAAAAGTAAACCATTCAGTTGTAAGCTATTAGCGTGTTTTCCACGAGAATTATATATATATATATATATATATATATATATATATATATATATATGTATAAACGTGATTTCTAAAATCAATAAATAAATGAAAGAGCATGGAGTCGCAACGAGATGTTAGTATCGTAATATTTAATTAAGTTAAATTGACAACTTTCGGGCTGACATCCTCAGTGCAATAAATTAAACAACATACATTGATAAATAATGTGATTCATATTTATTATTTGTACACACATTCAATAAAAATATTAAAAGAATTACTCCGATAACGCGATAATACTTCTAATACTTTTAGCTTATATAATATTACGTAACTACTGCTTCAATGTAGCCGATTAATAAATTGACCTCTAATCGAGTGTCACAAATACGTTTGTTAGCAATAATATACCTTAGCATAATTGGCATAATTAGCATTATATCTGAAAATTTATGCAAAGTATAGGTTCTTATTTTTCTCACGTTTTTCTCATTTCTTTTTTTTTCAAAATTAATTGAAGACGTGTGTATATATATATATATATATATATATATATATATATATATATATATATATATATATATATATATATACTTAATCGCATTCAAAGAACTTCACATATTTATACGAGTTGTGTTGCTTGTACATTGTTTTCGTCTCGTGCAAATTCGTTATTTCGATTCGGGTTTTCGATAGCAATACTCCAATGACCGGATTATTCAGAGGATCAGCTGATCGCTCACCCGGCGTCCCCGCGCAGGCGCGCGCGCGCGCGCGACTTCTCTGTCGACGAAAATACCGTTTGGTCGGCGTCCCGGCGCCGCGGCGCCGCGCAAGCCTGCGCCTGGAGGACGTCGGTCGAGGATCCAACTGGCACCCTGGCAGTCGATGTCGACAGACGGTCCTCGGCCGGGCACCGCCGGCACCATCGCGATCTTGCTCCACTCCGATATTCGCGATCGCGGGTTATAGGCGGTTCGTCGGGTTCGGGCGCGTACATTTTCGCGCGTTTGACGGAATTCAGGGCGATCTGCAGAATTGCGACGACGAGCGTACACGAGCTCCGTACGTATGCACAATTTTGACTTTCGACAAGCCAGCCGATGTGACTCGGAAGCTGTTAGTGTCTTAATTTAAATCGAGTCCAAGGTGGTTAATATAATCAATAGGTTTGAAATGAAGAAATCATGTTAGAAATAGCGAATGGAATATTTGCTCTTCGCAGTTTCACTAAGCTCGTCGATAAATCGAGCCTAAACAGGTGTACCGGGTCTCGCGACGTGAGTTTCTATATAACTGCAGGGATAAACCGGGATGACAGCTGGTAGCTTCGTCGCGACGACGCGGTGAAAGTCTTACAGGTGTCATTTCTCCAGAGAATCACTCTCTTTCCGGGCACCGGTTACCATATTAGTCGGACGAGCCGGCGCGGCGGCGCGCTCGTGCGTGTACAAACGACGTAATCGCGACGTTGCTTTACGTTTCCAGGTCATGCACTACCTGGAAAGTGTCTCCGCTGATATAACCGTCGTTCGTCGGTCTTCGGCGCGTGTAATCGCGTGTCGCGATAATTGTAAATAGATAATTGAAGATAGAAAAGGGGAGAGAGAGAGAGAGAGAGAGAGAGAGAGGGACACACTTTGTATTTGACCTAATATAAATTCGTATTTGCTGCTACACTTTTTGTCTTTTATCGATCGCTGTTGCGTCACACGTCGTTGCCATTCGTTCTAAATGCTTTCGTAACTTTTGACTCTACAGGAGCATCGATAATTATGGCGCTGTTGCACGAGCCATGTTAGCTTCATCGAGTAAGCCGTGTGTGCAAATATAATTATCGTCGCGGCGGCCTCGTCAAAGAAGTTCTATTCTCGCGACATCGGCGCTTTCATTTGGGAATAATTTAGATTTGACTTCATGAAAGTTTAGCTAACTTTAATTCTGCAAATATAATATATGTATACTGTATTTATTAGTGTTTTGTTTTTATAATCTTTTAAGATTTTGAATTTGAAATTGTTGTGTATTAATCGCGCAGGTGTTTTTATTTATTCTTTTTATTTTAATGTAGCAATATATCTAAATGATTAAGCAATCGTTATATCTCAGCAACCGTTTAGTGGATTCGTTTCTACTTTTTTGTATAGCACATCAGGAAGATTAAAAGAATATTATTCTCACAAATTTTGATCTACTTGGTAGCGCTTTGAAAATTATGTCCTATACATCTAAGACTGTACCGATGATACATCCTTAAACACCCAAAACAGCGATATGAATAATTTAATAATTTGAATAAGATTGTAAATCTAGATGTTTAATGAATAACGCTAATGAGATAAAAAATATGTACGGCATAATTATTTGTCGTAATCGCGATGACAGTAATGAAGATTTATTGCTTATTACAATTTTTTATAAAACATAATTAATGGAAATTTTTTTACTTGGGTGTTAACAGGCTTTACGCAAGGATGGCGCCGAATATAACGAGCACACCGACGGGGGTGCTTTTCGAGGGTGAGACTCTTCCCGAACCGCAGCTGATCGAGGAGTCGAAGGAGAAACCGAAATATGTTAGGCGCATTGTTTGGAGGAACGTGGTGATTTTCTCGTTCCTACATCTCGGCGCTCTTTACGGAGCTTATCTCACCTTCACGTCCGCCAAATTGGCGACCGTATTTTTCGGTAAGTGCGTTTTGATTTTATTGCGCGGTGTAATGTACCTCTTACTTCCTCATAAAATAATTATACGACGAAATAATATTTTTGTTTAATAAAGAAATGATATCTACACCTTAGAGGTAAAGTATCGTATCTCCATTATTATTATGAATTCAGAGAAAATAAGAATTTTAAATAGAGAAAACGATATATTTCTTTTTTAAATATAAAATAAAGGAAAGGAAATAAATGAGGCAATCGGAGCCAAGCGCGGTAAATCAATGCGCAGACAAAAATTATAATAATAAATTAAATATATTAAAAACGAACGTTTTGACACTTCTTTGTGTCATCTTCAGCGTAAATAAAGTTACATAAAATTCATAACGGTATAAAGATTTATATGAATATACGAGACGAAGTAGTGTATAAAAAGGCGCAATCAATAAGTACACAAAAAAGTGTCGAAACGTTTGTTTTTAATATATTTGTTTATTATTATAATTTGTCTCCGCATTGATTACCGCGCTTGGCTCCGATTGCCTCATTCATTTCCTTTCCTTTATTTTATATTAAAAAAAATATATATCGTTTCTCTATTTAAAATTCTTATTTTCTCTGAATTCATAATAATAATGGAGATACGATTCTTTACCTCTATAAGATACAGATATATGAAAGTTAGTTGATCGATCGCACATTATCCCTTACGACACGATTAAGTTCAGCTGATACATTCGCGTTGACGTGTCCGTCGTGGTAGATTTTGTTTAATTTTGCACTTACGCGAAAATCTTTAGCGTGAACAATTAGCGGGATGTTAATTAGATGAGCTAAAAAATACTCGATATATTTGCGACCTTTTCAAACGAGATTAACACACCTGTTGATAGTCTTTTTATTTTATTTAGACTAATTGGTTTACGTCATTATAAGAATTACTACGTTGTTATCATAATAGATTTTTCAACGCGGTTGTTACTATATAAACGTGTTACGAGGCATTTGTGTTACGAGTAAATTTTCCGTTCCGTGAGAGATATCAATCATATCTCTCGTAATTTCTCACAAGATAGTTATTCCATAAGAATTGATGGTCATCGGAGCAAACGGCAAGACCTTTGCGTGTAACATCATGATTTTCTTGATTACAGCAATTGTATTGTATCAACTCACCGGGTTAGGAATCACAGCCGGGGCTCACCGACTCTGGGCACACCGATCCTACAAAGCCAAGTGGCCTCTCCAGGTGCTACTTGTGATTATGAACACTATAGCATTCCAGGTATGTGGATTTTTTAGAGGAAGGCTTAACGAATAAAAATATTCGCAAAAAATAAAATGTCAATTCGTAATCAATTTTTTTCGCTATTGTGACATCGAAGATTGATTAGACGTATTATATTAACGATATAGCAATCGGTTAAACAAGATACGATAGAATCGATTTTTTTCTTACAGCCAGTGAGACATAAAGAATTCATGTCGATACGGTGATACCGAACACAAAACACGCGTCGCGTGTAAGAAATGAAAAAAATAACATGATCCATACAATGTCGTTAGATGTTGGCTAAACAAGTGATCTGTTGTTAGAAAAAAGAAAAGACATCCTTCTCGATAAGCTCGAGAACGTAGGTGGCACGTATTGTTCGTGACGGAAATATAGACACATGAGTGTGCACATTCCCGGCACATTTTTATTTATCGCGATAAATACGCAATAAAAGAGGAAACAAATGCGATTATATACGAAATGCGATTGTACGTGACGAAGATATAGCAAAATCATTTTACGCGAACGTAGCAAATTAAGGCGTTCTACATCAGCATCGATTAAAATGTAATTTTGTCGGATCTAGGATGCCGCGATTGATTGGGCCAGAGACCACAGGGTTCATCACAAATACAGCGAGACCGACGCCGATCCGCACAACGCTACGAGAGGTTTCTTCTTTTCCCACGTGGGCTGGCTGCTCTGCAGGAAACACCCAGAAGTTAAGGAAAAGGGCAAGGGTATCGACTTGAGTGATCTTGAGAGCGATCCTATATTGGCATTCCAAAAGAAGTACGTGTGTCGATATTGATCGAAGTGATGCTTCCTTGACGAACAAGTGTCTACAATAAATTATTGCTCGTTTCAGATATTATTTCATACTGATGCCATTGCTGTGCTTCATTTTGCCAACCGTTATTCCGGTCCTGTGTTGGAACGAAACATGGACGAACGCTTACTTCATTCCCACTGTTTTCCGTTATATCTTTACATTGAATATGACGTGGCTGGTAAATTCCGCGGCTCATCTCTTCGGCAATAAACCCTACGACAGGTAAGCATCAATCGGTTAAGCCAGTCTTGCAAATGTACTTTTTAAATTTTATACTTTAAAAAAATTTTTTTCGGAGAAGAAAATTATCGAACTTTTCAGTCTTTATACTTTTCAAATCTTTACTAGATTTTTTTTTTGAAAGATTTATTTTCAGAGCGGCGTAATCAACATTCAATTACAATTGTTTTCTTGTAGGTTTATCAATCCATCGCAGAACAAAGGCGTTGCCATGTTCGCCCTCGGCGAAGGCTGGCACAATTATCACCACGTCTTTCCCTGGGATTACAAAACGGCCGAGCTCGGCAATTATAAACTCAACTTCACGACGGCCTTCATCGACTTCTTCGCTAAGATCGGCTGGGCCTACGATTTAAAGAGCGTATCCGAGGACATGGTAAGGAAACGAGTGGAGAGAACGGGTGACGGCAGCCACGAGTTGTGGGGTTGGGGCGATAAGGACCAAACGCAGGAGGAAAGAGACGAAGCGATAGTGACGCATCATCACACGAAGGATCAGTAGGACACTGCGTGTACCTACGTGCGAGACTCGATTAAGTAAGGCTTTTTTCCACATTCGTCCCCAAATCGGTCAACAAATCGATTTGTTTAGACATTTTATGAAAGATACTATTTAACTCGACCTTCCAGGACAGTCTCGACTGTCGCGTATCTCGGTTCCGACATGTCGTTGCACGATTATTTGGCGGGTTCCATGTAATACAGTCTTGGAAGGTCCAGCACCGAGCAGGATTTTTGTAATGTCGATGGTGTTCTGGATTGCGAGTGCTGTACTCGCCCGATAAGCTTTTTTACCGCCTTTACAGAGATATACAGAGTTATGTAGCTTTCGAATCATACTGTGTAATTATTGGACAGATTGTTGTACCATTTGTATAATTTTTTAACGCGTAATCGTAACGAGAACATATACATACGTATTTGTATAATTGGAGCATTGATCAAATAAAATAATTTTGTACTTTTGCCTTTTAAAGTATCTACAGTGGGTAACCTACTGCGGTAAGAAAAAATAGTAGAATAATAAATATAGTACAAAAATTACGAATCTGATTTAACATAAATACAAATCGTTTTGAACTTATAAACGTTGGTAAATCGTTGCTCAAGTTTATATATCATCTACTATGTGATCAAATTTTGTATGTTCACTTTTTTGAGCAAAATAAACAATTCGGTTCTCAAACCTGATAATAATCTTAAGACATTACCGTCTTGTTGTTAAATCAAAATTGACTTTAAAAAGTACTGTATCGTCCAGGACATCAGCGAAATATTATTCTTTAACAAATCTAAAAGTTGAATTTTCTCTCTTTCTTTGACGAAAATTAAATTTATAAACGCATGAAAATTCTTTAAGTTTTTATTTACGTTACGATGAAACGTTATTTGAAAAATACATCACGTTTTTGTAATTTTTCTCTTAGTTCCTATTAATATGTTTCACGCTTATCATATTATATAAATTAGTTTGTAACAATGGATTTGGCATAATTTATTTTTTTAATTATACGTAAAAAAAATTATTTTTAATAGGGTAAAAGAAACATGTAAATATAAAAAAAGTTTGTGTTAATAGGGAGTTTTTGCAATACCGTCTTTCAGACACGGTAACCGTTATCTGAATTGTTCAGATACAGAGTGAATGTATCTGAACAATTCAGATAACGTTTACTGTATGTGAAAGACGATATTGCAAAAATTTTTTAATATAATAATAAAGATTGTACCAAAGTAAGTGAATGTAATTATCCAATGTGATGCAGTTGTGCAAGATACGATGTATGTGTATATTAATTTATCATTTTGTTTGCATCGATTAATATAATATAAGATTCGAGAATAACTGTCATATAACAGTTTGTGATGTAAAATTGTAAAGCGATGAAAGACGGGAGGCAAGTCATGATTTCTGACGGAACTCGTTGCTCCTCGCTCTAGTTAAGTAAGCGATTATACTTTTTTATGATATAAATAAACATAAAGCACTTCTACTTACGTTTTGTTACACATCTCCCTTCCGAAGACATCGAAAATATCTGAGATCGTACATACGAAAACGCAACGCGATTTTGTAAGTGTGTCAAATTAATCGAACGTTACATTAATTATAATTTATATCCTTACAGAATTTAAATTGATACTTTAACACGTAACAATCGCGCGTATTTGTTTTCAAGTCAACATTATTGCAAATTTCTACATCCGGTCTTTTGATTACAATTCGTATTTTATGTTTGTCCAGTATGGCAAGCACGACAAATGATATGTTTATTGAGGACACAAAAATAAAATTATTATATTTTTACTATTAAATATAAGAAATCACATGACTGGTATCGTATTGTATTATACATCAATGAGCTGTCGCATTAATAACTAAAATAAAGTGTTTATATATATTTTTATGTAAAGACATTACGTACCCTCTTTATTCAGCGTCTACACCTTTAATTCAAACGTAAAATTGTCTCAAACATCACTTTAATCAGTAATATCATAAACCAGTTACATAATGTAGTAATAAATGAGTGTTCCAGTTTAGCGAGTATCGTTCTTTATTAGACAATGAATTTATCAGGCGTTATATACTTAATTTATAAAAGAAATAATATATTATATACAGGAAATTTCATGATTAATATAAATTGGGATTTAAATTGTCCTACAATTACCCAGTAAACAAAATATTAGCAGCATGCGCACAAATTGGCAACAAATTTGATTAGATTCTACACCAAAACCATCTGTGTTCGCAATGAGTTCGTGTTCTGCCGAACACGAAGCCTGCTGACAGGCAATGTAAACAGATTGGCAATAGAAACCACGCAGACAAAGCCATGTTAGGAGGTTTTATCGCATTTCTGGCAACAGTTTGACAACATTGTTTGATACAGCAGCTGTTGTGTGAAATTTGTGTTTCCTTTCTGACATGAAAAATTTACTGTAAAAAATCTGCTCAGAATCTATCTGCGCAGGTTTGGCTATCTGGGTAAATAACTTTAATTAGATGTTTATTTTGCATATATTATTACACAAAATTTCAAACAATTTACTTTTTTAACTAAAATTTACAAAATATCAGTTACATGTAGTAATTTCATTAAATTAATTTACTCTCTAGCGAATTCGCTTTCCTAATGGCGATATATCAGTTTCTCCTTGTAAGCGGCTTCTTCCGCATTCTCTTTTATCTCCGCCAGAGCTTCATTCAACGTCATCTTCGATGTTGCGATCTTGTAGAGAGCTTCTCGCACATCGTCGCTAGTTGCGGTCTTTAGCTGGTTAATGAGTCCGAGTTCGCGCCACATCTTGACGACGAACGTGATGAATCCCATTTCGTAAGTGCCGAATTCATCATTTTTCCAGTCCCACGGTATCACGTAATGATAATTCAGCCAGTAACTCTTCGACAAGAAAAAGACGGAATTGTCATCGACCGGGAACCTGAAATATCAATGTTAGATTAGAAACAAAATCAACAGACATAATGACAAAGATTACGCTATTATAATTATAAAAATTACAGGGACACGAATGTTATTAGGAAGGAAAGAAGGAAGGAAGGAAGGAAGAAAGGTAGTATATTAAAGTCTCACTAATACGAGGATTTTTAGATAATATAAAATTCTAAAGCTTGTTAATAACAATATAATTTTATTAATATTTTAAATTAATTGTAAGAATAATTGTATAATTGATATAAGAAAAAACCTAAATCTTTTATGAAAGAAAAAGAATGTAGTTTTATTTTTACTCGTGATGCTTTTGGAATTTACGACGAAATATTCTTAAAATTCTCAGATTCCTTAGTCAAGCGCTACTTGCAATGTATACCATCCTTGTCAATACGAACGGTACCGTGACTTTTCGGCATCTCGAAGAATAGCTTGTATAAAAGCGAGAGAGTATTAAAAACAGATATTAACTTGTCTCCTTTCTTCAGGCCCCAAACCAATAAGGCGCTGTTTACTAGCCAAGAAATATTGGTGGTTATTAATAATCGCGCTGCGCCAATGATTAAAAACGAATTTATATATGATTCATCCAAATATTCTATAGCCACGTAGACAGGTAGCAGAAGTCCAAGCAAGAAGAATATCCAGTAGAACCTGCGCAATATACTTGTTTTAATAAATTATTTTTCTATATCGCAATTAGATAGATAAGTTATAGATTAGAATTAGATAATATAACGCTTTGGAATAGAATCCCCTCAGATACAAAAAAATGAAATAAAATAAATATAAGTAAAGATATAGCTAATAAAGAAAAATGTGGGAAACTAGAAAATTAAATAAATAAAGAGATAGAAAAGTAAATATTCCCTGAAAAGAAAGGATAATGATGAAGCACAGAACTATAGATAATAATAAAAAATTATAAATAATTCCGTTTTTATATAATCTTTACATAGGAAAAAAGCAGTGCATAAAAAATAAGCCGTTTTATAATACATTTGAACTATATAATTGAAGAGTCATACTTTTGTTGCGTCCAAACATATCCATCCATATCCACATCGCGCATATCAATGTCTCTCGCGTATGTCTCCAAGTCAGAGGGTGCTGATAAGAGATTACTAATCACGTGGGAATAAAGAAATCCTTTCTTATGATTGTACGGGTCCCTTTCGGTGCCGTAATATCTATGATGCATTCTGTGCCAAAATACCCAGTCATATATTGAACCCTGATAAAAATTTAAATATGGTTATTTTTGTAATTTACATTTTTTTTTATATATATGCAACATTAAACATTTATTAATAATGCTAGATAAGTTTTTTGTTCATTGTACAGCCTTCGTTCTTTATTGTAAAATGCATCTCTAGATTCGTATTAATTTTGCGATTACACTGTTCAACAAAAAATTACTTTTTTTCCCAGTACAAAAAGAGAATATTCGTTTTAATAAACGCCGAATACGAACTCTTACTAAATTGCTCTATCACGTGAATACTAATCATTGAATACTAATCTAATGTTTTGATAAATTCAAAACATAGCTGAATTCTAATCTAATGTAAAAATTCGACTATTTATAATTTTGATATCCGCTATATTGCAAAAAAGGGTTATTTTAGTGGATTTTGGCATACTCTAACTGCACTATGTGACGTATTGGAGAAATTTTTAACGACCTGAAAAACCCTGGAGTTTTAGTAACATAATTAAAAAAATATTTCACAGATCTTTAATTCTCCGTCACCTCCCTGGAGTATTTTGGGCACAAGCAAAATTTTGAGCTCGTCAAATATCTCCGAAATAAAGAGAGGCGAGGTCTGGCTCCCCTCTCTAAAAAAAGTTGTTAGTAGTGAGAACTCACTCGCCAAGGGACGCCAGGATCTGGCAGCCTGGACAAAATGGACCCAGGGGGGCAACGAAAATAGTAAAAATAACAGTGGTGACGGAGGGTTAATGATCTATGTTCTATGTAAGTCACAATTTTGATGCAATAGACTCTATGTTGATCATTAATATCTTTTTAACTATAATCAACACAACAAATTCCTTTTAAAAGCTGAAAGTTCTAACAACTTAATTGTGATCCATTCATTGCAATAAAACTTCTTCAACGCATTACATAGCCTATAGTTATAATATGCCAAAATACACAAAAATAGCCTTTTTTGCAGTTACAAATTTCTCAAAATTGTGACTTATTAATAAACGGGATAGTATTCAACGTTCAAAAACCCACGGAAAACGATTACTCTCATTCCTGTGCATCTTTTTTTGTTGGAAAGTGTTATTAGTCAGTTAACATGATCGCTATTATGTATTGTATATGTATATGCATATTCTGAATAGGATGACTTAGAACTTTATGATATAGAATATATCAGAATGTATAAGTAATGACGATAATTGTGCAATCCAGTTTTATTAAAAATATATCGAATAAAACCACTGAAAAAGTGACATAGCAAAAATGTTAAGCGTGCAATTGATATAGGTAAAACACTTTAAAGAGGTAGACAACCTTTAAGGGGCGTGACAAGCAAAAAATTTATCTTCTTTTATCAAACTAAATATTTAAGAAATATAAAAAACTGTGAGTATTTAAAACTTTGGCACATGATTCTATATTTTTTTATACTTAAATAACCAAACTTTATTTGGTTATTTAAAAAAAAGAATTATTAAAAAATATCAATAACGGGAGTTTTATTGGTAATGAAGGAAAGCAGTTCAGTAGCTGGTGATGGACGTGAAATCTCGAAAACGGCTCCAACGATTTCTTTCAAAAAGTATAAAATTGCATTTTCTTTAATAAAATAAAATAAAAATGTTTTTTTTTTTTTTTTTTCTTTAAATTTTGCTTTCAACACATTTTAGAGACACTTTTCTGGATTATGAATCCGCTTTTTAATTTTGTTTTAGATTTTTTATTACTCTGGAATCATGTCCACAACCAGCTACTGAACGGAAAGAACTATTTCCCTTTATTACCCATAACTCCCGTTATTATTAATATTTTTTTAGCAATTATGGTCATTTTTTTTAAATGACCATAAAAGGGTATAGAATTATGTGCAAAAATTTCAAATATTTAGCGTATTTTATTTCTTAAATATTTAACTTAAAAAAAAAAGATCTATTTTTTCGCCTGTCAAAGTTGTCTACCTCGTTAATAGTCATGTAAAAATGCATATATGTAAGAGATAAATATTAAAAATGTAAGTAAAAGATAAATATTAAAAATAACATGTTGCCATACAAAAAATTTTTGTACTCTAAAATTGATTTTACTATATCTTTAATTAATTGGCACAATATTAAGACATTTGAATATTTGAACATTTCATTTACCACGCCTGCCATAGTTTGTGCTAGCATTATGAAGAGTCTGAGTTGCCATGTAGCGACAAAAGTGTTGTGTGCATATAATCGGTGAGCACCCGCTGTCAGTCCTATGGAACTGATTGTGACGAGGAATAGAACTGAAATTAGCCAATATTAGATTAATATTAAATATTACCATAACATGCGCGCGTGTTAAATGACCACCAACAAGAAAATAATAGACATATTACAAAAATTAATCCATTGGCAGAAAGCTTTATTCATGAATACATATTTAAAGCTTGTATTTTACAGAATACTTAAAGGTACTAGCAGTTTGATGTTAACATTATTTTGGAATAGTGGCAGAAATAAGCTGATCTCATAGAGAGTTAATTGATTTTATATTTATACCATTTTTCGTTTATAGTTTTATGTAATGATTTGTGATACTCACAGTAGAATATTGTCAGCCATTTCGCTTTAACGAACAGAAAGTATAATCCGGCCGAACCAAAGGCGTGAAGATAGATATAAAACAAAACGGCCGTCCACTTTATAAATCGTTTCTCCATTTTGTTGCTGCTTTTGTTGGTGCTGTTGCAGTTATTCTCTTCCTTGGTTTCCGTCATGTCGATATTACGACTATCGAAAAAAAATTTAATATGAACACTTTGCAAATACTTTTCAAATCCATTAATTGCTATTTAAAACACAACAAATATAATTAAAAATTATAATGTTTTGCTGAAAGATGTTACAGTAGCAAAAAATAGAATAGATTAATTAATTATGGAATTATGACTTCATAAAGATGTAAAATATCTTAAATAATTTTATTCCTAATGTATATATATATCGGTAAATTATAATATAAATATATAATTATAGATGTAAAATAAAAATTGATACACAATAACGATTTAGAAACTATCTAAAGAACAAAGTTAAACTCGGACGAATAGAATTATTGAATGTTTTATTAGGTAAAAGTGAGAAGAGACTAAAAGATAAATACAATTGGAACGAAAAATACAAGAAGCGTCGACCTACATTCCTTTTTCTGAAAGATAAATGTATCTATTTTACTTACTTCTCGAAACAGAGCCGCACTGAAACGCGCTTCTGGAAGAACGGTAGAGAACTACATGGCGAAGGTAATGTTGAGGATATTCTGATTGGCCTTACGACCCATTCAGAATTTCATTATCAACAGAAATAAGTTACTTTTTCCTCGTCATTTCCTGTCTGTTAGAATTCGATGCATTTGTCAATTGCGTATATGCGTGACACATGACGGAATTGCTTAAATAAATGTTATTGTTATTAAATTGTAATTTGTAATTTGTATGGCATCACGAAAACTTTTATTTTCTTTTATTATTTTTATGTTGCATTCGACAATCCGTAAAATATAAATTATATGCGTATTTAAAGGATTACTGAGTGAAGCGGTTTATTTCAAAGACACATTTATATGAAGCAAATTATAACTAGAAGCTGCGTATATTACATATTAAAAGTTCTTTTTTAAAAAAGATCTATTTTTATTTCAGTATTGTATTTAGAACTACAACAAGCTTAAGATTTTCAGGTGAAAGTTACTTGTTACAGAGACAAAAAATACACCTATCATTTGTATGAATATTTTAACATTAACGAACATTGAGTAACCTATACGAAAAGTCTACTGACTTAGCCTACATGATGCAAAGCGAATAATTAAGTATGCCGCGAATGTACTTTACACTTTGTCCGCGATTAATGGAGTAAAACAGATTCACATCAACAGTCAAATGATGACGATGCTTTTCATATTTGCGTCTTTTTGCGAGATTAATTTATGCATGTGTATACAGACACCAATATAATTATACATAGATTGTCGCAGCTACGCAATGATAATAAATAATTAAATTGTAATTCAAATTTTTGTTTTGTTATCAAAAATCGTACATCTTATGTAAATATTATATTTTGTGGAAATATAGGAAGTTGTGCAATTAAAAAATATATTGACACATTTACTTGCGAGTATAATAAATTTAATTATACATTTTGTATTTGACTGGTTAATCGGCTGTATTTAAATAAGTTACCTTAATAGTTAAATGTATCGAAAAATATAAGTTTAGCTGTTGCTCGCAACGATACACAAATGATTAGTGTAACGTATACTTTTATGGACAATTATACTTACATACGTATTTAACAAGATGTTTATAAGTTCATTATTATTCCATAATTATTTATATCATACACATTATAATTTTCATTATTATAATCTTATACATATTTTAAATTATATTTCATTGGATAAGTTTTAAACTGCAAGTTGCATGGAAAATTTTCATGTATCATTTCCATAATTCAATATACAGTATTAAATATAAAATATTTTTAACACATATCTATTATATAGAATACATATATAACAATAGGATTCGTTTGTGAACAATATAGGAACTGTGTTGGAAAGAATATCTTATAAAAGGCACCATAATTATCATGTATAATCATGTATAATCTGTTTAAGCTAATTGGTCGAAGTGACGTTTCGAGATACCAAAGTATAAAGCATAAAATTAAGCGTAACCATAAGAATAAAAAAAAATACATTATTAAAAAACAAAATAATTTTATCTTAAATACAATGTTATATTAAAAACAAATATCTTGATATGTGTTTCAAACTTTAATGGAGTATTAATTGAAATTTTTTGTTATTACACAGAAGAAACGAAATATATGAAAAATTTATTGAGAAAATTATCTCAATAATATGTGATGATTTTATTTTCTCTCTCTCATCCTCGATTTCTTTTCATATCGTCAAAAACAATAAATTTCAAATACCATTTCCTAACTAAAAATTTAAAGCGATAAAGTATTTCAAGAATATACAAAACTTATCATAGAACATACCAATATACAATGGTCTCTCTCATTTAGATTATTGTACTTTGCGTCATTCACATTCAATAAAAGAAAATTTTTCGTAATGCCCAGTTATACGACAATAACAAATAACGATTACATACGTATTATATAAAACGTAATAATACGTATTATATTAAACAGTGACTTTCCATGTATCAAACAATGGACCCTCGATTATGCGAAGTTGTATAATATTTACCATTGCACGTTGTAAAATTTATTATTATGTGATATGTAACAAACAATTCTATAAACACAAATCTCATAAATATACAATAAATAAACAACGTATGCATCTTAATTCTATGATAAATTTTATAAATAATTTATGGTTGTCGTAATTAAAAGAGTTTATTTATTAATCGCTGATTATATATAATCGAGAGCCAACTGTACATTTGTCGACTATCTTGCGATTAAAATATCTCTTTAATCTTAATCGTTATAAACATTTCCCAATGGTATACAGCAATCTATGTGGAAGTTGAAGTTTCAGAGAGTCTTAAATCTGTATCACTTTAGCTCAAATCTTTGTGAAAGATTTCACGTAGTCCACGTGTGACGTATTTGAGAAGGTGCTTCTCTTCAACTTATTTTTTTTTATCCATCCGAGAGAATTTGATCGGGACATGCCTCGAGTTTTTTTCAGTCTCACATTTCGTCATTACTCATCATATCCAACTCCGTCAGATCTTCTTTCGAAATGTCGACATCGCCGTAACCCCAAACGTGACTGCCATCGCCACATCGACGCGCCCTGCGGCGGATCATATTTGGCGAGACGTATTTCAGATCGTAAGCCCAACCGATCCGTGCAAACAGATCGATGAAACCAGTGGTAAGGTTGAACGGGTAATCGCCCAGTTCACCGGTCTTGTAGTCCCATGGAAACACGTGATGGTAATTGTGATATCCCTCGCCGAGTGACGCGATCGACACCGCAATATTCTCCACCGGCGAGATGTACCTACGAGCAAATTGTTGAATTAAAGGTCTAATATTTAGATGAAATCTTCATATGATATATTTAAAAAAAACGAATTAAATATAGTTGCTTTTTTTAATCGTCCCACCAGCGGTGGTTTTCGATAGATTCGCGATTCAATACATACTTATCGTAGGGTTTCTGTCCCCACATGTGTGCCACGCTGTTAACGCTGAAGGCTATGTTTAAATTGATGCAGAAGCGAAGATTGAAGTTCACCCAAAATGAAACCCACAGCGACTCCGACCACAAGTAGCAAGGAATCCCCACCGGTAATGCGATGGTCAGCAGCGCAAATAGAGGTATATAATACCTACAGATAGATTCATATTAAAATTAATTATATATATCACAAATAATTTCATTAATTTCATTAATTATATCACGGATAAATTTTCTAAATAAAATAAGAATAATGATAAAGGTGTCTTTGATATATCGCACTCTTAGAAGATTACTGTCACAACTCAAAAATTCACAATTTCCAGGAGAGAGGAAAACCAAATTTAATTCAATTTTTTTTAATTGTGAGATAATTAACGCAATTACAATTATGATATTTTGTTATAATAAAACTTATACAGTTACTTGTGTGTGTGAAGCAGTCAAGTAACAGTCAGTAACACTTTTGTCTCGTGTAGAGAATTTAGCATATAGACTTGTGACACTATTATACCACATAACATTTTAGGCATACTTTTTATAGGCTTAACTCAAAATCGAAATTTTTTTAGTTGTGACGGTGTTCTTCTAGAGGTGCGATATATTTTATTTTTTCTTATATATTTCTTTGTGCAAATATTTTGCAATATTGAGAGAAAGCAAACGATGTGAACAAATGAGTACCATAAGCTTCTTGCCTTTTTTGCCACATAACTATAGAATCCGCTTCTAAATCGCTCACATCGACCGCCTTACGTTTGGCGACGACGTCAGGATGAGGTGTCGTAAAAAGCCACCCTACATGAGCGAAGAAGAAACCTCTCCTTACGTCATGGGGATCAGCATCGGTTTCACTGTACTTATGATGTACCCTGTGATCCAATGCCCACGTGTACACATCTTTCTGCACAAGAAGAACATTAATTATTAAGAAAATCCTTAGCAAAAATCATTAACTTGTTTTTTAACATGTATATATGTATATCTAATACATTAAACATATACTTACATATAATCTATAATTATAAACTTATAATCTTTAATATAAATTATATTTTTCGTGTGACAGCGATAATAATACAGTCACAACTTGGTCACAATAGTAATAGAGAACTTACTATTAAGAAGATTATTGTTATTACATAAGGGTTTACATACTTGTCCTGTTATTGTGAAAAGGAGGGCTAAAAGTAAACGCAGAGGCCATTTCGCTTTGTACGCCTTGTGCGACCATAATCTATGAACGCCAGCCGTAATACCAAAGCCAGATGTATAAATCGTCGCAAACGCTGTAATCATAAAAGATATATCCATCGACACATTCTCCAGAACTTCAGAAGTATATATACTTTCGGATGGTTAAAATAGAGCAGTAACATTGACGTATCCTACCCAATCTCTATCCACTTGCTAAATTAGATTTTACGATATTATTTATTTTGATTGAAAAAACGAAAATTCTTTTTGCGTGATAATTTAGACGTAATGCTTTGCATGTGATAATTTTATCCAATTTATTAACTTAATTTATCTTCTATTTTTTTTAGTTTTTCATCTTTACTATCTTTCAGTTTATCTCTAATTGTAAGTTTATTTTTATTTCAAATTCTCATATAATCTCTTCGTATTTTTAATGTTGGTTCCTTACGAAGATAAGGTAATTTTCAAAGTTCGTGAAAGAAAAAACAAGTTACTTAACAAATTGTTATAAATAAATAAATTAAGCTATAATATTTGTTTCTTCTTCTATCACACGTTCTTTAGATTGTCGCTTGAGGATTGAAACGTTATATATTCACCGTGTCGCAAAGCAAATGTAACCACGAATGCAGAAATATGAGACGCGGTTATCGCGGTTTATTCTTCCGTTTTACGGGATCCAACGCCAGTAGGTTCGATACGCCGGCTTTAAACGTCAATCGAATGCAAACACGTGCGTTTGCGTAACCCGTCTCATTATCAGGCGTTTCTTGTAAGTGCTTTTACGACCATAGCCGTGCATGTTTTTAGCCATTTACTTTCCATGGCCAATGCCGCGTGTGTCATTCAACTCGCGGAATATAAATAAGATAGATAAGTTATACCCGGTAGTGTATGACGCAAATTTTTATTTCAAGCGTCTTAACACTCGCATGGCGGCGCTTAATTTTTTTTGCGGCTGTACTGGCAAGCGATCTCGATTTATACTTATATAAAAGTATGGTAAAAATTAAGAAAAAATTGCAAAAATATATCAAGAGCACGGAGAAAATGTGACAGCGCAAAAAAACAATACAAATGTTTGTATTGTATATAAAATAAAAAACAATTATGATTATTTCTTCTTTTGACTATCAACATTCCATTATCAATGAGAAAAACTCTGTACACAACAAGATACGACATTTATAATTTATCGCAGCGACGTAATTTCGTTCGAATGGATTGCGTGCTTTCATCTATCCATCCACATTGCACGCGTGGCAAAACATGTTTAAAAAACGACAGATTCGTAGATAGAAAATAACCCAACGCTCACAATCAGAGTATATATAGTACTTGGTCAAGCGTTACGGAATTATCGCGTTGGTATTATTGTGATTAACTGGCAAATGACGCGAAATTATCGGCACGACCTACAATTTTACGCTAGCGTAAATCAAAGTTTCCAACATTCTCATATTTCAAGGATTATAGTTTTACGATAGCGAATAAAGCAATCTAACATCGATTCATGTGTTCCATGTAAATGCTAAGGTCATTAAAATTATAATTTTTAAAAAATAAAATTATAAAAAGTAAAAGTTATTTTTGCGTACGTAAAACTTAAATTATATTACTGTCATTTAAAGTAAAAAAAAAAGATCAATTACATTATATAACAAAAAATGGCATGTAATAAATAAAATAATATTAAGTATTATTTATTCTGTATGAGACAGTTAACTTGCAAACGCAAATGTTTTAATTAGATTCCAAAACCAAATAAGTATTAGCTGTTTTGTACATACGTAGATTATAAATTTATCTCTACCTGCCTGATAAACGATACCGAGATATCTATCTACCACATATCTAGTATCCCAAAGCAGGATGTTAAAATTACTTGTTCAAATGTATATTGTACAGTCTTAAAAACTAACGAGAGATATCTATATCAATATCTATATCAAAATTATATAAAGCTGTACCAGGAAGATGTGTAAAAAGTATTCTCTTCATAAAGTCGAAATTTTTATTACAATGTTAAAACCGCGAAAATTGGTGTTAATTGACGGTAAATTAAACATTTGAACAGTAAATTAAAATATTTGATTTTACAAGTTAACTAGTATCTCTCTTTGTATCATAATACAGAATAAATAATAATATTATCTTATTTATTACGTGCTATCTTTTGTTATATGTATAATGTAATTAATCTTTTCTGCTTTCACTTAATTTTTCTACACACGTATGAATCAGGAAATTCGTCTTACCCCATAGCGGTGTAAGCAATTTCGCTTGCGTGAACACCAAATACAATCCGTAGAGACAACCGCCGTGTATGAAGATTTGCGCTATGAGGTCCAGCCACTTTATCCTCGGCACGTACTCGCTCTCGATCGACGACTCATCGTTCTTCTGAGTCGTCGCTTCGTGGTTCTTCACTGTTTCACCGTTCGCCAGCCGATTCCTCTTCAGCGTCACGTTACAATCCGTCTCTGTCTTGGGACACATTGCTAGCGCTATCCTTTCCTCGTTTGGCGACATCTTCATCGAGTTTTGTTCAAACGCTTTTGCGGTCGTCGAGAAACCCCTGCGAACCATATACCAACAATCCACTGTTGATTTTCCGGCATATGAATCGATTTAATCGTTGCTCTGCATTTCAAGTAGCTCTCGCGAGATTGGCCAATACCCGTGATCCGATTTATCGATTGCGATATTGTGCAAAATCAATAAGAGCGAATCTAGATATAGCGAAGCGAAATTTCAGATCGACTCATCACGCAGTACGGTTCTTTTCAGAGATCTAAAATAATGACAAATGTGTGTGCATGTTGGTTAATAGTTTTCTTTCAACAATATTCCTACAGCGTTTTAAACAACTTCAAATTTGTCAAAAGCTAGATTAACGTCAGAAGTTTTAGAACATCTTGTTCACTTCTATTCTTTAATAATTCTACATTATTCGTTAAATAAGTATTTTATGATAAAAGCGATCGAGCGGAATACATGTTCTAGGACATTACATATTGATCGCTGATAAAGCCACTCAGCTCGCATCGCGATAAGATTTGTTTTCAGGTGTTCTCTAAAACTTGTGTTATCGAAAAAGATCATTTATTCAGGAATTATTTTATCTTTCATTGTTCGCTTTTTTTGCTTCCTCATAGAGGAAGCTTTGTAATGGTGAAAAATTTTTTTTTCGAGATTTTGATGGAAATAGGTTTAGAATGTTCTAAAATGTCGAAAAATCATATTAGTAAAAAATGTCCGGAAGTATGTATGTATGTATGTGTGTGTGTGTGTGTGTGTGGGTACAGATTTTTGTACACGCATCTACTTCTACAATTTTTTAGATACCAGTTTAAATTTTTGCACACAAATAGAGTATCATAGAAAGTATGTCCTCCTCAAATTTTATTGAAATCGGTCTACCGGTATAGATTTTATGCAGATTTTTCTTTTTTTGAAAAATGTGTTTTACGCTGCCGCTTTCTCAATATTTGAGATAGCGATTTATTTTTAATTTTATTATATTTTTCAGTTTTTTTTTTCTACCCTTATTTCATATATAATTCATTAAAATTTGATTAATCAAATCTCGTATTACACACATTTGAAATTTCGAAGAATTCGTACATACATTAGAAGCTTTATAAAACTTGATCTGATCAACCAAATTTTAACCAATTATATATGAAATAGGGGTAGAAAAGACTGGAAAATATAATAGAATTAAAAATAAATCGCTATCTCAAATATTTATAATATCGGGCTGATTTTTTTTTTCGATAAAGTATTGTTTTAGTTTTTAAGTGGACAAGTATTTTTAGTATTTTTTAGTGAATGTATATAATTATTTACGCAGTCCCCAAAAGAGTTAAGTGTGAAATCAGAACCTTTGCTAACAAAGCTTCCTCTATGAGGAAGCCAAAACAAATAAATACCGATAATTATACCTCGAATAAAATAAAAACTTGCACACTTAGAAACTATGAGGAAGCAATGTGCAAGTTTCTACTTGCACAATTAAAAACTACGAGGGACACTCTGTACTTTTCTCATTCGTTCAATGTATTAATTAAATTCGAGCAAGGCAAACATTGAAAAACTAAAATTATATTAAAATTAGAAAAAAAATGTTTTTTTTAATGGATTAAGGTAGAGATCGGTAAGGTTAGCATAACTTTGCGCTTCTTTACTATATATAATATCTGCGCAACGCAAATATAACGTCAATGAAACTGTCGTTAAGTGTTACAGAATAGACTCATTATAGAGGGACAAATGTCGTCTCTTGTCCCCCTCTGTGGACGCCTATGATTTATATTCATATAATAAAGCTGAAAAATTACGATGTTAATATATGAAAATTATGAGAACAAATGCATATAGATGAAATGATATCAGCATTTTTGTAATGACGTAAAGTCTTGATGATATATATCAATGTAAAATAAAATGCATTGTGGCAGAAGCACTCACTGTAAGTGTTACAATCGTTCTAAGCAAGTTAATGATTTCAAAAAATCTTTTTCACAAAAGAATATAGCATATAAATCTTGTGCAATAAGGAATCTTCAGTAACCAGTCTGTGCACATATAACGCCTCAATCCAATCTTGTTTCTCCGCCAAGGTATATTTATCTATTATCTTACTTGTTTTTTTTCAATAAGTAATTGAAAGATCTTAGTTCTCGCGATCCAAGATTACGTATTAATTACGGCTCTATATTAATTTTATCTTAATTATTACAATTAAAAAATATATAATATTTCTTTGTTTTAATAAACGCGTAGGAAAATTATTAAATAATATTCTTTGCATATACACTAACTGATTTTTAATTTTTGATAAGAGTCGAATCTGTTTCAATTTGTCAACATAATTTCTCTGTTGTTTGAGTTTTCGCAAATTTTTATTAGAATTATAATATTATCATACATTTAAGTGTCAAAGTTTTATATTCTATATTTTAAAAAACACTTAATCTATTGCAATAAGAAGAAAAACAAAGCTTATGTCAATTGGCTGCTTATATAGCGACTAGCAGCAAAACACGCAGAGAAAATAGCACTTGTTCTATCACGTAAAACTGTCAGCTACTCGCAGCAAGCAACTTTTCTCGCTGCGTAGTTTGCACGGTGGCAGAGCTCCTCGCAGGTAAACTCGCACGAAAAATTGCATCGTGGGAAACAGGCTTTGTTTTTTTATAATTTAGATTTTAGAGTTACTTAGATATTCGATAAAATTAATAAGATATTAAGAAATATTATTCTCAACGCACAAATTTTATTATTAGATTCTCAAGAATTCGATATATTTCTTTATTTTAAATTTTGTTCAATTTGTTGTAGAAGATTTAAATATTACATTCTTTGATTAAAAATAAGAAGAAAAAGAATATAAGGCATTGGTTTACTTGTAATATTTTTTTTATAGTTTATCAAAAAACCGCATTGTTGCATTGATATATTATATATCATATTAACATATTAAATTAATTACAACATTCTAAATGTTGTAATAAATTTAATAAAATAGTAAAAAATTATTGCAGATGTAATACACATTTATACGGAAATGCAATTATGTTCTCTCTAATCTAAATCATCAGTAAATCACTAAAGTGGCATTTAGATTGATATCAGTAAATAGTTACTGATACGTTCAGTGACTTTTGACTGAATCAGATTTAAAGAGTTGTTTCGAAAATATACGCGCGGATGATCCTTCCAGTTTTTTACATAAACTTGGGTACCCCACGTTAAGATAGGCAAAATGCCACTGTCAATGAAACGGAAAAATAACTTTGGATCTGCATAAGTACACTAAAAAAAGAATTTTCTACAATTTTTCCGACTATCCATCCCCCCTCCTTTTTCTAGTAGCACCAAAAACCGCTTTTTTCGAAAATTATTTTTTTTCTCCGGTTCCTTCATGTTAAAAATTTTGAAAAAATTTGAGAATATAGCTTATAAAAAGTACTTAGCACACAATTTTTTTTTAGCTTTAGGCGCGTTGAATACTTAACCTAAAAAAATAAAATAAATATTTAAATCAATTTTGCTTCCTCATAGAGGAAGCTTTGTAATGGTGAAAAATTTTTTTTTCGAGATTTTGATGGAAAAAATAAAATAAATATTTAAATCAATTTTGCTTCCTCTCATAGAGGAAGCTTTGTAATGGTGAAAAAATTTTTTTTCGAGATTTTGATGGAAATAGGTTTAGAATGTTTTAAAATGTCAAAAAATCATATTAGTAAAAAATGTCCGGAAGTATGTGTGTGTGTGTGTGTGTGTGTGTGTGTGTGTGTGTGTGTGTGTGTGTGTGTGTGTGTGTGTGTGTGTGTGTGTGTGTGTGTGTGTGTGTGTGTGTGTGTGTACGGATTTTTGTACACGCATCTACTTCTACAATTTTTTAGATACCAGTTTGAATTTTTGCACACAAATAGAGTATCATAGAAAGTATGTCCTCCTCAAATTTTATTGAAATCGGTCTACCGGTATAGATTTTATGCAGATTTTTCTTTTTTTGAAAAATGTGTTTTACGCTGCCGCTTTCTCAATATTTGAGATAGCGATTTATTTTTAATTTTATTATATTTTTCAGTTTTTTCTACCCCTATTTCATATATAATTCATTAAAATTTGATTAATCAAATCTCGTATTACACACATTTGAAATTTCGAAGAATTCGTACATACATTAGAAGCTTTATAAAACTTGATCTGATCAACCAAATTTTAACCAATTATATATGAAATAGGGGTAGAAAAGACTGGAAAATATAATAGAATTAAAAATAAATCGCTATCTCAAATATTTATAATATCGGGCTGATTTTTTTTATCGATAAAGTATTGTTTTAGTTTTTAAGTGGACAAGTATTTTTAGTATTTTTTAGTGAATGTATATAATTATTTACGCAGTCCCCAAAAGAGTTAAGTGTGAAATCAGAACCTTTGCTAACAAAGCTTCCTCTATGAGGAAGCCAAAACAAATAAATACCGATAATTATACCTCGAATAAAATAAAAACTTGCACACTTAGAAACTATGAGGAAGCAATGTGCAAGTTTCTACTTGCACAATTAAAAACTACGAGGGACACTCTGTACTTTTCTCATTCGTTCAATGTATTAATTAAATTCGAGCAAGGCAAACATTGAAAAACTAAAATTATATTAAAATTAGAAAAAAAATATGTTTTTCCTAATGGATTAAGGTAGAGATCGGTAAGGTTAGCATAACTTTGCGCTTCTTTACTATATATAATATCTGCGCAACGCAAATATAACGTCAATGAAACAGTCGTTAAGTGTTACAGAATAGGCTCATTATAGAGGGACAAATGTCGTCTCTTGTCCCCCTCTGTGGACGCCTATGATTTATATTCATATAATAAAGCTGAAAAATTACGATGTTAATATATGAAAATTATGAGAACAAATGCATATAGATGAAATGATATCAGCATTTTTGTAATGACGTAAAGTCTTGATGATATATATCAATGTAAAATAAAA
This sequence comes from Temnothorax americanus, assembly GCF_048541705.1. Lineage (NCBI taxonomy): Eukaryota > Metazoa > Arthropoda > Insecta > Hymenoptera > Formicidae > Temnothorax > Temnothorax americanus. The sequence continues at coordinate 3,048,869 of NW_027509751.1, forward strand.
TGCATTGTGGCAGAAGCACTCACTGTAAGTGTTACAATCGTTCTAGGCAAGTTAATGATTTCAAAAAATCTTTTTCACAAAAGAATATAGCATATAAATCTTGTGCAATAAAGAATCTTCAGTAACCAGTCTGTGCACATATAACGCCTCAATCCAATCTTGTTTCTCCGCCAAGGTATATTTATCTATTATCTTACTTGTTTTTTTTCAATAAGTAATTGAAAGATCTTAGTTCTCGCGATCCAAGATTACGTATTAATTACGGCTCTATATTAATTTTATCTTAATTATTACAATTAAAAAATATATAATATTTCTTTGTTTTAATAAACGCGTAGGAAAATTATTAAATAATATTCTTTGCATATACACTAACTGATTTTTAATTTTTGATAAGAGTCGAATCTGTTTCAATTTGTCAACATAATTTCTCTGTTGTTTGAGTTTTCGCAAATTTTTATTAGAATTATAATATTATCATACATTTAAGTGTCAAAGTTTTATATTCTATATTTTAAAAAACACTTAATCTATTGCAATAAGAAGAAAAACAAAGCTTATGTCAATTGGCTGCTTATATAGCGACTAGCAGCAAAACACGCAGAGAAAATAGCACTTGTTCTATCACGTAAAACTGTCAGCTACTCGCAGCAAGCAACTTTTCTCGCTGCGTAGTTTGCACGGTGGCAGAGCTCCTCGCAGGTAAACTCGCACGAAAAATTGCATCGTGGGAAACAGGCTTTGTTTTTTTATAATTTAGATTTTAGAGTTACTTAGATATTCGATAAAATTAATAAGATATTAAGAAATATTATTCTCAACGCATAAATTTTATTATTAGATTCTCAAGAATTCGATATACTTCTTTATTTTAAATTTTGTTCAATTTGTTGTAGAAGATTTAAATATTACATTCTTTGATTAAAAATAAGAAGAAAAAGAATATAAGGCATTGGTTTACTTGTAATATTTTTTTTATAGTTTATCAAAAAACCGCATTGTTGCATTGATATATTATATATCATATTAACATATTAAATTAATTACAACATTCTAAATGTTGTAATAAATTTAATAAAATAGTAAAAAATTATTGCAGATGTAATACACATTTATACGGAAATGCAGTTATGTTCTCTCTAATCTAAATCATCAGTAAATCACTAAAGTGGCATTTAGATTGATATCAGTAAATAGTTACTGATACGTTCAGTGACTTTTGACTGAATCAGATTTAAAGAGTTGTTTCGAAAATATACGCGCGGATGATCCTTCCAGTTTTTTACATAAACTTGGGTACCCCACGTTAAGATAGGCAAAATGCCACTGTCAATGAAACGGAAAAATAACTTTGGATCTGCATAAGTACACTAAAAAAAGAATTTTCTACAATTTTTCCGACTATCCATCCCCCCTCCTTTTCCTAGTAGCACCAAAAACCGCTTTTTTTTCGAAAATTATTTTTTTTTCCGGTTCCTTCATGTTAAAAATTTTGAAAAAATTTGAGAATATAGCTTATAAAAAGTACTTAGCACACAATTTTTTTTTAGCTTTAGGCGCGTTGAATACTTAACCTAAAAAAATAAAATAAATATTTAAATCAATTTTGCTTCCTCATAAAGGAAGCTTTGTAATGGTGAAAAAATTTTTTTTCGAGATTTTGATGGATAAAATAAAATAAATATTTAAATCAATTTTGCTTCCTCTCATAGAGGAAGCTTTGTAATGGTGAAAAAATTTTTTTTCGAGATTTTGATGGAAATAGGTTTAGAATGTTTTAAAATGTCAAAAAATCATATTAGTAAAAAATGTCCGGAAGTATGGATGTATGTATGTGTGTGTGTGTGTGTGTGTGTGTGTGTGTGTGTGTGTGTGTGTGTGTGTGTGTACGGATTTTTGTACACGCATCTACTTCTACAATTTTTTAGATACCAGTTTGAATTTTTGCACACAAATAGAGTATCATAGAAAGTATGTCCTCCTCAAATTTTATTGAAATCGGTCTACCGGTATAGATTTTATGCAGATTTTCCTTTTTTTGAAAAGTGTTTTTTACGCTGCCGCTTTCTCAATATTTGAGATAGCGATTTATTTTTAATTTTATTATATTTTCCAGTTTTTTTTTCTACCCCTATATTTCATATATAATTCATTAAAATTTGATTAATCAGATCTCGTATTACACACATTTGAAATTTCGAAGAATTCGTACATACATAGAAGCTTTATAAAACTTGATCTGATCAACCAAATTTTAACCAATTATATATGAAATAGGGGTAGAAAAGACTGAAAAATATAATAAACCTAAAAATAAATCGCTATCTCAAATATTTATAATATCGGGCTGATTTTTTTTATCGATAAAGTATTGTTTTAGTTTTTAAGTGGACAAGTATTTTTAGTATTTTTTAGTGAATGTATATAATTATTTACGCAGTCCCCAAAAGAGTTAAGTGTGAAATCAGAACCTTTGCTAACAAAGCTTCCTCTATGAGGAAGCCAAAACAAATAAATACCGATAATTATACCTCGAATAAAATAAAAACTTGCACACTTAGGAACTATGAGGAAGCAATGTGCAAGTTTCTACTTGCACAATTAAAAACTACGAGGAAACAATGTGCAAGTTTCTACTTTTTATTAATTACTGGAATTATCTTAAATTTAGAACAACTGGCATACTTCAACGTCATTTCTGATAATCAACTGATGGGATGAGTTCGATGTATATATCTTTAGAAGCATACGAATTTATGTGAATTATGGCAAGGCTAAGTCTCGCTAACACGTTACGTATATCTCGGTATGTAAATCAGCCGAGCACGACCGCGGAAACATTTTCCACGGTGACTTAACAACGACAAGTGCAATCTGCAGAAATATCCTCGACCCAATATGCCGTGCATTATAACATGTTAGTCACTTGCAAACAGTTTTAGAATTAACACGTTAATTCATAAGTCACGTTTTATCTCCGAATACCCGATAAAAGATAAATATCTCTCACAAATAGATAAAAGATAAATATTTCTCGTAATTTTTTCAAACTAATCAAATATTGAAAATGTATATCAATAATATAAAAATGGTAAATATATATATACGTATAACTTTTTATTTTAGCACGTGTATTATTCGGAAAGCAATTATTCATCGTTTTTTCGTATCTTTATAATCAAAATATAAATTAATGAGAGCATTAGCAAAATGTAATTAATATTATTGGGGCATAATTAATATTGTTCAGAGTATAATTGATTAAAAGTAATATCAGAAAAATTCGTATATTCGTAAATTTCTACTGCAAAAATAACCGCACAAAAAGGTAAAACTGCTGTTAACGCACTGAATGAGAGTCCGATGAACATTCTTGGCTAATTTTGTAAAAAATGATAACAGTGCAGTAAGACACTTGTCGCTAATCCTTAAAATGTAATAATACTTTAAACGTGTAAACAGTAGTAATGCTTCAAATGTACAATACATTATACAAATACAGCATGTTTATAGTAATTTAGTAATTAATATCATTGTTTACACTCATAACTGACTATAATACATAGTCCAGAAAATTTATTACTTATACATTATTAATTATAAATAAAAACGCTACTCTCTCTTATATTGCTATTTTAAATAATACGATTATAATTTGCTATAATTATAACAATGACAACAATAGTAATATATTGTTATTCTTACAATTATACGTATCAAAAGTAGATTATGATACTTGATAATAATTTATCAAGACTTACAAGAATATCAGCTTTCTTCTGGTATATTAAAAAAATGTACCCGGAACAAGTAACGCGCGCAACGTTTCCCGGTATTTCGATACAATATCTTTTTTTATGAATCTTCTGGTAGTGGAGAAAAAACACTTTCAATCTTTTCCTTGGATTATTTAACGTTGATACAATATTTACTGATAATTGGTTACTTTCAACGCCAATGCCAAACTTCGAGGATGACAAGAGAACCGACTGATCGATCGATTGACAAACTTCAACTCAAAAACAATTCGCTACTCGTGTCGGAATGACGCAGTTCTGTCGCGTGAAATTAGGCGAAGTCATGGTGGAAGATGGGCGAAATATCAGATTACAAATAAATAATAATATAATAAATCTAAATAATTTAAATAAAAATAATGCATAATACATGCATTATTGTTATGAGTACAAACATGCAAAAAGATGAATTAATTTACATATTATTATAACATTAAATATTAATGTTAATATTGTATATAAAAATTGTATCAAAAATGATCTTGTATATGATTTTCTTCTTGTAATATTAACAATAATAATTTTCCCGTAATTGTCTTCGAAATAAAGAACCATTAAACCATTCTTCAGCTGATAAATTTGATCTGAAACTGCCTGTACTTTGCAAACATTTAAAGCAGAATGGTCCTCCTTTTCGGACGTTCCTCGTCCTTTCCTTCAGCCCCTTTCTTCGCTGACTCGAAATTCGCGTTATTTTATTTCGCGTTATTTTATGAACACTATAACGGACTGTTTTATATTATAATAATATTTATTAAACATCAATATGTAATTATATATATATATATATATATATCATTACGTGCATGTATTTCTCTGCACACGCGCACACACACACACACACACACGTACGTACAAGTCAAATTATATTAATTTATTTAATTTATTGCACGACCTCCCCCCCCCCAATATCCATATCAATTTATTTTCAAAAATTTATCAAAAATTAAGTCAGCAGTTGATAAATAATTTATTTATTGTAATTAAATAAATTGATTACAGATCGATACCTATACAAGGATACTCGAATTTACGATAACACCTTAAATAGAAACAAGTGAAGTTAAAGCGATTGAAAGACGTCATCTCAAAGATTCCTTAATATCCGTTTTGCCGGCTTCATTAACTCGAGCTATTTCTCATTAAAGTAATGGTGTTTGCTCGCTTTTAGGATATTAGGTCAACATGTAGCACAAGCAAAAAGCTTCAGGATACTTCTTATGATTAAAAGCAAATTAAATCTATAGAGTGCAGTATGTTTACAATAATACGCGTATTTGATAAAGATAATATTATATGGTAAAAATTGAAATTATTTTTTCTATTTATATTATATCTTATATTTGATGTTTCAAAATTGAATAACAATAAAACAATAATGTAAATAAATTTCAATTCCAGTTCAGATTTTAAAAACAAATATAAAATTAGTTGAAAAATAAAATATTTGACATATTTTACATTTCTCATGTTCTACATTTAATCTGATTTGTTTCAAAAAGAAATATTGCGTATACTAAATGCACCTGTTTATAAATTACTTATATAAAACTATAAATAGTATAAATCATCATTAATTAACAACATTAAATGTTTCTTAATTTAAACAGACAAATGAACGAACAGTATTTACATTAATACATTTATATATAAAAGCCAAAGGGTTTGTTTAAGGAAGAGGGCATTCCCGGCATTTTCTCGAGTTCAGGCATTTCACAGATCGGTTTAATTACGTTGGTGGATGTGGGCGCGAATCCGACCTCATTACGAGATACTTTCGGTCCATTCTAATCTAAAGGTCAATTCACACTTGTAGGCACGTAAACTACGGAATCTAAACTACGGCGTCAAAAATATTCCCACGTTAATCGGTTTCTTTGTGTTGCGTAATATATGTAAGTATATTCGTACGCACGTACATCTCATAGATGATAACATCCCCGCTTTACATAAATTATTATTTTTTATATTTTTAGTTTTTATATGTTTTATATATTTTTTAACCTTCTATTTATATCTTTAAGAGATTATTAAATGTACGTACATTTACTGTATTAAATAATCCATACTATGCACCTCTTGACAGATTATAGGTACAATCTATAAATATAAAGAATAAAGATAATTTTGTCTTACATAAATTTCGAAAAGAGGTTCACAAAAGGATAAGTTTTCCGATAGGTTTACGAGAGAGTACACCTTGTATATCTGACATCATAACTGTTCACGGGATTTTTCCGCGATACCTGCGCTCGATTACTAACAACAAAGAACTATATTAGCATTTTCAATGAATAATTTGCGTAGTTTTGCATTCAGCAATTATGAGGAGCTCATATGTCATTAATTAGCGATGCAATTTTGTAAAAATTTGAGAATAAAAAGATGCGCGGAATAAAAAGATTAAAAAGGCACAGTGTTTACATTCACACAGCGCTCGAGCAAATGTACGGCATCTATTCTCATGGTCCTTTGATGATGTAATACGTCATAAAATATAATTATTTTAACGGAAATGGTTCTAGGTTTCGAGCCAAACGTATTACAGTTGTCTGAACGATTGAAGTTGGACAAAATTTGCCTTTATTCTTTTTCGGTTGTGATTTTTTAATTTACAAACCATTATTTCTGTTAATTGTTTGCTTTATTTTATTCTATTAATAAACATTTCTGTTTTCTCATCTGCCGATTTTTTTACGATGACGGTATTAACGATCAAAGATGCACATGTATGCATACATCGTAAAGATATACTTGCTAAATAAAAAGCTATTACGTGTTTGCGATTACGAAACTTTCCTAAGTCATTATGAGATGCTGGATTTTCGAACATTAGACGATATTCTTTAAAGATTTAATGACATAAGTATACTTCGGATACTTTTTCATTGCAAATTGAATAAAAAATAAGATTTATGAGTATACATATTTTTATATACTATTACGCAATTAATTTTACAATTAATTATCGTATCTACACAAAACAAAAACGCGATTAATTTAATTCAATGTAATAAAAAAGATTTGTTACTTATAATTGTAAAAAATTGAAATGCTAGTTCAGCAGCAAATTGTATACGATATTTGCTCCATGACACAGTTGCGAATGAAATGTGCGCCGCGTACGATCAATATTTTCTCGTTCGCATACACGCTGGTTTCAAATATCGCAATTTCAATCTTTGACAATGATGAACGTATGTATCCTACATGTATCTGACGTATCTGTCACAACGCGGTACTTTATTTTCTACCACTGACCTCCCTTTGTTACAATTACGTTATTTGCTCAGCTCATTTAATTGTTTGTGAACATACTTCTCGCAACGTCGCGTCTCGTCACGCGTCGCATATTTACTCGAGTGCACGTTTCATGAAATATCGATTTCAATTATTCGAGAAAATTATTGATTTTAAATAAGTTAAAAACATTGAAAATAGGTATCTATTATTTGATGTTGTTTTAATCATTATTAGAAATTAAATTACGCGTATTTCGCTTTTTACTATTATTTTTTTAAATAAATTAATTACGTCATAAATTAATTACATTTACATTAGAGAAAATAACGTAACGCCCTGACATCGGGAAAATACGCATTCGGTGCTGCACACCCGTTATATCGTCGGTGATGAGAGAGATGCGCCGTCAGTGGCGCCATGGTTCCTAAGTATAGGAGGCGGATTTGCGATTCTCTCATCAATGGAAATAGAAAAGTTGTTCGTGTTCTTTCATCACGATACCATTTTTTAGAATTGTATCCATCCGTTCTTAACAGATGGCGGCGAACCATCTTGATGAAGTGCTTACAAATCGTAAAGTGAAATTTTTGAAATTCTTTATTACGTACACGCCGTAGAAATTTGTTCTAATTCAATACAAAAAGATTATTCTAATTTACTATATCTTGCCTGCACAGTCAGTTGAAGATGATTTATTTATACTTTCGATCAAGTTGACAAATTTCGTAATTCTATGCTTCCGCACAAATTGCAAAATGTATCGATTAAATAAAAGCGATGATTAAGCGCGTGTATTGCTCGTATTACCGCACGCAACTTTGTTAGAAACTTTCGATAACCGATTCTTGTGTATTTCTTATTGTAAAATTGTGATTATTTTTAGAGATAATTGCCTGCGATTTCACACACCTGTGCCTATATACAAACATATTATCGGACGATAATGAGAAGATATTAGTCACGCCAGTGATAACGGATTGATCGCATAAGCATCGATCTTCCTGTCAATGAATTACATAATGAATTATTACGCGAATTGAACGACATTATAAACGACATGACTCACTGTATCATCGCCAAAGGCGGGACGTAACATACTATGTATGTAATTGTGACTCATTCTAAACTTTTCCTCGGAAAATAATCCCCGTGTATAATTGCACTGTTATTTCTCTAAATTATAGAAATATCTTTTATTTAACAATTACCCTTAATCTCTCTCAGATAGTGAGAGTTGCAGTCTTACTTCTCGGCAGTCTTACTTCTCGATTTCTTATTCCCCGACATGCGTGCGAAGCGAAGCATGTATTTTTGTACTCTAATGAGCTATAAATATCATCGCGCCTACTGCGATAGTAAACGCTAGTTCTTTCCTACTGTAGTATTCTAATAATGTAGTTTCATTCTGAGCGCAATAATTTTCATTGGAAAACCGACGCAAGGAGTGACCGTACAGGGTAGACACAGGGTGTGTCATCGACAAATTTATCTACGACATCTGTTTCCGCAATCGGGTTATCTTAGTAGTCGCGGCTTTGATCGGTTACCTTTGTACGACTAAAGTAATATATTAGTGGTATAATATAATATTAAAATTTTTTTCTATGTAACAATTTATATATAAAACGCTGCACACCATTTTCGCTAATTTAATGCGTCGCGCGAAGAGAGAAATTACTAACGCCTGGGGCAACGAGAATTAATTAAGCGTAATTGTGTAAAGCACTATGACCCCGTTCTCCTGATAAACTCTGATCAGTCTCTCAAGTTGATAGTGATTAATGCAAGAATTACGAGTGGTAAACAAGCACTAAGAGTAGCGCAATTGCGCATTAACTATTATCTTTCATGAAAATTGGTGTTATTACAAAATATATATATAATTTTAAATTTCTTGAATAATACACGATAACCTAAATGTAATATGTACATGAGAAGAGATAATTTTTGCTGTAGATAACAAAATAAAAAAGTTTCTTCGCCTTTTTCATCACATCTTAAACTCCAATAATTTTCAATACAATTCAGATAATATAAGTATTCAAAATCATTCTCAGTTATTAAATCTAAAGCTTTATATCAATCAAATAACAAATTAATTCACGTAAACGCGCAGTCAATTAAAGTCAAAGACTACAAACAGCGGTGATTAGTGCCAATGTAGCGTCTAGTGTATATGTAATAGAAATAATTCAATTGATTGTGATCAGGCAAAAGTGAGCAGCACAGCCGAGAGACTAGCGACAGAACGAAGAAAGAATAATTATGTAAACGTATTATTATTTTGCAATTTCAAATTTTTTATCTTACTAGATATATTAAATAATTATTTAAAGCAAGACACCTAACTGGAATGCGTTATCGACTATTAATATCGATGGCAATGAACGCCAATTGATCAGAGCATTCAGATCAATTTTGCAATGTACTTTAAATTTGTCTCTGTCGTATCGAAAATACTCAGCATAAAAAAAGTCATTGAACGCAAAAAATATACAAACACATCTATATTCTCGTGATAAGACTACTTTTTTGTGAGAGTATTCTTATCACGAGAATTTATTGCAAAAAATCACGAATATGTAGATATTACAAATAGAGTAGATTAAAAATGATCATGGAATCGTGCAAAATGTCGCGCGATCTCTCATAATCTAGTTAAGGCCAAGGTTAAGGCCTTCACACACGAATCGACGGAAGACGTAAGACGTAAATTGTAAGGAAATCCACCAATCAGAGTCGACTATTCCCCTCTTCTACCCTCTTAAAGAGGGGAATAGTCGACTCTGATTAGTGGATTTCCTTACGATTTACGTCTTACGTCTTCCGTCGATTCGTGTGTCCGGGGCTTTACGATCAATACGCATGAAAAGTTTTGTTGCAAAAGACAAATACCGTCGCGACGATCGGCAATTCATTCTACAATTCACGAGACGGCCAATCCATCCGTTCGGAGCAAATGTTTTCATTTTATCTGTGCCCGATTGTGTTTAATCGGAATTTATAGTTCACGGTCGAATCGTTCTTCATCCTGCCACTCCTTGTTACCGAGAATTTTCTACCGCTTGTCTCAAACTGTCTAGTTGTCGACGTAAGCATAAAACAACAGAGACACATCGTGTCATTGAAAAATGAAGCCACGTAAATGCAATTCGAAATCGTCATATTGTCAGACGATTGTTGATACGAATGTGACGTATCGAAAAGGATACGCGATTGCATTTATAAAACCCACTGTATAAATTAAATCCTAGAACAATAATCAGAGTAATACATTCTTTAGTTCTTAAATTTGTCTTTATTAAGTCAATTTTTTTCAAGGAATATATATTTTGCGCTAAAAAGATGCTAATTAAATTGTTATAGGGATTTTCTAAACTTCAACGAAAGTTGCATGGGTATCAAACAACGAACAAACTATTAGAGTTCGAGGGTTAACGATCGTGCATAACATGCAAAATTGTTTAGGAGGAAGTGCGCATTCATGCGGTGAATTTCGTGTTTTAATCCTGGCACGCCCAGATTACCTATGTGTTATACACATTACGTGACAAGCTATACCTCATGGTTAAAAAAAAAACGACTTAAAATGGCTTAAAACCTTCACTAGTGATGAATCATGTGAAACGCATATGATGGCATGTGTACGTAAAAGAAATTAAGAAAAAATTCCATCTTCTGTGAATAGAATATATTGCTAAAAAGTAGTAAATAAGAAAAAAAGATGTCCTTATCTATACTCTCTTAATAAATCTCAATACTACGTACAATTATATACGCATTATCATTATTACATGTACATGACCAATCAATTTTGCAAACATTACGCTTGTATAATTAAATGATTTATTAACATCAAGCTGATAACTACCAATTAAAACTTTTTATCATAAAGTTGAATTTTACATATATTTTTGATAAACTTAAAATGATCTGTGAGTAACAGATTTACTTTGTTTATTAATTTAAAGAAAAACTCTTTTAAGCGAAATTGGCAATACATTGAGCTATAACCTTGCAATTGTTAAATAATGATCAATGTACTTTTAAATAAAAACTCAACTATAAATTAAGATATTATTTGTGCATCAAGAATGAAAGCAAATTGTTCCAAATATAAATATAGATGATAACGAAAGTCCAGATACGTCGTGAGCTTGGTCATCAATTTTTGTAAAAACCACTTTTATATTAAATTATAAAAGTAGATAAAGAGAATTAGCGCTAACAAGAGAATATAGAAAATTTATAAGATTACATATCTGTATTTAAATATTAACAAGCATACGTTTAATTGATTGAACACATAATTATTAGTAATTAATGGTTATCAATAATTTAACAGTCCATTTTTTACACTTTATTTCTACCTTATCTTCAAAAAGATAAGGATGACGATTAATAATGTAACGTTGATTGCTGAATGAGCAACATAAATAGTTATTTGTGCAACAAGTGCTCGCCTTCGGCTCGTGCGTCAACTCCGCACCCGTGAATTTTCATCTTCACGCACGACTTGCATACCCTATTTTATGTTACAAGTGCGTTGAAAGTGGCCTATCACGCACGCGTCGCGTGCGTAATGGGTCACTTTCCATGCACGTGTTACATAAAAATTAATACTTCTTATATAATACTTTATTTTACGTACACGGAAAAATGATGTTATATTAACAATTAGATCTAATTGGAAATAATTTTGTTAATTCAATAACAGTATTAATAAAATAAATATTTGTTTTATCAAAGCAAGAGTATAATGTATTGTATTAACAAGATTATTTCCCGTTAGACTGTTGCTATACAATACATTTTCTTCTGTCTTTTATTTCAACTCGATGTGAGTTCTTCTCGAAAATATAAAAAATATCACGGTCATAAAATAACAACGATTAAGATCACATTAGAAGTAACGTTAAAATGAACAACGGCTCGAAGTCGCACGACACATTAGATAGGAGGAAATACATATTTCCACGTACCTGAGCTTTACATTTACACAAGGTGAAGATAACGGTGAAGAAATATACAGGCAGCTGAGTGCGCACCAAACACATGGGAACGTAGCGTTTTTGAAGCATAACGAAAACACGCTGTTAGAAATCGCGCTGCGAGATATCGAAAAAATTTATATCGTTCATAAAATCAATTTTGAAAATATATATCATTGGGAATGTCTCAAAAAATAATGGAGATAATCGATTAATGTTGGATTATCTTTATACCATTGATTTTTTATATCAATTGATTAAAATTTTTGATAGTATCAACATCGATTAATGTTAAGTTGCTCTTAATTAATTTCTTCCTTCTTATCTTTTTAAAATAAAGTGACGAGTTATATATATATATATATATATATATATATATATAACTCGTATGTATTTTCTGCAAGAAGCAATGTATACACCGCGAGTATATTATTTTTCTTTTGCAGAAAATACGATAACACACAAAAAGTTTGTAAATAAATAGTAGTGACATTTATCTGAAATTAGAAATTGTTAATATTGAATAAACCATAAATTCTTAAAGCTTTTCAGAATGAACATTGAATAAAATGGAGACATGCAATAAAAAGTATTTACATATCAATTAATCAAATTGTAGGAAATCTACGAAATAATCGACTCTCCAAAGAAAACAATATCAATTATTCAGACTGACATTTGTTAAATATGGGTTGTGCCCATGAACACTCGTTAAAGTTAACTGAGATTTGATCGATTCTCTCTCTTTCTCTCCCTTTCCTCCCCCCCCCTCTCTCTCTCTCTCTCTCTCTCTCTCTCTCTGTCGCTTTTCTTTGAAAAGCCTAAGAAATGGAATATTATTTATAAGTTGCATTTAACTGTACCTGTTGTAACTTACAGATGATTTAACTGTACCTAATTACAATTAAATTATCTGTAAGTTACAGCAATCGTTGAAGAATTTTATATCACATAACTTCAAATTGTTGAACGCGGCTCGATAACATTTACTTGTTATGTTTCATTTACAATTCTGAACATACGAAAAATGCTTATTTAGTATCTTCTCTTGTTTGCTGAGGCCGCACTTTGTAAATACATTATTACCGCCAGTCTCCAATTTCACACGTGCACATCCATACACGACCTACCAGTAATTAATTGCACGATAATTTTGCACGTTATACACTACGTCAGAAGTGGATTATAACGATAAAATGCAATAAATTCACAAAATGAATATAATTGATGCCCGATCACGCGACCGTAGTGCACGATGTCGCAAATCATGCCTGTAATTTATCCTCGAACGTCTCACATGACATTGACTTAAAATACAATTGTATAACATATAATTCTGTCAATAATACAATATTTTTTATTAATAAGACTACGTCGTGTCTCAACATGTAACGCGTGGATGTTATTTAGATATCTTAATAACCGAGCATTTATCAAATGTGTAAATATCTCATACGTTTTGTCTATAACTGTATTCAATTCTCTTAGGGTCCTGGGAACAACACATTTATTGGAAAGACACTTACCGGAATGTAACGCGACACTTGCTCCTCTCCTCAAGACTGTCCACAATCTAACAGGCTATCGCGGCTGTATAGGCGGTTTTTATAAACCCTCTGCGATAACGTTGGCGATAAGTCCACTTAGTGTGTGTGTGTGAACCCGGGTCTCTCCGTAGTTTAAATTCGATTCAGATTCGTGATTCGAGCGCACGTAGTCGCTTATCGTTTTATAACATATATGCAGGAAATTTTGGGAAACTCGATGACGTTATTTCTTCTAGCGTGCAGTAGTCAATCTTCATAGAGCACGACATATCTTTTCGCGAAGCGATCAAAAATTCAGTCCACGAGTGTCGACTGCCGTGGCAACGCGGGCCGATCAGCTACTCAGCATTCACGACCGGTGTCACCGGGATCAAAGGATTCCGCGTGCGAGGTGTCTCCCATCAGGCTAATCGAGAAACGCTCACGGTTACAAGAAAAAAAAACTTTTCTTTTTATCCTATTATCGCGTGTTTCATCGTGTTTACGTGCAAGTTCGAATTTTTCGAACTTTAATTTCGAACGCGCTTTCCACCGCGACGCGCGCGTTTTTATAATCCTATCAGTTGATCAGTTATTTCTTTATCGGTTGAATTACTCACTATGTCTACGACGGAAAGTTGTAAGGAAAATCCACGGCCACCTGCCAACGAAGCGCGCGTACGAATGCAAACTGAACGTCGTCGCGACGTGACGGCTTTTACACGGCGCCGGGCGCCGGGTTCCCCCGTTTCGTAACATCGCAGACGGCGATCATCATCGGTGCCGGCACAGTAGGTTTTATAGCTGCAGATGGCGCCAGTCCATGAAAATCCATGAAGATCCAGGAAAAGCCATAATTAATTAAAGGAATCCCAGTTTTGAAACGTAACTCGCGATAAAACAAGTAATTAAATTTTGGAGCAAAGTTTCCATTTTAAAGCAATGTGCAAATGCAAGATTAAGAGTAGATAGAACATAGATCCGAATCCAGTCATTTAAGTAGATTTGAAATAAATTTTTCTCTGATAAAAATCCTGCTGTGACTCCAATTCTTGGAGTTATCAGCCATCGCAAACACTGCCATGCAAATCCAAGTGTGTTATTTTAGCTGAAGCTCTTACACATTTCTTGCCGTTTTAAATAACGTCATTTAACACGACTGAACGTATTAACTTTTCATTTAATACGATTAAACATGTTAAATGACGTAATTTAACACATAAAGAAACATGTAAAAAGAGTTTCAGTCTAATGTGTCATTTTTAGACGTTTATGCGTGTAAAAATAACAAACTTGGATTTGTAGTGAAGAGATGGTTTGTAAATTAAATTTCGTGAGATACACCGAATATACTTATAGCGCAATCTTTATTAAATCAATTTTAAGTGGACCTTGATAACATTTTAATTTATTATTTAGCTGCAAACATATTTAGAAGTCAATAATAAGATGACTTAAATTTTTTACCTGCTTTTAATCTTTAACTGCTTAAAGTGCTATTTTTGTTACGCATTTTCTCAGTTGTGCGAGATATGTGTTTTATTTATTATGTACTCTAAAACTTACATATCTAACATTATTTTTAGAGAAAACAAAAAAAAACTTGTGGGGAATCTCTGCAGATCCCACCCCTGACTATATGTTACTAAAAATAACGCGTGTACTTAAAGGTTAAAAAATATGAAATCTTATACCTGTTATAAAATGTTTTTTGTACTTTTAATGTACATCGCAATTCGGATAAATAGTTACATATAGACGATCGAATTGCGGTTAATAATCTATATATATTTAAGTAGAAAAGAAATTGATTCACCGATTTATTGATACGTGGCCGGTGTTACATTAGCCTGCATTGCATGAAGAGCAAACCTCGACAGTTTCGATCGATATCACATGCACTGTACGCTGTTAAGATTTGGAAATTGAAAAATGGATCATTATGCATTATTGTTGCTCAAGTTTCATAATGCGACAATTTAAAGTGCCTACAGGTATTTTATACTCGTAAAATAATCATAATTTTCAATCTTTCATTAAGAGCGTGATTAACTACAGCTTTGTGT
Organism: Temnothorax americanus; assembly: GCF_048541705.1. Lineage (NCBI taxonomy): Eukaryota > Metazoa > Arthropoda > Insecta > Hymenoptera > Formicidae > Temnothorax > Temnothorax americanus. Next base: position 3,064,492 of record NW_027509751.1, read on the forward strand.
TTCTTGTTCAACTATATACTTCAAAAATTAATGTTCTATGGATGTATAAAAATTGTCAGTTTATTGTCAAAAAATGTTCCACATTATTTTAATTATTCGAATATTTATTATAAAAATGTAAAATACTAACAAAGAGCCATTTAAAGCAAATGATATATCAAAATAATATATCACACGGGGGTTTAAAATCTCATCAAACACCGATTAATAATCATTATAGAAAATTGCAAAAAGCGCTACATTAAATTGCATATAAAAACAATAAATATATCGATAGATATAAATAATGATTGAATAAATAACACAACGGACTCTTGATAATGACATTAATATAAGTGACAAGTAAAAAGGGGAGAGGGCATTAGACGATGCGTAAATAAGTCAACTTTATATTGATTTTTAATAACTAATAAGATACAAAATTATAAATCGGACGTTTTGACTCCGCTTTGAGCCATCTTCAGCGATAGGGTAACAATTAAATTAAAATAATTTACCGAGAAATAAGTGAGTAACTTGAAAATTTGGTGTAATCTAAAAATAGCGTGATTCTCCGCAAAAAAATCTAAGTAAAACTTAGGTAATGATCAAAGTTTGTTCTGATAATTTGGCTTAGATAGCTTAATATACCTACTAACTAGAACAATTCCATTAAGCATAAAAATAACGAGGACATTGTCATATCAACAAAACAATTTCCAACAACCTCGTGTACTTATCTCACAGCTTCTAAGTTATAAATGAGAAGTGTTTTCTTGTCTTTTAAATATATTATTGTTTCAACTGTAACGATATTCGTTACTTATACGATTAATATACAAATATATGCATAGTAATATTAAAAATTTGATATCTATATATATGGGCAGATCCATTACTTTTCGACCAAAGGTTGCGGGAGTGGGTCACCGATTTTGATGCCGATTTTTTCCTCGAAAGTAAGTGGGTAGATTTTTTCAGAGTATACTTGAACAAAAAATATCAGCTGCTGATCAACCCTCTACTTCGAAAACTGTAGATATGACAGCATTTCAAAAATAGGCAAAATTTCTCTAAAACAGTGGTTTAGTTAGCAGCTCGCCGTGAAACCGGACTTGAGTGTAAACCAATGACCAATTTTTTCTTTAAAAGTAGAGAGTTTACAGAAAAGAATGCGGCCTCAAACGAGTCTCTAAGTTATATAGAAGCTGAGATATAATTTTTTGAAAATAACTGAAAAATCGACTTTTCTCAAAATTCAAAAAATTCTCCAGCGGCCGGATATGATCGAATCAAGCTCAAATTTTCAGGATTATCTTTTTTTCTAGTGTACTTTCAAAGAAAAAATCGGCATCAAAATCGGTGACCCACCCCCGCAACTTTTGGTCGAAAAGTAATGGATCTGCCTATATACATAGATTTCAAATCGTTTTTATATAAAAACACATACAATTATATAAATATAAATATATATATATATATATATATATACGTATATAAAAATTACACAAATATATGTTCATATGTATACATATTATAATATTTCATAAACATAGGCATAGAAAAATCTTATAAAATATAACAATAAAACAAAAAAATGTTAAGTTAAAATAAAAATGTCAATTTCGCATGCTTGAACAGTACTTGCGTATGCAAATACGCAAAAAATATCAATATAATAATATAGAAATTCACAAAACGCGACGCGAAAAAGTCAAAATTTTTAATTCAATATTCAGTTTAATATAGTATAATTACAGTCGGAAATCAATGCGATTGTTAGAAGCATTCTAATTACTACGCATGCAATATAATCTGTTCCTTTCATCAGTTGCATTTATTTCGTATTATTTTATATACGCGTATATTCTATATACACTACACGGTATATAATCCTAAACTTGATATAAAAATTTATTGAATTGCAACAAAGAATAAGAAATAGTATAATCGAAAAGAACAGATTAAAGTTATAATAGTAGAAACTCGAAGCTCACCATTTCGCGACGTCCTTCGACGTCCACCGATGAATCTTCCGCTGCAATTTCATCCGCGACAACACTCGGAAATAGTCCAATAGCATTCCGTCCAATAGCATTCCACACAATACACACAATACACTCGCGACACGAATTCGCGGAATTATATTTATGCGGTAAATTTAATAATATGATCACAATAAACAATTAAAAACGAATACATATAATAAAAAACGAAATTTGCGAATTTGGTTAAAAAGTTTCTATGTCCATTGCACTTTATTTTGTATCAGTTCACATCGGAATGCACTCGCGACGCGAAATACTAAATTTAATTTACGAATTTATTGAAAAAATCTTGATGGCAAAAAATTACTTTTTATAGATAATCTATTGCGTAATAGTTAGAGATAAAATATGAAATATGGTTAAATCTGGAAAATAAAACGTGCGAATTCCTCTCATACAACTTATTGTTAGTGTATGAAAATTGCAATATTCCTTCGCAATATTTTTACGAAGATCACCTGACTTTGCAATATCTCTGTGCGAAGTTTGTTCTTGCAATATTTCTGCAAGAATCGCTTCGCCCTCAATATCCTTGCGAAGCTTAACAATTTTTTGAGGAATATTGTTTAAAAAAATCGCAATATCGAGAAAGCTAAGTAAAAAATCAAATTTTAAAAATCGTAACGGTATTTAAAAATTGTAAAGTAGTTGTAGTAAAACACACGCAAAGTGCTACCACAAAATATTTAAAATTCGCGCATTTACTTTCATAAAATTTATATTTGTACCGTCTATAAATATGGTAAATCTAATCGCGAATACATAAATAAAAAGTAAAAAACTAAAAGTTGCAGTGATGGAAAAACCTAATATTTTATAATTTATATACATATATGATGAAACCTTTGAGCTAATATTAATAATTACACAAACTATATAAATAATTTGGCAAAGTTCGCGGTATTCTTTGCAAATGGAATCTTTATTCCTATCTAATAAAGTAACCGTAACAAATATATAACTGAAAAGTCACGATTTCTACAAGAGATTCTAATTATCCTCATTTTTACGAATTTCTATAATTCGTAATCTTTTTTATTCAAATTGTTGTTGTACAAAAAATTTTAAATCAGAAAGTAAAACAAAAAAGTTAGAAAATTAAAAATTACAAGATATCCGTTAACGCGCACAAAATATTCCTGGTGATTTCTGACCCATGTTATTTCTTCGCATCTTACGAGGCTCAAGCGTCAATATTAACGCTAAACGAGGTTCATGCAGAAAGGGGAAATCATCAAGAACGAATAAGAGATGTAAGTCGACACAATGACAAATCGCATTTATATTTATGAAAGATAATATCGTATGCATTTTATAGTAAAATATTAATATATTTATTCGGTCGTGACTGTATAATAAAATATTAATTAAGATTATCAAAGTCAAAATTTTAAAAATATAACAAAGTTTTTACAACTTTGAGAAAGTACTTTTGATATGTATCTATCTTTTCTTTCAATATAAAACTGACTTATATCTTTTTTTTATTCGACGCTTTTCCATGCGAATGTTCGCATCTACGAGTCTAGAAGCAAAATAAATCGCATTGATTTCAAAAATGACGATTTCGGCGGAAAGAAAAACCATCACCTGTACCCTAAATTCCACTCACCGATTCCGCCGACTCAGGACCGGCTACGTTTCGCATCTGAATCTGCAACAAAAACATTATATCTCATTGATCAGATTAAGTTAAATAATTCAATAGATAAATTGGAATTATTTGCTAGTTTGTTAAGTTACTTTATCTTTAAATTATAATAAATTTATTATAAAAAAATAATCAAAAACAATTTTTTTATTATTATTTGGCAAAAACGTAACAGGCATACTATACTATCTTTGAAATATTTTCTAAAATACATTTAAATTAATACAGTTAAATAAAGTTAATTATTAAAGTGGAATAAGCGTGTTATATACCTTCGTGCCGATCCTGCTTGGCCCGAACCGGATCCTCCGGTGCTGCCTCCGTCGAAGTTCACAGGCCTAGTTTACATTGATCACTTAATATACGCGTATTAAATAGTAAATAACTAGTAAATTAGTTTGATTATTTGCTGATCAGCTCAAATATACTATTCGATACGCGTATCAACAAAGATCGGTGTAAACTAGGCCACAGATTGCACTTTACTCTTTTAACATTAATCACACACGTGTGTGCGCGCGAAATATCTGTTAACATAATACGATACGATTAATGCGATATTAATTCTAAGCAATTTTATTTAAAAAAAAATTTTAGTTTATAATTAATATTATTATTATATACTGCGATATTGCAAGAATAATTTATATTTCTTTGCATTAAAATATCAATTATCACGTATAATTTGACACAATACACGAGGAACTTAATGTTTAATCGATCTATTAATATTATCTGTAACATTCCCGAAAAGTAAGTGCAATTGCAAAAATCCAGTTTGTTTTATATACACACATATGAGTTTAGCGTAACATTTAAATCGTAGCATTATCTTAATATGTTCGATGTAATGTAATAATCATAATATATAATAATATTATAATACTTTAATTAAAAAATGGTTATATTTCAAAGCGCGTTATACATTAAATTAACATTGCGCGAAAGATTTATAACGACGGTTAATAATCCGAAAATTAATCAAAGCGGAGTCTTTATTGCCGTTATTTTCTTATCGTTACTTGTCAAGCTCGACGAGAACATTTAAATAATACAGCGTAAAAGACACGTTTAAATTAAACGACTTTGACCGAACGCGCGCCGCGCCGGCGACACCGCGCGACCGCGCGCCGTTCTTTCTCCGAAATACTGCGTACGATACGACTTGGTGATTCTCCACTCCCCCCCTACCCTCTTATTCTCTCTCTTTCGGTACGTACGTATTTATATTAAACTGACATCGCGCGGAATAAAAGTATATCGTCGATATATCCAATGTAATATATCGTTTACAACGTAGTATAATAGAAAAATTAATTTGTTGTAATTAAATCGTAAATATAATAGTTCATTTATTGATCGAATATCTATATACAGTTCTCTCTCAGTGCGTGTTATCTGTTCAAATCACACCAATGCGAGAAAAATTCGTAACAGCTAGCAGCAAACAGTTAAGCAATCAAATCGTAAAATACAGTTCAGTTAGTTACGGAATCGTTTTACCCATTTCAACGTGTTAGATTTTATCCATCAGATTACCGTAGTGAGAGCCTAGGCTTTTATCGACTGACAGTGAGCAATTACGCGCGCGTCTCATCCTCGATCCCTCGCACAAGGAAAGAAAAGAATCCTCCGAATTCTCTCGTTCCGCGGGAATACGATACGGTGCTGCGTAATATCTATGTCTACGATATTATCGTTACTCCGCGGTTACTCGTTCTTCTCGACGAGAAAACGCAGCACGTTCGCGAACGCAATTCGAGTTCGAGGCCGGTCGCGGCGCATCGCGGCGCGCGCACGTACTACGTAGTGGGCACTGGGGAGAGGTATATGTATACGTCGCGCGCACGCCGCGCCGTGGCGACGGGGAGTCGAGGCACGGCGCGCGACGCGCGTATAGTAGAGTGGGGAGAGGCACGGCGCGCGGAAGGCACCTACGATACCCGCATACCACATACCGACTGCCGCGTTCCGCGTAGCACGCGGTTGTTCACTTCGACCTGCTTCGACTTGAATTAGCCGAGGGGCGTTCGGGTAGCGCGCACTCGGCGCACTGATGCTCGATGCTGGAATAAATAAGGAGCAATGGAAGACGGCTCGCGCTCGTCGCAGGTCGCAGCTCACTCGAAAATCGGATTGTAGGGATACGCGCACACAAAGAGAAGGCGCGTGCGTACGTGTAGTGTGTATGTATACGCGTTCGGAGCTTCGGTTAGATTCGAACAATGGACGAGGATAGCCACGTAACGTTCTCATTCTCTTTCTTTCGCGCGCGCTGTATTCTCGCTGTATAGGGTGCGTTCGGGAAGACGCTATTAGTGCTATTTGCTTATTTTATCCTTGTTTTACGCCTGATGAGCGATAAAGATAGAATGATGCAATAGCGCTAATAGCGCGCTTCCCGAACGCAGCCTTAATATAAATCTCGCTGTTCGCCAAGTTAACCGCGGGCTCAACGATTTAAGAATCGGGACACTTATTGCGCGGAACTTTTCGGAATGGATTCCGATTCGGATTTATTTCGTTTTCGCTAGAAAACACAATAGAGATCTAGGAGGAAACTAAACAACTTCGATCGGAATCCATTCTAATGTTACGCTAATGTGTGAACGCATATGTGTATACAAACAAACTGTATCTTTGCAGTTGCATTTACTTTTCGGGAATGTTACAAATAATATTAATAGATCGATTAAACATTAAGTTCCTCGAGTATCCTGTCAAATTACACGTGATAATTGATATTTTTATGCAAAGAAATATAAATTATTCTTGCAATATCGCAGTATGTAATAATAATGTTAATTATAAACTGAAATATGTTATATCAAATTTTTTAAAAATAAAGTTGCTTAGAGTTAATACCTCATTAATCGTATCATCGTATATTTTGTGTTAAATTATAAAGATCATATGACGCGCACGTGTGATTAATGTTAAAATTAATGAAACAATAGGTAAAGAGTAAAGTGCAATCTGTGAACTTCGGCGGAGGCAGCACCGGAGGATCCGGTTCGGGCCAAGCAGGATCGGCACGAAGGTATATAATTTAACTTTATATATATATAACTGTATTAATTTAAATGTATTTTAGAAAATATTTCAAAGATAGTATAGTATGTCTATTACGTTTTTGCCAAATAATAATAAAAAAATTGTTTTTGATTATTTTTTTATAATAGATTTAATTTAAAGATAAAGTAACTTTACGAATTAACAAATAATTCCAATTTATCTATTGAACTATTTAACTTAATCTGATCAATGAGATATAATGTTTGTGTTGCAGATTCAGATGCGGAACGTAGCCGGTCCTGAGTCGGCGGAATCGGTGAGTGGAATTTAGGGTATACAGGTGATGGTTTTTTTCCCGCCGAAATCGTCATTTTTGAAATCAATGCGATTTATTTTGCTTGTAGACTCGTAAATGCGAACATTCGCATGAAAAGCGTCGCAATAAAAAAGAGATATAAGTCAGTTTTATATATTGAAAGAAAAGAAAGATACATATCAAAAGTACTTGCTCAAAGTTTCAACAACTTTGTTATATTTTTAAAATTTTGTTTTTGATAATTTTAATTAATAATTTATTATACAGTCACGATTGAATAAATATATTAATATTTTACTAATATAATTCAGAATTAATTTCCAACAATAAAATGCATACGATCTTTCATAAATATAAATGCGATTTGTCATTATGTCGACTTACATCTCTTATTCGTTCTTGATGATTTCCCCTTTTTACATGAACCTCGTTTAGCGTTAAAATTGAAGTATTGCGAGAACAAACTTCGCACAGAGATATTGCAAAGTCAGGTGATCTTTGCAAAAATATTGCGTATAGGAGTATGGCAATGTTCATACACTAACAATAAGTTGTATGAGAAGAATTCGCACGTTTTATTTTTCAGATTTAAGCATATTTCATATATTTTATCTCTAACTATTATACGCGATAGATTATCTATAAAAAGTAATTTTTTGCCATAAAGATTTTTTTAAATAAATTCGTAAATTAAATTCAGTATTTCGCGTCGCGAATGCATTCTGATGTGAACTGATGCAAAATAAAGTGCAATGGACATAGAGACTCTTTAACCGAATTCGCAAATTTCGTATTTTATTATATTCGTTTTTGATTAAAAATTTGTTTATTGCAGTGATATATCATTAAATATCTCATAAATATAATTCCGCCAATTCGGGTCGCGAGTGTATTGATGTGTGTACTGAAGTAAAGTGCAATCGACGTGGGACACATCAGGTATGCTCTACTGGACCATTTCCGAGTGCTGTCCCAGATGAAATTGCAGCGGAAGATGCATCGATGGACGTCGAGGGACGTCGCGAAATGGTGAGTGCTAAGTTTCTCTTGTAACTGTAATCTGTTTTTTTCGATTATACTCTTTCTTATTCTTTGTTGCAATTCAATAAATTCTTATATCCATCAGTTCTCATATCAAGTTTAGGATTATATACCGCGTGTAGTGTATAGAATATACGCGCGTATATAAAATAATACGGAATAAATGCAACTGAAAGGAACAGATTATATTGCATGCGTAGTAATTAGAATGCTTCTAACAATCGCATTGATTTCCGACTGTAATTATACTATATTAAACTGAATATTGAATTAAAAATTTTGCCTTTTTCGCGTCGCGTTTTGTGAATTTCTATATTATTATATTGATATTTTTCGCGTATTTGCATACGCAAGTATTGTTCAAGTATGCGAAATTGACATTTTTATTTTAACTTAATATTGTTTTGTTTTATTGTTATATTTTATAAAATTTTTCTATGCCTATGTTTATGAAATATTATAATAATGTGTACATATGGACATATATTTGTGTAATTTTTATATACGTATATACGTATTATATATATATATATATATATATATATATATATATTTATTTATTTATATAATTGTATGTGTTTTTATATACAAACGATTTGAAATCTATGTATATACATAGATATCAAATTTTTAATATTACTATGCATATATATAGATATTAATCGTATAAGTAACGAATATCGTTACAGTTGAAACAATAATAATTTAAAAGACAAGAAAACACTTCTTATTTATAACTTATAACTTAGAAGCTGTGAGATAAGTACACGAGGTTGTTGCAAAATGTTTTGTTGATAAGACATACAATGACAATGTCCTCGTTATGTTCATGCTTAATGGAATTGTTCCAATTAGTAGGTATATTAAGCTATCTAAGCCAAATTACCATAATTTGACTTTGGCGCGTCGGGTTTTGTAAATGTCTATTATTATATTGATTTTTTTGCATATTTACATGCGCAATTATGGTGTAAATATGCGAAATTGATATTTTTATATTTGCTATTTAATCGTATTTAATTCAATATTTTTTATCTTGTTGTTACATTTTATTAAATTTTGTGTGTGTGTGTATGTGTCTTTATACATTTAAAATTTTTAATATTTCTACATATTTATATGTAAGAGGTATTTTTATATATTTGCACGCCTAGAAGTTTATCTTTTTATTTTGTTTTATGCCCCCGCAATTTTGCGATTTTGTAATGATTATCCTATAGTGAACTAAATCTCTCTCTCTCTCTCTCTCTCTCTCTCTCTCTCTCTCTCTCTCTCTCTCTCTCTCTCTCTCTCTCTCTCTCTCTCTCTCTCTCTCTCTCTCTACTAATCTTCATATTTTTTTATCCGATAAGTAGGAAAATTTGATGATTTAGTTAGATTCTAAAATCAAGCACATTTACAACACACACATTAAATTCGAGATATTTAAAACAAAATAATAAAAAAGCCGCTTTTTTAAGGAGCTATCCCTGATGCAAATATAAGTAATAAGTACACAGAAAAAAAGAATATTCTTAATTTGATAATATCTTTAGTTTTAACGAGGAAATCTTGAAATAAGATTATATTGTGTTAAAAGAAGAAAACTTGCTTGGAATGAAGAAATTTCATATAGTTTAACGAAGAAAAATTATAGTGCTCGATATTGCAGTCATTCGTGACAACATTTATATGAAACTTATAGCTGTATACTGATTATATTTGCGACTTTTTATTGCTGATTTAATGTTGTATGAAATATTTACTTACACGTATTTGACTTTTCGCAGTTCATTTTATTAAGTATTGATAAATGTTTAACAAATTTTGTTGGATACAGTTTATTGTCACAATTTAAGATACCAGTATTGTAGGGGACGGGGGGGAAGCCAGTTTACACATCTAATATGCTCTTCTGCGTATCTCGACATATGCAGAATGTTTAAACAATGGCCATAGATATGCAGGATATTTGAATTTTAATAATGTCCGGGGCTACCCACTGTCCGGGGCTACACCCCATTCCTCTACGTTTGATTCAAGTATATAAAACTGAACTAAAAAAGAAGAAGGAACAGAGTTGCGCATTATTTTTATTACTTTGCATTTGCGTTTGCGGTCGTACCACGCGTGGCAGCACCGACTGGAAAAGTCGTTGCATTTCTTGCTTCGAGATATTTTCATTTTTTAAATAAATTAATATTAATAAAAATATCCATGAAATCACTAATATAGTTCTTGTTGCAGCGCCAGAGATACTGTAAATAATATAAATATAAAAATTAGTTATTGTCACGATTAAAATTAAACGCATAAACCTTTAACTGCATGATTGACAAATTAATTTAGAGTAAAATTTAGATTTTAATTAAAATAAAAATAAAATTGAGTTCGTGGATTCTGTAACATCTCACAGACTTGAATAAATCTAAAGAATCTGAATTTGAATTTGAATTTAGATTATTTTCATTCAGATATATTGACATAAAAATTCCTATTTAATTTAATTCGAATTTAAATAAATTTTTATTTTGGAAAGGCTGATGTAAAACTCTATATTTCCCCTCTTTTTCGTCATTGTTTATCGACCGAGATAACTGCGAGTATTCCCCTTCGCCGTGGACCGCGGGCATGATGGCAGTAGTGGCGTTGCGGATCAATCGGATCAGCCGGGACCATCCGGGTACGGTACCGTCTTTACTGTTTCCACCTGTTATTTTCCGCGAACGTAGGACTTTAACTCGCTCGCGCGATCAGCCGCGCTCATACACTCACTTTCCTCATGACACGAGCCAAAGATCGGTATGATAAGAGGATCGAGATCGCGGTGAACAGCCAGGGAGAGACCGAGTATACGTCCGGGGATGGGGTGGTGGTGGCGGTGCTGCTGCTGATGCACTGCGCAACCCGGCGCAACCCTTGCTCGAGGCAAGGTGTGCATCGGGTCGTCTGTCGTCAGCTACCGCCACGCTGACTGTCATCGGTCATCGACTTTTTATCTCGCATTATCTCACTTTAATCGCCGTCACCTATGATTTTTAATCCGTCGATCGTATAATTACAGCACTCAAGTCAAAGGTTCTTGACTTAACTTGCATGATTGCGTATGATCATAATTGCAACTTATCGCCTGACACTTCTTCTTCTTCTTATAATTTGGCCGTCAAGCAATACTTATAATGCTCTAAATAAGGCCAGGACGATCCACTCGTCTTTACGCAAGCGGGGTAAATTACAAAGGTTGGAGGCCTCGAATGGCGCCGATACAAGGTACTGATAGTTAAACAACGCAGACAGTAACAGTCGCAATAGTTTCAAAAAAAAATTTTCTTTTGGACAAAACGTACGTCCAAACACAAAATTGAGTTCGCCAACCGACTTATCGCCTGACACGTGTGAATGTCAAGATACTTATTCGCGATTTTTTTACCATGAAATCTAAGCTAATTATATGTAAATGTGGCATATTTTAATCGATCAGTTCAGTTTATGTTGCATTTTCCTTCTGTATATCACTCTGTATATACGCTAATTTATTATGATGGCACGAATTAACTTCGACAAACGAGCCGATATTAAGTAATACGTTTTAAATACACAGAACCATTGCACAAAAATAGAAAGTTTTTTTACCGGAAAGAAGACCACTATTTCGAAATATTCACTGAAACCGAATATTACGTGCTTTAAAATAAGCACGTAAAGTTTTTGTAGTAACGGGCAAGAAAGGCTCACAATTAAGCATTTTTCATATTTTACATAGAACGTGCACGCTGTGATTAAATTTTCTTAGCTTAAAAATAATTATGTACATTTGTGTGTTGATGAAACATACAAAACTTTTAATAAGCGAGATGTTCCTGAGTCCACGCAATAAACACAAATGTATATAATTATTGTTTTTGAGCTAAGAAAATTTAATCAGTATGCACGTCCTATGAAGAATATGAAAAATGCTTAATGTGGGCCTTTTATGCCTGTTATAACAAAAACTTGACGTGCTACATTATTTTAAAGGTCATATTCTCATATTCGGTGTCAGCATGTCGAAATACATATAAAGTAGTGGTTCTTCTTTTCGATAAAAAAAACTCTTCTTGTGGTCCTGTGATATTACTGGACTGGCATAATGCAATAATCGATTCTTGTGACTTGGAGAATTCGATTTAAGATTCCAAGAATACTATTAGTATTCTGTTGAAATCGTGTCAACCAGTTTCTTTTATTTGGAAGATATTTACGAAGAATCCGATGTACCTATACAGTTAGCTGTGTGTAACTTTGAAATGTTTGGAGTTACTCATAGGATTCTTATTATGTATTCGAGAATATATATCGTGCTTGCGACTACCTTAAAATACCGCCGCGCGTCTACTTCAAAGAATTGACTAACGGATTAACGAACGAAACGAGTAAATTAAGTCTGCTTACAGTAGATGACGCACGCAAATTGTACTTTGGAAAATAGGATATTTTTATCCTTTTCTTTTGCGTCTCGACGGGTTATTATTATTAACAATTAAACTTTTATTTCATTCGGCTATGATTGGCAAATAATCATCGTGACGATTCGACTATTGGTTTTGGTCCCTTAATCGTCAAGACGTCTTTCGTTTTAGTCCAATACCTCGTGTTTTTTTTTTCATACCGTTATTTTGGCACGCACTTGCTAAATATATCCTGACACGGAAAAAAATTAGCTACCGCAAGTCTATAATCGTAAAATATGAACAACCAACATTTAACAAATAACATTTTTTTTAGCAATAGTAGCAAAAGGCTCTCGCAGCAAAAATAAATGTTACTTGTCCATATTTTACAACTTCTTTTTTTTTGTGAAGATATTCTTTTTTCTTGGTGAGATTCAAAAGAAATGTTTAATACATTTTATTTCATACAACATATATAATATAGTACTCAATTTTCTCTTTTCAATAGAGAGAAAAAAAAATTTGTAATTAAAATTAATATTATTCTACTGTCAGAACATCGAAATCTTTTACACGTACGGTTACCATAAATCATGCGTGTATGAATATATAATATTCTTATTATATACCTAAATACCTAAATTGCTCGTTCATAAAATGCTTGTTTACGTGTTCGACTCATTAAATATATCTCGCTACATACCTTGTAATGTCATCAAATTCTTTGAGAGATTATTTACGATGGCACTTGATTAATCGTACGCACTCGTAATAAAAAATATTAATATTGATGAGTAACAAGGAAATGTGAGCTTTGAGAGTCAAACGCGATTAGTTGTGTATGAGTTAACGTTATGTAACATTTAATCAATAATTTAATATAAATTATACATTTTTTTTGCTCTTTGAGTCTTTAGTGACACAGTGATAGATAAATTAAATCATCTCAAACATTCCGTCGAGCAGAAGGTGAGAATTAAAAAATTAAATGTACAAAGATATAGTGTAATTTTTAAGAGAAAATACACAGCATATATTACTGCTAATATTCATAGTCTGCAAAATATTCGGACTAGAAATGAAAATTGGGACTAATCAGGCAAAGAAAAGTGAGATCCACTCATCAAACCAAGTCCAGAGAACGTGAGATTAACAAACTGAAGTCTTGGGAAAAAACCTCGAAAACTGAGATTATTTTTAAGCGCCGCGCCAGTTGATATAATCGAGACAATGACACAATTAAATTGTAGTCGACAATGACCTGGTTTTAAATAATAGTAGTTGAATCAACGATTTATTGCCAAACGAATTAGTTTATTGTCGTTTAAGAAACGTCCGTTTTTAATTGTATCACGTATCATTGTTTTGATTATACAACCACTACCGTTTAAAAATCATTTCAGAGTTTCCGATATCTTTCTCAAATCTTCCAGTTTATCAATCTTACATTCTTTAAACTTGGTGCGTGAATTCCACTTCTCTTTCTCGTTCATTAGATGTAAACAAGGATAGAATGACAATGGCACGCTCCGCGAACGCACATTTAGAATGACTTATTTCTTGTAAAGTGTCGGTAACCTCACTTGATTTTTCGTACACATGTCCCTTATTACTGTATATTTAACATATATCAAATTTAGGTACTTATCTAATACTTGTTCTCACGAAAGGACCACCTTAAAAAATGATATTTTATCTTTACATTAAATTAATTTTAATTTATGACTGAATTATCATGGAATTTTAGGAAATTGCTATTCTTGTTCACGAATGCAAAAAAGATTTGCAGGAAGACATGTGACTTCAGAATGAATCTAAGATAGGTAATGATCGATAGGTTAAAGATTAGAGAAACACCTGTATTTTTGTTTTACATTTTTACATAAATTCGGATCTTATAGGCCGGTATTTATAGTCAGTTCTTATTTCAAGACTTATCAAGTCTTAAGTAATGTCTTAAGATGCTAATACGGCTCTGTGATTGGTTCGTAACATCTTAAGATCGTATTATACTTAAGACGGTTTTAAATATAAGATCTGCAGACTATGAATACTGGCAATAGACATAAACTTCAATAACACATGTAGAAGAATATATATCTGTATATATTTTAAATGTATAGCTGTGCTAATAAGAATAAAATTTAATTAAGAAGCTATATTATGCGATAAAAATTTACTTACTTACTTAAAATTTAATTTACTTAAAGTAATTTAAGATAAAAAAATAAGAAGATAAAAAATCTGTTTTTCTCTGCAAATCTTTTTACCTTTAGGTTAACTGGATTCTTTTTTCAGTTTGCATCTATTATTATTATTATGATTCCTTATTATTTATTATACGTATAAGTCTGTCCGATATCCACATTTGCTTAACTAAAAAATCAGAATAATTTATTTAGTTAAGCAAATTAAGTAATTAGGTCTTGTGGCGCAATGCGACATTATTTTTCCCATCGGTATCTTAACCGGAAAGGACAGCCTTGACAAAGTTCTGCAGCACCCACCTCGTCATTCCGAGATCAATATTGCACAATGCTATTGCACTGGCAATTTATGCATAACAAATGTTTGACGAAGGGACGTGAAACTCCATTCTCACTTGGTTTTAACATCGTGCGTACTGCGTTGAAACGACGACTCTTTCTCCAGTGCGATATAGATGAGCATAACTTAAAACAATAAATTTAATAAAATTTCAATTATTTTTGTGAAAGTGTCCAACGTTCATGCTTTTTTAGATTAAAACCGGATCAATAGATATTTTTATATGCAGTAGTGAAAGAAAGAGAGGACGGTTTTTAATCTTCGGACAATTTTCACTCTTGACCGCAATTCGTGTACTGAATTACATACTCGATTGAGTTCAAACTTTGTATAATTATTTATTATTTTAATTTAATTATTTATTTAAATTGTTCATTTTTTATTTACTTAATTAAAAACAATTTATTAATAGTTTCTTTATACATCGTGTGCGTACGTAAATATTTTACAGAAAAGTTAGTTAAATGAATGCTTTTTTTCGTACATTGCATTGCATTAAGCAATGAGGTTTCACACTGATGTGGAATTGTATGCGCACTACGAACATCTTACATTTTCTATCAGAGCTTCGCGATATCGATTTTGAAAATATCAGGTAGATGGATTGATACGGCTTCTAACTTTTCGACTTTGCTGCATTAATTTTGTACAACTTATTTAAAAATAGCAAAATAATTTTTTTACTATCAATTTCTTTTGTTTTATAAAACATACGTTGATAGCGAAATATAGAGAAGAGAAATCTAAATTTTAACTAAGGAAAACCTTATTTAATTAGATTTTTATGTGGTTTTTCTATCTTATTTATTTATTTTTACATACATGAGATATTTACGCGTAAAAGTTAACGTTAAATTTAATATACATTAAAGGTACATTGATAAAATTAATTAATTTTATCTCTCTGACTACATTAATACGAATTTTATCGACTATAAACTCTCTTATTTTTTTGACGCTTATTATAAGACAGGCTGCAAACTATCCATATTTTATTACTAAATATAAATATATTATTGGACATAAAAACATATCTAATATATTTATTATAATAAAAAAATTTATTAAATCTTTTTTGATTACTTTTTTTTTAAATTATTTTATAATATATTTATATTTATTTATATATTATATAGATAAAAAAAAACCGGATATGTATTTCTCATATGTAGTTCTCATGTTGAAACAGCGATAAATGTAGTGCGCCAATCGCATTATCGTGGGAACATATGACGAAAGGAGTTTGATTAGCAAAATAATCTTTTGTAATCTCGTATTGTTTGCAACCTGCCATATGTAAGAAAAAGGAAGGGGAAAGGTGATATAGATCTATGGAATTCAGTTCAATCTTATTAATTACATTCGTATTTGCAGATTCACGTAGAAATTTGAATAGTTAGAATTGTTTTATCACATGTCTTTCTTATCAACAATATACCGGCACAGTGTTCGAAATACCGTTTCATAAAGCTTTGAGTTATATGATCAAATTAACTTTACTTATGGAAATGTTTGGGTGTACGGCATTAATTACGATAAGCTAAATAATTATTTATTATATTTGCTAAAATTTTCTGTGTAAGATGTATCAAATTAGGTTAATGTATAATTTCTTCTTACTCCTTGTTTAGTTTTCAAAGAATTAGACTACTCTACTTAGAAAGGAATTTCTATGAATATCTTCGTAAAAAATTATAGTCTATAATTAAACAGAGATGACATGCGAAGTTGACGAAATATCGAAGAAAATCCTACGTGCATATTGAAACATTCGACAAAAAGTTTATGTTTGTTCCCAATATTTCTTCACTAAAGTTTCTTCGCTGTCTTTGGTGAAGAAGATCGCAAAATGTATAATAGCTTTCGTTGTTCTCAATTTGAATCATAATAATTTTAGGAGGCTCAAATGATAAAAAATTAATATTAGTAAAAACAAGGAGCACAGAGCCATAACCAGGTGTTATTGTTTAATAAATTTTTAATTAGGGGTCGAAGACTTTACAAACATTTCGGCCTAGAATCAGGCCATCTTCAGTGTACAGTATTAATTCTAACTAATTTTTGACGCGGTAAACGCTTATCACATAGTAGATATAGCAATAATTAAAACATAGCGAAAGGAAACAACACGTGTCGTGAAGTAAAGTTTATGTGGCGCGAGAACCTGTGATGTTCTATGTCGAATCTTATGACGTTATTAATTTGAAATTTTAAGACTTGTTTTTATGATGTTGTTTTATTTTTGACGTCGAATCTTATGATGTTATTGGTTTGAAATGTTAATTAAATGATTCGTTCTTGACATTTCAAACTATAAATAACAGTATATGAGATAACACTATGTGCATGATAAGCGTTTACCGCGTCAAAAATTAGTTAGAATTAATATACTGTATACTGAAAATGGCTTGATTCTAGGCCGAAATGTTCGTATAAAGTCTTCGATTTAATTAAAAATTTGTTAAACAATAATCCTTTGTAACTCTGTGCCTTTTTTTTACTAACATTGATTTTTAATCATAATGTTAATGTTTAATTTTTAACTTATAGAGCGGTAATTATTTCGTGGATTTGCGAAACTACAGCGACTTTGTTAGTAAATTAATAGAAAAATAATAGGATTGAAATATAAAAATCAATTTATTGTAAAAAATAAACCTTAAAAATGTATTTAAGATAAAAAAGAGAGCATAAAAAAATAATGTATCTGTTATAAAATTGCTTTAATTATGAAACTTATTTAAAATGAATATATTTTTTTAATAAATCAACCAAAAAATTAGAGCAAATTAGAAAATTAGAGAAAATTTTCATTTCTCAAGCGCAATCTAATTTTGTGTTATGCATTATTCAAATATATTAGTAACTTTCTTTAACCATTTAAATATAATATTAAATAGGCGAAGTCGATGTCAACAGTTTCGATCTTATTTTAGCCCAATCTTCTTTGATACGTGCAGTATATATCGATACAAACTGGCGGAAAAAATACCTTATCATTATAGAAGAGAAAATTTTACGGTCCGAGCTTGGTAGCCTAATCATATTTCTGTGTGTATTTTATACATCATATATTTCCAACTTAGTAAACTGCGCGCCTATATATTTAATCATATTTTGCAAACGCGTTAGATGCTAAGCTATTGCGATATGTAGAATCACATATGTATGATTTGCGTATAACAATTGAGGTAACAAAGCGATTGGTAAAGCGCGACGTGACACCGCGCGGAATCGCGAATTGGGAGCGTGGTGTGCATTTTATCCAATAGGAATAATCGATTTCGAGAAAGCGAATCGTATAACTCTTGGTTTTTGCAATCCGCCACTTCCGTCACTGCTCCAACAAGAGCCGTGCTTTTTAGGACACCCGGCAAAACAAGCGGGGGGTTTCGTTGACGGTCGTCATTTTACGTGGGGCGGCGCAAAGCCGATAAGTGGGACATACGCTCCAGCATCTCAGTATTTCGTAGTGAACTCGCCATCAGGTCGGACCATCCGTCTTGAAGAGCCAACCTCGTGTTTCTTTCGAGCTTACTTTGCGAAGGTAGTCGCGAGCTCACCCACGTACACTCGTCGCTCAAGTCGTAAGTCGTTGATTCTTCATCTTTTCTGATTTCTTCGACTGTCACTTAACAATTAACATAACTATCGCTGAAATTAAAAAAGAGATATTAGCGGTACACAGTTGGAAAAGTTTTTGTGTTAAATAATTAACATATTCATGTGTACATTTAACACATGTCTGCTATGTTAACTAAACTTAACAAATATTAAATGTAAAATTATATTAACACAGTGTATCAGTGTTACCATTTATACCATAAATTTAAGTGTAAAGTCCTTATTATTGCTTACCGATACGCGATATTTGTTTTACTCCGTTGAATAATTGGATTTACTTCAAATACTTGATTATTTTTTGTGCGATTATATTTTATCGCGCGACTACATTTTTGTAAAGATACGAAATGTAAATTCTTTTTTGCGAAAAGAATTCCTGAACATTTTTAGAGAATGGAATAATTTTCGTTTTAATTTTAATATTTTTTGCATAAAGGTAAATTACTTTAAATTAAAATTCTATTAAGGTAAAGTCTGTCAAATTAAACGAAGAATGTAATTTTGCTACCTTCTTCCCCGAAACTTAATCTTTATCAAAAATTTTTTTAATTTTAATTTTATTTTAAAACTTTATATTTTTAACATTGCCTTTATAACTTTATTTTAAATCGATATTTTTAAACAGATACAATTATAATCGGTTTACCGATCCCTCCACCAAAGAATTTATAATATCAAATTTAAAAACTATAGTTTTATTTAGGCATATATGTATATTGTGTAGTCTTCTTTCAATTGCTTTAGTGATTTAAATATTGCTACTCGCGCTTAAATACGCACATCGTGGTGAATCTTTTTTCGCTGATGCTTCTTTCCATCTGTTAATATACCGATAAACTTCACGTATGGCACACTTTCTTGAACGGTTGTCTTACTTATTAGAATTGAATAGAATCTTATGACAATTCTTAATAAGTGTAATATATGTTATGTAGTTATTATCACATGAATATTTTGCTTTGCATTTTGCAACAAAAAGAAATTGTCGTTAACACGACAATTTTTAATTTATGCGACACATATGTAGTAAAAGAATTCCATGCTAATCAGTATTTGGTGACGCTCAATAGTGATTTATTATATTATCCGCGTTTCTTAGAAAAATAACTCGTACTTTGTATCGATTTGTCATAAAGTATAAATTGATATTTTGGGTAGATGAGAAAGTGTAATCGGTTTTCCAAACCACCGGCCGAACTATCTTGTTAATGTACGGCACGTGTTTTGCGTATGATGCACGCAACTCAATTTCAAGACGAAAATGCTAGACAAGGCAGTTTGGGATCAAAGTGCGGAGCGGTTCACGTACTAATGGATGAGAGTAATTTCGCTGTAACACAATTATGTTGCAACACTTGTTCGAGTTTCATCTGCGTGGCAATTCGTGCAACTGAAAGTAAAATTACGGAGAAATGGAAATATAGAAACGGAAAGGTAGCATTACCTTTCCGCAAGCAATTGCACAATGCTGACACGGAAAGAAAGCATCGCGCATTGTAAAAAGTAATTGTAGTAATTATCATATCTTTATTACATTATTTTCGTATATTTACATTACTTTATCATGTCCGCTTTGAAGAATATGTAAAGACTTATCACTCCATCTAATCGTAATCAATTTTCGTAAATAATTCCGTTTCTGCAATGTAATCCATGATGTCGAGAAAAATGTGATTTATTAATGACAATTTATTTAAGACGAACAACGATATTTTCGAGATGCAACTCATTGTACTGACTTCATTCTACTGTTTCCACGCGCGTTACTTCTCGCAATTAGTCGTCTCGAAATCGTAATGCTGTGTACGACGAAAGACACGAAGGAGTTACATTTTTCTAAGGGAATAAGTAAAATTTGTGTTATTCCTGAAAGACTCCCGTCTTGACGAATTTATCTTTGTGAATTGTCCCGAAATGCAAGAATCTTGTTGAATCAACATATGGATGCGCACGATATCACAGATTGAAGCGTACGTACGTTTCGCCTCAAAAGAAAGTTGTACATTATTTGTCAGATACGTGTAGCAGCGTGCGTTGAATCTCGAGAGAAAACGTCACGTGCTGTAAGATTAGTAGGTCAGTGTTCCTCTTCAACATCCTCCGCTTCTTTTCGGTCATCGAGAAGCGTCCATTCATTTTCGGTAATCAATAATCCGATGAATGATTTACTTTATTTTCACACCTCAACGCACAATTAAAAAAATTATTCCTGTATTTTGAATTTTCAGTTATCAATTCTATTCAATGAATTATCGTTTTTGTTTCATCAAGCATTTCCTCCTCTGTAAGAATTATAAATCATATGCAGTATTATTTCTTGTTTTTATTCGAACAGATAACAAATGCGTACTCGTATGCAAATTTTCAGTTTCTTCGACTTCACACGATGGTCATAAAAATCACACATTTTCAGTACAGCTTTTTGTACAATTTCCTTATAGAATAGTAAGCGAAACCTGTCATTCCGGTCGAAAACGTAAGACGCTGCACGATCCTGTCTGAATCGCGTCGGGTCCCGTTATAAAAGTCTAGGAATTTCGATCCGCGATTGGCAATGACCTTAAAGACGCCATTGGCCTGCTTTCCGAAGAACCTGTTCCTGCTCAAGCGTAGCGTTATTTATGTTCTTTCTCGTTTTTCAATCTCTTCCCTCTACGGTCGTCCCCTTTCTCCGCTTTGAACGTATTCTGATGGTCCGACTACATCATGTACCGTTTTCAAGTGCCGCAAGCACTTTTACTAGGATGACACTTCTCCGCGCCAAGCCTACGTTCCGGAAGAGAAACGCACGCGTAAGTGCATTCTCCGGCGTACTGTGAAGCCTGTCCAATCTCGAAGTAGTTTTGATTGCATTAACGTTTGCTTTGATACTACGTCTTAATTTTATTGTGCTATTATTAAATTATTTAACTATGTTAATGTGTGCTATTATTAAATTATGTAACATGACGTTATATTTCTAAATTTAATAATCTATATATATGACTATATATCGTGTGAAGTGGGAGAAATCTGTTTGAATAAAAAAACAGGAAAAAATACTGCAAATAATTTACGTTTCTTACAGAGGAGGAAATGCTTGATGAAACAAAAACGATAATTTATTAAATATGAATTGATAACTGAAAATTTGCATACGAGTACATTTGTTATCTGTTTGAATAAAAACAGGAAATAATACTGCAAATAATTTACGTTTCTTACAGAGGAGGAAATGCTTGATGAAACAAAAACGATAATTTATTAAATATGAATTGATAATTGAAAATTTGCATACGATGAGTACATTTGTTATCTGTTTGAATAAAAGCAGGAAATAATACTGCAAATAATTTACGTTTCTTACAGAGGAGGAAATGCTTGATGAAACAAAAACGATAATTTATTAAATATGAATTGATAATTGAAAATTTGCATACGATGAGTACATTTGTTATCTGTTTGAATAAAAGCAGGAAATAATACTGCAAATAATTTACGTTTCTTACAGAGGAGGAAATGCTTGATGAAACAAAAACGATAATTTATGAAATATGAATTGATAACTGAAAATTTGCATACGATGAGTACATTTGTTATCTGTTTGAATAAAAACAGGAAATAATACTGCAAATAATTTACGTTTCTTACAGAGGAGGAAATGCTTGATGAAACAAAAACAATAATTTATTAAATATGAATTGATAACTGAAAATTTGCATACGAGTACATTTGTTATCTGTTTAAATAAAAACAGGAAATAATACTGCAAATAATTTACGTTTCTTACAGAGGAGGAAATGCTTGATGAAACAAAAACGATAATTTATGAAATATGAATTGATAATTGAAAATTTGCATACGATGAGTACATTTGTTATCTGTTTGAATAAAAACAGGAAATAATACTGCAAATAATTTACGTTTCTTACAGAGGAGGAAATGCTTGATGAAACAAAAACGATAATTTATTAAATATGAATTGATAACTGAAAATTTGCATACGAGTACATTTGTTATCTGTTTAAATAAAAACAGGAAATAATACTGCAAATAATTTACGTTTCTTACAGAGGAGGAAATGCTTGATGAAACAAAATCGACAATTTATTAAATATGAATTGATAACTGAAAATTTAAAATGCAGGAATAATTGTTTTAATTGTGCGTTGAGGTGTGAAAATAAAGTAGATCATATCTACATACATATCAAAGTTCAGCTTGAACTGTGAAATTTATTTATTTATAAATTAAAATATATAAAAATTTGAACTATAAAAATTATAAATAGTTTAAAGACAATACTAAGATCCAAGGAGCGGATGTATGTCTGATAAAATTGAGTTTTCTTTTTTATTCTTTTTGCATTTTAAATATTTTTCTTTGATAAGATTTACTATGCACACAATAGACTTCTTGACACCAATATCAACTGTTAAACGATTTTTATTTGGACTCGCTGTGAAATGCCTTTTAATACCGGTTTCGATATTGTTATAATATCCTCGATAGCTTTAAATGAACGAAAGAATTTAAGTGTTCGAAAATACGTGCGATGTACATATTAATCGCACGTATATTTTTAGCAATTAAGAATTCTAATTGATTTGTCTGGCTATATCATCATCATGACAATGCGACCATTGATTTTGGTCGGATTATCGTCAAGAAATTTCAGACCAAAGATTTTGGTCTTTCTAAATTAATATTCTAAATATTTCAATAATTTAATTTTATTGCGAAAAATATTACCTCAGCCAGGGTATAAAAAAGCAATTAAAAATCAAGATTTATAATATATATATATATATATATATATATATATATATATTTTTTTTTTGTATACTAGCTGGTTACCCGGGCTTCGCCCCGGAGGACACGCCCTGGAGGACGTGTAATAAAGACACGCAAATAAGTGATAGCGTATATTTACATTTAACGCCAATAGATTTCCGCATCACCCTTGAGGTACTATTGTAAATGCGTTTTTTTTTTTTAGTGGTTTTCCCAGTAGGCTTATTCCACTGTAAAGAAATCTGTGCTTTGTTACATTATGACTCCAATAAACTTCGTGTATCTCACAGACATGGTATCTCTTACAGACATGGTGTCTCCTACAAATATGGTGTTTCTTACAGACATGGTATCTTTTACTCTTTTATCGTGCCTAAGAGATATTAACGAATCCGTGTAAATAAATTTTAACCCTTTTCACCCCGTTAGGATTCGAATTTCTAAAAATCTTTTCTTAGTGGGTGCTTATCTCCAAATTTCATGTTTCTAGGTTCATGGGTTTTGACTGGGCGTTAATGGGTCATTTAGTCAGGACATCTTCCTTATATTTATATAAAATTAAATAAATTTAGTTCAGTGGTTTGTGCTTGGCGTTAATGAATCAATCAATCAGAACATCTTCCTTTATATTTAAAAATAATTGATTCAATATATATATATATATATATATATATATATATACATATATATATATATAATTTGTCTTTTACGTTAATAAGTCATTTAGTATGTTAAAATATCATTCTTTTCGTTTAATTTTTTGAGATTAGGTCATTTTTTTCCATAAAAATGAGCAAAATTATATATAAACCTCTTTCACACATGTTTTTCTCCTTATTTGTTTTCTCAAACAGGCATGATGCCTTTCACATACATGTTTTTTTCTTTTCTGCAAACATTATATTTTTTCCGATCCGAAGCTTGGATCGAAACGTCGGTTAAAGTTATGATTAATGTTTGCCAATTATAGTCGATTAAATATATGCACCTTTTGATTATATTTTTTATCATAATTTCTTTTTAAAAATTCTCCAAAAATATCTATGACTTTTTTTTCTATTTTAGAACTTCTTTGTATACCACATTAGTGGTTCGAGCCGAACATATACTCATAAATGTCATCAAATTTCAATTAAATATTTCTAAAACAAAATTTTATTTATTTAAATTTTGCCATTTTAACATTATATTTATTTTTTTTGGGGGATAAATATTAAATTTTTTTATATTTTTTTTCCTGTAATAAATCTTGTACATTCTGATCTTTTTATTCAACCCCTATTTCATACTGTCAGGACATCTTCCTTTATATATATAGAACTCTAAATACACTAAAATATACTATTAATACTAAAATTAGAAAAAATTAAAATTCGGTAAATTATCGAAAAATTAGAAAAATCAGTTTCCAGAAAATCGGTAACAAAAAACTATACACATAGTGACACTCCCATTGCTTCCTTATAGTTTTTAAAAATTGAAAGAATTAAAAAAACCGGTTTCCAAAAAGATTGGTAACAAAAACTGTACACATTCTAATTCATACTGTCCCCTATTTCATATCCCTATTTCATACTGTCAGGACATCTTCCTTTATATATATATAGAACTCTAAATACACTAAAATATACTATTAATACTAAAATTAGAATTATTTCCCGAAAAATTAGGAAAATTGGAAAAACCGGTTTCCAGAAAATCGGTAACAAAAAACTATACACATAGTGGCACTCCCTAGAAAATTCTACCCCTATTTCATATACTTTTGGTAAAAATTATTTGAAAAAATTTTGATATCGGCTTCTAAAAGATCGGTAACAAAAAATTATACATTTTATAGCACTCCCCGGAAAATTCTACCCCTATTTGATCTATAATTCTTTGAGATTCGGTCAATTATTTTCCGAAAAATTAGGAAAATTAGAAAAACCGGTTTCCAGAAAATTGGTAACAAAAAACTATACACATAGTGGCACTCCCCGGAAAATTCTACCCCTATTTCATATATTTTTGGTAAAAATTCGGTTTAGGGGTTTGGGCTGGGCGTTGATGAGTCAGTCAGTCAGTCAGTCAGGACATCTTCCTTTTTATATATTTATATATATATATATATATATATATATATATATATGTATGTATATATGTATATATACTTTTTCTCTTTCATAAGGTAAATACATTCTTTACTTACATTATGGTATATGAATAAAATTCATTCACATTTTATAATTACTTAGAAAAATCAAGTTTTATGAAGATCGAATTTGTTACGATTGTCCCTACCCCTAGGGCTGGTTGTAACAGAGCTCAAGGCTGATTTTAATAAGGTAAAATAAAATAAAAACAAACATAATTAATGTAGCAAAAGGTTTTATTTTTTTAAAACTTTTTTAAATAGTTCTAGACGTTTAAAATTATTTTAAACAGACGTTGCTAAACTTTTATTTGTTTTTTTTTGTATATTTGGCATTTTAAAATAATAATAAGAAAATTTTTATTTAAAAAATACATGTATTATACGCGAAATAGTGTCATTATAAAAAAGGGCACACCGTGCCTTGTCTCGTCCGGCGGGTGTTCGGCCGGGCAACATCCGGCTGATGCTCGCCGGGAATGCGTTTCGGAGCGCATCGTTACAAAATAAATAGAAATCAACACCAATAACAAATATTATTTTCGAATCAAAAGTAACAGATTGATACTTTTGTCTTAACTTATATTTTTGCCACAATTGGTTAAATACTCATTATTATAAAATAAACTAACCTCTAACTAAAGGAATAGTGACTTATTTATAATAAACAATAAATAAACGGGTAAACTAAATTTCCAATGATTTGAAGTCGGCACTAAATTAATAATACTTTTAAGAATTTTTTTCAATTTTTGAAGTTGGCACTAAATTAATTTAATAATTATTAATTTGGCGCCGACTTAAAAAAATTGAAAAGAATTCTTAAAAGTATTATTTCATACTTTTTAAAGTTTCTTTTATTATTTATTTTTTTTAAATTTTTTCATGTTTTTTAGAGCTTTTTTGTTCAAACGTTTCTTAATATTTTTTTACGGTTATAAAACTATATGTACGTTTAAAAAACATATATGAAACTAATATGTGCTACCTGGGAAAAGTTTTCCTTAGGTGCGGCGTATATGTATATCGCGCGGAGTTACTCTAAAGGCACATAATAAAATAATTGCGCGTTAATTCTTGTGTGACGTAAATAGAGGAATTATCTTAATATAAAAACGTATTGCGTCGAATAGTCAAGGATTATGATCAATAATCACTGATTTTTTATATGCCATAACTTGTTTTCCGTCACGCCGCGCCGGTCAATTTAATGATATTCATCTAAACGTTCTAATATACTCTAATATATTCATTTTAAACATATTAGATACACAGATTTTATATAACCACAGACGCGCGCATTTTATAATAGCTTTAAAAATATACGATGGCAGCTGCAAATGAAGTAAGCGCAGCGAGAGAATCAACGCCGAAAAATATAAAAACGTATTGCGTCGAATAGTCAAGGATTATGATTAATAATCGCTGATTTTTTATATGCCATAACTTGTTTTCCGTCACGCCGCGCCGGTCAATTTAATGATATTTATCTAAACGTTCTAAATATACTCTAATATATTCATTTTAAACATATTAGATACGCAGATTTTATATAACCACAGATGCGCGCCATTTATAATAGCTTTAAAAATATACGATGACAGCTGCAAATGAAGTAAGCGCAGCGAGAGAATCAACGCCGAAAAATATAAAAACGTATTGCGTCGAATAGTCAAGGATTATGACTGATAATCGCTGATTTTTTATATGCCATAACTTGTTTTCCGTCACGCCGCGCCGGTCAATTTAATGATATTTATGTGGGAGAATAGTTAGAAACGGAAATAAATGCCAGAACAAAATTTTATTACACACACGACCTTCTCTATTCCGCCATCTTCTCTATAATATTCTCTACCTTCCGCTCGTCGCTCGCTGCGACTTCGATATATCGATACGATACTTCTCGCTCGACTCTCTCTTCGACTTACAACATTTATCTAAACGTTCTAATATACTCTAATATATTCATTTTAAACATATTAGATACGCTGATTTTATATAACCACAGACGCGCGCTTGGCGCGCGCTATATATTTATAATAGCTTTAAAAATATACGATGACAGCTGCAAATGAAGTAAGCGCAGCGAGAGAACCAACCGACATCGCGGAAAAACGATAACAATAAATTTCGATAGATTCGAATATCGACTTTACATTTCTTTTTTAGATATATGGATGAATGGGATGGATGGATGGATTAGGGCCAAAGCACATATGACAGTCGTAGTCGTGGACGTAAGTAACGCACAAGCTTTGGCGTATCCTGATCTGTCAGGTCGGGGACTACGACTGTCGTATATCGCTACGCCATGTTATGTGCTTTGACCCTTATGTTATTACTATTACACTATTAACTCCTTGATACACACAACTGTCAAAATGTACGATAACAGCTGCAAATAAAGTAAGCGCAGCGAGAGAAGAGAACCAATCGGCACCGCGGAAAAGTGGCAACAATAACCGCAATATATTAGAGTATCGACTTTGCACGCCTTTTTTAGAGAGGGAACTAGAACAACACAGGCGCGCGCTACTTTTAGTAACTACTTTTAGTAAAAATTTAGTCAATTATTTCTCGAAAAATTAGAAAAATTAAAAAAACCGGTTTCTAGAAAATCGGTAACAAAAAACTATACACTCTACCTCTACACTCCCCGGGAAATTCTACCCCTATTTCATATACTTTTAATAAAAATTTGGTCAAATGGTTTTTAATTCGAAAAACTTCTGATACCGGTTTCCAAAAAAATCGATATTAAAAGTATATGAAATTTAATGAAAATGGGACTTTTAGCTTCGTGGAAAATATGCCATCCAGAATTTTAGGTCGAAGCGAATACCCTGCACGTATTTGACGATCTGCGTCTCAATTTAAAAGTGTTTAGAAATATTTAGTTGTCGTAATACTTGACTATTTACAGTTAAAGAATAAATAGTGAAGTTAAATAATAATAAGAGTAATAATAAAAGAATAGCGAAATTAAAGTTATAGTGGTTAATATCATAATAGCCGGATATAACCGTCAGACTCCTCCGCCGGCTTTGTGCATTTTCAATAATTTTTTTAGAGATGTTGCCATTAAAATTTTCACTTGGCTTTTTTTTGGGTGGTATGTGTTAGCACTATACTTGTTAGTAAAAAAAACCCAGCTTTTATAGTATGACTTAAAAATAATTATTTTTAATTATTTTTAATTAAGCCTGGCGACTAATTGCCCCCGAGCAATCGAACTGGCAATTTATTTGCATGTTCCTAAGTGAGCAATTATCAATATCCGATAAAAATTAAGACTTATACTATGACTTGAAAATCGGTTTTTTTTCTCACCTGCGTACTTCTAAACCCCCTAAGTACGGCCAGCCGGGTGTTCGGATTATCGAAGAAGAGTCGTCCACGCAGGTTATAACGAAAAATCGTTATTTATAAAATCACTTGGCCAAAAGTGTCGTCAGCTCTGGGACTATTATATATACAACACTAAACATCACAGACACGCGCGCTTTGCACGCGCTATATTTAGCTTTAACATTATACTATTACTATTACATTATTAACCTCTTGATACACATAAAACTGTTAAAATATACGATGAGAGAGATGCTCATGAAGTCAGCGCAATAAGAGAACTAATTAGCATCGCAGAAAAGCGTCAACAATAAAATATCTTACACGGTTTTTTTATAAGCGAAAATATAAGTCTTGATTTTTTTAACATTTCTTTTATTTATGTGCAGACGAGTCAATTAGAATTCTTAATTTATATTAATTTTCAAGCGAAGTAAATATCTCTTATTCGGCTTGTATATTTTTAGGTTCACGTATTGGTCTTAAATTAAAAATTTATAGTTATCTGTTAACTATACTAAAGTTAATTATACTAAATTGTGCGATTTTATTTATATACCTTGTTTATTTACTTACAATCAGTATCGACCTAGGTATATTTTTATGCATGCAAAAAATAAATGAAAAGCACGAGGTTTTCTATTCCAAAAAATACGTTTTTCACTAGCATACTAATAATAACATTTTTATTAAAAATTAAAGAGACATGAATCGTTACAATTTTAATCCTTCAAAATTGACCTCCAGTCTTGTTGTGAACCATCTTGTTATCGTGAAATTTCAAATCGTGCCGTTTGTGAGATACACGTTTTCGACAGCGCTTTCACGAGGATTATTCACACCCGTATACTTTACCACTTGCATGACAGCAATACAGTTGCAGAAAACGAGGAGATAGCTGTACCACTGACTTATAGTGAATCCGTAATTAACCTTTAGTCACGTGGATCTTTTCTCTTTTGATCAGAGAAGAATGAGAAAAACAACATCTGTCGATGGTATATGTGTAGCAAAATTTAGTACATTAATTAAGGGTGCAAAAAGCAAACGCTTTTTTATTTATTCAAGGCTATAATTCGGGACACAGGCGAATTATACAATTGAGCGGATAATTTAGAAATAATTATAGTTGTTTGCTAAAGTGCATATACGCTTCAAATAGCTTACGTAATTTCAGTCCTTAAAAATTGAGTTTTAATCAATTATAATCTCTAAAGCTCGTTCGTTCCAATTAATCTATAAATTATCATTAATTGAAGATTCTTCAAAAACATTTTCTATGCTGTACAGCATATAAAATTATAAGTAGAATTCTGTTTCAAATTCTATCGCTATTTATAACGCGATTTTATTACTGACTCTGACTAAAACGGATAATGCTCTTCATGCGCAACGCGCAACTGATAAAATTTCTTCAAATTAATCTTAGATACTTTATCATATTAAGATCCGGAGTAACATTAATGTTTATACTAATTACACTACTTTCTCTTCGATAGCTTCTTCTCTAAAGTTTGAAAGCCCCTCTCCCCTCCCCTAACCGTGCTATCTCCTAACGCCGTAAATTGAACGTAAGAATTTATGACGTACTCTTAAAGACGAAGAGCGTAAGCTACTTTGGAAATAGCACGTCAACCTGGTTACTCTAGGTAAAGAGTTAATATTAGCGTAAGTCAAGAATTTTTCGCTGAAACTCGGTTGCATTTTTGTTCTGCGAACATCTACGCCGATTGACAGTCACCGTTGTGCAAACATGTTCGTAACAGATAATCGTTTAACATGAACACTTTCGACGCAATGATATTTGAACTTTTACTTCTAATCTCCGATCCCGAAGACTAATATGTTTCCCTAAGACTGACAGCATAATATTATCCGATTATAATTACTATAAAGAAAGAGAAAGAGGTGTATTTATTAGAGTTTCTGTCCTCATTCTTTGATGATCTAATATCCGTGATGTTATAAACATCCTTTTCCATGTTATTAATATTAAATAATATTTCTCTAACACGAAGTTTACAGAAAAATGTAAACCATTTCCGATATTTTAATATGACGATATAATATTATTTTTTTTTAATCAAAAATTACATATTATTTAAGCTTAAGCTATCCATGAGAAATCAAGCTTTATTTTTTCTTCGATAATGAGAAAAACTAAAGCTATATAATATAGTTTTGTAAATCAGCGAAAATAGAAGAAGTGAATTTCTTGTCTAAATTGTCTCTCGATAAATGATCCGTAATACACTTTCGATCTGATTAAAAATATTATAATTTAGTCAAGAAAGTATTAATAATTTAGAATAATGATATTGATATACTAATCGATGAATTTTATATATATTAGATACATGTCGGGCACATAAACGTCGGTGTTCATCGATGACTAACAGTATTGCGAATATCAGGTTCCGTTAAATTACACGTAAACTCTCGACATTGAGAGAAGCAGGCGCCTGAAAGAAAGGAATATTTAGAAGTGGGGCACCTACATAACTCGCGTCGTCTTCACGTCATCGTCAATCTCAAAGAACTCGTCTAGAGAAGGGATGGCTGTACTGTATCTAATTAGCCGTAAAGGAGAAAGAACACGAATGTGCGCGTTTAGTTCCAAGCGTTTATTTTAGGTCGACTCTTTGAAGCATCTATAGGAATTTGATTTATCGTGCTAGAGAAGTAACTGTCAGCCATTTAAAGTTACCTCTTTTTCTGCTTTTTCTGCTAGGAATGTTAATTATACTATTTTCTAAATCTTTCAATTCACGACGTAATTCAAATTTTATGAAAATTACTTGCTTTAAATCGGCGACGTAATAATTTTGATTTTGAAAAAAAATCGCAACGCACGAGGTATAACGTTAGAAATAAAAGATCGCGATTTCGACGATCGGTCGACGACGCTTTTACAAAGATAAACGTAATAAAAAAAAAATCCATTTTTCGCTGAACCGCAACAAGATTGCGCGCTAATGTAATATCACCGGCGGTTACGAAGCTGCTCTGACGCAACAATCGCGTACCACTTCGTCGTGAAGGGCCGTTAATGTGGTCGACATCAGCGTGCTCGTGCGAAGGCACTCTTCTTCGTACACAATTCAGGAATATCATTCTCCGCGCGGGACAGACCGCGAGACACTCGTTCGTTGTGTTGAAAGTGCGACGTTTAGAGAATTCTCTTTTTTTTTTGCACGCATACTTTCCGCACGTGTGCCGCACATATTAACCGCATGTAATGTTCTGAAAAGCTATAACGAGATCGTTGCGTGGACATATATAACGCACGTCGAGAGTCATCAAAGAATCATGAATCTTCGGTTAATGGCGACGCGACAATGTGGATACCGTCTCGCCGATTTTTATCACGTAAAAGAGACGAGCAAAAGATAAAAGTGTTGAATATTGATAATAAATAAAAGATTCCTAAAGTCTATATAGATATCGGTTTCTTTCCTTTTTTTGCTGATACTGATTATTATTCTTGTTTTTCAATAGACGAATAGACAATGCATAAGCAATTAGCATGTTAAAACATTAATTAATGATAATTAATACACAAACTTTATAATGTGTAAAACACAAAACAGCAAACGTTCAACGATCACATGTTAATTGTTTGATATATTCAACTTTACATAAGAATACATAAAAGGCATAAATAGAACGCAAATAACGTTTGTATTTTTTATACTTTCCATTTTCGCTATAAATATAATGATAAATACATCGCAAAAAAATAACGCTACTATTTGCATGCATAAAAATGACAGCCAATATATTGAATAAAAATTATACTGAGACTAAATTTTTGACAAATGTTTTTTTTTTTATCTAAATACTTTTATTATATTTTCAAATATAAATAAGAGGGCTACCCACCTCTGATTTTGATAAAATCTTCCACAATACCTACTTACGTATATGTATATTTGGAGCTGCTAATGGGGAGTTGCGGAAATGCCTACTTTCCGAGAAATTCAAATTTTATAAAAATTATCATAGGCCACAATATTCATAGTCGGTTCTTATCTTTAAGACCGACTTAATTACAATTTTAAGATGTCACGAACTAATCACAGAGCCGTATTAGCATCTTAAGACTATTACTTAAGACGGTCTTGAAATAAGAACCGAATATGAATATCGGCCATAGAGACGCTGATGATGTCAACAATTTTTTTTAATACAGGAAGAACCGCGCTCGTGATCTTTTGTGTCAAAAAAGTGGAAGAGACAACATTTCTCGAGGACGATGATGATAATAACGGTCATCTTAATGTAAAATATTTACATTTCGGATTTTGCATCGCAATATCTCTGCTCGTAGGACACATATATAAATAAAAAAAAAATACTTTTATTATATATTATTCAAACCCAAGCTATCGATTGAACTTACTCATCAGAACTTCATCGGTTCAGTCGTTATTAAGATTTAATAATCTAAGGATTTCTCAATTCGTCGGTTCGCGAATAAATATACGGTCTGTGTCTTGCTACGCCAACACTGCGCGAAACACTACCGTGTCTCTTTATAAATTCGATATAAAAAATTAGTCGAAAGACGATAAAAATTTCATAAAAATATTCGTGATTGCTCAATTAACATATAAAAGCAATGATGATGAGGTCAGATATAACAAAATTATCAGTCAGCAGTATTCGATTATTTATTCATCGACGCATCAATTTGACTGATTATTTCTGTCTGGGAATGCTAAGTAATTATTTTCTTAATTGTAACGACATCTTTTACTTACAAATTGTATTGCTCTTCTCGATGTATTTTAACATGCCTTCAATACTTTATGTTCTCGCATTCTCTGAACTGGTGGGTAAGTGACTCCACTTCTCTGAGCTGGTGGGTAAATGACCTTATTTCTCTTCTTGCTTAAGTTCTGTCTGTCATTTTGTGATTTCGATTATATATAATAAACTATGATTATTAGGCAAGTTTTACTTGGCTTTCCTCGCGAAAAATTACGTTATTTTTAGACCATTTTTAAATTTTTAAATTACTCACTTATTTCTCGGTGAAAGTGAGATTATATTTCGATTTAATTGTTACCGCAATGCTGAAGATGATGGCCCAAAGCGGAGCTGAAACGTCGGGTTTATAATTTTGTATCTTATTAATTATTAAAGATCGATATAACGTTAACTTACGCACCTTCAACCGCGTTGAACCGTCAAAGTCCCTTTTTACTTGTCACTAGAATACTACAAGCGCGCGCCATTTTACTGTATTTCTCATTACACAAAACAACATTTACAACGCTATTTAATAATACTACATTAAGAAAAATTTAACGGTATATAACAATATGACTCAAATGATTTTATACAGAAAAACCTTTATTTTAATTAATTAAATAAAAAGAAATTATACGTGTAACTCTTTATATACGAAATTATATACGAAACACAGGACTTGTCTTCAAAATCACATAAAGCTTAACCACAAACTGTGTAAATTTAAGACTTATTAATTTCATTATAAGACTTTAGAAGTCCAATTTTGATGAAATTATACAGGTACAATAGTACTTACTAAGTGTGGTCGGAGACACTGGCGCGGAGTTGCGGAAATGCCTAATTTTCGAGAAATTCAAATTTTAATTATTTAACTTGAACGGTTTTTTCAAGATTTTAATATAAAAAAATAATTAAAATTTAAAAATATTTTTCTGTATTTTAATTAATTGATTTTTCTTTTATGAACGAAAGTCTCTCAGCGAGTCTTTTATTCTTATAATATTAATATTACAGCATTATTAATTGTCATCCGTGAACGGATTAAAAGAACAATGTGTGCATGCTTATTACGTACACATTAATGCCTTCCCACCTGAAAATAGTCGCGGCCGAATCAAATAATAGCTTGACACATCGTGTCTAACTATTTGTGCATCAATAATTAAAAGGATCTCGCTCGTGTGTCTCAACAAAGGAAAAACAGAGGCCAATAATCGAAAAAACAGTGGATATGTTTTTAAAAGTTTATTTCCATCTCAATAATACATACTGCGTCGGGACGTTTTGAACTACACAGAGTCTTCTTCACAGCCGACAAACAATGTTAATTAAATAAATGAATATAAGTTACATAATAAATTAAAAATAGTATAATGAAATATTATAGAACCGAGTATTCGTATCGATGGCAAATAACAAAGTCAATCGGAGTCACAGCAAACATGAGAGCAATTAACTATTAAATATATGTAAATATGGGCGAATATTTAATTTTATATTCGACTTTATGATTTAGAAAACAGATTTCTATTAAATATAAACGATGTATATATGTAAATATCTATGGATGAAGTCGAATATAAAATTTAATTGGTAAATCTGTAAGTTAAAGTGTAGAATTTAAATTCTAAAGCTTCTTTACCCAGTAATTTGACAATTTGATGCTTGGTTAACACGACTGACTTGAGTCTTTCTCGTCATCAAAACAAGAAATAAATCATGGATTTAACTTCGGCTTCTGATTCACCAATTAATTTTATATTCGACTTCGCCCATATTTACATATATACATCGTTTACATTTAATAGTTTATTGCTCTCATGTTTGATGTGACTTCGATTGACTTTGTTATTTGCCATCGATACGAATCCTCGGTTCTAATATTTCATTATACTATCTTTAATTTATTATATAACTTATACTTATTTATTTAATTAACATTATTTGTCGGCTGTGTGTGTGTGTGTGAAGAAGACTCTGTGTAGTTCGAAACATCCCCACGTAGTAAGTATTATTGAGATGGAAATAAACTTTTAAAAACATCCACGGTTTGTTCGATTATTGGCCTTTGTTTTTCCTTTGTTATTTGCATCATTACTGTTGTCCTGAAGAAACCGGCAATGTTTAGGAGTCATTAATTATTATTAAGCGATAAATTTACAAATGTATAATTTTAGTTGGCACAGAGAGATTACGCACGACATCAAACAGTTCAGGAGATCTTAATAATTAGTTTTAAATAAAAATGAAGTAATCGAATAGTAATGGAATAATAATTGAGTATATATCTATGAATTTTATCGCATAATAATTATTTACTGTTACCAAATAATTAATGTGTGTGTGTGTGTGTGTGTGTGTGTGTGTGTGTGTGTGTGTGTGTGTGTGTGTGTGTGTGTGTGTGTGTGTCCTTGTATTTCTTTTTTTTTCTCTTATATTTCTGGATGATCCCTCGCGGTTTAATCTTCCTTTCGTAAACAATTAAAACTGTCAAATTGATGACTCCGAAATGTTGCCGATTCCTTCAAGAACCAACAGTCTGATGCACATATAGCTAGACGCGATGTGTCTAACTATTATCTGATTTGGACACGACAATTTTTAAGTAGGAAAAGGCATTAATTACGCCGTCTGTACATCGCACATTCATTCAAATATGCGCTTTAATGCAGTTGTGAGACCGCTGAAAGATGTGCGCATACAGGAAAATATATGCGTGCTTAAATTCATATAGGTGTATCACGTACAAATATGCACGTACGTGAGAATTGCGAATTTGGCTTGAGGGACAAATGCTTTATGTGTATGCGTGTGTACATGTAACTGAAATCCGAACTATAAGTTTCACGAAAAAAAGTGACTTTTTCGGTTTTGAGATTTCGAGATCTCAAGATTGACCACGCCGATCTTAATCAGACTGGTCGCAAATTACGCGCGCGATAAACATTACATAAGAAAAATATTATATTTTTATTATGTCTAATTTCTTAAATATTTTAATCGAAAGTTTGACTGACGTAAAAACTCCAGACAATAAGCTTGTTAGTAGCATCGCGTCGGGATAGCAAACAAAATCTATGGGACTTATAAATAAGTTGCTCACTTATTTCTCGGTGAATATGAGACCATTTTGATTTGTAAGTAAAATTTAAAATTTGGCGGTTTAAAAATAACGTTGTTTTCTGTGAAAAATTTAAATAAAACTTGCCTAATGATCATGGTTTATTATACGATCAAAAAATCAAAATTATACAGTCAGAACTTGAGCAAAAAGAGATGTTACCAGTTCAGAGTTACAAAAATCACTTTATGGCCCAGTTTTACCAACGTCGGTTAACTGTAACCTTCGATTAAACTCACTCTTCATCTCTTTATAACTGTCCCTCTAGAAAGAGACGAAGAGTGAGTTTAATCGAAGGTTACAGTTAACCGACGTTGGAAACTGGACCTATGTCCATTTCTATACCAATGTCGATTAACTTTAATCTCGGTTTAACCTACTTTTTATTCTTTTCTAATTTTAGGAATTAGAAGAGGATAAAAAGTAAATTAAACCGAGATTAAAGTTAATCCGCATTGGTAGAAATGGACATTACTCGCCAGTTCAGAAAATGCGAAAATACATATATAGCATGAAGTCATGTTAAAATACAGCGAGAAATAATATAATTTGTACAGGTAAAAATTTGTACAGGTGAAATTTTACAAATACGTAATACTTACTAAATGTATTCGAAAACATTAGCGCATAGTTGCGGAAATATCTAGTTTCCGAGAAAATTAAAATTCAATTATTAGGCCTAGTTACCGTTTTTTAAGGTATCAAAATGAAAAAATAACAAAAATTTTAAAATATTTTGCTGAAATGTTTTATTTTATTAGTCAATTAGTGTATTAGGAAACGTACAGTGTTACCAAAATGTCATTGTAAAAAAAAAACAAATCGAAGAAGCTTATTTTCTTGCACACATTTTTTTTGCACTGTAAGATATTCGTGGTTACCGGGCGATGTGGGGTGGACTTCGTTTCGCGTGGAATGTTGGAAACCCATGTGGAACAGTACAATGATAAACCTCGTTTCGCACTGTAAGCAGGGGGCGGTGTGGGTTGGACCTCGCGTGGAAAGTTGGAAACCCATGTGGAACAGTACAATGATAAACCTCGTTTCGCACTGTAAGCAGGGGGCGGTGTGGGGTGGACCTCGCGTGGAAAGTTGGAAGCCCATGTGGTTACGTTTATTTATGACGTAACTTTTTTATAAACAACGAGCAATGATATCAAAAAATATAATGAGAAAACAAGTTTTTTTAATTTTTTAATAATGATATTTTGACAACATTGTAACAGTTTTCTAATAAAATAAAACATTTTAGCAAAATATTTTAAATTCTAATTATTTTTTTTATATTGAAATCTTGAAAAATGTTAATTAAGCCGAATAATTGAAATATAATTTTCTCGGAAACTAGGCATTTTTACAACTCCGCACTAGTGGCTCCGACTGAATTTAGTAAATGCTACGTACCTATCTGTAAAATTTTAACGAAATTAGAAAGGCGAGCCTTCTAAAGTTAAGCCTATAATTGTTTTTATGTTGATTGATCAATTGCGAATATTATTATCTATTAGATGTTTATTCTCTTTCGCCAATTCTCTCTCCTCTCCCCCCCCCCTCTCTCTTTCTTTCAATATATGTTGTAAATGTTTTAAAACATTATCAAATATAAATATATACCACAGTTTTCTTCAATTTTAGAGCTGTAAATACTTGTTATAGATATTTTAGCGATATGGCGCCGAATTTGTTCGGCAGTTCAGCGACTTTATTTCTGGAAGCTTCTCAGCAGGATGTGTCGCAAAAGAAATCAGCAGCAGAGAAGACTGTAACGCAAAAATTGGCAATTCAAAAGGCACAAAGTTCGAAACCTAAGTACCAGTGGAAGATTGTCTGGAGAAACCTGATAGCCTTTGTCTACCTTCATCTCGGTGCAGTTTACGGATTGTATATTTTATTAACGGCCGCCAGATTTTACACGTTCCTTTTGAGTACGTTTCGTTTATCTATCTTTTAAAACCTATAAGACTTAAAACTCGAGTATTTTTATTAATTGCAACCGATTGATTTGGGAAGGAATAATATAAACTATTATAAAGAGTATTAGAGATCGATAGAGCTTGAATTAGTAGATCTTGATAAAATAATAATAATTGCAAGTGTTTCATTTACGAAAGATCTTGTGATGTTATACCGACACATTTTATTTATTCTTTCAGATTTGGTAGTCGTAGTGTTTGCGGCTATCGGTGTTACAGCAGGTGCTCACAGACTATGGGCTCATCGGTCTTACAAAGCGAAATGGCCGATGAGAGTTATTCTTATGCTTTTACAGACCACGGCTTTCCAAGTAAGTCTCGCTCGGCAACGCTGTTACACGAACTTATTCACGCGCGTAAAGAAAGCAACAATCATTATTACAAATTTGTAATTATTATCCCATAAGTATTAGTTTAAAAAATATCGCAGATGTGTACATATATATTTTTTTTTAATATTACCCCAAAAATATATTTAAAAAAGGATTTATGGTTCTCACATAAAAAATATATTCTACAGAGAAACTTCTGAAAGACAGTGTTGTTATATAATATTGTTTAATGTGCGTTTTGCAGAATCACCTTTACGAGTGGGTAAGGGATCACAGAGTGCATCATAAATTCACAGACACAGATGCGGACCCGCATAACGCAAAGAGGGGCTTCTTCTTTTCGCATATAGGCTGGCTCATGCTCCGCAAGCATCCGGACGTTATTAACAAAGGAGCAACGATCGACATGAGCGATCTCGAGAAGGATCCCGTCGTCGTCTGGCAACGCAGGTACGATAATTTATCATCGACGAAGACATCGTTTTCTAATTGTGAGAACAGTTGGTGAAGTTTCACAGTTGGTGAAGTGGCTATCATGCGTTCTCTGTTAAAGAAAGATTACCATCCGGTTTTGATCAAAATGAATCTCTACGTTTATGCTACAGGCTCTACATTGTCCTGATGCCTGTTCTCTGCTTTCTACTTCCCACCTGGGTACCGTGCTACTTTTGGAATGAGAAACTCATGTACGCGTGGTACGCCACCCTATTCAGATACACGATACAGCTGAACGTGACCTGGCTGGTGAATTCCGCGGCCCACATTTGGGGCATCAAACCGTACGATAAGTGAGTATCATCAAAAGATACGCCTACGTAATTTACCCTATTTCGAATCGTAAACCTGCGTAAACGGAAGTCGATAAGAGAACCGCGTTCGTATCTTTGTGTCGCAGCACCATTAGCCCCACCGACAGCTACAGCGTCGGCATCAGCGCTTTCGGGGAAGGATGGCACAACTACCATCATGTTTTCCCGTGGGATTACAAGGCCGCCGAATTGGGCAACTATCGCACAAACTTCACTACCGCCTTTATCGACTTCTTCGCTTGGATCGGCTGGGCGTACGACCTGAAGACCGTGGCATTAAGCTTGATAAAGAAACGCGCGGCCCGAACAGGCGACGGTTCGAAATATGAGCGAGTCACGGACGATCATCATGACGAGCATGATCATACGCACGAGGGGGCTATATGGGGATGGGACGACGCCGATATGGCACCCGAAGATAAGAAGGGGGCTCAGATCATTAACAAGTCCGACTGAGTTCCGAGATTCAATTCCAAAAACCTCTATACGTGACATTACACCTGGTCGGAGTTACGCAGAACGTGGACGTCCGACAGACGTTTGTGGTTTATGATGGTATGGTAAATTTATAATGAATTTGGTGAGATCTCGTGTCTTTGAAGGTTTAGTATATATCATTATACATTTATGTGAGGCATCGCAATTTTTTTTTATAGATGTGTAGTACTTATTTCATCATCAATCGATGCATAATAATAACGATGATGGTAAAATTGCCTCATTTTTTTCAACAGCTCTTGTGTAAAATTGTTTTATTTTTTTCCAACAGAAACGACGCGTGTAAGACGCGACTGTGATTATATAATACAATTTCTTTTGTTTAGCTTTAAATATAAATATTTTTTAAAGGTAATATTTATAGTAACTATTTCAATTTGTAATTTTAATATTATATTATTTATCTCATTACTAGGTATTCAACTTATTTTTGAATTTATTTCGTTTTTTGTTTCTTATATAATCCATTATGAATTCTTTTATGTGAAAACTTTTTTTAAAAGATATATGCAAATTTTATGCAAAAACGTAAAAATTGAAAAGAAAATGCCACCGTGTGTATGTCACGTATAAATTATTGATAAGAACACTTATACTTGTTGAATGTGCACGTCATATGTTATATACAAAGTTGTGTATTATCGAGTAGGGATATAATCGCCCAAAGAACAATGATTAAATGTTTAACGGCGTTAATTAATATTTATTGTAATTATAATATTATTTGTACATTGTTACATTGTTCCTCTCTTCAAATCGGCCGTTGAAACACGTCGCGAGTTCGATCGCCTTGCAACGAAGGAATGGAAAACTTAAGGCGCGGCAGCGATTTTTTCGGATCGATTAGATTCCAGGATCGATCGATCAGAAATGTTTTTATTCAGGGATCTATGATCGCGAGAAGCGCACACTATATCGTCTCTCATTCGAGATAAACCTGTCAGGAAAAACTCGGCCTCGTTAGGAAATAAATCGAGATCTCGCGAATCTCCGGAATGATTAAGCGACGATCTGGATGTGCTGGCGTGTCTTACAATCAATTACGTACCTACGAATCAAATTTATTCGTGGCCTTCTGAATGACTGTTTATGTATTTAGACTTATCGTATTTATATCG
Source organism: Temnothorax americanus (assembly GCF_048541705.1). Lineage (NCBI taxonomy): Eukaryota > Metazoa > Arthropoda > Insecta > Hymenoptera > Formicidae > Temnothorax > Temnothorax americanus. The sequence continues at coordinate 3,105,989 of NW_027509751.1, forward strand.
AAATTGTTCCGGTACCTCGAGGTCAATTCCGTAATAATTGCGACGCGACAGAGCGCGAGTCATTATCGACTTCTAATGTTGTTGTTATAATGTCAAGTAGCCAGTTTATATAATAAATTTTAGACACTATTACTGTTAGTCGGAAGTCAATATTTGTCACGTTTCATAGAAAACAATAATTATTAAGACGATAGAAGATTCTGATATGAAAAGTTTTAATGCGATTATTGATTTAGTTTTAATGATTATTGACCACGTAGATGACAGAAGCTCATATGACTGTAGCTCATATCAGCATTATCGTTGCAAGTGACCGTAAATAATAAGCGTTCATATTATAATCGACTTTTCGACTTGTCTCAACACGACGACGATAAAGGTTTCGTGCGGCATCGTGTCACTTTCACTGTCGAGTGTCATGCCAGTCGCGTTTCTCATTTTGATTGCGAGTACATGATGAGATACTAAATTAAGGTATCGGGATAATTTAACGGGAGAATAAAAATTATAAAGTTTATAACTTGAAAGATTTATTTTAAATATGAGATAATAAATTTTACAATTACGAATTTATTTCACTTTTTCACAATTATAGCATAAAATGAACATTCTTGGCATGTATTATAAATTTTATATGTTACACTTGTACAATATGTGTGATTATAAATATTTTAACATTACTGTCCTAGTCATAAAATTGCTCACAAAATTGTATATAACCAAATTATATATAAAATCTACGTTAGAGAGACACGTAGATTATTACAATATTTTATATAATTTGGTGCGTAATTTCATGACTAAGATATTAATTTTGAAATATTTATAATTACATTGTGCGCAAGTAGAATGGATAGGAGATGCGATTAGAAATCGGTGATTGGCGGTCAGCTCTGACATAACTCCCCGTAGGTGACTCGATGGCAATCGAGCCGCTGTTCGTTACTTACATAATTAAGCGTTTTTTGATGTCGCGCGACACGGACCCGAATTCCGTCTGTCTTCCGTAAATAATCGTCGTGTATTGGATTTGAGTCCGATCACGCAGTCTCGAATAGCGATTTCGCAAAGCGAATGTTACGAAAGCACACTGTTTGAACACGTAAGACTAATTACACGACTCGCAATTAATTAAAATCCGTTATTTTATTATAGCGACTCGTTGCAACGAACGCCGAGCGATTGAACGGTATTTTTGTGTCGTAGAGGCCACTATCGCATATAAATAATCGCGAGCGAACGAATTTTCTTAACAATCGAACAGTCAAGTAAATTTGTATGAATTTCTATACTTGCGATAACGTATATTCCACAATAATGTAAGTATAATGTATGCAAGATATCCAGTGGTAGATTCGACGAATACAGCCTTTAAAACAAAGTTTTCTTTACCAAATATGTCTATTACTTAACATTTTGCATACGAATAAATAAATAAATAAAATTAATTTTACAAAAATAGGCCAAACTGGTAAAACACACTAGTTCGGTCTATTTTATATGTATATATATATATATATATATATATATATAATTATTAATTTATATTTAATATATAATTACTTTATAATATTTTATAATTATCGATTTAAACTCCAGGTGACGGACCATTTTTAAGCGTTAAACTTGAATTATCATCAATTATTGGACATAAAATAAACTCGCTCCGAACTTTCGATTATTCTAAAGGTGTATCCCACCTTATATTTTATCTTTTCGATGTATTGAAAGTAATATTGAAGAAATCGCATAATTTTGTGAATGCAATAAAAACGTGAATTTTGACAGAAACTTTTTAACTTTTGCTCTGCCTTACGCTGATCTTTCTACACGATCATTTTTGCTCTTTGTTTTATTATATTTTTAACAAGACTTTTTTATGAGAATCTATGTCATAAATACTTGCCCGACTATACTTACTGATTTGTACTTTTGTGCATACAATTTATTTGCGTGATTCTTTTTATATCTACTGTGATGATTGAATCCTTTGCTACGACCGAGACGACCGTTTGACAAATTCGTAGATTATAAAACTGATTCAAACGCGAGATCCCTGCGAGAGGTCACGATTTTTCTACTTTAAGTATAAATTTTAAGAGAGTATAGTATAACCAGAATTTCCATTGCAAATCGCTTTGTTTTTAGACACCCTATCTATAATCGTAAGTTTTTAAGAGCGTAGCTTTTAGGGGAAACAAAATATGGTTAATAATCTGTAAGAGATTATTATTATTATTATTATTATTATTATTATTATGGGCTTAATCTGTAAGAGTTAAAACGTCGAAACGAATGACGCTTCGTCGTAGTTACGTTGTCGTTCCACACGAACGTAGACTTTGCTAAGACAATATATCGATATATACATATAAATAAATATATATGTATATATATAAACATATGTATGTATATATTTACACTGTATTTATACATAAATAAATTATTGTTATCGATACAGACCTCAAATCGACGCTGTTTTCACGTCGCAACTGTCATTATCTTACAGAGTACAGAGTATCATGGATTGATGCAAGGACTGTAATTGTTTCGTACGTGTATACATATACATACTTCCATGTAATTGTTGCATAACACAATCCTAGATTCATTAATTGCGTTTGCTTACCACGATTTAACTACCAATTACTCGAGAATCGGTGTGCCATCCCGCGTTTCACTTCTCTCAGGGAGCGCGACACAAACGCAAAGTAACAAAGTGACGAAATTGCAATTTATCCCTCGTCGTAGATCGCACAGATTGTGTATCCTCCGTAAAGTGCTAATAATTGCTTTGCTTAATCACGGGTTCTTAGAACGAGTCGCACCTTTACGACATCCGCACAAGTTTACGTAACTCTGCATTATGAAATTTCTGTTGTTTCTAGATTTTCGCCTTGTCCGCGTGCTGCGCACCCATGGGATCGCTTCGATCGTACACTACATATTTGCAATTCGCGATAAAGGTACATTCTCGCGTGTGCATAAGCTTCGGCTACGACATTCGACAGTTTGCCGAAAGTCGGACGTGACTGTTTTACGATCCTTGCAACGAGTTTCGCCGGCGGATGCACATATAACGAGTCATTCATATTTTTCGCAATTCTATAAAGATTTATCGCGAAGATCTGTAGAATAACAGCGTTGTGGAATCGTAAATTCCGAATTCTGTAAGTGATGAGAAAGTAAAATATATATTAACTTCGTCAGCAATCATGGCAATTTTATGCCATAATGATACTCTTGCTATTATGACATTTGTAACCATAATTGCAAGAAATGCATCGGTAATGCGATAACTTTCTGCAACTGTCACGATTCATGTATTAATAATTCCTTGTTAAATTAAACAACAAATAAGTGATTTTTTTTCTTTTTAATAATATTACTTGCACAATTTTGAAACATGTATTTATTTAAGTTTTAATGCCATAACCACACGTGAACATTTATTAAGATTTCTTCAGTTTATATAAATTCCAAAATTATGATATATTTAAGAAGTTTTTTATCTTTGAAATATTACAAGATATTAAGTACTTTGACGAGATGTGTGTAATGATAATGTTCTTGTTGCAATCCATGCTTTGTGGAGTTTTTCTTTTTAACTAGTTTTTATATGTCAAACACATATTTAAAATATTTAATTTAAATTATTAAATATATTAAAGTTTTTTTTCGTTAAACACAAGACTTCACAATTTTTCGTAGAATCGGAGATTATAAAATAAAAGATACACAAAAGGTATAAAATTATAAATTTTTGGAAAATATAAAATTTAAAGAGAACATTATATTACACATATGTTTATTATCAAAGAAATACTTTGTAATATAATACATTTTATCTTTTTGTAATGTTTCTAAATTAGATTTTTGCCAGTAATAGATATAGAAGCCGGAAGAGTACACTATATATAATAAAAGAGGAAAAACAACTGTAAAATATAAAATATAATTAAATTCAGAAAGGAGATAAAATAAAACAATCTCAGAATAATTCTCTTTATATACATATTATCTTGAACACTATGTGTAAAGTTCTGTAGTTTGTACCTTATGATGGCATTATCTGAAGCGTGAAAATCACACATTGAATTTTATTCTTTTTTCAAAATCTTTTGAAAAATGTAATTTTTTTAGTGGTAATAAGTTTCCCTGGTAATTTTTTTATCTATTCTTATTTTTATACAAATATAAAATTAAATAGCATTGTCGTTTTTATCAACACTTGATGTATTCTTAATGTATTCTTAAAGAAATGGAAATAATCTCAATATTTGAATAAGCTTTGTGACAAAATTAATTTTCTATCGCTTAAATTTTAGCAATTAGAACATTTTCAAGACTTTGAAATTTGTATGAACTTAAAATTTCCGGTAATAATGGTTTATAATATTGAAAATTTTTATAAACGTAAATGTTTTAATATTAAGCAATATCATGTAGAACTGTGAGGAAATTAAAGATTCGAGAAAAATATTCCAATTTTACGTGAAATCGTCCACGTATATGATTTAATCTTGTAATGCGATAATATGAATGAATCAAGTGCTCCTAATTATGTACTTTCAAAAATACAGTGTGGGTGCGCTTTACTTATTAGTCTCGCCTCGCGGCCAGGGATCGTTAATTACATCAATTTCGGCGGATGTTAATGAACGTATGCGTACGCGACGGTTAATTCAAGCCAATTTTGCTCGTGAATTTGAATGCAAGTCGGCCGTGTCGCCGACATTGTGTCATATCCAATTAAGAACGATTTTCGTACGCCGTAGCGAATCGGCTCTCGCGTACCGTCACCAACGGCAGTTAGACGCGCAGTTTCTCTCGGATGATAGAGCGAGAAGGAGATCGAGAAGTGAAACTGAATGATGGGTCTTTAGCTAAGAGACGTTTCCACGCGCGAGTTTCTGAATTTAAGAATCTCTCTCGCGTTGTGTTTAACTGTTTCTTATAGTGTTTTTAATTTCGCGTAGTGCACTTTATTCAATTTATTGTGCAAGGAAAGAACTTATGGGAAGCAAATTATACATACACGCAGAGAACATGTGTGCAAAAAAATTAATTATACATTTATAATGTTCAAAGAAAAATGAGAGGATAAGATAGGTATTCTATATATTTTTCTGTGTTTTTATTTTTAAACGAGAATATGTGACAATAAAATCGTTTAAAGTTTGGAAGGAAATCTTTAATAAATCTGGCGCATTATTGTTTAGCGATAAACGAGTATATTTTCTGGGGAACGTTATTGACCGATAAGACTGTAATTTTTTCTTTGTGATTTATTTTTATAAGAAAAGAAAATTGTTTTAATTAGTGACATTTCTGATGGCAATTTTCGGAAAGAGTGCATAAGAAGTTTTAAGGCTGATTTATTCGTTTCAAATATTTTTTGCGAATCCTTTTAATTATAAATATTTGTAGAACTGTAGAATAATCAATGACAATTGGGGAAAAAGATAAAATCTTTGCAACGTACGCGCAGACGTAATATACTAATGATTATATTTCTTATCGTCCTAAAAAAAGATACTTCTAATTTTCTGTAATGTTATTATAAGTCTAATAAAAAATTCTATGATATCAGCACAATTAAATTATGATCACTTTGAGCTCTCGGAGAGTGATACGAAACCGAAAAGACAAAAAAAAGAGAAAGTGATGCATTTACTAAAATTAATCGAATTATTATTAATCGGGTAGATTGTGGAAAATTTAATATAACGCGGAAATTTTCCAGACACACAGAGATAAGAACATCTGCCATAAAAACACTACGAGAGATTGCATATTTGCAGAATTCCGTTTTATACTATGATCGACTTGTTACTCGATATGCGAGTAACGCGCCGATGAAGTAATAATCCGAGGACGAAAGATCACGAGTTTTAGAAAGCGCAAACAAGCAAGGTGAGCGTCATTAAACTTCGTATAGTTTTATTTATACCGTTTAGAGGCTCTCTCAAGTAAAAGTCTGGTCAATTTGACAAATAATGGCGGCTGCATTTAAAAACAATGCACTCTATATATTAGTATTAAGGAGGCTCTTACCCGGCTGCTCTAATCAATGTAGCAACCGAAAAATTATCATTAATAATTGGTTATAAAATTATCGGAAAATTAAATAAAAAAATAAATAATGATTTTTACATAGTGTAAGAGTAAGTTATATGTTCTATTAGTGTAAATATTAAAATTTATACAATAAGTCAGTTGACTACGTCAGTGCTAAAGAGCAGAACATGCGCGTGTCACAAACGTCGTCTGTAGCAGTCTGCAGCTAAGTGAGGTGTAGCCGTGTAGCGTTGTAGCGAATGATGCGATGAAGAGATGGAGCCAAAAGAAAGATATAACGTGAGAATGCTGAGAGGGAAAATGAAAGGAAAATTCGCGAAAATAAAGGTTGTCAATGCGCGAGAGAATAATGATGCCGCTACCATACAGCGCAGAGAAAAGACATGTGCAAGTGAGGTTAGAAAGAATAATTAACATTGTTTACTTTTTGATTTTCAAGGTTTGATTGGCAAATAATTGAAACTTATTGTTTATATAGGTACAAAACAATTCTCCGGAATGTTTGCATGCAGAGGATTCATTAGGGTCTCGACGGATAGTGAATTTAAAAGTATTTGGACAACAACTGTGGTGCCTTAGCTGCAACATTGCATTCTTGGAAAACCAAGAATTACCAATAATAAGAGAGTAATTGACAAAATATGTGATATATTTACTCTGCAAGAAAGCTGTGAAAAATAATATTTTTCTAAGAAATTATGATAAGTATAGTTGATGTGTTTATGTATAACTATATATATTTATAAATAAATAAATATATATATATATATAATATTTACTTGTTTACTTAATTAATAAAATGAATAAAAGATGTTTAAAAAACGCATTTTACTTATTTACGTGTAATACAACATTTGAAACTTCGCGCGATTTTGACACTCGGAAGATCATTCGTCCTAACCTCTCGTACGTCATATTAAAACTACAATATCTTTTATAACTAATCGTCAACACCAAGTTTTCTTCTTATCATTAGAAAGATTATTATTTTAACTACAATTCCTTAGTTTTTTGTTTACCTGGCTCGCAAACTTGCCAAGAAAATACATCACTTCCGGTAAAAATTTTAGTGTTTACCATATGCCCTGTGTTAAAAATGCGAATTTCAATACTGATATTTTTACAGTTTTTATCGTCAACCTATGCTCAAGTTTTGGGCATCGGTCCGTTGTGGTTCACTTTACAACATATATTAATTTCATAAAGATCTGTCATATTATGATCGAGGTAAGAGCCTCCTTAAGTTTCATATTAGTTAGAGACACATGACAACATGTTTTGTATGACAAACCATAACAAATATGGGCTAGGTTTTTGTTTTGTTTTGTTTTATTTTAGATTGGTTCTGCCGTGGTTTGTCAATATCAATCAGCACACAGTCGATCAGTGGCCAGACTCTTACTTGAAGGTTTCTGATACTGTTACAATTACTAACTTCAGAATACGATTTATTTTGCTACCAGCGCAATGACATACCATCCGATTTCTTGAAAACGTCAGGTAAACATTTTGCTTGCAATTTTATTTATAAATATGTGAATTGGAACCAAAGCAATAATTTATTTTGGGTGCAATGAAGAATTAATTTTTATGAAATTGTGCTCATATCAGTCATATAGGAAAATATCCTTTTTTTTCATAATTTTTAACGGTAAAATGAAAAGTATGTCTTATGTCTAATAATCGGAGTTTGCACGCGCGAAGCAACACGTGTGCATGCTGTTAGGTAGACCCACGCATTAATCTATCTTGCATATTGAGTGCACTATAGTGGATTATAGTGTGACGCAGTGCATAATCTTTTAACTGCAATAATTTATTTCTAACAAGTCACCAAGAGAGTTTGTATCGTCGTCCATTACCTACATTAAGCGCGCATAGATGCTGTCTGCGTCACGGAAAATTGGAGCACATACATATTATAGACCCATTTTGACCGCAATTATGCATGTTTACCAATCATGCGTGTCGGAAGAGTATCTAATCGGCTAATTGTATTGTTATTCTTACTAAGTATTACGAATTAAATTATTTTGAATGCGATTTTGTTTTTAATCAAGCGGACAGCGAAATGTACTGGAGTGACCCTCAACTTGTGATAAATAGCCGATGAACTTTAATTGCTCCGTCTCCAAAGTTGTGATTCAAAATAAAATAATTACACGTATGGTCGTCGATTTTCAAAAAGCCCATTTAAAAAAATGTGAAAACTCCACGATTACGCATTTTTTATATTCCGAATACTAATTATTATCGAGTACAATTGTCTCGCTGATTTTATAATCAACTATATCGATTTTTCAGGTGTCCGAAAACCGATTATCTGCTTTACGCTTTGCGTAAAAGTATTTGAGAAACTGAGGGTAGAGTGAATTAAATCACGCGGTATTCCTCGCACCCAAATACACAATGGGCAGCAACAAAGTCGAGAGCCGACCGAAAGGCGGCGCGCCTCGCCTCAACTCAGCATCAGCATCAACGATATCGGAGTCACTTCGTCGTAACAACGTCGTTTCCGCGCTCCTCTGCCTTACCTGCGGCGCCTGCTTTGTCCTGAGTTTAATTTGCACCTGCCTGGCGACGTTGGTCGTTTTGCTGGATCGTACCGTCGAGGCGGCGAGCCACGATCGACACGGTGAGAGAGAGCACGGGAAAATTCACCTGTTATTAGTGGCAAAGTGGAGTAATTTCTACATTCAGAAATTGCTCTTGTGTTAAAATTGTGTCGTGCTTACTAATCACGTCTCAGATCCGGAAGTTTTCGATAAAAGGAGATTGCTCCGCAAGCAGATTGATAAAACCGCTCGCGAAATACAAGTTGGAAAGCGTTCAAAGCGCGTTCAATGAAAGTTTACTCGATGTGTTTGTGCTTTGTCAACTCGGCCAGTAACGTGACAAACTTCTTCTTATGTCACGAGTATTGTGATTGCTGGCGGTAGATTTAAAAGTGCTTTCGTAGGCTCTTCTTTTCAATATTTCAGAATTCGCTGGAGTATTTCTCCGCTAGACAAACGTGTCAGCGATCTATCACGGAGTAGATAGATTTTTGGTTTTTAAAAATAAATAATAATAATAAATATTTTATATTCGAACGATTTGTCGATTCAATACAGTTAAAAGAATATAACAGATTTTGTCTGTCGCTAAGACTGTTTTTAAGCTGATAATTGGTTGACGCTGCGCGAAAGTAATTTTTTAGAAGACTGTTAATAAGTTTATTTGTTCAGTGAAGCGTAGATTACAACTAGATATCACTAGAAATCATATATAGATACGAAATGTTACTGGGTAGAATTTTTTTTGAAGAAAACAGATAAACTTGACTGTTATCAAACTTACTATCTTGAGAGATTATTTTATGGATATCGGAGGTGGCCTTGACTTTTAAAATTCAAAGCCCAGTTATCGATTAGACACGCAGACATGTTTGTATGTGTATACAAATTATTTGAATCGAAAGAAAGTGGACATTCAATCGGAACTATGCTCCGATTTCATATTCGGTTGTTCGGGAAGAAACTCGAACAATGTGTTGCATTTTACAGCAAGAATTTGCAATGTGATAATTCGAATCGAAGAAATATTTTGTATTCGCATTTTGCAAATATTATTTCACTGACAATCCATAATGATGCATCGCTTTCCAAACATATTTCATTCAGATCGTCGCTCCGATTTAGTTATATCTCTCCTCAAACTTTTAGTTCAATCGACTGATGGCCAAATTTTTCATTCAATCTACATTTAAGAAAAATAGAGAAGGTTTTTTTATATTACCTTGTTGGTTACATTCAGCATATGAGATTAATCAGACAGATAAAGACTGTGGGTTCCTAGATTATGCGTTAATATTTATCTGCGCGCAACACACGACAATTATTTGTGGATAATTATTACAGACATTAATTTTGTTTATAGATTCGAATAGACCAGAGGCATACACAACAATGTCTAATCCCGATGAAAGCTTCAGATTGCCAAAAGAAGTCATACCTATCGAGTACGATCTCCTCTTGCATCCAAACCTTCAAGAGGGCACGTTTACCGGAAATGTGACCATTCTTATTCAAATCAACGACAATAGAAGAACCATAGCTCTTCATCAAAAAGATCTCAACTTTACATCGACGAAATTAAAAACGTACGGCCTAAATGACGACTATGCAATTGAAATCTCCTCCGTCAGCAAACCCACAAAATATGATATCTTCGTGGTATCAACTGAAAACGAGATTCAACCCGGATTCTATAAGTTAAACCTAGAATTTAAGGGAAGTCTAAAAGACAAAATAGTGGGATTCTATATCAGCAAATATCGGTATAAAGCTAACGAAACCAGGTAATACAAACTTGTCATTTTACTAATAAATAATGCACGATTTTTGTGACGAATTTAATTAGTTTCTCTATTTGATGATATGACAGAATAGACTTATGATTGTAATGTAACCCCTATATTTTTTAATCAACAGGTATATTGCGACTAGTAAATTCGAGCCAACTTATGCAAGACAAGCTTTCCCGTGTTTCGATGAACCCAATTTTAAGGCACACTTTTCGATAAAGCTGGTTCATCCTATGGATGATTGCTACAGTGCCTTATCCAATATGAATGTAGAGGTATACAAATAATTTTTTATATTAATTGTCATTTCTTTCGGAAAATTATTAAACAGTTTATTGGGAAGTTATTTTTTGCCTTAGAGCACTGCGGTAAATACACCGGAACGTGGTCTAGCAACAGTGACCTTTGCAAAAACTACAAAACGCATGTCGACGTACCTAGCTTGTTTTATTGTCAGTGATTTCGTTAGTATGAGTAAGATGGCGAAGAATTTAAATGGTGAAGAATTTCCGGTCAGTGTCTATACCACAAGAATTCAGTCGAGGGAGAAAAGAGCTTTTGCATTGGATATTGCCGTGAAGGCTATCGAATATTACATTAACTTATTCAAAATAGATTATCCATTGCCAAAACTCGGTAAATATGCAACTAAAATTTACGAAAAAATACAAACTTGTCATGCACATTTAAAGTTCTCGGTGGATTTATTTTTAAGTACGTATACATTTATAAAACAATTTCTTTTGCAGATATGGCTAGTATTCCCGATTTTGTATCCGGCGCTATGGAAAATTGGGGTTTAGTGACTTATAGAGAAACAAGAATTCTTTATGATGACCGTCATAACTCCATTTATGATAAGCGCGATGTCGTTAACGTGATCTGTCACGAATTGGCGCACATGTGGTTTGGAAATCTCGGTAAATATTTTATATCGATCAATTGTGGTTAATAAAAATATGAGAGACATACTTTTTTTTAGTTACCATGAAATGGTGGAATGATTTATGGCTCAATGAGGGTTTTGCTACATTCATGGCATCTAAATGTTCAAATGAGATTCTACCAAACCAGGGATATGTTGGTGTTTTAATATAATCTAATCGAACATTGATATAAATATTTAAAATATAAGAAGAAATATATGTATGATATAAATACTGTTTTCAGATGGAGGAATTTCCTGTTGAAGTAATGCAGAAAGTGTTCGTTAACGACGCAAAGTTGAGCTCTCATCCTATAGTTTATAACGTCCAAAATGCAGACGATATTTCATCATTCTTTGATGGAATATCTTATAAAAAGGTATATGATTATATAACATATTATTTTATAATTTTGCACTTCTTACCAATTTCTTATTGTCATTTTTTTCTATCTCATTTATTTACTGGCGCCTATTTTAGGGGGCATCTGTAATCCGCATGATGGAGAACTTTTTTGGATCTGATGTCTTTTTCGGCGCAATTAGTACCTATTTGAATAAATATGCCCTTGGGAATGCGGAGACGGCAGATCTCTTCAATGTTTTGCAAGATTCGGTTGGAGACGAATTAAACGTAACAGCTATAATGAACACTTGGACGCGACAAGAAGGTTACCCCGTTATTAACGTGAAAAAATCCGGAAATAATAAATTTGTATTAACCCAGAAACGATTCTTGGATGATCAAGACGCCAAATCCGATCCCTCAAAATCAAATTACGGGTGAGTTATTTTATCTCGAGGCAATAATTGGCAAACTTATTTCAAAATCATGTTACATCTTACAGATATCGATGGACTGTGCCCATCGTATATATCACTAACAGAAACGAGGCACCCACTCTTGTATGGTTTGACAAGGATCAGGACGAAGGTTTGAATTTAAATTTAATAATTTATAATTTCTCTGTACGAATTATATATATTTCTATATCATTTTCTCTTTTCTTACTATAAAATTTTATGTTTCACAGTGACTATCGAGGTCGACGAACGTACTAGGTGGATCAAATTAAATGCGGGTCAAGTTGGCTATTATCGAGTTAATTATAACGAGGAATGGATAACATTTAAAGAGCTGCTTCGGGCTCACCTTATGGTAAAATTACGCTACTTTTTCGTTTAATGCAAGAGTTATTATGAATAAAAACCTACAATTTTACAGATTAATGCATTACTTTGTTATTTTCACTTTTTAATTAGTCTCTTCGAGGGTTTATTTTTTATGCCTTCTTATTATATTTTTCTTCTTTTTTTTTTATTACAGAGAATATCGTCGTTGGATCGAGCGAATCTTTTGGACGACTTGTTCAGCTTAGCTGATGCCGGTGAGCTCGAATACAATATTGTGATGGATATAAGTGTGTATCTCACCGAGGAGTATCAAACTCTTCCATGGGCGGTTGCGAGATCGAAATTGATGACAATGCACACTCTGTTAACTTCCTCGAGTGAACCAAATATTGCAGACACGTTCCAGGCAATATATCAATCAAAGCATTGCAAATTACCTTCCGCGCGATGTCGTCGCGAAAGTCATTTTTAAGTTTATATAATACAATTCTAGTCTTTCGTCGCAAAATTGGTAGAAACCATCTATGATTGTGTAACATGGATCGTCGATGATTCCATTGAAGACGACGTGCCATTCACGCAGATTGACAATAGAGTGCGAGCGCCGGTACTCGAATTGGCCTGTGCAATGGGTTCATCCGAATGCCTGCAAACAGCCGGTGAACTCTTCAAGAAATGGCTGTTACTAAAGAAAGCGACGCATCCTGATATTCGCGAATTGGTTTATTACTACGGTTGGTCTATCTAATGTAATCATCAATTTCCTGTATTATCCGATTATAAAAAAAAAATTCTAATGGAATGCAAAATCTTTCGTTAGGTATGCGCTATCATTCGGATAAAAACGACTGGAATGCCATGTTCAAACTATTTGAAGAGGAGACCGATCCTAGCGAGAAAAATAAAATAATGATAGGATTAGCAGGCATACATTCCACCGAAATTCTAAAGGAGTTAGTATTCAATAAGTCTACTATCGACAACTTTTTAAATATGGTTTTTTTTTTAATTCAAAATCAAATAACACGTATTTCTCTTTCTTTTTAAGCTACATCACTAAAGCGCGCGATGAGAAAATTGTCCGCACTCAAGATTTCTTGAAGTGCTTGACTACAATTTCGAAAAATCCCGACGGTACATCGCTGGTGTGGGACTGGGTGCGCGAGAACTGGGAATTCCTGGTGAACAGATACACATTGAACGATCGTTATCTCGGTGAACTTATACCATCTATTACAAGTACCTTTGCAACGCAAACTAAGCTGGACGAGATAAAAGCTTTCTTCGCGAAATATCCTGAAGCTGGTGCCGGTGCGGAGGGTCGAGTCAAGACTCTTGAGACAGTCTCGAAAAATATCAAATGGCTCGCTAGAAATACTGAAAAACTTAAAAATTGGCTCGCTGAAAACTGGTCGTCAGAAACTGGCATTCGTAAGACCTGATAAACGCATCAACAAAAGTATCTCAATATGCAAGACAGTTGAAAAGAAAGACAGACTTTTAATGTATACTGATTTTTAACAATTACTCATAAAAACAAATAATTTTTTGTTAAATCTTGGTATTATATGTCTCAATTGTCAAAAATTATTGGCAGCGTGAATTGATTGTGATTTTATATGTTGACTTTAAAGAAAAAAAGAAAATTACTCTGGCAAATACGATGGATAAGAAGACTGTATTTAATATGCTGAAATTACATTGTGATCAAATGTTCTGTCGTCACGTAATTAGTAATTACTGTGGCAGCGTAATTGTCATACACAAATACAAAAGGATCAATATGCATTTTGCGCGAAGCACAGATCTTTTATGGAACGCATTTATAAATCTTAAATCTTGATACTGATATATATACACAATTTTATAGAAATATAATTTTATGATTAAATATAGCATGTTTTAACTGGTAATTCTTTTTCTTGACTGTGAGTATTGGATTGTCAGACATGAAAATTGTAAACATATATGGCGGGGTAAAAGCCATAGTAGTGTAAGTCAATTTTTTCAAGATATTGACTCGTGTGCATAGATGCAATCTATACAATATATAAATTGCATTTATGCACTCCATATATGTGAAAATTTGTGAAGGTCAGATCTCTCTATTGTGAGATCGATCGTATTACATTCTATTTCTCTTATAATTGGTTTAATACACATTCAATTGGCCTATTATGGTCAATAAAATAGTCTAAAAGGATGATAAAGTCTTTTAATTTATCATAATACAGTGCACAAAGTTGTTTCTCACGACACCACGCTCTGTTACATAATATACCTTTTTCCAGAAAATCTTTTTTATAAAAATAAAAGAAAGATTTTTAATTGCAGATTTATTTAAAAATTTATTTACGTAATATTAAATGTGATCAGGATTGCGCGCAGGATCAATTTTTTTATCCACGAAAAACAAAATATTCCATCTTGTCATTTCAGTATCGCGCCGTGGAAACTGTCGACAGCATTTTGCGATATGACGGTCATGACGGATATTGGCATGGTCAGCTGGAAAAACATTTTTGCGAGATACAAGTGGGCTTATCGAAAAATGCAATATAAAGCTGCATGAAATGTTTGTCATTCTATTTGCGCTAATGAGAATTATTTGCATTATCAGAATAGAATCTAGTGGAGAGACAGAAAAACAACGATGCGCAAATACGAGACATAAAACAGATTTCAAACTGCCGCACATACATCGGTTTAATGTTACGTAAATAGAGGGACTCTTTTGCAGCAATATGACATTTCGAGGCCGGTGCAACTAATTAAATACGCAGCAGCTCTGTAGCACCAATGCAAATAATACGAGCGCTTTCAACCAAAGTAATATCGCGAAAAATATTTTTTTACAACAGGCACGCGCACGACATTTTCTTTTACGATATATATTATAGTTATTTTGTTATAAAATTACAATTTTTTCCCGTATTGTATGTACTTCTATAATGTTGATTTTGATTTTGTGGTATTTAATGAAAACGTTCGTTTTGAAAAGATATTTTTTATATTTTTTTGGCATACATAATATACATATCAATCACTTTCGAATTATTCCAGATGATGCATTATTTTCTAATAATATTTAATCTAATCAATATTGACTATAAAACTCGAATTATTTAATGACTTGTTCGACTACAAACTATTTTGTATCTTCTATAATTCTTCATGTCATGGAAAGATGCTAGAAACATGACTCGTCTATAAACATCAATTAGTTCACAGAACGATAGCCCATAAAATAACATAAAAGCTGAAATTGCGAATGGGATAGAACCGCCAGAAATCACCAATTAAGAAATAATAATACTAATACTAATAATAATAATAATACTAATTATAGTTTATTCCATTCTCTTACCCAATGAAAATATTAGCCCGTAATATCACTTTCGAAAAGTATCGAATTCCTTTCTTTTGGAAAAGTGTACTTATATTACTTTAAATAAACTCACAGAAATAAGAAAAGTTTCTACGATCATCTGCGAACATTTCATTTATTGACACTCTTCTATTCACTCGGATGGAAAGTATATAAATTCGACCAAAAGTTCAAATTACATATCCACGGTAGACTCTGAAGCTAAGTGGAACATGCCGAATTATACTCACGGTACACTAAGAAAAAAGCATTTAGATCCAAAAAAATATTTATTAAGTGGCTCCTAACAGCTTGTTTACTTACTATAATACATATATATTTATTTAGAATTAGATATTGTTTACTTAATTTAAATAAAAATATCTAATTCTAAATAAAAAATATGTGTATTTTATTAAGTAAATAAGCTATTAGGAGCCATTTAATAAATATTTTTTGGATCTAAATATTTTTTTCTCAGTGTATGTACACTCTTTCCAATTTGCGGAACAACAAGTATAATTGGCTAAGTTTTTTGTTCCATTTTGACACCATGCCTGGGTAATTGCGGACTTTTCTCGTCTGATCTCTAATCTTGGATCAAGCCGATCAAGTCCTCTCTTCAATTTCTCTCGCCAGCTCGTATTCCTCGTATTTCTCGCATACTCCTTCATCTACAGCTCACGTATTATGATTGGCCGTATCAAATGTGAAAGAAGCTTTCCATTATCGCGTTCTGGGGATCGAACATGTTTCTTTTCCCCTAGGACGGAACGTGAAAAGTGAACAATTTATCTCTTTCTATTCAACACCAATAGAAAGAGATAGTTACATGAAACTTTTCACTTTTCACGTTTCCGCTCTAGGGAAAAAGTTACATGATCGCCACCCTCCATTTTACCATTTATATATATCTCCTACTCTTGCGACGCGATTTTTCGATTAAAACGCGAACTTACATTTTGAGAATGCCGAGAGGCTTCGCACGAATGCGTCTCCTCTTTCATGACGAAATTCCTTCTCCATAATATCATCAGCAATAAAATGTTTAGTTGGCATTACATTACCTTTTGTACCATTGTTACGAAAAATAGCTTTTTCAATGCGGTTAAGGGTGAATAATGGTAATAGCTTACATTTCTATTTAACTGAAAAGTGTACGAACTACGAGATTCCATTTTATACGGAAGTTGAAAAGGTAACGTTTCTTTTTGTATAGAATAATCATTTGTTTCGAAGCTTAAAGCTTCGTCGAAACAAGTACTTATACTATTCGATATCATTCAATTTGTAAATTTAAATACTAATTTAAATTAAATTTTACAATTAAGAAAATTATAATCTGATTTTAATTGATGAAATGTTTTTAACACGAGATGTTAAGAATATTTGTTTAAATTCCAAAGCGCACAGCTATAATTTAAATGTACAATTTCTTTGTTTGTCATATTTTTTCGAACGTTAATATAAAATTTGCCGTCGTTTCTGCATGCTCAATAAAAATATCAGTTTGTCATTGTGCTCGATTGGCGCCCGTCTTGTACAAGAAAAGGATCTGTCTTTTATTGGGACAAATGTCACATATTCTCTAAATGATCACGTAAAGTTCCCCTTGTCTGCCTTTTGTCCCAAATCGACCATTAGTAGCAGAATCTCTGGCGAATTTGGAACTGATTTTTTCCTCGCGGAGAGAAATGTTGAGACTAGTCTTTAAGCCATAAGCTAGTGAAAACAAAGAGCAGGTAAAACGAGAAATTGGCTGGCGTACAGCAGAGAAAACTTTGCAACTGTTGTAAAATTTAGGAATCTGATTGATATATGCTTTTCAATTTTTACCGGAGCCGAAAGTATACACCAAACAAATTCACGAATTTTACAACAATTGCAAAGCAGCTTTCTCTGCTGAACGCAGCCAATAAAATTGCAGAGATGCAAAAAGACAATAGAATTTTTGTATAATTTTAACGGATTCTTTTTTTTTACAGAATATTACACTTCGAGTAAAAATATTTAATACTGAAGATTGAAGAGTCTAAAGAGATTAATGTTTAGTATTAATTATTGGTTCGATAGCTAGAGGATGTTCTGTATAGTTTTATCCAACGATTTGTTTACTGAAACAGATGCAAACCAACTTGATAGTTTTCCTACGGGTGCACATGTGTTGCTGGATTAGCATTGGGCGTGCTGTGCAATAAATCATTCAGACGATTAAACGTTTACTAACTTATGCGTTGCAGCGTTCGATCAAATCTATGTTGCAATTGACAGAAGTCGGTATAATCATACGTTTACAATATTCGGCTAAGCCGTTGCAAAAGCAATGCTAATAAAATAAGTGCATCTGAAAGATATATTTATTAATTAAATCGGTTATTTTTCTTAGTAACAGCGTTTCAAAAACTGAAGACTTAAAGATTTAATTTGAGTTGTAAAGTTATAAAACGTTATAAAATACATGAGTATTTTTATTTAAAAAATAAAACGAGAGAAGAGGGAGGAAGAGAATAAAAAATATAGGAAAAACTGACGTTTTCGTTAATTATAGAATTTTTCTAAAATAATTAAGTTTATTTATAAATTATGTATGGATCTATTTTTTCGCAAGATCCTTTTCCCCATGTTTACGCTAACTAGGGGAAAATTGCTCAATTCTATGCAAGCCTACACATGAAGATGTTCTAAATTTCACAAACATATAAGTACATCTTATATATTATCTTAAAATAACTTTACCTCGATTAATCCGTATATCCACAGCTAAAATAGAACTATAACGAGTTGAATGTAATGTGATAATTTATGATTTAACAGTTGCTGTGCACTTATCTTTCATTTTCTTTCATTGACGTCGCAGCAGACGTTCGTAATGCCCTTCGAGCGCGTTTGTGCGTCACTTGTGGTCATGATCGAGACTCCACGGGGGCTGCAAAAATTGTGGTAATTCCCAAGAAAAATGACGACAAGAAGAAGCTGTCGCTCAAGCAATTAATATCAACTGTGTTCTTTTCTTTGCGTTCCGCGAACGAATTCCAAATCATCATCAGGGAAACTTCGCTGAGACTCCTCTCTTCTCTCGTACCTCATTCCGCTCATAAGTTGAATGAAACTATTGTTTCGATTAATCTCACTTTATTCAGTTTGCAGTCTCGCGATTTTGTGATTCCTTTACTGATGCACTCTCGCTGACGCACCGACTCTTTTATTTCAGATTCGCGAATGTGTCTGCCGTTCTCCGAACGTCGCTATCCTCTGCATACGTCGGTCGACGAATAAAGCAAGCAGCACGCTAATTTAATCACGTTTGATCCCGTCCCATGGATTCAGCTCAACTTACTTCTGGTTCTTTTCGTACCGAGACTCGACAACATCGTTAACAACGTTCTTCCAAGTCATCGTGTCAGCGATCGCTGCAATTCTGACCTGTGCTTTTATGATAGGATCGACAAATAATTGACAAAGAAAGGGCACGTCAACGAACATGCTGATGGAGTCCAACAACCGAATGATTCCACGGCCCTTGAAGCTCGACCAATGGTCCTTGAAGCTCGATTCGGTGCCCGCAAAAGGGGACGGGTTGCCGCTTATCTTCAGAGGATCTCACGGGATTCTCTTCGCAATGTTGATAGTTATTATCCCGAAATGGTTTGACGTTTTTATCCGTATACGGACGGGATTATACGATCGATACAACGAAATAATAGTCTCTTTATTGCTGTGAAATATAGTCGAAGCTCCTTCTGCTTTAAATTGCGGGAAAAAAGATATTAAGTGTTCACGTTAAAAGAAAAATTGAAAATTTATTAGAATTCAGTCTATAATGCAAAATGCAATATTTCGTGCGCAATGGAAACGGACAATTAAGTAGGGCAGGCTCCGTGAGAAATTTTTTTCTTCCTCGCCTCTGCCGAGTAACTTAGAGTTTCTTAATTGTAGCGCCCATAAGAAATGCATAACTTCTCTACGTATAAAAAAAAAAGTAATAATGTTTCGATATAAAGCGTCGCGCCGCTCTCGACGAGTGCAATTTGCTCGGAGCTACGCAAAAAATATCTGACGGTCTACTGCTCTACTCAAAGGAACTTCGATCAAACTTTGCTAATAAGAAGATGAAAGAAACACTACACGCCCGCGTTCGTTGTTATATCGATGCGCTACAATCGCAAAAAAAGAAATAGAGAAAATAAACGCGTCGAATTGATGGGGGGGGGGGGGAAAGCATTAGAACGACATAATAAAATCGCGAGACAGACGATTCATTTTTATTTAAGAGCACTCACAATAACATAATACTCTGCTTATAACGAGAAAAAACAGTTTTTAATTAAATTAATTAAAACTATCAAGCGAATTTGTCTTGTTATATTCTCAAATTTTATACTCTAATGTAATTACATGAAATCCCCCGTGAAATCGCCGTCTTGCGAACTCTCTAAATCTGAATCAGTGAATAGTACTGCTGAATCAGTGAATAGTCACTGATATCAGTGACCGTTCACTGATTCAGATTTAGAGAGAAGATTATAGGCATAATATCGTACAATCCGCAAAAATAATCAAATATATTTATAAGCTCCCTCAATATTCCTCGACTTCGAATCAGTGGCATACTTTACACTGATATCAGTGACCATTCACTGATTCGGATTTAGAAAGATGATAGGCATAATATCGCACAATTCGCAAAGATAATCAAATTTTATTTATAAGCTCCCTCAATATTCCTCGACTTGTCACGAGTGAACTTCAATATTCAAAATAGACATATATGGTAAATTCATAATAGGCGTAGCTTGCGGTGCATCCAAATAGAAAACTTTCTGCGAAATATCAAAAAATGGATAAATTCTCGGTGAGAAATTATTATTGTCCTATTAAAACCGTAGCGTGGTCTGAAAATATACCATTTAAAATATTGTAATATTTAACGCAATTAAGAAAACTTCTCTCGCAAAATCGAAACGCAAGAAAAAAATTTGCAAAGTCTATTAGACTTTGAAGAACTCGTGAACCATTTTCTCGCACCGCTCAGAATTGCGGTTGAAATGACTTCGTAAACTTCAAGCAAAAAATCGTCCGTACGCATTCTCCGTCCTCCAATTTTTCTTCCTTTTGCTTCCAGACGCGCTATTCCCGCGGAGATAATAATTCCATTTGGCTTCTGTCGAGACTGGCTAATACGTGGAACAGGGATTCTGCTATCCTTCGTTCAACTTATTGAGTATTGAGCGAGAAATGGATAGATAGATAGATAGATAAATTTATTGGTCCCTTTGGGGTTACAATATGCATATATATATATATATATATATATTATATGTATACGTTCCGAGTGAGAGATAAAAAAATGGCTCTAAAATCAAAGCGTTCGTTTCAACGGTATTCTTTTATTTCTTATTATTTCATTATAACTCGTAAGCGATGTTAATTAACGATTTTTGAATATTACACGTTCGAGTGCATCTTCAAATTGGCCCGAGCACAATGCCGATAAATTGACAATTAACTTCTTGTTTAATTACAAATGTTTAATTGGGCTATTTATATGAAAAACGATTGTTTTATATAGATTTCCCATTTTATATTTTCGCATAAAATTTTGTCGTATATTTTTGATTCCATCATATTTTACCTCCCATTTCGTATTTTACTGTTCATCTTGATGCATTCGAATCGAAATGCATTTCAACTGAAATGTGTACGTCCTTGTCGAGGTCGATTAGTGTTAACTGCTACCTACAAACTAAATCCGACTGATCGCTTGACCATTTAAACTTTAACATTGCATCGCACCGCATATACATTTTTACGTTTGTATGTGACGATTATAAAAGCTATATACAGACAATTTAGCAATAAAAGCTCAGTGTTGTGCTGGAGTATAGAAAATAAATAAATCTATACATATTTTTCTCTTTTTCATCACAAAATGCCATTTTAAATACGGAAATGGTGATCCTGACATTTGTCAAGACTTTGTCGTATGTATATAGCTTTAATACAAGGCCCCCCTCGTAATTTTCTTACGACGCAATGAATGGCTTGAGGATCACATTATTCGGCATCGTCACACAGCGTCATAGGACCATTCTAGAATTTTATTTTTACGACAGTTCCAACCATTATGTAGTTCATATCTTTGATGGTAAGGTCATGAAACGAGAAATAGCAAGGCGTGGCAATTTTTCGACGAAAATGCAAAACAAAACGACTTCCATCACTTTATACTCTGAAATTATTTCTGCTATTTTTTGGATTTCTATTTTTGTTCAATTACACTGAGAAAAAATCCAAAAAAATATTTATTAGGTGGCTCCTAATAGCATATTTATTTATTTTTTACACATATTTATTCAGAATTAGATATTTTTATTTCAATTAAATATCTATCAATAAAAACAATCATTTATATTACCTTTCGTACTAATTAAAATGGTAATTAATTTAGTTACGCGTTACAGTTTAAATACGAATTATTAACGTAATTTATACGCGAGCGCGTATATTTGGCACGAGACATTACCGTGTCTCTAGATAACGACGCATAAAATTACAGCATTTACGAAGTCGAGGAACCTTATGACTTGACTTAGATTTTGTTGATGAATTCAATCCATCTATACATCCACGCAAGAAAGTGTAAACTCCATTGTCGTAAAAAGTTTTGTCGCTGTCCTAAGCTAAGTGAGCAGTTTCTATTCAGTGTACACACGTGGGGTGAATTCTGCCCTTTCTTCTGCAAATAGATGATAGTGCGCTGGAAGTACATAAAGAGGAGATCGTGCGGAGGAAGTCCAGGTGGATATTTTACTGAGGGAGAATATAGAAACAATAACAAGAAAGGAACGAGAAAATAGGATAGTGCACTTGGTTCACGCGGAACGAGCGAATAAAATTTGCATTGGGTATAGGGTGTGCCGCACGTATGACTGGTGCGTAGGACAAATATCGCGTCTCTTCAATTTACGGGGTCCTTCCTCTCTTCGTGCTTGATCAATAAATTTTTCCTTTTTATATAATCCGCTTACCAAGTCGCCTAGCTCCTCGTTCTTCTCTTGTATTGTAAAAGAACAATTACTTAATTTAATAAAGGAGCAATTAATTTTTCACCGACGAAGTACTTAATTGGTACACTATATCTTATTTATAAGCTTCGACCGCAAATTGTCTTAAACTCGGAACGGAAAAATTCGAAAAGTTAAAGTGTATAATATCTTAACTTAGCTGTTTAGGCAATATTGATGAAGTTAATTACAAATACTCATTTAATATATAAGAAATTGAAATATACCTTTTCTTTAAATAATGAAAATTAACATTAGTATTAGTATTATACGCATAAAAATTGTGCATTAATTACATGAAGATAAACAATTTTAAGGAAAGTTTTTTTAAATTAAATTTATGGCAATTCTTCTTAGAATTCCGCACTCAAGAATAGCTTTTTTGCTTGAATTTAAAACCTTATACTATATAGCTACTTTTTTATCTTTCGCAATAACTTTTTTATAAAGAGATAAATTATGAAAATATTTGGAGCTTGAAGGCTTTATGTGAATATTTGAGACATTTCACGCGCAAGTGCGCGCAATTTCGAACGAACTTTTAATTTCCTGGAGAAAATGGTTTTTAATCGTCTCAGAAAATGCACTTTGCTGCGTTGAAGTGGAAGTCCGACGAGTGATAGGAAAGGTACGGTGAACTTAAACGGAAAAAAAAGGTCAACCGTATAAGATGCGCGACATCGAAAGGCGTCCTTTAAGAGCCATCTGGCCGGATGCAGCGACGCAAAAGAATGGATTCTACCGAGGGAAAGTCCGCTAATGGAAAATTACAATATCGAGGAAACGTCGAAATTAGCAATTAAGCGCTATTGCAGAGGGGAAAGCGGAAGTTTTCGAGTGAATAAGATGTCCGCGTGATTTTGTGTGACAGCGAAGAGAGCTTAACTTTATCCTCGCCATAAATTTCCCTTTACTGCGTCACTTTAGATCCCGCGAACGCAGCAGGTGTTTACGATTAAACCCAACGTTTACGATTAAAGCGTCCGCAGGATTTGTAGGATTGCGTGGCCACAACTTTCTCGACTTTTCTGTCAAAATGCCCTTCTCTCGTGTACAACGAAATTTAACATTAAATTAAATTAAATTTAAAATTAATCGCGTGTGTAAAATTTGTAACATATACATAAATTTTCTCGAAAAAGTATTCACAATTTAAATACCATCTTGAAATACTCATATTGTCGAAATGTTAAATAAACGACGCTATCAATATTGCCCTTGTTTGTCATATTAGTGAAATGTATATTAAATTTTCATTATAACAGTATACCTATATATAAATATACTTTATTATAACAGTAATAATATTTAACGATGAACAATATGTCTGTGTTCATAGGTAATTAGATAAAATATTTTTACCCCCGTAGATCGAGTTTCACACTGTTATGCGATACGAATGTATAGATAATAGGTTGTCGAGATCTTCTCGCCGCGCTGGCGCGAAACTCCCACCATGAGATATCTTCGGCACGCGTTAGCTTCGAGGCACGATTCGACGCTTCCACGCCAAATCGAGTTCGGCTTTTTCCCTGGCACGATGTGACGGTCAGATCTTCGCGATACAGTGAAAGAGAGTACAATACAAAGACACTGTGCACGATCGTGTATGTAGTATGTGTAGAATTTTTTTGATCTTCGTCGATTTGATATATAGTCGTTAAAACAAACACACATCGATAGTTTGTAAAACACATAAATGTGTGCGAAAAAGGCGAGGATTTATTTGTTACAGAATGAGATAAAATATCGTTTGAGTGTTGAAATGAAATACCGCGATAAATTATCACATCGAATAATCAAATTCGATGATAACTAGGACAACTTCGCGTCCAGGAAATAGGAGTAAAAATAGAAACTAAAAATTGTATACACAGAATCTCCCACGTGCCAGACGTTCAAGGTATTGTTTTTCTATTAGAGAGGTGGCATATTATATATACACGCCACATATTTTTAAGACAATGATTCATGTCACGGGAAATTGACGCTGTCACGAGATTTACGTTTAGCCTTCGTCCTCATTTTATTTTTATTGCAGTGAATGAACAGAGACAGGCAAGTGATGACATACCGTGAATCAAAGAAACCGACCATGCACGGGTGCAAGAAAGCGCGTTCTGCCGTACCGTGCATTTTTACAGGTAACGTGATACAAAACACAATATAATATATAACAATAATATATAATATACATTTCTCAAGCAAACGTACAGATATAATATACATTCCAAAACAAATTTTAATAATATTTAAATATGAATTGCTTTCTTACGTACATATTTCTATCAAAATTTTAGCTTGAAAATCCTGCATAAAATGCATCTACAAAAAATTCTATTAATCAATTTAGTATTATAAATTAATGCTGCCATTAAAGTTGTTATAAACGATAAGGGGAATAATTCAATAGTATAGTCGAGTCGTTGGGGTATCCAATGATCCAGAACAGTCAGTTAAAAAATCGTATTCTGGAAGTTTGTGAAATCGCGATGCAACAGGTGACATCAGACGTGCGGGTCAAAATTAAAATTTATGATCGTCGCATGCATCATGCGAATATGGGCGAGTTCGCTCCAGTTTCGAAGTAGATCGTCGTCAAGATTTATACGATCGAATATTTTGCGATGATAAACGGCGGCTTGAATATGAGACGCGTCGCGCTTTCCTGGAAAATAATCTAAAAGTGACCGTATCGCCGATCTGTAATACATTTCGATAATACATCACCGGAATTCGCTTGTTTTAAGCAATTCGTCGCGCAACCGATAAAAGAATATAGAAACATTGTTTCTGTAATTTTCTTGTAAGGCAATTTCATATGTAGAGAAAACAAGAAACTGTAATTAAACGTGCAAAATTGCGACGTACGATCAGTATAACGAGAGAAAGAAAAATACGGAAGCATCTTAATATTGCAGATAGATTAAGAAAGTTTGAAACAGTTTAAAAGTTGATTCAACATTTTGCTTTATTTTACTACAGAGATAAACGAGGAAAACTCGTTCGTTGTGATAAATAACTTCGCTCGTTTTGATAAATAACTTTGTTTTCCGACCAAGTACGCTTATCTGTATTTTTACGCTATCAAGTTTATTCGATTCCTGTTCGCACGATTGTCATTTCCTCTTCGTCATTTGATGCATAATCTGAATAAAGTGTGTTAGACGCATCGATTAGCGCTTATCAAACAAAATGCGTTGTATTTTTATTATTTTATTTTTAATTAATCATTAATTATTTACATTTGTGCATTTGAAATTATGTTTATATGATGCGTATACTGCAATATTGCTGTAATAGGTAGTAAACATCAAATTATCACGTGTTAAAAATTAAATGCATATACATTCCAAGTCATAGCTGTTTCTAATAATTAAAAAAGAACTATAGATATAACAAAGTAAAATCAGTATATCGAATAATCACAGCTTGAGAAAAATGTGGAAAATAACTCAATAGTAAATAAACTTACTACGGCAAGTGCAATTTCCACGTATGAGATTTCAATTAATTAATAGATGGTCCGTGCTATCGATATTCAACGCCGCGGTTTCAATGGCACTAAAAGCTGCAATCGCGAATATTGCGCTCGATCATAACCGAGGGATGTCATTTCCAATAATTGGATACTACAGAGGCTGCTGTCTTATGGATTGAAGGAAAAGTCCGCGAATTTGTTTTGTCAGTAAAATTCTTTTCGAATATTCTAGTAACAAAACTGGAGCATAGAATTTTATAATAAGTTTCGTAACATTTATTCGATAAATTCTCTTGCTAAGTTTGATATTTTTATGGCAAATACCAATACGCAATTTTCTTCGTTTGCGATTTTCCGTTATAAACTCAAAGAAGAACTTCGTATTATTATTTAAAATGTTAATTATTTTGTTTATAAATTATCTTACTAATAATGGCGATATCAAGGCGAAATATTAAAAATATTTTGCTAGAAAGATTAATAATGTTTGAAATATCGAGATATTGAAGTTAGAATTATCTGACAAATCTAATTCAAAACGTCCCGTCCGTCGTAATTAATCAAATCGTTTTACTCTCACCGGCAAGCACCCTAAAACATGCGATATAATAATTTTATTGACTCCTTTTAAACTTGTTCGCTTACATTAGAAACTAAATTAGAAACTAAAACTTTATATCGGAGTCGAAAATATAATTAGATTTATTTTACTTCTCGCCCCCCTAATCTCATAAATTCTGGTTGGTAATTATTCGTAATTACACTTATATTTGTAATTAATTTGTAATTATAAAAAATAAGTCTTCTTCATCTCAATACAGAGAGAGAGAGAGAGAAGACTACATTTTATCAAAACTTTGATTGATTACAATGCTGGTGTAAATTCAAAAACCAAGAAGTTACAACAGTGCTCCATCAGAAAAACTCCATCAGAAAATTGTGCTAATTAAAAATTAGTATTACATTAACTTTAAAAATGTCCGTTACATAAAGCGTTTTATAATTCGTAATCCATTTATGATTGTTAACTGTTCAATTTCCATTATCTCATTGTCAGTCAAGACATTTCTTTTAAATACAATTTATACCAGCTGAAAATAAAACTCCGAAACTGCAAAATTGAAAATTATGCAACTAAAAATTACTCGGAATAAAAGATTCGATTTGTTACGAGAACCGCTTGATTTAACGCGAAACTGTTCGAAGTTTGCATAACATCTCCGAGCGCCTCTTACGTCGCGTTCGATCTCGGTTGAACGAGAAATTGCTATGCGTATACATTATCAAGTGGCTGCGCCAATTTCGCATCATCCTATAATCAAAGGCGATCGATCGGCCGAGGCGCGCTGATGCATTTACCCGAGATATTTTGTTCCAAGAAAACAGGTTTAACGCTCTCGACTATCATTCCACGGCTGTCAATTGACGTCACATTCTCGCGTTTCCCTATCATATTTGCGCCGAATTCGGTGATAATGCGAATCCAACTCGGATCAGATGACAGATTGAATTATGGTCCCGGTGGAGTTCACCGTTGACGCCTTCCACGGATGCGAGGATTAATTTTCCGGTCGATATATAGCAGCCAGTTATTCCAACAAAGAGCTCTGTATGTTAATGGAAATATAACATTGCGTATTGTTCCAACAAGGATTATTGTGCGTTAATCTGGACCGCCTGTTGTTCCAACAGAGAGCTTTGCGCGTTATATTGTATTGTATTTCGCAAATTGATCCGACCAGGAACCATTGTTAATTCACACGTCGATACTTCAGGTGAGAGAGGTACGAGAATTTAATCGCGTAAACAATTAAATGTGCAATTTCGAAAAAGGCACATCTCTGAAAATTAAAATTTTTCGAGAATGAAAAAAATATTGACCTAATATCAAACTATTATACCCAGTGATACAAAACTTTACAATTTGCATTTTGAGGTCAAATTACAATAGAATACGAAAGAAAAAATATTTTTAAGGTATATTGTCGTATGACTAGAGTACATATTATTAGTGAAAAAACCTATGAGCCAAAAAAATGCAAGATGCCCTTTTCGAAATTATACATTCAATTCTTTTTGGTAGAATAACCAACGCGAGTAAACTTCGGTGCATTTGCAGAGTCGCGCATCGCATGCACACGAATAAACGCGCGCAATAAGCGTTACGGAATTGGTTCGCATCGATTCGCTAAGAGTGTAACGTAAACGATTGATTCTGACTAGAATCTCAAGAGCTTAATCGAGAGCAACGCAGCGGGATTCACAGCTAACGCGTTTATTTGTCACGATCGGGACGCGTCGTAAAAATGTCTCGCGGAAATAATCATTGTATTAAGTGATTTTTCGTGTTATTATTTTAAAAGTTTCGCACGCGCTATTTCATAAATATAAAACTCGAATGAGAGTATACGATAATAAATATACGTGGCAGTTATAAGAAAAACAAGTTGAAGCGTTGATCCCTAAATCAGATATTCCTAAATCTTTAAACACAAAACAGGTACCATGATTTACTGACTGAGCGAGTCCCGATGTTCCGAAACTTCGTGTCGCCAAAAAATTAACGAGCGCAGACATGTAAGTCAAATAAATGACTAAACTGCTACAGCTTCGAAAAGTTTGATGATGAGGAAAGCCGTGGTTCGCGAAGAGGCATTTAATGTGAGAGGCTTTTGAAAATATTTTGCTGAAATAAAAGTTCAACTGTGCGTTTATTGAGAGATTTTCCATTAAAATTTAATGCGATGCAAGTAGGATAGCTCCATACATGCATTATTTGTAAACCAATTATAGCTTTCGGTTATTAAAATGTAAATTTCACCTGACAGCACTCCTTGCGTTTGAAGATCGCGTGCTTTAAAATTGTGGAGTAACTTACCTTTTATCTTTCTCTAATTTTAGGAACTAGAAAAAGATGAAAAGCAAGTTAAACCGCGATTAAAGTTAATCCTACATTGGTAGAAATGGACATTAGTGTTACATATAAATAAGAATTAGATAAAGACACAGCACATAATAAAAACCAACAGTTGTGTCTAAAGTACATGTTAGAGAGTTCGTTAACTCGGGATAAGATATCCCGAAATACAGACCAATTGCCCAAAACATTTACGTTGAAAATTGACGAGATGACGAAACGTAAGATGGATAAATCAGAGAATTTCTCGTATTCGTTTCGCGGAGCAGTTTTCGGATAAAATGCGTGACCATGAAGAATTTAACGACTCATTGACGGTAATTAGACAATGTTGGGTGTCAGCTGGGAGCACGAGCCGCGTCGAAAATAGCACAATGTGTTTCCGTTCTGTCCGTTCTGTCGATAAACGACGTTTACGAAAGCACCACATCGCCAATGACAACATCATCGTAAAGGCAACGAGCGTGGAGATGACTGACACACATACAGCCGCGCGCGTTGGAAACAATTTTCGCGGACGTGACGACGCAGAACGGGTTTAGGACTCCGTCGAGAATGCAACGTGGTGTGCCGTGCGCGATTTGTGATTTTTGGCCGGATGGTCTAGTTTGTTTTGTCAAAATGACTGGAGCAAATATCGGCTGCAACTGCAGCTCACGCGGCTCGTGAATAAAGTCGGGATCATTCTGCATCGATAAAATCTCTACATTACATATATAAATGTATTTTACATTCACCGGTGTTAAATAAGAAAAATGATCAATTATTAGAATAATGTTATTGTTATCGGAAACATAACTGGTGCATCTGTGTCAAAATTATTGTCTCGTGTAAGCTCTGAGTGTTGTGTATTGCGTATGTAAAATATATGCGTCTTGAGATATTACAAAGTTAAAATATCATGATTAAATTTAACATTGCAACTATCAAAGCAATCGATACAACTTGTAATTTTTTTTAAATTAGTCAAATTTATATTAATTATTGGTAATTCTAATGTTAAAAATCTGTCATATAAAAAATTGTGATGTACAGTATAGCATCCAAAAAATATTTTTAGATTTTAAAAAAGTCTTATATATGTCGGACCACTTTTGCACTTAATGCGCCGTGATTTTGTTTCAATAAAGTTATCGTATTTCTATCCATCTCCAATGATTTGTCGTACTTTAGGGAAACACGATATTTTGAAGTTTGAATGGGCTGCGGTACGTGTATATAGCCAGTACCGCGGTTAAAGGCGATGTGTCAAAAGGTCACTGTATATATTCGGAAGGCGATATCCTTGTCAGAGCAGTTTAACACAATGGCAAACAATGGTGACAATGTGGAAAGCGGATATTTTGTTAACAAACCGGGATATCATATACAGGCTGGAAATCGTATCGCATGGCACGTGCTATTAAAATCTTTTCGTAGACCTCTACCTCTCATTAGCGACGGATTTCGTGAATAATTCTATTCCTTAATGAGACCATTATGAAAGACAGCGTTCGCGGAAAATAGACCGGATCCACCGCCGACGTAAATGAAACTAATGAATGAAGCTATTATAATGCGTGCGTGCAGCAAACGTCACAAGCATATTCCCGAGTCAGCGGAGCCTATTATACATTAGCGGATTTATTGTGTAATTGGCGTGACGGACATGGATAATTGATCGAGCCGATGTCTCGCGACACGAGATGATTGCGGATTCGCGATGCAGCGAGACGGTCAGTTTATTTCGGTACGTCAAACGGCGCTGACAAAAATTCACGCTAGAACTTTTATATCGATCGCGAAACGAGCTGGTGGAAAGAACAACGTTGCACGTCGGCCTATAATTGAGGAGTTTATAGGACGGCCCTTCAATTCTCGCGCAAATTGACCGAAATTAATCGAAGCGTCGGGCAAGGACGTGGTATGTCGTCTCGTTAATCGACGGATGATGGAAACCGTTATCTATCCAACCGTAATGCCAACCGTATAGTACCATCCATAATACATCATTACTGCATAAAATGCAGAAGATCGAGAACGTCGATAATCTCGAGTTTGAAATTTAATTGCTCGATTATGATCGTATCGCGCGACGTTTGTCTCTTCGAAACGCAGATCGGTCGCCCAACGTTGTAAAAATTAAAAAAAAAAAACTTGCAATTTCAGGTTAACACGAAGGGAAAACAGCGGGAAGATCTTATATCTTGAGAAACCATTCGTGAAGAAATATTGACGCTTCCGACAAGACTGTTGACCGAAATGCACCAATATCGGTCATAAGCCAGGATTTAAACAACGGATCTCTTCACGAAAACTTCAATACTATCCAGAGAAGACATCGTAATTGCATTTCGCGGGATAAATCGTCGCTACTGCGCGACAATTTCAGCTGATGATCCGAAATATTTATGGACGAATTAAAGCAGCAAAAATATAGGCAGAAGAGATATTGAGATACCGCAGCGCAGAGATATCTGCTCGCGTTTGAGCTGTCGATTTTGAAATCTTCGGCCACGAAGTCTCAAATATTAATCGGCTTCCTACTTCGCGAAGTCAACGCGTATCTTTGCCGATCGTTATCCTTTGATGCTAATCGCTCGCCGATCCGGATACGATAAGAGAAGCAGGATGATTTCGGGTAGGATAGCGAATATCACCAGCGTCCTTCAAGACGCGGGGCCCGCGGGGGACTCCTGGAGCCTCTCGAAAGACGATAATCAGCAAGAGCTTCGTTCCACGGTCGTTTACGCGAATCCGCGATACGAGAACTACTCGAGCACGATCGTTGCCTTGCTCCAAAATAATTTTGACAGAGACGAAAACGGCCGACGGGATTCCCTGTACATCGTATTGCCGATCACGATAATCTACGTGGTGATCTTTTTCACCGGTCTTATCGGCAATATCTCCACGTGCGTGGTGATCGCGCGCAACAAGTCCATGCACACCGCTACCAATTACTATCTCTTCAGCCTCGCGGTGTCCGATCTCCTGCTACTCGTGTTCGGATTGCCGCCGGAGATGTATTATATATGGTCGCACTTTCCGTACGTATTCGGCGAGGCATTCTGCATTATCCAGAGCTTCGCCTCGGAGACCTCGGCCAACGCCACCGTTCTCACCATCACGGCATTCACCATCGAGAGGTGGGTTCGGATTATATTGCGCATATATATCAAATTTGACTGATAAAAATGTCATAAATATATATGACGCTCGCTGATCCCATAGCCAAACCCTGCCAATCATTCGGGTATCCCGATCACGGGTTTTATTTATTTTTTTCGCATGTGAAAAAAAAAACCCGCGATATATATATATATATATATATATATATATATATATATATATATAGTTCCAATCTGGTGTGGAGATCGATAAAATAAAATGCCAAGAGAAGTCCCAATATCCGTCGATTCTAACCGCGATTTTGGATTGTGTGTGAACATCGATAAACCCGGACACCCGCGAGATGAAGCCTTCGACAGATTTTAATCTCTTCGGAAACAAAATGTTTGCCCCTTTTATATATATATACACGCAGAAATATGTTCCGCAGATACGTGGCGATCTGCCATCCCTTCATCTCGCACACAATGTCGAAGCTATCCCGAGCGGTAAAGTTCGTGGTGGCGATCTGGCTGCTGGCTCTCTGCCTCGCCGTACCACAGGCCATCCAGTTCGGCATTATCTTCGACCACTATAATGGCACCGCCAACCTGGATAGCGCTAGATGCTCGCTGCAGTGGACGCTAATCGAGCACGCCTTCGAGATCTCGACCATCCTGTTCTTCGTGCTGCCCATGACGATAATCACCGTGCTGTACGTGTTGATCGCCATCAAGCTGCGACGCTCGAGCCTGCTGACCACCACCGTCAGTAAAAGACATCACGTTCCCGGTGTGTTGAATCACGTGGACAGCAGCAGAGGGAAGACGAACGCTCAGAGGAACGTTATTCGCATGCTCGGTAAGCGATGCGGTTTCTTTGATCGTCGGAAATTACAGCGCGCGGTCGAGCATCCTTAGAAACGCGGTTTAAGATGATTGAAATCGGGTTTATTTCGATTCCCAAGTCGGAGAAGACATTAAAGACTTTTATCAAGATCTGTCAATAAATTCGCCGAATAACAATCGATTCATAACTTTCGCAAAAAATTTACAGCTAATTTTATTGCCTTTTTTCAAGGAATATACTTTGAATCGATACGCAGAACATCGTAATAAATAAGTCATCGTAATAAATAGGTCACTGTGTAATGATAAGTCCACACAAGGGGTCAAACGGATGGTAAAACTGCAATTAATTTCAAAAGAGCTTTAACAAAATCCCAGTTTAAAACTTGGTTTTAAAGGCATAATTATAAAACTTAGAAAGCTTTGACCGAAGAAAAAAATGTATATTTGGCGAGGAATCTGTTATAAAAATGTATCCTACTTTGCATGCGGTACTTGTGACATTTTCAGAGAGAAATATATCATACAATGGTGTAATTAAACAAGCTTTGTGCCAATAATGACATCAGTAATTAGTTACATTAATGCTTAGTTGGCGGTATGAATGTAACATATTACATATTCTAGTTCGAAGTTCGTAAGTTCGCATAGGTTTACATGCAAATAATTCAAACGTATCACGCCAGACGTTCTCTTCTCACGAAAAGTTCAAATGAGCTTAAGTCGCCCGAAGCGAGTTGGCATATTACAAATGCTTAGCCAGACTTTCCTGCAGCAATGTCGTGAAATATTCAAATTCGTGCTTAACGTGCTAATTAATTCGTGCGTTTTGATAACATGCAAGTAATTTCGCAAACACGCAAAATTGTGGCGACAAAGAGACACTTTAAAGCCGCTTGTTCATTAAATATAAATCTGTAAGCATACATCGTTATAAACATCAAAATATAGATACGTCTCGTGATACAATTCGATATCAAGCAAAGTCCTGGCGAGATCGAGAGTTTTGTATAATTTCGAAACTCGGATGTTTCTAGTTGGACCATAGACGTTGGTTGGACACATCGATTAAATCTCGTAGGAATGCAATTAAAAGAAATTGCGACGCTGTTAATTTCATTAGTCGTTACCAGACTAGATGCAAAACATTGTTATGCCCATTTCCCAAATAAAATATGAGAATTAGACAAGAATAATTGCCGTTCCCAAATTCAGCTCGGACTGCTAAAAGAGGGAAACATCGAAAGAAAACTGTTATTTCTACTGATTCTGACGGGACGCGATATTTGCCATATCAACCGTGCCTGGCTTCGCAAATTTCTTTAAAACGGAAATCAATAATATCTGTCCGTCACGTGTTCGGCTCGGTGCACAAATATCAGAGATATCAAGAAATATCAATTTTATTCGAGGATTGAGGACATTTGTTCGGCTTTTTACAACCATACATATATTTCTTTTTTTCGCCGCGACATCACCGTTCATATGAAACTATTTACATTTACTTTAGTTGCTTTACAAATTTCGCTATATTCGACATCTAGATTTAAATTGTAGGAAATTTATTTTACATGTACGTGCTCTATTTTCTAAACATCTTAAATTCTTTTCTTATTTTTAAATTTGTAGTAAATAATCATATCTTAACTTTACAAACAACTAAAAATATGTATATGTGTATATATAAGCATATTTTTGAAAACATTTTTCTTACTCCATGTATATTTAAATAATCTTTTGCATGTTGCAATTCTTTATTTTAATTCTACTCAAAAGACTAATAAAAATTTAAGAAGTTATCTTCAAAGAAGTAATATGTAAATCTCCAGTTTTTTGAATATAAATTTGAATTAATATATTTTGAATTAAAATAATGTTACATTTATATACAATAATTTACTAACAAATCATCCTTCGGAAAGTCTTGATGGGAAAAGAAAATTTCTACGCTGTTTCCGCATTGCCCTCGAACACGTAATAGATCTTTGCGCGACGTGTCATTCTTACGATACCACGGTTCGTTCGTGATACGAATAGGATAGACTAGAACTCGTTCGTTGGAAGAACCATTGACAAGTCTCTCGAGGCTGAGCTATTTTCTTCAGCAGAACAATCAACCGAGATCACCGAACACGATGAGATTTTGGAAATAGCCAGGTCAAACGAATAAGAACAAAAATATTTCAACATTTCGAAGTGCTCATCATATTTCTATATTTCGTTGTTGCATATCAACTGTCTCCAGATTTATATAACGTTGGCTAATTTTTTGGACGGATTTTAAAAGTCTCTTCTCAATAAAATTGAAATCCGAGTTCTAACGTTACAAAATTATTCCAGAACGACGATTAAAGGATTGTAAGTTAAACTCCTCAATTTTAAAACCCTATTTTTCGCTCGATTTAAAACGAATATATGATAATCCCAAATTGGATGAGACGTAGCATTCGTAATTCGCCAATCGATTCGAATATATTCGCCAATCTTGTTATTTCTTTTGTAAAAAGAGCGCATCGTTATACACTTTCAGCGAATCGATTGTGGCGCAAAAAAAAGATATCAAATCGGCATCCAGCAGCGCCTCAACGTAGTGATGAAATTTGAAATATGAGGGTATATATATAAGACCCGGACCGTTATTGATGTTTTTCGTGAGTTATCTCCTTGTCTTCTCTGCCTCGCTACGAGCGGCCTCGCGTTTCGGGGGCGAACTTGCGTCTAGAAGAGGCCGAATAATTATTCCGCTCGCGCCTCGGTATAATACTTAGCCATGGATAAACGACCTGCTCTTCTTGTCACGCTTCTAATCATTCACGGTGCCACGTGGCGGCGCCGATTTTATCCTCGGTCGACCATCGACAAGTTGAGAGGCCTCCCCATCCAACTTTTGGATCAAGATCTCTTTATTAAATTTCTTGCGAACTTTGCTTTCAAGGTTGTCGAGTCTAATGACAAATTTGAGCGATGTAAAGGGGAAAGTATATTGGGGAAAGATAGAAGTCAACTTATAATTCAATTTAGTCGATCTTTTTATAAATATGAAGCAATGCGTATTATAAAAAAATGCCGTTGAACTTAGAGTATCGTATTTTTATAATAAACATTTAGATGAAAAATTTATTGAAACATTACAAATTTATATTTACTTATATTGTGCGTTTTGCATATATTACAATATTTAGCATAAATGACTAAGCAAACCCAAAACGCGATTGCCATATTGTCGCGCATATATAGTCCACGAATGCATTTTGGTGATGCGGCCGGTTGTATATACCTTTGCTCAAGCTAACCGGAACGATTCTAATCTACAATTTTCCGACCGATCCGACTTACGTAAGACTCGAGTAATTCCTCGAAGTATCGAAGCTTGCACGTGATCGTGGGTTGCATCCAAATTTACTCTGAATTATGATGGCAGTTTGCAGATCTTCTCTCTCTCTTCCCGGTTGCGATTTATGCGCTCGTGTAAGCGCACGATATGCCGAACGTTTCGAGCTCCCGCGTGCCTCCCGTATAGTATCTTTACTTCTTAAAAAATCGCGATGAGTCAAGAGCTCTGAAATCTCTGCGTCTTATACACGTACAGCCAGATACGATAGTATTCCCCGTCAATGAAAAATTGATAAGCGATTACCCTTCGAATAATTGAAACTGTTATCTGACTTATTGGTCAGATTTTTTACTCTTATGTAAGTCTATTCTTATGCAAGAGTCAAACGCACCGTCGGAAATAGCGGTAACACAAATCTCTCTGCACAAATATCGCGGCAAGAAGCATTATTTAGGCTTCTCTTATCGAAACACCGAGGGTATACCGAGCTTAATGAAGAAAAAACATATGTGGAAAAACACGCCGTCGATCTCGAAATCATAGTTATCGCATTCTCGTAATCCCTCGTTGTAAAAGAATTTCATAGCGCTTCGAATTCCACGCACGTATCCCGCCCTAAACCATCGTTGTGTTATCCAGATGATCTTGATGGCAACAGAGGGTCCGCGTGCCGACTAAAAATACTTAAACGACGTTTTCGCTTTTACTTTTGATTTCTGGATCGCCATCGGGATAATGATCATCTAATTTCCGCCTCGCGATCGTTCATTATTCACGCCAATTCAATTTATCATCAGAGAGGATCAGCGCTTCGCCAAGCGCATTTCGGTAAATTACACACCATCTTTCTTTTGGGCACAGACTAAAGATTTCTCCCTTCATTTACTCTCGCAGGGATAATGCGTGTCTTTCGAATGCCTCCGAAGAACAGAAAAGTTTTCTTTCTACACGCGCGTCTATGTTTTCCTTTCTTTCGCGCCGATCGAAGGAAATCACCCGCGTTCCACGAAAACGAGAGCGGAGAAGATACGTTTTATTGGCATCGAAAAGTTATTCAGGTCGTGGTTATCTTCGTAATGAAATCTTCGTGTTATCAAACGGTCCATTGGATCTGAAACGAAGCATATGAGGGACGCTGAATGATGTGTAGATGTTTCCATAAGTCGTATAGGGAGATATTAATGTTTATCTTAAATCTTCGAACTCTCGCGATATTTCTAGTTGTATTAAGAAATATAATTAAAAGTTTGTCATGGAAAATATACATAAATTTGAAATTAATATAACATAATTCCAAAATCCATATACGATATTTCATATAATATATATCGATCGCGTGTCAAAATTGCTCATCTCAAAGTTATCGTTTGGAACCTTAATGAGGAAACGATCGCCCGAGAATTTATCGGTGATAATCGAAAAATTTTTGCACATATGGCGCATTCACTGATATTTATATAATAAAGATTATATATGCATGTGTACATTTGAAGCGGTAAACTTTGAAATCCGCGTTCACGCATAAAATAAAAAAATAAAAAAATAAAAAAAATAAAAACGTTTTTAAGCAAACGAAAATAAACGAGCTTTCGTGAATTATGACAAACGTCCGTCACTTTTACGCAATGTTTTTCCATTATTTAAGTTGCACATTTGTAAGTAATGATGGCACATATGTAGCGAACGCGCGTAACATTTACGATGTACGGCAACAACAGAAATATTCAAGTACAAACAAATGCGCATGCATTAAATTGATATGGAAAAAAAAAGCAATAAAAGATATTTAATAAAAGATGTCACATTTTATGTGACATTTGTTTTGCGCAATACCATCGTGTTTAAACGTGCGAATCAATGGTACCGGCCAGATTCGTGAATCTGAAAACGAAGAACCGTTCGCGCGCGAGTCGCCCGGTGAATTTACGATCGCAGCGGGATCGCTTATCTTCGCTCCTACGGTGACTAGGTGCCTCGGCCGAAGTGATAATCGAAATAAAAATGTCGACCTTCATACCGTCGAACACGTGGGCGAATCTCGTTTGTCGACAACACGCGTGGAAATAAAATCGGGTTCCTATCTGCAAAAAAAAGAGGAAAAAACACATCTCTCCGCATTTTTCCATAACGCCGAACGTTTTTCGCCATTACGAAAAACTGTGACGAAACGGTGTTTCGAATTAACGCACCGATGATTCACTTGTGTTTTCGATCCCAAGTCGACCAGAAGCGCGTATTTATGGTTGCAGTATCTCACAAATTGGGAAAAGTTATAGTTACCGTGAATTTTTCTACGAAACGTTTCTCCAAAGATATTAAAAGATAGGAGTTTTTTCGTTTCAAGTTTCCAAAGTCGAAAACTGCCACGTAAAATATTATACACATTTTTTAAACTCTGGCAAGGCACAACTTAAAATAAAGCAAAGTTCGCTTGTTAATTAGAATCGCTCTTAATGAACCACGATTATTTATCTCTGAGTCTTTAGCTACTAATTTTTTCTTGCAATTAAAAAATATTGCAACTATTTTATAAGAAAAGAAGAGAGAATCGGGTTTTTCTTTGAACGTTTGAGTTTTCTTAAATTATTTACCTAATCGCGAAAATAATTTCGTAAAATAGCAAAAGTTCGGTTTTTTAAATTATTTCGTTTGAGTTTATTTTTGCGAGTTTCGAAAGTACGCGCAAATATTTTCTTGGTATAACTTTTTAAATTTTTTCATTGCTATGCAGAAATTTATGTTAAATTTTGAAATATTATTTTGTTCTACATAATTCATTCATCTTTTCGGCATGCACATTCCCGATCCTCTTTGCTCCGCCCGAGGACGCACGGGCAAAAGGCAAAACTCTTTTTATGTACATTTTTACCATCTCCTTACCAATTTCAATATAAGTATTTGCGACGGCGTCCTTAACCTTGTGTATTCACATCTGCGCGATCATTCATAATTCTTGTGATCCCAGTTATTTCGCGTAAGCCTTTCTTGAACCTTTCTTTAGCTTTTCTATAGCTTCTTTTCTTTCTTAGTCTTTTTAAAAACTTCTCTCGAAGGCCATGTCTGCGAAATTACCGAGTCACACTTCCAAAATCAAGATTTAGATTTCTTCGCCTTCGCTTCTTAGATACAAAAAGTAATAGCACGTAAAGTATGATATTATAATATATTGTAATACTTGCAACACAAAACGAGAGAGAGAAATATCTTCTGCTTATGATATTTCTAGGGTTCCATTACGTTCGGTATACGTCGTTAATTACGGGCTATAAAGCTATATCATTTATCATATTATATAGCATTAGTTACAAAGGGATCCATTAATCTCACTCGCGTTCTCAAACGTTTTTATGGTCGACTGAATTCTGCATTTAGGATCTTCACTGTTTCTTGATAATCTTTCTTTCACAGTCTTAATTCCTCGAAAATTTTTAAACATTAAATTAAACAGATATTACATCGCTCCCCGTCTAACTGTAGAAGATTGTGGCCACAAAATTTATGTGTGGAATATACACAAGTTAAGCGAAAGCATCCGCAAATAGCTCGCGTTGTGCTGTTCACTGCTGAGAAAATGAAACATTTAATTGTATTTTTTTTCTCGCAATTGTGTTCGTAAATCTTCAATTTATTTTATACTTTAAAAGTTTCAGAAAAACACGTTGATTAACAAAAAAGCATGATAAAAGCGGGTTACTTATCTACATTTAATTATTATTGTAATGCAATACGGAGCAATTGGATGCAACTGCAGTCTCATTCGATTCAGATCTCAGGAATATTTGAAAAGAGTGGTGTTTAAATCTTAACTTATCCTTTATCAAATGCCGAAGACTATAGAAAAACGGAGTAAAGAACTTATATAAAAAAAATACTCGTGTAATCAGAGAACCCGAACTCAACTTAGGTAATCCGAAAGTAGAAATTATCTGAAATTGTGAGAAAATATTAAAC
Source organism: Temnothorax americanus (assembly GCF_048541705.1). NCBI lineage: Eukaryota > Metazoa > Arthropoda > Insecta > Hymenoptera > Formicidae > Temnothorax > Temnothorax americanus. The sequence continues at coordinate 3,146,526 of NW_027509751.1, forward strand.
CTATCTTGGGAAAAGTAAATCACTTTCCATCCATCAAGATCGTATCCCCCAAATTTTATTAGTCACTTCGTTTAATGTGAAATGTTTAAAAACTAAATGTATCTTTATAATTTTTTAATTTTTAACTTGATATTTTTATGCACGTGCAAAAGTAATATTTTATCAATAAGTGAGAAAGCTAATATCAATTTAGGGTCCGAGAGCTTTCGATTTTTCCAACCGCCAAAGGTTGATTGTCTCTCGAAGACTGCAAACGTTCCGCAGCAATGTGACTAGTGCGATGTAATAAAAGTTCATTTTCTTGATGCGAAGTAATGAAATCACGAAAGGTGACCTGAAGTAGCGCTAAATGAAGGCAAATGGCTCCCGCGATGACCTTGCGTTGTTACCCGTCGTATTTCCCTCGATGCATTGCGGGAATCATGAATCACAGTGGATTTCTTCACATCTCATCCCTGAAAATAGATGAATCCTTATCCTATAAACTTTAAAAAATCACTTACAGTTTGGAAACCGCACACTAACGGCGCGCATATATCTTACAGCTGTCGTAATCTCTAAAATGAAAACGATGTTTCTAAGATGTTTCTAATCAAAGTACGCTCTAATTTTATCTCGTAGAAATCTTTTCGCTTTATTTCCTATTTTGTACGTGAGAGATCAGTGAATTCGTCTTACTCCGTTTCCCCACCGGCTTCTGACTGATGATTATTATTATGATTATATATTGTCTTTACAGTCGCGGTGGTGATGGGCTTTTTCATCTGCTGGGCACCGTTTCACGCTCAGAGGTTGCTGGCCGTGTACGCTCAAAGCAGCTCGTCTGACAATGAGCCGGAAGATACCATGATCGTAATCTATACCACACTCACGTACGTGTCGGGAGTATTCTACTATTTATCCACCACGGTGAATCCGCTTCTCTACAATATCATGTCTAACAAGTTCAGAGAGGCTTTCAAGGTGAGCCGTTTCGGAGAATTGCTTTTAATCGCTTCATTTTCCACTGGCGACTCCCACGTGGGCCGATTTATGATCGATCATATACTTGCAAAAATTAGAAGAATAAATTTTATGTAACATTAAAATAAAAAATATTTTCTAGTTGATGACTGATATATTAAATATAGGTATATGTTATTATTTCATTTTTAAACACCTTTCGCATTTTTTATATTTAAATATATTTAATATATTTATACATAATATGAGATCGAATATAATATTTTTAGCTTTAACACAGATTCTGTTAATAACTTAACATACTAATTTTGTTTTTTTTCTTCATTAGACATTATCGATAAGAATGTCAGTTACGATGAGAACATTGCAAGAATCACAAGCCTTTCGCAATTTTACTTTATCTTTTTTCCCAGTCGATGCTGCCCAAATATTGCATCAGGAAGTTCTCGTCTCACAAGAGCAACCGTCGACAGCCGACTTACACCAGCTTGTCGCGGTATCAGAGGTCGATGAGGCATCGATTCGACGACGCCCAGCACTCGCCTTCGATATCCGTCAGCGACGAACAGCAACGATTAACGCATATCGCACTGAACGCGAATTTCTGCGAGCCGAACGGACTCGCGAAGTCACAGAGGGAGCGAGAAGGGCGATCCAACATCGCGGCTGCGATGAGAGAGACCGTAGGCTGTCGAGATTATACCAGAAGAGTGTCCAGAGATTCCGACAGTAGCCAACTTACCGTGATGACATCTTTAAGCAAGCAGGGCCTGAACAACGAGGGCAACAACAACACGAACGAATGCCTACTGAGGATCCACAGGTCGCCAAAAGCTTTAGGTAGCGTCTGTTTGCACCTGATGTATCTTCGCGGGATTAATTAATCCGTAGGCTTTCCTTTAATCAATGATGGCTGATTCGATGACGCAGAGTTCTTTGCCGAATTAATTGGGAGATCCTCTCACATAGAGAAACATATGTTCGCACGATGCAACATAGTTATGTATATAAAATATTATCTCAGAAGAGATACAAATAATGATTTAAACACTTTTATTTTGTCTTATTGAAATGTCTTGAAGAATGGTGAATATATATTAAGAGCTTCAAATACGCGTAAAAATGTTTCCTTTGAAACAGTAAGTGCATGCTTATTGTTTTGTTAATAAAATTAGCAGCGTTTCGAAACAGACTCTTATCGCTTCGTGGTTAAAGTGTCTATAGGTATCCGTAAGGACAAAACTGTAAAAAAAAAGATGTTAACCTTTGTGCACCGTCTCACACTCACTGTAAAAAATGTTACGAAAAATTATAGTCACAAGAAAAATATATTATAATTTGTATACATATACATATGTTTTCTACAATCAGTATCATAGTTTATTATTAAAAAGCAAATTTATTTCAAAGTAAGAAGCAAAAATTATATTTATACGAAATGCATTTGCGGTTTCAAAAAAACAAACAAACAAACAAACAGATACTTTTGCTCTGCGCATTAACTCTTATTCGACAGAATAGGAAAGATATTTCTAATACTTTGGTATTTCTAGCAGGAATCCTCACGGAGAGATTGGGGCTCGGCACGAAGGGATTCTTCGCGCAGCATCGGAAGAATTCATCGACCAGCTCGGCATCGAAACCGGAAAACGTCATTGCGATGCCGCCGCGATTTCAGAGTCATCCGAGCATCGAGAGCGCCAATACGATCAGCAACTCCAGCCTTCAGGACCTCGACGAGACCGAGTTCACCGGAACGGAGCTGGCGCGCTACATGGGCGAGTTAAACTTCGAACTCGTCACCTGACGTCCGTTTATCGCGGGAGAACGCCGCCTCTCGAATTAGAACACCGAGCACAAATCAGAACTCTTTGGTTGTGGGAACCGCAGGTTTGTACAAACTTCTAATCCGAGGAGATTTTTTCCGTAATCAAGACCAACATGGATTTAGTGTCCTGGACGAGGCACATCGAGATGAATTAGCGTGGGACGCATTTGTCGAGAAAGTGAGAGTTTCGCAAAGAGTTATTGTCTAAGGAAGAGAAAGGAACTAATTCGATCATTTCGATCGCAAAAAAGGTGCGAAATATGGAAACATACCGATAATGTAAATAAACGATATTAAAATCAACGCTTGTGGTTTGTGGACTAAGTGTGTTGCTTCACGCAAACAGTCAAACCGGAAATTATAATTGTCGACACAGGATATGAAGCATGGATGTTTGATATCTAAAGTACGTATGTGTGTGAACATTATATTTTTCTATCTATAGCATGACTGTTTAATAACGCTAGTCTTTTCTGCAGAAGCGAGGAGAATTTGCAGATTCAGTATCAGCGTTCCTAAAAATGTACAATGAACATTATAGCGATGGTTATTATGATATTCTCGTTAATAATAAGATATATGAGATCAAGGGGAACGTTCTGTCAAGATTGCGGCATGTCAACGCGCAAGCTAGCTTCTTGTTTTCTCTTCTATGTGTGTCGTGAATATTTATACATTTTGTGATAAAACCAGATTGCCCAACGGTTTTGATATTAATCGCGATCAAAGACTTGTATAATACAAAACATAAAGTGTCCGCTTAATTAATTTATTTTTTATCTCGTGCGATGCTGGAAGAGCGCCAACTTGCGCAAAATTATTTCGATGTTTATATCGATGAAAAGTATATGACTGCAAAACCATAATTTTTTCAGAAGTAGAGCAATTTGTACAATAATTTTCTTCTAAAAAGTTTGGCAGTTAGAGTAAAAAATATTTAAAAATTAAAAATGGAAAATTATTCAGATTAGAATTGCAATATCTTTCAAGGCATACATTAATAAAATTGCATTGAGGAATGTCTCCTCAAAATATTTAAAAGGTAGTTACGATATTTATATATATTATTGATATTGTCGATGTACTTATTGTGCGTATATGCGCAACTCTGAATTAATTTCAGCATTTATTTTTATATGTATATTATTACGATGATAGTTAACGTTTCTATAGCTTTATTTTACAGACAATACATCTGTATAGTGAACTCATAAAATGACATCTGTATAATATATATGCATATAATTTGCTAAATAAAAATATAACAATCCGTTTCGAAATAGATAATATAATGAATGCGTGCACATTATCATTTTACAAACTTTATTTTAACCCTTCGTCCGCATATAGGTTTTTTTGGCACCTTTACGCCGCATAGGTGGGTCGTTTTCGTTCTGACGTTTTTTTTTAAGTGTTAAAGTGTTACAAAAAATCTGAAAAAATTCATGGAGGTAATTCAAACTTTCAATTTGAAGTATCAATCATAAAATTATAAACAATTTAATTTTTTCACATAATTTGTATTTAAAAAATGGAGCAACTACAACTAGAACTTTTAAAATCATCTTTTACTCAAAAAATCATAACTTTAAGACAAATAAAGATATCGAAATGAATAAAAAAAGAAATTGAAGGGGAAAAACGTACCTTTCATAAAAAAAATATTGCATGCAATTATTTTGAAATGAAGTGCTTAAGTGTTCGCCGCCAACCTCGTTTTTTCAAGAATTACGTGTCTCCTGTGACGGCTGGAGGGGGTCTGGCGCCTTGAAACTCGGTAGGCGGGTTCTCGAGGAGCATAACTTTTTTTACGGATTCGCAGTGGCGCCCGCTCTACCCGTTTTCAAAAGTTACAACTACATTTGATTTTCACCCGGACGAAAACGACCCACCTAGTGGGATGAAGGGTTAATGAAACATTTTGGTCTAAAAAATTGAGCAAAGAACGCACATCGACAAGTAATAAATATAAAAAAATGTTATGTATTATTAAATTTTAGGTCGCATCTCGATGTAAGCTTTAATGTTGGGCAGGGCGCGAATCTTCTCCACTAGCTTCTTCAATTCCGGATGATCTTGGTTCACATCCCTGGTCAAAATAAAACTTAGACGTTCCGAGTATGCAGCCCACATGAAATCAGGCCACGACAACTGAAATAACAGAAGTGTATTTTTTCGTATTAAATTAACAAGACAGGTATCTCGATAATTTGACACACAATCGATAAATCATCACCTTGCCATTGACGAAGTGTCCGCCGTTACTCTTAACTTGAGCCTCGAACTTGTCGAGATAGAAGGGCAATTTTTCGTAGGCGGTCTCTTTGAGTTTTGCTTTGAAAGCGGGGTTCTGTTCCCAGTAGTAAGCACCCAAAGCTACGAAAATAAATCTGAGTTGAAGCGTTTGAGTTGCACAGAGATAGAGAGTCACATTGCATCACTGCAAGAAGAGCAATATAGTGATACAGTGTGCGACAATTGTCCAGGAAGTGTTCACGGTTTGTTGATTCTAAATAGTTTCCGCTTTTTTATTTTATGGTATAATATCTTGTTACGTAACATTAAAATCCTTTACTCGAATTATAACATAATACACAATAACGTGCATTTCATCATATTCATTAATCAGATCTCCCGTTAGCGTAGAGATATTGAAAACTTCTGTACCTATTTTCAATTACATAATACCAACCGGTTTCTCTAGGACACTGACCTATTATTCACGATCGCGTTCGCTGACCCGATCGGCATTTTTACCTTGTCTTATATCCTCGATAGAATCGACTGTGGCATCAATCTCCATTGCCTCGAATTCATCGAACCCGTATAAATTACTTCTCTTAGCGATAAAACGGGCGATAGCCCTGGACTGATGATATGTCTTACCATCTATCTCCAGAATCGGCAATTGTCTCATGGGCATGTCTACGATTCGTAAAAACGAAAATGATTTATATGTTTGCCATTATATTATTACTGAAAAATATTTAATTTTACAAATATATTTATAAAGGAAGTATAATTAAATGAGAGAGCAGTGAACTTGACGATAAATGAGAGGATCACAGAATAAATTTTATAGTATAAATTAATATTTAAACGATTGACTTTACAATCGATTATTTCATAATCTCAAAATTACAGCATAGAAATAACATACTTGGTTTATGCTTCGGCCACTCTTCCAAGCTGAGTCTAACATCATCGAATTTGATGTCACAATAACTTAACAAGTATCTAATTGGCTCTCCAACGCACCCAATATTAAAGTACGTTAACTTGTACGTCGACATGTTCTGGAAGTAGTATAAAAATAAATTTAGAAAATAAGGATTCGCTTGATTTTTGAAATAAGAATATTGAGACCATTATATCTTTACATAGTCTAAGATAGTCTAAGAATATTTCGCATTTATTTTATAATAATTTTATTATAATTTTTTGAAGGATGTCAATTTACAAGCATATCAATTCGTTAATTAAAAAACAAGTTACGAGAAATTTATAATTATAATATTACTTTGCTGTCTACAATCCGATCTCTTATATAAAAATCAACTTTCTAGTAGATGTAGAATTATTCACAACTCGAATACGAATATTGTGCTAACAGCTAAAACGATACTCTTTATCTAACTGCTCGGGAGTCTCGGGACAAACAAGCGTCCTTTTATCAAAAGTGTTTTACGGGTAAAAACTAAATTATATATATTATCAGATATGCAAAGTATACAAAATTATCTTTTTAGTTAGAAATATGAAGTGCACATATGGAGTTTGAAAAAACGAAAAAATGCATATTTTTTCTGTTTGAATTATATGTATTATACTCCACAAGTGCATTTCAATTCATATAAGTAATTTTGCGTGATACTAATCAACAGTGACACATTATCAATTATCACACCTAGAATCTGTCATTGTAATGACAAACTGATTTTTTATCGAATTTTTCAATTTTTTGCATAAAATGAAAGGCCATATTATTGATATATTAAGCATTTAGTTTATTGCATTTAATTTAAATATAACTGATGATACTTTGGTGTGTTAAAATATTTTTCCTATTACAAACTTTGAAAATATTTAATATGATAAATAACTAAATACTCAATTAATAATAATAATGAACAAACTCAATTGCACTTAATAATAATTTCTTAATCGCGTTGTTCATAATTCTATCAATTAGATGAACAAATTATTTGCAGTTTTTCACATGAAATTGTTATATAAAATAATCTAAAAAGTACTTTCTAAATCCAATATTTTTTTAAGAAAAACAAAAGTTATTTTGCAACATAAATCATTAAAAGATTATCCTTATCTCTTTATTCATATTTTTTTTTTAATTATATCAGCACTGTAAGCTAAATACAAATATCAATGAATTTATGTATTTATTCTATAATATTATATGAATATTTAAAGCGATAATCATTATTTTACTCACGTTGACTTCGATATGTATCAGAATGCCCGCAAAATAATATTTCAATTCACAGTTCCCAACGTCCACGAAAACAACATTGCGATATACTACGTAACATTATAAGTATAAATAAGTAAAAAAAAAACTGTCTTCTCTTTTATTTAGGCAACAATACACTTGATAAGCAATGTTACGATATTAGTGTGCTGGACTAAAGTGTGTTTGCTATAAATCACTGACGAGAACTGAGAAACTCAAATCAAGATGGATCTGTGTTTCTTAAGAGGAGCAAAACTTTATTAAACGAATGCGTTCTAATATTAGAAATGATAAGATTACGAATAAGATTACGATTGCAATGTTTCGAAAGAAAAACCCTAGAATTACTAGAAGTTATATCTGCTATTTGCCAAAATACGACTATAATTAATTTGATTGATGTCCGTTCTGTAATATTGTCGGTAGTATTAGGGAAAGCACAAAGAAATGAATTACTATTAATTAATTATAATATAAAATTAATAACTTATTCAATATTTTTTTGCTCAATATATATTTCGATATTATATGAAAAACACATTTCAATAACTTTTATTGTTCAAATTTCGTCTATGATCTGTCATCTTTGTAGCTATTTTCTGTCTGTCTAATATAATAATAAAACAAGGCCCGGAAGAAAAATTAGTTTCTCGAATTTTAAATTTTCCTTCTAATTAGTAGATTAGCTTTTATTTTTAATTAGTTATTGCAACAATAATTAGACTTGTTAAGAATTCTGTTGCAATTTAATAAAATAACACAAGATATAATTTTTATATCCTAAAAACATTTAAACTTCGATGGACAATGCGTAATATTTGGGTTTTTATCTTATTTCTTTACACTAAAATGAATCGCTGATTCAATTAAAACATAGCATAAAATAAACTATACAGTAACATTTTTAATCATATAATCATATAATAGCAAATAATTTTCAAAAAATTGTTTGGTATTAAGATATATTTATATGATTATATAAGGAAAGAATTGAATTTGTAACCTTTAAGTTATTGTATTAAAAACAAAATATTTTTAAATTTAGTATTAAAAAAATTGTTATTTGCAATAGTAATTAAAAAAGACAACTTTGTACCATAACACGATATCCGGTATTATTGAAGATATACGTTATCAATGAAGATATACGAAATCGCTCGATAAATATATGGAACAGATAAGATGAATTTAAAAACAAGCGATAAACACACACTTTTACTGAATCCAAAAAATTTTATTTCTTTTTTATATTTGTTACGTAATAATATTAGTTGTTGTGAAAGCGCAGAGAAATTGGCTGAAGCTATTCGGAAATAACGCATTAGCATTCTAATCTTTCAGAAAACATTTCGAAAGAGAATAGTTCTTAATTGAGAACGACAAATCAAAGGAAGAGTATAAAATCACAAATTTTGTTTTATTTACAATTCAGTCTTGGGTCGCTTCTCGATGTAAGCTTTAATCTTAGGTAAAGCGCGAACTTTGTCCACTAGCTTCTTCAATGCGGGATGATCCTTGTTCGGATCCCCGCCCAGGATGAAACTCAGATAGTCACAATATCCAGTCCACACGAAATCTGCCCACGACAGCTAAAACAATAGAAATGTATTTCTGTCTCTTTATATACAAAGACAAAATTAACGAGACAAGAATCAGTAGCTTGGCACGCAATTAAAAATGATTATACCTTGCCATTCACAAAATATCCGCCGTTCTTTTTAACTTGATCCTCGAATTTGTCGAGAAACAAGGACCATTTTTCGAAGGCGGTCTCTTTGAGTTTCTTCTTGAAGTCGGGATCTTGTTCCCAATAATAAAGGGTCAGAGCTACAAAAAATAAATTTGCCTTACGATTCTTGTCGTCGCAAACAGAGATACGGAGCTTCCGTTGTGAAACGCCGCGAGAAGAGCGCGATAATGATGCAGCGCGCGACAATCGTTCAGGAAATACATATAGCTTGTTGACTTTAAATAGCTGCTTTGTGCAGAGTTCCTTGCAACAGTAATATTAAATCCCTACTCGATTTGCATATGCGCAACGTGCATAGGTCATATTGACTAATCCCGTCGGCACGGAAGATTCATAAAGTCACAATTATGTTGTTTTGATGATTATGTATAATTAATCTGTTATCCTCTTGCGTTTGCTGATGATATCAAAATTCTTACGTAATCTACAATCGTCCATAGAATCAACAGCGGCATCGATCTCCATGGCCTCGTAATCATCGGATCCATATAAATTGCCCTTCTTCGCGAGAAAGCGACCGATCGCCCTGGACTGATGATACTGCTTACCGTCGATTTCTAGGACCGGCATTTGTCCCAAGGGCATGTCTGTAATTTGTAAAAGCGCCATTACGAACAATATCTGTTTCATGTTTATGATATAGAAATGCAATTAAATGATCGTTGAATAAACAGATTATATATAGCCGCGAAAATTATAAAGTAAATTTTACAATACTAATCGTTACTTAGATGGAAAAGCAATTAAAATTATGATTGTTTTATCATTTTAAAAAATATACATATATGTAATAAGCATACTTGGTTTATAAGTCGCCCAATCATCGAAGTCTACTCTGACATCTTCGAATTTGATGCCATAATGACTTAACAAGTACCTAATAGACTCCCCAAGGCCGGCAGCATTGAAATATGTTAGCTTGTACGTTGGCATGTTCTGAAAAAAATTATAAATATAAATATAAAAATAGATATAAATGTTTGATTTGTTTTTAGAAAAATATAAACAAAGAACTTAATGCTAAACGCAAGCTTCCGTGCAACATAACATGTAAAGTGGAACAAGTGTTAGTATTGTGGGATATCCTAAGCCTTTTTTGAGATGACTTGAAAACTATTAAAGATTCCAAAGTTGTTTGTTTTACCGATTAAACACGATTTTTGTAAAACAAACTTATCTTTTTATTGCCTTTACAGATTTAAAAATCCGTTTCTAAAGTTCAAGTATTATGCACTAATGTATCCCTCAGCAAACGATAATCGATATATTCTGGTATTTTTCCGTACTAATATCGCACTACATATTCGCATTAATTTTTTTTTTACACTAATCTTTTATATCAGGTGTCCAAACCTGATTTTGAGGATTCGACTCTGTTATTTCTTATTCATGTAATCCACGTTCCATAGTGTTCTCATTTTGTAACAACAAACTGTAGAATTTTTGTATAAAGCAAATGTCACAAGTTGACAGGTTTAGACGACCTATTAGCCTTAGAGTAGGTAAAGAAGATCTGAATTTCTGAAATTATTTTAGTGCATGTACTTTAACACTTTAGGAAAGGATTTTTAAATCTTACGCAGTAAGCGATACACATCAAATCTTCAATTTAACGTATTAATTCTATGACACCTGGTACTACGATGCAGTTTCGTACGTTAGATTAGGGATCCAGTAGCTACTAAATCCACTGCTGTCCGCTGAGTGTAACACTTAATAAGCTAGATATCGTGACGATTTATATTGCCCCACCCCCCACCCCCCCTATCTCGCAATATACTCGCACTTCTTCTACAGTATATCATTCAAAATACTCGCAATAAATATACATATATCGATATTAGCTTTAATCTTTACTTTTAGATCTTCTTTAATCAATTATTGAGCATTAATTGTGAAGATGACAAATAGACAATTAGAAATATAATCAAATTTAATATTTGACATTTGATTACGTAAGTGCATTAGTATGACAGCCACTTTTGCATTTATTTAAAAATAAATAATTTTCGAAAGTATTAATTTGCACCCGTTTCGTGTATTTATTCAAAAATTAGGTTAAAAAATTGAGAAGATATAATTCCACATTACCTTGCAGTCTGTAATCTGGTCTCTCGTAAAAATCGAAGCAATCGATGCGGAGTTGTTTACGGATCGAGAACGACTGAGCGTTTTGTTAGAACGTAACTACATATGTATACGTTATTTGGGACATATGTATAGAAATATTGGCGATTATGTAGAACTGGATTTACACACACAAAATTATATCTGATAAATGATACATTTAACGGAGCAACAAGATACGGTCTTCATTTTGACATATGTTATCAAGATACATACCCTTGAATAATATAAAAAGTTTTAGCCGTCGCTCGTATATAATAATTAACTAAATACTTAATATAATAAAGGACTAATTTATATAATAATGAACAAGTTCACAATTGCATGCACTTAATAGTAATTTCCGAATTCACGTTGTTTATAATTCTGGCAATTAGATGAGCAAATTACTTGCAATTTCTCACATAAAATTGTTATATAAAATAATTTAATTTAAGTACTTTTTAAATCTTATTTAAAAAAAAAACAAAAGTCATTTTTACAAAATAAATCAATAACGTTATTCTTATTTTTTTCCTTAATTAAATCAACACTATAAGCAAAATATAATTTTCAATAAACTTAGATATTAATTGTATTTGTGAGAAGTGATTAATTTTATAATAATTATTTTACACTTACGTTGACTTTGATATGCATCAGAATATCCGCAAAATAATATTTGAATTCACAATTCCCATCAGCGTCCACGAAAACAAAATTACGATACACTACGTAATATATATTTTAAGTGTAAATAAGTAAAAAAAACTGTCTTCTTGAAAAAATTTTATTTAGACAACGATACACTTGATAAGTTTGATGATTACCGGTAGTGTGCTGGATCAAAAATTACTGAGAAACTCAACTCAAGATATAGACATTTATTTATTAAGAGAGGCAAATTTTATTAAACAGCAATATGTTCTATTATAGAAATAGTAATTAATGCGATATTTTGAGAAAAAAACCTACATTTACTAGAAAATATAAAAACAGAAGAAAATATTTACGAAAGAGACGGGATCCACTTAGATAGGAGTAAGTTCTTTCTATTGCTATATTGAAAATATCTCAGGAGGATAGAGATTTAACATTTTTTTTCTTTTCGTTTAAAACATAAAAGACAATATGAGTTGCAAAATCAAATTATCATTTTTACCTTTTATTTTATTTTCAGCTTTTCTATAACATAACACTAATACTTCTCAAAATATGTAAAAGCATACATTATAATAGCATAACAATTTCGAGATTTCTCGTATTAATATATGAAACTGTTATTAATTTGCATAGAAATATTAAAAACTATTGAGAATATTTTTTTGTAAAACAAAGTGGAACCACAGAATTAGATTAATTACCTGTCAAAGTATGCCGATTGCCGTGGATTCAATTAAAACACAGCATAAAATTAAAATTATACAGTAATATTTTTAATAATATAAATTGGTTACTATTAACATATATTTTATATGATTATAATAAAGAAAGAAAGAATAAAATATATATCATTCAAAAGTCGTATATAAAAAGAACATTTTTACCCAGTATAAAAAAGCTGTTATTTGCAATAGTAATAAAAAAAAACAACATAATTTTGTGCTAATTATAACACGATATCCGGTATTATTAAAGATGTGTATTATCAATAATAATTATATACGAAATCGCTTGATAATTAAACAGGACATTTTCAAACATATATATAAATGAGAAGAGATTAAAAACAAACGCACACACTCTTTTACTGAATGCAAAAGATTTTATTTCCTTTTTAGATTTGTTACGTAATAATATTAATTGGTGTTAAAGTACAGAGAAATTGCCTGAAGCTATTCGGAAGCAACGCATTCGCAGTATTAGCACGCTATTCTTTTACAAAACATTTCGAAAGAGAATAGTTCTTAAAGAACGACATTGACGCGTAACAAATTAAAGGAAGAGTATATATAAAATTACAAATTTTGTTTTATTTACAATTGAGTCTTGGGTCGCTTCTCGATGTAAGCTTTAACGTTGGGCAAAGCGCGAACTTTCTCCACTAGCTTCTTCAATTCGGGATGATCCTTGTTCGGGTCTCCGCCCAGGACGAAGCTCAGGTACTCACAATATCCAGCCCACAGGAAATCTGCCCACGACAGCTAAAATAATATAACAGAAATATATTTTTGTCTCTTTACAAAGACAAAATTAACGAGACAAGGATCAGTAGCTTGGAACTTGATTAAAAATTATTACCTTGCCATTCACGAAGTATCCGCCGTTCTTTTTAACTTGTTCCTCGAATTTGTCGAGATAGTAGGGCCACTTTTCGAAGGCGGTCTCCTTGAGTTTCTCTTTAAGGGCGGGATCTTGTTGCCAATAATAAAGGGACAGAGCTGCAAAAATAAATTTGCCTTACGGATCTTGCGTCGTACAGAGATATACAGAGAGCTTCCGTTGTGAAACGCCGCGAGAAGAGCGATAATGATGCAGCGCGCGACAATCGTTCAGGAAATACATAGTTTGTTAACTTTAAATAGCTGCTATATAGCTGTACAGAGTACCTTGCAACAGTAACATTAAATCCCCACTCGATTTGCATATATGCGCAACGTGCATGCGTCATATTGATTAATCCCGTCGGCACGAAAGATTCGTGAAGTCACAATTATGTTGTTTTGATGATTATATAATTGACTTGTCATATCCTCTCACGTTTGCTCATTATCAACAGTCTTACCTTGTCTTATATCGTCCATAGAATCAACAGCGGCATCGATCTCCATGGCCTCGAAATCATCGGATCCGTATAAATTACTTTTCTTCGCGAGGAAGCGACCGATCGCCCTAGACTGATGATACTGCTTACCGTCGATTTCCAGGACCGGCATTTGTCCCATGGGCATGTCTATAATTTGTCAAAATTCCGTTAGATTATTGCAAACAATATTTGTTTCATGTGCGCGTGTATGATGGAAACGCGATTAAATGATCGTTGAATAAACCGGTTATAGCTGCAAAAATCGCAAAATAAATTTTACAATACTATGCGTTACTTCGATGGAAAAGCAATTGAAATTACGATTGTTTCATAATTTAAAAATAATAACGTATGACATAAGCATACTTGGTTTATACTTCGGCCAATCATCGAACTTGAGTCTAACATCCTCGAATTTAACGCCACTATGACTTAACAGGAACCTAAGTGACTCTCCAAGGCCGGTAACATCAAAATACGTTAGCTTGTACGTCGGCATCTTCTGAAAATTGTAAAGATTAATATAAAAATTAATATAAAAATATTTAGCTCGTATTTAGAAATATCTAAGCGAGGATACTAATGCTAGCGTTAAACGCAAACATCTGCATGACATGTGTACAGTATATTATTGAAAATACTCGCGATAAATACATCGATACTAGCTTCAATCATTACTTTTAGATCTTCTTCAAACAGTTATTGATCATTAACTGTAAAGATTAGAAATAGAAAATTAGAAACATAATCAAATTTAGTATTCGACATTTGATTACGTAATTGCATTAGTATCCTTATAACAGTTGTATTTATTTAAAAATAAATAATTTTTAAAAGTATTAATTCGTATCTATTTCGAGTGTTTATTTTAAAAGCAGGTTACGAAATAGAGAAGATATAATTCTTCATTACCTTGCAGTCTGTTATCTGATATCTCGTAAAAGATCCAAGCTCAGGTAACCGATGCGAAGTTGTTCACGGATCGAGAACGACTGAGCGTTTGTTTGAAACGTAACTACGTTATGGGCACACGTCCTTGAGGATATACGTCCTCTTGCCACGAACGATTATGGAGAAATACTGGTTTTACACACGTACAATACAAGGCACAGAATGTATCTTTCAGAGTGCACGCACAGAGGTTGCATGTAACACCAATGGGAAAAAAAATGCATGTTCTTATTTTCTCAGAAAGAGAACCTCTTATTTTCTCTCTCTCTCTCTCTCTCTCTCTCTCTCTCTCTCTCTCTCTCTCTCTCTCTCTCTCTTTTTCTCTCTGATCCAGATGCTAATCACGGAACAGTGAAACGTGAAATTACATCAAGGCCTATCGTTACAACAATAGACAGAATTTTTCGCACTTAATATTTTACTGCTTATTCTTTTTTACGGTAAATATATTAGAGTATAACAGGAATTTTTTGATTGTTCTTAGTTTCTCTTATTTAACAAACAATTTATTACAAACGATAAAATATTAGTCATTGCCATTAACTAATATGGAAAAAAAAGCTGCACGTCTCGTATTTTTTTATCGCGATGTTAATCAAGAAAGAGTGACTCATGATAAAATAAAGTGATCAAAATAATTGTCTGCTATCACGCGATAACGTTATACTATCTAGAGTTGAATCGTAACAAACATGTAACGTAACATTACAAAATTATAAAAGTTAAGATCGATTATGTTAATTGATAATATCATATATATATATATAATAATGTAATATTATTTATATAATATAATAACATAAAAATTAGATAATTAGATAAAAGATAGATAAAAAAAAGATAACATAAAAATGTACTTTTTTAAATAAAAAATTTTCTAAAATATTTAGACATATAATTAATAATGAAATAATGTCATGTTTTGCCAGGAATAAAGCTATAAACGTAATTCTGCAATCGCTGGCCATATGTTTTTCATTAATACTTGCTGTATTTTCAAATCAGCAATTGTATCATCCAAGCTTATTGTAAATAAGGTACGGTTCTGTACTGACATTATCTGCAACATGTAATGCGCATCATTACGTAAATTGTTTCATAATTCTTCTGCACGCTATTAATAGTGTATTATCAATTAATAAGCCCGTTATTTCTTCTAAATGACTTGCAAGTTTCACGCGCATAAAAAGTCGAAAGAAAAATATGATGAATAATTATAAAAGTTGATTAAATATAGCAGAGTATTAATAGCGAAATAGTTGCAACTTTAAAATATTAAGAAAATGATTAAAAATTTAATTATAAATTAAAAGTACACAGTTTTAATCTTTAAAAAAGTCAATGAAAGAAAATGCAAAGAATTTACTAACTCAATTCTCATTTGAATTTGAATTATCGAGCTTTTTAGTATATCTATCTTTTAATATCAGTCGATCGTTATTTATATATTAAATTTTTATTTAAATATTTTGTATTATTATCTTTATCTACACGAAGTATAGGCGTAACAAATTTTTAAGCCAGTCGCTTACACACACTATACATAAATTAGTTGAAGGACATAGTGGAGAACTTTCTTCAAACATTCACTATATTGCAAGAATATTCTTGGGAAAAAATTATTAATTAATGTTAATATTTTATCGAAATTTTGTGTGTTTTCTGGAAAGACCCAAATATTGAAGTGTAATTGTGTCACATTACGGCGTAATACATAGAAAACTCTACAGTAAACGTTTACAGTTACTCAGTGAATAGTCATAAGCTCCCTCAATTGAAATTAACTTGTGCGACCTTCGGTGGCAATATAGTTACACTCTACAGTAATATAGCAACCTAGCAACTGCAAAAGCCACATCACGATATGACTAAAGAGACATCTTCAATGCTATCTAAAATGCTGCTATATAAAAGCAGATAGTGCGTTATCTGCGTTATCGTCAATTAATTACTCGGCACTTATGTATTTTATTTACTGTACACGCCTCTTCTGTATCAATAGCGCTTTGAAGACAGATATCTATTTGCAAATCTAGGTAATCGACCTCTTGACCCTGTTAAATTCTTAATTATGCTGCTGTCGATATGAAATTTTTTTCTGGGAATGCAGCGTACAGCTAAAACCATATTTACTTTAACTTAAATACAAAAGGATTTTATAAAATAAGGAAAAATAAGGCAAAAATAATGACAATGGTGAGAATACAGGAATGTAGATAGATCATAACAATGGAATGGAAAAGTAGGTTAGGCGAATGCGAAAGAAATCACTAAGAAAATAGTAAAAGTAGTGATTTATTGAAGTACAAAGTTACATAATGAAAAAATAGTTCGTTTTTCAAGATGTAATTAAAAATCTCACAGTATTTTTATTGTCTTATAACAATATCAGTAACAGTCAGTCTTCAACAAGTGTTAAAATATACATTTGTATCTTCAGTGCAATCTAAAATTCATCATACGCGCCTGTCGTATGTAAATGTAAGCGTCTTGGAAATAAGAAAAGTCGATACTTTACTCAAATGCAACGCACCAACGAAAAACTTTATCGAAAGGTCGGTTATCACTCTAAGAAATTATCACATATAACGAATTTTTACATATAATTTTCGTACAAAGTCAGCGGACGCTTCTCGATCCAACTCTTGATGGCCGGTATCTCCTCGACTTTCTTTCGGAGTTGTTTCAGGTTCTCATACTTCTCAACGACGTTCTCTTTCGTCAAGAAATTCATGTAATCCAAGACACCGACGAAAGTGAGATCGGCCCACGTCAGAGCACCGCCGACGAAGTGACCACCGTTCCTCTTTACTTGAGCGTCCAAACGTTCCAAGTAATACGACACCGTCTCATCGACAATCTCGAGTTTCTGTTCTTTAGCCCGTACGTAGTTCACATAAATATCTGAAAAGCCACGATATTTAGTACAAGCAATAAAAAAAGGAAGATAAAGTAGATTCGAACACTCCGAATCAAGCGTTTCGATGAATTGAATTTACTATCGTTTGCGAATAAATCCGTTTGCACATTATTGAGATCTGAACACACATCTAAAAAAAATTGTGAATACGAATTTCAAAATATAAACTTCTGCTTCTGGTAAACAAAAGAATTTGGCTAAAAATTGAATAAATGAAATAATATCTACTAACCTTCTAACAAATCTTGTATGGTATCGACGGTTGAGTCGATTTCCAGAGACTCCAAATCGTTCTTGCCAGCAAGACTGCATTGTTTCGCCACGTAACGGCCGATAGCTACAGACTGATGGATTCTCTTTCCATCGACCTCGAGCACAGGTACTTTGCCAAATGGCATAGCTGAAAGATGATATTAAGAACGTGAATATCATTATAGAATCATTAAAGAACTGAATACAAAGTATTGTATTTGCATAACAACACCGATTGTCCTGCGCAGATCATTGCAATACGTAATAAAAAATAAAAGGCTCTATTGTCAAAACAAGCAACATTCATTTCCGCTTCTGCTTTATAAGAAAGCTCAATGAAACGGAAAATATCTTGTTTCAACATCAAATTGTATAATATAATCTCTCTCAAATAAAATATTTGGACGCAGGGATTATGCTATACAATGTTTAAGGAATGCTTAAGCACGAGGAAGTACGTTACAACGAAAGATTAGTCGGCGCTTTATAAGGATATGAAAATTATATTTTTGTGTTGAATCTATCGCAACTAATCGTATATAAGAATAGTTTTGAGCCAGTTTAAGCGATCAGTGAATGTTAATAAGGGCATGTATTATTAATATTAATCGGACACATACTCGGCTTAAGTTTTGGCCAATCATTCTTGTCGATACGTTCATCCACAAACTCGATACCGGCATAATTGAACAGCAAGCGAATGGGCTCGGCCAATCCCGTAAGATGGAAGTAAGTCAGCTTATAAGAAGGCATGTTGCTGAAAGAAGAAACAATCGTTATTCATCTCTTCATCGTTATCGTAATTCTAGTAACATAAAGGTATTTCAACAACTAATACTCTTCAACATTATTCGGTCTCAATGAAGAAATTTTGTTTGACGAGACGAACTAATCTTTAACCGATATCATCTTCAAGTTAAGCCAAAATTTACGTTACATTAAATCTGTTGCAAATGTCATCAAAATTTAAAACAGTTTGACAAAAGTTCAAGTACTTGTAAAATTGTGTATTATTCATTAAAGATGAAGTTGTCATTTTTACAATGCTATTCATCGTGAACCCTTCTTCTATAAAAACATGAGTGCAGTTATGTGATAACGCGTAATCGCTATAATCCATGACTGGCAAGATTGTACAGAAGTTTCTAGATGTAACATATAATATTCGTTCATTTGCCATTTTTAGCCTTCGACGACTCAATTTTTTTGCAAGATATTTTTCAAGATTTTCTCAGCAAACTATTTAATTATCGCAATTCTTATACGTAAAATATATTGTGCACAGTAATATGAAATCTGTATAAAAATGTTAGCATTCTATTTAAAATACGCATAGAGAAAATGTACATTTAATTATAACACGACATTACGCAGTTCTTGGACTTTCTACATGATGTGATTCCTATTTATTCAATCCTATTTATTGATGAGAAAGACATCATTATTGACAATGAGGCGTTTCTCTCTTCTAATACACATTCTCAACTAATATATATATAACCTTAATGCGATACTTGCAATGCCGTGATTACTCCGAATTGATCTCATTTCTTTTATTACATCATTATTGTGACAGAACTATTAATTAGTCGACTTCCACAAGGGCCACTAATTTACCGGCCGGTATTACAACCAAGTGATGATTACAAAACACTTTTATGTAAGATATTCAATGTATTATCATGGTACTTACAATCTTCATTTATCCAGTCAAGGGGTAAGAATTAAATCTGAATGGATAAGAATAGACAAGTTCTACTTACAATTCGGCGAATTCTACGAATTCACAGAGGCAGAAATGGCATTTATTGCGTTGTTACAGTCAACAATGGTGATGTCCAGAACCGGTTACACCGCCTGCTAAACTTCTCTATTCCTCCCTACCAATTCAACATCCCCACTTTGTCATTGTGACCATTGCGACCATATAGCTCACTTGCTCACTTCGATCTCTAGGAGAAACTTACTAGAGAAATATGGTTGGTATTTGTAGTCAGATATTATATTTAATATTGTTTCAAGTTTATATATATATTCAAACGTTGTACGATTCGTTTCTTGACTACGGAGTATCTGCAGATAAACTTAAGACGATTTTATATACAAGATCCGACTATGAATACCGGAATATAAGCAATTTTATCTATAAGCAAGACTATCAGAAATGGCCCGGAACATATTTCAAAGAACTCGTATCTTGTGTGGCAATGCTGACAAAGATAAACTATATGATGTACCATTGAAGACGGGCGAAAATCTGGAAGTATAAGTCTACAATTTTATATGCGAAGACAGATATTGTCCAAAAATTATCACACCTATATTTTTGAGAATTATCATGTGTTCGATATTTTATATTAAATGTAACTTGCGTTTGAAGGATATCGAATTCGATAAGATAAAGTCTGATATAGAGTTCACTTTCGCTTTTAATCTGGAAATATCCATCCGCAATTTTATGTGTAAACATAGATATCATTCAAAAATTATTATTATTCATATATTTAGAAATTATCACATACACGCGATATTTTAGACTAAATGTAATTTGCACTAGTAACGGTATCCTGAAGGATATTGAAGGAGAAACAAAAATAAATAGAGAGAGAGAGAGAGAGAGAGAGAGAGAGAGAGATGACTTGCATTTTTATTTAAACAAATTAAATACATGCGATATTTAAAATTATTATTTGTTAAATACATTTCATTAAAATATTTAAATAAAATTGTTACATACAGTTACTTTCTATACGCCGCAACGCAAATAGTCTATAAAAGCATAAATGCAGTTATATTGCAAGATAAAGTGTAATCGTCACACAAGTTCAATGTTCTTATCTCTTGCTACATAAAAGCGAATACATATAATTAAAAAAAATTTTATAGGAATTTTTAGATATATTAGTGTATACGATATTCATTCTGTTTCAACTTGCATGATCCAATTACTCACAGTCGATTTTTAAATATTTTCTCAACAAGCCATTTAAGTGTGTTTATTATGCATAAAACACATTATACATATACCTATAGTGTGACGCGCTTTATATAGAAATATATTAAACTTTTTATTTAATGTATACTTACATGATTCATATAAACTCCGAACACTATTACAATATCTTCGAATCATTCTCTGAATTGATCTCATAGTCATTATTGTATCGCCATGATGACAAAACGATTAATTGCCCACAAGTTCGCTACTACTTTGCGGCTGCTAATTAGCCAAATGGTGACTACAAAATGCTTTTGTGTAAAAAATATCGTTGAGGTCGTATCATGATATTTATAGGTTTCATTTAGTCATACAAATTAAAATCTGAAGTGATAAAAATGGCCAAATTCGACTTATAATTTAGCGAATTTCACAAAAGATAGAAAACGCGTTTAATATATTTTCGTAACAATCACGACCGAATCAGTACAGGAATTTAGTAGTAAGTTTGACTGTTAAATTTCTGTAGGTATTTCTTTGTCTTTCTATCGCTTTCGAGATTCTTATTTTGCAATTTGGTTTATTTCCTATCTCCAGGAAAAATTGCTACGGAGGTAAGCAAACAGAATTAAATATCCTGAAGGGGCAATCAAAAATAATATTGTAAAAGCGTCAAAAAGCCACTTCCAGTTTTTCTAATGTATCTTAACTATCCGTTAAATATTTATCATGTAATCTTTCGATGATTTTACGTTATTTTAGATTAATGCTAGGTCTACAATGCGAGTAATAAGAATTGACCAATAACAATCGAATTTGAGGAGAATAATCGACTGTGATTGGTCAATTCTTACGACTCACGACTTTACGACTCGCATTGTAAACCTAGCATAAGAATATCGACGAATTATAATAAATGAATGAAAAAGTAAGTTTTTTGAATACGAAAAAGAGAAAAAAAATCAACAAAAAATAAAATAATGAAAGTAGCGATTTATTGAGGTACAAAATTACACAATAAAAAGAATAGTTCAAGCTTTAATTGGATACAGTCTAATAAAATTTTTATCATGTTACGATACATGCAACAAGCCTTCAACGATTGATAAATATAGATACACTTGTATCTCTTGCAGTGCGTATTTCCTGAACCTCTTATACATGCTTGCCGTACATATGAATATAAACTTGATTTCCCGAAAAGAAAAAATCAATATTTTGTTCAAATCAAACGTCAACAAATAATAATTATAATTTTGTCGAAAAATAAACCGTTACTTTATGAAACTATCCAAATTAATTCTGATACAGAATCGACGTCGACGGACGTTTCTTGATCCAGCTCTTGATGACCGGTAATTCCTCAACCTTCTTTTGCAGTTGTTTCAGGTTCTCATACTTCTCGACGATGTCCTTATTCATCATGTAGTTCAAGTAGTCCAAAAGAGCGACGAAAGTGATATCGGCCCACGTCAGAGTACCGCCGACAAAGTAACCGCCATTCTTCTTCACCTGAGCGTCCAAACGCTCCAAATAATACGGTACCGTCTCTTTGGCAGCTTTAAGTTTTTCTTCTTTAGTTTGTTTGTTACTTTCATAGTGAAAACCCTCGAGACCTAATGCAACCAAAAGAATGATAAGACAAATAAGATAATGACATTCGGTCATTTCGGTAGATCGAATTTATAACGCGAATGTAGAAAAACCTATTTCTTCCCTGTATATATACATATCATTATTTCGGAATAAATCTGTTCGCATTATCGAAATGTGAACCTATTAATGTTGTGATTCAAATCTGTTTTAAAAGCAAATCTCCATTTCTGGTAAATAAAGTAATCGGAAAAATGTAGCGTAAGCAGAATATTATCTACTCACTGGCCTTTAAATCGTATACGGTATCGACGATTGAGTCGATTTCCAGAGACTCCAAATCGTTCTTGCCAGCAAGACTACATTGTTTCGCCACGTAACGGCCGATAGCTACAGACTGATGGATTCTCTTTCCATCGACCTCGAGCACAGGTACTTTGCCAAATGGCATAGCTGAAAGATGATATTAAGAACGTGAATATCATTACAGGAGAAATCATCTGGATTTCATGACTAATATTTATATCTGTAGCAGTTCTTTAATCAAAAACCCATTGTGCTCTTATATGTGCAGGTTTTAACTGTATACAGGTACAAACAACATATTGATATTGTCTTATAGGTATATATATTAAACATTTTTTATTGATTATATATATATATATATATATATATATATATAATAATTACTGTAAGATTGAAGTTAGAAAAAAAATTAGATTAAGAATTTTTCTTGCGACAATCTTGTATTTCTGTTTTAAAATTTATTGAAACGCTCTGTTGCCTTTTGTGTGATTTCATGACGCTTACGCAACGCTGAAGGATTTTCCTCTTAATTACAAATCTATTACAGCATCTATTATACAACGATTGATTGGCTAGCTTGAATGGCGCGAAAATGATTTCCTTACATCAATACGTTGTTTGTATCTAATAATACAGTTAAAACTACATA
This sequence comes from Temnothorax americanus, assembly GCF_048541705.1. NCBI lineage: Eukaryota > Metazoa > Arthropoda > Insecta > Hymenoptera > Formicidae > Temnothorax > Temnothorax americanus. Next base: position 3,169,999 of record NW_027509751.1, read on the forward strand.
TGAGAGCACAGTGGGTTTTTGATTAAAGAACTGAATACAAAGTATTGTATTTGCATAACAACACCGATTGTCCTGCGCAGATCATTGCAATACGTAATAAAAAATAAAAGGCTCTATTGTCAAAACAAGCAACATTCATTTCCGCTTCTGCTTTATAACAGTCGGAGAACTGACGACACTTTTGGCCGAATGATTTTGTAAAATACGATTTTCCGTTTTAACCTGCGTGGACGACTCTTCTTCGATAATCCGAACACCAGGCTAGCCGTACCTGGGAGGTTTAGAAGTACGCAGGTGAGAAAAAAAAGCGGATTTTTAAGTTATAGTGTAAGTCTTAATTTTTATCGGATATTGATAATTGATCACTCAGGAACATGCAAATAAATTGCGAGGTCGATTGCTCGGGGGAATTAGTCGCCAGGCTTAATTAGAAATAATTAAAAATAATTATTTTCAAGTTATATACTGCATGTAAAAGCTGGTTTTTTTTTTACTAACAAGTATAGTGCTAACACATACTACCCAAAAAAAGCCAAATGAAAATTTTGGTGGCTACATCTCTAAAAAAATTATTGAAAATGCACATAGCCGGCGGAGAGGTCTGACGATGGCCGAGTGGAGGGGACAGCGTGCTATTCAGTGGGTTCGTTCCAATTCGTCATTATCGATCGATGTCACATTTTCACACACTATTTATTGTTTATCAATCTTTTCATAAATTGATACGATAATGGTAGTTAATAATACACGTTTTTAAAAACTCATGGACGCTAAAAGCAATTGAGGCCATCGTCAGATAAACCCCTCCGTCGCGCGCGCCGGCTTTGTGCATTTTCAATAATTTTTTTAAAGATGTTGCCACAAAAATTTGTATTTGGCTTTTTTTGGTGGCATGTGTTAGCACTATACTTGTTAGTTAAAAAAACCCAGTTTTTATAGGATGACTTGAAAATAATTATTTTTAATTATTTATATATAAATTAAGCCTGGAGACTAATTCACCCGAGCCGAATCGAACTGGCAATTTATTTGCATGTTCCTGAGTGACCAATTATCAATATCCGATAAAAATTGAGACTTATACTATGACTTGAAAATCTGTTTTTTTTTCTCACCTGCGTACTTCTAAACCCCCCAAGTACGGTCAGCCAGGTGTTCGGATTATCGAAGAAGAATCGTCCACGCAGGTTAAAACGGAAAATCGTATTTTACAAAATCACTTGGCCAAAAGTGTCGTCAGCTCTTAGACTATAAGAAAGCTCAATGAAACGGGAAATATCTTGTTTCAGCATCAAATTGTATAATATAATTTCTCTCAAATAAAATATTTTGACGCAGGGATTACGCTATACAATGTTTAAGGAATGCTTAAGCACGAGGAAACAACGAAAGATCAATTGGCGCTTCATAACGATATGAAAATTATATTTTTGTGTTGAATCTATCGCAACTAATCGTATATAAGAATAATTTTGAGCCAGTTTAAGCGATCAGTGAATGTTAATAAGGGCATGTATTATTAATATTAATCGGACACATACTCGGCTTAAGTTTTGGCCAATCATTCTTGTCGATACGTTCATCCACAAAGTCAATACCGGCATAACTGAACAGCAAGCGAATGGGCTCGCCCACTCCCGTAAGATGGAAGTAAGTCAGCTTATAAGAAGGCATGTTGCTGAAAGAAGAAACAATTGTTATCCTTCTCTTCATCGTTATCGTAATTCTAGTAACATAAAGATATTTCAACAACTAATACTCTTCAACATTATTCGGTCTCAATGAAGAAATTTTGCTTGATGAAACGAACCAATCTTTAACCGATATCATCTTCAAGTTAAGCCAAAATTTACGTTACATTAAATCTGTTGCAAATGTCATCAAAATTTAAAACAGTTTGACAAAAGTTGAAGTAGTTATAAAATCATGTATATTATTTATTAAAAATGTAGTTGTCACTTTTTTTTTATATACAATGCTATTCAACGTAAACTCTTCTTCTACGTAGATATGAGTGCAGTTATGTGATAACGCGTAATCGCTATAAAATTCATGAGTTTCTACCATATGTTATCAACTTAAATACATGACTGGCAAGATTGCACAGAAGTTTCTAGATTTAACATATAATATATTTGTTCATTTGCCATTTTTAGCCTTAGACAACTCAATTTCTTGCAAGATATTTTTCAAGATTTCCTCAGCAAATTATTTATTTATCGCAATTCTTATACGTAAAATATATTGTGCACAGTGATATAAAATCTGTATAAAAATGTTAGCATTCTATTTAAAATACGCATAGAGAAAATGTACATTTAATTATATGACATTACGCAGTTCTTGGACTTTTTACATGATGTGATTCCTATTTATTCAATCCTATTTATTGATGAGAGAGAGAGAGAGAGAGAGAGAGAGAGAGAGAGAAAGAGAGAAAGACATCATTATTGACAATAAGGCGTTTCTCTCTTCTAATATACATTCTCAACTAATATATATAACCTTAAGGGGGTATTCTAGTGTAAAATGCGCTTTTTTCGGTATTTTTTCACAAGAAACCAGTGAAAATTGTTAATATCAGCTTTTTATGTATATATTTTATTATTTTTAGAGAATATAAAAAATATTTTTTGAAGCTGAATTAATAAATATAAATATTAATTAAACCCTATCGAATATATGACAAAAAAACGGTGCCCATGATTGCGCCCATTCTGGTTGTCTGAAACAAAAAATTCAAAAAGATTCTAATTAGTATGAGTTTGGCTATAGCAGGAACTAGAATGGAATTTTTTAATTGAAACTTAAAAAATGGCGGCAATTTAAAAATTTAGTATAAATTTTTTTAATCTTTCGAAGGTTGCCAAAATCGTAAAAAAAAATTTTTTTTACTTAGTTCTAGTTCCGGTTATAGCCAAACTCGTACTAATTAAGAATCTTTTTGAATTTTTTGTTTCAGACAACCAGAATAGGCACAAACATGGGCACCGTTTTTTTTTGCCATGTATTCGATAGGGTTTAATTAATATTTATATTCATTAATTCAACTTCAAAAAATATTTTTTATGTTATCTAAAAATAATAAAATATATACATAAAAAGCTGATATTAGCAATTTTTACTGGTTTTTTATTACAAAACACTTATATGTAAGATATTCAATGTATTAATTATCATGGGTATCACTTACAATCTTCATTTATCCAATCAAGGTGTAAGAATTGAATCTGAAGGGATATGAATAGACAAGTTCTACTTACAATTCGGCGAATTCTACGAAATCACAGAGGCAGAAATGGCATTTATTGCGTTGTTACAGTCAACAATGTCCAGAACCGGCTGCACCGCTTGCTAAACTTCTTTATTCCTTCCTACCAATTCAACATCCCCACTTTGTCGTTGTGACCATTGCGACCATAGCTCACTTGCTCACTTCGATCTCTAGGAGAAACTTACTAGAGAAATATGGTTGGTATATATCTATAGTCTGATAATATCGACTCAAGTTTATTTAAACGTTGTACGATTCGTTTCCTGACTGCATACGGAGTATCTGCTGATGAACTTAAGACGATTTTATATACAAGATCCGACTATGAATACCGAACTATAAGAAATCAGAAATTGTCCGGAACTTATTTTAAAGAACTCGTATCTTGTGTAGCAATGCTGACAAAGATAAACTATATGATGTACCATTGAAGACGGGCGAAAATCTGGAAGTATAAAGTCCCTTGCACAATAGGCGATAGCGATAGCGATAGCGACAGCGACAAAGTTGCCGACAAAGGTACCATGTCGGCAACTTTGTCGCTGTCGCTATCGCTATCGCTATCGCCTATTGTGCAAGGGGCTTAAGTCTACAATTTTATATGCAAAGACAGATATTGTCCAAAAATTATCACACCCATATTTTGGAGAATTATCATGTGTTTAATATTTTACATTAAATTTACAGTCTAATGAAATTTTTATCATGTTACGATACATGCAACAAGCCTTCAACGATTGATAAATATAGATACACTTGTATCTCCAATGCGTATTTCCTAAATTTCTTATACATGCTTGCCATAAACTTGATTTCCCAAAAAGAGAAAATCAATATTTTATTCAAATCAAACGTCAACAAATAATAATTATAATTTTGTCGAAAAATAAACCATTATACTTTATAAAACTACGCAAATTATTTCTGATACATGGTCGACGGACGTTTCTTGATCCAGCTCTTGATGGCCGGTAATTCCTCAACCTTCTTTTGTAGTTGTTTCAGGTTCTCATACTTCTCGACGATGTCCTCATTCATCATGTAGTTCAAGTAGTCCAAAAGAGCGACGAAAGTGAGATCGGCCCACGTCAGAGTACCGCCGACAAAGTAACCGCCATTCTTCTTCACCTGAGCGTCCAAACGCTCCAAATAATACGGCACCGTCTCTTTCGCAGCTTTAAGTTTCTCTTCTTTAGCCTGTTCGTTACTCTCATAGTAGAAACCAGCGATATCTAATGCAAGCAAAAGAATCATAAGACAAATAAGATAATGACATTTAAGCACTTCAGTAGATCGAATTTATAACGCGAATGTAGAAAAACCTATATATTTCTCCTCTATATATCATTATTTCGGAATAAATCTGTTCATATTATCGAAATGTGAACCTATTAATGTTGTGATTCAAATCTGCTTTAAGGCTTAGTTTTACGAGTGTCGGTTAACTTTTGACCTTAGATTAACTCACTCTTCGTCTCTTTCTAAGGGGGACGTTAGAAGGAGACGAAGAGTGAGTTAATCTAAGGTTAAAAGTTAACCGACACTTGTGAAACTGGGCCTAAAAGTAAAATCTCCGGGCCTGGTAAATAAAGTAATCGGAAAAATATAGCGTAAGCAGTATGTTATCTACTCACTGGCACGTAAATCGTGAATGGTATCGACGGTCGCATCGATTTCCAGAGACTCCCAATCGTTTTTGCCGGCAAGACCACATTGCTTCGCCAAGTAACGGCCAATAGCTACGGACTGATCGATCTTCTTTCCGTCTACTTCAAGCACGGGTACCTTGCCGAATGGCATAGCTGAAAAATTATATTAAGGCACATGAATACAAGATGCTGTTAAAATTGAATAATGTTTATAGAAAAACCATTTAAATTATTATTAATTCAAATCTAAAAAAATTGGAATTTATACTTACAGTAATTGTTTATATGCATACATTAAGAGTTTTGACGATTAATAATTACACACAATTAAAGATAAGTGCAATTACATTTCTAAGTCTGAGTTTGATAATACAAATCTTAACTTTCATTTTTATGATAATTTTTTTTTCTGCTATATAATTTATAAAAAAGCTCTGCGGCCTTTTACTTATAGCTTTATGATGTTTTTAAGGAAAGATTTTTGTCTCTCAAATCTTATGGTATTTCGATAATAGATTGGCTAACTTGAACGACACGAAATTGATTTCCTTACATCAACAAGGAAATCTATTTACCATTAAACCATGCAATGAAACGACAATATGCTTTTCGTTAAGTGAGAATACGCATTGCATTTACATAACAATATCAATTTTCCTGTACAAAACATCGCAATACGTATATACGTAATAAGAAATGGAAGATTCTTTTCGAGAGGGATAACATTTTTTTCCACGTTTCCGTCGTTTACAAGAAAGCTAAATGAAAAAATAAATGTCTTATTATGTATAAAATGTGGCATAATCCCTACATCAAAATAATTTATGTCTAGTAGAAATAAAGAAGCATGTGACAACGATTCAGTCGGCGCTCCAGAAGATAATGTAATAACTATATTTTTGCCACGTCAACTGTACATGTAAATCAGATTTCAGGAATGATCGAGCTCTATTAGTTCGCGACAGTTGATCGCTAACAGCGATATGTGTTATTAATGTTAATCAGTTGTACATACTCGGTTTTAGTTTTGGCCAATCTTTCTCATAATCGAAACGTTCATCCACAAATTCGATGCCAGCATAACTGAATAGGAATCGAATTGGCTCGCCCAATGCTGTGGCGGTGAAATAACTCAGCTTGTAGGAAGGCATGTTGCTGAAAGAAGTGCACTTGTTAATTATTTTTGTCTTTATCATCATTATAATGCTGGGATCATGAGGATATCTCAACAGTAGATAATATGCTCCAATATTTTTCGATCTCTTTAAACTAGTTTTAGTTACCGAGGTGAGCTTTCAGCTTTAAATTTATTTTTTATCGATATTTAATTCTAACAATAAGCTTTATTAAATATACGTTAATCAAAATTTAAATCAGATTTTAAAACCAATTTTGATCGGTATTATTTTTGATCATTTAATTTAAAATTGAAGTTGGATTTGGATTAAAATTGTCATCAATTTTAAACAGTTTGATAAAAGTTCGAGTATAATTATAAAAAGCCATTGAGATTATATAAAAATCATTTATTTAAGAAAATTGTTATATGCTAATCACCGCTGTAATACTATAAGTTACCTTACGCAATCATTACAAGTCATATTTACTTATCTTTCTTATCGAACTAAATACATGACTGGTAATATCGCACATATAAACATTTTTAAATATAGCATATGGTATTCTCAGTGTTATGCAACCTTTTTGCTTTTTTTTTGCAACTTTCAAACAGATTGTACATAATGATGTAAATCTGGAAATGTAGAACTTCTACTAAAATGAAAAAGGCCAATAAAGGAGCAATAATGTTGCTCGTATTGTTTGATGCATACGAGCGTGATTATATTTATTTATTTACATAAAATTTCTATTTAAAATACTCTGCATAAGAACTATTACATGTTTAATTGGCAAGACATTACAGTTCTCGGAATTTTTATACAATGTTATTTTTATAATTATAGGATTTATTGTGCTGTATAAAATATACAATTTCGATATTGATGAAACACGTCATTATTGAGTTTCCTTTCCGAATCATACTTCTTGCTGTAACGCAATACTTTTTGAATGCGGCGATTATATCAAATTATTCTCCGAATCAATTTTGTCATTTTTAATGCTTTGTCATGGTGATAAATGTAACTAATTAATTCCACAAGCGTCACTAATCTACCGGCCACTAATTAGTCGGGCGGTAACCACAAAACTCTCGTACGTGAGATATTTGATGTAATATTACAATATCTTACAATCTTAAATCAGTTTGAATAATATAAGTGGGTACGTTCTACTTACAATTTGAAGAATTCTACACAGACGGGAAAGAGGTGTCAACGGTAATACGCTGTTACAGTCACCGGCAGATCTTGCGGCGAACTGAACTCCTCTTTTATTCATCTTCCTATCAATCCTATCAAGAGATATCCCCACTTCGTCGTTGTGACGTGGCTCACTTTCGAAAACTCACTAGAGAGTTGATCTGAGCGTTATCTGACAAACTCTTCATTATCAACCCGTATTTTGAGTAGTGATGCTAACAAAGATAGACTATATAATGCACTATTAAATAGAAACGAAAATCTGGAAGTGTGAGTCTACAATTTTATATGCAAATAAGACAGATATTGCCCAAAAATTATTACACCCATATTTTTAAGAATTATCACGTGTTCGATATTTCTTATATTAAATTTAACTTGCGTTTGAAGGGGGGATGTTGAATTCGATAAGATAAAGTCTGATATAGAGTTCACTTAATTCGCTTTTAATCTGGAAATTATCCGCAATTTTTTATGTGTAAACATAAATATGATTCAAAAATTACTATATTACTCATATATTTAAAAATTATCACATACACGCGGCGATATTTCAGACTAAATGTAATTTGCACTAGTCGTTGGAGTCAGAGCAGTAGTAGGCACTTTGTGTATATTTTTTAACAGGATTTTTGCATAAAGCTGACTATTCTTTATATATATAGCATCAAACTGATTTCGTAATGATTTAAGACAAACTCATATATTTTTAACTTGACGTGTATTTTTAAAATTAAAATTTAGTGACGATTCTTGAATCGCATTGCAGGATCAAGTAACTGCTCGTAGGTCACTTTTTTACAGTAGCGAGCCCGAACATTTATTCCAAAGTCTAACGATGTTTTTACGAAAAAATTCTCGGTCGATTTTTATTCTTTTAATCGCTCTTGTAAGTATAATTTTATTGGATATGTCTACCTTATCCGTCAACCGATAACAGATCTTGACGATCTTGACCCACTGACACTGTTGACGAATAGCAACGCGCCGTAAGTTCTATGGGTTTTTATACCCACACGAGAACGACAAAGAACGCGCCAGGGATGACGAACGCTTAGCAAAGGTCAAAATGGAATAGAAGGTTCTCGAACTGAAATACCGAAGATGCAGATGGCCAGTTATCTTTGTAATTAGAGAATTGATCGTCGAAAAGATCGTGCCGGAGAATCAGAGTGACTGCTCGACATCGTACGGAGAATAATTCTGAAGACGTGAGCGCGAAACAGATAAGCGGCGATTCGCTGGATAAATATCGTGTTACACTTCCGACGTGATGTACTCATAACACTGTTGAATAATTAAGAATAAGAATATTTAAGAACATTCGTGATTTCGAGCATTCGCGATCTCGAACAATTGTCACCAAAATTTTAAACAGTTTGATTAATGTTCGAGTAGTTATAAACAGCCTCTGATTATATAAAAATTATTTATTTAAAAAAAATGGTTATGCGCTAAACACCGCAGGCCCTTAATCTGTAATAGTATAACTTACATTACGCAATTAATCATAAGTCATGCATATTTTCTTATCTTTCTTATCAAACTAAATACACATGACTGGAAATATTGTATATATAAACATTTTTAAACAAAACATATGGTATTCTCATTCTTTTGCAACCTTTCTGCTTTTTTGTAACTTTCAAACATATTGTATACATAATGATATAAATTTGGAAATATAAAACTTAATTGTACTAAAGTGGTCAATAAAGGAGCAATATAATATTGTTCATTTATTGGTCTTTTTTATTTTAATATTTGATGCATACAAACGTGATTATATTCATTTATTTACGTACAATTTCTATTTAAAATATTCTGCATAGGAAGAAGAAATATATGTTGAATTGACATGGCATTACAGTTCTCGGAATTTTTATACAATTGTTATTCTTTTTAATTAGGATTTATGCTTTATAAAATATAAAATTTCGTTATTGATGAAAGACGTCATTATATTGTTTTCTTTCCTAATCATTCGGTTAATATGTATTTATATTTTTTTTATGTAACGCGATACTCTTTGAATGTGGCGATTATATCAAAATTATTCTTTGAATCAATTTTGTCATTTTTAATTTCTTCGTCATGGTGATAAATCTGACTAATTATTACTTGGACGTAAGAATACCTAGACAGAGCGTAATGCTGCGGGGATGAAGCACAAAGGGTAAGGGGAATGAATTGTCTATTGGAAACCTCTTACATAATGCACAACACCTCTATTTCCGACCTGGCCGTAAGCGACCCTTTACAGTCTGTTACCCTCCCACTCTCACGGACCCCACCCCCGCCCTCCATCTCTTCCAATCCCTCGCACTCCTTCTCTTTCTCCTCAACTCCGCATCCTCCGCCTGAGCCCCTCCTCCTCCTCTTCGCCTTCTGTCTTCTCTCCTCCAGCCAACTCCTTCCTCCTCCCTTCCGCACTCCGCATCTCATGTCTCTACCTCCTCACCTGCCTTTTCGTACTGCTCCATCGCCCTCTCCTTTTTTTTCTTTGTGAACATCTGATTAGCCAACTTCTTTCCACCCCCCTCCTGCCCTTGCCCCCTATCACTCCTCCCATTTCCCTTCCTCCTCATTCCAGAAAATCTCCTTTCCCTCAACCCAAATTCTTCTATTGTCTGTCATAACCCTCCTGCCTCTTTCCCTTTCCACCCTCGCCTTCTCCAGAATTCTCCGCTTGGTCCATCTCTCCTTTATAGTGAGATCTTCATCAACAACTATCCCCCACCTCTGCCTAAATTCCCAATACTTCTCAAGTAACTCAGCCCTCTCCTTTTCATCCTCCATCTCCACCAATACCACCTCTTTCCCTTCTATCCCTTTTCTTTCCCATACCCTTCTTATCCTCGGCATCCTTCCCATTACCTTCTCCGTCACCCTTTCCATAAAACCTCTCCTTTCTTCCGCGTCCCTCCCATCCAGTCCCCTCCAAATCACATTTCTCCTCTTTTTCTCCTTTTGCTCCCTCTCCTCCTCCATCCTCTTCAATTTCTCCCTCAATTTCCTTGTCTTCTCCCTCTCGTCCGCCTCCATCCCTAGTCTCCTCTCCTCTCCCCTCTTCACCTCCTTCCACAACTCCTCCCCGTTAATACTTCTCTCTTCCGTCTTGCTTCCCGACTCGCTCCTCTCTCCATCATCCTTCCGCTCCCTCTTTTCGACACTCTCCTCTCTTTCTGACCCCCCTTCCATTCTCTCCATAATCCTTCTAATCTTCTTTAACTCATCCCCTATCTTATTTAACACTCTAACTAGGTCCTCCGACCACTGCATCTCCTCTCTCTCCTTTCTGCTGCCTTCTCTCCACCTTCTCTCCCTCTTCCCCTTGCACCACCCTCTCGTCGTTCTTTCAGCTTGCGCTGCTTCCTCTTCTCCCTTTCTCCGTCACACCGTGGCCGACACACCTTCCTCCTCTTCTCTCCCCTCTACGTCTGTAAAATGATTTCACTTTATTTCATTTACCCGGCCTTCTTTACTCACTCTTTTTTCCTCTCCCCTACTTACAGTCACACTTTCTTTTGTTTCTCTTTTCTCGTTCTGCGCTCGGGATGCCTCAGGATAACGCATACTCACGTCTCTTGCTCTTGCTCTTATATACACTATATTAATAATAATAATAATCATTATACTAATAATCACTATATTAACCACTATTAATTATTTTACGTAATTGCGTTATTACTTCGTGCAACGAATATATTTGTAAACATATCGATACATGACGGCATAATTTCACGGAATGTGATCGTTGCAATAGGTCTATTCGTTTTCACTGAACTTTTTGCACGGTTCATCTTTTCTCTTTTTCTTTTCACATTGGAGAGAAAAAGAGAAAAGATGAACCGATACACAAGAAGTGCAGCTAAAACGAACAGGCCTTGTCTCTAGTCGAGTGATACCGCGCGACATGAAAGTAGACGCTAAATCTGAGGTACGATAGCTGCATTCGGTGAGCACGCTATTAGCGCTATTGCATCATTCTATCTTTATCGCTCATTATTAGGGGCGCTATCGCATCATTCTATCTTCATCGTTCATTAGATGTAAAACAAGGATTGAATAAGCAAATAACGCTAATAGCGCGCTCCCCGAATGCAGCCGATGATAGATCTCTCACCTCTTAGGCATCACACTCCCCGCGTTTAAAAGAGGTACCTAGCTTACGCTCCGTCCAGGTATATTCTTACGTCCTTGGGCGATGACAAAACGCTCTTACGTGAGATATTTGATGTAATATTACAATATCTACAATCTTGAATCAGTTTAAATAATAAGAATGAATAAAGTTCTATTTACACACTATTTGAAGAATTCTACACAGACGGGGAAGATGTCAACGGTAATACACTGTTACAGTCACCAACCGGCAGATTTTGCGGCGAACTGAACTCTTTTATTTTATTTTTATCAGAAGCACGTCGTAACTCGCTCGCTGTTCGGATTCGACTTCGCCTGCTCTTCTTCTTTCTCGTCCTCGCGGCCTCGGCGTCGACATCCGACACCTTCTCGCTGCTGGCTGATTCATATTACAACTCCTCGTGCTTCTCGTCCTCGCTCGCTACGAAAACGCACGTATGCATTCCGAAAACGCAAATCTACGCTTATTTTATATCGTGGATACTATTATACATATATATATGTATATATATCAGCATCAGAAAAATGTTCCAGTTTTTTCCAACGTATCTTAACCACCCTTTAAACGTTTTTCAAGATTCTCCCTGACGATTCCTAGCGTTATCTAAAACTATTCGTCATTAAAGAACTCGTATCTCGAATAGCGATGTTGACAAAGATAGACTATATGCGATAGCGTACCGATAATGAGGGCCGAAATGGCGAAAATTTGGAAGTATCACATCCATATTTTTGAGAAATATCATGTGCTCGATATTTCATATTAAATGTAACTTGCGTTTGAAGGATGTTAAATTTTTCAAAAAGTCTCTAAAATCGATGCCCAGCAATGCTATAAAGAAATTGTCGTAGTGCAATGTCGAAAACACGCAGTGAGTACCCGGATACTCATACATTGATAGGTGAAGAATTATGCATTGACAGAAGGGTTATATAAGCAAGAACGAGAATAAATTAGATCAATATATATGGGAATTAACAAAAAATTCATATTAGGGAGAAAAGAGAATGTGTATAAGTAAATTGTCAAGTAAATATAAAGAAGGAACGAAGGAAGGAAAAGCAGGATAGAAAGGTAAAAGAATGGTGTCGGTAGAATAACAATGAAAAGAAACTTAATTTGATCAATATCTTTTTAGATAATGTTTATCCACTCGTTTTCATATTTTCGTCGATCAGAAATAAATATTAAAACATGCTTCCTACTTCAACGATAACGAAATTGATGGAAACAATTCTACTAAATATGGAACGCTAATATGTTCTCCTGGTAAATTAATATTTTAACCCTCCGTCTGTAAACATGGGTCTACAGCGTCCGAGCCAAAATAATATCTGCTCGTAACTGTAAAACTTGCAACCCCACCAGAAATTATTAAATAAACGATGTTTATCAATGACTATAAAATCATCAACTATACTATGTAGATAAATATTTCATGATTTTTTCAGACTTTTTAACGTTAAGGTAGGGAAAAATAGCGTCGAACGTGACACTAAAAAAAAAACGTATACAGACGGATGATTAAAATTGCTTTTTCTAGTAAATTCCGGATGTTTTCTCATCACATCACTCATTCCACGTGCGCATAAAAAAAACCCCCGCTGAGTATTGTGGGAATCGGCATTTTCTGTCACAATATTTGTGATGCTTGCGATAATAGATTTTTTTATCCACCTGCATTCGAATTCAAAATTATTTTCTTTTTCAATTTTAACTCAAAAGTGTTATATTTTAAATCGAGATCCTCAATTTACAATACAGTCTTTTACAGTACAGAATTTACATCATGTAATCATGTACATGATGTAATTTTCCGTTTTTACGTTATTTTAAATTAGGAATATCGACATTTTATAATAAATTGAACGAATGGAAAGGTAAGTTTTATGAATACAAAAGAATCGACGAAAAAAATAGTAAAAATAGCGATTTATTGAGATACAACCCAGATAGCAAACACAAGTCATTTTGACGTCAAATTTTGGTCTTTTACTGACCATTCCTGACGTCACTAACTGGCAGCATAATGATGTTAAAATGACGGTCTAATCACAGACAATTGACGTCATTGCGGGTACGTTATTTTGACGTAATTTTCTGATGTCTTATTGACGGCAAAAATAGGTCCATTGTACAACATACCGGTTTCTAGAAATGTTTTTTATGAAATTAAAATTTTAAAATGTTTACTTGATAAACGTTTATAAAAAAATGTTCTTTTTCTTTATCTAAGAAAAAAAAGCTTTTTAACTGTTTCGTTACATATGCCATGGACGCATTCGCTAGCGCTATCATGGCTCCATGAACGGAGTTAATAGCGTTAGCGTTGGTAGAGCGGTAGCGAACTCCCCGAACGCACCCCAAATAGACGTCTGCTGTACATCTATTCGACTTTACGTTTCTCTCTGAGCGCTGATAAACCATTCACACAACAACCCCATATACCTCCGCATATACTTGATATACCACCGCACACAGCTATAACACCGCACGCTGTGATCACTGATGATGATGCAGCAGCAACAAGAAGAGCGCCAGCAGTACATACACATATACCGGTTGTGAAAAACATTATTGAGTTATTTTTGATCTCATTGTGCGCCTTAAATTGCGAAAAAGTATTATTCATGTCCTATATTGTAAAAGAAAAATTATTTATGATGAAATGGATATTCTATAATATATAAGAAAGAAAGAAATAAATCTCAAGTTGCAAATACTTAGAGAAAAAACTGGCAGTTAATTAAATGTGCATGGCATAGTTACCTTAATCAATTTTTTCTTATATATTTGACTAAATCTTTCTCCGCCCATTTTTCGTTTATTCTGGAAATGACGAATAGCTGTGTCCATACAGTGTTGATGTTCGAATTCTAAGTCAGCGGTCGCTAAAAACGATTTCGCTCCACCGCACACGTTGCTCATCATCTGAAGGTATAAATCCTTAGCCTCCGCTACAGCGGTTAAATTGTTAGCTTCTGCTGTGGCCTGTATATGCAAAACACGGATTACTGCGGTTTAGATGATTGCTTGTTCCAGTTGAATGAAACCAAAGTACCAAAGATCGACTTGGAAATAAAAACCGCGAATTATAAAACCCGCTAAAATTATACATACCACAAACACGCTTTTCGGTTCGGGAAGTACATCTCTTTTGTATAGATTGTCTTCAAATATTCGAACAGATCTTTCGCTTTCACGACTTAGCCGTTGATCTTCTTGGTCACCAGATTTTCCGGCGCCAGTATCATCGGTATGAACACTTTCAACTGTTTTTTGAACTCTGCCTGTATCTCGGATAATCTACCGTCGAATCTCGGATTCGTCGTGATCTCGAGACCGGGATGCGGCATGAGGAAACACGATATGTCCGAAAAGCAGGACATAATGTGATTTCGCAAGCTCTGTAATTCCGGATGCTGCCTGTAGGAAATCTTCAGTCTCTTGTCGAGCAATTTCTTCCCGCCGTTTGCACCGTAATCGGCCTCGTACGGATAAACCCAGTCTCTGACTAAAAATTGCAATCTTTGGAAGGGCGGGCTCCCGGAGCTTTCCAGCGCCAGTCTACCGTACTCGGTGAACAACTGCAGGTGCTGAAGATCATCCTCCTGAATATTTTGCGACAGATTGTATATTTGCACGGAGGACATCATCATACTCAACGCGAACACGGTCGCGCAGTCCCGCACTGTCGACTGACTGTCGAAAGCGCCTTGAGTGTCCATAAGAATCACAGCGACCTTTTCACCGTTCGCCAAAGTAGCAGAATAAACCTTCGACCACATCAATATTCCCGTGGTATCCCTCTCGGAACCTCCTCTCCATGAAAAACCCCTAAGTGGCTCGTCCTCGGCACCCAACCAGGAATAATTATCGTTTTGTAACGTGTACTGTGATTAATGTGATAAATTATTGGTAGTCATTCAATAATTGAATTGTGTCGATCAATGATGTGATCGCGAGTGTGAAATAATACAAACTTGATAAATATATCTGATTATATCTATGTGTATTCTTTTTTATTTTTTAATTTAGATATTGATGATTAAAATAACAAATCTGTGAATAACACTTACTTTATTGGTCATATAACGAAGAAAAAAGTCAAGAAGGAAACTTTTGCCTTTTCTGAAGGCACCCGCAACAGATACCACAACTACATTTCTATCTTTCACGTCGTCAGGTAGAAGAATTTCTAACAATGCAGCTTCATCTAATTCGAAGGTATGATCTGGATGGGCAAGTACCACTTGCACAGGTCGCCCACCATCCACCATGTCTTGCATTTGTGCATCCATCGGCAAAAGCCTTTCTATCCGATCAAGCTTTCCTAAGTGATCTGCAAAAGAAAATTGAATTAAAATATCTCTATTGCAAATAATAGATAATAATTAATAATAATAATGCAGATAAAAAAGATTGAATCATTGGAAGAATGAATCAAGAGAAAAAATATATTTTATTATTTTATCTTCAATATTAATGGAGTATCTGGAAAATAAATTTTACTTGTTTTAAATTACAAAATTAAATCAGTATCATCGATACTCCGTTTCTCAAAAACCCGGCTATCAGTCTACAAATCGTTAATTGTAGACGTTCGTTCGTTTGAAAAGCACATGAACGGTCGGGCCCGTATACGAATCTGAGGGTGTAAGATGTCCCGCGAAAAAAGTTAAATATGAACTTTATATGGACCATAATAAAATTTCCATTTAAATTTTATTTGATTTAAATTAATGCTGAATAACTGCATTAATATGGCTCATAGGTCATATTTGTTCTATATATAAAACTTAATTAAAAATATAAGAAGAAATACCGATATATACATTTCGATTAAAAATTTCTAACATATGTATACATGTCATATATTTTTAATCGACGTGTATACTCGTACATATGTTTCGTAGTATACAAAGTATATATACGTACTTCTTATAATATCATTTCATCATCAAAATATTCGTATTTAATTGGGCTTAATAAAAATTCAATTAGCTAATATATTCAATTTAAATTTTAATCTTATTAAAACCATATATAAAATTAATAAAAAAGTTCTGATTCTCTTATTCAAATTTCATTAAATTTAAATAAGACCTTTATATGTTCTTATAATAAGGCTTTTAAGGTGCCCCAGTGAGAAATTAATGGTTTATTAGACGTTTATAACACATGAACTTATACATACATCGGTACATATACAGGGTGTCCAATTTTAAACATTATGTCCTATCTCCTCTTTTTTTTCTGTGAACATTCGATTAGTCTACCTCCCTCCCCTCCCCTTCCTGCCCTTGCCCACTATCTCTCCTCCCATTTCTCTTCCTCCTCATTCCAGAAAATCTCCTTTCCCTTAACCCAAATTCTTCTATTGTTTGTCATAACCCCTCCTACTTCTTTCCCTTTCCACCCTCGTCTTCTCCAGAATCTCCACTTCGTCCTTCTCTTCTCCATAGTGAGGTCTTCATCAACACCTGTCCTCCACCTCTGCCTAAATTCCCAATACTTCTCAAGTAACTCAGCCCTCTCCTTCTCATCCTCCAACTCCACCAACACCACCTCCTTCTTTCCTATATCCCTCTCTTTTCCCATACCCTTCTTGTCCTCGGCATCCTTCCCATTACCTTCTCCGTCACCCTTTCCATAAAACCCCTCCTTTCTTCCGCGTCCCTCCCAACCAGCCCCTCCAAATCACATTTCTCCTCTTTTTCTCCTTTTGCTCCCTCTCCTTTTCCATCCTCTTCACTTTCTCCCTTAATCTCCTTGTCTTCTCCCTCTCGTCCGCCTTCTCCCCTCCCGTCTCCGCTCCTCTCTCCTCTTCACCTCCTTCCACCACTCCTCCCCGTTAATACTTCTCTCTTCGGTCTTGCTTCCCGACTCGCTCCTCTCTTCATCACCCTTCCGCTCCCTCTCCTCGACACTCTCCTCTCCTTCCGACCCCCTTTCCTTTCCCTCCACAACCCTTCTAATCCTCCCTAATTCATCCCCTATCCTATTTAACACCCTAATTAAGTCCTCCGACCACTCCATCTCCCCTCTCTTCTTTCTGCTGCCTTCTCTCTACCTTCTCTCCCTCTTCCCCTTGCACCACCCTCTCGTCGTTCTTTCAGCTTGCGCTGCTTCCTCTTCTCCCTTCCTCCGTCACACCGTAGCCGACCTTCCTCTCTCCTACTTACAGTCACACTTTCTTTCGCTTCTCTTTTCTCGTTCTGCGCTCGGGATGCCTCAGGATAACGCGCACTCACATCTCTTGCTCTTGCTCTTATATACACTATATTAATACTAATAATCATTATACTAATAATCACTATATTAACCACTATTAATCACTTTACGTAATCGCGTCATTTTTTCGTGCAACAAATATATTTGTAAACATATCGATACATGGCGGCATAATTTCACGAAATGTGATCGCTGCAATAGGCCTATTCGTTTTCCACTGAACTTCTTTTGCACTGTTCATCTTTTCTATTTTTCTTTTCACATTGGAGAGAAAAAGAGAAAAGATGAATTGTACACAAGAAGTGCAGCTAAAAAGAACAGGCCTTGTCTCTAGTCGAGTGATACCGCGCGACATGAAAGTAGACAGTAGACGCTAAATCTGAGATACGATAGCTGCATTCGGTGAGCACGCTATTAGCGCTATTGCATCATTCTATCTTTATCGCTCATTATTAGGAGCGTTATCGCATCATTCTATCTTCATCGCTCATTAGGTGTAAAACAAGGATAGAATAAGCAAATAACGCTAATAGCGCGCTCCCCAAATGCAGCCGATGATAGATCTCTCACCTCTTAGGCTTCACTCCCAGCGTTTAAAAGAGGTACCTAGCTTACGCTCCGTCCAGGTATTCTTACGTCCTTGGGCGATGACAAAACGCTCTTACGTGAGATATTTGATGTAATATTACAATAACTACAATCTTGAATCAGTTTAAATAATAAGAATGGATAAAGTTCTATTTACACACTATTTGAAGAATTCTACACAGACGGGGAAGATGTCAACGGTAATACATTGTTACAGTCACCAACCGGCAGATTTTGCGGCGAACTGAACTCCTCTTTTATTTTATTTTTATCAGAAGCACGTCGTAACTCGCTCGCTGCTCAGATTTGACTTCGCCTGCTCTTCTTCTTTCTCGTCCTCGCGGCCTCGGCGTCGACATCCGACACCCTCTCGCTGCTGGCTGATTCATATTACAACTCCTCGCTTATGCATTTTCGCACGTATGCATTTTCCGAAAACGCAAAGCTACGCTTATTTTATATCGCGGATACTACATATATAGATATATAAAAAGGTAAGTTTTGTTAATACAAAAGAATCGACGAAAAAAATAGTAAAAGTAGCGATTTATTGAGATACAAAATTACATAATAAAAAAAAAATAATTCAAGTTTTAATTAGATATAGTCTTATAATATTTTTGTCACGTGACAATTTGAGTAACAAGCCTTCAACTGATAAAAATAAAACATTTGTATCTCCAGTGCGTATTTCCTGAATCTATTATACATGCCTACCGTACATAGATAAACGATTTGGAGAAAAATCAGCCATCACTTTATAGAATTACCCAAATTAATTCGGATAGATGGTCGGTGGACGCTTTTCGATCCAGCTCTTGATGGCCGGTAATTCCTCAACCTTCTTTTGGAGTTGTTTCAGATTCTCATACTTCTCGACAATGTCCTCATTCATCATGTGGTTCAAGTAGTCCAAAAGACCGACGAAAGTGAGATCGGCCCACGTCAGAGTACCGCCGACAAAGTAACCGCCATTCTTCTTCACCTGAGCGTCCAAACGCTCCAAATAATACGGCACCGTCTCTTTGGCAGCTTTAAGTTTCTCTTCTTTAGCCTGTTCGTTACTCTCATAGAAGAAACGAGCGATATCTAATGCAAGCAAAAGAATGATAAGACAAATAAGATAATGACATTTAATCATTTCAGTAGATCGAATTTATAACGCGAATGTAGAAAAACCTGTTTTTTCTCTATATATCATTATTTCGGAATAAATCTGTTCGCATTATCGAAATGTGAACCTATTAATGTTGTGATTCAAATCTGTTTTAAAAGTAAATCCTCGCTCCCCTGGTAAGTAAAGTAATCGGAAAAATATAGCGTAAGCAGTATGTTATCTACTCACTGGCACGTAAATCGTGTATGGTGTCAACGGTCGCATCGATTTCCAGAGACTCCCAATCGTTTTTGCCGGCAAGACCACATTGCTTCGCCAAGTAACGGCAAATAGCTGCGGACTGATCGATCTTCTTTCCGTCTACTTCAAGCACGGGTACTTTGCCGAATGGCATAGCTGAAAAAATAATATTAAGACACATGAATGCAAGGTGCTGTTAAAATTGAATAAGATTTATAGAAAAACCATTTCGATTATTATTCATTCAAATCTACAAAAATTGGAATTTATACCTATAGCAAGTGTTTATATGCATACATTAAAGAGTTTTGACGATTAATAATTACACAATTAAATATAAATACAATTACATTTCTAAGTTGAGTTTGGTAATGCAAATCTTAATTTTTATTTCTATGACAAATTTTATTTTTCTGCTATACAATTCATTAAAATGCTCTTCAGCCTTTTATATAGCTTTATGATACTGAATGGTTTGTCTCTCAAATCTTATGGTTTCTCGACGACACATAACTGATTTTCTTACATCAACAAGGAAATCTATCTACGTTGAACCATGCAATGAAACGACATCATCACGTGAGAATACAACGCATAGTATTTACCTAGCAATATCAATTATCTTGTACAGAACATTACAATACGTAATAAAAAATAAAAGATTCTATTGTCGAAAGAGATAACATTTATTTCCGGTTCTGTCGTTTACAAGAAAGCTAAATGAAGAAATTGAATGTCTCCTAATGTATAAAATGTGGCATAATCCCTACATTAAAATAATTTATGTTTAAGAATAAAGAAGTACATAGTAATAGTCAGTCAGCATTCCAGAAGATAATGTAAGATTTTTGCCACGTCAACTATTCGTAAATCGGATTTCAGGAATGAACAAGCAGGATTAAGTACACGATAGATAATCGCTAACAAAGACATATACTATTAGTATTTATCAGCTGTACTTACTCGGCTTAAGTTTTGGCCAATCTTTCCTATCGAAACGTTCATCCACAAATTCGATGCCGGCATAGTTGAACAAAAATCGAATTGGCTCGGCCAATGCCGTGATGGGGAAGTAAATCAGCTTGTAGGAAGGCATGTTGCTGAAAGAAAAGCACTTGTTATTCTTCTCTTCATCGTCATCATAATTCTAGATTAGAAACATGAGGAGGATATCAACGGTGGAGAATATGCTTCAATATTTGTTTACTGAGATGAACTTTCAGCTTTAAATTTATTTTTTATCGTTATTTAATTCTAGGCTTAATTAAAAAAAAAACATATATATATATATATATATATGTAAATCAAAATTGGAACGGGACTTCAAAATCAATCTTTGATCGGTATCATCTTCATCAAATGAGTACAGTTTTTCAGTTTTATCTTTCTTATCAAACGAAATACATAACTGGAAATATTGCATACATAAAAGTTTCTAAATATAGCATATGATATTCATTCTCTTGCAACTTTTAAACTTAAACATATTGTGGACAGGGATGTAAAATCTACAAAGAAATGCAAAACATCTGTTTGAAATATTCTGTATGGGAAAAAGAATTGAATGTGTATGTTTAATTAAACGTGCTAAACTGAAGAATTACCGAAAGACGCCATTATTGAGGCGTTCCCTGTCCCTGACCATTCTGGATTAAGCCGGTTCTACAATACCTCGCAAACGATGACAACTGCTTACAGTTGAAAAGTGGTTATTTCTGATAGCCGATTGCGTTACTGTCGCCAAAAAAGTTTTAAAAGTTCGCCAACTCTCTTTCGACAACCGCAATTGACAAAGCGCAACGTGGAAATAACACTTTCAACTTTCAAACTAGCAGTTGCCATCGTTTGCGACGTATTGTAGAACCGGCTTTAATATATGCATATACTACACATATATGTATTTCTGTTTTCTGTTGCAACACGATACTCTCCGAAGGCGACGATTGTACCGAGTCATTCCCCGAATCAATCTTGTCATAATTGTTGCTTCAGCACGATGATAAAACGACTATAATTAATCCGCTTTCACAAGCGTCGCTAAATTTTTTGCCGGTCACTATTTTCGTTAGCCGGGCCGGGCGCCGGGCGCCGGGCGCCGGGCGCCGGGCGGTGACCACGAAACGCCCTTACGCGAGATATTCGACGGAATTAGAAATATCACAATATTTATGATCTCGAATTAGTTAAGTTAAATCTATCTAGTTTAATCTAAAGAGATACGATAGTGCATAAGTTCTACTTACAATTTAGAGAATTCTACGCAGATAAGAGGCGTCGACAGTAATGTGCTGTTAACAGTCACCAATCGATGATGGTCGACGGCAGGCTAACCAAGGCCAACTACTGTGCAACTGTGCTCGTGCTGTTTGTGTCGGATTGGATTTACAATAGAATGTAGGTAGATCGTATCGTAGCCGTCGTAGGCCGTCGCGTCGTAGGGTAGGAATGGTAGGATTATTGGTAGCACGCTAAGCACGCCAGCACAGCCTCCTAGTAGGTATATAGAAGGTCCCCAGTCCCCACCACTAGACGTGGTCTGCCTTACCAACCGACACACTTACATAAGATAACCTTCTCACTGGTTTCAGCGCCATATACCGTGATTTTCGTAGCGGCCAATGCAGTAACTACGTTCTTAAGATAAAGCAGGTCATTTCCGGACGAATAAGTCGCTAACAGTCGATAAGTCGCGTAACATGGTTTGCGTCCGTGCTAATGGTTCGTGTCCGAACTATAGCCAGATGGAGGGGATATATGCTGGCCGCGGTGGCCGCGCTCGGCCGGCCCGGCGCTCGGCAAGCGAGAGAAGCTTGAAGCTTGTAAAATTTTAGAGAGACGCATTATGCATATGTGGAAGATGTAATCGTTAGTTACGCGGCTTGTTCTTATTTTGATTGCGATGAGATTTTCCGCATAACGATAGCCATGGTACGAGATACGATATATACGCAAAGTACCAACGTGGTATTAGTGAGGAATTGCAACGGAAAGATTTATGAGATAGTTTAAATATGACTTCGTGCATTTATGAGCTTAGTTTGAGTTCGCGTATCTTTCGTATTTACCGGCGTGCACAACTCATTGCATTTCCATAATTTTCTACCTGAGATTGAAATTCTAGAATCGATATATTTAATTAAACATTTCGCTATGGTGTGTATAACCGCAACAACAGCAACAAGAACATTCATGATTAAGTTTTGATTCTTCAGAAGTAATTAATCATACTTAACATCAATGTAGATGGTTGTCCATTTGTATCAATCCGTTTTAGAGATAAATGAGAGAAAAAATACGTCATTTAAATAGATAAAAATAAAATATTAGAATGGAATATATATAGACAAAATAAAATATTACAAGTTGATTTTTTTTTTAAGTCTTTAACTCTTATGTATTTCTAAATTATTTAACAGTTATAAAAAGAAATATTTGTTTGTATCTTTGTGCATGTTACATGATATTTAAAACATATAATTAAGGATTTTTCGTAATGGCGCTAAATAAAAAGCAATGACTATTTACGTTTTCAAAAAGTTTTTAAATACTTATGAAAATATGTGCTTCCTATACAATCGTAAAGTGCTATTTTTACAATCATTCATGCGAAACTATAGGGAGTTAATGTGATCTGAGGAACCAAGTTTGAGTCCACTAGAGCCATGTAAACATGGAATGTTTTTTCGCGAAAGCTGCGCCCCTCCGTGCAAGATAGGCTCTTGTGCGGAGCAAACTGGGCTCTGTCTTTCGGAAAGAGATGTTAAGAAGCCGTTGGTCCAAAGGGTTAAAGTGAGAAGAGAAGGGTAGTATTGAATGAGAATTGAGTAAAGGTCAGCGTAAGTGTCGTTTACTCGACCCAACTGGCCAAATTTATTTTAAAAACGCTGTCGTTTCGACCGTGATTTCGGTTCTTTTCAAGCGTATGGATACAAATTATTATTTATTAGTTCAGCATAATGTCCAAACTACGCCACATCTAAAAAATAATTTGTGCGTTGATATCCAAAGAATTAAAATATAAGTATGTATGTTGGAACGACACATTCGTTAGTCGTTCGATTGTCGAAGGACTCGTCAAAACTGTGGCATTGTTCGACTGATAATATAATCATTATTATCTCTGATAGCATTATCAGTCGAACAATGCCACAGTTTTGACGAGTCCTTCGACAATCGAACGTCTAACGAATATGTCGTTCCAACATACATACTTATATTTTAATTCTTTGAATATCAACGCACAAATTATTTTTTAGATGTGGCGTAGTTTGGGCATTATATGCTGAACTAATAAATAATAATTTGTATCCATATACGCTTGAAAAGGACCGAAATCACGGTCGCGCGAAACGTAGCGTTTTTTAAATAAATTTGGCCAGTTGGGTCGAGTAAACGACACTTACGCTGATTTTTTCAATAGACACTGGCGCGATTTAAAATTCTCATTTAATTGAGTAAAGGGTTGGAAACGCCCCTACAAAAACGCCTTGCAACCCTGAGGGGGGTCAATAAACGTTTTTTATTATAATTAATATTCATAGGTATATGAAAATATATACTGTAGTAATATTTTATTTCATAATTCACAATGTATCGTGATGTAACAGATGCGCAAGTGCTGTCTGCTCACTTATTGTACTTTTATAAATGCTTTTAACCGTTTAGGATTTCCTTACAAAGCTTTTCACGCTCTAAAGATAAAAAATATGAGTTTTAACTTATTGTCAGTAATTTATTAGTAGATAATGAAATTTTACTATGATTAAAAGTGGAATAAATCAACATATCTGTAACTCAATATGCAGCACGATTATAATGAGGCTATGATTATAAAATCCACCAATATATATGTCTCCTGAGTCATTCTCTCCTGAGTCGCGTGTAGCAGAAGCAGTGGAAAGTCTTCTTAGACTGTTGCGCAGTCGACATCGGTGTTTTCTCGTAAATGTCATTGATATCTGTCATCGGTATTTGAGCTGAGGCTGCCGTGAGTAAATTGAACGATTACGAAACAGGTGTCTTAACCGTAAAAGCGGTCATTTAACTACGATGGCTGTGGGCACGCTCGAAATTTTCTGTGCCTGCGTGGTGATCTTATATTTACTTTATTATTATTTCACCGCCGACTTTGACTATTGGACATCGCGCGGGATTATTGGACCGAAACCCGTCCCGCTCTTCGGCAACATCGCCGAATTTATGCTGGGCAAGAAATGCATGGGCGATTTCTACAAAGATATTTACGACCGATACCCGAAAAAGGCCATGGTGGGTGTGTTTTTGAGAGCGAACCCCGTGCTCATTCTGAGAGATCCTGAGTACATCAAGCAAGTGCTGATCAAGGATTTCACCATCTTTCCCGAGCGGGAAGGAATTGTTTATGAAAAGGTATAATTCTTGAACTTTATATAAGCACGTAATAGACAATTATAATGTATAATTTCATAATATTTAATGTATAGATATATAAAAAAAATACATATAATAATATATATAATAAATGAAATAGAGGAGCGACGAACTATGATAAAAATAAAATAAAATGTGATATAAAATATACCAAAAATAATAATTTTAGTATAATTATTTAAAATAGTTATTTTTAATTTGTTCCTCTCTCTCTTTCTGTTTCGAAATGTACGTGTAATAGATAACTCAAAAAATTAAGAGTTGGAAAGAACGTCTCTTTCTCTCTTCAGCGCGAAGCTGAATTGCATGATGTATAAGTTTGGGGGGGGGGGGCAGGCGTTGATCACACGGAAACTTTTGAGAGGAAACTTTCTAACATAATTCCCGCTTTCTGATACACTGATGCATAATTTATAGGCCGAACCCATGTCCATGCACCTCTTCATCCTCGACTCTGTTAGATGGCGACCATTAAGAACGAGGCTCTCGCCCGTCTTCACGTCCGGGAAGTTGAAGGACATGTTTCACTTGGTGTTGAATTGTTCCGATCACTTTGAGAAGTATCTGAACGAGACAGTGTCTAAAGACGGTATCGTCGAGTGCCTGGATCTGACGTCCAAGTTCACCGTCGACGTGATCGGATCGTGCGTTTTCGGCCTCGAAATGAACGCGCTGAAAGAAGAAAATAATAAGTTCCAGGAAATAGGTCATAAGATTTTCCGTTCCACTCCAAAGATCGTGTTTAAAACCTTGCTCAGAGAAATTCCGTGGATCTACAAGCACTTGGGATATATCTTGGACGACCATGACGTGACCGAGTTCATAACGAACATTACCCGCGATACTATAAAGTACAGGAAGCGGAACAACGTGCGCCGACACGATTTTATCGATGCACTTATCGATCTCAAGGATAATCCTGACAAGCTGGGCGTTAATAGTAGGAACATTTTTTTCCATCTTTCGCATCTTACTTTATCAACTTTCAATATGCGTCAATATGTCCTTAATTCTCCTTAATTTTCTAGAACATGCGCTTATATTTCTCTTTCTCGAGAGAGATAATCGAATATTCATTGACGAAGCGTTACTAACAGTATAGATTAATGTCTATTTCTTCCTTAACGTAGATTAATTTTAATATATTGGTTTAACTTACTTTTTATCTTTTTCCAGCTGTAAGAGAATTATAAAAAAATAAAAAGTAAATTAAACAGAGCTTAAAGTTAATCTACATTGATATGGAAATAGACATATGAGAGTCACGGAGATTAATATAAAATTATTATTTTTATAGATGTAACGGATGAATTCATTGCTGCCCAATCGTACGCATTTTTCGCGGCTGGTTTCGATACATCTTCCTCTACAATGTCCTATACGATATATGAGTTAGCGCAAAATCAATCAGTTCAAGAAAAAGTTCGAGAGGAAATTAAGGAAGTCCTTAACAGTAATAACGGAGCAATAACATACGATAACATCAAAAAGATGAGCTATTTAGAAATGGTTTTTAAAGGTTTGTTTATCCCTCAAAAAATAATTCTGTAGTAATTCAAGTTTAAGTGAGTCAAGTTTATCTGCAAACCTTATTTGCAAATTTACACATTCCTTTTCGATAAGATCTCCCGAAAGTGAAAGCAGGCGATAATTTCCGCCAAATATTTTTCGAGCTTCAATAAACTCGATTAAGTATTCGAAAATATCTTTCTGTTAAGTCAAGTGTTTATATTGTGTTACCTTGCAGAGGCTCTCAGGAAATATCCACCAGTAATGTATCTCACGAGGAAACCTGTAAGGAATTACACTTTTGAGGGGACTGAAATCGATCTACGAAAGGGACTACAAGTGGTCATACCTATTTATGCTATTCATAATGATCCGAATATTTATCCAGATCCGGAAGTTTTCGATCCCGAACGATTTAGCGCGGAAAATATGGAGCAGAGAAATTCCATGTATCATTTACCTTTCGGAGATGGTCCAAGAAACTGTATCGGTAATTTAAGAAACTAATAGATTTATTTTTTCTTAAACGAGCACACGCTCATTTTACACATATGCACGCGCGCGCACATGCACACATAAGCACTTGACTTGAGAAATAATTGAAACTTTATGCGCTATTTTTTTAGGAAGAAGATTCGCCGCTAATCAGACCAAGATTGGTCTAATTAAACTGCTAATGAATTATAAAATAGACGTTTGCGAGAAAACCCAGTTTCCAATTGTCCATGCTCCGCTGAGCTACTGGATGTTGCAAACAACTCACGGTATATATGTAAAATTGACCAAGCTCGCCTAACAGGATAATTACAACGTCATGTGATTTGTATGTATTGTGCTATATATATATATATATATATATATATATATATATATATATATGTATACTTATTAGTAAATTAAGCGAGCCGCGGGATGGTCTCTCTCAAGTTTCTGTTTCTCTCTGGTAGGGCATAAAATATCTTCCAGCCTTAGAAATGTCACAGAGCACATTTTTTTTATCGATCGAATGCTGCACAAATCATCTCATAATTTAACTACTTTTACACTTCTCTTTATTTATAAAATATATAGAATATTATCAACTTTTATTTAATTGTAAATCATCAAAGAGACCAATGAAAATTAAGACAGCATGGTATAAAATGCACTCCACTTTAAAATATAATTTGAAAAACG
Organism: Temnothorax americanus; assembly: GCF_048541705.1. Classification (NCBI taxonomy): domain Eukaryota; kingdom Metazoa; phylum Arthropoda; class Insecta; order Hymenoptera; family Formicidae; genus Temnothorax; species Temnothorax americanus. Next base: position 3,197,663 of record NW_027509751.1, read on the forward strand.
AGTAAACTGTATGAGTGCAAAATTCATTTATTTAATCATGTTGTATACATGAATTAGATCTTCAGACTTGCTGAATATATGTCTGTTACGAAATTTACAAAAATTGTATTCGACGCAGAACAAAACTTATCGTAAGAATTCGTGACTGAACTTTGCTCGATTCGATGGACGAATCACGTGCATGATGATTACACCGATCGTATATACAGAAATAACAATTCGATGAATTAGAACGTAACCATTACGTTATCAAATATTTCCATATAACAGTTATACAGGTCAATAAGAATTCTGCCGTATATAAAAATTATGTATAATAAAAATTTCTAATAATCGTACGTTACAAATATACATTCCATACCCATCTTCCCATATTGTGTGATGTGTACAATACAAAACATATACTTATTTTGATGATTATTGAAAGAGAAAGCAAAATATATGCTATATAGTCGAAGTGTAAAATATATCTTGACAAGTATCGTTAAAAAAAAGAGGGAAAGTATTTATCACAGTAGTCTTGATTCACGTTTACGCATTCCTAAGTGTGAAACATCTGGCCGATGATAGAGAAGTTCCTCACGGCGGAACTCATGTCGGCGATGTCGACATTCGGATGCAGACCCGACGCGGAGACGACCGTGGTCGCGTTAGCCGCCGCGTGCGCGTTCATTCGCTGAACATTGTCCACGTAGCCCTTGTTCGGCTGTACATTCAGAGTGCTGTTGATGACATTTAGGTGAGCCTGAGGCAGCGTAGCGATGATAGGAGCGACTACCGATGAAGTGGACGTCATGGAAATGCCCGCGCCGGTGGTCTGCGGAGATTGACCGTAGGGAACCTGCTGTTGCGCGTTTTGCGGGAGCCCCGGCTGATAATTATTGTACTGGGCCTTGCACTTCTTCTCGTGAACGAACAGACTGCCGGAGTGGCTGTACGCGGTGCCGCAGATCTTGCACGCGTACGGCTTCTCGCCCGTGTGCGTGAATCGGTGCTCCTTCAAGTACTTGAGTCGACGGAACGACTTGCCGCAGGTCTTGCAGTGATAGTTCGCCTCGCCGGTGTGCGTGGTGATGTGGGCCTTGAGGGTGCACGATTTCGCGAACGCGGCGCTGCAGTAATGGCAGACGAACGGCCGGTCGCCCGTGTGAGTCCTCTCGTGATTGATGCAGTTCGAGTTGGAGGTGAAGCCGCGGCCGCAGTACTTGCACACGTGCGGCTTGTAGCCCGTGTGCGTCCTCATGTGGAACATGAGGCCGGTGTTCTGGCGGAACGTCTTGCTGCATATGTGGCAGAGGAAACGCTTGAAGTTGGCGTCCTGCTGCTCCTTGGCGCGCTCGTGAATTCGCAGATGCCTGTGCAGCTTGATCTCCTTCTCGAACGACTTGTTACACTCCTCGCAGGTGTACGGCTTCGACTTCTCGTTGCTCTTCTCCTGATCCTTGTACGCGCAATTGCACACGGTACCGCAGCTCGCGCAGTCCTCATCCTGTCCGCCGTGCGTGTTCATCTGATGCTTCATCAAGGACTTCTTCGTGTCGTACGACTTTCCGCAGACCCCGCACGGGAAGCCCTTGCCCTCGTTATCGGAATCCAGCTCCTCTCTTATCCAGGTGTTTATCAGCTTGATGGCCGACTTGTCGTCCGGCGGCTTTTGCGGCTCCGGGCACGCCTTGGTTTCGTCGTGACCGTACCGATCCATGTGGCTCTTGAGCCTGTCCTGCCGGAAGAACTTCATGTTGCAGACGTTGCAGACGTACTTCTTCTCGTCGTGCACCAGCAGATGACGTTGGAGCGACCTCTCGGTACGATAACTCTTGCTGCAGTGTTTGCAGCGGAAGAGCGACGCGTCGTCGAACGTCATCTCGGTTTTATCATCGCTGGAGTCGCTATTCATCATATCCGAGTCTCTTTGTTCCACTCTTGCATTGTTACGTTTTCTCAGCTCCCTCGTCGTGCCGTCGTTCTCACTGTGTAACTGACCGTCGTGCGCCTGTGTTTCTTCGTCCTCGTTCATCGTAAGTGGCGTCTCAAAGGACTCTGGATTATTTTCCAACTTTCTCTTGTCCCGTATCTCTTTCAGGATGGAAAAAACATCCTTGGGATAGGCCTTCTTGTGAGTATTCAGGTGCCTGACCATGGTGTCGATCTTTCTGAAACTCTTGTTGCAGATCTTGCACGACACCGGCTTCGGCTTCTCCTTCGTTCTGTGCAGATTAACGTGCTTACGTAATTTATCCAGACAGAAGAATTGCTTATCACAGCTATCGCATTTGAACTCTTTATCGTTATGGGTCGACGTGTGTCTGTCTAAAGACTTCTTACTGGAATAAAATCTATCACATTTCTGACATTTATATTGTAATTCGAGCTCGGACGTTCTCTCCATCCTGCCGTGGGCGTTTCTCGCCTTCGTCTGATACTCGCCGTCGCTGCTCTCGCGTTTGACGTTCGCGCTCTTCTTGATAAATCGTCTCTGTCTCTCCTTGTAATTCTTCAAATTTTCCATAGACGTGACCCTTTTAAACATAGCTAATCTCCTCGTTCTATAAAGATCCTTTTTAGCTATTTTGTCATGTTCTACCTGTTTATATCTACTACCGCAGTCCAAATCCATTTCGCTGTCTACTAGAACGCCCTGCTTGATTTGTTCGAAAGCGTCCGGTATTTGTCCTTGTCTCATGACGTTTGATTGCACGGTATTCTTCTCTATGTTAACTTCACTGTCCACACTTAGCTCTGTATTATCTTCCAAATTGATTGCACCCAAGATAAGAGATTGCTCAGTTTGACAACATTGATCCTGCGAAGCAAAAGAGATACAGTTTGACAGTGCCCAAACAGCACTGAAATTATTATTTTACTCATATAGAAGCAAAGTACTACTTTTGTAGGAATGCGGTTGCCGGCGACGTCTGTCCTCGAGGCTTTCCCGTACAGCTTCCTGAGTTCAACGTCCGCTTTCTGACATTGTTTCCTCAATTCGTAGGCGATGTTGACTTTTATCGCGCACTCGAGGCAGATGTTAGCGGGCAGGCCGTCGTCTTCCAGGACCTGGATAAGAAAAAAAAAGATTGTCTCGCGGTCCGCATGCGAGGTAAACAAAAGGTGCAAGTGGAAAACGAACCTCCACACCGCAGCATAACTGCAGCTTCTCCGACAGCCCAGAGGAGGAGTCGTCGGGACCGTCCCAGTTCCTGCGGAAGACGCACTGGTTGTTGTGGTCGACGGTCAGGCAGACGCGGCAGAGGCTGGTGTCCGGATTCATCCGCGTCAACATCCCGCTGTCGATCTGCATGGGGAACGCGTGCGGACGAGCTTCCTCCCTCTTTTCTCCGTCGTCGTCGTTCCCGGGGAAGCACGAGTGGGCCGAGCGTTCCAGGCTTGGAACAACGTTTTTTCACGAACTCGGCGATCCTCGACGCGACGTCATCGTCGGGGACTCCGCAATCCGCAATGCTGAATGCTGACTGCTGACCGCCACACAAGCACGCGTCGTCGCTGGCTTCTCTTCTTTTTCTTCTTCTCTTCTCTTTCCCCTGATTTGCGTCCCCTGGACGCGGTAGTAGCCTCTTCAGCGCGGCCTGCTGTCGCTCGTTCGAACTAGGCTGTCAACTGCGGTTGCGGTTAGGTTAGGTTTTCTCGGTCCAGTTTGGCAGTTTGACACGAGTTTGACATTTCGAGGCATGTTGTAGCCGACGTCCCCCGGTCCATCCATATAGTTACCGTTTATTCGTCTTCGTTATGCCTGTAAGTTCTCGCACCTTGCGTCAGCATGAACGCGCGGTGTCTCGAAGTAAATGCAGCAACGCTGGGCGTCACCCCGTTTAACATAACCAAAGTGTGGTGTCACTTGGTGTCACTTCTTTCTCAGCCCAGATTTCTACCGTTATTTCTGTCTCTATTCAACATTCGTTATATTAAACATTCTCGCGCGCAACTTACGTTACTTGGATGACAAACGATCCTCGAATACGGAATATTAATGCCCAACGAGCGTGTTGCACAGTTTAAGATCAACCGGATTAGTCATCCGTCTCGTTTGCGATACCCTGAGTATCTCCTGCTTACTATTGTTTAAATGTTTTAGGCGTATCATTCGAGTTTCACGAAGAGCCATGGCACCATCGGGAACATGGCGTTGCTGCCGATCAAAACCACATTCAGGGGTCCCGCGCCACCTTTCAACAACAAAGAGCAGGACATCATCGACGAGGCGTTATATTTCTTCAAAGCAAACGTGTTCTTCAGAACGTACGAGATTAAGGTAATACATGTTAAAAGCTCAATTCTGTCGCGAGACGATACAACTCCAAGTGTCAAATTGTGCTTCGGTTGCAGAGCGAGGCTGACAGAGTTTTAATCTACATCACTCTATTCATTACCGAATGTTTGAAGAAGCTACAAAAGTGCGCGACCCAGCCACAAGCCATGAATGAGATGTTTTCCCTTGCTATCTCCAAATTTGACGTCCCCGGTGATCCGGGCTTTCCCTTGAATTCTGTATACGCCAAACCAAGCAGCCCTGCGGAAGCTGGTAAGTACCGAACTCGTTGAACACGTGTAGAAGTTGGTAAATAATAGTAATCAGTAAAGATCGTACGTGTATCTCCGGATAATACAACGTTACTTTCAATTTTCAGATCTTATGAGGCAGTATCTTCATCAAATCAGGCAGGAAACGGCTGCTAGAATTGTTGAAAAAGTATACGGCGAGGATGGGAAGCCGAGCAAATGGTGGCTCTGTTTTGCAAAAAAGAAATTCATGGACAAGTCACTGTCTGGACCCGGTCAATGAGTTATTTCCTTTATAATTGTTTTGAAAATTGTGCACGATTGAAAAATAAAGCGGTTAAAAAAACCATTATCCGTTTCTCGTCACGCATTTTCACTTTGTTTTATTACAAATGCTTTTATGGAAATTTCGCGAGATCACGTACGAATATGTGGTACAGAAAGGGAAACGCGATACCAAAGTTTTACAAGTTTTAGGAAAGAGATATTTATTTTTTTTTTACAGAATACGCCACGATATTGATACAACGTAAAGCGTAGCAATAAAATGATGTATCTGCATGCATTGCGGAGGTTACAAACGGAATAATTATCGCTTTCTGCGGAGAGATAATGTGTTTCGCCTCTTCCAGGCCGCGCGGCGCGAACCACCGATCGTTTGCGAATAACGATGTCCTTTACCTAATCCACGAGAGCTTCTGCCGGCGGAAGTTTTACCACGGAGCTCGCGGTGCTTGTGCACGGCGTCGCATATCCAATTTACCTTAGGATCATTGCGAATTGCCTGAAACAAAGGCAGATGTTAAAAACGTGTGACGAACAAATACTTAAAAAATGATTCTCGAAATTTATGTTGTGTTCAGACATCCAAGGAAGATAAATAATCATGTAATCGTTCATTGGTGATATGAAGTGTCATCATATCAAATGTAAAAAAGTATATCGAATATTTGATATATCGTCGGATATATAATAGTAATAAAATAATAATTTTGCTTTTTAAGAAACTTTTAAAAGCTATAAATTGATTTCGAATATTGACCTTGTGGGCAGGATCGACCAGAATAACTTCATAGTATTTGTACGAAGAGTCCTGAGCTACCCAATAGCTGTTCAGTACTCGCAATCCACCGCACCGACGGCCGACGCGTTCCTGCAAATAAATATTCTTAGTGAAGAGACCTGTTAAAAAGAAAGGTAATCTTCGAACTAACGACAGTTTCAGACATCCAGGGAAGAAAAAAAATCAACGTTATTCATTAAAAAAAAAAAACTTTTGTCATCATTTTTTTAGAAGTATAATGATAAGATTTAATATTCTATTCGGTTGACGTTAATTGATATTGATAAAGCTATTATTTCTGCATGTCTGTGATCAGAGGTACAGCTGTTTCCCCATTCTAATGTAAGAGTGGTGCATGGTACAATTCATCATAGAGATTTCCAAGATTCTTTTTACGCAATTTAACTGTATGCATATTTCAACATCTTACCTCGGCAACCGACTGCAGTTTCCTCGTTGGCTTCAACTGGTTGACGCCGTGGCTCTTGGGCTTGCCGTAGGTCGCGCCCTTAGGAACTGGACGCTTGCGTCCACCGCGGCGCACGCGGATTCTGAAGATAACGAAGCCTGCACAAAAATAAGATATCGCGTTTATTTTCCATTTGCGATTATGTACTCGTCGCGTAAAGTTAATTCGTCAAATATATCAGTAGACGTTAGATAGGTATTAGTCTCTCCATAAAACTGTCAGAGTGGTGCACGTCCAAAATCATCATTTAACGTTCACGTAGAAATTGTCGTGCGTTCTGATGCTGGGAATAAGGTAGTTCGGTATAACTGTATAATCACATTGAAAAATTACTCGTCAATTTAAATGTAAAATAAAATTGATTCGCAGTCGTGGAGCCATATGCTCCTCGTGAAATAAAAAATGTGCAAGACATCTAAAAAAGAAAGGAATAATTCGGCAAATTTATACGATGTCTCCACGACTGCTATAAATTGCCAGAATACCTTGGCGCTGAAAACAAATGTTAAATCGTTGGCTCTTAAATATCTCTTTAAAACTGGATATCGGTAAAACAGAAAATCAGTTGAGCTGAATATTTTTACACGAGTATGCTTTTTCATCGGACGAACAATCGGCCGGATTCTCACCTTGCTTGGCTTTGTAACCCAAACGGCGGGCCTTATCTGGTCTGGATGGTCTAGGAGCACGGTGCATCTTGGTCAACTGGCGGTACTGCCAGCATCTGACGCGCAGCAAGAAGCGGAGCACGTCGCTCTGCTTCTTGCGATACAGTTCCTGCATATACTTGTACGCACCCATCGCGAATCCCTAAAGGTACAAATAATGAATACACGATCAAGAATGCATTAACACGTGATTCCTGCGCTACGAAAATTTCATTCGACCAATTCTCTAAGCGTGCACGTTTGTATCGTTATTTTTGTCGGCGATGCTTCGCGGAGCGCGTTCGAGGAAGAGAAACGTCGAGCACGAGCGCGGCGGGCATCTCTTCGAGGTTAGCGTTTCTGTTGCGGCGAATAATAATCGAACGACGGGAAAATCGACGAAAAATCTGAACGGATCTCGAATCGGGTAGTCCGATGAACAATCTGCCCGCCTCCCGACGCTCGTGAAATCTAGGATGTCTGTAATAAAACGCGATTTCCAACACGTATCACTCACCCCACGCGAGAACAGAAGGAAAGAAGTCCGGCTTTCGCTGATCGGCTGATGGGGGATGGCGGCGAGCGCCGCGAGCGGCGATGGCGCCGCTCTACAAGAACAAGATGGCGCGGCGCGTGCTCACGTCACTCCCAGAGACCTCTGAAATGCGAGGCGAGAATCGCGTGCGCGAACATCCGTCGATATCCGAGACAAGATGGCGGCCATAAAATATTACACCGGTTGTTGCACTGACATGTCAGCCTGACGGGTTGCCCTGGGTTGTCCATTCGTGCAGGCGCGCATGGTCGCTTAAGACATATGTATATATGAATGAATAATATGTACACATGCGATTTATGATTCTCGCAAAAAGATTACCCAGACTGTATCGATATCCAGAATCTGGGTCAAGCTCAAATTTATGTCGGAATGAGAAAGTATGTCGCTCTTATAATTCCGACCCCAATTATATATATTTACTAACGCAACGCGAAAACACTATATACGATCTCTAATTCTGATAATAAAAGAACATATTCTATGCTTTTCATAAACTTAATTATATATATATATATATAGGTATATATTACATATAAGAAAATTCTCCTCTCAAATATGATATACGAATTCACTACAAACTTGGCAACTAATTAAATATTATCGGTAACGATAGGACTTTTTGAAATATGCAAAAGACATTTTACAAACAACGTATAATAAAAATTATTTCCTAGCAAATTGGTAATTTTTGAAAAATTATTGAAATTTTACTATATATTTTTTAAGTAAAATTAATTAAGCATATTTTATATTTTATTGTAATAGATATTAATATTTTTTATTATAGTAGATATATTTTAATCAGAATAACTCGCATAAAATTCTTCGTAATACATGTTTTCCGATAACTGCCATGATTTTCAGAGTATAATAAATTCTAAGAGAACATTCTCTCTGTGTACATACAATTCCCTTCATTTTCTCATTCTTCGTTTTTCTTTTTTTCTTTTTCTTCTTCCTTTAGGCTCCAATATAAATTTGTTTTTATTCCATATCTTTCTCACTTTTTATCATTATTGTTTTTCTTGTTACTTATATTTATATTTGATAATAGATAAAAAAAGTTTCTGTTGATATTTCGTCATATCTTAATTCTCATGCCGCGCGTAAAATAGACAGCTATTGTATTTTTAGAAGACATGCATACAAAAATACGCTTATATATATATTAATTATATTCACATTTATTATAGATACCTAATACCTATAAGAAGACTGTAAAAGAGATATATATTATTATATACGCATATTTTATTTTTTATTTTTCATAACTTATTTCCTCAATCTCCGATCTAAATTTATTTGCAACCCCTTTTTATCATTATTACTTTTTTTTTTCTTATTTATGTTTAATAAGAAATAATGAAAGAGATAGTATTTTCTGTTAATATCTTGTCATATTTTATCATCGCGCGTAATAAATCGCTACTATATTTTTAGAAGACGTGAAATGACTATAATTAATTATTTATTGTTATTTAGATACTTATATATAAACAAACTGTAATAAGAACATTTTTATACGTAGATTTTACTTATTTCCGTTTATAAAACTTTTTAATCTCCGGTCTGAATTTACTTTTAACCCCTCTTTCTTCATCATTACCTTTACTTATTTATCTCTCTGTTAACACAAAAGAGATAGATGTTAATATTTATTCTCATGTGTAACGCGAACGCGTATTACTAATATATTTTTTAGATGACATGAAATGTTCCTATAACTATTATTAGACATCTTACAGAGGACTAACTTTATACGCTGCAGATTTCACATTTTCAGAATTCTTTAAAAATGTATACCTTTTTTAATTTTAGAATAATTTTGGATAATTTCTTTCACATGTCTCTCTTATCTTTTTATCTCCTTATTTTCGATTTTATTCAAACATATTCCGTTCATCTCAAAGCATCATTTTTTTTTTTATTTAATTTTTTTTTCGGAGCGCGAAATCACTCAAGAAGCATCCATTCCATTGCATTCCTTTCAACAACAATCTCTCGTTCTAGCGACGATAAATTCTATCTCTTCTGCAATTCTAAATAAAGCAAGAGAATATATTTCAACGTCAATACCAAAATGAAATGGAAATAAAGAAGAAAGAAAGAGAAATGGCACGTGTGAAACATGACGTTGCTGTGTAAGAAAGAGACCTACGTGTCTACCACGTCCACGTCTTTGCCGTCTCACCTGGTTGCACCCCCGTGGAAGAGTCCGCGTCTCGACGAAACGGCGCGGTCGCAATATCGAGCGACCCGGTGACCTCTCCGGCCGGTGCGGAATTGATTATTTTCAGGAGAGCGCGAGAGAGGTTCCCCCTTTGAAACGTACGTAGCGTCGGCTAGGCATGACGCCGGGCCAACTAGTCCGTCATGGAGAGCCGCTCGGGCAGCATAAAGGACCCGATGTATTATCCGGAGAACGACGGCACGTCGAGCGGCGGCGGCGGCAGCGAGCAACAAGACAAGAGCCAGCGCAGCTCCCTCAACAGCCAGGAGATCAGTCTGGACGACCCCAACGCGCTCAAGGTACCGCGCAAATTCATCACCAACTGGCGGCAGGCGTGCGACCGTACCAAGGACCGGACCAAGGACCTTCTGAAGAGATGGCGAACGACCAGCAGCAACGTAGACGAGATCGCGATCGCGCCCGTCGCCGGCGCCGTCCCCGAACAGCTGGAGCAGCCCAGCTGGAGCGTGCACGTCTGGAGTGAGTAACTCTCCGAGTTATAGTCTCTCGAGCAAGCTTCTTAATTTGTTTAATTAATCGCGGCTTAATCCCGCAGAGTCGTGTTTTTTGACAGTACTTAAAAAATCTTTTTCGCCGAAATTATACAAATAATATATTGATTTATTTTAGTAATGTCGATTTATTCCGTTAATTTTTAGCATATATAATTAAATTGTTATTACTGCCTAGTTAATTTATTTATAACTAATATATTCGGATTATCAATCAGTTTCCGTTATTCTCGTGGCAATGAGATATACTGATAGTCTAAATTAAAATTAGTTATGTAATGAAAATTATCGTGATTTATAGCGACCTGGGTGAGCCGCTTTCCGAGTGACGACAGTTTATCCGCCTTTGACTTCAGTAAAATCGGAGGCTCGGAGGCCTTAGCTCTCATTCAACGTGATAAATTCACACACTTTTTTACGCACCTCTTAGACCACGACAGAGACGGTTACATCAGCAGGAAGGATTTTACATTATTCTCCGAGGTAGTGTTCGCTTTGAAAAAAAACTCGATTTTTACGAAACTTATATAGGAGTAATATAAAAAATATTCTTTACTTTCTCTTCTACATTTTTATGAGAAAAGAAAAGAAGTCTATAATGAAATCACACAATAAATTTGTAGATTTGAACCAATATATGTATACAAAATTTTATTGTTTTTGATTTGTAATTGCATATCTGTGTAACAAAGTCGAAAAAATTTAAAATAACACTTGTTTTTCGCCTCGAAAAGCGTTTGAGAAGATTTGCGGACTGGTCGTGGAACGGTCCGGAGTACCTGAGGCTTCTGGAGATCGAGAATGGATTCGCCGGATTGATTTTTCAGAATAAGAAAGGGCCCGTGGAGCCGGATAAAAAGATCAATCTCGAAGATTGGCTGTCCTGGTGGGCGCAGATCGTCGCACCGCCGGACGGTGCCAGTTACAACGATATGCCATTCTGGATCAAAGTCATGCCCAGAGTGTTTTTCCTCGCCATAAACAGCTCCGGGAACGGAATGATCAGCAAGAAGGAACTCGCGGCCTTCTACGGATCCGTGGTCGGTCTGGACACCGACAGGATAAACAAGTGCCTGGACATCGCCTACAGCTCTATGACTTCGGTTAGCTAAGTCCATAAAATAGCTTTCGTGAGCAATTATCGATCAAAAGTACAATTTGAGAACGGCTAACTTTTCTGTGTGAATTAAGAAAATATTTTTTTTGCTCCTTTATCGCGAAAACTTAAAAAAATAAATAAAAATAAGGAAGAGCTAAAGATTTTCGTAAAGAAAAGTCATAATTTTTTATGAGATAAAAAAATCTTATAGATTTTTTTTAATTCTTTATTAAATTGTTATTAGCTCTTCATAAGAAATTAATTCGAAATTTATTGATAACGATAGAAAAACATTTGTTCCAGAATGGAGACCATCCTCTCGGCTGGGCGCAGTATCAGTTAGTGTTCGCCAATTTTCTGTTCGGCCGCGGCCCGTTCGGCCCGGGAGAACATTTCCTGGGCATGACGGACTCCTGCATGATTCGCGGTAATACCATACCGTTCCCGATCGATTATTCCGCGATGAACACACCGCGGGACAAATTAGAGGTGTACAGTCCCCATTGCAAGAGCAACAGGCGAAGCGTCGTAGTCTAACGGTGAAGTCATCGTGAGAGAGAGAGAGTTCCTTCTGATTAGTGATGCAACGTGCACAGTCATTCCTCGAGTGCCTAATACCGTGTATCATATATGCCATATATGTGTTTGATATGAATTTAGTCAATCGCGGAAAGATCTCGATGTGAAAAAGGATTGAAGGAAATTATAATGTCTATTTTGCACAAGTATTTTGCAACGTACCTACAAAAAGAGTTTGATGATAAGAATTAACGGTACCGCATCGTAATACACCAATCACACTGCCATTTACCTTATGGGAATATTATGTGTATATCCCTCACACATAGCAAACGTGTGTCTAATTTTAGGTAGAATATATGTAGAACACAAAGAGAACTTAATTGATTTAAAAAATAAAAGAAACACGCAATCGCGCGATTAACGTCGAAATTTTCGCCAAGTGTTTATCTCCACGTATATAGTAAAAAAAAAGGACTATAATTACGTACTTTTACAAAATTTATTTCAAGCTCTTGGCACTTTTAGTATACTTCTTACACGTCGAAGTAACCGCGACACATGGATGATAATTACATGAGAGAGACATGATTTTTGCGGAACATATATCGATCATCGACGCGTATATAACGACGAGCGCGTGTCTATGTAAAACGATTATTATGGTTCTGAATAATGAGAAAATAACGACGACACTTTCTTTTCGGTTATCCACGTATCTATATTAAATATTTATATAAACAGCTCTGTCGTCCTCCCGTTTCTCTCTCCCTCCACCCTTCCGCTCGGTCCTACGTGTAATAAGGCATGTACGGAGGCACTGGATCACATAATACTTTCGAACATCGATGTATCGTTCATCGTCCCCGAGGCAATCGCACCGTTGCGCACGACGACGGCGGAGATTCAATAAATGCACCAACAGTGGTTATGACAATCGGATATTCTAGTACTTTGGTATTTTTTTTCCTTGTTTCTTTCTTTTCTTTTATATTGTCTTAGCCCATACCGCCAGCACGTACAACTCGATCTCGCACTCGTTCGTTCCCCTTTGAATCTTGAAGAGCCCGTCCTCTCCCCAGCTGTGTCCCCAAGAGTTCACGACCAGCTGAAGAAGAGATTAAATTTGAGTTTTTATTTATAATTTCAAGTCTCGAGACAATTCGCGACGTGTCCAAAAGTTGAGACATCCTTGCAATTCAACGATACGTATATAAAAAATGTTTCACTGTGATCTTCCTCCTCTCTCTTTTTTTAGACCGTTACGAACGTTATCACGTAGCTGTTTGATACGGCATAAACTTACCCAATATTTGAGCGGTGGACCGCGATAAGACGTCTCCTCGCCCCAGCCGATTATTCTCACCGAGTGATAACCGGAATCGTGCAACTCCGCGCTTCGAGAGTGCTTGTATATCCCGCTCTTGTAAATGAAGAAGTCCTGGTAGACTCTCATGGTAGCTGCGAAAAGGCGGACGCGTTACTTCACAATGTTCTCTTAACGTCGTACAACATTATGCCATATTCCGCGGGACATAACGATTCTAAATGTCAATACGCATTTTTAGAATTTCGACTAACGCGATCGTCAGATTGTGAGTTATGGCGGCTACCTTGCACGGGTCCAGAGGTCAGGATCTCCTGCATAATGTCAGTCTCGTTGCCCAGGCGGTAGGCCGGGCCGACCTTGTACAATTCTGTTCTCAACGGGTGCGATGGGTTTCGACAACCGGCGGCATTTAGGTTGCTTCTCTTACGCAGTCTGCAGTGATCATTCTTGCCGGTCCAAGCATAACAGTCCTCGTCCACCAGTCTACGACGGGAGAATTAATAAATTAGTAAATTAATAACGCGCTAAACAGAAATTCGTCATCGCGCGTTATACAGAATACATCATATAAGCCTAAGGCGTATTTTTAGACATCGAATAAAATAATAATCTAATAAAGCAGGATTGATCTCTTCGGGCCAATCTATTGCCGAATCAAAATGAATCTATTTTATACTCGCAGGTAATATATAAAATAATGAAATCTCTTTGATCAAAGTTGTGTATACAGGGTGTCCTTGAACTCAGTGCCAAAATTGGCACAGCGGCTTTAGCACGTGAAAAAACAAGTTGAAAATGTTTAATAAACATTAGTAAACATACGACGAATGCAGCATATATACATTTTTGGCCACAAACATAGAATGACGAATCGTTTCTTCCAGGTACGTTCTATGCCGAATAAATATATGCCAAATAAACATATTATGTCCGATTCCGAACGGGGGTTTTGGAGTTACCTATTAACTTCGAAACCGTTCGGATTCGGACATATGTTTATTAGACATTTTCGACTTGTTTTTATGTGCCAAAGCCGCTTTGGCACTAAGTTCAGGAACACCCTGTATAATTAAGAACGGATGAGAACATTATTCAACACTTTTAAAGAGACAGAGAATCTCGGACTGTGTAAAAAAAGTACCCGAATTTTCTCAGGTAGAGCCAGGCGCGGTCGAGATAGCCGCCTCTGCAGCCTTGTTGTCCCCTGTTGTTGCAAGAGAGCAGATGCTGAGCGCTCAGATCCACGTTCTCGGCGCCTTTGCTCATGATCGAGAATCTGTCGGACGCGACGTCGGCCGTGGACACGGCCCAGGACGCGCCGCACCATCCTTGATCGTGGACGCCGGATATGTCGCGCGGCCAGCGCGTCCTGGAGTCGAACTCCCGTGGCAGCGCATCCGGGTCGTAAATGCGTCGTACCGGATTCATTTTGTACACCTATACGCAAAAGAAAGCAGTAGCTTTAAGCGAGATATGGTCCTGGGCCCTCTTTGATCGCGTTCAATTTACCGTATATACGACGGATCTTATTTACGATCGGGGAAAGGAAAAAAGATATTCGCGTCCTCGAGCACTGAATTTCAGGTACTTCAGAGAATTAAAGGTTTCCGGCGTTGCCTGCGAGCAACGTTGAGCGATCTCCTATATTCATAGAAGCCCCGCAGCAAAGCACAAAGGATCACTTCAACCGTGGAACTTTAACTTTTGGTCGCAACTGACCTAATCTATACGAGACAGTTTTGCGTTTATACACAGCTATCACGTGTTAAGAACAAGGTTGCCTCATTTTGAATCCGACGAGGTGTAAACGAGAAAAGTTCGTGCAATTCCGCTATATAAAAAATTTCCTACAGCGTTTTTTAAATGCGTGTTTTCTTGAATAATTTACGTCTCTCTCTCAAATAACGTATTTCGCCGTGATAAAGGTGTAACGAAGATTTATTGGGGAATATTCCGCGAATATTTTACGACAATTTACATAAGACTTCCGACTATTTAAGCCGCGGATCTCCGCGATGGCGACTCTCGAGTAATATACTTACGGATTGCGAGGGATTGAGAGTGCCCAGGCGAAGTTCCACGCCGTCCCGAAGCGTTCTTCCCCAGAATTCGGAATAATTGCCCGCTTGCCATCCCAGATTGAATTCTTGCAGGTTGACCTCCTCCATCAATTCCGGCTCGATCAAGCACCGATTCTCCTCGCAGAGCACTTCGGCGCGCTGACCCAGCGAGGAGCATTTACTATAATATAAATTAAACTTGCAAGATCCGCGTGTTTTTTTGCTCCTCACTCGTTGTTATATTTACAAAGAAAAGGGAGATGTGTTACCATGTGTTACAATTAACTTTTAACGTTTGCCCGTGATGGTACTCCCTTCCCTGGTAGAAACACGACATTCCTGGAACAACACGAGATTTGGAGAATAACTCCACATCGCGTATCAATATAATAAAAATATAAACAGTGCGTCATTATAATTCCGATTACGCACTTGGGACTTACTTTCTTTATACGCAAGGTAAATTTAATTTTATACAAATACATTACATAAATTATTATAGTATAATATTATTATATACGTAATATATTAAATATACGTGTCTAAATTATTTTTATATTTATATTTCAATTATATACGCACTCCTTATCTCCCCGGGCTCCGAGATGTTCGGGGCGATCCCTCTGCAATGGTACCAGTAATCCGGACAGCAATCCTCTTCGCGGGTCCGGTTGCAAAAGTCGTCGCAGTAGCACAGCGTCTTGAGGATCGGCGCGCTGCATTCATCCTGTCGTCCTGGGCAGCAACTGCCTCCGGGATACCTCGAGGCGCAGTACGGTCCCGGCGGCAATCCAGAATAATCCGGGACGCCTCTCACGACCGAGGGTAAGAACACAAAGGCGATGAACACTAAATTTTGGCAGTGTGCGGTCCACATCCTGGAAAGGACCATTTTATAATGAAAATACCAAATTTCGTTAACATTTCTTTAACACTCTTTCATAGCATTTGTTCTAAATACTATATGCACTTCGCTTTAATTTCACGACGTACTTTTATCTAATTTCAATATCGAATCTCACGAAACTTTGTCACAGTCTTTTCGTCAACTTCGCGCGTAACTTCGAGCCAATGTCGCGTAACCAGGTGTGCTCGCTCACGCGATATGTGGGGTTCGGTAACAACTGGCAATTGACAACAATAAACGCTGCCAGGAGCCTGCAATGTTGGGGCCGGCGGCGCGGCGAGACGCGTCATCCCGTCTGCTTTGGAACGACTTCAAGGTGTTGGCCGCTTAAATGCCGCGCGATTCGTCATGAGACATTCTAGAGGGAATGATGGAAGTTCTTTCCTTAGGCTTGTGCAATGTCGCCACGCGTAACATTTTGCCCGAACAAACCCCGCTCGATCTCTCTCCTTGACTTCTGGGTTCTTTTGCTTTATAGCGCGTGCATAGGTGCGAGAAATCGACCGAATAATTATGAAGCTGGATGTTTAGCTGATGGCTGTGGAAGTTTAGGATAATATTCGATGCCGTATATTATTCGAGGATTTAGAGATTTGTGTCTTTGTTCTTTTAAGATATTTAACCCTTTGATACTTATTATCTTCTTTATTAATCTTATGTTAATATATTATTAAAGATCAACAGTAATTAAAGTAGTTAATTAAAAATAGCTTAATATTAGAACTGCTGATGATTAATTCTAATGTACATATGTATACCTAACCTTTGCAATAAGAGAGAAATTAAATTGCTCAATTTAATCCGGATTTACAATAAAAATCATAAAAAATCTCAGAAAATAATGCACACACAATGCGTTATAAATTTGAATAATTTAAAAAAAATTATAAACAGTTGCTTGCAATTGCTTTGGTAGTTCTCGTGTTAATAACAGCTCTTCAAAGCTTAATTAATCTCTTGTCGGTAAAGTGAACGTATGAATCAAGAAACTTAACAATCTATACAATCAGATTGAAACGATTCGTTCGGCGACAATAACGATTCAACCGGGTTTCGCCGCGGCAGGGATGAGCTTATAACAGTTGCCCGCGTTGCCCGAACGTTCGGTCCACACAACGTCTATTACGGATCACGTAACTCTGAAACGAGTGCCACCCGAATCGGCTGCATTATAATATTGATGAAATTTACCAGACTGGAACGAGGATCGTGATTTCAGCTTCCTGAGCCCTGACAGGCGCACACGCTTGCGTAACGATACTAATTTTCTGATGGTATCGACTTAATTGATACTTAATTAAATTTAAATATACACTTCGCTATAAGATCCGAATGCACACACAGAATTACATTTTAGGTATAAGCGTTTTGCTCGAAAAGAAATGAACATTTAATAATAAACTTTAATTGCTTCCGACTTGGACAACTGTCGCACCTCATTGAACAACCTGAGTCCTATACTTAAGATTGAAAAAGAATTTATTGGAAATTAGCCCTGAGAAATCGCGGGACGAGCGGCGCATTCGGCGAAAATTTACATAATTCATATAACATTCTTATAATACACGAAGCGCAAAATTATTCTACTCAACGATGCGTACTCCGATGTGCTCCTCGTTCTACATGCTTCCGAGAACTGCATATCGGCAGCCGCTTCTGTGCGCGTATAGAGACGGAAGAATCACGCGAGCTGTTCCCGATCGCGCGGGCTCTCCGCGCGCGAGAGACGAGCGCGTTCATTGAGGAACGGGCAATTAATGCAAATAATCCCAGCGCGCGGCGCGCCGCGCCGCGGGGCGCGGGAACGCGCGTGAATACAAGTAGGTCGTTCGTTTGACCCGTTCTTTCCCCCCGAGACGCCACAAAGTGTCCTCAAGTCGCCGTCGTCGACGCAATAAACGATAATTCACCCACAAACGACAAGTGTGCAAATTAAAAAAAAAAAAAAAAAAAAAAAACAGAAAAATTACACCAGGCAACCGCCCGACGAGGAGTATACAAATAATATTAATCGGCGTAAAAACAAAAGCAAACGAAAGATCGTAAAACTCGAGTTAAGACCCTGCGAGAGTTGAATAAAAGTATATATGGGCGCAACGCGGTGCGCGTCCACGAGACCGGCGACAGCTGACCCATGACATCGGCGCAGCGTCGCGCCCTACGAAGGTCACGATAAGGACATGCGACAGACGGAAGGAACGTGTCGATTAAAAACTATACGGAGTCTAAATTAAGCGAGAGCTTGCGACCGACGAGCAATCCGAGATGCATCGTTGGACGAGCTCTCCCAAGTTGTAAAAAAAGTTATAAAAAAAAATAAATAGAAGTTATATAAAAGAAGAGACTCGATAGGAGTTCATTCGGTGAATTTATAAATCACCGGATATCTGCACGCGGAATCTCGGAGAGTTGAATTTGCATTTTGAGGGCCTTCTCTCCGGCGCGGGCGCGAACGTCTTGGAGCCTGTGCGCGTTATACCGTCTGTGTGGAGCACACGTGAAAAGAATAATTTAGAATTGTGCCGCGCCGCGTTAATCAATGTCTCGGGTGCTCATTGATACGCAAATTCCCCGCGATGTGTCACTCGCGATAAGGCGATAATAAACAGAGAGAATAAGTCGGTCAGCCGCGCTGAGAGGAAAAGACGGCAAAAGAGGGGAGGGGGGAAACGACATAGAAGTGTTTACAAATGTTCCCAGGATTGATCGATAACAAAGTCGTAAAGTGAAATGCGCGAGTGGCCTTCGCGCGCTGGCTCATCTGTCCGGAGGAGCGGGAGCTCGCATCAGCGATTTCTGGACGAGGTCCAAAGTTTACATCATTCGCGGGCGCGATATATTTCGCGATAACGGGTCCCGCGAACATCGATTCACCGGACGCGTTATTAGGTAACAAACGTTCGCGCTCTCAGCGCGACGTTGGCATGGCACGCACCGGCGCGGCGGCATGCGCGGCGACAGCGCTTTAATTTCGATGCACTTGAAATAGCACGCCGAAAGTTCCCCGCTATTTTCGTTTTATCGCAGCTGGGACCCCGCGGCGCGAGACTGGCCAACGAGCCGTAATTGCCAGAATGTTAGACCGGCAGTTACAATAATACGAGCTTTGGTCGAACATCACGGCCGCGAGGAGTCTAAGACCGATGGTGTCTGAATGCTCATTAATGTAAGTGGAGTTGACACACTGACTGGAGACGGACAGTTCGTTTAACCGGCCGGTTCTCGAGGACTGGCGCGACTCTCCAGGGGTATTTCTAAGGTTACCAAGGTTAAGGCACACGGCTAGTCTAGGGCCTTCGATTCAATGAGCCCACTTTAAAGTCAGCCTTGAAAATAGAGTCAATTTAAGGTTCCCTTCGCCGTAGGGAAGATCGCAGATTGTGTATTTTTAGCTGCCCCTTTCTCTCCCTCGGCATATCCCATAAATTCCCTCCACCGAAAGGGTCGCGGGTCAACTTATAACTTATAAACGGGAGAGTGTATCCTTCTCCCTTTCATGACGGTTGTTCTCGAAATATATCTAATTCATTGGATGATAATTGATGGTGAGTGGAAATAATCTTGACTTGTAATTCCAAATGAACTTGTCGTTTTAGTGATTTTTAATATATCAGACATTTTCACGTATCTTCTCGTTTTTGCATCTGTGAAAAATTTACATAAAAAGAAACGAATAATTTCGTCTGCCAATCTAATATTTCGTGAAATTACCCTCTAAATTGGCCCATCTTGGAGCAGTTCTCTTTTTATGTCAATTTTGCTCAAAATATATGTCCGATCAATTACTGATAGCCAATCTTGAGTGAAAACAATTCCGATTTAACGTGCAAAGTAAACTTTTTATTTGACGATTTACAATATGTGAGATATTTTCACTTTTCAAATAAAATTCTTTCATTTTTTTTTATCAGTATAAAATACATAAAGAAAAGAATGATTTTATCTATCAGTCTGATACTTTGTGAAATTACTTGATTAGCTCGCTGGACCACCTTGCAAGCATCGCCGATCGATCGTACATAATTCTTCTTTCGGCACGGGCCAATTTCGTTGCCGGCCGACTATCAACCGGCACGCACAAAAATCAGGCTGTAGGGCGTGTTAGAAAACGCGATTCGCGTAACGCGTGATATTAAGCGACCGTTTATCGCCGCTATTATCATCCATTTACCGCATAACAAAGCGCTCTTGACCCGTTTAGCCTCATTAACAGCAAATTCATGATGCAGCCGCGGTTTCATCCTGCCCGCCTACCAACGATCAGACGTCCGCGCGCGAACATTAATTATTCCGCGCGAACCACTTTCGTGTCTGATTTGCGCACGGCGCGGTTCGAGCCGCAATATTGTCCGGTATGTACGCGAATAAGGAAGCGCATGTCGTTTACAGAAATACCATATTTCTGCACTTACTCGCTGTCCCATTTTCCGCGTTGCCACCCTTTCTACTATCTGTTTGCGCCATTATTTGTTTCGCGTTATTTTTTTTATTTTACATATTATTACTTTATTTATTAATTCTTGGTAGAAATAATAATTTTCTTTGGCAAAGAGATTGTACTGTTAAAATATTAAAGGGTGAAATTTAAACAATATCTTGAGTCAAATAACATTGTTATTTTTAACTACAATATACGAGGTGTGATGAAAAAGTTCGTGCAGTTTTTTAATTTTCCGCGCTAGAAGTGTCCGGATAGAAAACTGTATTTTTTTATATGTTGGTACACTTGTGCTTGAAATATGTTCACGGTGATAGCCATATTGAGCGCGTATTTCACAATCGATAGCCAAGTGAATAAATTGTGTTTTGTTGTGTTCGGCGATTTTGTAATACTTAATTTATAATGGAGGATCCAAGTATTGATCCTCCATGATGAACCATGAAAGGACAACGATTTGCAACCGTTGAAGACATTAAACAAAAATCGTTGGACAAACTGAAGGCTATACCGAAAACTGGAATTCCAGAAATGTTTTGAAGACTGGAAAAAACGTTTTGGCATAAATGTGTTTTATCTGATGGGGCTTACTTTGAAGGGGACAACATAAATATAGATGAATAAAGACATACTTTTTCAAATATAAACAAAAACTCTTGATTGTCCATTATAAAGTATTACAAAATCGCCGAACACAACAAAACACAATTTAACAATTAAAGTAATTTAAATCGACCGTAACTGGCAATATATAACGTCTTTACCGATATGAACATTGAAAACACAATTTATTCACTTGGCTATAAAATGTGAAATATGCGCTCAATATCACTGTGAACATATTTCAAGCACACACAAGTGTACCAACATATAAAAGAAATATAGTTTTCTATCCGAACACTTTTAGCGCGAAAAATTAAAAAATTGCACGAACTTTTTGATCACACCTCGTATGTCGAAATTTATTATTTTAACATAAAACAGTATTATTTTAACTTTACTGGTTTAATTAAATTAACGACATATTGAGTAGAAGCAGTGACGGCCTTATAGGAGTGGTTAAAAATGACTCAAATTAAGTATTTGACGAATTTAACAGTGTGGCATTGTTTAACCGATACGTCGCATTTACGATGTAAAGACGCGAAAGATTTCTATGAAGTCAATATGGTCTCGATGACATTGCGGGATAATATATATACGTTGCGAAACACAAACGTAATCATCAATGAAAAGATTCGCAACATCATGGCTCGGCCGTCACGAGTGTCTTTACGTCGAAAGTAATGGAGCATACAGGAGAGTCGGTACAGCTGTCGCGTATCGATTAATCGTGCGTTTTGCGTGACGTCAGATCCGAGATTGCTCGATGAATATATACCGTCGACGGAAAGCTATGCAACCTTTATCGCCGCGCTTTATTATCGTGACCGACTTTTCGAGTTTAAATCGGTCGAATTTAAAGAAGAAAAGTTGCTCGAGCGCGACTCCCCTTTTTTATAGATTATTTCAGTTGAATTGCCGAGTATGAATTAACTCACAGTTGGCGAACAATAAACATCGGCTAATATATTCGCTAATTTTTTGAAGGGAAAATTAAAAATTTATTACATTTTTATTGCAAATTTTGAAAAATCGTAATATAATACAATACGGATAAATATGATTAAATATGTATAACATTTCATTTCGATATTAAATATAACATGCTAATATAAAAATGCCATTTTTGTATCAGCGTGTTATATATTTAATGTTATATTTCATTATATTTATTTTAATATATAAACAAAGTTAGTTAAATTCCTAATTAAACAGCGTGATGGCAGTTAACGTGTTAAAAAGGCTTATCTCTCTGCGATGCTGCGTAAAAACATGCATCGTGAAAAATCGTGGAGGTTTCATTCACGACGCTTAATTGTATCGTTCACGACGTGTTCAGCGATGCTCCTCGATCGATATGCCTGGAAGCGGCAGCGATGACGAGTGAGATCGGCGCGGCCGCGCGTGGCGGTGCTCGAGCTGACGCAGCCTCCCTGAT
This sequence comes from Temnothorax americanus, assembly GCF_048541705.1. Lineage (NCBI taxonomy): Eukaryota > Metazoa > Arthropoda > Insecta > Hymenoptera > Formicidae > Temnothorax > Temnothorax americanus. Next base: position 3,220,052 of record NW_027509751.1, read on the forward strand.
GATTAAATGCAACGCGCGTCTCCGATTGGCCGGCCAGAGCATGGTCTTTACATCATAGTTATAGATTAAATTCCACGAGCATCGCGTCAACTCGCCCGCGGGTTTGCGCCACGCCATCGGACAGTAATGAATTAATCGCGTCTTTCTTCCGCGCGAGCGATATTATTTCTTCACGTCGGGAAGTCGTTGAGGATGCCACTTCCGCGAGTCGCGCGGGCTTCTCCGATTTTTTCGCAACACACACGTCCACCCGTCATCGAATCGGCTACGTGATTCATTCCGCGACTGATGTACAACACGCTCGATTACGCGCGCGTATATACTTATAGAATGTACGTCAACCAGCGCGATTGTCCTTCGAATTGTTACTCTTGCGAATCAGTGAGTCCTCTCTTTCCCCGGAAAGAAGAGTCCGCCGTTCGCCAAACTTCCGATGAGTATGCGGAGTATGTCGATCTTTCGTGAATCGTGTGAATCGTGATTCACTATTATATAGCTTTAGAGTGAGATCGTATCGCTCCGGCAGAGTAGCCGCTCTAAAAATTTGAGTGAAAAATTCACTCCTACCCTATGAGTGCCCGCATTTATCCAAATTAGAGTGACAACCCTCTCTTTTGGAGTGACAGACTGCGCATCGCAATCACTCTGATTCTAATATATTAGTGATAAAACCACTCTAAGAGATTTAGAGAGCGCACATTTCATGTGTTTTTGTTCGTTCATTTCTCGTATTCGCTGAAGAAACCGCAACGAATTTTTACGTAAAACTTTAAAGTTCATGAAATCGCAACGCGCGGAGCGAAATTTCGTCCGAAAGAACCGAATTTCGACATTTCTATCGGCGAGCGTTCGTCTATGCTAAACAACCCGACGACGTTTGCATACATTCATGAGGCGGAGCGCGTTCTATAATCCCTGGCAGCGAACTGACTATCAAGCAGCGCGCCGCTAAACGCAATGACATAACACGATATCAATGCACGCGCTACGTCAACGTGTATACGACACCGCGTATACCGAACCGGCACGCGTATCAACTTTCGCGCGTCGTCCTCTTTCGCGAAGGAGACTAAAGGCGTTACGCATTAACACTCCTACACGCCGTTCTTCAGTTTTTCCAATCAGTCTTAACCCTATTCACTCCAACCATGCCCTTTCGTGTCCCACGAGTTTCTAATCCTTGCATCATAACTCACGAACGAATCGACGAAATTTAATGTTCCAAAGCGCAAATCAAAGCTAAAAGTAGTAGCTTTAGTTGCAGGGATATATTTCGAGAGAATCGCGGATCGCGTCCCGAGGGAGGAGGTCGAAAGTGAGCGCGCGCTTTCTTTCGTGTAGATATTTCTGAATGCGTTCGGGGGGGCATTCCCCCCGCTCTGCCCGGATATTGGAAAAATAAACAGGCCGACGCGATATAGAGCCCCCTCTGCTTTATATTCTGTGCCTCTGCTTATTTTTATGACCCGATACGAAAAGCGTATACGGAGGAGACCGTATATCAGAATTGAAAAGGTCTTCCCGCGTCTTTGCTCTTCTTTTTTTTCCACAGTGAGCGACGCTGCGCCGCTAGAGACGCATCTTCCCTTTGTGCGCTAGTTCTCGAGAGTACAAGCTCAAAAGCAAATAATAACCGTTAGCGTCCGGTTGGCTCGGATCAGCGCGCGCGATCGCGGGGATTCTCACATCGCCGATCTCCTTCTTGGAAAAAAAATCGCTCTTTCTCTTTTTCCATTCGAATATCAGAGACGCGCATGGTGACGCGCGCGTCGTACACAAAAAGCTGATCGAGATTTATAGCTCGACGAGGCAATTATTGCCGGCGGAACGGGCGCTATTATTGGCTTGCAACATATAGCCACCGCTTCGCTAAAGGAGCAGCGCGTTTCTGCTCGAGAGCTTTCGACCCACGCGTATGGTCATCGCTCTCAAATAGAGAATCCGCGTATATACCGCACCGCGCCGGATCGGACATCAGCGATCGCTCGAAAGCTCAAAGCCTCTTGCGTCAACCCCGAGACGCGTGCCAGCCGATTTTATGCTATATACACCTGTGTCACGTTGGAGACGAGAAACGACGGGCGATAAATGTCACACGCATGTGGCACACGTACGGCTGGAATTGCGCGCTCCGATTGTCGCGCGCGAACGTTTTACACCCTAAGCTGGCACCCCGCGCGCAATTCCGTCTGTCATCATTTTTTCTGATTGAAGGATTTACCGCGACGTTTTGATGACCGATCCGCCTCCGCCTCGGTAAACCCTCTGTTGAAATTTTACGGGCAAACGCGGCACCAATTTTCAATAAATATATATTTCATAATCGTGAATTTATATAAAAAAATATATTATTTTATTTTATTTTATTTTACATAAATTTATTTTTCAAATAATAATTCCTTGCGTGTATCAGATACTTTTAGTGAATTAATAGGCCAAAACAAAGTTACGTTTACTAATCCAGTTTATTATTAGTTGCGAGGCTGTTTTCTTCTTCAACATTTTAGACTTTTATATAAACGGCCCGTTGTGGATTTTCTTTCGCTCGCGCCTCTTTTTTACGCGTTGTAAAATAAATGTCACTCCCGCTTTTTTAAAAAGTGTGTTTACTGCACGGCGCGCCGTGCGGTTATTCGCGGCCCTACAAATTGTTAATAGCTAAAAATAGCGTGGTACGTCATATCAAGCAGAAGGACAGGATGGATGCGCGCTGTTGCCCCAAATTCCACGGATTATAGGTTGTTTGCGTTCGCATGCCTTCGGAAAAGCATTTATTCCGGGATAGCTTGTAATTTGTAACTTACGCGCGATATATACGTGTCATTTCATTGAATTCGATGAGTTTATATTATATCGTCAAAGATTTTCTCGCTTGTCGTCCGGGCTTTGATGTCGCAATAGTGCTAAATTTAATTAGCAATTAAATTTGCTCATAGTACAAAGTTTCGTTAACATCACCGTGTTGAAATCCAACATTGCCGGGCGCAATTTTAGGGAACGCGATTTAGAGCGCCGAGAGAGCGTCTTCAAATCACGTGTCTGACGCGTATCTCGTTTCGCGAACATTTATCAATGGTTCTCTAACGTCGTAAACTGATTTATTGGTCGCGATTAATATGCCGTTGAACGGCGGCGCCTATGATAACGGTAAATCGCAATAAGCGCGTTCGCAGTTAATATACAGCAATAAAGTATATCGGATCGCGCGGCGCGCGTGTCAGTGCAATATGCGCGTTTATGACGACGGCCTCTGGTGCTATATGTGACGTGGATGAATGTTCTTAGCTCTATTAACTGTTAACATACGCACTTCACCGATGTGCCGACGCGCGACGGAATAAAAATCAGTTTTCTTCTTTTACGACGCGCCCAAATGTCCGTGTCCGTGTGTGTGCGTACGTGTAAATGAAAAAAATGTATAAAAATAAAACGAAACACACATAATTTTTCTCTAACGATTTCTTCCCGACGGTGTTTTTATTAGAATTCTATCGTTACTCTCCGCTTCGGCAGAATTACGGTTTAGACGGTAAGAACTACGATGGACAAATCAAGTGCCGGTGCTGCATACGCCGCAAGTAAATATATATAGCGATGACAATCCGCATCAGCTCTGCGTCCGTCTTCGATTTCAATCGTAAGCGGAAATCTATCCGGTGGCTATACAAAGACACCCACGTACTTTTAAAATATTCCCCGATAATTAGCAAAACTCCATTTCCGCGATACCGAAGTCCGAAGTCACATTAACGCGTATATAACGGATTGTTCTCGTCATCGCAATCGTAACGCGACGCGATAATCGTTCAATTATTGTCACGGAACACTCGTTAATATATGCGTGCCAGCTGATGACTATCGGCAAATTGCGCGGACACGCCTGATGGCACCGGCTTATAGCACTTCGCTGCTGCCGGTGCGCGGTGTCCCGATACCGATCTCTCTCCGAGAAGTGAATTACATGCGAGCGGCGTCTTGCCGGGGGATTACGTCGTCGTAGCGTTGACGCATATACGTGATTGCGAAACTGACGCGTGTCGCGCGCACACGTTCTATTCCGAAATAATCAGATCCCTGCCCCTAGCGAAGCACTTCTCGCGCCGTTGTCAACCTTCGTCTACTTTCACGTTGATTTTTCGGACGATCTTTCCGACGAAATCTCCACGCGAGCGCGCAACGAGAAATCTCATTTTGTTAGATTAACGCCGCGATTATATATATAATCCGGTTCTTCAAACTGTCAGGCGCGCCGCGACGCGCGACGTCCTTGATAAGCGTCCGCGATAATGCTAATAGTATTTTACCTCTCGGAGCCTGACCCACATCTCGCGCCCGTTTGACAACGACCTTTTCATTAACGCGGGATTAGCGCGCGGGATTTATCCGCGTCGCAGTTCGTCCATCAAAAGATGTTTACTTTGCGTCGCGACGCGCGTCGGGGAAGATTATTAATACGCTCGCTCGAAGTAGAACAGTATGGTCGTCGGATGGGACTTCTTTTAATCGTCGTTTTGTTTTGATGATGCAACTGCACCGTGGGAGTTTTAATTACATCGGTAAATTCGCTGCCGCTGCGTCGACTTTGATTGCGGCGGCGGAAGAATCAACGGAGAGGCACACAGCTTAGAAATTAATATCGAGCCTGCCATTGCGCATTACTCCGAGAGCGCGATCTTTTTAAAGTAGAAACGTAAAAAAGAGATATTTGGTGTCAGTAATATAATATCTCATTGTATTATTGTCTCAAGCAAAAAAGGCGGAATTATAACATTTTATTAAAATCAAGCCTATTTCTGGATACTTTCGGAATAAAATCTCTTTAAATTACTATTTTAATAATTCATCGTGTGTGTTCATTAGTTTGTGCTCGAGAAAATATCTTATGAAAGTTTCGCGAAACACACCGCGTGCCGCGTACGCTTCTACTAAAGCGGGCGAAACGCACCGCAGATAGAATGTAGATTTTCCAAACATTCTAAAAACTGTCGCATTTATCGCACGAGATGAAGATAAGTCGCATTATTACACGCTCACGTTACACGCGCGAGGGGGACGGGGCGCCCAAGGAATATTTGAAATATACGCCTGTGATACGCTCCATTTCACCAAGGTGACATTCCATCGAGTGTCCGGAGATAAGGAACAATGTGTGAGAGATCGTATCTCGAATTTTTATTTCACGAAGCCTATAAGGGCTGCTTATTTTTCATCCCGTCATCGCCGTACTTTCTGAAGCAATTATCGAAATAAAAGTATCGCAAGCAAAATGCTGGCAGAAATAGTCTCTCAAAAATCACTTTCTTCGAAACTGTGCCGAACCGAGGATCGATCTCTTCAAAGAATTCGACATTAAAATTAAGTCTGAGGCTTTCGTAGCGCTGCGCAAGCAGCACCGCGACGCGAATTGCGCGTAGAGTTTCGCGCTTAACATCTTCCCGCTGCAGTCGTTCGTCGCAGCCTTGTCGCCTCGTATGACATACAGCTCTGCAAGCTGGTTATAATTTATCTATCGCGTACGTACGGAGAAGTCAGCGCGCTATTAAAACGCTACAGCCCGATGAAAGTTGCAATATTATCATATATACGAGTAATCGGCACTTAGCGACGAAGGCTGCGGTTTGTTATTTAGAGTGAAGAACTGTTAAGAAGTTTAATATGCGAACTCTCTTCTCTACGAGTTTCGAGATATTCGTCGAATCAGCGTGAATTTTTCGATGCGCTTCAGCGAACGAGATTTTTCGGCGCTGCTATTTTCTCTTCGTTTAATTTTATTTCATTTTTTTTGTTTTACACACTTATCGCGCGAAGCGTAGACTCGCTCTCTCGCGTTAATCGCCGCGCGATATCCGTTGCATAGAGTTACAAACCCGTCGTGATATAAATTGCTCGCCTGTGCTAAGAATGCGACTTGATGATGCTTTCTTCTCGGGCTCGCAGATATAACGCGAGCATCGAGTGAATATAAAAGAGAGAGAGAAAGAGAGAGAGAGAGACTCTTGAGAAAGAATCTTGATCCTAGTTGGCTTATTGTAAGGAAAATCAAAAAATCCGAGACTGTAAAGGATTCTTATTTATCTATCCGGAGGATAAACAAGAATCTATTCGATTTCTACTTGCTGACCTCGACGGATCGAACGGTCGCCATCTCTGGATTCGTGCATTGATACAATTTGTGGATTAGGCCGATAACGACAAATAAATCGCTATTCAAGTGGCTGGTATTCCCATCGCGCAGGTCGCGACATCGGGATATCAAACTCGCGCGCTCGTATAACTTGTCAAAGTTCGTCGGCGGATAATTCCCGTTGTGCACATGTTAAATCCATATATACGTGCCCAGCATTTTTTTTCTCGTCGCTGACTTCATCATTAAAATCAAGCGATTCTAAGGCCGGTATTCATAGTCAGATCTTATATATTGTATATATATAAGATCGTCTTAAGTTCATCTTTTAGATATTCCGTAGCCGAAACGAGTCGTACTATCGTAGCGTCTAAAAATAAACTTAAAACGATATTTAATATAAGATTTGATTACGAATACCGGCCTGAGAACAGTCAATCTCTATCAAGTTTTTTTTCGCATTAACTGAACGAAGAAACCGCGAAACGTTGGATTGAACGAAACTATTCGATTGTCCAAATGTGAGTGTTTTGAGATCTGCATTAGTATACCGGATGTCCAATCGTCAGCGTTAAAAAATCCAGATTCTGCTCATTAAACTAGCTATAAGATTACAAATTTTCAACAATTCACGAATGTAATTGTGTATTTTATTCCCAATATTTTTAGATAAAAGTAAGTTTAGAAAACGTGAATATAACGCGAGAATTATCGAGATAAAAATGTATTATAATAAATGGCGAAATAAAGTTTGATAGTATATTCCCATAGCAATCATTTTGATGTAAAAAAACACGCCCGAAGAATGCGATCAAACGCACGTATATACGCGACCAATCGTTTATTTTTGTAACTCCACGAGAACTTCTGAGAAAGAAGGTGAAGGAGAAATAAAGTGATTATTCGCATTCCTCTCATTTCTTTTTCGCGACGTATATTGGCGAATGACACCAGCACCTGATGGCAATTTGATAAGATATTCAAATTTAGGTCTGTGTTCGCGAAAGAGAGATAAAGCTGACGATCGTGAATGAAAGTTAGAGAAAAATACAATTAGCGTTGTATCCTGAAACTCATTTATCAGCAATTTGTCCGATAAGAAAGATTCGTTAGCCACGTGTCGTAGTAAAATTTAACTTCAGACATTGAGATTCGCAAATTATGAATTTAGACATTAAATATTTCGCATTGAGGATCTTAATCCTCCGTCTGTACACGTCTACGGCGTCCGAGCCAAAATGATATCTGCTCGTGACCGTAAAACTTAATTGTAAGAGCCTGCCAGAGAATATTAAATAAACGATGTTTATCAAAATGACTATAAAATCGTCAACTACAATGTAGACAGATGTTTTGTGAATTTTTTCAGATTTTTTTTAATACTTTAAAGTAAGAGAAAATAGCGCTAAATGTGACGCACGTACACTCCGAGAGTGCAAAAAAAAACATATATACAGACGGAGAGTTAAAAAAAAATTACTATTATTTGTATATATATATATATATATGTACACAGTTTTTACAGTTCGACATATTAATAATTTATGACTTTATGACGGTTTCTCTATTTCCGCATAACTCGTACGACTTGTAAAACCGCAGTTGACCAGCTATTTGCACAACTTCGACAAAATTCGAGCGATCTCTCGCTTAAATTGCCACGATCGCGCTCACTCTCGAGAAATCGGTATTAAAAAAATCGATCGCGCATAATTTACAACGCCATTCAAACAATCTACATCACTTACTCGAGAACGGCGAGAGACTCAGTCTGGTCCGAATCGAGGACTATCTTCTTCGATGACTGTCGGTTCGCATGTGCCTCGTGCGGCCGGGAACGACTGCGCGATCGTGACGAGAGAAGAGAGAAGAAAACAAAACGTTAAAAAATAATATAATAATCGATACAGAAATTCGCGGGACGGGGAGCTCTCGGCTGGCCGAGACGCTGGGACGATCGGCCTCGCGATCGAGGAAGATCACGAGGGGAGAGAGAAGGAGAACACAGCCGGTGCTGGCGGCTCGAAAGCGCGAGCCTAACTGACCCGCGGAGACGAGAGGTAAACGTAAGCTAAACTAAGTCTCGGTATCACAATTCGGTTCGAACCGCCACGCGGAGGAGCGGAGAGCAGCGGCCACGGCCGAGCGACATGCGTGAGACACGATCGGCATGGTCCACCACCCACCGTCGTCTCCTTGCCACGGCGTCTTCTTCTCTTCCGTCGTTCCCCGTCATCGCATCTGGATGACGAAGGCGCCGACGATGACAGTCGCCGAAGGCGGGAAGGCGAACCCGCGAACGGTATGCCGTATCGTATCGTAGCCGGAGATCGCGAGGAAATCGAGCGCGGGAAACCGCGTAGGTCCTCGTAGGAAAAAATCGGTGTCAAGGACGAAAGTGGTATTTTCCGGTATTTTCCAGCGCGACGAAACGGTTATGTGATCAAATTAAAAAAAGGGCAATTGGTATTTTGTTTCCGATATGCCGTAAGATTTTTGGGAAGCCGCGTCGACCGGTTGCCTAAGCCCTAGACCTCTCCAAGCGCCAACCCTTTAGGCGAAGCTACATCCTATTTCTAGAACCAACAGGCGACCCTCTGCTATCGCTATCGGATACTTCTGTGTGAAGACGCTGATATATAGCGTCTACCGTCTTTCCCGACGCTAATCCCGTATTTAGGAGCGCGTATACATAATTAACGATCAAGGACTGGGTACTCACTCTCGGCGTGCGCGTACTTGATCCGAGATGGGAGGTCGCGATCTCTCTATCGATACGCGCGCTCGGTGTCGGCGACAAGTTCGCTCTCCGAAATTGCTCCCGGAACCAATCGAGGGAAAAAAAGGTCTGTCCGAGCTGCTGGCGGATCTGGAGCGCGAGTCCGACTGAGGGTCGAGTCTAGTAATACGGACTGAAATCTATATCGGTTACATTTTGCCAACGGATCTCCCGAAACCGAGCGCACTTCCGACGAGATTCGTCATTGTCGAGACGCGCGCAAAGCCCGGCGCGGCGATCATTCGGGGAGGATAAACTTTGCGGTATACAGATGACGCGGTGCTGAAAGGTCCAGCCCGCACGTTTCCGCGAAAAAGCGCCCACGTCGTTATCTCGGGCTTTCGTCTTTCGATAACCATCGCGCGAGAAATACCACACGAATACCGCGCGATACCTTGAGAAAGGAACAAGCGCGGCGCGAGACACGGGCATGCGGAACAATCGGAGTGTTTTTGTTAGTTTTAACTGCCAACGACAAAAAATAGTGTTATTTTGGTTTAGTTAAATTAACAATATATTGAGTAGCAGCAGTGACGACCTATATAGGAATGGTGAAAAGTGATTCAAACTGAATACAATTTGATACTACAAATTTAACAGTGCATATACACTGTAAAATAATAAAGAATGAAATTTAAATCAATATCTTGAGTAAAATAACATTTTGTTATTTTTAACTACCATGTGTGTCAAAATTTATTTTAATACAAAACAGTATTATTTTAGCTTCATTGGTTTGGTTTTAAATTAACGATACATTTTGAGTAGGAGCACTGGCGACCTATATATAGTTAAAAATGACTCAAATTGAGTTAACTTAACATTACAAAAACAATGTATCGTTCTGATAACACGGTATTCTTACATCCATCTCTCCTAACTACACTTCACTAATGAAAGTTTGAACGAACAAAGTAACAAAGCGCGTCCGCAGTGTCCGCACGCCCGCTGCGAGAAGATGCGAACGCGCGATGCAGATCACAAATTCTTATCGTATTATGATTATGGATAGATTCGCGCGACTGAAATGTTGACACCCCGCGCTGATAACAATGACGTTCGCGAGCAAACATCTCTAAATATAAAACAGACGAGCTTTTTCAAGCAAAAGCGCGCAAAATATCGTATTCGCGCACGAAGGAAAAAAATAACGCGAAGCGTGTTTCTGCGCCTCATCCCGCCTCGCTCTTATTCGCGCGATCTAATTTCGAAGTTTAAAGTATTTTGGAGTCAAAATATTAAGATCTTTCGCCTCGAAACGCAAAAGCTTTCTGAATCGCGCACTCGTAAAACCGTGACGCGCGAAATACCGGGGGCGCTTATCGAATTTGTAACGGTTGTCACTTCGACGAATGATTGCGATAACCCGCCGGTCGGATAATACTCGGCCGACGGTTTAATTGACGATGACGAACTCGCCGAGAATGCCGACAAACGGGCACTAATGTAAATTAGGACCGAAAGATCGGAGCGTCGCGTCGCATTGAAAATCTATCGAACGGTGAAGATAATGCGTGCCGCGAGGTATTAGGACTTAATTGATATCGCGGGCGCGCATGCAACGAGACGATATATAGATCGTCGCATCGTCGCATAGCGCAGAGCTATTTATAATGATTGACTGTCCGGCCTTAATTATTCATTGTTTCGGAACGACATTGAGGAAAAAGAAGGAAGATGTTAATCCATGGAAATTGCCCCGAGGCGACCGCTAATGATGCAACTTGATGCGACTTGATGAGGCTGCGACGTTTAAGTTTTCCTCGACGTTTCATAGGCCGGATTTGTGTAAAATAAATGTAATCTCGGTATGAAACGTCTTATACAATCCAGTGTGAAACGTTTGCAGGCACTGGTCTTTCGTTATATCATCTATACACATGAAGTGAGAAACACGTTTGGTTCTCTATAGAGATAAATATTTAATATTCAGTAAATATCACTCGAGTGAGGGGAAAAAATAAAAAATAATTTCCGCGGAATTTCTAACGGTAATCCATGTACAGGCAAAAGGAAAAAAAAAGACAAAAAGAACCGGGCTCGTCCGGGATTTGAACCCGGGACCTCTCGCACCCTAAGCGAGAATCATACCCCTAGACCAACGAGCCACTTCATACGAGGTCATGCTTCCAGGCTGTATATCACGAGACACCTTGTGCTCCATTTGAATTCTGTTATTTAGAAATACGTGATCTTCAGCGCGTCATTCGTTAGAACACGGCTGCGGTCCACTTGACGCTACAAATTCTTTGGAGCGTCCTTCTTCTCTTTCTTTCTTCATTGAAAGAAATGAGAAGAGGAATGCTTCGAAGCATTTGTATAGCGTCAAGTGGACCGCAGCCCATCACGCTAATCATCTTATTACACCTGGCTTATCAGTCTTGGCATAATTAGCGATTATCTTCCGCTTCAATTGGCGTGTAAAATGCACATCGACCTCCTGTCCTCCGCTAATTATGTAACTAAGTAACAAGATAAAATCGGCAGATAACATCGCGCCGATGTGACACTCTTTATTAATCGATGAGATCGTCGAGAAATGCCGACGACGAGTCTCATTACGCGGTTCTAATTGTGCTAATGTTTATTGCGCATTGGCAGAGCTTTTTTTTCGCTTTTCTGTCATCCTAATTCGGAAACTCGTCCTGAAAAACGCCCGTTCAATTCGCTCATAATAGTACGGTGCGCCAGCTACAAGGTTTGCAACGTAATTTCGTTTCCGTCGTTAATAAAACCAAACTTACTTATTCGTCAAAAGTTGCGCAACGCAGCGTCATGTGCGGGGAGTCGAAACCGATGTGACTCCAACAACAAGTTTAAATGTTCCATGTCGACTAAAAAAGCGAACTCGGCTTCTCTCGGAAGACAAATTGATCAACTCCGTAAAGTAACAAGTTTGATAAGAAACTTATCATCAAATGTAGTCACCGAAGGAATAAGGTATATAATAACCGATTCGATTTCGATGGAACACGTATACTCCCTCCGTCTTTTTGCCAATCTTCGGTTGACAGCATAGTCGAGAATAAAAAAGTGAAGAAAACAAAATTACAAATTGACACTGAAATCGAGAAATTTATAAAAAATAGAGTTGACCAGTTTTTTTGAAAGATTTCAGATATGGAGCATTATTTTCCTGCATTTTAGAGCGCTGAAATTTAAATTATTTGAAACACAAACAAAAACGAAACTCGATTTCGACCCGTGTGTGTGTGTGCGGAAGCGTTTTCTTTTTCTTTTCTTTTTTTTCTGTCTACGTCAGTGTGCGTTACGTATATATATATTTCTCTCGGCCGAGTTTCAACGCGACTTCAAATCCTCATTTCCCTTCAGTCAGTCGTTTGTTTAACGCTTGTATCCATATTTCACTTTGATTATGTTACACCTCGTTTCGGAACGACAAGCAACAGCTTGCTGCAACGTTCGCGCGCACGTTCATATATTTCAATCACACAAATAGATCGACCGCGCTTCGTCTTCTTTTCGCCGCCGCGCCGCGCCGTGTTGCAAGTTAATGTAACGCCCCTGAAAATGTGGGTCGCGCGTATACGGAAGGAGGATCGTTTTTAAGTATCCATAAATTTTTGCCGATGTAGCATATATAGGTGGCTCGCGGGTCGTGCGACGGACCGTTCTCGCGGAGAGAATTATGACTCCCGCAGCTTCCAAAACGCGCGTGCATATCTTGTGCAACGTGACAAATGGGACGATGATTTCGGCTGCCGGTAAATCGTGGAATATTTTTACGCAAACGTGAATTATTTCTATATAAATAAAGAATTGCTCTCGGAATTGTGCTTACTAAAAAATGTTATTTGATATTGAGTTCCATATATATCTTCTTATTAGAAGAACGAAATCATTCGGGCGCCGTGGCTTAGTTGGTTAAAGCGCCTGTCTAGTAAACAGGAGATCGAGGGTTCGAATCCCTCCGGGGCCTTCACGAGGATCGTGCGTGAATTTTTTTTTTTTTTTTAATACTTTTTTCCATCTGATTTCACCGTTCTCGAAATATGCGTGATTGTAGATTTGTTTTTCGTAGTTGCACTACTTTATACTTTTTGCATTTTAAATAAGCAGACGGAGAGAGAGAGAGAGAGAAAGAGAAAAGGCATACAGAGAACACGTCTTGTATCAGGCTCTCTCTCTCTCTCTCTCTCTCTCTCTCTTCTTCCCTTCCCCTCCTTCCTAGTAGCAACACAATGTTGATAATACATATTAGTTAAAGTTAGATATTGGATATTGGATATTGACGTGTATTGGAGATATAGTGGGTCTATATCCGCGCAATACAAAGTCAGGCTATAAATTAGCTATCCTAAATTAAATGTATTGGACATCATAATAATATCAATATTGGATAAAGACAGAGATTCTAATTTTCGCCAGCATTATTCGCTCTTTCTTTCTCTCCCACGAGGATCGTCATAACGGAAGAGATGTTTGCATAATAATCGCGCGAGAAACAACGATTCCTTGATGTCGACGCGACGTGATGACCCAGTGGATTTTTTATTAAACACATTTCTATGAGTCTGTCATTTCACGAATTATTATATAGTGTAAGTATTTGAAGTATCGTGCATCATAGGATTCATAAAACTTCACCGAGATTGTAAATCGGACTCGGCATTCGAATTCGAGTGGAACTCGTTCCTGTCCTAGACCGTCGCGCGGGCAATAATAGAATCTAATTTCCTGCTCAAGGTATTGTTTCGTACACGCGTATACGCCCGCGTTCGCGGTAAGCCTACCGGCTCATAAACCGTTATTTATAAGATCAATTGCGGCATTGCGGCGTCTAAAGGCATTCGGCCGTCTAAATTAAAGCGCGGTCATCGCTTAGGTATGTGCGAAAATTCGCTCGCGGCTTTCCATAGTCGAGAGCGAAAGAGAGGCTCGCGTGGCGTGCGGGCGGCGATCAGGCGCGCCGCCGGTCGCTCGAGAAAATTTGCATCTCGCCGTAACGGCGAAACGATATTTTGCAATCCGCCGTTTATCGATATCTACGTTCTAACGCGAAGTTATTGAAAGATCTCGCTGTTATACGATACGCGTGCGAGGGACGAGACACGCCTAAACGATGTTAAAGTTTCTGTTACACTGTCGGCAGTGACGGCAGTGCCCCTCGCAAACCTTGCATTCTTTAAGCGATTGTATATGAACGGCCTTTAAGCGAGATGACCCGCGAGTGACACGAGATAGCTGATCTTCACCGTGACTTATAAATCTGTCAACCTTAATTCACACCCCGTTGGAAAATAAAGCGTGCGCCGCGTAACACTCGCATAAATTAGAGCGCGAGCCGCGTTTAAATGATAATGCTGATTTTATCAAAGCGCGGCGCGCGATTAATTCATTGTATTTCGATGCGGTAAGCGTCGCTGTTAATTAATTTTTATCGTTGCTATTTTAATTCGACACGTAGCTATTTAGTATTTAATTCGTTACGCATTCCAGTGCGCATTTATATACATTTCGTTATTTCTTCGCTATTTATGCGGTCATCTCAACGCGTGCTCTATCAACGTAATTAGAGTCGCAATTCTTCCGCCTCGCGGATTTCGGCACGGGATTCTGTTGAACCGCAAGAACAGGATTTCCTACCGAATTATCCTCTTTGGCGCCCCGGGGCCGGTTATGTCTTTCCGCCGTTCTAATTTGGCGGATCGCTTTGCGGTTTTCCGTTTCGCAAAAGTTCCGGGTCGGTTATTCCTCGATTCACGATAAACGAGGAGAAGGTATATATGTATTATGTAATAATATGATTCAGAAAGGAAACAATAGAAGACGCGGCAAATTGCGTAAATTGATCGAATTTCACTGTAAGTCCGCAAGCAAGAGCTGTTTAAAGGTCCGTTATCGTTTAATCGATAATCGAGTGCGGTATCCTGGCAACGAAACAGACGCGTTTATCAATTTCGGCGGCTATCGCACACACCGTTGACACCGTGCTTGCACGTTCGACATGCGAGAACCCATCTCCTCCACAGATACTTAAACGTCGGAAGTGAAGTGTTTTGTAAACGATGGGTAATACCGAGAGCAATGTTACGAGCGGCGTGAAGAAACAAACGGACACGTCGTCCATCCTGCTCTATAAATTAGTCGACTTGAAGGGTGAGCGAAATAATCGAGCGTATATACAATTTTACAGACAACAATTTATTCAATTCTCACAATTAACGAAGGCGGGATCGATTATCGTAAAACAATTAGATACAATTGACGGAAATCGATTCGCTTCGCCGACATATGTGAGTCGATGTTTGTGTCACATATATGCATATGTACTTCGTTTTATATACTCGGAATATACGAGAATGAAAAAAAAAAAAAAATGAAAGCGCCAACGTCGTCGAGTTCTATCGCGCGTTGTCAGCAACGTCCAGCGTGTGTAATGTACGTATTGGCCGCGCTAAACGAAAGCTGGCTTTTGACGCGGCTTTCGAGGTTTGTAATAACGACGAAAGATATGACATATGCCGGGCAAAACGAAGGCACATAAATAGAGTCGCGTCTGGCGGAGCAAATTCAGCAAACCTGCCAAACGCGGTTCTCGCCGTGTCCCGCGGAAAAACTCGCCGTTAAAGCAGATGGCTTTTCTCGTACGCTAGTATTTAAGTTATACCACAAAAATAACGAGGAGAGAGATCACCGTGTCGTTGTCAACAACCGCGCCGAAAAAATCGGGTGGTATGTAAATAATGAGGGACGCGAGACGGACGACTCGCTGAAAATTTCGGGGACACAACGATCGCGCGTTTGCGGAGGAAAGATCAGCGATTAGATCGCTTGAGGAATATTATTTATTATCACTTTCTCCTCGTGCGACGTCGAGGGCTCGTCCAGGTTCTCCATAATCTCCTGATTGTTCGGGACGATGAAGGAGGGCTGCTGCACGTTATACTTTCCCATCTCGGCCTCGAACAGGATGTTGTTTATCTGATGCTGCGCGACGAGCCTCGCACGCACGTCCGTTATGTTCTTCAGCCGAATGGCGATGTGCTCGGCAAAAACCGTGAATTCGTCACGGCCTGACGAAATCTCCTGAAATCGTGCGAGAGAAAAAGTCGTGTGACACGTCGACCGACCGAGGGTTTTATAAGCGTGCAGGTCGTGCAGATCGAAAGTTTTCAACATGACGCGGGTATAATATATGTCATATCG
The DNA here is from genome assembly GCF_048541705.1 of Temnothorax americanus. Taxonomy (NCBI): domain Eukaryota; kingdom Metazoa; phylum Arthropoda; class Insecta; order Hymenoptera; family Formicidae; genus Temnothorax; species Temnothorax americanus. Next base: position 3,236,125 of record NW_027509751.1, read on the forward strand.
GGCGGGGGAAGGGGGAACGAGAGCTCCCCATGTCGCATTACGTAATAATGCGCTAACGCTGCATCGCACATTTTTACAATGTGATATATTAATTCAAGTTGTAATGCAATAAGAAAGATTGAAATGTACCTGCGGCTGCCAATTAGGGGCCGGTGTGGGATTCTAAAAAAAAAAGACATCATCGAATTAATGAAAACGCATATGTGATTCTATTTCGCGACGCGTAGTATTAATATTACTTTAAAAGATTAACTGACAATCAATGAATAAGAAGATACATGAATTGGAAATAGAATTGCAATGATCATAATTTAATTATAATTTTTCTTTCTCGATATAATATATAAGCCTATATATTATGTACTAGCTTGCCAAACAACGCAATGTGACAAGTGACAATGTCCAAAGTCGGGACATAAAACGTCTTTAAGACATTAGACATTGTGTTTATTCATAATTATATCATTGTAATTATACTATAAACCACGCTAACTCTGTACGCAAGCGGGTCGCGGGCGATAATCGCGAGAGCTCGCATTGGCGCACCTGCTTCTCCACGTTCGGCGTCTCGCGATTGATTCGCGTCAAGCGTCCTTTATTCAGGAAAGTCAAGGCCTCGTAAGCGAACCACTTGGGCGTGACGACGCTGCCAGGATTCAGATCGGCCTTCACCCTGCGTTTCGCGTACGCTTTGTGGACCGACATGAAGTGAGTCTTCAGGCTCTTCAGCTTCCTCTCCACCGTCATCACGTCGCATCCGAGCTGAGTGCAAGTTCCAATGAGATAAGAACGCGTCGCGTGCATTTCTTCTTCTATTTTTATTATTCTTTTGCGCTCGCATCGCGTCGCGAGAACGCGCTGACGATGGTGATTCGAAGACGCGTTGCATCAGGATCAGGCCTGCGTCAACTTCGAGCTTCGCAGCCACGACTCTTCTCCCTTTCCATCCACGGAGAGTGGGGGACCTGGATGAAGTTGATCATGCCCGCTAAACTTCGTCGGAGGAACCCCTTTCCCCCCACTCTCCGGGGATGGAAAGCGGGAAGCGTCGTGGCTTCGCAGCGTTGACCAGACCTGCGTTACATAATCCGGTTCCGGTATAATAAATAAGTGAAGCGCGGATTCTTCTTGCGCGAACCGTTACGAAAGCGAGACTTCGCGCTTTCCATTATAACGGCGGCGGCGGCGGCGGCGGCGGCGGCGATAAAGACTACCGTGCGCTCGCAATGCGCCAGCATTGCGCAACGGCTTGCGCAAGTGTTGGACGCGCGCGTCTAGAATACACTCTCAAGATATTTTTTCACTCGGTGGCCAGCGGTGCTTCTGGCGTACGCGTGCATTCGCGAATTACGTGACACGTAAACGTAGAGAGAGGCCAGGAAGAAACGCTCTTTTCGTTAATTAAAAAATTATCGATCCGCTATATATTAGTCATAAACGCGACTCCACGAAACGCTGTTCGTGTCCCTTTCCTTCTTTTTTTTCGTTAATCTATAATACAGCCAGATATATAAATTTTTTTAATCAAACATATATATATATATATATATTTTTTTTTTTTAATCAAATATAACTTTCTGCGCGAACAAAATAAAGGTTTCTAAATTTCCACGACATCCAGATCGATTTTTGCAACGCCGAAAGTTGAACGAATATCGGTGATGACTAAAAAAAAAATCTGAACGCGTATACATAGGTAGCGCAATTTTTTTTTGCGAGCGCGGTGTTTACTTATTATGATCTCGGTCTGCGCCGCGCGTATGACTTCGTCGCACCTCGTCGGCGATCTCCTTCCACGCGTAAATCCTCTTGCTCCGATCGGTGTAGTCCGGCGCGTTGTGGTCCCAGAGGAGCCGCCTCGCGCGATACGCACTGATCAACTTCAATATCGTCTCCTGCCTCCACTGCGCCATGTTACCGCCGTATTGGCACCGCACCGTGCCACGTCTAATCACCGACAGTATGCCGCGGCGGCGACGGGCAATCCCGGCCGCTCGCTCTTCCCACGGAAGACTTGCGCCAGCAATTGCCGTGACGGTGTATGCAACACTTGCCCCAGACCGTACAAGATGGCGTTGCATGTGCTCCGACGTGCCGACGACCCGTTCGCCCCCTCTTCCGCCCGTTGCCCCCCGCCTTGAATTTCGCCCGTAAAATCATGGAGTCGGCGAGAGTCTTCGGGAAAGTGGGGAGACGGGAGAAATTCTCCGTGCTCTCCATATTTCCTCGCCTGTAATTTCGCCATCGCGCCAGAAGACACCTTTCAGGATAGAAAATCTTTTTTCGAGGGAAAAGGATTATTTTGTTTGAAACAAAATTATAAACTATAAATTGTAAATAATAATAAGTGAAACAGGATACGACGTGATATAATATTATTAGATTACCAAGATCCAGCTCGGACCTTAAATGGCATCCCTCTAATTTATTATTTATAAATTGTAAATTATAAATCTTTTGAAGAAAGGCATAGAATATTTTTATTTTGAAAAATTTTTTTTTAAATATACAACAGTTTTTTTGAAAGATTTATTTTTTACTTGGACCATTTTCTGATATCATATTTTTTTGTAGACAGAAAGGTGCGTGTACTTGGCGCCTTTTTGTATCATTTTTTAAAAGATAAATTTTTAGATATCATATCTTTATTAAGTATGTTAGATATATACGATTGTGCGTGATGTATGTAATACGTGCGCATTAACTCGTAAAGTTATTACAAGTTGCATTTTACTTTGACGCCTTTTATTAATTTATTTATAAGTTGTAAAATATAACATTTTTTAAAGCTAATAAAATCATGCTTATTAAAAATACATTTTTATTTATATAGAAAATGTTTAATGTCCTGCATGTGAGTGTAACAACATCAATTTTTAAATCTTACTTTATTACAATGTAACATATTTTACCTTATATCATTAAGTTAATTTATATTCATAGTGTAAACATACGTCTCCTCAAAATATTTGGTTCATTTTAATAATAATGCGGAATGCCCTATTTACCGAAAAGCAAATCTTTCGCGCAACTTGTTGAATTTTACTAATGTATAGTAGGCGTCATTAATGCCTTCCACCTGAAGCATAGTACATGTAACGTGCACTATAGAAATCCCAAGAACACAGCTAGGAAGGCATTAATGACGCCTAATGAGCAATCTATAATATATTGACCTAGTATCGATAAGAAACAGTACGTGATGCTCGGCTAGTTTCAACATGCGATCGCTTGTACTTCCAGATTTCCGCAGAATTTTTCTAAGATTTTTAAGATCAGGCATAAACTTTTTTATTGTGCGTGCCAAGTTCGCAGCACGTCGTTTAAATTTCGAGTGACTCATGTCAGTGCCTTTGTTTAGCAGGGTCTCCACAACCGCGCAAAGCGAAATCTAGGAATAAGAGAGACAATTAAATTGTCAAAGTATATAGTGTATTAAATAAATAGAAAACTCAGTAATACAAACTTTTTTATGAGCTAGTATTGCTTAATTCATTCTTTCTCCTTCACCGAAAGATATTTCGCTTTTCGAGAGAATATTGCTCGACGAATGTTTACTCCATGTAATTTTTACATTCTTTTCTTGAAGGTGGCAGTTGGACTTTTCATTATTTTTAGTTATACATACATAATAATATCTCTTTGTTTAAACTGAGAATTATATTTAGCGAGGAAGAAAAGGAGACATCATATGGCTGTCTCCTTTTATTGCTTGAAGCTAGACGAAGCTCTTAGCGTACATATACACATACCTGCTTTCTCTTTTGTATATTGGACTATATTACTGCCTCGCGCACATAGATATGGTAGAGACGTTGTCACAGAAATGCAGATATTCCTAATAATTTTCTTAAATGCAACGTGCTTGCGAGAAATTACGCCATATATCCAATGACAAAAACCAACAGTACAAGCGACGAGGACAATGATGTTTCTTAAACGTGAATTCGCCAATTCGGACTTTGCAGTATATATCTCCGCTCCGCGCTCGTAGGATACGTAGACGAAAAATAAAAACACTTCTTATTCGTATAACTCAAACCCAAGCTATCGATTGAGTCTACTCAGAACTTGACCGATTCAGCCGTTATTGAGACCCAATAAGGATCTAAGGATCTCTCAACTAGTCGACTCGCGTATAGATACACGGTCTGCCTTGCGCGTACACTTATATATTAGCGCGAGACACTACCGTGTCCTTTTGATAAAAAATATAACGACTGTGTGACGATATCGCGTGCCTCATATCGCTTAATGTATAAGAGAGATGTTGAAAGGTATAATTAAAATAAATACATATATGTTAATTTTTCCTATTTCGGTTTTTTCGCGTTTGATAGCGCTTATCAGTCACGTGGTGCCGAACGTCCTCGAAGTGCTCTTCCACTCATCACTTCCGAAACGGCTTCACGTGTAAGATCCTCGTTAAGACTTCCAGATTAAGTGCAATACAATAATTATAATCAACTAATTATGATATAACTAACTTGTTGCTGAAATACCCATAATTATATTTTATTAGTGTCTCGATTTTCTCTTACATCTCGCGCTATTATGTTCAACCGAAGCACCTGACACTGTCGCGCGCGGGCGCCGTTGTTAGCTATAAATTTTGGAGAGAAAACTTTGGAAACTAGAAAAATAACACAAATAAATAGATACATAAATAAATACATAAATGAAAAATAAAAAGAAATATAGCTTATAAAGTTTAATTTGTTGGAGTTTTCCGGTTGCACATGTACACATTATTATATATTTGTATATATTAGAAGGACGCATATCCTCTCCCCCGCGGCTCTCCCGCTAATGGCGTTCGTGCGAGAAACGATTACAATTATAGCTCCCATTGCCGCGAACGCGACTCTTCAAGTTTACCCTTATCTTACTGTTATTTTCTAAAGTATGGCTCACATATCGCACGACTAAATTACATCCTCATTTTTAACATTCCTTATACGATAGGTACTTTCATCGGATCTGTTTTAAAAGGAAATCGTGATTTCACGCATGGTCCAAAGTACGATTTTAATTCTGTTGGAATCAGCTCGATGTGCGGTCGTCATCGGGTCATTGATTCGCATAAATCCTGAGTTTTCAAATTGCGGAGTAATATAAAGCTGAGCGGTGCGAAATAAGTGTCAGACTAACAGCTAGATCAACGCGATAAATTTAGAAACGAACGAGCCGCGATTTCTCATCGTCCGCTTGTCGAACACAACTTTATTAAAAATCTGCGTCAATGAAGGATCCAGCACGGTCGATTTAGCGCGATGATAATCAGTTACGCACGCTCCGAGGTGCTCCGAGGGAAGAAAAAAAAAAGAATGACGGTTTCGGGGCGTCCCCCTTGTATAACATTTTCACGTCCTGACACTACGAGCCGACAGGTTGCATCTGTCGGTAGCGCGTAGCGTAATTGCGCTAACGTTGTTTTTAGCCAACGCGGAGAAAAAACGCCGAGGGCTTTTCGATCGTGAAAATAGGGATGCCGTCATATGGGGCGCGCGACGTGTGCCGCGCGGAATTGACGCGCCAATCGAGATGACCGCGAAGGCCGGCGCGCGAGCCGCGAAAGCTCTCCGCGCTCTCTTCCGCCTCGGCTTTAATATTTACTGTCCGTGAGTCAGCGTACCGATTTCGACGGTGACGGCCGGAGTGCTAATGCCCGATATAATGGGCTCTCGAGCACTCGATCCAAATACTTGCACTCGTGACGGCCGTGACGCAACGCGCGCGTCCACGTGCCGCCCGCGATTTAATCTTACGATGACGTTCGCGCGTCGTCCGCGAATCGCGCTCGCGGACCTTCTTGAGCGCCTCGCTGCTGGCACGGCTTCCGAAATTCGCGCCGACTTTCGCCAATTCTTCTCGCGGCGTCCCTCGATATCTGAATCACGCCGCGAGATCGCCCTGTTAAATATTAAAGGATGAAATTTCAACCAATACCATAAGTTTAAGTTAATCCTTAGCTTCGTAGTCACACATGGGTCAATTTGATCCACCTTCATTTGGATCTAAATATCAGCTAAATGCCTAGCTTAAAATGGAGCTTGGTCCGCCATCTACGAGAGTTTGAAATATCATCTATAAGTAGAGACCGTTAATCATGTACTCGTTCACGATTTTTTTTCAACATGTTGCCATTTGATTTCTCACAAAACCGCAGTGGTTTTATATTCTAGAATGTTCAAGGTATGTTCCAGAATTATTTGAACCCGATCGAACCGACATTGCACCATTAAAATGGCAACCATTAAATATCGACCGAGTCAATACGACCCAGTGTGACTACCGCGGGATTCCAGAGAATTGTGACTACAAAAGATTAAATAACGTTTTATTATTAACTGCCACATGTATGTTGAAATATTATATATATTATTTTAACAAAACTGTATTATTTTAACTTCGTTGGTTTAGTTAAATTAACGACATATTGAGTAGGGACAGTGGCGATCTAATGATAGGAATGTTAAAATGACACAAATTGAGTATAATAATTTGACACTTCGAATTTAACAGTGCAAGTTGGAATTTCTTTCTTTTTCGTTTCACTTTTCGAAAAGTGACCTTATTACTCCTTCGTCGTTTGACTTTTTCTCGTCGATTGTTCAGCGCAATTAAATATTTAGCTAACTTACACCGTTGCAGGCGGCGGATTGTTGGTGGACATGATGAAAAGCGCCACGCAGACCAAGCAGTACGCGGAGCTGGATCACGCGTTGAGAACGAAGGTCGAGCCGTTTCTTTACAACAAGGGAAAAGGCAAATGGATACCCGTGGAAAAATTGGTCCTTCTACGAAATAAAGACCGTCCGCGGCACAAAATGGTATCGCGCATCAGCCTCAGGCATCGCTCTCGATCGCTCTATATTATATCCATTGCTTTGAATAATTATTCTCTCGCGCTGCGCAGCTGGCACCCTTGAAAGCTATGGAAAATCCAGCGGATTACGACATCGATAAGGATATGGGCGACGAGGAAGTTGACGAAGCTAAGATAGGTAATATCGTATACGTAAATTAATTTCAATTTACATCGCGATGTAAATTATTGTCGCGTTACGCAGAAATATTTCTATATGCGGTCGTTTAAGTTTATGATCTATACTGACCTACGCGCTGTTATAATAATTTATCCGATAAAAAAAATACATTCTTGGCAGATAAGAGCAGATACAGATTCGTGTGTTGGAATCTAAGCGACAGAGGTGCCGTCGGCGAAACTATTTTACATTTATGCATGTTAAATGCGACCGCTATCCACGCCGATTTGGCGAAACGACTGTTGCGTTTCTATCCGCGGCTTATACACGATATTTATCTGAGCGACGAATATTACGGTAAGTTTGAGTTCTCCCGCGATCGTTATGAAATGACGATCATCGATTCTGAGATGGATTAAATGCTTAAAGCTATCATTGCATCTCGTTCACGAGGCAGCGCGTAGATTGTCCGTGGAATATCCATTGCCGATAAATTCCTCCGATAAGCCCGCTGCTAAATTATCTATTCGTAGCGTATCGTTTGCGTAATGGAAAATTAGCATTTCCAAAGTACACTGTTTGTGTGTATACGCGTGTTACGTATATGTATGTGCATGTGTGCGCATGTATATATAATAATATGATATTGATATTGTGAATTTATTATACACGTTTCCTTTTCCTTTAATGTTACTGTTATTATTGGTAGATTTTATAACAGCAGTATTGTTAATGCCTCATCATTTGCGTGTATTACTTTGTCTCTTGTATCTAGTATTTATCTAGTGTTTGCTCGCTTTAATGTTGTATACATTGTAATAAATTTATTATTATTACTAGGAGAGAAAATCTACATCTCTCCGCGGCGGCAGTTACTGCATGCTTTCAGCTCTATAACGATTTGCTTCGGATTTAGGAGAAAACGTTTTGCACATCGCTATCGTGAATGAGGATCCATCGCTGGTCAAGTTTCTTCTCGACAGTGGGGCGGACGACCCGAGCATCATCCACGAGAGATGCTTCGGCAATTTCATGAGTCCGGAAGACCAGAAGGCGTCGAGGTTTGACAGTATGGACCACGAGTGGGTGTGCGTCACTCCGGAGACCAATTACAGCGGGTGCGCTGCACTTATTATCTTCGGGAACGACATTAGATTTTATATCTTAAACGGCATTAGATTCTGCCTCCTCGCTTAAAGACGAGGCAGAAAAAGATTCCATTGTTGTACATTAATTAAACCGTCAGCTTCGGACGACATTCGTTTCGAGCGTAAACGAGACCTAATGTCACGTCGAGTTAAATTCCGCGGGGCTCGCATAAACAGGCTCGTCCATCAGAGATTTTAATGAATCTTGTCAAACGCGATTGTGTCGAGAACATAATGTAGTTTTATATACGTCTAATTTAGTGAAATTAGATCGATCTATTTTAGAAATCAGACGATCTATTTTAGCTATTATCTATTTTATCATATCCGCGTAGCTACGTGTACTGGGGAGAGTATCCGTTGAGCTTCGCCGCGTGTCTCGGTCAGGAAGAATGTTACAGGCTTATATTAGCCAGAGGCGCGGATCCTGATAAGCAGGACACGAATGGAAACACCGTCCTGCACATGCTCGTGATATACGAGAAACTGGTATTTTATACTTTCGATGCTTGCACTTATTTCCCGAAAATGTTGTTTCAATAATTGACTTAAGAATTGACTTCGTAATACCAATCTAAAAAAAATAACAACAATAAAATAGGTTACTTATTTACTGAAAAAAATAAACAAAAGTATGCTACAAATAATTTCGAGAATGTAGTTCTCATCTTCGACTTAATCTCAGGCCACGTTCGACATGGCCTACGAGGTAGGGGCTTCTCTCGACCTAAGAAACGTCCAGCATCTGACTCCGTTGACCCTATCAGCAAAGTTGGCCAGAATCGAAATGTTCTTTCACATTTTGAACATCGAAAGGGAGATATACTGGCAAATCGGTAGCATAACTTGCGCGGCTTACCCTCTGTCGCAAATAGATACGATCGACATTAATACGGGAACAATCAACAACAATTCTGCCCTGAATCTGGTTGTCTTTGGCGTAAGTGAATAAATTCCGCTAATTATATTTTATCGCGTCAGAGTCGCGCACGCAGAATGATCACCAAATGATCACGCGCACGATTCACGATGATTGTAGGACAAAGATGAACATTTAGAGTTAATGGACGGTGTGCTAGTCGATCTTCTAAACGCCAAGTGGAACACCTTCGTCAAATCCCGGTACGTATCCATAAAAGAGAAAATGATCTTTTATCTATATATATATTTCACTTTTTTATTATATAAAAAAAATATGTTAAAGCTAATTTCTGGATTTAAATATAAAAAAGTAATTATAAGCGATTATATACGCTTCGAAAAGATATATAAGTGAGACTTTTTTAATTTTCAGATTCTACCGTCAATTCTTCCTCTTCTGCTTCCACTTCATCCTGTCGCTGATCAGCTTCACCCTTCGCCCTGGCCCGTCGACCATGGAAACGGACGAAAGCGCGAACGACACGTTGACGAGGACGAATTCCTCCAACATGACGGAGCCCACGATTCTTAAGCCTCTCCAAAGCGCGGATCTATCGGAATTGGTTACAAATAGCTTCGCGGCGGCATTCACCTCAAATCTCAAGTCATCCTTGAACATGACGCGGGAATCGCTGGAGAAGATCCAGCTGCAAGTAACGTCGAACCTCACGTCGGCCCTGAAGAGCGTTTTGCTCTTGACGCTGAGCGAAAACGAGGGCATTCTGAGTCCTCCTGACGAGGCCGCCATTCATACGCTGTGGTATACCGACAGTCTTCCAAATGCGTCGGACTATTTCACGGATACGTACAACGAAACCGTCGCGGCCGATACGAATTCGACTGCCAAGACGATCGTCGACGACATCGCGTTATCAAAATTTGATCACGAAGATTGGTATGTTATAAAATACATATAATATTACACTGCAAAATCCAAATGTGTTATCTTTACACGTATAAACGTCTAAAAATGACACATTAGACTGAAGATCTTTTTACACATGTTTCTTCATGTGTTAAAAATTACGTCATTCAACACGTTCAATCGTATTATCATGTCATTTAGACGCATGCGTGATTGTTACCTTACGGTAAATGAAACGTTAGTTAAAGGTCTTCTACTTTCTAACGTAAGAAAAACAAACATCGACGATCGTCAATAAACAGCAATTATAGTTTAGCTGAAATGTTATCTAGTAAACTCGATATATTGGTGGCGATCATGGCGCGGAAAGATATACGCTGGTCTAACGAGCTGAAGATCCGAGTTCAAATCCGACCGAAAATCGTCGGTTTTTATTTGATCGCCACCTCTCGGAAGGGTTAATGGCGACCCGCCGAGAGTGTATCTCTAAGAAAGCGGAAAGGAGGAAGGGAGGCCTCGGATTTTATACAGGCCGAACTTCAGGAGGCCATGGCTTGATCTTGAGCTATAGTGCCGTTGAAAAAGAAGAGAAATTCGATAAATTTCTCGAAAAAGGAAAAAGGTGATTAAATGATGATTAAAAAGTTGTTTTCTATCTTCTGACAAACAAGGTGATTGACACAACCAAACTGATAAGAAAACGGTGATTTCTTCAATGATGATTAAAAAGCTCCTCCTTTTTCTGACAAACAAGGTGATTGACACAACCAAACTGATAAGAAGAGTCATGTACCGTTTCGCAAAATTCGCAATAGTTGAGTAATTAACTAATACGTCTGAGCGAATTAGCGCACACTGCAAATCCAAGTGTGTTATTTTTGCACGCATAAACGTCTAAAATGAGTCCAGTCATGACATTTGACTGGAGCTCTTTTTACATGTTTTTTTTTTACATGTTAAATGACGTGATTTAAAACGGCAAGAAATTTGTAAGAAGCTTCAACTAAAATAACACATTTGCATTTGTAATGTGCAAAAGATTTAAACGCTACTAATGAAATAATAAAAAATATTAATTTTATATATATATATATATATATATATATATATATATATATATATATATAATTTATTCAGCTTTAGCATAAAATATAATAAAAAATTTATAGAGGTATATATATAAAGTATTTTTTTTTAGATTTAGGTTTATTTCAGTAATACTTGATTAATTAGATCAATTTTACATATATTTTGCAGTTAATTTTTCATTTAATGACATACACTTTTAAATATTTTTTTCGTATTTGGCGTAAAATTCTTACCTTATTTTTTTCTGAAATATTTCCGGTATCATGGAATAAAAACTTATTTGACACACACAGGTGGGACGATCTCACGGAGGAGTGCAGGCTGATGCAGCTAACAGAAACGAGTGCGAAGATTCGTTTAACTGGGGAAATTTTTATGTACATCTCAGCGATGCTCTACATCTTGGCTGCGTTGCGAGAGGCGAGATTTTTAGGTCTTAACATGTTCATCGAAAATCTCGTAAGAATCAATTAAAACGTGATACTCAATATACAAAAGTTGGTGTTGAACGAGTCGATTTATATTACAATTAAATATTATAAGAACTTCGTGATTGTAAAGTCTACCTTATTAACAATTTCTGAATTTTCAAACAAATTATAACGGTTGCCGTAGCGAATAATAAACCGAGTATATATTAATGAGTCGATTTACGATAACGAAAACCGCAGAAATTATCACTTGTGTTAACCGCGAGCGCGGTTTTCAGATGACGGCGCCGTCGCGCGTGATGTTCTTGTTCTCGTGCTGCATCCTGCTGCTGTTCCCGTTTCTGCGATTTGCCTGCGCGGACGAAGTCGAAGACATGCTGGCGGTGGTGGCGATGCTGACGACGGCACCGTACTTTCTATTCTTCTGCCGGGGCTTCAAAACGGTCGGCCCGTTCGTCGTGATGATTTACAGGATGATCATGGGCGACCTCCTCAGATTCGTCTCCATCTACCTCGTCTTCGTGATGGGATTCTCCCAAGGTAACGCGTGTGCGCGGGCGTTTCGAACACGAAGAAAGAGGATATCCTCATATTCTTCTTCTTTCGATTTGCGCGTGACGGCTGTTCCATTTATCCTTATGAATGAGGCTTGTCCCGCGGACACAATAAACAAACCTCGTTGCCGATTATCGCAATTGATAATCGAAGCCGAAGAATAAGAGACATCATCAATTCCCGCCGCGGTGACACGCCGCGCGGCGGCGATCGGCCGGTGCCTTATTCTATTGACTCCCAACAATTGTTAATTAGCCGCGCTGGTATAACGGCATCGGCATCGGACGCGCGCGCGTAAACGTCGTGTGTGATCTAATCGACGGTTTTACTGGACACTGCAACGCGACATTGACACACATCTCGCCTGGCCGACCGAAGGACAATCGTACGAAGGAACGAGGCGCGGGGAAGAGACCGCGGAAGGAGGCGCTACGCCGAGAAGGTCTCGAGATATACGTTAAACGGTGCGACACGCGCCATTGTGCAACCATATAGCAGCGTGCAAGCCGCAACGCTACGTGCCAATGTATTCTTGCTTTTCACAAACGGCGGCGTCGCCGCTTGAATGGACCGTCTATTCGCTCGCGAATACGAGTTCCTCGATACTCCCTTGGGTCTTCCTCGATACGAAATCTTATACGACCTAGTATGTCATCCGCAGCGATCGGTCAATTGGGATGAGATCCCCTCGTCGGGATCTCTGTAGACATGTCCGAAATATTTCTACGATGACGTCTTCTCGCGTAACTTGGATACACAGAAAAAAAGAAGTGTCAAATCAAAACTTATATATACTTAAATTAACCCCAGAACACACACAGCTTCCAGAGCATCTTGGAAACACACTATGGATCTGGAAGACTCATATAACTTTGATAGACTTGTAACTCTGGTTCAGATTAATATTTTTGAACTTGTTTTTTTTTTTTTTAAAGCTCTGAGATTTAGGAATATATCTGAATCGGTTTTAATACAGAAAAGTTTTATTTCGTCAAGTTATATGAAGTTGAAACTAAATATCGAAAATTAAAGATATATTTTGAAATGAAGAATATTCTTTTTTTTCTGTGTAGAGGCGCACGTCGCGCGCGATGTAAACAAACGAACGTCGTTATAAAATAGATGTCGGTATTCTTTGCAGCGTATTACATCATATTCCTGTCGTTTGACAACCCAAACACTCCGGAGGGTATCGACGACTCGATCTCGAATCCGATGCCGTCGCCGATGGAGAGCGTTATGGCGATGTTCCTGATGAGCATGACGAATTTCGGCGATTACTTCGGCGCGTTCGAGAGAACCGAGCACGAATTCGAAGCCAAGGTACTTCGCTAATTGCGTTGAATGCGATCGCGTCTACAGTGCGTACACTGTTAAATATTAAAGAATGAAATTTTAACCAATACCTTGAATTAATGAACATTTTTTTATTTTTCACTACCATGTATATGTCAAAATTTATCATTTTAACACAAAAAGAGTATTATTTTAACTCTATTGGTTTAGTTAAATTAATACTATATTTTAGTTAAATTAATGGCACATTGAGTAGAAGCAGTGACGGCCCATAAGAATGATTTAAAGTTTAAAATAATTTAGATTGAATATATAATTTGACACTTATACAAATTTTAAATTTAACAGTGCAGAGATGCGTTCGGTATTCATGGATAGAGATTGTCATTCACGTTAATTGACGTTCACGTGGCACGTTTCAACGACAATTAAATATAATTCACACAAATTTCTCGGGTAACGAATACGACTCACTTGCATACGCGCCACGCAAAAGATGCAATCGCTACTAATTGCAGCTACTGTTCGTGCTGTACATGGCGATCGTGGCGATTCTGCTCGTAAACATGTTGATCGCTATGATGGGCAACACTTACCAGAAGATCGCTGAAACCAGGAACGAATGGCAACGGCAAGTACGTTTATTAACATATAGTCCACACCGCGTGTACCGCCGATGGCCCACGCTGGCTTTTTTCCATTCAGGTCGTTTGATATTTTGAATATAAACAGATACATTACTACAAAAATATTTTATACACTGTTAAATATTAAAAGATGAAATTTAAAGCAATACACGTTATGCTAAATGGCATTTTGTTATTTTGAATTACCATGTGTGTCGACATTTTTAATTTAACACAAAATAGTGCTATTTTAACTCCCATTAGTTTAGTTAAATTAACGATATATTATTGAGTAGAAACAGAACCTAATGAATGGTTAAGAATGACTCAAATTGAGTATAATTTGACACTACGAATATAACAGTGTAATATCCATTGATTGCTACGTAATTAACATGATAGAGCAGTTATCACGCTGTGATGATTGCGCGGCGCAGTGATTTCGAAACTACTATAAAAAATATACTATATATATTATTAAATATAAATGCAATGTTTTTAATATATAATAAATGCAGCAACGTGGACCATCGGTATGGTACACGCGCGATTTGAATGGAATTAAACTCCGCACGCACGCTGAGACTTTGTTTCGTGTGTATGTTAGTGGGCGCGCATAGTTCTGGTCGTAGAGAGAGGCGTGAGTCCCGCTGAAAGGCTAAGAAAGTTGACGGACTATTCTCAACCCATGTCCGACGGTCGTAAGGCGTTGGTTCTTCGATTACACCAGACTGTGAGTATACGGTGAACTCGCGGCCGGAACAAACGGATCTTCCATGGTCGACAATATCGATTTTAGGAGGAGGACAAGGAGGAGATGAAGGAGATACTCGAGATGAAGAGAACCCACGACAGATTGCTGAAGAAAAGGCAAAGCAGAATGTCAAAGGAGAAGATTCTGCGGGGAAGCCATTGTTGTTAGGAATTGTGAGAAGAAGTAATGAGCATCTTAATTATTTATCTCAAACTACTTTTGTACGTAGTTCGTTTTATTTTTGAGAATTATCAATTTATTTATTTAATTTTTATAGCTATGTTTCAAAAACATTTTGCACGACGAATTGTAAGGGTCCGAAATAAAATGATTGCGATGTAGATAGCAAGTGTAATGTAATCAATAAATCGCGAGCTGATGTTGGAGTTTCCATGACAACAAACCAATCATGTCAGACTGTCATAGATAGAACTCGAGCGACGAACGTGCTGAAAGGAAAAAAAGACGTATATGTACAATGAGCGCGTTAAAAACACCGATAGACTATAGAAACTTGGAAGAGGAACTTCACGCGGCTCTCGCAGCCGACGAATTGTATAAATTACAAAACGACGCTAAAATTCGAGCGGTGGAACAAGCAGTGCCGACGTATGAGCACTTCAGACAGATGGTGATTGCAATATCTTGGTTATTTGTCGTCGTCTAAACGAGATATCTTGATCTATATGTGACGTGCGTAGCTTCTGCGTTCTCAGTTTATATTCAATATTACCGAAGAATTTATATACATATATAATTAAATAATTAAAATCAAAAATAAATAAGATAAAAATAATAAATTATAATTTTTTGATATAAAAGTTCTCCAGAGTAAATTTCGAATTAATTAATTATAACGACAGGTGAATGGTGCTCACTTGAAACCTCTGGATCGCGACGACATGAAACCTAAGATCGGCGCACAGTGGAATCCGCTGATTAATCCCACTAAGCCTCGTGACTCGACTGCATCGGCAGCCTCAAGAAAATCGAATGGAAGTTCCCCGAAAAAATCATCTCGAGAGACGTGCGAGAACTTTTTACAATTTTGGAGAACAATTGTGGACCACTCCGAAAAGTTTACTTATGTATGGAATCTAAGGTGAGAGAGAGAGAGAGAGAGAGAGAGAGAGAGAGAATCGCAGAACGCGCAAGAATATCGCCATCACGTATAAGCGACGTTTTTTTTTATGACAGGAACGACCTGCGGCATCACGTCTTTCGAATGGAAATCCCAGCGTCGTTCCTCGGCGACTTCGCGAATACGTGTCTGCAGCATTCGTCGAAGGTGGACGACGTAACGTCAATTATAGAAATTCTCGGCATACTGAGCGCGTGCAATCGGTTCGATCTGACGGTATGCTTCATGACGAGAGACGAAAAATCTACGTGCGAGCAGCTTTTCCAACAGTTGCAACTTAAAGGAAGATCGCCAGGCGAATCCTTGAAACATACAGTCAAATCGTTAGCGGTGAAATATCGGGTCAAGCTTGATTGATGAAGCACAAGTATATTCGTCTTGCATATAACAATACGAACGGTATAAATAAACGGCAGAGATAAAACAAAATAAATGATTTAAACTTGTTATTGTTCAATTGTTATTATTATTGCAAATAATTCATCTGGAATTAACCGAAGATTAGTCGAAGAATTTGTTGTTAAAATTAAAAATAAAATGTAATCGTTTTACAAATAATCAGGGTCCGCCACCAAAATCCGGACAAATTTAAATTTGAATTTCCTACTTTATTTGACTTCGGCGGTAGGTCGTTGTCGACGTTCGGGCAAGTCAGACGTTTGTAGTAAGCGTGCACAATCTCAAAATGTCCGAGCAGATAAGATCGAGTGCGGGGTATAACCGAAGAGCGGCAATAATCGAAGGCCTCCGCGCGCTGGGCGTTCGCAGACCGCGAAATTATTCGGCCGTTTATGATGTTGCGGCTAAATATTTGGCGCTTCGGAGACATCCGAAAAAGCTTCTGCCAACCCGACGAGAAAGAGCCATTCGAAAGAAAAGTCGGTAAGGACTTCAGCAATTATCGAAAGGGCAATGTACGTGGGCTCATCGTGTCTTACAGACAATAATATTATTAGTCCAGATAAACAGGCGAGATAAAGCAAAATAAATAATTAAAAACTGTTTTTCTTTATTATTTTAATTAATTTATGTTGCTATAAAATGTTGCTAAAATAAAAAGCGATTCGTCTCACAAAGAACATTATCAGCCCAGCTAAACGGGAGAGGTAAAGCAATTAAAATAAATGATTAAAGACGACTGTCAATTTATTATTAATATCACAAACAATTTGGAACCAATTAAAACGTAGTCTAAAAATATGTTGCTAAAATTAAGAGAGAATATAAATTAAAATTATTAAATAATCCTCCGTGATCACTCGATTCGATAAGTCACGCGATTCGTTCGAATCAAATGCGGAGAAGAAAGGTCGAACTGGTCGAAGTCGATTCGGAGCCAGAGCAGACGACGCGACCACGTGACCAGCCGAGCAAGATGGCGGCGCCGCGTACGCCGCGAAGAACACCGTGACCGTCGCGCAAATGCGACAACGACCGTTCACGCGCTGGCCTATTCCTATCATTTACGTGCGCAAGTGCACGTCGAACGTCTCGGGAATGACTGACACTCATAAACATGCCGCGTTTCCCATACGTGCGTCTCGCGGGACCGCCATGGGCGCCATGACGCAGACGCACACGCGACGCGACCCGGCCCGCGCCGTCTGTCAGTTCTGTCACTGTCACCC
Source organism: Temnothorax americanus (assembly GCF_048541705.1). NCBI lineage: Eukaryota > Metazoa > Arthropoda > Insecta > Hymenoptera > Formicidae > Temnothorax > Temnothorax americanus. The sequence continues at coordinate 3,253,568 of NW_027509751.1, forward strand.
GTGCGTGCGCGCGCGCGCGCGCGTGTGTGCGCGGACGTAGACGTAAACAAGCGACTGGTTTCGTCACGCCATCCCACGTCGTTGCCGCCGCCGCTGCGGAGCGGACCGTTGCGGAGCCGGAGCCGTCGCCGTCGCGTCGTCAGCTCCCAGCTGCCGGAACAGAACGCAGAACGCTCTCGGACGCGCGGTGGACGCCGCGACGCCGGGCGCCGGACCACGCCGGAGTCCGGGACGCTCAACGACACTGCCGAGAGGATCGCGTGATAAGATATGCGCGCGAGACGACGGCGATTAGCCCGCTCGGCCCGCTGCGCGTCATCAGTCGATCACCGTCGCGTCATTCATCGCGTCACGCGTCTCTCGCCGTCGCCACGAGGGTGAGAGCCGACGGACGGGGGCCCCAGACGGTCGCGCGGCGCGACGCCGCAAAGTGGAAAGAGAGAGAGAGAGAGAGAGAGAGAGAGAGAGAGAGAGAGAGAAAAGTATAAACAAAAACGGGGAACGAGAGAGCGCGCCGCCCGCGCCGCCACGACGCCTCCGCCATGAGGCTGGAGGAGATGCCGTTGCGGCTGAGCTCCGACGAGCGGGACTTTGAAATGGACGACGACGAGACCGATTACCTGCTGCAGCCGTCCGAGGACAGCATCAGGCAGCTGACGTCGAGGCGACGGCGCATCGCCGATTGCTCCAAGTGCCTGAAGAGCTGCCTCTGCGGGTGAGTCTGTAAGTCTGTACCGGGTGTTTCGGAACGACGCGTCGCCGCTCGCGCTCACGTTGTTTTTTTTTTCCTTTTCTTTTCTTTTACCCCCCCCCCCTCCCCTCGCCGCCCAACTCGCGATCGCGATAGACTCTCGCCGTTTCCGTCCTTATCGCCTTTTCTTATCACCTAGATTGCGAGAACGATCCTGAAAATTGTCTATATAAATTTCTATCTTCTGACAGCTTTAGAATTCAAAGACTTTTTTTTTTAATTCGCAAGGCTCTTTAATAAGTCTTGTGCACTGAGTATATCAAACGTAATTGTGCGTGTTTCTTGTGTTTAGCCATTTTTTATAGTTTCTATTAAAATTCATTTTACATTGGAATTTATTTTGAAAACTGGTATTTATGGTGATTTTTCAATTTGTTTACATAACTTTTATAGGGCCGGTTGTTTCAACCTATTGGCAAACTAATTAATAGTTAAATTAATAGTTAAATCATACGTCTATCCTTCTTTAATTTGAAAGAAAAACAAAGACACATTATATGATTTAACTATTAGTTAGTTTACCAACATCAGGTTTTGGAACAACCGGCCCTTAATGAGATATGCGCGTTAGGGTTTATGCTGGATGCGAATGAGCGGAATACTTACGTTTAATTCGGAATAAATTCTTTCCGTGCACACATTAGCTTTTTACTGTTGAATTCTCGTATAGTGTCAAATTGTACTCAATTTGAGTCATTTTTAATAAGACCTACATTGTTCCTGCTCGATATGTCGTTAATTTAACTAAACAATGGCTGACTAGACCAATGGAGTTAAAATAATACTGTTATTTTGTGTCAAAATAATGAATTTTTACACAGATGGTAGTTAAAAATAACAAAATGTTAGTTAACTCAAGGTATTGGTTCAAATTTCATTCTTTAATATTTAACAGTATTAATGTTTAAAATTGAGCATTTCGTTAATTAAGGTAAAACGTGCAAAAGAGGACTCGTTACCGAAATATATTCGCGAAGTTTAGACCGGAGTAAATCTTCTTTGTTCATATTTAATTGACTTTTAACGTTTAAAATCAAATATTTTGTTAATCAACATAAAACATGCCGCAAGATCCGTCATTAAAATATGTTCGCGAAATTTAGAACGGAGGAAATTTTCTTCGTTTATATCTAATTAGCTTTTAACGTTTAAAATTAAGCATTTTGTCGATTAAGGTAAAACGCGCAGATTGATCTGACTAGTTACTGAAATATATTCGCGAAATTTAGAACGCTCTGTATAGCCAATGCTCAATGTTTACAACGGACTCGCGTCACTCAAGTTGTCTCATTATAACTGTTAGTACGCGAACGGCGATCGTGTTGACTTGCCTAACACTCGAAGGCTTCCAATGAGAAATCAATATAATCATCATCGATTCACAGATCGATCAACAGAGTATCAACGCTTTTCGTGTGCTTTCGTTGCGGGACGAACATCAAAAGTTAATCGAACTTCGTTAAGAGAAGAGCTTTCTTTGTTTTCGGTGCTATATTTGCTCGCCGGGAATAACTGTCCTCTAACAAGTTCCAGTCTAGATTATCGGCAGGGTGTTAAAATAACGCCGTATAAATAATAAGACGACGTATATGTATAGCGTTACGTATACGAGGAGCGTCTTAAGACGGGATCGATAGGGGAAAAAATAACTTTTTTCGGACGCGATATACATATACAGTGCGAAAGTCAAGTGCGTGGTGCAACTACGGAGAAATCGTAAAAGCGTACGAGGACAAAATATAACGACAACGAGTAAGACGTGGTGTACCAAAAATAATGCGGGGAACCAGCAAAAGGACCAGACGGTAATAGTCATATTTCAAGTCAACAAATCAATAGTCCGCAGGATGTTGCAGTAGAAATTCGTCGCGAATCGATAATCAATTGAGAATTCTAATCAACTCGACTTGACTGGCTATCATCGTCATGACAATACGACCATTGATTTCGACAAATCATCATCGAGACATTTCAGATCCTATATAATATATATATATATATATATATATATATATATATATATATATATATATAAGCATAAAAATTACGTCAATTTAGAAAGACCCATGGTCGAAACGTCTTGACGATTGATTTGACCAAAAAACCAATGGTCGTATTGTCGTGACGATTACAATGATAGCCAGTTGGGTCGATTAATAAGTCTTCACTGTTAATTAGGTTGATTATTTACCGGCGAGGTAAATATTATTCATTCGGTTTAATATGAGAAACTTGGACGCAGCTCGTTGAGCCTCTACTTTTATCTCTTCGCGATAAATGCATCTTCTCTCGCCGTTCTTTTTTTTCTTCCAGTTCTTTTCAAACGCGCGCACGTATAGAAAACGTGAAAATAAGACGCAAAGCAAGGAGGAAAGAACACGCTGTTAATCCGTGATAAATAACGTATTATAAACACGATGCGTAAACCGCGCGAGCTACACGCGAGCGACGCGCTCTCATTCGTTTCTCTCATCGTTTACTTATCGATTGCAGACCTCATCATTTATTATTTCTAACGTCTCCGATACATATCTAATCGCGTCTCTGTCGCTCGACTGAGAAAAGAGAAAGAGGATTAACGCGAAGGGGATTAACTGGTCTCCATGCAGTTGATTCGAGAATACGAAGCTCACACGCGTACTTCGTAAGACGATTATATAGCAAGGTCGAAGGTGTGCCGTGTGCCTCGGTGTTTCACCGGTAAATCGGCGGATCTCATCTCGCGCGCGATATATGCGGTCGATCGAAATAAGCCACGTGCGTTAAGCCGCGTGATCAGATTACGGATTGGGATTGAGATTGGATCGAAATTTGACCAATTAGAGCAAAGTTCACTAAACTTGAAGTTTTCTTTATTCTGATTTGATTAAATTTCAATCCAATCTCAATCCCAATTCGTGAGTCTGATGATCACGGTTTTGCGCGCGCCCGAAATAGCGTCCGACCCTGTTCAACCCCGTTCGAAGCTCCGCCGTATATTACTTGGGCGAGATATTCCGCAAACACGGAAACGGCATTCGCGCTCGGCTCTCGATAAAATAACAACGCTTTAATCATGCATTACGCACGCGTGGCCGTGTGCGTAAACAATTCTCGTTCACCGAGAGAAATAATCGTTTGTAACCTGATCGACCGTGGAATTCGGTAATTGTTCTTAATATTAAACATTGTTTGTTTTCGCTGTCATTTATGTCCCCAGCAAACACCGTTAGCATACTGCTATAGTAGTCATAAGTCATAATATAATGAAAAATATAGCACGTAATATAACGTGCAGCGCAGGTGTTGGTTTTAATTTTCACTCATACGAGGTTGCACCTGTGTATAACAGAACGTAATTTACATATTGTAATAGAATGTAATAGAACACACACTTATACATATATTATACATTAATAAAAGAGGGTTATATAACATTATTTATTACATTAATTAGGTATAACATCCGTCATTTACGCGTTACTCCTGTATTACGTAGCAATTTTATATTCTGTGTTTGTTGGAGTACATTGTTCTCATTGCGTACACCGTACAGCATCAAATTGAATTATAAGTATTGTCGTTCCTCAACGTTGCTAAACGTATCAGAAGTTATTTTTTTTTATAGAGATCTAATATTGAGGCAATATAATTATCATATTATTTTGAGTCATCGAAACTCAAGTTTTTTTCTTTCTTAACACAGACCGATATCTCTTTCAATCCCCAAAAGATCAATTAGAACAATAATTTGTTCTAATTGTGATAATACACACGTGTTACGTATTTCAAAATTTAATTGAATTTTTAGCGTACATTTCTTCGATTATTTTCTGAAGAATTTTTATCTGAAAATATCTCAGGCGAACTTGGAGAAAAGGTAAACGAATTTATTCACAATAATAAAGTTAAAGCGCATTTGTACATACGTTTCGACTATAAGTAAGTTTTCTTCAGCAATCTCGATATAATATGAACATTGAGTTAAAAACTACGCAATAGAATTTATAGAATAAATACAATTCTGACAATGTGAAAGAAGAATTAATTAAAATTCTCAAGTATAATAATTCGAACTATTTTCGATTGCGTGCCGGGAAGTAGCCTGTGACGCTTCGAGGGGACAAGACTATTGGCTCGGCGCTGTTGTATCGACCGGACGCGGCCCAATCGGGCGCTCGTTTTCCTCAACGGGCGCATCAGCGCATCTTGCGGGAATCGTGCGTTTCACGGCCGCGCGACGACGACGCGACGCGATGTCATAATACTGTAGATCCACTGATAGATTGATAATAAGTACTATACGCTTTATCGGATAAGCACTGTGTTTCCGTGAAACGCGAAGAAAAGGTGGGCGAGGTGCTCGCGTGCGCGAGTGAGCCAGCTCTTTTTTTGGGGGGTGGAGTGAGCGTCTGTCTACTAATGTGGAGGAAGCAAGCGCCCTGAGAATGGAGACGCAGAGCAACGTTATTAGGATGTCCAAGGAGGACATCCCGCTGATATCCAAACCGCGCAACGACAGTTCCTGGTCGAGGTGACGTACCCCTCGTCGCGACGAAGTCGCGATTTCGCGACTCTCCGTTCTTTTGCGACGCGAGAATTCCAACTCCCCTCCCCTCCCCGGCCCCTTAATTCCCCCGCGACGGCAAGTCTCTGGATCAGCTGTCCGATCATCGGTGACCGTTTGACAGTTGATGTCCACGCGCGAATTCGGATCGACCCGACGATGACGCTGGTCGACATGACTGTGCGCGCGTTTGTTTATATCCAAACTTTTTAACGATTAAGATTTGATCGTCACGATTATTTGTCACGCAATGTTGCGCGTCGATGAATTAAGATTTAGGTATTCGTATAGTCGGACCTTGTATTTAGTACGATCTTGTACGATCTTGAGGGCCTGAGCAGAATGGCAGACTTATAATTTTCAACGATGTTTTATCCTTCAAATCTTTGTCTTTAGTAAGGGCCATTACACGTAACAATGTTTTAGTTTGTAATCGTAAGGCCGTAAGAAAATAGACCATACGCATAATCGATTATTCTTCTCGCGCTTAAAGAATAATCGAGTGTGCGTGATCTATTTTCTTACGGCCTTATGATGAAAATTAAAAAACTTTGTTACGTGCAATGGAGCGTCTTATGCGAAGTGTCAACATTTGTAAAAAGCCAAATCTACACAATGTGTTCTTTGCTTCCTGTTTTCTGCTCTTAATCTCTTTGCGACTATCTCGTATTTCGCAATTCCGTCGCGTAACGTGATGTTTCTTAATTTTGTCTCTTCTGAAATTCGTCAATTTTTATCTTGGGCGACATAGAACAAATAACATATCGCGTTACGCGACGAAATTGCGAAATACAAGATAGTCGCAAAGAGATTAAGAGCAGAAAACAGGAAGCAAAGAATACATTGTAGATCAGGCTTAATGAGACACTTGAGACACAAGTGCGTGCGTTGCTAAAAATAAAGATTTAAAGCATAAGACATTGTCTTAGACAGTATTTTATGCTTTAAATCTTTGTCTTTAGTAACGCACAAAACGCCGTCTTGTGTCTCAAGTATTAATATGCGTACGAAGTGTCAACGACTTTCGAGACTCGAGACACAAGACAGTATTGTGCGTTACTAAAGACAAAGAGTCATGGCGCGTAGAAAAACTTAAGCGGTAAGCAAAGTAATTATATTCAGAGATTAGACAATTTTTTGGCGAATATCAAAGGAAGAAGAGTTGACGGTTTTTCTTTCTGTCAGTTTTTTACGTCGCTCTTGTTAAGTCAGGATTGTTTCTTGCGATTGCAGATGCTGTACTTGGATGTGGAGGAGATGCTGCAGAGAACGGGAATTGAGAGCCAGAGTTATCCATATTGGGCAGCCGATGCACGAGAAGTTTCCCACTAATGTTATAAGAAATCAAAAATACAATGTTGTTACTTTCCTGCCTTTGGTACGTTCCTCTCTCGATGGGAGAACGATCTTTTTTGAAACCGCTTGAAACGGATCGATAACGCCCGTCCTTGTTTTACAGGTCCTCTTTCAACAGTTCAAATTCTTTTTGAATTTATACTTTCTGCTTATGGCTATATCTCAATTTATACCAGACATAAGGATAGGGTACTTGTACACGTACTGGGGGCCATTGTGCTTTGTTTTAACTGTGACAATTTTCCGCGAAGCCATCGATGATTTTAGAAGATACAAGAGGGACAAGGAGGTCAATGCACAAAAATATTATAGACTAGTGAAAGGTTTTAATACGCCAGAATTAGTACCAAGTTCGAAATTACGCGTGGGCGACTTGGTAAGTAATTTTACGGTATCTCTGTTCGCTAGTAATTATTCTTGTTGAATTTTTGCGTAACAAAGTTTCGGTATAGCTATTAACGCGCGCGATTGCGCTTCTCTCTGATAACCAGGTTATAGTAGAAAAGGGTCAAAGAGTACCAGCCGACTTAGTATTATTACGCACAACCGAGAAATCTGGCGCGTGTTTCGTGCGGACCGATCAGTTGGATGGTGAAACGGATTGGAAATTAAGATTAGCAGTGCCTGCAACGCAAAAATTGGAAAGCAATTCTCAATTGTTTGATATTAAAGCAAGTTTGTACGTTGAGAAACCTCAGAAGGATATACACAGCTTCATTGGCACCTTTGCAAGGGTGAGAAATTTAACTTTTTTATCGTTTTGCTCTAAAATCTGGCTCTCTCTATATGTAATTATCCTCTATTTCCAGTATGATGGATACAGCAGTGAGGAAAGCTTAGGGGTAGACAACACGTTATGGGCCAACACAGCCGTGGCATCCGGTTCCGCCCTTGGTATCGTCGTTTACACCGGTCAGGAAACGCGATCTCTGATGAATCACTCGGAAATCCGATCAAAAGTTGGTTTGCTTGATCAAGAGATCAATCAGTTGACAAAGGTATTATGCGCGTAGAAATTATGCGTCGAGATTGATATGCGCACGTATGAACGCTTGTACGTTCTAACTTTACTTCGGCAGGTACTGTTTTGCGCGGTAATAGGACTCGCGCTTGTAATGATGTGCTTGAAAGGATTCAACGGACCGTGGTATCGTTACATGTTCCGTTTCGTCCTGCTGTTTTCCTACATCATACCGATCAGCTTGAGAGTGAATCTGGACATGGGCAAAGCGTTTTACGCTTGGTGTATACAAAGGGATAAAGATATCGCCGGTACGGTCGTGAGGACGACCACTATTCCGGAAGAACTCGGACGTATATCGTATTTGCTGAGCGATAAGACCGGCACGTTGACGCAGAATAAGATGGTGTTCAAGAAGTTACATCTGGGCACCATATCTTACGGCCAGGAGACGTTCGATGAAGTAACGGCAGTACTGAAGACTTATTATCCCACTGACACGGAGCGTTCACCGGTGAAGCCGGCGCACAGTGGAAAAGTCCGAAGATCCGAGAATACCCGGATCTACGATGCCGTGCATGCTTTAGCTCTGTGCCACAACGTAACTCCGGTATATGACGAGGTAAACAAGTCCTCGAATCTGGATTCGGTGAGCGTGCAGACGGTGGAAACCGGAGATACAGGTTCCATTCAGAGGTAATAATGTCTCGTTGAATCAGTCGCGAAAGCCTCAGTACCGTCGTTAATCCTTAATATGAATCCTTAATTGAAATTCTAACGTTTCCAGTCAAACGGAGGCGGATCAACATTACTATCTGCCGGAACAGAAACGTAATTATCAAGCCTCGAGTCCGGACGAAGTGGCTCTGGTGAAATGGACGGAGGAAATGGGACTGCCTCTGGTCAAGCGGGATCTTAATTCGATGCAGCTGAAAACTCTGAACGGTCAAATATTGAATTACACCATACTGCAAATATTCCCTTTCACGTCGGAAACCAAGCGAATGGGAATTATCGTGAGGGAGGAGTCCAGCTCTGAGATCACTTTCTACTTGAAAGGTGCTGATGTTGTGATGTCTGGCATCGTGCAATATAATGATTGGCTGGACGAGGTGTGCGAAAACATGGCGCGTGAAGGTCTCAGAACGTTGGTCGTGGCAAAGAAAAATCTGACCGAAGACCAATATCTCGATTTTGAAGCGAGGTAACGTATCATTAAGAGTATTAAAATTACTTGATGCATGACTGAATTATATATTGTACGTTTTTATTAGATACAACGCGGCGAGAATGAGCGTCAGCGACCGTGTATCGAGAGTCGCGGCGGTGGTGGAAAGTCTCGAGAGAGAAATGGAATTGTTATGCGTGACCGGTGTCGAGGACAGATTGCAAGACAGGGTGAGGCCTACGCTGGAACTCTTGAGGAATGCCGGGATCAAGATATGGATGTTGACCGGTGACAAATTGGAGACCGCGACTTGTATAGCGAAATCTTCGCGTCTTGTGTCGCGCACTCAAGGCCTGCACGTCTTCAAATCTGTCGTGACGCGCACCGACGCTCATTTGGAACTGAATACATTTCGCAAGAAGCAAGATTGTGCCTTAGTTATCAGCGGCGATTCTCTGGAGGTGTGCTTGCAGTATTACGAGCAAGAATTTCTGGAGCTCGCTTGTGGTTCACCCGCCGTCGTTTGCTGCCGCTGCTCTCCCACGCAGAAAGCCGAAGTTGTGAGTCTCATACAAAGACACACCGGCAAGAGGACGGCGGCCGTCGGCGATGGCGGTAACGACGTCTCCATGATACAAGCCGCGGACGCTGGTATGTATTTAATCTTTTGAATAATATATATATATATATATATATATATATATATATATATATATAAGTGTATCTAGATATTTTTTATTACAGTTTATATTTTCTTACAGGGATTGGTCTTGAGGGTCTCGAGGGAAGACAAGCATCGCTAGCTGCTGATTTTTCAATTTCTCAGTTTAGTCATCTCGCTAACTTACTATTAGTCCACGGTAGAAGAAGTTACAAACGATCGGCTGCATTGAGTCAGTTCGTTATACACCGTGGTTTGATAATATCGACTATGCAAGCTGTGTTCTCCGCAGTCTTTTATTTGTCTTCGGTTGCCTTATATCAAGGTTTTCTTATGGTAGGGTAAGTAACGCAAGAGTATACTTGTTAAAAATTAAATTTAAAACTTGCTGTAAGTCTCAGTAATTTTATGACGAAACTTTTTACATACTTCTTAGGGTCACTTCGACCAACTCCGATTAACTTTACTCGATGATTAACTCGATCAGCAATGTTGCTCTAATCTCTTCGATGCGTGATACACTCTGTACTGTGATATCAAATGATAAATTGAAATATTTGTCTCGAAAACAGTTTTAACATGGATGGAATTATTAATTTCTTATTATTTGATGAATACGAGAGTTATGATCTTGGAAGAAATCAACGAGAACTACGTATAATTAGACCACGTGTGAATTATCTGGAAATTTTTGATAATTATTTTGAAAAACGATTTGTAGTATCGAAACACAACTTTATTCCCGACATGGACATATACGTATAATCCCATTGGAGAGCTGTAGGCAAGATCTAAAAGACAGAAATATATGCTTACTGGGATGTTATATATGTCTATGATTCACGAAGTGGTACATGAGTTAAGAACGACATAAAGTTAAAAGTATTGCTGCTGATCGAGTTAATCGTCGATTAAAGTCAATCGGATTTGATCGGAGTGAACCCACTATAACTTTATTATGTATATAAAATTTTTTAGGTACGCTACAATATACACAATGTTTCCCGTTTTTTCATTGGTATTGGACAAAGATGTGTCAGGAAAGATAGCGCTTACCTATCCAGAACTTTATAAAGAGCTTAGTAAAGGCCGTTCGTTATCATATAAAACATTTTTTATGTGGGTTTTGATAAGTATATATCAAGGTATGTATTATTTCAGTTAAATCTCGATAATCTAGGTATATGCAATATACAAGTAAAGAAGATACATCTTTGACGACATATTCTAGGAGGAGTAATCATGTATGGTGCGCTTATAATGTTCGAGGACGAATTCATTCATATAGTGGCCATCAGTTTTTCAGCGCTAGTTTTGACAGAATTAATAATGGTTGCTTTAACAATTAGAACCTGGCATCACATAATGATGCTTGCAGAAATCTTCTCTCTAGCGCTCTATTTGCTATCTTTAGTCGTCCTGAAGGATTACTTCGGTGAGTTTATGATTACTTAACAACAAAAAATAAATATAAATTCACATCGTTATTACAATATTTTTCTTGTTATTTTAACATAGATGCTGAATTTATTAAAACAACGGACTTCTTATGGAAGGTATTGGTGATAACGTTGGTTTCATGTATGCCGCTGTATATCCTGAAATTTTTGAGGAAGAAGTTTTCACCTCCCAGTTACACCAAATTATCCTAAAATCTTATGGAAATTGATTTGTCCGCATAGAGATGAGGACAAGGGAGGATAAAACATCAAACGTAATTCAATGAAGAGCTGTATAAAAATTGTCTTTTGTTCTACAATATATCCCTAATCCAATCCAATTAATATAATTTTTAATGAAATAAGAAAAAAATGCACCGTTTTATAACACCCAGCTATTTTTGTAACAATCAATTTTTACGACGTCAATCCTAAAGAGGATTAACGTAACAGGAAATAATAACCGCAAAAATTAGAAACCGGCAGTTTCTAAATTTCTTGTATTATATCTGCGCACTGACTTCGAGGAAATATGGATTGGATTAAACTTGTTATAAAGCGAAACAAACTTCACAACTCTCCGCATAATGTTAATTCTTCCTGCAAGCTTATCCTCTACGCATCTTGGCTTTAGATTAAATACATGACTTTTTTTATACTTGATTTTCTTTATATTTCTTTCGTTTGTACATTAATTTATTTAATACATTGCCAAAGGTCGCATCTTCCATTTCAATGTGTTTATACGCACATATTTTTGCGACACATATATCTGCTCTATATATCGTTTATTTTTGAAATATTAATTCGATATTATATTCTCTAATCGAGCACAACAGTATTTCTCGTGTATCTAAATCCTCAAGTATTCGGATGGATCAAAATAATTTTAATTTGTATAACGATAACTAAATGCATTTTACTTGGCTAGAATTAATACGATTAAGAGATCTAGAATTTGAGTATCAAGAAATAAAACTGTAATTTTCGCGAGTTAAACCTAACCGGCATTTTTTGCACTGATGTTATACATATAAGAAGCTGTAGTCACTGAAACTATTCGAGATGTCTTGTTTTAGTTATATCCCTTATTAAAAATATTTCTACACGAAGGGCATATATCTTTTGTTATCATCTATATTCTAAGCACATAAATAATAATACTAGATTACACAATGTTTTATATTCATGTAAATACTGCAAGCATGTAGAACATATATGTAATCGTTGTTATCTCTAATGTGAAACGTATCGCAAGTAATATAGTTGTTCCTAGACGACTATTATTTGCTATGTAACGCGTTTATAATTAATTTATTCGCAAATAAAATAACATATTCCTTTTCCTGTGATATTTGTATCGTTCATACGACACATTCACACGCGCATTTTATCAAGGTATCTTACAGAACTCTGACATATAAAAGTCCCATTTTTTGGAAAATACTTTATTCTCAAACTTTACCGGATAATTACATTGAGTTTAGCGGCTGCCGCTTTTCCTATTTTATCATGAATTCTATTAACTTCGCTCTGAAACAATGTACGCTCCATGTGTCTATAGATTACGCTGTAGCAATGAGACGTTTTCTTGGTCTTTGGATGCGTGAATTCATCCTTCAATAAAATCTGTTCGATGAAATCGCCGCCTATTTCTCGGGCTATATCGTAGAAGTCGTTAGAAGAATAACTTCCGTCTTCCGGCAACCAGAAACTTATGTCGTTGGTACAAGGTGGATATATACTGACGGGCTAAAAAGTTATATTCGTCTCTACATAGATTTCATATCAATTACAACTAAATTAATATATAAGAGATATGATGAAACGCACACACAACATTCTAATAATAAACTAAATTGAACGTTTATTTTACCTTGTATTGGATACGTGCATTGGGATCGTCTACTTTGAACTGATTTAGGAAGCCCGCGTCGTTGCTCCAGAATAATCTTATGTCCGGAATGTTATATAGGCGCATGGCCAAACGTTCCAAGCCGAGACCGAATGCCCATCCGATCCGATCCACGGCGCCGGATCTCTGTAGAATTTCCTGGCGCATAATGCCACAGCCGAGTATTTCGAGCCAATTGTCGTTGTACAATATTTCTAGCTCCCACGACGGATGCGTGAATGGGAAATATTGATCGACCCATCGGCACTGCACATCTGTGTTAGCAGGATACTCAAATTAATTTCAAGTCATTCGAGTCATTTCATTGTGAAACATCGCGACGGTCCTCGTTTGAAAATGATATGCGTGCGCTCGTCGGAAGTGTTAAACGAAAGCAATACCTTTCCCAAAGATAGCTTGTGCCAGACTAGTTAGGGTACTCTTCAGTTCCTGCTCCATAACTTTCACCGCTTCCAAACTATGACACGCCTGCTTCTCGGCGCTCTCCGTCCCTCTGTGCTCGAACAGCTGCAGACCTTCGGAGTCGTTCGTGTCGCGAAATATCTCTCGCGACGTGCGCAATCTGACCGCGTCGACCTGGTGAAAAATCGGGTAATGCGTGCTGTCGATCTCGTCGCGTCGGTACACGTCCCCGACGACGAGAAAGTTATTCAATCCCATCGAGATCAGCTCGGCCTGATGCGCGGTGGTGTGCGCTCTCAGCAGCGTGTCCCGGTTTACGAAGTAACAGTCGGCTTTCCTTCTACTCGGATGATCCTTCGGCACGAGAAGGGAGTCGAAGTTTTGCGCGACGCTAACCACGGGACACAGATTGTCATAGATGCTGAACGACGGGGTCCCGCTTTTACCGCGGAACTGTCCGTAAAAGAAATTCACGATGCGCCGACGTAAATGCGAGAGCGGATGGTATTGCTGAACGTGCAGGTTTCTCCCCAATTTGGCGACGATATTCGGGGCGACATTCGTCCAGTCGTCCGTCGCGTACTTCTGACCCAAGAGCACCAGCTCGTTGCTCTTGTTAACATTGGCGGCAACTGAGGCTGCCCTATGGGCCGTTTTGACATTGTTTATTAGGGTTTCCTTGCAAAAGCGACACGTGATGCACCTGTAAAAAAAATACATACTTTAAACAAGAATCAATCGTTTCATTAAAGATAGATAAAATATGTTGACATTGCGTACCACATTATTAAATCTTTAATTTCTCTTACTTATAACACAAGGGTGCGTTATACTGGTTTATCTTAGAATGATTTCAGAATAAATCTTCAAGTATGTGTAGCTTGCACTAAACTGTAAAAAAAATACATTTTCATTATTTCTGCATACTTCTGCATATATATTAATTTACATTATATAAATAAGACTATTTTAAAATGTATTGTAACGTAGAAAGAAATTTTTTTTCAATTATTTAATAGTAAACTGTGTGCAGTATCTCTGTTTATTATCTGCCTAAAAGCAAAGAGTGTTATTAACTCCTGAAAATTATTAACACATCACCAAAAATTTTGCAAAAAAAAAAAAAAATATGTCGAGGTTATATAAGAAAGTGTCGATTTTTACATCAGAATATTGATAAGACAGGCATCGAATACCACTTATAATAAATCAATAACGTTATTTGATTCGATATTGATGATGACAATGTCAGTCTAGTCGCGGTATCGCGTTAAATCGCGGCTCGCACAAGTCCATTTATCGCACATGGAAGAACACTAACCAAAAACAACAAAGACGCCATCGGGTTATCACTTCAGTACAGTACGCCACAGTCGCCACATAACCATGTGCTACGACAGAGTCGCCGAATTTGGCTCCACTTAGGTTGTAGTGGATCTCTAGTTTTTGTAAAATATAATGAATCCTGGTCGAGACGCGATTCTGAGCCTCTATCGGAATTTAATCCGGGAAAGCAAGAAGTGGAGCTCGTACAATTATAGGTAATGTAAATATCATCGAGACGATTTTTTTAGCGAACGTATTAGAGTGAAAAAAGAAATCATCTATTTCTTTTTCCTTCGTATACGTTTTCATCCTCAAGAATTCTCTTATATTAACGTGATTTAATTCTGTACATATCAAGAAGTGTAAAATCTTGTTTATTTCACAAATAACTATAGCCTGTCATCGAGCATCAAATTGTGCCTTTCGCATGATAACGAAAGGTGTATGGACTGTGTAGAAAATAATAATTGTGTTCGGTACTTTCCAGAATGTATGCACTGCGAAAAGTACGACACGAGTTCAAGGAGAACAAGGCGTTGGAGGATAAAGAGAAGGTTAGGCAGTGTTACGCGAAGGGACAGGAGGCGCTAACAATGATCAAGAAACAGGTCATATTAGGCAATCTCTACAACACTAGGCTTTTGGTGATTGAAACCAAGAGCAAACTAGCAACATAGTAAAATAGAAGTACAATTGCGGTTTACCTTTAATTTAATATCGCATCAGTTTTTACCTTTGCGTACTTTTCCCTACTGCGAGACAGGCTGATATTAGGATGTAATAATTATTGCGAGCGTATCAAAGACACATCTGTCGAAGACATCATTTAAAACTCGGTGATTGTTTGATAATTTCTTCATATATCGGTGCAAAATAAAATTCAGTAGTTCCCGCAGCAAAATTTCATTTATATGACACCATGTATATCTTGAAGTATTTTTGTATTTATATATGTTGTATGTACATACGATTAGGTACTGTATAATGCTTTTCAAATTGTTAAATAAGAAATAAAATTTTGCTAATATAGTAACTCTTGTGTATCTATGTATCCCTTGTATGAGATTAATGATTTTATACAATAATTTTGTGACGTTAAACGTATATTACAAATAACTAATTAAATAGAAATTAAATTCGTCAAAGAAGTAAAAAGTATTTCAGTTAATTGCATTATCTGTCACTTTTTGAAGGTTCAATTAATGCTACTCCTTGCCAGATTACAATCTGATATACTTTTGTTAATTTTAAGAATTGAACTTTCTGAGGTTTGATTTCACAGATTGATATTTTCATAATTATAAAACTACTAAACTAGTGCAACTTTTTACCTGATTTATATTCCTTTGATATTTATTGTCGATATATGTATAAAATATATTTATAAATATAATACTGGCAATTTTACCACAGCCGGTAAAATAAATTGTCAATTTATTAGACCATCGATATAATTTAGTAACCTTCATTGAGAGAGAAAGAGAAAGAGAATCGGTTACAAAATTTTATAAATTCTCCAAGATCAAAGTATAGCAGGAGAATATAACTGGCAGAAAGGTTGCACTAATTGAAATTTTGAGAATCGAGATTCCAAGAATTTTGATTCCTGCAATTTTAATTGTGGGGAATTCGAACTGCGAAAAATTAAAATCTTAAAAATGGACAAAGAAGTGAGCAAAGAGAGCTTTGTAATTCCAAGAGCAGAAATTTTAAGAATTCCTGAAATTTTAAACCTCAGAATAGAACCTTAGAATCAAAATTTAAAATGTAATCAGTTAGGAAACTTCAGGGATTGTAATTTTGTTAATTAATAAATGTTTTAATATGAGAGATTAACTTTAGCTTTGTTCATTATTCTTTATTCATCAATTTTATGAACAAATCTACGAATGGAACAAATCTACGAATGGAATATAAGTTAATTGTCAAAATAATACAACTGCCGACCCTTGAACACAGATGGTGCAAGTAATAGATAAAGCTGGAGAGAGGAGAGACAGAGGGAGCAGGCCTGGGTGATCACTGATCTGACCTGACTGATCAGCTGTTTCAAGATGACAGCTGATGCGGTGTGCGGTGCGGTGGAATGATTGCGAGATATATCGCGTAGAGATAAGGTGAGATAACACCTGAAAAATGGCCACGAGGAACCTGACCGAGCCCTTCGTTTTAATGCGAAACAACGCTCTGCAGAGTAGGCACATTTACGCCGAACAGGTGCGTACGTTTAACCTGTTCCGCTCGCCGCTTTTATCTTCGCCCTATATGATCCTCGATGCACGCTCTTTCAGAATCTTACCGATCGCGCGGCACTGGTGGAATCAGATTCTGGCGCATCCGACAATGTCGAACTCAGGGGTGTTAGCGGGGACAGCAGTGCACCGCCCGCATGGGCGGACGCTTTGGAGGAGACGCAGTACATCCTGAGCAGATTGCGCGTGAAGATAGACAGCCTGGTCGAGCTGCACTCTAAGCAGCTTACAAGGCCCACCCTGGACGATACATCTCAGGTTCGCCAGTTCCTCATCCTGTTGTAATTTGGTTCTTGACAGACAGCTGGATTTGAAAGAACCACTTCTGTGTCGCTTGCTTCGCAAAAGAAGAATACCGTCAACCAAGCGAAATTTTTTACATTTCATAATAATTGCAACGTCAGGATTTTTTTATGTGTTTTGTAACACCGCGCAGGAAGAGAGGCAAATGGAGCAGCTGACACGAGAGATCGGACGTGCGTTCTCCAGTGGCTATAGACAAGTACAAACAATTAAGTCGGCCGGCAGGCACGAAAGTAAACCTACGGAACGTCGTCTAGCTGCCAGCGCGGTAATGGCCCTCTCGACTGCCTTGCAGGAGTTAGGTCTTCGATATAGAGCAGCGCAGAATCATTATCTGACACGTATGTCCTTTGTATGGATTTAAAGATGAGCAGCTATTAATATTTTTAACGAATTGTAGCGTTATTTATATTGCAATTCGATACGAATCTCTGCAGAGGTGAAATCAAGAGAAGAGAGGAACAACCAGTTCTTCGCGGAAGACCAATCTCTTTTAAATAATGTAGCAACCGATCCTTGGTTGATGGAATTGAACGAGGCAGCTGGTGATTATTGGCAAAGAAGCGAGCAACGGCAGGACTCGGTTTTATTACAATTGGAGGAGCCTGAAGATAGAATGAAATTGGCGATGGAGAGGGAGGAACAGATTGGAAGTATAGTTCAAAGTATAGGAGACTTAAAACATATTTTCAAGGTAAGTTTTGTGTATTACGCGCGCGCGCGCGAATATTTATGATAATATAATAATGATGTAATGCGGCAAATTACAAATCTTTGATTTGAGGTAAATTCAAGTATACTGTTTTGATATTTATTGCCAGTGGCTAAAAGACGATAGTTTCGAATAAAAATCTAGATTTTTATTACGCACAGGATCTTGCAGTAATGGTACAGGATCAGGGTACTATTTTAGACCGGATCGATTACAACCTCGAGCAAACGCAAGTACAAGTACAAGAGGGCTACAAACAATTAAAGAAAGCCGACTCGTATCAGAAGGCCAATAAAAAATTGTACTGCATCGTGATTCTCGCGGCAGCCATTATATTACTTAGCTTCCTGTTCGTCATATTTAAAACGTAGAATCAACTATAATTAGAATAAAATTAACGTAAGAATATTGGTATACTTGTTGGTATTTATCATCGTGTTCCATAAAATAAAACAATCCTTTATAGAGAGTTTGTTTAAATGTATATAATGATGGAAAGCTATTTTTTAAAATAGTATGTGCGACTTTTCTCAAGTGTTGTCAGAAAAAAATTATGTATTCATAAGATTATATGGCAAATGTCTGTTTAGTCTGTTTATGAATTAATATGATAGAAATAATCAACTATGAATGTGGCATTAATCTTTTTAATCGATGTTAATCTTTAAAACAATCCTCCACACATAATATATCGTAATCCCTGCAATTTTATTTAGATAATCCCGCTGTATTTTTATTCTTCTAATGTATACTAAGAGTGATCGCAAAAATAAGATTTATGATAGAATAATTTATTTATTTCACTTGAATGTATATTTTTTTATAGCGATATAACGTGTATAAATTATTTTTATTTCCGTGTAATATCGCATAATAGAAAAAAAAATGCGTTTTAACTTTTTATATCTGTATTGTAAATTATTCTGTACGTCCAATTGTTAAATCATCATTCCATAATAAAACAATGACTAATGAAGTCCTTATAAATTCTGCTCATTTTCTTGTGTACACATACACAGAATGGTCTATATAAGGTATTACAAATTGTTTTTTTTTTCCAAACACCATAAGAAGTAACAATACGATTTTTTCCTGGTATTTTAAAGTTCACTACGAGCTTCTTGTGACAAGTGGGATTGTCCGCTGCCGTTCTATCAAAGAGACAGATGTG
The DNA here is from genome assembly GCF_048541705.1 of Temnothorax americanus. Taxonomy (NCBI): domain Eukaryota; kingdom Metazoa; phylum Arthropoda; class Insecta; order Hymenoptera; family Formicidae; genus Temnothorax; species Temnothorax americanus. The sequence goes on from NW_027509751.1 coordinate 3,272,531, forward strand.
ATTTCGGATGGTGATTCCTTCCATTATTTTGTGTTTAAATAAAACTATATAATATTATATATACCAATATAATATTTCTTATATAAATCGCTCCTCGTTCTGCATGTAAAAATACGTGTCTACCAAATATAATGGTGCTCAAGTTTTATTTACGTAGTCTCTTTTCTACTTCATCGCTTCTTGAACATTGCATTTCCTATCACAGATTGCGTATTAAGTATCCATACATATCCCTGTCGTCATTTAGCTAATATATCAATATATATCAACTTTCGTATTAATAAAACTTCTAAAAACCACATGTTTCTATGTTATAAATGATACGCTTCAATGTTCGCTTCATCTCTTGTATACGCTACAATATCTCGCCTCACCGCTAATATCAAATGTATCGTAACATTATATTGAATACGCGTTTTAGGCTTACTTTTAAAGTACTTATTAACATATAAGTTTACATACCGCATGTTTAACATAACAAGATAATATTTCTCGCATTTTCACGATACATTACCAAAGAGCAATAAAATCTCCATTTGAAATGTAATAAAATTATGAAAAGTATATTTCTCTTTTTTTTTTTTAATCATCTTTAAACTGAATAAACCTAATTAACATAAAACTTAATTAATATAATTGTACATATGTAATTGTATATCGCATATCATAAATAAAATAATGTAAAATATAAGCAATAAGGCACGCTGTTTCTAAATTAAGTGTAAATAAAAACTATTAAGTAATAAAAAAATAAGTTTTTCTGGAAACGTTTTGTACTAAAAAGGTAGTATTACATATCATATATCTTATACTAACAACAAAACATTACTAGCCTATTTCACTAAAGTAATCACAGCTTATTAATAAGAGATGTAAAGGCATATTACACGGCGGATTAAAGATGTTACGTAAAAGATGCGTCTGCAACTGTCTAATTCACGCGTGTTCTCATTTGCAAATTGTCAGGAAATAAAAATGCGCAATGTAAAAAATGCTTGTGCGTTTCGATAAGCACAACTGTCCGGACATTCTAATAAGAATACCTAGTGAACACAATGTCCCAAATTGGAACATAAGATATCTTAAAGATGTCATTAAGACGCCTTTAAGACGTCATACGTCCCGATTTGAGTCATGCGTGTCGTCTGGGTATATAAATATCCTTTCTAATCCCACGAAAATAAAAGTTATTAAAAGCATTTCTACATTATAAATCGTGTATAGATAAATGTGCATAAAAAGCATTTTTAACTTAATCGTAGAAAGACAAACATAGATTAATCTTAAATACGTATATAATATTAGAATTTATGTCAAGAGTTTCGTTGTATTATTCGTTTTTCTTTTCGAAACTCGTTACAATACAGACTCCAACAGTTATGTATTAACTGTATGTACACTCTACGAAATGTGGAATCTAATAAGGTGTATTTCTGGAGAGATAATGTATAGTCATGACAAATTTATCAATAATATGACAATTGTCAAATTTAGGTGCGAGTCATATCATCGATACCACCTCTCATAGATAATTTCCTTATTAAATGGAATGTTAACAAGCGCGAACATATTTAAAATAGACTTAAGGTAGCATTTGAACTATCATCTTTTTCCGCACGTTGTAAGTCACTACTCGCTGAGTAAATCTTGTAATCTCTTCGCCATTTACCTTTCACTAGGAGATATTTTGAACAATTAAATAGTTATATACACTAAAAAATCGATCGTTTCCTCGCAAATGGTAATATGGAAAGGGATATAAAAATAATTTTAATAGTATGTACAAACAGATTTACCAAGCAATCTCTTTATGTAAAGTTTAAGAACTAAGAGGGTAGTTATTCAGCACTCACACGAATTGAGCAGAAGTCACACGATGCCATTGACAATATGTCTACATATAAAATAATTTTGATACATGATTAATCATCTAAGTCTAAAGACTCTCGATATTAAAATTAATGAGTAACAAGAAAAAATGGGTTTTGAGAGTCAAGTTAGTTGTACGCGAGTTAACGTTATGTAATATTAAATTAATAATTTAATATAAATTATAAATCGTACGTTTCGGCTCTATTTTAAATAATCTTCAGCGATAATACACGGTAGATAAATGAAATAATGTCTAGTTCTCCGACAAAAGATTATAGGGTAAGTATTTAAAAACTGAATGTACAAAGGTAGCATAATTTTCAAGAGAAAATACCAGAAAAATTCTGCTAATATTCACAGTCAGCATAATTTTCGGATTAGAAGTGAAAATTGATACTAACCGGCAAAGAGAAGTGAAATAAAGATAGCTCAAAACGGCAAAACGTACAATTTATAATTTATTTTAAATTCCCAGATAGCCAAGCGTTCCTTGGCATAAGAAAGGAAATAGTGTTTGGCGTTTTCCTTCAGTTGTCATCATATTGCTATCACCGGACAACAGTAATTTCGTTTAGAGCAACTTAAAAGCATTATGCAGACAACGATTACCTTACGCAAACAAACGGAAAGCTCGTAGCATACTTATTGCCATAAAAGTTGCTACAATCTGTTGGAAACCATTTTGGTGGCAATAAAAGTCGGCAATCCAATAGGCAAAATCGGAAGCCGCTTTCCTTAATATTGAAGGAAACTTAAGCAGAGCAGTTTTAAGCAAATTGACAGCGACCTGCGGGCAACTTGCTATCTGGGTTATTAATACAAAAATTACATAACATTAACTCATGCACAGCTAATCGCGTTTAACTTTCAAAGCTTATTTTTCTTTGTTACTCGTTAAAAATAATTTTACTAAGCTACGATCGAGTCGCGCGAGTGGCTGTCAGATCTCTCAGGTATTTGTGGTATGTAGAATGTGCGCCAGAATTCCAAGCGCACCACCCAGAACGAAGCGAACAAAGTTGTTACCGACTAGAGGTCCTAATGCGTAAAGTCCTTTTACCGGCGCGTTGATCACTTCGTATGTAAAATCGTCGATTTCAATTGGATTCGATTTACTGTTGATCGGCTTACTTGCAAATTTACCCAATCCTATGCCGCCACCTTCCAAATATGATAGGTCTGGTTTGTATCCTAAAATAAATTATTCAATACATTAACATCAGCAAATTTGCCAATTGAACGCTTCAATATCTACAATCATATTTATTTCACAAGATTTACTGGTTTGAACTGTTATTAAGAAGTATATATTATGTGTACCGATAAGAATAGCCGCAATGGATACTTTAAATGTGTGCAGCCGACCGTCAGGAGCAGCAAGAGTGGCTGTTCTCCTTGTATGCGTGTTTCCATTCTCGCGATTCTCACAGAGACTGACGAGCGTGTATCCAGGCAACGACTTGTACAGAGAATAATTTGTACCTCCGTCAGCCATCATCTCGTACACTTTATGATACTCCGGATATATGGAATCCGGCAGCCATTGCAATCGATCGTAACTAGTAGTTATCCTCTCGGCGGTCTGTTTGCCCCACTCGTTCAACGAGTGGCGGAATGCGTGCAGCACGGGTATGCCTCGAAAACGCGCAGCCATAATCGCGTCGGCCGCGCTCAGACCAGCTCCGATTACTAACACGGGTGGAATCTGTTCGTCGGTCAACTCTTGGCTTACGGTTAACGGTTTCTCAGATGAGAACAAATCGAATTCTGCAATAAACAAAATAAAAAATTGTACAAAAAAGAAGATAAGCTTTCTCAAAAATCACCGATATAGGTGCAATCTCTCTTTCTTTATATAATCTTGCATTTACGTACCATATTCGTCGACCAAACGTCCCAATCGAGTCTCCAAATCATTGAGATCGTGTGTCACCCATTTGGGATTCGTATTCTCCCCTGGGATGTTTAGATGATTCGATAAATCGGTCGTGCCGGTTGCGAGAACCGCCCTTTTGCACCAATACCGAAATCGCTTTCCACTTTTATTTTCGTACCCGTCTACAATCCAATTGTATCCTCCTTTGCTCTCCGGGTTCGGTCTTACTGAGGTAACTGTGGTCCCACTGCAACAAATTGCTTCGTGAGAATCTGCATCGATGTCAGTGACGAATTCGTGCCATAGATAATCTGTTTCAAATATGTACCATCGGAAGTATTGTTTCAAGTTTTTTCTGCGCACGTAGTCCTTGTAATAAGCTGCTACGGTACCCATGGAAACTCGACTAGACGCCTTACAAACGCTCAGTTTTTCTAGCCGCGCATAAATGTCGCTTTCCGCTAAAACCGACTTTTGTAAGTGTTCGACCTCGACAAGTTTCTCCCAATGCCTAAGATCCAAATCAGGGAGAGACATCCATCGACTCAGACTGATGGTGAGTACATTGGGATCCATAGACTAAAAGATAATATTAAAGTGTCAAATTTATACTGAAAGAACTTTTCACATAAACGTATTGCGTTAAGAATAAAGTAATACTGTTGCAATCAGCCTTATCAATTTCTAACGTAAAATCTTTAATTTTTCAATAATTAAATATTCTAATTTATTAAGATTTTTCTTTTCATTACTTTTATACTTATCGTGACACATTTTGTTTCGTAAAAAAAAATCCACTATTTGCAAGATTACAAGGAAATATCGTTCACTATGCACCTGCCAAGCACCGCCGGGTTGGCCCTTGCCAAGGACAACGTGATCCACGATCCTGTGCTCGGGATGCTCGTCCGCGGAACTCCAATCGAGGAGCGAAGCTACATCGAGGCCGGCGTCGACGCATGGATGCTGCAGCTGGTCCATGAGAAGAGCCAGCGGTCGGCCACCGCCTCTGCCCTCGATGCCGGAGGACAGGCACTCGAGTTTGGACCGTGTGCTGTACGCTAGCCCGCCCTGTGTTCTGCCGGGTTTGGAGCACTGACGACGATTGTTGGTGGTCACGTCGATGTTCGCATCGTTCGACGCGTCGTCGCCGCACTCCTCGTTGCCGGTCGTGTAGAACCGCAATCGCGCTGTCAACATATCGTCGCCGGGATGAGGTTCGCCGTTGTAGTAAGGCCAGTTTCCGGCGAGCATATATGACAGACATATCCCGCTGGGCCCGTTTCCTAAGGATCAGAGATAATGTAGAGTATCTTTATGTATGATAATCTCTAATTTCCCGACAACTGAACTCCGAGTTATAACTGCTGACTGTTTCAGAAATATTTTAACTCTTCCCACGAACTTTTTTTTGAGACGCTATTGCTCTTACGATAAGAATTTTAACTTTGTGGGAAATTAATGCCAAACACAAAAAAAATAAGAAGCTTGTTGATCCTTAACGTAAGGTAAATATACCAATGCCTGGACATTTTTTATCATTTTAGTGCTTAAATAAGTTATAACGCGAATTAAAATCAAAGAATCAAAGATAAAAATATTTTTCTTGTATTATATTTTTAATTTTGTTTTTATATTTTTATATTTTTAGCGTTATACTTATTTAAAAACTAAAATAATAAAGGTGTCTAGATATAAGTCTTAAGTGTCCCGGCACTGGTACATTTACCTTTAGTGGTGTCAAATAACCATACGTATGCACGTTAAAAAATTTAGTCAGATTGTACCCAGATAGCAAAACGTCCGTCATATTTACGAAATATGTCCGAAACTCGTGACGAGCGTTTGTGCAAATAATATGTAAAGCTGCGTCCGCGAATGCTTAAAAATAGTATTGAATTTGTTTCAAGCAACGGTTTATTCAATATTCGTTACATTTTTCCAACAGTTTACATATTTACGCCCGGAGGTTCTATTGGTGTACAATTTACATAATATTGATAGAAGCAATTTACATATCTTTGCTGTAAAAGCACCATAAGTATAAATCCTAGACGAGCTACGATTATTCATGTTTATATAATGTTTGTGACAACAGAAATTGTTTTCAGCAACACGTTTGCATGATTTTGCACATTCACGTTTTACTATCACGGGTACGTTCTTATTATCCCTTTGCGCGATTTTTGTATGCCTTTTATTATCGAGCTATTAAATCTCGATGAAGCTCAAGACATTTCTCTGCACTTACCTATGATGACAACATCTTTATAAATGACGTCGTTATCGTCGACCTCAAATCCGTTCTGCATTTTTCTTCTTCGTGTATCTTATATCTCCGTATGAACGCAATTCTCCCGTCGATCCGTTCTACTGCAAAGAGAACGATTACTTTATCGTAAAAACATTGTAAATGACAATTTAATGACACATAAGTACAAAATTACAGAAGAGTAAAATAGTACGCAGAATTTTCCTTGAAATAATCTTTAATTGCGGTCTCAACATTTGCCGCGCTTATAAATAGTGCGATTATTACACAAGACGTTATCGTTACGCGGCGCTGATAATTTCTTTCTGAACGAGTAATCTCACAAAAATTCCTATATTTCATAATACCAAGGCACAAATCTACATATCAATATATGTTTCATATATTAAATACCGGGAAAAAATGTTTATATATAATTTTATCTCTAATTATATATCATATTATATATATAATCATATATAATAAGATCTATTTATGTATTCATTTATATGCAATTATATCAAAATATTTATAACTCCATATCAAATTATGCAACATTATATTACAATTCTTTTTTGAGTAAATAATTACATGTAATTATATCAAGATATGTATAACTCCACATCGAATTATACAATATTATACTAAAACTCTTTTTTGAGTAAATAATTATATGTAATTATATTAAAATATTTATAACTCCATATATATATATATATCAAATTATGTAAAATTATATTAAAAGTCTTTTTCGAGTAAATAATTATATGTAATTACATCAAAATATAACTTCATATCAAATTATGCAGTTATATTAGAATTTTTTTCGAGTTGAGATACATCAAATTATATACAAACTTATATATAATTGCGCCAAATTAGATATAATTATATATATATTTTTTTAATGTTTAATTAAAATAATAAATAATAAATTCGCGTAAAAATACCATTTTTCTTTTATAGAATAATCCCAGGTAGCACATACACGTTTTAGAAATGTTTTCTGAGTGTTTTTTCGAAACGTTTTATAACCGATTTCTAGAAACGTTTCTCATGAGTAAAAATGTCTATTCGAAAAACGTTCGCGCGATGGAACGTTTCTTTTCCGATAAAATAACGTTTAAAAAACTATTATAGAAACGTTTTGTTTTAATAATAGAAACATTTTAGATAAAAACATTTAAAATTCCTACTTTTCACGTCTTTTGAACGTGTTTATGACGTCTTTGAGACATGCGTGAGAATGTTCTAGAAGCTTTATGCGTATACCATCCATGACGTCTATTCTTTTTCGAAGAAATTCCTGAACTGGTGCAAATTCGTGCAATAAGTTAAAGTAAAACAAAATATACTTGTTTCACTCTAACTTAATTGCATTACTGGGCATTAGTTCAGAAAGTTCTTCAAAACGGAACACACGTATAAATGTTCTTTCTTTGCAACTGTTGGAAGTTTTCTAAGCTCAGATTTGTCCGATGGACAAATAGATTAAGACCGGTGTAAGACAAAATTAATTTAAGTAAATAAGTAGATATATGTGCATGGATAAAATGATTTATTTTGTGCAATATAAATTTAAATGTTTCAAAAAAAAACTAAAAAACGTTTCTTAAATCATGGTTTCAAAAACATTAATGGTTCTTTACGGTTATGAAACTATGTATACGTTCAAAAAACGTATATGAAACTAATATGTGCTACCTGGGATGTAATTTTATTTTTATATGTATGCGTACACACATATATTTTATTGTTCACATAATAGAATTTAGTAAATTTAGTGTGTTACAAATATAAAAAAAAGATTATATAGGTATATATATAATCATATATAAACTTTAAATTTGGATTATCCAATAGATGGCATTCGATAGGATTCGTTTCTCGTATTTAAAATTTGACGAACAGTAGTATAAAAACGGTATCAATAAGGGACACGGCACTGTCTCAAGACTCTCAAGCAGTTCTAAGTTATAATATATGGAACAAATTATTTCACTTTTGATTCTACATATTTACCACAAAAATAGACCTATTAAAGATTTGATTTAAATGTATCCAAAAATATATAATTATATCTAATCATTTATATATATGTGAAGTATGCATAGTTTGATCTAATTACATATAATCATATACAATTTTATCTATTTATATATAATTAGATAAAATTGTATATAAACATTTTTTATAATTTATCTATTAAAAATATATTTAAATATATTTAAATATATATTAAATATATATTGATTATATATATATTGCACTCTACTTTCTATATGTCTACAATTGCGTATTAGCGACTGCGAAAACTTATCTAAGCAAGCTATAAAAGAGTTTTCTATACGCATTAGTTAATTACACAATGTGTAAAAAGTCGATAAGATAAACGATTTACTATATACTTAAAATAAACAACGTTACTTTTTGGATGACATTGCGATTTATGAATGTAAAGTGTTATAAGTGATATCTCTAATAATCAGTGCAAACATTCTTACGACTTATTCTAATTCATGAATCGCGTAGAATCTATATCGATCGCGAGCGAGAGATCTTGAAAATAAGTGACGATCGCCACGTCTTTAAAAAGTTAAAGTCGTGACCTTCGTTCTCATTAGCGGCCTTCGCTGGCGTCGTGTTTCCTACTCTCTAACGCTTAACCGGTTCACTGAGTTCACTCAAGTGTCCCAAGTACAATTACCGCGACATAAATCGGTAAACCTTTCGGCCGTTAAAAACGGCCTGGTTACTCAGATGAGCCCGGCGAAGACATATTAAAAATAGAGATGTATAAAAAGACGTAAAAAATAAATGTAGAAGAATAAATAGTAGCTAGAGAAATAATAATCTAATAATAATAGAAACAATAACATAATAAAAATGTAAGAAATACATAGAAATGTGCAGATAAAAATTACATTTTTGTTTTGCGTTCGTGAACGAACTGACGCTTGAGATGATAGAAAGCGCGGTCGTTAAAAAGCCTATATATAGTCAATGGGTCGCCTAGTTTATACGCACGATCGAGAGATCGTTATACTTAGCTCCCATTTCTCCTCATTACCCGTCGCTTCTACTCGAGATCACCTACTCCGCAAATAACCGCGAGGAACGTCTCTCGATTTGTAGCACGGTCCATTTTCATTATATGATGCTTAACACTTAAGAATAGCAACGTCACTCGAGAAACGTAATAGATCAACGACAGAGACAAGAATTGACAATGGTTTAGGCATTTCGATCTCAACGTCAAATTATTGGTATTGTCGAGTGTTAATTTTTACGAGAAGTGCGTGGACCTAAGATAAAAATTGTCGGAATAGATATCTTTATGAGATAAGGAACGTCAGCTGGCCCGGCGGCGTGCAAGTGGACAAAGATAAAATTATCAGTACTTGTACAGTTTTAAAGTACTGGCAAGAGAGCATTGTTATTATTATTTTTTTTGCTTATCGAGTCCCATCAAGGAAAAAGCTACGATATCCTTACCGGCAATACTTCGGGGGAATAACGCGGGGAGGAATCTCATCGCGGAATCTATCGAATGGCAAACGGCAAATGATTGTTGCGCGCACGATTGCGCCGATATCGATCGACGGAGAGTTGACGGTATCCCACCGGTGAGATGGGCTCTCTGACAATAAGGCCCAGTTCCACAAATCTAAGTTTAAACCGAGCTTAGCTGAACAGCCGTTATATCTAACGCCATGGTTAAACTCGTATTGCGATCCACAATGTGTTTATAACTGCAGTTTACGTAAACCTATAGTTTATACGAAGAAACTCTCGAAGATTTCTCTTTCTTCTCAAACATAGAATGTGATTGGTTAATTCAAGTAGGAGAACGCGCGAAAATAGGTGCACGCTGGGATCTTATATGTAAAACAGGTTATGTGTGCATATCGTGCGTATCAACGGGATCAACAGTATACAGTTTTATGTTGTGTAACAATCTGAATACAGCAAAATATAAATATGGCAAAAGTTCAATCAAGTCAAAAGAAGAGACTACCAAATTTCTCAAATTTGGAGAAAATAAAATTAATAGAAATAATAGAGCGAGAAAGAAGCATTATAGAAAATAAAAAGACTGACAATGTCAGCCTAAAAGACAAAGAGAATTGTTGGATAAACATTGCAAAGGAGTTCAACAGCAATTCCATCTCAGGACATCGGGATGTCGGATGTCTGAAGAACTGTTGGGATAACCTAAAGAAAAAAACTCGGAACATTTTGCTGATATTCGTAGTGAACTTTTCAAAACAGGTATTATATCATAGCTGTGTTTCAATATTTACTGCTAAAAATCTACAGTTTACGTTATGTACACTATAAATTTTCAGTACTGGCAGTGAATATCGGAATGCAGCCCATATAATATTTTATTAAAATATTAATTCAATTTATTTAGTGTATATTTTAAAAATAATAATATAGATTATATACAGGTAAGTTATATCTACAAGTATATTTTATCAGTAATTTGTATACAGGTGGTGGAAAGATGAATATCATTGATGATCCTATTGCTGAGAGGGTCAAAGGTATTATTCAGCCATCAGTTGAAGGTTTACCTAATAAATTTGACAGCGATTACATGCCAGGTATGCTATAAAATAATTTTATATATTCCTTAGAACATTTATACAATTAGTAAACTTTAAAATTTGCAATTAAAATAAAAGAATTTAGAAATTGGTGTACATATATATGCATGAACATTACAGGGTACGTGTTATTTTCTTAAATATAAAAATTTGATAATATATATATGATTCAATTTTTTGTTTACTTGACAAAGAACTTTTTAAAGACATAACATATAAGAAACAAAGAATGTCATTGATTTTTATGTTAGGATTAATAAATATATACTTATGACAGCATAATATGTATTACAGGCATAGATGAGCCACAGAGCAACGAACAGTTGGACGATAAAGACGTTTATCAAGTGGTTGACGATAAAGATGTTTATCAAGTGGTTGAGGTATATATATCGAAAATACTTATGCTATATATCTGATATTTAAAATATTATTAGAAAAACTATTGTCTTAAAATATTTGTTACAGATACTTGAAGAAGAAGATTCAAATGCTGCAAATTGGGCTCAATGGACACCAGTCAAGCTAAGTTCTGAAAAGAGCAAAGAATTGCAGTTCTCAAACAACAATAAAAATGAAGATTTATTGACTCTGAAAGATATACAAACAGTCCTTCCGCAATCCTCCAAGGAAAAATCCAATTCGTCAACAAGTAGCGCATCAGGATCAAATTTGAAGCGTAAGAAATCCAGCTTCAAGTAAACGCTTCCAAACGAAATGAACGGTATTATAACCTTGCACAATCCAAATTGGAATTAGTAGAAACAATGAAGGAAAATCTTTGTGAAAAAACGGCAATCGAAATAGCAATTTGCAAAATGCAATTAGAAAAGAAAGACTTCAAGTAGAACTTCTTAAGAAACAATTAGATTCTTTTGAAAAGAAACAGTTAAATTCTGTTGAAAAGAAATAATATCGTTCTTTTACTTTTATATTATTTTATAATATTCTTTTACAATTTCATTATTTTCTATTTGAATTATATAAAATACGTTTTCGTTAAAAAATTAATGCATTTATTGAAACTGTTGTATTTTAGTTTATACTACTTGTAAGAGTACTTAATACTAAATATGAAAGAAATAGTATTTCACATTATATGAATAGAATACATTTTTAATATAAGTAACACAAGACTCAACTTAAAAGAGTTCCTATTTAGATTATATATTAGTTGCTATTTAGATTAAATATTAAACACTATGTCAAAAGAATTAGTTCTATATGTATGTATACATTGAAGTTGTCTTGTGTTATCTATATTGTTATCTATTTTTAAATTGTTACTTTAAAGTACCAAAGAAACAAGTGCAAATATATAGAAATACAAGTTTATTTTATTATCGTACATGATATTATTTTATTATCGTATATTGGGAATTGTAACAATATTGATAAGGTACCAAATATGAAAATTATTTAAATAAAATTATAATTTTTTATCGACAGTTGCTCCACTTTTTATTTCTCCCTTTCTAGGATTCTTCACTTATGTCAACTTGCGATGTGTATTTTTTGTGACTATATACTTTGGTCAATTTTGTAGTATCAATAAAAAACCGTGTAAAATATCAATATTTTATTTCAAGATACAATAGCAGGACTGCAAATACTATTCCTCTATACTATAGTCACTTTTTCATCATGGAGTAGTCCAAAATGTAGCACATTTACCACCTGATTATTCTACAATAAGCTGCAAATAATGTAATATGTTTTAATAATACTGTTTATTAGTATGTACGGATTATATTGATAATAAAATTATAATTTCCAGAAACAATGAAAAACTAGTAACTTATCATTTGTACAGCATTATAAAAATAATATTGGAAATTTGATAACAATGTATTCTGTCGCATTTAACTATGAAATATTAAGCAGTTATATCGTTGTTGAAGTATACTATTTATAAATTAATAAATAATTTACCATATAATTATTTTCTTACCTTTGGAAATAATCGTTGATTATTGCATGCTGCATGCCATTGTTACCGGGTCCATCATGTCTATAAGCTATATTTCCTTCTTGTAAAAGATTTTCCCATGGAGCAGGCAATACTAATTCAGGATCGTTTGCTGGTACTGGATCTCCACCACGTCGAGCAATATTATGCAACACAGCAGTTGCAATAATAACAGGTAGCACTTTATCCACTTTTTGAAATCGGGACCCAAGTGCTAAAATAGGGAATCTTCTTTTCCATATTCCGAATACACGCTCGATGGTATTGCGTGTTCGTATATGTGCTTCATTATATAGATGCTCCGCACGAGTTCGTGGATTTTGTAAAGGAGTCATAAAATACGAGCGAACGGCATAACCACCGTCACCTAATAGCAACGAATTTTGAAATGTTCCAGCTTCGAATAAAGCACGTATTCTTGAATTGTTGAAAATTGTAGCATCGTGCACTGATCCTTGCCACGAGCCACAAGATCGGTTATCTCTAAATTTGCATTGCAGACTGCTTGAACATTTACAGAAAAGTAACCCTTTCTATTCCTAAAATATTCAGCATCGTTCCACCTGAAATAAATAACTTTCAGTTGATCTTTGTAGTTATCAATACATGAAAAAAAATAAAGTTGCTTCAATTAAACGCAACGTCACGGGCTGCCACAAACATAAACAGTTAATTCAATTGGATATTATTTGAACGAAAACATCAGATAGTTGTTTTAATAATCCAAATATTTGGTTCAAGCAATATCCAATTGAATTAACCGTTCATGATTGTAGCAGCCCGTGACGTAGACGTTTATCGAAGCAACTGCATTTTTGTCTATGTAGAAATTTTTGTAAAACATAAATCAAGATAAAATATAAATCTAATTAATCTATTCATTACAAACCAAAAATAATTAATAAGAAATAACATTTTGAGAGATGTAAAACCTTTTGTATAAAACAATGAAGGTATATGAGGTATATAGTGTATGAAAAAACACATGTTTTACTGATAAATTACAAATTATACATAACATGTAAAAAAATTGTTTTTAGATTTATTGTAGGATATCATACATAACAAAATTATCAAATTTAATCTGTAAAAAATTTATTTTTTACAGATATATAATTTAAAGAATAATTCGTGTATATGTGTGCGTGTTACGCCTATACAAAAATATACGCTAATAGTTTTATTGTTAACATATTTCTTTCAAAAGTTGAATATTACTCACCAAATGACTGTACTTTTATGTGAGTGCAATCTATGCAACCTATTACTCTTGGGAATCGTGCAATATCAAAAAACTTCATCTGTTCTCTTTTTATTTCCTCGGCAAGCATAGGAAACTTTATATATCTTGGTCGAAGACGAGCAATAGCAGCAGTCACCCGATGAATGATTCTGTGAGAACTTGTTTTGCTCACTCCAGAATAATCTCCTGCTGATAATAAATGACTCCCAGTTGCATAAAACCTTAATGTCAGAAGAAGCTGCTTCATTGGAGATATAACATTGTTTCTGGCAAAAAAATTTTTATTATTTGTATTAATCGTGTTAGCTCTTGCTTATTTCATATCCAGTAAACACCAAGCAATAGTAACATTGCAATGTTTCCACTGCACAATTTAAATACAATAATAATACATGTGTTATATTTATGTTGACGTTTACTGGATAGTGATCTGAATGTGTGTAAACATTTATACAAAATATTGTGCACTTGAACATTTCAGCAGAATTATAAATTTATTAATAATAATGATCAATTATTTTACATTATTGATTTGATTAATGTTGTTTTATAATAACTGATTTTTATGTTATTGCTACTCTGTTCTATTATAGAATGTAATCTGTCAAAGTAACAATCCAATATTTAAAATCAACTTTATACTTACTGTTCAGTTTTATAAGAAATTTCCTGCTCAATTTCTGCTAGTACTGCAGTAACAGATTCCTTACTCAAACGAAATCGCGCATGAAAATCAATGTCGTCGTATTCTTCAAAGTATAATGGTCTTCTTCTTATAACTTTCGGACGTCGATACATTATATTTTCAAACTCTTCATCTTCAGATGAAGATAATATATATGCTAGTTCCATATTTCTTTAACAAATTAAGTTCTCACTTTTTGTTTATATTAATTATTTTTAAGCAATAAATGGAAATACTGTAACAATTCACCATAACCTGTACGCAACAAACTTTGACGTTGATCGGCGCTGCACTAGTAAACCTCGTTTATATTTACTAAACGCCCAAATTCGGCGTTCAACTTTAACCGTAGGAAATCGACGTTAACCGAAGTTTATGGTAGTTGTGGAATGCAACATTTCCTTTAAACTAGGTTTAACGATTAAACGTAGTTTAAAGTTAAGTTGTGGAACCGGGCCTAAGACATTATTCACGGCGCGTAGAAATATTCAAAGCGATCGGCTTACGTGCTCCCGCGTGTCACCGATAGCGGTCTTTTACTGCTCGTCGTGGGAAAGCCGCGCGGAAGATCGATGAAGAATAACGAACGAATATGGATCTATTCCTGCGTGACAATGGGACGTCGTTTAGCAACGCGAGGGACGTCAAAAGTCGTTGAAAGAGGATTATTCGTTATTACGATCTATAATGAACGTAATACGGATAATTGGGGAACGTCGCCTCGTGCGTTTTGTAACGCTACCCCGCATTTCACCCGGAATTTTATTTCTAAGCGCCGTTATTTCCAGTTTCGAATATGCAGAATTTGTGGTATCTAGCACATGTATCGGTTATCAGTTCTATCTCGTTGCGGAATAGTTCTCTCTCTCTCTCTCTCTCTCTCTCTCTCTCTCTCTCTCTCTCTCTCTCTCTCTCTCTCTCTCTCTTTCCAACTCTCCACTTTTTCACATCTCGTACTTACTTGTCGCATATCTTCGTTTTCTTTCCCGCATAGTCTACATTTTCTTTATTCCTCATTCATCCAATACATATTCCCTTTTGTCTCATTTTTACACCTCATTCTCGCTATTAGGCTTATCTTTTCCTTCCCTTTTCATCTTTGATATATCTATAGGCAGCCATCCTATTTTGACATCTTTATAATCCTTACACGCTGAGTTTTCAATTTTTTCCGCTCTCTTCTGTATATCTACTTCTCTGTCTCTTGACACCATGCAATCAATACCTTCATCTCCTATCCTTATCAGTTCTTCCTCGCTCATGCCGCATCTCTGTATGTACTCTCTTCTCTCTTGACTTTCTGTCGACCAATTTTGTATATCTTCTCTGCTTTCTTTCTCCTTTCTTTCCCCCCCCTTCCAGCATTCTCTTAGAATTACATTTCCGCTATCAGTTCTCATTTTCTTTTCATATTTTGCCGCTCTGCATCCCGCTACAATTCTTATCTTCGCTCTTTTCATTTCTTCTCTCACCACATACCCCGGGGTAGTCTTTGTAAACCTAAAATCCACCTTATGTATCTCTCTTGCACTACCTCTACCTTTTTCCTTTCTCTATATCCCCATATCTCTACTCCATACAACATTATTAGTTTTATAATTCTATCGAACAATTTCATTCTCCATATTATATCCGCGTTAAACTTTCTTTCTCCATAACTCCATATCCATGCCATCGCAATTTTTCCTTTCCCTAAGATATCATATAATATTTTTAATTATTTGATATAACGAACTGTTTGTTGCTGAGCATTGCAAATAAAATCAATGTCTCCGAATCATTATATTAAGTCGCTGAACATGGTCGTGAGCGCGTTATAGTATATCAAAGATAGCAGGATGTACCAAGAATCGTAATCGATACTCTGCAGTATTAATTTTCAAACATCATATTGTTATCATCATATTTTAACGAGGTATTTAAGATCAGTTTCTCAATCCCTAGACTTGAATGGCGAATGAACGAACAGTGATCAGAGGGAAGCTTATCGTCTATATAGAAGCAAAAGGCGCATGGATTTTAATTTTCTAACTTTGACAAGTCGAATTCTGCCTATAATTGAAACGATAATAGCCTGGTCGTCGCGTCGTATTTTTCAACGGGTGGCTCTGTAAGAATTGAGGAGAAAGGTTTATACCAGTTATCAGTTCTATCTCGTTGCGGAATAGTTCTCTCTCTCTCTCTCTCTCTCTCTCTCTCTCCCTCTCTCTCTCTCTCTCTCTCTCTCTCTCTCTCTCTCTCTCTCGTCATAAGTTGTACGAATAAGCGATAAAATCATCGCGGCACGACGCAAAAACGAGGAGATAATATTCTTCCGGTAATATGCGTCCTCTCTGACATTTATCATTTATAATTTATCATGCGAGTGACTGGACGTGGAAAAACGTGGAATAGGAAAAAACAACTCGCTCCGCGAAATCCATTAAGACGAAAGATGTAAGAACGTTATACGTATTAACGATCGGATTAAATCGATATGTTACCTGAATGCCTCCTTTCGCAAGACACGTATATATAGGTACAAAACGATGTCTCGCTGGGGTCAACTGGTCACGACTCGCTCGATATGTATCCAGTTTACGGATGTATTCCTATATTTGTAAAGGAAGGAGTGCTCTATGAAATCTCTGTTGAAATTTTAATCAGGCGCTATGTCCAATGTCACATCCGTATTGAAAATTTAATCGTGCAGTATTCTACATGTTCTCCCCGGACTGACTGTGAGAACTGGGCTACGTAAATGTCGGCGCGCGATTAATTGCAATGGGGATCTCGTCCCGCGGAATGCCGACGCTTCAATTAAATATACTCGGCGCTTAAGGATGTATCATCGGTACAGTCTTAGATGTATAGGACATAATTTTCAAAGCGCTACCAAGTGGATCATGTAAGAATGTTCTTTTAGTCTTCCTGATGTGCTACAAAAAAGTAGAAACAAATCCACTAAACGGTTGCTGAGATATAACGATTTTAATTCACTGATTTTACGTAAAAGTTTAGTGGATTCGTTTCTACTTTTTTGTAGCACATCAGGAAAACTAAAAGAATATTCTTACAAATTTTTATCCACTTGGTAGCGCTTTAAAAATTATGTCCTATACATCTAAGACTGTACCAATGATACATCCTTAACAGCACTTTGTAATCTTGCAGACTTTTCAATGTGTGTGCGCTATCTCTAAACCGCGCATGCAAATATCGGTCGTGAAAGAAGAGTCGCGTATCTTAAAAAGGCGACGCGCGACCTTAACTTTTGCGTTACGCAGTAAGTGAAGTGAGATCGTTGGTTTTTATTATGTACGATATAACATAATCGCGATTCTGACGCAAGGCAACGGGCGCGTTGTCGCCTTTATGGGATCGTAACCATTAGCATGATGCTGTAACTGTTACGAGCGAGACGCAACGTATTAGGGGAACTGTCACGCCTAATATCGCACCCTATTTTTTAAATTCAAATTTTTGACTGAAAACTCCTATAAGAATATAAATAAACCGCATCATTTTATTCTAGGATTATCGTAATATGATCTCCATTGCATGAATGTGTTCAAAGTTTACTTATAACTATCTTTTCTAAAGGAAAACAAAAAAAGCAGTATTTTTTCGACATCGAAAAAAATGTTCCTAATATCGCACCCTTACATATTTTTGTTAAAAATACAATTATGACGCACAATGCTGAAAATAGAAACAACTCAAAATAGAGCACATAATGTTGGTAAAGATATCCTCTTTTAACGATTAAGAAATCCCATGAGGTTTCATGGATTATAGGGAGTGATGTGGTCAGCATCCCGCCTAACCGATTTACCCTCGGAAAAAGATCTTGTTACTCATTAAAAGCTGAGGGAGCTCCAGAGTTATTCTAGAGGGCAAACGAGTTAGGAAAATGGGCGGTATAATGAACATTTCTATAGAAGGCGAAATTAGGAATACCACAAGGAAGAAATATAATCAATTAAAGCATCATAATAATATAGCAACAAATATCTCTAATTTAGGAATAAAATTAGACACAAGATCACAGGGCACCGTTTTCGAGATATTCCTTTAAAAGTCCTTTAAAAAGGACCCAACAAAGGTTAGCGTAATAAAATTAGTCGTTTATAACTGTACATGACCAGTTACAGAAAAAGAATTTTAGATTAAAAGTAAGTCACGTAAAGATAAGGGCCTAGACAAAAATAACGAGGAAAAATTATTTTGTAAGAATTTAGAAACTGAATTTGGAAATACGTGAAATATCAAGTTACGGCACGTAAAATAACTCGTTATGCATTATCGTTATCATTGTGTTGTCGTTCATGGACAGCGACAACATAACGATAACGATATTGCATAATGCCCGGACCCTAATACCAGACTCACGGATTGGGATTGAGATTGGATTGGAGTTCAATTAATCAGAATACAGAAAACTGATCTCAAGTTTAGCTGAACTTTGCTCTGATTGGTCAAATTTCAATCCTGCAATCTCAATCCCAATCCATAATCTGATACAGGCATATAACGATAAGTTACAGAATCGTGCTACAGGTGCGTTTGTTGGCGCATTTAGATATCTATCCCCCCAACAATTCTAGCAACGCTGGCGCTTAGCGCAGCGTCTTCTGTTCTTAATCGACGATTAATCGGCGGCGAGAAGCGATGCGAGGCGCCTGAATGGAATTCGGTTAGCGCGGACGGAGGTGATCGTCAATTCCAGAGCGAGACGATCTAAAGATTCCTCTTATATCGCACGAAGCACCGACGTCGATCTGTGCTCTTCGCGATATTCGTTTTCAATTAAAAATTCGTCACGCGCAGATCTCGTTCTTCGGTTTCACCGCGCGATAAAGTTCACAAGCATCTTACGTCTAGTAGGCGAAACGAATAAGAGAGATTAAACGCATGGATCACGGAAATTTTGCAGCTTTTCGCAATTAGATTCGCCTTCATCCACACATATGTAAATCGAAACTACGAATACATGTTTCTTCATCTAATCACATAGCGCGGTTTGTTCTGCCATTTTCCTGTCGAATTCTTTCCCTCTCTTTCCCTCTCGTATCCCCTAAATTTCAAGGAAACGAAACAAGGAATGCGTGGTCCAGCAATCTAATCTCGGAAGCAGTCAACCAGGAAATATATTTCATTAGCTAACCATCAGTTTCTGAAAGATATAATCTTAGAATTAGCTGTCAACTAAAATAAACCTCACAATCCGTAGAATTCTTTTTTTATCTAAAGTGGCGTTTCAAAATCTCTTATTAGTATTTAGTAAAAAATTCTATATAAAAATCACATTATCTTATTCCTTCGATTATGCACGCAAAGAGTGTCATAACTATTTTGTTCTACGAAAGACTGTATCTTTAACATGTCATGATTCATTATAATGTTATTAAAACACGCGAAAAAGTTTTGCGAACTATGAAACATTTTTATACTGTATGTACGACAATTTCAGATACTATTATTCTCGTCAATGAGATATACTTTCGGTTCTTTGAAATATGCAACGCTTCGCACAAAATTATAATTCAAAATTAAACTGATTAGTTTAAAAAAAAAAAAAAAAAAAAAAAAACAGGATATGCCTCTTTGGCATAGAAAAGTGATGATATAATGCTGAAACATACTGATCTATATTGTAAATCTCTGCCACGCAAATTTGATATTTTTGTGACGTCAGAAACGACCTTAATGAAAGATAATGCGTAACTTGAGCGTATAGCTTTCCTAGAATTACAAATCTCGGAACAGCAGGAAAATGGCAGGTAAAATTTGCGATGTAAAATATCTGAGTGCGAGGTCATCTTGGAATATAATACTTTCATTTATTATATGACATAGTCATCCTTCATCCCGTAAATAATTAAAGTATCAAAGTACACTTAGGTACGCTTGTAAACAAGACAAAAAGAAACGTTTCAAATAACTCTTACGAAAACATTCTAATTTTCAATGAGCCTTTGTTCAGTCTACTTGTAAATTCAAGCACGAAATAGAAATGACGTACTTAAACTGATAAAAAGTTTTGCCGTAATCGTTGATTGACACGTGCTGCATTTTGCAAACAGTAACTAATGAGTTAGTCATCAAAATTTCCAGCTTTTAACATTAACGTAAAATAAATAATTATTGGTTTTTTTTCGCCGAACGCACGTCAAAAAAAATGATAAAATGTAAATTCACCTAAAATATGCAATGACAATAAATGCATATGGCAAAACTACTGATTCATGCTGATTGTTGCAAAAAAAACAGCAAAAAAAAAAGAAAAATGCATTGTCGGTAAATCTGTTAAAAGGTAAATGTATATTTAAAAAAAAACCGTGATCGAGATATCGCAATGCCTCTTGAAAAAAAATCCGGTTTATTGCCGATATTACTCGTTTGAGAAACGCAAATGCTACAGATGAATGTTAATCAATTTCACCGGACGATTCAGTAAACACGAGCCATGGGGACCACCGGCTCTTATTCGGCGCAACAATTATCTCGGAATTTGACCTGCGTTGTTACGGGTTAACTTATATAACAAACTCGCTGGCGTGGAATTAATCGCAAAATGCTATATGTGTGTGTGTTTATAAGCAGTTACGTTTATTAGCCAACCGAATAGAATGACGCCTATTATAGTCGCAATAGGCGACACTATTTTAATATTTAATAGCGGACCTGCTCAGCAAAAACCTGCATATTAGTCTTCCACGGTATTGTTGAATAATATCAGTCTATTTTAGCTAAATCATACGTTCACTATATTTTAACAATTTGTAAAAAAAACTGCGTTACACTGAATCCATTGATTTACTCCATCGGTACTCTACTTTTGCGTGTGTGATTTCGCGTTTTCATACTCTCTATGATTTTTTAAATTCCGGATATCATCGTAACGCGATTTACGAGTGTTTCCTTTATGGAGAAAAGAAAACTCGGATGTCCGTTCGCGCGTTGCCAACTCGAATTTCGGTCACCGGCAAAAGTTAGACCTCGCAGAATTTCGTAACTTTTGCTACCGAGATCAATAGTTACGTAAGCATATACATAAGTCGCATTCGTCTTTTGCATCGCAGAAAAAAATCGTATTGCAGTGCCGCCGTAATTTCGCAGCATGATGCAGCGAGATTACAATGTGCACTCGCACCGAGAATACATTATTCAGACTCATACCATAATCAGAAACATATCCAGCAAATTAACTTCATTGCCTTTTATAATACGATATATATTTATCGAATTCTTCTCTTATCTTTTTTTTTCTTATCAACTGAAAAAGTTTCGAGTTACTCGATATTATCAGAAATAAACAATAAAATAATTACTACTCAAAACTGTATTCTCGCGTCTCTTTAACTTAATAAGTGCCAATTAAGTCATCCGAAAAACTATTCGACTCAAAAAACAATAAGTTTAATTTTTGTCTGGAGCATTTCTATCAACCACTAGTTGTTTGAAATTGCGCATATTTATGATGAGCATAAATAAATATATTTGTACAGCCGGAGGGGGACGCTCTGATAACTCGGTAATCACTATGTTTCTTAATGATCGAACAAGTATCGATAATAAACCGGCGTCCTGCAGTTTAGAATCGATTCTTTTTTGCAAGCCACCGTTTGTTACCACCTGAAACGGCGTAATACGGTTGCGATCATAACTTCGGGAAAACGCAGCTGATAATTAAAGCGATGCATAAATTAAAATCTTGACGTAAGAGAGGACGGTATAATGGTGAGTATTCTCGCGATAGCAAAAGCCGCGTATTTTCACAGCGAAGATTAGATGAAGCCCAGAATGTCCGCCAAATTTCGGCAAGCTGAAATACGCGCGCGATTAAATTGCACCGGGTTGCAGGTAAATAAATTTGTACCATCGGTCGTTGGCTTCTGTAACGCTTTACGTATAACGAAAACGAGATTGCGATTAATTGCGATAATGAAATTAAACAATAAAGCGGAAAATTGAACATCCGTTATTAATAACGTAATCATTATCGTTTTTGTGGACGTACCTCGGGAGTGGTGGGAATATTATTATTATCAATGTTAAATGTGAAATTGAAAATTAAAATTATATCAGTATGATAACGCAATTCTACAATCTTCAACTTGAAAATTCTACAAAGATACGCGTCTCCATTTATCCGAAATGTACCTATCCTAATACTTCTATCGATATCACATTGCCGGATAAAACATTAATTTGAAGTACAATATTAAATTTATTATCAATTATTAATATTGCTGATATCATTGATAATTGCGAAATTTTAATTTTCAATTTCACATTTAACGTGCACTAATAATAATAATAATTATTATTATTATATTGATTACGTTTGATTTCCCACTTTATTGTTAAATTGAACTTCCTGTTACGAAATACGGGTGCTTTCCGTTGAACTTCTCAGGTGGGTAAGTAATTGACGGCGCCGTCGCATGTTCCGTTCACCGGCATCGACAATTACGTCACTTAGGTTTATACGGAAGAGCGCACGTGAACAGAATTATTTCACGAGATAATACAATTTCGAGCGAATCCGTCGAGAAAGGATTTGGGTAATCCATCCGATATCCTTTAATCTACCGAATCGCGATTACAATGATGCCTACACAATATATCGTGAGTACACAGATTGCAGATTTGCTGCTTTCACGGAACAACAGTTTCTGCTATTACGATATTAATTAATTATCTCTAAAGGGCAAAAGTTGGCACGCGGCGTAAATGCATTTCCACATAACAATGTTCCTGAACCAATAGTATCCATGTGTTAGATTGAAAACGAATATTACACTCTTTCCCAAAACGTTCCCTTTTTCAGAATGTTCCCCCTTCTAGAATATTCCCATTGGAAGAAAATTGAAGCTTCTTCGGATCTTATTACGTTTTTTTATAATCTTATAAATAAAATTGATCTTCAATAGATATCCCTAAGGGCGGACTCCCTTTGTCACACCTTTAAGAGATAAATTCAATAAACTTTCGAGACATCCGCGTCACATGCGAATTGCGGCGAGAATCTTACTTAGAAAGTATATCCACGACGTATACACAACAACGCTCTCATCCTATTTTCCTTTTATTTCCCGACCGTCAATCACGCTGTCACTTCATACTTACTTCGGTATTCAAACAGATATAATTATGGATCGATAAAACGAGTAGATTGCTATCTACAATGTGGTCGTTCTCGCGCAGAATGTCAGGAATCGCGCGTACAAATATGCAGAGAGAAAAAAAGGGAGATATATATATATATGTAGGTATATATATATATATGTGTGTGTGTATATATATAGCTTACCTGTTTCTTCCAAGAAGGGCGTCGATCTGTTCCGGCCTCTGATTTTCCCGCTGCACGTCGGAGCCGATTATCGAAGAACGTAGGCTTCGTTGGTCGACCGGTTACGCCGAAGCACGGCTAGTGGCACCAGATGCTCCTTACCCGACCGACAGTCGGCGTCGTACTGAAGCGTGCACGCCACGCGCGATCGTTTTTCCCGCGGAAGCTTCGTATCCGAAGGCCGCGCGATGAATGGCGCGATTTCGCAAGGCGATTTCAGCAGTGAGATATCAGTCCCCTCGGTGCAGCCGTCATAGTGCAACAAAACTGTGTTTGCGGTACGACTTTCCTGCAATTAGAAATGTCATGCAGTCAGACAGATGTAAATAACGCTTAAATTAGTAGAGATAAAAACACACGGATAAAAAAAAAAAAAACGAGATCGCTACGATAATTTTTATAATTGTACTCCGTAAAGTTTATAAAATCGAACTAAAAGCGCCGGCAAGCGAAAGATTATATAAGAATCGGCGTCTTATTAAATTGACTTCCACCTGACAGTTATTAATAACAGAACAAGATTTTAGAAACGATATCTGGTAGATGACTAATTTGCCGGACGGTAGAAAAAGATGTTTTGCCATTGAAATATAGTTTCAGGCTGTTCAACGAGTTAATATATTCGACGTCCTGATCGGTATACGTTGCTATACGTTATTATCTATATGCGGTGCCAACGAAGATTTTAAGATAATTATAAGTAGCAAAAAAAACCAAGAATTGTGACGCACTTCTGCCCAGTCACGTTTCTGCCAAGTTACGGCGTCACATTGTGAATATCTTTCGCAGATTACGTTTCCTAGATTACAGGCACGGTGATACGTTCTTATATTGATCCACACGTTACTTGTACGACATCAATAAAAAGATAGCTGGGGCATGGTTGTAAAGTTAAATCGCATTACCCTTAATACACCTCACTCTTTTTCTTGTAACTAAGTACCTAGAAAGAGCTCGTTACAGCTTTTGCATTACAGCCTTTTGACTTTCAATATTGAACCATCCTGGTACAATTGGAACCTGAAATCCTCTCGGAGCGGATTCCAGTCGAAGATAACGCAAGAGCGATTTCGCAAACTATTCACCAAGGAAAAATTCGAGATTAATTTTTTCGAATAAAAATTGAGATACGAGAAGCATTGCGATACTCGATAATGTCATGACATTAGAACGCAGAAACGATATCTTACGCGTGATAAGGGCTCGCGATTTTTTTCATGATGAGCGTGAATCAAACTGATTTTTGTTTTACAATCAATTTAAAGAATTAAGAAATTTCATTATATAAAACAGAATAAAATATATAAAATACATACGCGTGTGTATGAATAAAAGTAACACTCATTAATTTGCTAAAGAGATAAGAAATTTTCATGGCATGTAACTTTCACATGATAACATATATGATTTATATGCTCGCCGATAAACTGTGCTATCAAATTACTGAGATGGAAAAAAACAATGTTTTTTGTGATATCAATAATATGGATTTCAGAAAGATTACAGCAAATTTGAGGAGCTGCTCGTCTTTCCGCGTGCGTAAATCACACGAGCGTTTGAATTTCATCATCGCGCGTCGCACATTTCCAAATACACCCGTTCGCAAGATTATACTAAATGAGATGTACGCGTTTTAAATTCAACAAGGAAGTTAATGAAGGATGTGGAGAGAAAGTACACGATTATTATCGGTGCGATTACGGCGAATATCTCTCTTCGTGACGTAGCGCAAATGGAAATGTACTTCAAAGAGGCGATAAATAATGTCTGATGCGAAGCAAGGTTTCGATACTACATTTTTTTTAATTATCGCTATCGGTAACGAGTATTTAGACCACGAAGTTACAACGCCATAACTCTTGTGTCGTAAGATAAACACAATGTCTGGCATTAATATCACCTATTAATCGTTAAACAACGCCGGTCGACAGACTTTAACAACTCGAAGGCCTACATCTGCTTGAATGAATGCAAATAATTCGTAACGTAGAATGTTGCGAGAATAAGGTGAATTCTGTCGTAGATATATTTTACGGTAGTAGAAACTTACGAAGGATTAAAATTGATATCGCCAGAGACACTCCGAAAATAAACTCTGGAAATGAACGAATGATTCAATTATTTCCTCATGCATATAATACCCGTCGTTTAGCCGCTAAATTTAATCGTCGGTTTATCAGCTCAAACAGTTTTTTTTGTCTAGACTCTAGGCTATTTGTGGTATCTCTTGTGCACGAGATAAATGTGAACTATAATTTAATTTTACGTATAACATATAAATAACGCTTGTGCGAGCACAAAGTCGCTCGCATGTCGTAACTAATGAATTATTTCCAGACATTACGAAAAATGACGTAACATTGAGAACCGCCATGAAAGAAGCATCTGTGCTCCGAAATTAGAATCGCGAATGCGTGAATGTGCGTGTACGTGTGTGTATGTTCAACGCGCAATAAAATATATGTTATGTACATAGATATATACATATATATTTATATTAATTATATTATTATTATTATTATTATTAAGTATTAGTAATATCTATTTATTTGGATTTCTGATATTTTTAAATTAAATTTCCCCTGACACGACCATCACCACCAGATATTTTTCGTGCAACTTATAATAAATCAATATTTTTAAAGTCATTTAAAAAGCATAATTATATATATATATATATATATCCTATCATTAATAAAATTAAATAAACATCCGCAAGGCGTACATTGCGTAAGCAGATACAAGCGGATGTAACCATTATTTCTTCACGTAACCAACGCCGCGCGCGCATTGACCAATTTTACGATAACTGCTTATTAATGCGAATGCGACGCTTGCTAATTAGTATAATCACGGACGTGAACAAAAATCGTACTTGATGTATCGCGAGCAATGAAAGCAAATAAGAAATTTACAAGATATCGTAAAGAAATATTTTCACTTGATTGCATCACGGACCTCGATCTTTGAGTATACGATTTTTCACGCATTCAAAATCACGTTTTATCTGCATGGCAGACCTAAATTTAACGAAAAATAAAAATTATATGTAATATATAACTAATTGTAAGTCTAGTTAAATCCAAAGATGAATAATATCGAATTTTAATGAAGTTTTAATATAAACTTACGCGAGAATCGGCACAATGTATATTCAGGTACTTCAAGTTTTAAATCCATCCGCTTTATTTATTCTATTAAATTGCACCGATCAAATAATCTCCCATAGCTGCAGAAGAAGAAAAGCACGAACGTGAGAATTTATTATTATTACGACTTTACGATTTTCACTCCAAAATAGATTAATTCAATCTCGTTCGCACAACACAAAATGTTTGTCTAACATTTTTGCAAGAAAACGTAAACACCCCGGTAAACACATATTACACCCGCGAAGTACTTAAAGAGATACGTACCAACAAATCTGGAATTTTCGTAGTTTGCTCAAAAGAGACGGCACTGGAAAATTTCTATCCCGTAATATTTATCTCGCGCATAATATCCCCTAGATTTCTATTATTACTTAATTTATGTGTCTAAATATACCCATATGCAGCTTTGCGTACTTCTCGCTTGTTCGCGCACGATCATCCCTGGATCTGAATTAAATGCATTCTACAGTAATAGAAATTTATAATTAATTGCTAACATTATTAATTATTATCCCAGGTAGAACAGAGAGCCACAATGAAGTCAAAATTACGTCAAAATGATGGTAAGACAATGCTAAAAAATGTCCAAAAAAAATCGTCATTTTGACTTTATTGTCACTTGTTCCTACCTGATTTACGACAGTTTTTGCTGTCATTATATACGCCGATCACCCCGAGACCGACAGACCGACGCCGCACTCGGCCGCAGCGGCGTCGGAAGACGTATCGAAGTCGGCGAGTCCTTATACCTGGTCCGTCCAGCACGTCGTCGTCATCGCGGCCGTCTTAGTCCGGATTGCAGACTCTGACCCGATACATCGCGCGGAGGCTCCGTGGGACGTTGGTGCCGCGGACGCTGCGATTGCCAGGGGCTCGCCGACGCGCGCTGACGTTGGCGGGTATCATGATGAGAGGACGGCTCGGCGAGAGTTGACAACGCCGCCCGGGGTGCGAAGGTGCGCGCTCGCGCGTGCGACCGACCGGTCTCGGGATTCGGGGAGTCTCAGGACCAGGACCGCCCGAGATCGAAATCCGTGTCTCTCGATCGTCCCTCGCTGAGCCGCGCGCGATCAGCCGGGAGAGTTGATGCGTTCCCTCGTTCTACACGCGCGCGTCCAGACTCGCCCGTGAAAATCCCGCGTCGTTGTCGATGACGCACCTCGTCCCGGCCATCGATTTTCCTACTCCGGGAGGCCGCCTCGCCGCGGGCCCGCGGATACAAAACGCGCTTTCTCGCTCCCCCGCGGTGATGCACACGCGGCCACACGCGCCGCGCCGTTACACGCGACCTGAATCACCTGAACGTAGCCGCGAACGCCGCTTGCGCGCGCGCGCGTCGCGCGCTCCCGGCTCCGGCCTCCGGCTCTCCACAGCTCTCCGGCCGGCGCCGGCGCCCGGGCGCGTTTTCGCGCGCTCGGCCACATCTGCCGTCGGGACTCGGTATCTTCCAGCTCCAATCCAGCTCGAACTTCGAGCGACGATAAATTAGATTTCTCAAATGTGTCCCTTGAATCTTGCGAGAAAACTCTCACGGTGTTCCACGAAGGGCTGTCGAGGTGGCGTTGTTTTGAAATGAATTTACGATACGGCTTCGAAATTTAAAAATTAATAATTTTTAATTCGGGACTGTGAGATTACATTTCGACGAAGTTAGCGGCTGATTATAATGTTTGGTCGATATTTAAAAATGAAAATTATAGGTCGAAATGAAAATGGAAGATTAAAATGTAAAATATTTGTATCGGCTTCGGTTACGTAACTACACGAAAAAAAAAGAAGTGTCAAGTCAACACTGATACACTTGATACACAAGAATATATAGGCTGCGTTCGCGGAGAGCGCGCTATTGCTATTGCATCATCTATCTTCTATCTTTATCGCTCGTCAAGTGTAAAACAAGGATAGAATAAGCAAATAGCTCCCGAACGCAGCCATATATAATCTTGAAATGAGATTAAAGAAAAAAAAGTTGAAAAATAAAAAGTTGAAATTCTTATAAGACTATTAATTATATTCTTGCGTATATATGTATACAAGTATTCAGTGTTGACATTTCTTTTTCTTCTGTGTATATATATGGAATAAAATATAAATTTAGATGTTCCTGCTTTAAATTTTTCACGTTTTTTCCGCTACAAAAGTTAAAACAATTCCAATTTCTCTCAATCATGACTCAAAAGGCCGACGGGTCCGTTGTCTGCTATATATTTATATATTGGCAAGGGCTTTTCTATGATGATACAATAGAACGCCACGTCACAGCCGGATTTCTCTCTCTCTCTCGGCTCGTTTTTTCCGGCATTCCGTCGCATTGACGGAACCGGATTTAAAGGGTCGCTTTTGAAATTTTACCCGGTCCCTTCGCCCGCCAGACGCCCGGCGCGAAACGCGATTGAACGGCACTGGAATGCAGGTGCACATATACCCGATGTGTATCTGTATACATATACGTGTATATACATATATATATATATATATATATGCCAGAGCAGGTAGAATATTTTCGAAGATTACCTCTCTGCCGAGGAACGAGCGTGAAGGAGTAACACCTGCCGTGCAGTACAGTCCGCAAGATCGACAGACGTCGATGATTTATAAGGAAGGAATAAGAAGAATGAAGAAGGAAAAGAAGAGAAGAGAAGAGGAGAGAGACAGAGAGAGAGAGAGAGAGAGAGAGAGAGAGAGAGAGAGAAAATGCGTGTGTGTTTTAAGCTTGGATGCGAGTAACGAGAAAGAGATTTATATTATAGAAATTTTAGAAACTCCCGAGATCGTATACAATTTTCGTCTCAGGAAATGATATAGGAAATGCTTGATCCCCAATTTTGTACCCGTCGCATTGTCGAGCTACCGATTTCTGCGTAACTGCAGAGATTGCTGGTAACTGGCGCGAGGGAAGGCCTTTTTCCGCCGACACGCGCGATGCGTCGATGCTGGAAATTACGCGGAAGTTACGCCGTGCCTTCCGCTTGCCGATCGTATAAGGATGCTAACGCTACCACGTTGGGTCTACTCGTTTTCCGCTGAAAAGTCAAGCGGCCGGAAAGTCCCACGAGAAACTCCATGAAGGGTCGGGATTTTCTCTGAATGCTGAGATCCGCGCGTTAAAGATACCGGAAAAAAATTCAGAATTTAATCAGTCGACAATTTCGAGAAAGCAGCAAGAGTATTTTTGTCGCAATTATGAAATCTGACTGGATCTCCGATTTCCGATTTCGAAAAGTGTATATTGACAATTAGCTTCGCGAGATATTTTTGCATCTCTTTTTTTTTAACTTGTATATTCTTTTCGAGACGTGCATTTTAGTAAATACATATTAAGTATAATTCTAGTAAATATAATAAAGTAAATTTTAATGTATATATAAGTATAGTAAATATAAATAAAAGAAGAAATATAATGGAAACGAGCTCGTCATATCGATCCGTACTTCGAATTCGCGACCTGTCGTTATCTTCTCGATTTCGCTGTTGGGCCCCAACGAGCCGCGTTGGGCCCTATGTGAAGATCTCAGGTTCCTCCCACGACTTCGGAGTTGAAGCTCAAACTCTCATCCCTTCGCGAGACAATCGCGAGATTGCGGCGCGGTTCCCGCGCCGGGGCCTCACGGGGGCCCGACCGGGCCCGGCATCGTCAACAATCACTTCAAGTCCCGCGAGTGGCCGCCATATTGTTAGTACGTGATTCCAAACGCGGCTCGTGCAAGTCGGGGCCCGCGTAGGGGTCGACGAAACTCAACACGAATTCACTGATATCATTGGATTCGTAAAGAAAATTCAATAACGAACTCCAAATCGTGCGATCATCAACTACTGAGGGGAGCTCATTGCGCTGGCCGACGCTGTAATTAGAGGACCCCGTACTATATACATCAAAATAAAAAAAAAGGAACCCTCGATGATGACAATAATAATGTCGATTGTATGAAGGAATACACGGAGCGCAAGGAGGTTCCACATAGAAACACAACGTCGTTAAGAAGTAAGGACGTCGTTAACGCGCACGTAAACGCGTGCCCGGCCGGGTGAGCACGGCACTGGGCATCCCGTGAAATGCGGCCCGCCGGCGAGAAAAACGGGCCCCGGCGCGCGGCGGCCGTCGAGCGAGCCAGCGAGGGCAGCGAGCCAGGGCATTGCCAGCGCGGAGTGCGGACACGGCGGTCGTCCCGCGGCGACCGGTGTAAGTCGCTCTCGCGAGTAGACGGGGGCCCCGCGGACGTGCCTCGGTGCAACTCAACGCGCAGCTCGGCGGCGACGTGATCGGGTGACGGCGCGGAATGCGCGTCTCCTGCGAGATCGTAGACCTGGGTGCGCGCAGGGACGAAGGGGGACAGGGGGGGGGGGGCGAAAGCCAGGTGGGACGACGGCAACGGCGTAGCGGGCTTCCTTTCGTCGACACGGCTCTCTTTTGCGCCGCTTGACCAGGACGAGATGACAGCCACGCGGGTCTGAGTCGCTCCGGTCCCGGGAGCAAGCGAACGGGTCCGCGTCTCTGAATGCCGAGGTGGCAAGGCGGCGTGTTTGCTCCGTCTCTGCGAGGCAAGAGGTGAGAGACAAGTGAAGGAAGGTGCGACGCATGAATGCTGATAAGAAAGAACTGGTATTGAACTTGCGTTTCGTTGGCATCCGACGGTGTGTCCGAGGCGAAGGTGGAGACGCTGCTGATGCTAATAGAGCGACAATTGACCGTGTCTTCGCTTCGTGCGCGAAGGAGGAGAGAGGCGCGGGACGTGATCCTCTTGACGAGAAAACGCGCGAATTGGCGTGATTCTTACACCTCGTTCGCTCGGGCATGTAGTATACTGAAAAGAGAGAAAGAGAGGGGTAACGTGTGAATGCTGTGAGAGGAGAATTGACACGACGTATCCGTGCCTCGCTTACGTACCCACTTGAAGCGAAGGGCGCCCAAGCCGCGGAGAGACGGGAGACGCGTGACCGCTGATGAGAGGGGACCGCAGTGTTACCGCGGGGATTAGTGATACGAGGAGACTGGTATGTCGATTGTGAGCAGCATTGCGGCTTGAGTTGAACGCGAAGGCCACGATTGTGCGACTGTTGCGAGACCGACGACGCTGACGCGTGTGCGAGTCGAGCATTGCGGTCTGACAGCAGTCTCGAAAGTGAACAGCATCCAGAAGGGAACGTTACTCACTCTCTGAATCATATCCGACCGTTCGACGAGTGGCGAATACTCCAAGACGATAATAGCTTTCAATTTATATAATGATCCATTTAACTCCGGAATGATAATGTGATTTACGATTCAATTTACGATGTTCTTTTCAAGGTGCATTATGAACGGTGAAAGACCCGTCGTGCCTAATCGTGCCACGGTAACTTCGCAAAAACAGCTATAGCTTCCGATTTCTTCATCTCCGGTTAATCGTTGGGTAAAGTTACCCGGTTAATCGCCGCTCCGTCTTCTCCTGAGCCACGGTCTGCAACGGATAGAAAGCTGAGATTAGCTAACTAATGCCGAAGAAACGGACCAGAAGGGAATCGTAACAAGTAATGTGTGATTCTCGCTAGACGAGATTCTTTCGCAATACGTAACAGTGAGGCGCCGCTGGCAGGTGCACTCGGACCGAGAAGCGCGCGAAAGAAGACGAGTGCGAGGAGAAGGCGAAGAGGAGACATAAAAAAAAAAGACCTAAAAAAGAGGAAGAAGAAGAAGGAGAACGCAGAAATCGGTCGTCGAAAGAGTGAGGCCCGCGCGAGTAAGGCCCCCTACGGCGATAAGGCGAGGCCCGGGTGCCGGTGGAGGGAACGACGTATGTATCGCGCGGGGCCGGTCGCGCGGACCGGGCCCGCTGCCGTCGCCGCTGCTACTCGTGAGAGATCGCGCGCTGACCCAGATTTCGGCGGGTCAAACCGGCGCGAGGAGGCCGCGGCGGACTTTCTGAAATGGGACACGGCGCAGCCTGGAGCTAAATTAGCCGCGATGTCCAATAAGAGTAAGTCCCAGCCGCAGCAGCAGCAGCCGCCGCAGCCGCAGCATTATCAGCAGCAACAGCAGCAGCAGCAGCAGCAGCATCATCCTCCGCACGTGATCAAACCAGTGGACCAACTGCCGCCGCGCTATCAGCCCCCGCCGCAGCCTACCAGTGGCATCTTGAAGAATCATCTTCATTTCGCCAACGGAACTACGTCGGCGCCGAGCTCGGCTCAAGCCGGCAATAATCAAGGTCCGGGCGCGGCCTTGAGCCATCACCAGATAGGCGCACAGCCGCGCACGTTGCCGCCGCCCCCGCCGTCCTCGCAGCATCATCAACATCAGCAGCAACAGCAACAGCAACAGCATCAATCGCAGCAGCAACCGCAGCAGCAGCAGCAGCAACAGCCACCGTCGAAGGATGCGCAGAGCAAGTACTCGCCGAGGATAGAGCATCGTCATCATCCCCAACCGGGTAACCCGCTGATCGCTGCCGCGTCGGCGGCAGCGTCCAAAGGCCAACAGCAGCCGCAGCCGTCGACTTACCTCCAACAACCTAAGCTCGGCCAGGGGCCGTACTTGCCACCTAGCAGCCAGTATCCGGCGGTGGGCAACAGCCAGAGCGCGCCGGTCAGACAGAGGATCAGCGACGACGAATTCCTGCGACTCGGCCCCGTGGAGATGCTCAAGTTCGTGCGGAAGACCGAGAGTGACATCGCTAGGCTCGCCGCCGAGCAGAATCGCCAGATACAGAACTTGGTGAGTCCTCCCCTGGATTCTCTGGTTCTCTGTAATATAATTAGCCGAGAAATTAGCATGACTCAAAATCTTTGACGATACGTATCACAGGGTTGGAGCTCAATAATTCAGAAGTGTAATTTGAAAAGTTTTCTATTGTGATTATCTGCTGTAATTATCTACGGTGTAAATTACATATTGAAAGTTGTATGAATGCAAATTCGTAGGAACTGGGAGAATTTCAGAACTATTAGAACTATTATTCAGAATTATTAACTCTTTCAGAATTATTATTAACTTTTACAATTTGTTCTGTTTTTATATCTTTAATCTTTATAAGACTGAATTAAAAGCCTGGAATAATTACACTTTAGAATACGATAAAAAAATGTGGAACGCAACCTAAATAATTATTCATATGTTTCACTCTTTTTATTTTTCTCGTTTATTATCGTTTTTGCATAACGGTTTCGCTTGGCAATATATCCACTTCCATTCCCAATCATTGGGTTTATTTATAGATACGTTGCGAGTGGAACGAGAAAATGTTGTGTTTTTTTGGTGTCATGATATAATTCATATAGTTCGTTATATCAATAAGACGTTACGATAAATAATATTTCGTTATATCTCGGAGATGTGTAGGATGCAGTTTGCTGTCCTTGAAATCTTTAGCACGCCACACGGAAGTTTTTGAGAGAGAGGCTCTTGTAGGTCATATACACAGATTGAACCGACCGTCGTAATTTCAAGCGGTCACGCATATACGCGAGATAAACCGCAAGCGATCGTACGGACAATCAGTTTCCTCTGGCCAGCAAAGTGCTGATTTTACCAAAAACACTCGGCCGGAAATTGGTCACGTGTCGCTCGCACACGCGTGATGAATAGGTGAAAGGCTTCTTTTCGGTAATCGACGTGTACCGCGGCGCGAATATACGCGGAGAGATCAATCACTCCGTTATTTCTCTCAATACGGAGGGCAGAGGGGAGGCGCACGCGAATTAATGATACAATAGATATTCGGCTGAATGGATGATATGTCGGTATCATCTGTAATGTATAAATCAGTATGTATATAAAATCAGATACATCAATATAGGAAATGTATTCAAATAATTATTTATATAATTGTGATATCTATAAAGTTTTATACAATTTGCAATCGATGAACAAAAAAAAATGAAATAATTTTCGACAGTTTTCACATATCTGAATCTGTATAGATCCATTCACTTGCATTGTGCATAACAATAACGTGAAATTTCAAAAGAGCCTGTGACTTTAAGAAATATGGGATGAGCGCGACTTGACAAAACTATCTACTTTCCAGTTGAATGAGCTGCGGTTGCTGAAGGAAGCCAACCAAAGATTGAACGACGATAACCAGGAACTGCGCGATCTCTGCTGCTTTTTAGACGACGATCGACAAAAGGGTCGCAAGCTGGCGAGGGAGTGGCAGAGGTTCGGCCGATACACCGTGAGCGTTATGCGACAGGAGGTCTCGGCCTACCAGAATAAGCTACGTCAACTGGACAATAAGCAGCAGGAATTAATTAAGGATAATCTAGAGCTCAAAGAGTTGTGCCTGTATCTCGATGAGGAACGCGGCGGTGGTCAAAGGGACGACGGCGACGGGTCGAGCTCGAGTACGAACGCCGAGGAAACCGCGCCGCCGAGGCCGAGGCACACTTCCACATTTAACGGTAAAATCTAGTTAAAAAATGCAGACCTCTTTCTCTCCTTCGTCTTGTGTTAAGTCAATAAGCGCAAACATTATTTAACGCGGAAAGAAATGTGCTCGGATGTAGAAGAAGACGTAATAATCATAATTCGTAGAAAATGAAAGCTTTTCTAAAGAAGCCACTGCTTGTGTTTACATACATAACATTAGTATGGCATACGTGATGAATACTAGGCAAATTGAAAGTGCTTACCGTCATCAAGTGAAATACTCATAATTATTACATGCGGAAGTACGCAGGCTACAGTTGATCTATTTTAATGATCTTTTCTTGAATGTCGGAGTGATTCAATCGCAAATTTCTTGCAGACCAAACGATGCAGTACGTGAGGAGCTTGGAGCAACGGGTGAAGCAGTTGGAGGAAGACAAGAGTGTTCTCCAGGCTCGCGCGCAAGGATGGGACGTGCTACCATCGGGTGAAGTTTGGGACAGTCCTGCGAGCCTGAACGACAATACTCACTTGGGAAGCCGGCCGGAAGCCGTAGTGCGCGCTCTTCAGGTTCTGGAGGTCAGGGAACAGCTGGAGAGAGAAGAAGGTCACGACGGTGAAAAGGCGTTAGTTAGAGAGATGTGCAATGTAAGTAAAACGTTCGTCGATTAGCAAGCGATTCTTACGACAAAATATCTTTCAAGTAGAATAGGAATCTTTTTTGAAATACGATTATCTTGTGTGATTGATACAGTAGAACTCGCTCGAAAAAAAATCTTCCGCGTGAGATGAACGATATGTGTTCGTTACGATATACGTATGATTAATCGCCTTTGCTTTCCAGGTCGTCTGGCGGAAATTGGAGGAAGGTCCGCAAGCGAGGCATTAACGATCGTGCCGGGAGAAGTATTTGTCAATTTTTGAGTACTGTTAATATGAAGCAATAAATTCTAACGTTCGTGACACGAAGATAGTATAGCGAATAATGTAAACGATATTTTATGTAGATTTTTATACGATTGTACAATAATCTCAGCATGAGAATACCGATAGTATCTATTTATGTAAATGTAGCTTTTACAGATTGTTTATTAACAAAGTATTTTTATTATACGATAGTCTACGATTTATCTCAGTTGGTCTCGCCCTTTTCCTTTCCCTTCTTTGTCAAAAGTTTTTTATAAATTTGAGAAGCAGTACAAATTATTTTACAAACGAGTAGCTTTCATATGTTTTCCAGCGTTTTAATTATAACAAGTTTCTCCAAAAATTAGTCTTCCAGGGTTCCCGAAATATCCGATTCACTTTTTAATTGGCACGATTGAAGATATCCATAGCGCGTAAGGTCGCAATTTAGCATCCGTCTTTTTCGCATTCGCCGGTTAATTATCCGCCACGTTTACTCAGAGCCGCTTCACGAAAAGACATCCCCTCGGCGGAATTCACGCGTTGAATACGCAAGCAAGTTGTTTGTATTTCTATTTTTATCTCATCAAAAGATTTGCTCTCAATAGTGCGGGCGTTGGATTGCCCTATATATACATCTCGGCTCTGCCTGTACACTGTACGTCGTCGTCCGGCATCGTCGCGTCAATGCGAGGCAATTAGGATATTTTCCAATCCAGCGCCGATCAATTTTATCTCCTCGTTGCTTATAGGATACCTCTCGCGTAAACTTAAAAGCATTCGAAAATTAAAATCTTGAGTAATTTCCACCAAAGAGGGCAAAATTAATAACATGACAAAATTAATGTTTACTTTCGGGAGGGGAAAAATTGAATCGGCTAGCAATATCTTCCGATCAGTCTTATCACAAGTCTTATCTGTCTGTGTGTGTGTTAAAAAGGAAGCGTTCTTCAAATTGATCCTCTCCCACGTCCTTGTATATCTTCGCGAACTCTTCTCCGGCCGCTGAGCTTGCGCCGCTCCGAACGAAAAGCGCGGTGGGGATCGCGTGCAGCAGCCGGCTGTCGG
Organism: Temnothorax americanus; assembly: GCF_048541705.1. Lineage (NCBI taxonomy): Eukaryota > Metazoa > Arthropoda > Insecta > Hymenoptera > Formicidae > Temnothorax > Temnothorax americanus. The sequence continues at coordinate 3,309,847 of NW_027509751.1, forward strand.
AAAGATGAGAGTCGCCGGTGATGTGCTTGTGCGGAGGCCTCGCGGAGGACAACGCCAGGATCATCCTCCTTGCCGTTGTCCTGGCAGCGTACATGCTCGCAGGCGCGGCTCTCTTCCAAAGGCTAGAGAGCGATCTCGAGATACGACAGGTACAAAAAGTGTGTCCGCGGGACGTATAAATAAAAAATTACTCTTTTCTGTTACAATTTTCACAAGAAAAATGTGACCCTTATTCAAAATTAACAGACGTTACAGTGATCTTCGTGCGTACTACAGTACTATAAATAGATGAGATATGGGTAACGATGAGGGCCTCGTTCAACTAATCATTAATTCATGCCAAACAAATCAATGAATTGTACATGTATTTTTGTAACGTGATCGATGTATCATCGCGAGATCTGCAAGTCAGGATTGAAGCGTGTTTTAAATAAATGATTTATTATATCTAATAATTGATATTTGGGGGGGGGGGGGCGCACACAGGCCACGGAATTCTGGCGGGTCTATCACGCGTTTCGGAGGCATCACCTTCGAGGTAGCCCCCTGGCCTTGCAGAGGTTGCACGAGCTGCTGTACGCCTACGGCAACGCTTCCGCTACCGGCATCATTAACAAGAGACGCCGCTGGGACTTTCCCGGTAGCTTTCACTTCGTCGGCACCATAGTTTCTACGATCGGTAAGCTACGTAGCGCAATACCGGTTACTAGTCATCCGTGTCCACGTCGTGGCGACGAATAACGGGGTCAGTGGGATTCATGTCGCGTGCTTTACGCGCGTCTCCTCGCGCTCTTTCGGTTTCTTATTCTCGCGACGCTATGGGGGAAAAAAAAAAAAAAAAATCAACTTTCAGGGGGACCATTATCCTGCCGATTCCGCACTCGAGACTTATAATATCTGTGAAAACAAAGTTTTTTCGTTATAATTATTACTATTAACAATAAATAAATGAAACAGGATCGGTATGATATACAATCAATTAGGGAAAAAACGTCATTTTACGATCAGGACTGGCGAAGAAATATACATAAAATTCACATGAATATTATTAGACTACCAAGATCCAGTCCTGAAAATGGCGTTTTTCCTTAATTTATTGTTAGAGGAAAGACTAATATGAGATATTTTTAAGCTAAAAGGCCTTATCTAAGCCCCATCTTTTGATCCCACCATGTAAAAAACCTGCCATCTCATATTAACATCCTGTCTCATAATAGGGGTCTTTCCTCTATTAATATACAGCTTCTATTATCTAGAGAAAAAATTATCTTATTTATATAGTACAAATCATAAAAGCGATATCGTACTTCGAATAACTTGGTTTCTTCTTGCTCTCTCTCTCTCTCTCTCTTCCTTATTTCTCGTGCGAATAAAATTGACTTCGCGGCATACAAGTATTTATACGCGATAGACAAAAGTTTTGCCGAGACGATCGCATTCCTCCGCAAAACTTGGTCGTAATGACGTTAAGTAAGAGGGCGAGGGTCGTCGGCCGGCACGAGAATGTCCCGGTGAATTCCGGAATGCTAATATCCCGCGACCTAGTCTCGCACTCATCTACACGGCTGACTGTCCTTTGGTCGCCGATCTTTATATATGCATACGTCGCCGTGTAATATGCCTCTGAAATGAAAGAAAGCGTGATACTGAAGTTATTTTGCAGGGTACGGAAGCACCGCGCCCCAGACAACGGCGGGGAAAGCGGCTGTCGTTCTTTATGGTTTCTTCGGTTGTTCCGGTAATAACAAAAAATAAAATCTACATTTAAAAACGACAAAGTATCTTACGTCATGTTTAAGAAATCGCAATAAGTAACAATTATTAAAAATAATTGGGTCTTAAAAGTAAAGTAGAAAACAAGACTTCACGAATCTGATGAAATAAAAAACCTAAATGCCATTTAGCGAAAACTATTTGATCTCAACGTTAAGTGATGATTTAGGTGGCATCTTGTTCTTCAATCTCTTTCTGGAGAGGATCATTACTCTCCTGGCGTGGATCTTGCGCAGCTGGCACGTACGCCGACTGAGAAGACGTCTCCGCAGGACTACGTTGACATCTCGACGGATCTCCAAGTCGTCGAGTACCCAGAGATCGTTTCTGCCGGACATCCTTGACGACGACGATCATGTGGACCTGGACCAATGGAAACCGAGCGTGTACTGGGTCATGCTCTACCTATCCGTCACCTCCTGCATCGTCGCCTGTTGTGCCGCTGCACTTTACGCGCCGCTGGAGGGCTGGGATTACTTCGACGCGCTGTACTTTGCCTTCGTTAGCTTCACCACTATCGGCTTCGGCGATTTTGTTAGCACGCAAAAGCCGAGCTACCCTTACGTACATTGGTAAGATTGCCTTGTCGCCCCAACGAGATCGAACTCGTATGATTTATCTGAGGCACATAGTTGAAATTCCACAAATTAAATTTTGAACGACCAGACTCTTTCCGAATATGACATCGACTTTTCTTTAACGCGAAAATACCAATATCTTTTTAACGTTAAAACTTTGAAAATACAAATAAATATAGTTTTTATTATTGATCATCATGCAGGTATAGATTCACGAACTTCGTCTTCCTCGTGGTGGGATGTTGCTGCATATACTCCCTGCTGAACGTCACGTCGATCGTGATAAAGCAAGGCCTGAATTATGTGATACACAAGTTGCAATACGGTAATCAAGACGTGGCGGCGCCGTATTTACCGAGGAGGCAGTCCTCCGTGTCGACTGTATACTACTCGAAGAGGAGGCCAACGAGGCTCGTCGGCAGGGACTCGATCAGGGCGGAGGACAACTCGGAGACGCCTCGCAGGATGTCGGGCGAGATGATCTCCATGAAGGATTTCCTGTCCGCGAATAAAGTCTCCCTCGCTGTGATGCAGAAGCAGTTGTACGACGCCGCGCAGAAGCAAAGGGGTGGAGGATCGCTCGCCGTCACGCCGAATCACCAGGTGTTGAAGCCCGGAGCGGTGGGCCCGCTCGCGATCGCCAGCGAAAAGTTCGAAAGTAAAAGCACGATAAAAACAGATAGAAGAGTTATGACAAAATAGAGGCTACAAAAAATATATATAAAAGAATGATAGCACACCCCTTTATTGAGTATGTTTTTCACGATATCGTTTACCTCGTCTTGACATCTGCTAATTTTTAAAGCAAATTTGCTGTCATTGACCATCTTTTCTGTGCTAATGCCTAAAAATTAATAATATAGAAATTAGATATATAAATATTCGTCTAAACGTTTGTTCCTTTATATGTCTATGTAATAAATTATACCATGTTCGTCGTATCGCTCATCGAATAACTTTATTTAAGTCATGTTTAAAGTACAGTCCTCCATGTACTCAACGGACATCGACAAACATGCAATCTCCTGTCTTCGTAATTGTGACAATGTATCTCGTGTATAATACCGCGTGTAAAATAAATTCAACGTCGTCGTTTCGTCGGTGAATTTCTCTGAGTGTGAAAATCGTTCGTGCGGGTTTTTTTTTTTTACTTACACACCAGCCGGATAGGGTTTTACGAGAGGACACAATTATCCGAATTCAAACACCGTTGCGGAACACACAATCTTTGGACAATCTTTGCGGAAACTCTTGGTGTACGTGTGCTTACGTGTGAGTGAACGCGCGGCCAGGAATACACAGCTTAAAATACACGTACTTGTTGCTTCTGCTGTTCGTAAAGTTGCGAGGGCGAAAGTTCCCTTGGCTACGTAACTACGGTACCGTGCGGTCGGTTTAAATCGGACATCTCGAGCTGACGATTCAAACGAGCTCTCGGCTGTGACGACTAGACTCATACCTGGATGAGACCAGCGATTACGAAACGATTACGTGAAAACAGTATGATCCGTTGAAGATCTAAGAACGCATGTTACTTGTATATTACTCTAAAATGAGAACGTGGACGCAAGCGTTTACGAGATCTTGGAATTACGAGAGAGAGAGAGAGAAATAGAGAAAGAGCAAAAGTGAAATGGACGATTCTTTGCAGAGATCGCAAGCTTTCACGTAATCTACAGACAATCGCTCGCCGTTAAGTGAAGCCAAATACGTTGCGAATAATGAATCTTTAACATTACTCGTCCAATCACCGTTGTACGGAAGAAGTCACGCTGATCTAAGACGCAGCAGACCCGTCCGCCACCAGATTTAAGCCGGTATTTTTTTTTTAACATCGCTTTAAACTTTGTCGCTTAAATTTCGTCCATCTACTTCACACTCGAATGACATCGGATTTTAAAAGTAAAACTACCAGGCCTAGCGCAAACGGCGTGCCGATAGTACCAGGACTTGTTCTACCTTTTTTTTCTCTTTACGGTATTCTTAATACTTCAAGAAAAGATCTCAACAATTGTACGAGACTACAATGTTCTCCGTCGCAGAGTAGATTCGAGCCTCGTTGGTTTTCAGTCAACGTTTTTAGGCGTCTCTCTCTTTTTTCGTTTCGAGGCTCGGTCAAAATATCCTTAAAACTGCGTGCTCCGTTTCCAACAAATCCGCCAAAGCCACTAATTATCATCGGTAACCGTCATCATTGTCGATCGACCAACGTGTACAACCAACAAAACAGCGCCCAGTGTTTCGCACTGACGACGCTGACAAAGCCGCGTAATATTCCCAAATATTCTCGGGCGACACGCTTCACCGCTCCGTCCAGGCGACGTCGCCACGATTTGGTAACGGCAGCAAAAAAACACAGCCTATCTCGACTGCGTACAAAGGTCGCGAGATTCATATCTCGATAAATTGGCGACGCTCATCCTCCGTGTCGAGGATGTCGTACTTTTCCTCAACGTATGTCGCGCATACGCACAAACTGCTGACCGATCGTCTCCAAACCTCCGTTGCCTATCAGATCAACGTCGTTAGTTATTTTGATTATTTTCTGCTTCAGAAAATCCCCGTCGCATCCTTGTATATAATCAGATATCACAAAGTTGTTATCGTTCAACGCGGGTGGTTGATTTTGATTTTGCGGCGGCCGGTTCCGCGATCGCGGTATTTGATCCGCCGGCTCCATCAGGTGTGCGTGCTTCTTGCGTTGATGTTGCAAGAGCTTGGCCTTGAATAAAATATAATTCATTAACTTTCGTCGATTGTCAATCGGTGTGATTAATGTAATCGAGCGTTATATAAAATTTACCTTGCTGGCGTATTGTTTATGGCACCACTGACAACCTTGAGGACTAGTCGTGATGCTGCCCACTGTCTGACTGAAGCTTGGATTCGGCAGTCCTGAAAATTCCGACTCCTTTTGCCGGTTGCTAGGCGGCAAGGCCGCGCCAGGATGGTTCTTCATAATATGCGCTTTACGCTTACTGCTGCTCTTATAGACCTTAAAAAATATGTGATGCGTGAAAAAATACGATAATTTTATTTCTACCTTGAAATGGAAATTTATTTTATGATACCTTGTCGCAATATTGGCAATAGTAGTCTCTGGTTTGTCGCAGGATAGGTAAGTTCAGTTCCGGCACAGATTCGGGGGCGACATCGGGATGCCGCTTCGCTAGGTGATTCACCAGCATTCCTCTTCGTTTGAAACCCACCAGGCATTGATGACATTTGTAAATAAAGCGATTGTAATCGTTCGGGTTCACCTATTAATAAAATAATTGATTAATCAATATAATCAATCACGTTTTTATCAATCACGTCCATTTATTAATAGAATAATTGATTAATATAATTAATCACCTTTTCATTTTGACATACCTTTGGCACAAATTTTTTCGCTTGATTGTTCTGTGTTATTTGTTCTCCATTAACCGTTTGGGAGTGGTGTATTTTAGTCATGTGTTCCTTCAATTTGTCCTTTCTCTTGAACCGTTTACCACAGTTCGCGCAATGAAATTCTCTGCGCAAATAAAAGTTAATTAAAATTTGCATATATCTTATTAACGTAATCGTCACGATAAATTAAAATTAAAACTTGTACCTGTGATCAGAGTGTTTCAGCAAATGCATTCGCAACTTGTCGACCGTCGGGAAACGTTTTGCACAATGCTGACACTTGTGCTTCCTCTCGCAGTGATGTGCCCGAATGTGTTTGCGAATGACCGAATATTTGATGAATGTTCGCTGGCAGTGAGGGCAATTGAATATACCGTCTTGATTTCTATGTGTCTCAACGTGATCCTTCAGCATCGTACTTTGGCGAAATAGCTGCCTGCACATTGGACACTCGAAAACCTGTTTATTTTCTGCAAATCGGAATTGTTATAGCACAGAGTAATACGGTAATGTTTAACTCTGATTGACCGATTTGTTATAGATTTACCTTTATGCGTTTTCAGATGACCGGACAACGCGGAGTTGTTCATAAATCGTTTCAAGCAGATACTGCATGGCAGTGGTTTTTGGTCTTCAGCACCATGCGCCAAGCAGTGCTGTTGTAATCGTATCTTCGTAGCGAAACGTTTGTAACACATTGAACACTTGTATGAACCTAAAGGATTTAATCTCTTTGCTTTAGGTAACGCCGTTCGCCCGTGCTGAGACACATGATTTACCAATTCGCTTTGCTTCTGGAACTCCAATCCACACTGCGGGCATGCGGACTGGAGTTGACTTTGATTTTCAATTTTGATATCGATAGAAGAATGAACGGCTGCGTGCAAGTTAAGCAGGGATGGCTTTCTGAAAATCAAGCTGCACACGGAACATTTCCATTCCTTGTCGCATTTGTTCTGTCGCGAATTCTCCTTTTCTTTCACGTTTCTGTCGCGAAACATTTTTATGCGTCGATTATAAGAGTTGCCATCCAAACGTGGCCATGTAGATATTTGGTTAGCCACTTCCGCTAAAGAGAAAAGAAAAAATTAATTTTCATTGGTCAATGTTTCTATACTATATAATATGTTATATCTACACTTACAATTCTTTATACCTTTTTCATCTTTTGCATCTGGTTTAAGTATCGGCAAATTTCTGCGACTTGCATAGTCTGGACTAGGACCTGCCTTTAATTCTTCCTTTGGCGAAATGTTTCTATTAGTCAAAAACACTATTCCATCTTTCTGCTGACAAATGATCAAGTTTTGCTCCTTATACGTCAGCGCGGGCCGTACAAAACGCATCCAGTTCGAAGTGTCTGAAAATGTAACGGAAATTTAAGTTCAATATCTTAAACCAGAAACGAGCGCTATAGATCGATGATTACTTACTTTCATTGGAAACGTCCACTTTCAGGAATTCCCCGGTCTCAGTTTCATAGAGTAGTGGCAAAGCATTCTCGAAAGATGAGCCGTCGTAAGGGCACAATAGACCTTCTATGGGTCCAAATTGCGTGCGCCTTCGAATATTACGTTTTGCAAAAACCCCATAGGTCACGCTATTCGCTGCAGCATGCGAAGCAGATAGCTTGTTTAACAAAAGATATGATCCTGGCAGTGTTGCTACAGCACGCGATGGCACAGGTTGATCCGCGATTGCGCATACGTCGGTCAAATTAGAGCTGTCGTCTTTGGCACAATTACCGTCGTATTCATCGTCGCCCCCTGTAAAAATGCCCGATCCAATATATCAAGTACCGTAACTGAATATAAAGTAATAAGATACGGGGTATATCTAAATAATCTGTACAAAACTTTGAGAATAAGTTCCAGAGACCTAAACGAGCAGAAAATGTCCCATGAACATGGGGTCGGAAACTTAAAGTTACGACGATTGAAAGTTTTTTCTGCAATGGCTGGAGAAATTATCACGTCAAATCGCATAAAAGTTACAAACTGTTTATTTACCTCGATTCCAAGGAAGCCTGCGCACGTCGCACTGAATGGCGAGGAATTCAGAAAAAAAAAGTTAGGCGAGGAAATAAACACATATGCGCGCGCGCGCGCGCGCACACACGAGCTTTCTTGGAATCGAACGCCGAGGCCAATTCAAGCATTTGCTGTAGCAAATGTACTGTCCTGTTATGTCTCTCCGTGGCAAAACTGAGGAAATAAATAAACACAGTTTGTAACTCCCATGCGATTTGACGTGATAATTTCTCGAACCATTGCAGAAAAACCTCGAACCGTTGTAATTCCAGTGCAAGCGTTTCCGACCCCATGTTCATGGGACATTTTCTGCTTGTTCAAGTCCCTGGAACTCATTCCCAAAGTTTGTACGGACCATTCAGATACACTCCGTATATATTAAATGTTTATAAAATAAATATTATACTTACAAAAATCTTTTTTATCTGTTATATGCCGTTTGGATCTCCTTACATCTTTTTTCTCGACTACTTTCTTCTTCTCGGTGGACGGTGGTTCTTTGGCAATTTGTCGAATTTCTTTATCACACTCTGACAAAGCAAGATTGTTGTTTTCTTTATTCGCGTCTTCGGCAATTGATGGTAAAGTAATAGGGTTGTCCTCCATCTCTATATTCTGATTTTTAAACGTGTTGATAACGTTTATTTGATCATCTTGCATCACCAAGAAGTCCCTAGTCAGAGCGAAATCTGTGCCCGGTATTCCTGTCAGCATTAAGGGAGTCGCTGAAGATTCCAATTCAGGTGCAGTTTCTGCAAATGTCATATAATGGTCAAAAACAATTTAAAAAACCATCTAACACGACTAACTGCTATACCTTATCTCGTGATAAGCAAAATCATTTCTTACCCTGCATTAAAATCAATTCGTTGCTGACGCTGGCCACTAGCCCATCCTCGTTCCCATTGCCAACAAAGTCTGTGGTGGTATCCGTCTGAGGTACGGTCTGAGTGTCGATCGGGTGAGTCAGCTGAGTCACATAATTGATGCTCGTTCGTATATTCGGTTCAGGCTGGGACATCAAGGGCGAGGACGGGCCTTGGAGCACGACAACGGAGTTGTGGAAAGGAGAGGAAGGCAGTTGGACCGGCGTGGGGGAGTATCTAGCAGCGGAGCTCATATTTGGGTCCAGTGGGCTGACTCGATGCTCGAATTCGGACAGAGGAGAGGCTGCCCTCGGGGAAAAGGAGATCTGTTCATACGTGGGGAACAATCGGGACTGATCCTCCACATATTCCACCTGGCAACAGAGCGAACGGATCGGTCGTATCATGAGTACACCGCGCTGACATGTTGTTCATCGTCAAAGAGAGTTACTCACGGTCAGGAACAGGAGCCTGTTGTTCAGCTTCTTCGGTTGCTCGCACAGGGACGAGGCGAAGGGGTGATCCGTAGGCCAATTCACCGAGATGTCAGCCCCCCTGTCGATGCTGGATATTTCGAAGGACTCGGCAGGGGCCCCCTCAGGAGGGCCCCTTGGATCCATCTTACGTCGACGTATCGCACCAGCGAACTCCGTGATTTTGTCTCGCCTGTGCCTGTATTGCAGTCACATCCGACCGCGCGGAAGCGCACACAGAAGTACCGAGGGATAGACTGACACGGGCCGTGTCAGATGTGGGTGACCGCCAGGTCGCTCTAACCGCGACGCGCGACCCTCGGTGTCGCGGGAACGACGCGGGCGGCGCGCGACATCGCGCGAGAGGCAGGAAACAGGTGTTCGTTGCGACGGGCCCCCCGTTATTTTGAACTCACACGAGAAGAATTCGTCAGCCTCGACATATAGGCTTCGAAGTCGATGCACCTCACATCTCGCAACCGCAACCTCTCGCTCTCGCTTGGTGGATGCACCTGCTGCTGCGAGCAGCAGCACTGGCCCGTCAACAGTCGACGATTGCCGATCTCGCATCGCGATTGATCAACGTCGGAACGGCGGGAAAGTTTGAACGTCCATCCGCGAGACCAGCCCTTCGTATCGCGCGCAATTATAATTTATCTTACGATTTTATTTGCACAATCGCAAAATTTATCTAGAAAACTTATTCGTAAAATCCAGCGTTGTTTTATCACCCTGGTGAAAAAATGTCTCAGAATTTTTCATATTATTAATCAAAATTTTTATAAAAATTTCCAGACTTTCTCAGAATGCTCAGAATTTTTCAGATTGTTTTAATACAAATTGGAACGTTTTTCAGAAAAACTCAGACAAAATAATAATAAAATATTTTAGATTTTTCCCATCAATACATCTTTGTAGAAATCTGAATAAATGTGAGAAAATCTGTGCAATTTATAAGAAATTTTTATACACATGGATACTGAAATGTTCCGAAAATCCTTTAATTATTTAATTCTGAATCAGAGAAAATGTATACATTTTTTTCATTTTTATAAGTCTTAATTCTTATAAAATTGTGAAAATATGAGAAATTTTTTCATTAAAAAAATAAAAAAATATTCTTTTTTGTACTATATATTAATAAAAAATATATGAAAGATACGTAGCGCATTGTAATTGAAACACATACTGAAATTAAAATCTATCTATAAAATTTGTAAAATCCAAAATTGTTTTATCAATTATCTAAATTATCTTTTAAATAAATGCGGATGCGCACGAGGTAAGATAAAAAAAAAAGTTTTTCTTCGTATAAAATTAATAGGAAATATATACAAAATTGATATATAACGCATTGTAATTGAAAAACATTGAAATTACTCGTGTAAACTTATCATTTTCAAACTATTATCTCTTAATGGATATAAACATTTTAATTAAAAAATTCCAAGTTGAATTCATATTATAATCGTTTACTGTATTTTTAATTAAAATAATTAATTAACAAGAATTCGAGGTATTTATTTATTCCCCGGTTACCGCTTCTCCCCTCGTCTTCCTTTACCGTCCAATTCATGAATGGGGGATGGGACCCCATTCACGTGGGATCGGGGGGTTGAAGCTTTCCCTAACAACAGAGAAACAAGCACGCATAAACAAGGGCTTGGCGCAGTCCGCGACACGAATCGGACAATTATTGATAATTCGTTTTCAGGTCTCAGACTGACGAGACGCGATGGTGCTGTTCGATGAAGCGAGGAAGCTGATGAACGACATGATGAAGATAACGATCTTCCAGCCGTCCGAGAAACGCCGAATGCTGGAGGACGAAAGGAAGACCTTTCTGGATCCGAATCTGGTTATGGATGCGAGACACAGGATATTTCGCGAAGACCTGGCCAGTTCACCAGCGATTAAGTCTTCTGTCCTGACAGAGGCTGGAAGGTATACCTTCGAACTTTACACGCACGACTTATACAAATATAGATTTTATTTATAATATATGTATCTATTATATATACCTCGATCTTTACATACGATTTATAAAGTCCAGACTTTATTTATAATATGTGTGTATCTATACGATTTATAAGTTATCGCAAATAAGACTTTTAACTTTATCATTTATCTTAATTATCAATTTTTTTATTGTTAATTTATTGTTAAACTTAATACAATTACGCAAATGGATCACCTAATTTTGTATTGTATAAAGATAGATTTTATTAATGCGTTCACAGATTACTGACGAAGGAAGAAACGAGGGAACTGCAGTTGAAAAGAGAACAGGCTTTCATAGAGAGGGAATTACGCAAATTCGAGCAAGACTTGCAAAAGAGCCGTCCTAAATTTTGTGGGCTGTGCAGCAGAAAGAATATAGCTAGCTCTGACGACGAGAACTTTTGGAGAACATCCAGCAGAGTCAAGGTGAAGCTCGGCGACAAATATATTTAAACATTCAATAGAGATGAATCACTATATTTTCAATGTGCCTGCGAATATATCGTAAGTTTTTAAACATCTAAATTAATTGTATTAACAAGTCTGAAAATTTACAGCGGATTCTCATTAATAAAAGGAGGAACAGAACGATTGAGCAAAAGCCGACGGCCGTTCAAAAGAAGGCCAGAAAGCCACTTGCGGAAGTCTCGTCTGCCGAATCGAAAGACAGCAGGCGATGTTCGACAAACGGGATCGAAATCACATCTTTCGGTAGCATTAAAGTGACCATCAAGGATAAATCAAGCTGCGAATCGGAAGAGCAACGATTACGCGTCTTGAGATCGTATTTCGAGACTCTGCGAGAGAACGCGCGGGATAAGAGTCGTCTCTGCGAAATCGAGACCCACATCCAGAGCATCTTGTCGCGAAGAAAACTGAAAGCGTACGTTCACCTGTGGAAAACGCATGTGAGGAAGGTGAAAGCGCAGCGAGAACGCGCGGCTGAAAATCCCGACGCGCGGAAGATCGAGATGCTCATCGACACCATCAGCGAGACGCAGAAAGAGTTGAAGTCGAGTCAAAGAGCGGAGTCGAAGGGTCCTCCTCCCTCAAACTCGAGAGACACCGAGACGAAGAAGAAGACTCCTTCCAGGCCGTTCTTCCACGTCGTCGAGTCGCCGGCACAGTGTCGACTGAACGCCCAAAAGGAGATCATTCGCAAGCAGAGGATGAAATTGGCCGAGCAGAGCAAGATCATCGAGGAACTGAAGCTGAAGCAGGTGCAGGAAGAGATAACGAGGTCCGGCGAGGAGACGGTGAACGCGGCCAGAGAGACCCTGACCCATTGCGGCCAGCAGACCAGAAGGACTTTGATTCAACTAATGAGACAAGCAGGCTACAGGTAGTCCTGTAATTATGAGCGTCCTATTTCATTTCAAGACGTAACTCAACCATGAATTCTTTATCTGAAAAAGAATATAACTTTCAGGTTAATAAATTTCTAATTCTCGAATAAGATTCTTGAATAAACTCGCCATTAAAAATCTTAATTCGAACAATAATCAGAATAATAATCGCATCTTCTCGAATCAACTTTCTATTCAACATAAAATATCTCTTTACGTTTATATATAACGTCGTTTGCATCGGACATGGGTATCTATTTGGACGCGAGTGTATTCTGAGCAGCTAAACTCTTTTATAACGTACGACGATGACGTAGTAAAACATAAAGATGCTGGAAGCTGGTCTTGCGAACCAAATTAAAGTGGACCGTTTATTATATCGCTCGTTTTACGCGCCGGTCTTTCTACAGTTTGCGAAGTAGAAAGTATTTTAAAGAGGAGAGTCCGTTCAAAGTCCGGCCTTTTGCGTTATAGTAAATTAAATCGCCACGGATTTTTAACGCAAACTTAATTCGGTTCGGCGGGTCCTTAATTACACGTTCCTTTTTAATTAACAGGGACAAATCCCTGATGGCGCCGGTACGGGTGCCGAGTCCTCCTAAATTTCTGGCGAGGATGGAAGCGCGGGCGGAAGCAAGGAGAAACAGAATAAAGCTGCGCGAAGAAGAGCGTCAGAAGAAACTGGAAGACGAGAGGAGGAAAGAAGAGGCTGCCAGGAGGGCGGAGGAGCAAGAGCGGAAAAGATTGCAACAAGAGGTCAGATAATATGAGAGGTCAAAGTATATTAATATCGTATTGAGTGTGTACAGTACACTTAGCTCTCACAGCTTTCACCTTGCTAACAAAATTATCTCTTGCGAGGGACGTTTCCAGTAAATGTTATACTGTAATACTCTAGCTTACATTACTGCATACAACATACAATACTCGCTTACTTTGTACTTTACTCTATAACATAATAAAGTATTGCATTCCCTCTAATGCCGCTTATACGCTACATTTAGAAATATATCCCACGTTTAATCTGACTTTTTTTTCGTCCTCAGGCTTTGCGCGAGGCAAGAAGAGTGCGCGAGGAACGGGAGCAGCAACGAGCACGCGAAGTAGAAAGATATAAGAAATTAAATGCCACGGCGGAAGCATTTTATCGCAAATACTTGTTACGACGTTGTATAATCGCGCTCGTCGAAAAGAAGAATAACGATATGAAGAAAGCCGAGGACTACTATAAGCGGTGCTTACTTCAAAAAGTGTTCGTGATGTGGAAGGTGGAGACGGAACGTCTAAATAAAATCAAATCCGAGTTAGCTACATCGTGGTACAACAAAAATTTATTGCGGTACGCATTACGAAAGTGGAAGGAAGCGGTGAAGGAGGAGAAAAGAAAAGACCAAGTGGCTAGAGACTTCTCCGACATGAGATTACAGAACAAATGCTTTAAAGTGTTGAAAATAAAAGCTGTGCAATATAAAGTGGAACAACTGAAGCGTGAACGTTTAGCTTTAGACCATTACGAAGAAAATTTGAAAAATAAGTATTTCAATATGTGGAAAAGTTATCCAGAAGTACTGCCTATTATCATGGAGAGGAAGCGAATAAGAAACAAGTGGCGGGAAATTGTGCAAGAAATAATCCCAGACTTTGACCCCAGGCAAAGAGGTGTAATATTAGAAGACTAGTTTAACGAATTTAGAAATAACTTAGATTTAATACTGTTGCGACAATCGTTGGCCTCGTATTTGATTGAGGTAAAGAGTAGTCTTATTTCTAAATACACGCAAGATAGAGTAACATCATTCTTTTACGCAGAATAAAGGTCGATCCAGACAAACTTGTATATAGGTGCATAAGCATATGCAGTAAAGAGATGGATTGGTCTATTTCCTTATGCATATGTATAATGGACCAATCAATTTTCTTGTTCGTTATGTTTATGCGCTATGGAAGTTTGTTTGGATAGACCTTAAAACGCAAGTCTCATTACTGTACATACGTATTTAAATTTCTTTTTACTTCAATTTACCTTAGAATGTGTACGTGTATGTTCGTGTGTACCGAATGTAATTTTTATTATATTATTATACTTTACTATATTACTCTCGTACAATGGCCTTTTTATCACAGTTACAATAAATATACAAATGTTATGTGCAATGATACATTAAGGATGATGAATGTAATAAATTTTGATGCCTCGTGATATGTCGAACATGATTTCATAAGTATAACATTATCCATAGAAGTAACATATCTATTATAGTTTTCATGAGTTATGAATCATAGATATCAGTATACATTAAGTAGATGAAGACAGGGTGCAATTAAGGTGACGCTGGAGCCGTCTGTATAACCGACAAAATTACCATTTTCTATGTTATCGACTATATCTGTCCTTGTATAGACAAAGATATAGACAAGGATAGCACGCTACATTGCACGCACACATACGCACGATACACATCTACATTATACTTTTATATTACGCTTCCAAATCTTGATTTGGAAGGTTTATCGATCTTTTTCTTGTTGTGCAATTCGGGGAAACTTGTTTTCGCGTTCGTACCAATGGTATATCTCTTATATGAAATACATCTTGCGACGAGCTGACAGCTCGCCGTAACTCGAGACGCCATATTGGGATAAAAGTAGGATAAGGAAATCTGTACTTCCGTAATTTTTTCTCGTTTTCTATATAAAATCAAAGTTCCCCCGAATCATTAATGTACGTACTGCAATTCTGGAGGATTTTTAATTCCGTCAAACTAATACAACGCTACGCGACGACAAAAAATACCGGTAAAACAGACGGCTCCAGCATCCCCTTAAGCCGATAGTAATTGGCATTCTCAGATTCATCATTTCGAGCGGAACTTATTATTACGGCTTAGCGCTATGATAAATATTTTGGCCTTACCGTTTTCTAGTTTGTCGAATTTGATTTCATTGCATCCTTCGTACACAGCGTAATACATACACCGTGTGAAGTAAATTCAGTGACCTAGTTTACAAATATCATCCCTAAGTTTTGCAGCAGAACAATCGGGATACATTCTTCAACATTCCATAATCGTACTGATTTTTGGTATCCAATCGTCGCTCGTTCGATGTCGTGCCGTTGTAGAGCAGCCATAGGTGGTAAATGAGATAACAAAAGAGCATTAGACCCACGAGGAAGCTGTACAGAGCGGAGACGAAGCAAAGCGCGATGCTGAAACAATATACACATTATTGCAATATTGATCGGCTCGGGACCGTTCGGAACGAACAGTTGGGCGACACGTTATCTGTCGAACTTTTATCACATATCGGAAAGCAAATAAGAGATACAACAATATTTATAGACGCTACGTCTCGCGGACCTGACAATTATCGCTATCTTGCGACTATTAAACTTTATAGATCCCCTGTATCTTTCCAGTTTACTTCATCAAGACTTGGTATCAGCGACACCCTTCCCGCTCGTGCTCACGATATGCTTGTGACTTTTCATCCTCTTGTGGAATAATTTCGAGAGCTATACGCACAGCGTGTGTTTCGATATTCTCAATGTTTATCAAGCCGCAATTGGAAAACATGGTAAATACGTACTCCAACTGATGATACACGTCACTGCAGTCGTCCGGTAGGAGTACAGTCCCGATAAGTATAAACGGATGGCAGACGCTGGTCATAGTCAAGTTGGAACCGTACATAAAAGCGATCGCGGAAAAGAATAAACAGCCTAAGTAGGACCTTAAATTGCTGGAACCTATGCAGCAATCCAGCCTGAAAGAAAAAGTCCAGGAGGTGATTAACACAAGACGGTGGAAGTCGGATCGTACAGATTGATAATTACATAATTCAGCGTCAAGGAAAAAGGCCAATCCAAGATACCATTTGCAGTGATATTCCCGGTTGAGAATACAAGTCTGGCACAAGCGGCAGTGGTGGGCCTTGGGCGGCGCCCTTCTCCTGCACGTGGCGCATAGCTCGCCGCTGCCCTCGCCGAGCTCGAGGCTCTGCGTGGGGCCGACGGCGCCTCCCTCTTGCACGGTCGCGTCCGCCTTGAGCTTGGTCTTGTAGCCGCACCACATGCCCCCGATCACGCACATCATGAACACGAGATTCTCCTCGGGCAGGATCTCCAGCAGCGGCACGACGCACATTTCGAACACCAGCATCATCATCAGCACGCTCGCGATCGTCCACATGAGGAAGAACTTGGTGCGCAGTAGAAACCTAAGGAAGTTGTGGTGCAGGTAGTAGACGAAGACCGGCGTGACCAGGAACACGAGGACCGTGCAGAGGAAGGCCTGGGCGGCGATCACCGCCAGGATCGGCACCACCAGCAACGGCAGCATCGCATCGACGGAGATCTGCTTGGCGCCCGCGCGCCAGCCGCATGGGTTACGCAGCCTTTCCCAGACGGTCATGCTTCGTCGTCGGCGACCTGAGAGAGAGAGAGAGAGCGGTGTGGCTCCTCCCCTCACCCTGGCATACGCGAGAGGCGTCGGCGCGACGGCCAGCGACGGGCGCGTTTTCGAGGTTAGGTCGACCCCCCCGCGGTCACCGCGTGACCGCGCCGTTTCCCTACCACGCCGGTCGCGCGGGAAGCGCAGGCGGTGGCACTCGCCATTTGAAAGTCCGTCGCCGCTGGTTGCCGCGCGCGCGGAGTCGAACGGCCATCCTCGTCGGCATCTTCAATTCCACACCCTGAGGACGACGAATGCGCGAGGCCGCACGCGGACGCGGGACGAGAATAAATACGTCCGCGATCGTGAGTATCTTATGTTACTTATATTACACAACCCGTAACAAACAATATTTTTATTTAGATATACACAAATCGAAATATCAAAATAATCTCTTTTATTCCCTTGAATAAAATATATTTTTATTTATAGTAATTGCTGAAAGAAACTCATCAAATTGAGAAAAGAATTCAGAAAATGTATTATTAATTTTTTAATTTCCAAATTTTATCTTCTCAAAAACTTAATACAAAATTTTTTAATATACGATTATTTATATAAATAATCAACTCAAAATTTTTTATATGTCGGAAGGGATTACCGTTAACAGTTTGAGTATGATTTTTTGTTATTTAAATAATTAGTATTGTTTAAACAATTAAAAAAATTTTTTTGTATCAAAAAATTTTGAAACTTAAAACAGAATATCAATGATGTATGTGTGTTTTACACATAAAAAAAGTTTAAGAAATATCTTAATGGTTTATTTACATTTTATTTATATTTACAGGAAAGTGTCGATTTTCTATAAGGGATAATGTTAATTTTATCAACTTTAAACCTAAATAACTCTTAAATAACTTTTAAATTTTACAGAGTATTTTTAATTTAATTTAGAAACAATTTACAGCACTTTCCGAATGTATTTGAAATACTTCCAATACATCTTTAATTACAATAACTTTTAAACCAGTAAGAGAATTGTGCTGAAATTTACACAGAAATTTCTAGATTTTTGGTAATGCTTTGAGATGTCACTATATAAAATATTTCGCGCGAGAGTCGCGGGTCGCGGCGGCGCGGCGGCGCGGCGGCGCTGCGTTCCGGAGCCCGGAGCCGCAGCGATGGAGTCGGCGTGTGTTGTTGTCGTCCGGGTGACAGCTAACCACTAAACGGCGTGCCAGGCTCGAGTAACGTCGCGTTCCAAGGTACATACGTCGACGACGGGTCGCCGGCGACGAGTATATACCCCACGGCCGATTCCTGGCGTCGACCTGACCGTTCTGCAGCGAAGACCTGATGGCGAATACTTCCCGCACATTGCACACGTGAAGTCCGTGACTCCGATTTCCTTAGCTATACGCGAATCGTCGTACGTTTTCTCGAAGCGGAACGAAGATTGTAAACTCCTCGGGGAAAGGGAGCAAACTGCGAGAGACCGCGGTTGAGAAAACAAGCTTATACTGATCGAATTTTACACGTAGGTTTAAATTATGTCCTTCCCACGCTTCTTATATATTCGTATTCGTATTTATATACCCTTCGGAGCGTGAAACTGAAAAGAAATAAAACATGCGCAAGGTGGAATCGACAAGCTGAACCGAGTAGCTTCCGTAATCATCTGTAACGCATGGAGAATGGAACTCGCTAGACCAGAATCGCAGCTCGTTTGCCTCGGCTTTCTCTTTTCTGACGCTCGCTGTACTTGGAGTAAGATGCTCATACTGCCTCAAATCATACATTGACGTTTTAGGAATAAACACAAGAGTGCAGTTAAATATTAAAGGGTGAAATTTTGAACCAATAATTTAAGTTAAATAATAGCATTTTGTCATTTTTAACTATTATATATAATGTGTATCGAAATTTATATTATTTTAATATAAAACAGTATTATCTTAACTCCATTAATTTAGTTAAATTAACATTGGTTTAGTTACATTAACGACATATTGAGTAGGAGCTGCAGTGGCGATAGAAATGGTTAAAAATGACTAAAATTGAGTATAATTTGACACTACGAATTTAATAGTCCGCAAGTACCTAAAGAAAAGTAGCTAAAAAGGCAAAGGCACGACATACGCTCACATTAGCAATATGTATTTTCATACTTTATGCAATTTAAAATAAAAACTGGTGTACGTTTAGGTTTTAGAAATCTAGAAAGATTGTTAGAGGAATGAAACGAAGATTCGAGTGAATGAAATACGATTAAAAGGATTTGTGAGAGAAATCTAGAAACGAGGACTCGCTCGACGTCGCACGAATGAGGGACGAATGGCGGGAACGTGATTCAAATTGAAAACGTGTTGGGCTGATATGGAAAATGGGCATGAAAGTGAAAAGAAAATGTAGCTAAACGGAACAGGCGTAAAACGTACTCGTGTGGATACTGTGAACAGTATAGTTTCGTGTTTGAAATGAGATCGATGTATGTTTAGGCTCGGAAAGATAGACCGAGGATGAAACGAAGTGAACGAAACGCGATTGGGAAACGAGCGGATTTCTAAATCTCGGCCGACACCGCGCAAACGAGGAACGGATGGCGGGGAACGTGAAAAAGAGAAGAGAGCGCGAGGAAATGGATGCTCTTAATTGTCAATTTTACGAGACGAGAGTAGCGAAGGTCAGCTGTTATCGTTATCGTCGTCGGCGATGCCGCTATTTATCGACGTCGCGCGCTGATCACGAAAAGTCCGCGAGGCGATGAAGTAATTATAGAACGCGAAAAGAAAAAAAGCAATAAGGTTCGTCGCTTACTTGTCGCTTACTAAAACCATATGTCGGGATTGGTGCGATCTGAATTAACGAGCTAATATCGAACGTCGCGCGAATGCGTGAAAGAAATCTCGCGAAAGAATTCATTCGCAACAATGGAGAGTTTTATTTGGGGTAAGATTTTATATTTTCAGTCGGAGATCGAATCCACAAAAATTACAGCGGTTTTTTTTAAGTAGAATTGTGAAAGCTCTCTCTACATATTAATATATACCTATATGTATATTATATTTCGCCATGTCTAGATCTCTATAAAAACGGTCAAGAAACGATGATCTTCTTTGAGAGTCTTGTCGATTTATCGTTTTACTTCACTCGGAGAAGGACATTGAAAAATTACTCACATCTTTAACACGTTATTATCGCACTGCTGAGGGCGAGGGGCTAATTAAAGCACGACGGAGCGTAGAACTTCATTAAGATAATCGGTCACCATAAAACAACCAGCCGACCGCGCGAGTTTGTCCAAAGATTGATCGACAATCGTGCCACATGCGGCTGTTGTCCACTGAACTGTTCTCAATTGTTTGCCGGTTATCGTATTCCCGTGTTTACTGATTGAATTGTTGGGGATTGTTCATCAATATCGTGGGTGGGAGAATGCGATATTTTGCATTGTGTCTGAACAACGCCTAACATCAGTCGTTATCTATGTTAGCTATATGGAAAAACGTCGCCGCGATAATACCAGGAGCGTATGCATAAAATTATTATGTTCTGTATAATTAAAAAATCGTTAAATTACATAATTAATTATAAATTAGCGATTTGTCCCTTTTTCCGATGATGCCGTGAAGCTGAAAAAGAGAAACAGCTCAACAAGATATATATATAACGCTTAATTGATCATATTTATTGATAAAATTAAATCTAGATAACGGAGAAATTAAAGATTAATCATCTCTGATATTTACAATGAATGATTTATGGCAAATGATAATGATTTTTCTTTTTTCTTCCGTTTGGCAATTCCTTCATCAATTATCGAGATGCAACGCGCATTGCCGCTCAGTCGCGACTAAGTTTGTCGCTACGTTTTTTCCTAGATCAATTGCATGTTATCATTTGCATCACATACATCGCATTCGTGCGACACGTTCGTTGATTCATTTTCCATTTGTCGATAGACTGGCGAGGGGCCGACGCTGCTTGAACCACGATTTTTTCGTCGTGGAAGAAAACCGATTGGAGGCGCCGGAGGCTCGACCGTGGATTTCCCCTTCCTCGTTGCGGATAGTTAATATCCAACGTTCACCCCCAGCTGAAGACTCGAGCCGGAGACACGAACTAACGAGCAAGGAGGAGTGTACTCTCGTTCATCGGCGTGCGCGGATAGACATCGTGTTCGACTTGCTCGTACGAACGTAATTTAACGCTAATTTTTATTAAGTAAGCCTGAGATTTCTATATCTCCAATATAATGATATAAATTTTGTAAAGTGTCCCCGAATAAGCGGTTCAAATTGTACAAATCGAATTTTCTTTCTGACAAATAGTAGTTAACAGTGGAAAATCAGGAGATCTTTGGAAACTAAACTTTTTAGATTAATAAACTACAAAACTATGAATTTGAATCTCCATCAACATTTTCTCTGAGGAAAAATATTGACTTTGCTTTTGAATCATATCAAAAGGATCGTTAACATTGGGCCTGTTTATTTTGAGACATTTTGCATACAATGGATAGAATTATAAACTGAAAAAGGACTTCAAATTATTTATCATTTTACTGGTATCGGAAATATTATAAAATCATACAATTAGAATTTGATTCCTCGATTAATTTTGTAATCCAAGATTTTATTTGCGAAATGCAGGCAATTTAATTTTTCTTTCTTTAACGTACTTATCTGCATATCCTAAGATATCATATAATAGTATTTATTAATGCTTCACCTTCTGGTGCTTACATAGCAGTTTAGCCTGCCATATTTTACACAACTATACATTTGTCAAATCCTGTTTCCGGTTTTTACATTTCGCTGTTACGATTCTGCTTATAAATTACTCAAGCAATGCTTATATTTTGAATTTTACATTTGAACTATTTACTCTCTTTTCTTTCTCCATTTCTAATCTTATCTCTTTCAAACCTTTCATCCATCCATATCCTGCTCCATCGTCACTCACAGTATCTCTCTTTCTCTCTCTCTCTCTCTCTTTTTTTCTCTTTCTTTCCAACTCTCCACTTTTTCATATCTCGTACTTACTTGTCGCATATCTTTGTTTTTTTTCCCGCATAGTCTACATTTTCTTTATTCCTCATTCATCCAATACATGTTCCCTTTTGTCTCATTTTTACACCTTATTCTCGCTATTAGGCTTATCTTTTCCTTCTTTTTTCATCTTTGATATATCTATAGGCAGCCATCCTATTTTGACATCTTTATAATCCTTACACGCTTTTCACACGCTGAGTTTTCAATTTTTTCCGCTCTCTTCTGCATATCTACTTCTCTGTCTCTTGACACCATGCAATCAATACCTTCATCTCCTATCCTTATCAGTTCTTCCTCGCTCATGCCGCATCTCTGTATGTACTCTCTTCTCTCTTTACTTTCTGTCGACCAATTTTGTATATCTTCTCTGCTTTCTTTCTCCTTTTTTCCCCCCTTTCCAGCATTCTCTTAGAATTACATTTCCGTTATCAGTTCTCATTTTCTTTTCATATTTTGCCGCTCTGCATCCCGCTACAATTCTTATCTTCGCTCTTTTCATTTCTTCTCTCACCACATACCCCGGGGTAGATCTTTGTAAACCTAGAATCCACCTTGTGTATCTCTCTTGCACTACCTCTACCTCCTTCCTTTCTCTGTATCCCCATATCTCTACTCCATACAACATTATTGGTTTTATAATTTTATCGAACAATTTCATTCTCCATATTATATCCGCGCTTTCTCCATAACTCCATATCCATGCCATCGCAATTGTTCCTTTCCCTAAGATATCATATAATATTTTTAATTATTTGATATAACGAACTGTTTGTTGCTGAGCATTGCAAATAAAATCAATGTCTCCGAATCATTATATTAAGTCGCTGAACATGGTCGTGAGCGCGTTATAGTATATCAAAGATAGCAGGATGTACCAAGAATCGTAATCGATACTCTGCAGTATTAATTTTCATACATCATATTGTTATCATCATATTTTAACGACGTATTTAAGATCAGTTTCTCAATCCCTAGACTTGAATGGCGAACGAACGAACAGTGATCAGAGGGAAGCTTATCGTCTAGAAGCGAAAGGCGCATGGATTTTAATTTTCTAACTTTGACAAGTCGAATTCTGCCTATAATTGAAACGATAATAGCCTGGTCGTCGCGTCGTATTTTTCAACGGGTGGCTCTGTAAGAATTGAGGAGAAGGGTTTATACCAGAGAGGGGCGACTTTGCGTTCTCTCTCGCTCGTTGTGAGATTTATGAGCGGATTGTCACATGCTCCGTGAAGGCGATAACGAGGCACTGTCGTAAGCGGCATGAGAGCAAGTCGACAGATAAGAATTGCCAGTAGCGGTAGATCAGATCCTGCCATCGCGGTTGTAGCGGCGATCCTCCGCGCGGCTCGTGTTTCCGTGGGATCGGCAATAGTGGTGCGATGGTGCCGTGATAGAGGCGACAGCGGCAGTAGCGACGGCAGTGATCGTTATCGAGGAGTTTTATAAATCAGGGGTTACCGCTTTCCGATTTCGTTTCGTGAAGGTTCCGTGAAACTTCCGATCTTCCCCGCGGAAGATTGCAAACTGGTGGTCAATCGCGAATACGTGGGGATGTTATGTAAGCCATGTATTCGCGTTCGGTAAACACATTCGACACTCCCGGGTCGGGATCGGATTTGCAATACGCTACAATGTTGCACAGTCGCGACGATCTGAATACGATTGAATAAAGTCGAATAAAAATACCAACTACTTTATTGAAACAAGTTGCGGTCCATTGATTTGTTTTCGCAAAGCGTTTAAATTCAGGTGTCATTGAAACACCGGTCCTTTTTGTATATCATCATGTACATATAATGTATTCCTTGATCATGTATTGAAAATGTGAAACAAATTCTATTTGTCAACGTACAAAGTATACCGGGTTCACACACAGTTTCCGACAGTGACGTACGAGACGGGAGACATATATCGATCATGTATTTCAACACGTGTTGGTTTACTCAGTGAGGAATCCCGGTCTTTCAGGTGATCAAGTTACTTGGTCGAAGGATGCACGTCAAAGGCAGCACGAGGACAATCTGTGCGGATGGTTGAGTTTTGACGAGGTGGCGAGTTACGAGGAAGATGCGCGGTTGAAGACCGAGGAGCCAGAGGAGGAGGACGAGAAGGAGCGTGACGAACGGGGTTCAGGGATGTCTACGGTATCGATTAATAAACTACAAGTTCTATGGGACCACTTTATCCACGCCGAACCCCAGAGTTACGAGGTATTAGCACAGTTTTCGGGAACAATGCTTTCTCTTGATTTTCGGAATTCTACTTATTTTTCTCTTTTTTAAGCTTTTGTGAATTTTTGTCGTTTAATTTTAACAAGATTCGACCATAATAAGTTTATTATGGTAAGGAATCTTTTTCCTACGCGTTGTACATACATTGATACAACGCGTAGC
Organism: Temnothorax americanus; assembly: GCF_048541705.1. Taxonomy (NCBI): domain Eukaryota; kingdom Metazoa; phylum Arthropoda; class Insecta; order Hymenoptera; family Formicidae; genus Temnothorax; species Temnothorax americanus. The sequence goes on from NW_027509751.1 coordinate 3,334,154, forward strand.
ATGGGAATAAATTATTTTTGTCAAGTTCAACAACATTTAATTGTAGCCTCGAAGCCTATTGCATTGTAATTGGATTGTTTCCGCGACCGAAGATACCGCACTGTAGCGGCTTACGAAAGAAACGGATGCCTTACAAGTTATCTGCGCCTTGCTCGTCAATACTTCGTGGAGGGCGTCGAAATAATACATTTTTCGGCTATACAATCTTTTCAATCTTTTCAACTGATCGAAAAACCGCATTATTTAATGTCTCTCTCGTATAATAATAGAAAAAAAAAAAAAAAAAAAAAAAAAAAAAACAGATATAATTGGATACAATTATGTGAAATGCGCTAACAAAATGTGACACATGTATCTATTTTTAAATTATAATTTCTAGCAATTATGAGATTTCAATTGTGTAATTTTCTCTGAACGACATATTTTCATTGCGGACGGTTATTTCCATCGTGAATCACGCGTGTACGTGCCCGATCGCATGTCTGCAGTAAACAGACTTCGTCATACGCATGCATTAAAAGATCGTTAGACAACAATCCCTATTTCTGTCGGTGAAGAATAGCTAAAATTCGGAGTGCTCCAGTTTCATATCTATAAGGCTTCTTTTTATTAAATTGTGAATATCAGAAACAGCGGTCCGCAAGTATGTCATTTTGCAATATGCTTAATCGTTATGTTTTTCATTTTATGCTCGCTAAAATGTTGATTACTATATCGCGCAGAGACGCGAGCCAAAATTATCTTTGTCAATTTTGGCAAGTAAATGAACAAAATGTCTGTATTTCTTCTTATCTCGAGTACAGTCATTTATTCACTAATTTTCTCTTTGAAGTAATATTTTAACGTGGCTTTTTCTTACGAATATCGTATCGTATCTTTTGAATTGCCGAATTCACGTTTACGGATTGAATAATTAGTATTAATTATTGTATGAGTTCTACATAACTGGTTTTGCGAATACATTCTTTTTTTTACAAAAGATATTTGCTCGTTTCATACAAATTCTGTTGATAAATACTCCGACAAACATTGATATCACAATGATTGTTTCAGAAATCGTCGTGGCTTGATATATTTCTGGCGGAATTGCTCGCGCAAATTAAAGAAGGCAAAGACGTAAAAGATGTTCTGTCTTGTTGGTGAGAATCTCATATTATTATATTAATGCATTTATTATTATTATTATGTGCGAATTTTGCGCAATATTTCTCGTAAAGTTGACGCGATACTTTCTAGGAAACGTATTCGATTACGCGTTTATTTTTATGACTCACTGTCTTGCCTCAACCGCAATGTGAAAATTCGATCGCACTTCTGCGGTTGCAATTGAGAATTTTTATTATAGCTAGAAGCTGACTTTCGATCTGGTAGCTCGTTTAATTTTTTTCTGCCAGTCACGCTTGTTAATTGTATTTATTTATTTAAATGTTTTAAATACCTGTGTGTGTGTGTGTGTGATTAAACTTACTAGCGTGTTAATTACAATATTCATACATACATAGTATAAAAAATCATTGACCTGCTATTGTGTATTCTGTTGTGAATCACTTTCTGATAAAGCGCTAACGACAACGAAGTTTTCCTTTCTTTATTGTTCAATGTAAAAGGCGGTATCACATGAGCTACTAGAAATAACAAATATGTACGTAACTGTCGTATCTCATTGATAACTCACATCTGATAACTCAATTATTGAATGAGATAGTAAAAAAATGAGATAGTAAAAGAGATAGTAAAAAAAATAGGTACACATCAAGCACATCTGTTTGTTTCAGTTCGGTTGGCGTTGGCGGTGTGTCGACCCTCGTGGCCTGCGAATTACTTTCGGATGTGCACAAGTTGTGCGGAAACGACGGCGGTGAGCTGATCGGTCTGCGGAAGTATCTGGTCCAGGATCGCGGATGGCGTTACCTGGCGGTGCTGCATCTACTAGGTGTACGTGGTCTGTCCTGCGGTCGCGAACTGGTCACGCTGCTGGTCGCTCTCTATCAAGTCGCGTTTCAAGAAGGGACCGACTCGAAGGCCAACTTGACCGCCGCGACGCAAAAGTCTAACGGCGAGTCTGCCGTCGTCCAGTCATCGATACGCAACCAGTATATGAGATTTCACTGTAACGACGATACCGTCGATACGGTGAATATCGTGCTGCACGCAAAACGCAAAAACGCTAAAAGTTCTGGCCGCAGGCGTTTCTCTCATGAGGGCGATATACCTTCGCGCAGGAGATTCGCTCGCCGGCACGCCGTCGGTGCTGCGAAGACCCAACAACCCGCCAGTCACAAACCGAAGAAACCGTCGTCGATTTTGGAAGCGCGACGCAATACACCGGAGGGTGAGACGAGCAGCGAGTTCGAGCCATTGACGGATGGCATCGATCCAGCACGTTCTCTTACGCTGAAGATTCGTCTGAATCCGATGGATTTCGAATATTTCACGTCGATCGTTAGGAGCGACGAAGAGCAGAAGTGGCGGGCTGAATTGTACGAGCTGCCGCCTCGTCCCGTAAGGAAAACGCCGCGCGACTATATCGACGAAAGGATCCGCGATGTGTTGGACGCCGATATCAGTAACTTCGAGATCAGTTTGCTGATTATACAACTGCTGCAAGGCTTGCGCGACTACGACACACCCGCTGAGCAAACGCCAGCCGTGCAGGTTTTAAAATTTGCTCTGGACACGCTCTGGTCGCTGCAGTTTGACATAGACGGCAGCAGTTTGAACGGGACGGAAAGCGCGACACTGAAGGCAGCGGCCGCCAGGCTGATGTTGACGGCTCTGGAACGTGCCTTGAGGGCCGACGAACCTACCACGGCGGTGATTCACAATGGCCTGCTGCCGATGACTCTGAGATTGCTGGAGAATGCCTGCAGCAAGCCGGTAAACGTGCTGGAGCCGGAGGAAGGTTCGCTACTGCAGGAATTCATCTTCGCTACCATCTACGGGATCGTCACATTTCTTTATTGTTTGTTGCACCAGCGTAGCAGCAACGTTGATAAGCTCTCGGATTTCCTCGAATTATTTCGACTCTTCGTCGAGAGTCAAGACGGCAGGCTCGTCGAAAGAACGATATTCGCGATCGTCGGTCTGCCCAGTGTCGATCCAGCGAAGTCGATAGCACGGGCCAAAAAGATAATCGACATAATAGGCGCGCTGACTAGCGGATTGAAGCGCGTTCGCCGTGATCTGTCGCATGCCACGCAGTGCCACAGAACGAAACACAAATCCTGCATCGATCACGTTCAGAGTCATCATCACTCGGACGTGCTCGGAGCACCGTACGCTCAACCAATCGTGGGTGTGGCCGATAAACAAGTGTGCTGCATTTCCTCATTATTCGCGACACTCACAAGTTTACTGAAAGAATCTCATCTATTCGCGAGCGAGTTGCAGGTAAGACTGATCGGGATAATTACCGCCGCGGGTACGTGCTGTTGCTTCCCGCCGAGGACCCTTGTCTCGAGCGTTATCGCCTGTCTCAGGAAACGCGACCCCTCGACGTATGCGCTAGCCGTGGCGTTCCTGGAGCGTACTCTTTTCAGAGAATTGGGCGCTTGCTCGACGACGGATACATGCAACACCTGTGATAAACCGACAAATTACTCATGGGACTTTTTGGAGTTATACATTGACTTGCTGTGCCCCGACGATCCGAAACTCTGTTACGTAGTCATGGCGCATCTGCTGAAGGTCACACCTGGCTCTCGGTTTCACGTCAGAGAGCAGCTTCTCTTCAAAGTCTTCTATCCGACTTTCCTGCGTGCCAAAGCGCGTTACGTGACCGACAAGGGCAACGCAACGGCGAGGTTCCTTTTGCAATCCTGCATGTCCGTTATATCGTGTTTAATCGTGAACCTGAGGATGTGCGAGAAATTCATGGAGATAAACGGACTGCACGAGATACTGTCTCTAATAGCGGACACGGCGTTCACTAGGAGCGTTTACGGTCTTCTGGAAGTTACCGCGACCGTAGAGATCTGGAGGATTTGTAAGGAGCTCAACAATACGGAAAGTATTGAGGCGCCGGCAACGAAGTTCCTTTTTGAAACCCTCGACAGAGAGACGAACGGATTGTTCGTCGGCTTACAGCGTCTCGAGGAACTGAGAGTGGGTGAGAAAGCGGACCAGCAAGGCGAGAAGGATGTACGTAATACGCATTCTGACAATCAAGAAGCTGAATTATCTGCTCTGAAAGATTTGAGAACGGAGACCGCTGAGGCGGTTGAAGATCTCGACGATACTCTAGCGCAACTGCCTGAAAATGATATTCACCGCGAACAATTAGAGAATAAGACTGATGCGACAGATACCGCAACGATCTCGAATTCGTTTGAGAAATTTCACCCTCTTATCGAGGAGGCTACCGAAGTGTGCGACGACGAGGACGCGTCGCACGACAAATTTAGCCTGCATCAGGCTAGCGCGGCTTGGAGGGCTGCCGCAGGAGTAGCGCTGTGCAGCCCGAAATTCCGCGCTGAACTATCAGCGCATTCAGTATCCGGGAAATCGTTGCATTTGTTCAAGTTGTTAACTGTGGGCATTGCCACGGATAGTATTGAAGGTATAGTTGCGACATGTGGAATGATAATACCTGAAAAATTATTGTTAAGAAATTATTAATGAATCGTATCGTATTTCTTTTTTTCTTCAGATAAATCGGCGCATAAGCTCTTCGAGGCCCTGATTACGTGTTGTCTGATATCTCCGTTGGGTAAGTGTATTTATGTTACGAATGCGATTAATAAAGAGCGTAACAGACACACACGTCGGTTACGTATGTATATACATGTATATCAGTCGCTCGTGCAGCTGCGGCGTTATAATCCGAAGATGTTTCGCGCGTTTACTCGTCAGAAAAACAGTTCGAAGAACGTAGGCGGATAGTAAACGTCATTCTTGAATTTATTTGACCGGTTATCTTATTACACGTGGAATTATATTTGATATTTGCTTCATTGAACTATTATTCCGCTGCCATTGCTGATTTTGTATAACGACAAACACATTCTGCGGTGCAGATGATTGTGACATTGTCATGAAGTTAGGAAAGACACTGATGAATACCGGGATAACGCTTGGCCGTGGAATAGCTGTGATAGTGGACGCGGTCTTGAAGGTCTCTATGCTGAAGCCAGCGCAAGAAAACAGCATACAGCAACAACCGCGTCCCAGAGTACGTGTTAATAATGTTTTAAATCTCAACATCAGTTATTAAAAATCTAGAACCTTAAATATTTATTAATGGAATTATTTTATTACAGCTACCAACCGTGTCGTTGGAAACTCTACCGGATTACGGTGCGGAAGATAGCAGTACCGGCGAATATGTAACCGCTGACGATGGATATGAAGCGGATATCGAAGTGCCTGGAAAAAATACCAGCAACAGCGTCTCCAAGAAAAGCAGCAGCCCACTTGGACCTGTGATAGAACCAAGAGGTCACGCCAATGCGCATCCTGCTCTATGTTCCTTGGCGATAGATCTTTTAATTCATTTCAGTGAACAGTAAGTCCTGAACACTTTTGCGAATATATATGTTAATGTATTACATTATTTTTACTTTATGAAATTCTTTTTCACAGAGGTTTAGATTTAGAGAGAGGATCAATAATAACTGGTGGATTGCGAAGGGTCACTCTTACTTGTCGGGAAAGTGCCTCAAGTTGTGCTGCCCTCGCGGCCTCAGGAACTATTATGAAGATATTGAATGGTTTTAAAAACGTATTTACGGATAACGATCCGCGATATCAAGGTAGTTTTAGCACGTGGAAGGTATATGTATTCACAAAATATTAGCACACTGTACAGTGAATTTTTACAGACTTGCAGCATGCGGCACTGGAAGTTTTCACATTATTGGCGACGCAATCAATCTCATCGACGGAGTTAGTCGCGTATCTATCGTTTTTCAAAGTGAAGAAACCACTGTTGTTGCTCTTGCTGGAGCCATTATATCACTTGGTATTGGCCGCACGACCTCAGCCAAATTTCATCCTGTCGTTCCCCGTGCAATACGACACGAAAGCGTCGCTGAAGATCCAGACGGAGGAACACAAAAATCTAGAGAAAGCCGAGAATCTCGTGAACAATTTTAGAAAGAAGCATCTTGCTGCGGGAATTTGCAGTCCATGGTCCGTACATGCAACGTGCTTGCCCGTCGGACCGGAACTTGTTTGGTCGGTGTGGTTGCACGGTTGCTCCGCTTCCATGTGGTTAAGGGTAGAAAGGGGGCTATCGGTCGGCGGGCGTGCGACTGCTCACAGCACTTCCCCGTTGCTTGATTCGGACAGCGAGAGTCTATCAGACTGGGGTATTCTTTCTGATGACTGGAGTCGGGATGGTTAGTAGAAAGAGAAAACAATTATTAATCACTGAACAATTATGTTTATTGTCCCTAATTGCACACTTACGTTACGTGGTAAAAGTTTTATTTTACCGGTAACAATAAATTTGTTATTTCTTATTCGGACGTATTCATGAAATTGTCACGAAAAGAACAAACAAATATTGATCTCTGATCCTTCTTTTAGTCGTAGAAGGTTCTGTGTCGCCACCCATGCCAACGTCGATAATACATTTGATGTCCATCGGGTTTGAGTCGTTGGTTTTGGAAACTTGGCTCGATCTCAGATCAGGTATATATTTTTAAACTTCGCTAATTATCAATAAAGCTCGAAAGCTTGCGCTGACATTGATTTCATAATTTCTAGATAAATTAATCTTACGACTTAGTCGACCGGATGATAAGACAAACCGAACGATCTCCGAAACTTCGGTAAACGGCATGCTTCCTTCGGGATGCTGGCACCACTTGACTTTAAACATTAAAGACACTGTCTTGAATAAGCGCAGTGCTGTGGTTGAAGTTACGCTCTGGGTGGACGGTTGGAAAGAAGTCAATGCTCAATTACCGTTTGACGGTTTACTGATGAGAAAGCCTGGTACTACGTGTATTTTGTTAGGTCAAATTGGGTCGAGCAGTATTGGCGCATGGTACCTTGGGAATTTAATGATTTTTAGGTATTTTATTTTGTTATTCAGCATCCAAGTAAAATTCACACATATATATAACAGAATCATTTATATTTATTTAACTGTTACTCGCAGATGTCCAGTATTTACGAAAGAGCGTGCATTGCATCTGGCAGGTCTCGGACCAAACTACACCAACTTGGCAGATTGTACTTTAAATACGATGAAACCTGATTTTGCGCCTCTTATTGCATCCGGCGCATTGAATGGCATTCGTGAAGTGAGATACGGTTAGCAATGTATTATGATTAATAAATGTGTATAACTGTACCTAAACAGCCTAATATTGTGTCTATACAAAACTTGAGACTTTAACATTTACTTTTGTGCATTGTAGAAGGAGGTAAATTTGATTTAAGCCGGCGAAAATCTTATGGTGGTACCTATCTGAGGCACGCCGTCGAGACGGTAGTATCAGAATCGAAAATCGATTGGGATACCGTTATGGACGCGACGAACTCGCATCTTAGTGAGCTGCAAGATAATTTGCTTCTCAATTATGAGGCTCAAAATCCTAACGTCGTACATTTGTATCCTCAAGCTATTGCTAATCCTGCTGGTAAGTTATACTTATCACTATTATCATCACTGATGTGTTTCTGACTGTGCAGTTCATAATGTTATATGAATTTTGTATTTTGTTTTTGTATTTTATTGTATTTTATTTAAATTTAATTTTATTTAATTTTTATTTAATTTAATTTTTTATTTTATTTCTATTTTATTTGGATTTTTTATTTTATTTATTTTTATTTATGTATTATTATTGTCATTATCTTTATAGTTGTTGTGAGAAGTATCTTTCCGGGCCAACCAGGTTTTAGAGTCGTTTCGGTCCCAGAGCACAGAGTATCGCAGCAACCGCCTCTATCGATACCTCCGATTGTATCTACTCGTTTAGAGAGCCAGCAATACCGAGGTCTTGTACCTGCGGCGATTTTAGTGGGCGGTGTACCGGTATTTTTATATCTTTTTGCGAGAGTAAGTACATTTTTATAGATACCTTATATTTACATAAAAATTAATTAAGAAAGAAATGATAAAAGCGTCTGCATATTTTTTTTAAACATTCGTGAATATTTGCAGGTGGTCGAATTAAACTCCACCGAGGAAGAACAAGCTCTGGCTCTGTCTATAGTCCTGCATCTTGTCCGTAGTGATTCAGAACTCCTGAACCAATACCGATCGGACGGCGGAACGTCACTGATTCTGCGTGTTCTAGAATCGTCTAGATGTCATGCAGGTAGACACATCCTAAAGGCGATACTGGATGCGGCATGCGATAGCTCGATCATTATCAAAGATATTGGCAGCGGTAACCATTCAATCTCACAGAATTGCGAAGCGGTTATCACAGACCCGGGGCTGATCAAAGGCGCTCTTACCGCATGGAGAGCGTGGGTTAAATACGATACGTTAAATTTACTGTTGCAAGCGTTTCTACTTTTATTGCGAGATCAACATTCACATCGTGAATTCAACGCATCGCAGTTAAACAGGGTCGGTATCGTGGATACGATTCTTACCTTGTGTAAGGTAAATAAAAAAATAATTCGTACATTAAAGAACACACATCTGCACACAATAAAATATACATTAATACGCGATTTACATATTTTATAGTAATATCTCTATTTTTCGTAGGAACACTTCATGTACGAAATGCATGAAGAAGAGAATACCACATTGGACTCGAATACCGGAATTGCTATTGTAGAATTGATGCGCGCTTTAATGGGTGCACCGCCCGAATTTGCTCACTTGGTCGCCATCACTGATTACCTGGTCCTCGTTCATCAAGCTTCAGAGACTTATGTCACTCATTCGCGACATAATATCTATTTTATGTTGCCACAACTCAAGGAGAAGAATTCGAAAAGGAACGATACTATTGTCATTTCCGATGACTCGATAGGCATGGTGGAGAATAGCAAACTAAACAAGGCATTGACAAATGAACAGGTGTGATTTTTGCAGGGTAAAATTTCTTTGGTTGTGAAAATTACACGAATATTATATTTAATCGTTAATTTTTCCAGATTCAAAAAACGCGAAGTCCTAAAAAGAAGGACCGTAAAAATGTGCTGTCATCGGATAATACTAGTGCCGGAGAAGATTCCGGGATTGCAGGTAGTGATGGATCCAATCCTCAAAGCAATGTACGTATAATGAGAAATGTAAAATCTGTATACAACATAGTTTTACGTATCACTTACTCGAATCATGCATCGTGTATTATTTAGGAAAGGCAATCAACATACGCGGATGAAAGAAGAGCCTGTCAGGGTTTAGTCTGCGAGGGGCTGTTACTGTTACTGAGAGATGCTGTAAGAGTGTTACCAGACTGTCAAGTTGGATTAGTACTGAAGCACGTTTTAAGAGCTGAACTGCTATTAGTTCTAGCCAATGATCCCGATAATCGCGTACGCACAGCATTGATCAAGGTAAATAATTTCTTAGTGCAACATATATCGTATAACTTCCATCGAAACACGGAGCGAATAAAATGTTTCATCAGTATCTTGTGATATCTTACAGGTGATACAAACCTATCTACAACGCGCTAGCGACGAAGAAGTTAATAAATTTATAAAACAAAAGTATTTCATGCATTTAGGAAATCAGATAGCTTTGTATCCCGGAAGCGAATCGTTGATTGTCGCTTTAGAAAACTTAGCTCTACGAGGTCCGACATTAGCGGCGATGCCGCCGTTAATGGCAATGATTGCAAAGGCCGCGGCCTCTGATTCGAGCGTAGCCAGGCCAATTATATCGTTTATCACTGACCTAATAGCAAAGGTAATGGGAATGGAAATTACGGTAGCAACTTCGACGTACGATCATACAAATTAATTTTTATTCCAGAATACGAGTGCACTGAAAGTACTTCTAGACCAAGGCTTGATCGAGTCATTGGCACAAGCTTTATGCGCAATCGCGCATAAAGGTACCTCGACGTCCCTTCACCGAGACATTCATGTACTGTTTGTAGCAATCGCGACCAAACTTTTAGAATTACCGGGAAATCATCAGATGCAAGCGGTATTAGATTTACACATGATACTCGATTACATGGAACTGTCGGAGAAGTTACAGTGCCGCGCGAGTTTGACTTGCACAGCCATAAGAGACGCCCAAGTTGCGTTATTCGACGGAGAGTTGGACGTGCTCACGACTAAAATGTCGAATCCTTCGGGATTCCGTTTACGTAGTACGGCATCCTACTTGGCTTCGGCATCTTACTTTACCTCAGGTAGTGATTGCAGCGCGCCAAAGTTTCCGATACTTATGTATTTACACTAAAAAAAATTCTTTCAGTTCTCACGACGTCCAGCGAGCAGAGCGATCATGGATCCCGTTCGTCCAGCTACGCGAACTTTCACACGAATTCGCCGCCAGTGCTACGCGAACCTAGTAAAGGAGAATTGAATGATCGTTTTCGTATTATTGTGACACGCGCGGTTGAATTTATCATGGCCGCTGACGCGTCGCCGTCCGTCAACGAATTGCAACTAACGAGAAGACTGTTTTCCGTTCTTCTGCACGGTCTATGCAGTCCGCTGGAGAAGAAAAATCACTGGAGTAACACGTGGTCCGTCAGAACTGCTTTAAGAAAGCATACAGCTAGAATTATGGTGTGGCTGCTGGAACCGCATCAGAGTATCAATACGAGAATATACGCCATTAGATCTCTAATGGAAGAACCAAGAGCTCGTGAAATCTTGTCGTGTATCCTGGAAGTTCACCCACAGGTATTTACATTAATGAAATTAATTTAATAAAATTATTAAAGTTAATTAATTAAAATTAATTTATACAATATGTATTCCCATATTACGCATTTTACCTGAAATTATCTGTTTATATTGAAGTAGGAGTGTATAAGCTCCCGAAACGAGTTACTATTGTTATTTCACACTCTTTCATTCACAACTTTTAATTTTCCAATCAACTTATAAAATTGAGGCATACATGAGATAAAAATTGGGATCGAAAGCGGGATTTGTCTAAGATCGCTTTTATACAGAGGCAAAATATGAAATTATTATCTGTAAATTATGTCTAGATGGAGCAAAAGTTTACCGTGTTCTTCTGGGACCTATTGCAAAAGCGGGACGAGATGCCAAGTGCCGATGCTAGAGTGTGTGCGGAGTTGAGAGAAGCCCTGCGCGTATGGAACCTCGCCAAAGGGATAGAGCAAGCGAGCCCTGAAGTGTGGAACGACGAATTAGCTTTGTTACGTCGAGATTTGCTTCCAGAACAAGATATTTGTATCGACAATTATCCCGCGATTTTAAGGTAGACGCATATGTCATGTTTATCCTGGAAATCAGCATTTCGTTGACAAGTTAATAAAACGATGTAATTTTACGTTAGAATCAGCAAAAGATTCGATGCGTTGGCGAAACAGCTAATCGAGAGCGCCATGACTATAACGCGTTCGGTTGTGGAGGAACAAAACCGCGAGCGTAAAGTATTGATGGAGCAGTTGAAACACACGCGGGCATTAGAGGCTCAGGCGGTGGCCAGATGGAGAGACATAGCTAAGCGACTAACACACGAACGGGCGCCATGGCACTTTCCCGAAAGCTATCCGAGAAATTGGGAATTGGATCCGACCGAAGGCCCTGCGAGAGTCAGAATAAGACTTCAGAGATGTCACTTGAATATTGACAACAGATTCTTTTTGCCTGAATATCAAGACAGATTAGGTGTGCCTACAAATATTATCATAAATTGTTACGGAAAACATTCAGTTTGTCTTAAGTAGTCAGTTCAGGTTGTCTTAAATATAATATATTTTCCTTATTAACATTCACGTACGCAATGAAATTGAATAAATTGAATCAATTCTCCATCCATATTTAAATTTTAAATTTTATGTTTTACAGAGTCTTCCAATATCGAGATGCCATTATCGTACTTATTTACGAGCACTCGCGAAGACGCCAATACTGCGGCTCTGATCGAACGGTTGCACACGACTGAGAAAATACGTAAGATGTCTCAGGCAAAAGTAGTTACACCTAGGGCTGAATTAGCCGGAGAAGTCCTCATTGGCGAGACGTGCGTGTATTTCGTTCCGGACAACCCCGATATGCCGTTACATACAGACGTGAGCAATTCCTTTGTTTTCCATAATTATATTTTTACAATTAACTTCTTAACCATCGTTAATTATAGATAGCATTGGGTGGTTTCGATTTGGCTGTGGCTGGTGGTACTGCTTGGCGTCTCGAGGATATTCGAGAGTTGCACAGAAGAAGGTACCAATTGCAAGAGAGAGCCATCGAAATCTTTCTCATTACCGGCAGAACATACCTGTTGGCGTTCAATTCGTCCAAGGAAAGGGACGAATTTGCGATGGAACTGTCTGCTTGCAACTTACCCAGGCGAATCCCAGGCGATGACTTGGGGGAGGCTCTGGCCTTGTGGAGGAGTGGAGCGCTCACTAATTGGGAATACATAACTTGCTTGAACAAACTGGCAGGCCGTTCGTATAATGACTTAATGCAGTATCCCGTATTCCCGTTTGTTTTGGCGGATTACGTCAGTGAGAAGATCGACTTGAACAATCCGAAAATTTATCGGTAAATAATATGGGAATTATGTCGCATATACACTCGAATACATATTGTGTATTTTACAGGAATTTTAAACGACCGATGGCTGTGCAAGATAAAAAGAATGAGCAACACTATATAAATAATTATAATGTAAGCCATTTAAAGTAATAATCGTTATTATTTGATATTTTGTTGTAGCATTACTAATAACTTTATTTTCATACAGTATTTGAAACAAACTTTAACAGAAGGATTAAATCTAATTGCCTTAAATCAAGGACCATTCCATTATGGCTCTCATTATAGTAATTCTGGAACTGTATTACACTTTTTGGTACGGCTTCCACCGTTTACTAGCATGTTCCTTTGTTATCAAGGTAGTTACAAAAAAGATTATTCTTTTTACAATGATATTTATCGAAAAGTTGATTATTGTTAAAAATTTGCTTTTACTTACAGATAACAATTTTGATATTCCTGATCGGACATTCCATGCATTAGCTACCACATGGAGATTAACTAGTTGCGATTCAACAACGGACGTGAAGGAATTGATACCAGAATTTTTCTATTTGCCTGAATTTTTATTAAACTTCGAGGGTAAATCCCAGTGTATTGAATTTAATATTGAAAAAATATTGCGCGCATAAAATAATATGTATATAAATAATATATAATAATACATTTGCATGTGTGTTACAGGATTCAATTTCGGTGTTCGACAAAATGGTAACAAAGTTGGAGATGTCGAATTACCGAAGTGGTGCGCCGGCGACGCACGCCTATTTATATTGGCACATAGAGCCGCGCTGGAATCTGATATTGTGAGGGAAGTATTGCCATATTGGATTGACCTCGTCTTTGGATTCAGACAGACAGGAAGACCGGCGATAGAGGCTATAAATGTTTTTCATCCCGCAGTACGTGCTCTTACGTTATCACAGCGTAGCTCTTCGAACGGATGAATATTAACAGCTCAATTCCTTGTATTTAGACCTATTACGGATTCGACGTGGAACAGATAACCGATCCCTTAGAACGTCAGGCCTGGGAAACCATGGTACGAACTTATGGTCAAACGCCCGCGCAATTATTCAGGGCTCCCCATCCATTGATACAGAATATCGGCAATATATCGTTAACTAATCAGACGCCGCAGGTTATTGAAGGTATCAATGGTAATTATCGCATCTTTCTGCGTCTTAAAACTGTTGATCGATCAACGATAATACAAAATTATGTATTAAGTCCATTAAATTAAATCAATTAAATGTTGCAACTGTATGATATAATCGCAGGTATAAAATGGGGAAATTATGTGGGCGCGCCCGGCAATGAGCCTGTATTATGTTGGAAACTTAAGCACAAAACTCCGCTAGCTTCTCTGGTTCCTTTAGCAACCGGTGACGTTTTTGGTTTGCCTAATTACACCACGCTTCTTCTTGGCTATACCAAAGAAAAAGGTTAGTGAGTCATATCATGATTATTGCATACCATAACGCTATTTGTGCAACGCTATTTGTACTCGAAGCTTTAAATATAGATATGAATGAAAGCGTTTTATGTTATCAGGGAGCAGCATGTTAAGCGGTATGTCTGTATTGGGTGTCGCATTAGCGTCATGGAGTGGCACAGATGGAATTGCTAGATTGAAATGTAAGAAGGAACAACCGCCAAGGCCTCTAATTAAATCTTCAGGCCTTGATCCCGTAAGTATCTTAACACACATTTCGCAATGAATAATACGCCAGCAAGAATTAAATAATAATAAAAGAAGAAAACAATTTCTTGCATTTGCAGGATTATTAAAACTATTTCTCTCTTTTGAGATAGGATATTAAATATATATAATGCCCAATTGTTTTTTTTTCTTTTTTCTTTTTTTTAGATTACGACGTTGGCATCTACTCCTGATTGTGGGCAGCTTTGGATTGGGCATTTATCAGGCCGAATCACAGTGCATGCATATACCGTAGGGACTACGGGTAAAATCGAATTCAGTTCAGCGTCTGCGACGGTACTCCTGGCTCACAGAAGTCGGGTGACAGTGATATGTCTGTCACGGACATTTAGCGTTGCCTGTTCCGGCGATGGCAGCGGTATCATTGCTATTTGGGACTTGAACAGGTACATAAATAAAGCTTACATATTTAAGCATGTGGAGAGATAAAGAATTATATTTGCAATTTATATGAGTCTCACACATCTGTATATTTTTATTTTGAAACAGCTTAACATATGTGAGGTCAATAGTCTGTGACCAAGGTTACGCTGTACATCTCCTGTGTATTAGCGAGACGCTCGGGGATGTAGCCGCTACTTATGACATTCCCAGATCAGAGGACAACGCGACCAACAATCAATCCGAATTAACGGTGCACACTGTAAACGCGAGGGCCGTGGGCTCCATTTTATCCAGAAGACGTGTAACGGCACTTTGTTACAGCAACGCGCCGGAGGGTGTTTCTGTCAACGTCGTCGCAACTGGTTTAGACAACGGAATAATAAGGTACGATATATATATACACACATATGTTACTTTATTAAATTTACGAACAATTATTGAACGAAAGACTGTGTCCCTGTATAACGTAGATTATGGAGCAGTTGGGATCTGCAGTTGGTCAGAGAAATTTCGAATAACGTGAGAGGTTGCGGCGCGATAATCGCTGTGGCGTGGCCTCTGGATCAGCATCATTTGTACGCGGTCACGGAAGACTCCACCGTTCTTATTTGGGAGGGATCCAAGCGTCTCAGCAACGGTACTCCGAAATTCGTCAACTTAACGTCATACTAATCTGCAGAATCATTATCCCGTCATACCCCAATTTAAAGACGAAGAATGTGGAACGAACTGGGAAGACAGCTTATATATAGAGAAAGAGAAATAGATTGGAAGAATAAACACGATATTATTTTATATATTACATTTGTAATGTTTATGTTAACATGTAGCTTTCTCATATCGTTTTTTAATATGATTTATTGATGTAATTAAGTTTTTTTTTTCATATTCTGCGTTATTATTTAAGAACTAATGTGTTCGTTTCGGCTAATCATATTCATCTTTTTTATCTTTAGTCATAATCATGACACGCATTGGAGGAAAAATGAACAATATGAAGTATTATTTTTATCGATTCTTCCGATATAATAACTGTATCCGTAATTATATATTCTGCATTATATTTTTATATAAATTTTTATATTGGATCATGTATTCATATAGATTGTATATCTCTCATTGTTGATATAATTTATATATAAAAATTTTTATAGAGTAACATAATGCAACAACAACAGACGTGTTTATACAAACTATCATTGTTTTCCAATATTTGCATTCTTCTTGCTCATATTTCTACGCAAATGCATGTATATATGTATATGTATATCAAATAAATCTTTACCGCATTAAGACACAGTTGCATTTATACAATTTATACAAATCCTTAAGTGCTTACCTTAAATCTCATTTAAGCAAGGCTCAATTATTTCGTACATAGGATAATACTTTGTCGTCCTCCTCGCAATCTGATCTGCGGTATCTCCGCTCGAGTTAACCAGGTAGGGATTCGTGTCAGGATGCAGTAAAAGAAGCTGAAGGGCCGGGGAGTTGTGCGAACTAGCGGAAACCAGATGTAGAGGTGTCTGATCACCCTTGCTTTTTGCATTAATGTCCGCTCCGTTTGCGATTAAGGTCTCGGCGCATTCCGTGTTGTTCCAACAGCACGCAGAGTGCAAAGGTTGCCATTCGTCTTGAGTTTTAGCGTCTATTTTCGCTCCAGCTTCAAGTAGATACTGTTGAGACGGAGACACGATAATATACGAGAACCATTTTAAATAATTTTGTAAATGCTGAGAGAAGGAAATAAGATCTTCTTCGCGCATAAACCTACCTCCACAACTGCCACATTATTGCCGTAACACGCCCTGTGAAGCGGAGTATAGCCGTCCTTATCCGTGCAGTCCAGTAAGAGACGGTCTTTGCTCAGCAATTTCCTAATTCTCGCCAGATTTCCCTCCTCGGCAGCGCTCAGTATCGCCTTTGCATCAGGTTCTGAAGGCACAAAGACACGCTATAAAGGCATACAGGCACGAAATTAATCGTAGAAAAATTCTCGGGGCTTTCGAGTTGGAGACATAGGGATTTATCGCCTCCTCCGATGAGTTGCGAGATGCAGTTAGTTTCCAGAATTTTGACGCGGTGAGAATTCTAACCTTTCGCATTACGTTCCGCCTCCACACCGTCATCGTCGTCCTCCCAGGCGCTCATTTGCATATGCTCGCCACGCGGGCTGCTGAGAATCTTATCGCGTATCGCCTCCAGGTCTTGCAATTCGTCATTCTCCTCGTCCGATGACATGCTCGTCTTGTTTCAAACCTTCAAACTCACTGTCAGCTGTGCGAGTTCTCTGTCTCGCAGCTGCTTGCAACTGCTTGCAACTTGCAACGAAGCTGAGCGCTGACCACGTGCGAATTGGAGCAAATCTACACTTAACACTAGAGTCGTATCTGTCAATGATGATCAATGATGATGATGATGGCTCTTCACAATTCAATTTTATAAAATAAATTCCTACTGTAGCTTCTTTAACATATTATTTCTACATTTAAAAAAGAAAAGACAAAAAAAGAAAAAAAAAAGAAATGCCAACAGTACGCGGTGTTCCCAAACGGTCACCCATTTAAGTACTGACCGCGCTCAACGTTGCTTGACTTAAGTGATCGGACGAGAACTTGTACGTTAAACGTGATTTGACCGTTGACGATATTCTCTTTCTTACAACGGGATGACACGCTTCTTCATCAATTTTCATATTACATCTGTTATATTTTTTAATGTAAAGCTGCCGATATCCAACAATCAGATTTGCAAGAATAATTAACGGATTCCTACTGTAGTTTCTTTAATATTATAGCTATACATTGAATTTATTGTATGTTTTCAGATTCTCAGGATGGAATATTTCATTAAAATTTTATAATTATTTATAAAGTGTAATAACGTCCGTTTTCTTTTAGAACCTGATGATGCAGAAACGTCGATTTGAGCGTTTCCGAGTAGGAAAATCTAGAAAGAATAAAGAAATTATTCAAGCAATAAACTCTGTCATCATCGGATGCATGACTTTTTGGTACACCATTTAAATGACGTTTAGTAAGTACGTAACATTTGAAAAGAGACAATCTCGAGCGTCAGGGATTGTCAGAAATGTCGAGGTCTTCATAAGCTATTATAAGTAAGCAAAATGGATTGCTTAAAGTTATTGGAAACTCTTGATATATTCGGCTGCGCCGGTATTTGCGTAAGCACCGAAAGCTCGCAGCTGCTGCAGAATTCGCTGCTCATTTTGCAGACGGAAAATCACTTTCGAAAATGTTACTATTGGGGCAGGATCAATGGGATACAGAACGACTATCACGTCGCGTACGGTTTCGAAAAAGATTGCATGAACGGTCAGGTATATTATTACAGGTAAGGAATTTTTTGAATTTTTCGCGAATTGAAGCCCCTTTGAAAAAATGTACGTACTGTTGAGATAAAGACAAGTTTGTGATACATAAAACTTGTCCGTACAATTTGTTTTAAATATTGTACATTAATAAAAAAAAAAAAAATTTGTTAATTAATTTGGTTAAAAATTGTTAATATCGCAAAGCCAATCTCAGATTTCGGAAGAAAAAAATTAATTGCTTTTATAAAAGGAATTTTCTTGTTTCAATGCTAGTTTTAGGCAAATAAAAATAAATCGAAATAACGTTTATTTCTGACGTTTCTTTTTACAGCACAGATGGTATGAATTGGCTACTGCTGCCAAAAGCGACGAAATGCGGACGATTTCTGAGCCCCTTGGCGATTAATAAGTTCGAAGGTGATCCATCCATCGTCACGAACGTTTACGACGTCAATCCACCGTTTCCGCCAAATGAGGATCCCAAGACTTATTACGAGGTAATTGCGAACAATGACTTTTTCTTTAAATTTGCTCTGAGAAAAATCGACTCGAGAAATTTAAGAAATTTGTTGCGACGATTCGGTTTCTTTGAATATTAATGTATCTTAAGAGTATTTTATGTAATTTTTTTTTACATCTTTAGAGGTCTAGTTTCTTAGAATTCTAGTTTAATCTAATCTCAATGAAAAGATATATAAAAATGACGTTTTAGGATCCTATGCCGAAGGAACTGAAGGAAGAGGATCGTCTCGCGGCCACCGTGGAATCGATTACCGAGGATGCTGCGATCATTCCGCGAGGGGCCTGGTTCAAGTGCCCGAACGGCGATGTGATCGAGAATTCGAGTTTCGGCGGCCTGCGCGAGGTGGACGCCGCGAATCTGAAATCCTATTTGCACGCCCGTCCGCCAAAGCACAAGTGGAACGTGAATTTGTCGTCCCGGTCCGATTACAATTACGCGCTGGACTTTTTGGACAGCACGGACATGGACGTTCCTCAGGGTATACACAGCGAGGAAACGCAAACTTTAATGTCAAAGACAGGGATAAAAAAAAAATGCGTTAAATAAACGCGATATTCAACATTGTTTTAAGCGATAAAGTTTGAAGTTGAACGGCATTGATTTAACTTTTCTTTTATGTCCCTGGTCAATAATCTATTATATATAATTCAACATCTATATTTCTGTTTTTAGAATGTTGGAATTTGCAGTTTCTCTTGGGCGGTCGTCTGGCCGTTGTGCACAGCTTGTATTGGCATGGAATGACTTTCTTCCACAAGTTAAACTCTCCTCATCATGGATTTTTATACGTTGGACACGGAAAGAAGAATCTAGATCTTCCGTTCATGATATGATGCGAGATAAACAAACGATTGTGCGAGATTACATAAATTATTACGGGGGAAACGGCATTGATATAATAAAGATGATGCTACATAATTCAAATTTCAAGCGTAAATGTATAATGTAGAAACGACGTCATTTCGGTCATTTAGTTTATTTTAATGCAATATGTGGTCCGTAAAGCAAAGCAACGCGATGAGTTGCAAGAGTTGCGAAACCAATTCGGTTGAACGATCGGTTAATCGATACGCGCATCGATGTAATTCGTAACGCGCCGCTATTGTCCTTAACGTCCGTTTCCCGTCACAAGAATCCGTTGTTCGCTCGTATTCCTGTGCGTATTTATTTGTGTTCGTTTTCGGCGACGTCCTCGAATTTGCGACAATGTTAAATTTCGTGCTTTCTGGCGGAACGCGTGTGTGTCCTCGCGTCGATTTGTCGGTCGGGATTCCGCGAAGAGGAAATTTGGCGTGGCTCATAGTTGGAACACGGCTTGAATCGCGAAGAAACGATCGAGTTCTAAGAGTTGCATATTTATAATTATCGTTTTAATGTAAAAACTGATGATAATTTACATTACTTTATTTTAATGTTAATAAAGTATTGTACAATAAATATATCGTATTTTGCATTATGGTGAAGACATGTATAAAGAAGATTAACTTTGTATATAAAGATTAACTTTATAATTTTATTTATAAAAAGTTCGGTTATAAAAAGATATTTTAAAAAGAGATGTACAAATGTGTCATATATATAATTTATTGTATATAAAATAACACATAAACAGATACAATTTTAATATTATTTAATTTCTTATATAATTTTTTAAATATTATAATGATATAACGCGTTAAATATTCGTCGCAATCTATTTTAGCCTATCCTGGTAGAAAAATGTCTCAGAAAGTTATCAATCAGGATTTTTATAAAAATTTTCAAACTTTTTCAGAATGCTCAGAATTTTTCAGATTTTTATACGAAATTCTCATCCAATTATTTCTGAAAGTATCTGCATATTTTGTAAGTTTCAATGCTTAAAAAATTTCTGAGAAAATATGAGAAATTTTTTTCACCAAGAAAGAAGACGCGTGACGTCAGCTGTCGCGTGTGAAACAATAGGTATCGAGTCCTTCTCATCGAAAGCACTCGAGAAGGACTCGATAATAATAAGTCAAAGTTTAATCGAAAGTAAACATGACTCTAGACATGTTATGACAAAGCACACGCGAGATCAACATAGTAAGTTAAACAAAGAAAATCGTTCTCACATTTACAATGTTTATTACCAACACTGTCGTCAGTTTAAAGTGATCTCTCAAAACGAAAAAGTCGCGATTCTATAGACAGACTTCTGGCATTAGCAATTTGTAACTGCATGGTAAGCATTAATTATACAGTTAATTTCAAATTTATCCGTATTATTGTAAATTCTGTGTATCAAATTATTGTAAGATCTTTCTATTATATATATTTTTCAAAATCAATCTCATACAACCATATTATAATACGCAAATTATGAAAATACAGTTTTTATTAAATCATTAACAATAACTAAATATTTTGAAAAAATAATAAAATACAAAAATAAATTATTATATTTATAGTGTTATCTGAACTCTTGCTTCAATTTTACGCGTTAACCTTATATTTATATTGCGCTTGACTTAAATTTTACAGTTTTTCCATAAATGAACCATTTGACATCTTCATTACTTTTTACTTATTCCATTCGAAAATGCCAAATTTATTATTTCAGTAATTTTATGTAAAAATTATTAATTGCTAGTTGCTATGATGGGCAACGCATTTCAAAATTAGAAAGTTTAATCTCGTATCACAACTAGTAACACAAAAGTCTATTAATGTTGTCTTATATTATTCGAACAAATAAATATCCGTGCAGAATAATAAAAAAAAACAATAATATTTTATAATTAACATGGTATTTTGCTAGATGTTATACATTAAATGTATACATATTGTTTCTTTGTGCAAAATTTTTATGATTTAGAATATTTTGTAATCCTCGAGTGATTAATCAAATGGTAGCAATAAGTAATGGTAGTTAACACGACTTTAAATATAAACTATTATACATAAAATAAAAAAATGTGTAATAAAGAAAATTTTAATTTATCCAAAGTGTATTAAATACTTGTAATAATAATGTGTTAAGTTTAAACGAAAGGAAGATGCCTGTTAGATGGGGAAACAAAATTTAATCTCAATCTTAGTTTGTTACACAATCACAAAGAGCCTTTATTGTATCGCGAAATTTTTACAATAAGAGAAGCATTAATGTTTGAATTGAACTGACATGAGAGACAAAGAAACGTAACATATATGTATAAAATATAAACTAAAGTATTTGTTTTGCCATCTAATACGCTTAGCCAAAACAAAAATTACATTTAGTAGCATTAATAAAGCGCATAAATCTCAAAAACCCCTCGAGTGCATAAACTTAACTGTACATGTAACAGAATATACGTTCAAAATCGTTATAATGTTTTCCTCTATTTACAAATATTTACTTTCATGTTTCTTTTTCTTCTAACTTAGGCTTATTTCTACAAACACCACCAAACCTGTTTAGAAAATTATCATGGAATTATTCAAATTACTATTCAATGTAATGTTGATTATGGCTTCTGTTTCTAAAAAAATGTTTATCACGAAAGTTTGCGCCGAAATTAATTACCCTTTGGAGAAATATGTAGTACCGAAGCATTATAAGATTAAGTTAGAAGTAGACATTGAAAAGAATATCTACCATGGAAAATCCAATGTCAACATCACCATTTACGAACAAACGAAAACGATATTCTTGCACTCAATCTGTTTGGATATAATTGAAAATGCAACAACAATTGAAAATATTGATATGCGTAAAGGAACCAAACATATCGCAAATGCATATTTTTACATTGAGAAAATGGAAACTACGTATATTTATTTTAACTATGATCTAACACCTGGTAATTATACTCTGAATATGGAATACATGGGTATCATATCCGATATCAGTGACTCCGATATGGGTGGTTTCTTCAAGACTCCGTTTACAAACGAAAAAAGAGATAGAGAGTGAGTAGATTTAAAACTAACAAGAACATATACATTTATACATAATTATATTCATTAAAAAAAATTAATAATTAAATTGTTTAAATCTAAATATTGACTATTTTAACCGATTATATAAGAAATTTCATAAATATGCTATTAGATATAAAGAATGCGTGAGAAAAACACTGTGAAATATTTTAGAGAATTATAATAAAAAAGAACGTCTTAATAACTTCAGTTAAAGATAGGGAATACGTAATTAAAAATTAAAATTATTTACACATAATGCAGAATATTAAACCGATTCCTTGTTTCATCCTTCATTTTGTTACCACTGTATAAATTTTATTTTGTAATGTTTTTAATATAAATAAATAATATATTGTTTAGTATAATTTTTTGTAATACTTTCTTTTCCGCTATAATTAAATACATGAATGCATGTAGTAAAGTATGTAATCAATTAAGAACAAAGTATTCGTCATCCAAGCTTATCTCTATCCATATCAAGTATCAAATATTGAAAGAAATGCTAATTGTTACATTTATATATAATTTCCACACTTTAAGAGCAATCGTGAATTTTATGTTTCGTATATGTGTTGCATGCTATAAAGACATCATTACATATTGTAATATATTATATATATATATATATACTGTACAAATAAATAGAATATATAATAATATATAATAATATTTAATAATAATATAATAGAATAATGTAAAGATACAAAATAATAACAAGAATGCGTACAATAATATAATAAAAAATTATTTTTTAATTGTAACACGTAATCGTATTATAGGTACGTATTTACTCCTATGTCATACGCGTTATTCCTTATACGTGTTACTTCTATACCATATTTTAACACTAACACATTGCAGTTTAAAAATTTGTCATTATTTGAGATATTGTTAAAACTCGTAGATGGTTTGTCGCAACACGTAACTGGGCTACTGGAATGCGACGAACATTTCCATGTTGGGACGAGCCAGGGATAAAAGCTACATTTAAAATTATCGTACACCACCACAAAAAGTACAAGGTTCTATCGAATACGCATTATAGAAAGAGAATCCGTGTTAATAGTGACATTGTAGAAACACATTTTGAAAAAACTCCTGCAATGCCCGCTTATCTTGTAGCTATAGTGTTGTGCAATTTGCCTAAAACAATTGTCATTAAAAATGTAAACTTGAGAAGCAAACAGCAATTTGAACGTGACTTAATATTTACAAGTCGCGTTATAGCAAATGTTATAAGACAATTAAATATTTCTCCAATGCAACAACATCTCGCGGTTCCAGGCTTGATAGATGATGGCATGACAAAGTGGGGACTTATATTTTACAGGTAACATATATATAATTATGTACTTTTAACTGCAATTAAACATTAATGCATAACGGATTAAAAGATAGATTTACTTTTGCTCTTTTAACAAAATAATTCAGAAATTCGTATATTTTTATTGTTAAATTGGTTTTATTACATAATTGTATATACATAGAAAGGTATAATAATTATAGTAATATATGTGCATAACTGAGCTGTAAATTTTGTTCCTAAAAAAAGTGAATTTATTTTATAACTAAAATAAAAAATTTACTTAAATAAAATCAGTACAAAATATACATTTGTTTCATTGATTTGATCAATTGCAATATAAAAAGAGTTATGACTATTAAACACGGTACGTCCTTCTTTTGTATTTACTTTTGTATAAGTTTTAGAGAAAAAGTGTTAATTTTTTAAAACTCACTAAAATATCGAGGCTTTGAACGTTAATTTGTTAAAGGTGTCAATGCAATATTTATCGATGACAGCATGCCACAACAGACAAGTAGTTGATTGTTTAAAAAAAATGTGTAACAATAAAAGATTTTTTAATAGTTATTACAGAACATTTTTAATACTTAAAATTACTTTTATTTTTTAATTAGTTTTAATTAATTTTAACAGTTTCCTATACATTTTATTTTACAACAATTACAGACATATAAGTTGTAAATAAATTTTTCTAAGTATATTTAACATTTTTCGCAAATATGTTTTGCTAAGAATTGTGGTAAGCTGAAACACATAAGTTCAAAAAAAAAAAAAATTATTTTTTAATATGATCTTAATGTTTTAATGTTTTGACTGCAAATATAATTTTTATTCGATCCTGCGTCGGCTCTCATAGCCAATTATTTCTTAACTTGTTTTACTCAGAGCCTATTATATACGTTTGAAACACATAACCATACTATTAAAGGTATAAACTGTAGCGAAGGTTATATATAAAAGTTTAAATATATTTTTTTATAAAGTTATACATACTGAGATTAATGATTATTTTTTTGATAAATTTAGTAAACAAATTTGCATTAAATAAAAATATAATATATTACAACTTTTCCTCATATTTATTAAAATAAAATGATATATATTCGCTTATCTTTATTCATTCTAAACTACATTAAGTCTGAGTAATATTTGAATGCAAGTAGGTAATTATGATATACTAAATAAAATTAAGGAAGCAATAAATAAGGCAACAAGATAAAGGATAGTTCAAACCAATGCGATATATAAATGATTTTTAGAGATGAAGATATTATTTATGATGAAAAGAAAGATAATATTGCCTACAAAATGAAAATAACGTGTTTAATCGGACGCAAAATAACACGACAATGGTTGAGTTCTACGACAAGTCCATCGTGGTGGTCCCACTTCTGGTTAAATGAGGGTATTGCTACGGTTCTTTTTGCATCAAGAGTCATTGATCAGGTTAATTGCTTGTACATCTCTAATATTATTTTACTTACAAATATACTGTACTTTTTTTAAAATGACACAGAAAAAGATTTCAGGAATCCTAATCCTAGTTCTAAGTATTTTCAATGCTATCTGAAAAATTGTTAAAATACATTGAAAGTATTTATATATTTTTAAGATTAATAAGAAATATTTAAAAAACTGCAGTAACAGTATGCAAATGGTGCTGCTGCATATTGCTAGTTAAAGCATTTGTTTAAGTTAAATATTCCACGATTACTTTCATCATCATGTAAGATTTCGTTTCTAGATTATTCCAAATTCTCGCATGTCGGATTTGTTTGTTGTCCAAATTCTGCAAGAATCTCTCTATTTGGACGGCCAAGGAATTATGGAACCTCTTACATCGGAAGACAACATGATCTCTAATATTAATTCAATTTTCTCTTTCTCCTATTATATCAAAGGTAATATAAAGAAGTACAAGATGTAATTAAATAAAATTTAGAAAATTAAGCAAATTAAATGTAGCAAATTTTTCATTGCTGTTAATATATTTGGTTAACTACATTTAATTATTTTATAATGTTATTTGTCATAGCACCTGTTATATTGCGCATGTTGCAACATATAGTCACAGAGCAAGTGTTTCAGATCGGTATCGATATATATTTAAAAAAACAGTGAGTATATATTTCTGTTCTTTTTGCTCTATCTCCATATATTATCTTCAAGTTTCTCCCATCCTTGTATTAATATATTTTTTTTCTCTTCAAATGTGATTTACTTATCCCTTTCTCTATTTTCTTTCCACATGTCCACAACCCCGAGCTAATTTTTATTTTTTTTTCTTGGTTTTATATTAACGATTTTTGATGATTTGTTTGATTAGTTCTTCCTATTATACTATTTCCTATTTTTACTTAATAATAATTTTAAGAATTTTTTGCTTTTATTTCTTTTCCCTTATTTTTACTTTTTTTACATTTTTTACTAACTTACATTTCATTATTTTCTCTTAATTTCTTTATCATTTTATCTTTGCTATTATTTCTCTTTATCAATTCTTAGTTTAATTATTTTTTTCAATGTTCAACTTATTTCAAAATATTCTGACGTTTCCTCTTTTTACTTAATATATCTAAGCATGATTTCAATACATTAATGCAATATATTAATGACTCACGTATTCTTTTACTCTTTACATCTCTATAAAGTAAGTAAGTAATTTAAGTTTTTTTTAGAATTAATTCTTCAACAAGTTACATTAAATTGTATCGTATAAATTCTTTCTATCTTTTTCCCTGTGACTTTTTATCTTATCTTTTGTTAAAATTATATGTATATACTGACATCAGCTGCTAACATACAAAAATAAATTTAGCAATAAATTTTACTTTTTAATGTAATATGTGTTGCATTATATATACTGTATTAACGTGATTAAATTTTGCGAAATTTTTGTTAGATCAGCTACTCCGAGTGATTTCTGGGCTGCTTATATATTACCAGATATTAATATAACAGAGATAATATATCCTTGGATAAGTCAAAATTATTATCCTGTTCTAAATGTAACATGTAATTATAACAATAAAAGCCATTTTACCGTAAGGATGAAAAATACATCAGAGACATGGTGGATACCCTTGACATTTACTATGCAATCGGACATCAATTTTAATGATACTTTACCTGCTATAGTTACTCTTAAAGATATATTCTCTGTACCTATGCTTTCTAAAGATAACTGGATAATACTGAACTTGCAACAAATTGGTAAGTATCAAACGATTATTTTCTTGTATCTTCGCATTTATTTCGCATAATCAAAATGTAGTAAAACAATAAAGAAGAAAATTTAACTCCAATCAAGTATATCAATGTCAAAGTTATTAACTCTCGGTTGTCACACCTATTTTTTCGAACACGTTTGTCACACGGGGTCAATTTGACCCCAACCAATTTTCAAGCAGCTGTTGTGCAAAAACCAACAATTTAAGTGAATTGCAAAAGATTCTAGAATTAAGTTTAAACATTGTAGAATGTATTCTCATTAAAAAAAATTAACTTTTTGAGAGGCATCATGTTCAAAATAATCCTTAAAAGTAAGTTCCAGAAAAATAACAAAATCATAACTTTTATTTTTCAGTGTTTATTGCTCAAAATTTTGAACAATACTCTTAAGATATGTTACTTTAATATAAAAAAATAGTCTAGGGTCACTTTGACCCCGGGTGACAACCAAACGTTAAATTCATTTTTATACAGTTTTACTACACTATAAATTCAATTTTTTATATTATAGGTATATACTGTTAATTTTAGATTATATTATTGTTTTATTGTCAAATTCAAATTATTACACATGCACATTTATGTAACAAACCATTTTGTTGGAGCATATATATTTAATGTGCTTAAATATCTTTTCAAGTACCTACATTATGATAAAATTGTTAAACATTAATTACATAAATTTGGAAAATTACTTTTTTTTATAAAAGTTAACCCTCCGAGAACACACCTATTTTTTCATTCACGGAGAACACTCTGGGTCAATCTGACCCTATACACACTTTGATCGTCCACCATTTTAAATTGACGAGTGCGATCAGCTTGAAAAAATTTCCAGATGTACTTGGAACATTGTTAAATCAATTGATATAAATAAAAAGTGCCGTTAAAAAATTCAAAAAAAAAAAAAAATTTTAAAAAAATTTTTTTTTTAATGGCTACTTTCGCCCTTCTCTACAGGCATGAAAAGTCGAACTTTCCGTGGAGATGTTGTAAAAATATTTTTATTACTTAAGAATATTTTAAGTTTTATTTTAAGCGCCAAATTTTATGTGTGTTAATTATTTTTTTATTTTAATAACATATTCTGTTTCATGTTATATACCATTCATTTTCTTTGATTTTTATCCTTTGATTTTTATATGTTTCTTAAGATTTTAGGTTTCATATTTATGTCACAGAGCAAATGTATATTATATTTCTCACGTTAATATATTTGTTCAAATTATGATGTGTTTTTTTTCGTGCTGTTATATTTATTTTTAGTAAAACACTTAACAATATTTTTAAATGATCTAATTACGCTATTTTTAAACTTAGAGCATTTTAACAGTCAACTTTTTATAAGTAATGTACGTTCAACTGATATGCACACATTATTAAACTTATGTACTTTTCTGCTATCTTTTTTTCTGGACAAGATTTAATGGTCAATAACATTAATTTATTTTCTAACAGGATATTATCGTGTCAACTACGATGCTGAGAGTTTGCGAAGAATTGCATGTTATCTCAATTCTAAAAATTATACAAATATTCATGTTCTTAATCGTGCTCAAATCATCGACGATGCATTTTATTTTACCATGACGAGCCAGCTCAATGCCTCTATATTTTGGGAACTTACAAGATATCTACGACAAGAGACAGAATATGTAGCATGGTATCCTATGATCAAAGTTCTTGAACGCATATCTTACATCTTTCAATTTCCAGATGAAAGTAAATATGTCAAGGTAAAAGATGTTGCTCAGAAAAGTTGTTACATCAAAACATTATACACTTTGTAATAAAATAACAATTGTGACATAATTGATTCGATAAAATATCCCAGTAAGCAAAATACAGCATGCGGCAGCAAAGATTAGAATTCCACACCAATACCACAGCCATCTATTCTATGATTTCGGCTCTGATCAGAATGTGTCTGCGCAGGTTTATAGCTATCTGAGATGATACATGTAGAGTCGTAGCTAGATATATATGCAGCTATAATAATTCTGTTACGTTTTTTACAATTTTGTTCAACAAAAATTTAAACGTGAAAGACCCTCATAAAGTTGGTATTATCACCATAAAAAGTATCTTTTAAAAAAAGTGAAAAAAAGCGCCAAGTGTTTATTGTTTATATGCTGTTACAAAACTAATGCAAAGCTATAAAGATTTTTAAATATTACAATACCAAACTACGTTTATCCTAAAGTGAATCTAAACGCGTTATATACGTATAATTTTTATGTATTACAACATAAAATTACAATGTTTTAAAACCGGTATGTCGTTTTGGGCACAATTCCTCTATATAATGATAAAAAAAATCTAAAAATTTTCTAATTATGTTGCATCTATTTTTTTGAAAAAGTATTCTTAAGTGCACGTATATCGCACGCCCCATGACTTTTTCAGACATAATTAACAACCTAATTAAAAATATTTATAATTTTACAATATTTAGACGATCATACTCGGACAATTGAAACAGCTTCTTCAAACAATAAAATATAACGATCGAATGGACCGTTATTTAATGGAATGTTTAAGACAAGAAGCTGTAAAATGGGCCTGCGTTCTAAATGATTCTAACTGCAAGATAATGGCCTTGAATAAACTGCAACGGCACCTAACAGATCATGTGTAACTTAAACGTTCTTTTTTAACCATACATTTGTATTATTTACAATGCCCTATAAAGTAATTTAAAAATATTTAAAACATGCACGTAAGATTCTAAACTAACTTTCATATCTTGTCTTTTCAGACGTCATAAACTCTTGCCGGGGTGGAAGAAATGGACATATTGTAATGGTTTATCGAGAGCAAATAAAGCTGTTGTAACAAGTTTGTGTCAAATGTATATGTATGAAACTCTATCCCAAAGAGAACCAAAAAGTTTAGAACTCCTGGCTTGTTCTAAACATTTTTACATAAATTTCATCATTATGAGATCAGAGGATTATAATGAATGTGATATGTATTCTAATAAAAATATTTTTGAAACTATAAGAGAAAATAGCATTGATAATATTAACTTTTTTCATTACAATGTTGCGAAACATGCACGAGATAACTTAGTACTTGATCATATATTAGAAAATTGGGAGAGAGCAAAACCCAAGTAAATTATTTTCTTCCGTATAAATATATTCTATCGTAATGATGAAAGCATATTATATTAAGTTTTAAAAATCGTTTGTTTTGTTTTCACAGAGAAATTAGTCCGACTGCAGCATTACTTGATATTATAAATCACGTATATTCTAAGGAACAACTTGATAAGGTAATATTTACAAACGTTATTGCTGCTCACATTTTATCTTTTCATTTTATTAATCTTAAAAATTGTCCTTCACAATGCTAAAATTATTTATTACGTTAGCAACATGTGGATTATAAATTTTCTAACATATTAGTAAATTTTAAATTATTTTGCAGATTCATGAATTTATTAAAAACAGAGCAATTGAATTAATTTCGGATATTCACAACAAGATTGATGTACGTTTGTCTCAAATCGAAAATCAGAAAAACACTTTTGTTTCCGTGTTTGGAATCAGTTCAGCCGGCCGAAAAATAGAAGACTGCAATGCTTGATGATTAAAAGTAAAACAAATGCATTATAGATTTTTGAAAAAATTGTTGTCAGACATTTTTATATATTTCTTATGTTACTCCAGTATTTATTTAGATTTATATATTGCTTATCGAGTTTGTAAAGGTTTGGGAACGTTCCTCAAAAACGCCCTTTAAGGCCCCTTTGGGGATAAATATTGCTTATCCATTGTCCATTATGTCCATTATATATGAGATTTATAGTTATTTCTGTGACTACGTAGAATATCTTAAAATATTATTATAAGAGTCTCTCTCTCACTAGTTATTTTAATATATATACATGTACATACATATATGTTTACATATATGTGCATGCGTATATAAATATAATTTATTATTTTAATAAAATAATAACTTTTACAAAAATACATATAATAAATTTGTGATAATTATTAATATTAAGAAGAACGTTACCTATATTAGTACGTTACTTATATTTATAATATAATATGTTAATATATATATTATTATATATTTTAGTAATTATTAATGTGTAATTAATGTAATAAATATTTAATTATTATATTAATAGCTTTAAGATAATGTTGATAAAATATTAGCAATATGTTTTAACACATGTTATATTATTTATATATATATTTAATTTAAAATATTAAATATATCTATTTTAATATTTTAAATTTTATAACAATATTTATGATATATTATTTAAATTAAATTGCATTGTTATCTAACGAAATACACGCCCTTAATCCTCGTGAGCGTTACTCGGATAAACCCGCGTTTCGAGGTTTCGCGCGCTTTCGCGAGTCCGTCATCGTCGTTCGCCGCGACGCCGCCGGATGGCGTCACCAGGACGAGACGCGAGCGCGGCGGCCGGCGCACCTAACCGGCCGCGGGGAGGGGGGGGACGCACATTATTGCACAAGCGCAGTCGAGCGGCCAAGACGAACGCAGTGACCCGGCGTCTCGGCGAGTGAAGCAGTGAAGTGTCCGTTGATTTGCGGAGTGATCCCTGACGGTTTGCGGGCCCGTGCCTTCCTTTGCGGATCTGACGAGGACGCCACGCCGCGTACGGTGAGTGCTGGCGAGTAGCGCGTAATCGCGTCTCGGGCGATCGAGCGCCTCGCGCTCCCGGACCCGCCTGTCGCCGTCCCGGGATTTCCGTTAACTCCGGCCGCAAAAACCCCGTAAAGTTCCGCGTACGCGCGTCCCGATCGCCCGGCTTCGCGAAGCGCGATCTCGCCTGTCGCCGGCGATCGCGTGGAAGTCTCGGGAGAATTTCGATCGAGTACGGGCGTCTCGAGTCCGTCTGGAGTATCGGTCCATCCGGGATGCTCCGCCATCCGGGGAAAAAAGTACGTCTTTTTTTTTTCGCCCGGTTAGAAATTT
This sequence comes from Temnothorax americanus, assembly GCF_048541705.1. Taxonomy (NCBI): domain Eukaryota; kingdom Metazoa; phylum Arthropoda; class Insecta; order Hymenoptera; family Formicidae; genus Temnothorax; species Temnothorax americanus. The sequence goes on from NW_027509751.1 coordinate 3,366,159, forward strand.
TTCTTCTCCCCCTTCTCCCTCCCTCCACGGACGGCGACAGGCGATTAGATGGTTTTTGCTATTCGTGCGCGAACGACACGTCGCGTCGCGGCGTCGTCCTGGAACCGAAGTAAGAACTCTGTGTAATTCTCGAAACTTTGCGCAGAACAGGAGTCATTTTGCGACGAAATATTGAAATTTTTACCGGGGGCGCAAGCCTATTTCCGGGTTTTTTTTTTTTTCGTCGATTGCACCGTCAAATTTTGTAACAGGAAAATGCCGGTTTTGTCCGCGCACGTTTTTGTAGACACCGCGCGGCCGTAAGATATTTATTATCGTCTCTTGTTTGTGTGGACATTCCGCCTTTTTGCGTTTACGCATTTATGCGAGCTTGTCGTCGCGCTCGATTCAAGGTTAGCAGGGTCAAAGAGAATTACGGACCTGTCGTTGCCTGTGGGCAAGACGCACACGTTTCTTGCTCGTCTCCCCCTTCGGGAAACGCGTAGAGACTAGAGGGCAGTTAATTCTCTCCCGGGTCCATGTGCCATTTTGTTGGTTCGACATCTGTTTGACGCGATAAAAATTTTACATTGCTCGAATGTTCATGTAGCGCGTGCCGAATGTTGGTATATTTTTCGCGTACCGATGTGTGCTGATAATACTTTTCTATAATCTTGAACCAAACGGTAGAATAATAAACAAAATTTCGATATTACGGCCGGTATTCATAGTCTTCCGATCTTATCACCTGTTTAAGATCGTCCTAAGGGGCTAGAGAACCTTGAACCTTGACGAGCAAAAAAAAATTTTTTTTTAAATTAAATATTTAAGAAATAAAAAACTGACAATGAATATTTGAAACTTCGGCACGCGATTCTATATTCTTTTATATGGTTATTTTAAAAGAAATATTAATATTAACTTATTGAGAAATATTAATATAATAACGGGAGTTATTAAATAACCATAAAAGAATATAGAATTATGTGCGAAAGTTTCAAATACTCAGAATTTTTGTATTTCTTAAATATTTTACTTTAAAAGAGAAGGTCCATTTTTCGCTTGTCTACTTTAAGTACTACGAGGGTCGGTATGGAAGTACAATGTCTCCTAATTTTTTTCTTTCAAATCTGGTGCCATAGAACATTTTCACCGAGTTGTCACTTATGAAGTCTCTAATTGCACTATGTTGAGTGGCGTTGTGAGTCAGTTACGCGTCACACGAGCAGTTCAAACTGATGTGTGTTTCAGATATGCGTAACAGACAAGGGCGGTGATTGAATTTCTTGGAAGAAATGAGTCCTATTGAAAAATCCATTCGCCTTTCAGAAATGATGTCATCGTAAACATTTCTGAGACGCGAACGGATTTCAATGGTTGCAGAAAAAACAACTCGGCGAGCAATCAGTGATTTTTTAAAATGACGGGTCCTGGCCTTTTTCTCTGGATTCAAGTGCAGAAACCAATCGTGTAATAAAGAATCAATGCGCGCTCATCGAGTTGTTTTCTCCGCTGAACACAACCATTGGAACTCATGCATTTCCTCCACGGTAAGAAATTTAATCACTGCTCTTGTACTTTTGGTATATACGCATATCTGAAACGCACACCAGTTTGACCTGCTCCTGTGACACAGTCACGTACCCGATCGCAACGTCACTTAACATAATGCAACTAGAGACTTCAAATAACGACTCGGTGAAACGCAAAATTTTTTGTGGCGCCAGATTTGAAAGAAAAAAAATTAGGAGGCATTACTTTCGTACTCTCGTATTTCGAAATGTCATACGATCATTTCATTGGAGTATTATAGATCGCTTTAATATACTCTATGACGATCTTAAATATAAGATCAGATTATGAGTACTTTTACATCGAGTTTCAACGCAAGCTAATAAAAAAATTCTATGCCGAATATGAGAACAGCGTATGTGATATTCGTGATCATTTCATCACTGGAAATACGTGAAAAAGGCGAGTCTAGACATTTCAGGTAGATGATAACTTGACGTAGTGATATTGAAAGGTATCGATAAGATTTGATTCAATCGAACTCAGACGTTTCGTATATAATCGAACGAATAAAAATACCGTGCAGTCCGGAAATTTATCAGATCCATTTTGTAAAATCTGAAATTGTAGTTCTTATATAGAAAATTAGTTTACTTTTGAGCAAAACTATACTAGGGGTGTATTTTTGCTTTAATATTTTTGTGCTAAAAATATATCAAAAGTACATTTTTGCTTTTTCTCTCGATTACGTTAAATTATAGATATGTATACAATTTATGATTTGTATTTATCCAATTTTATTTATTAGTATAGATATTACTTGTACGGTCTGCGAATTACTTTTAATCTGACACCGGAGAAATAATTGAAAAATGTATTCTCCGATCATTTACTGACATTTCTACGTTTTTTCTCGTATGCAACGACACTTGCCGGATGACTTCTAGCGCAGAATAAGTTCTTCTTTTTCTACCCTCTCCCGCCTCTCCGGACGAGAGAACGGTCCGTCGTTAATTTCACGATTCCGATAGTCGTGATCTGGTTTCCGTGGATAATAAGAGCGGCAATCTCGTCGCGCGGTTTTCGATTCGTTTCTGCGGTTTCGCGATTCCGTCCGTCATCTCCGTACGTAGAGACAGGGCAGATTTATTTTTGCGCACGTCGAACAAATCAATGACGAACAGCCGACAGCCTCCCTCCTTCTCCCATCTCCTCCTTCTCCACCGCGGTAGGAAACCCCTCCGGCCGTCTCTCTTATCCGATTCGTATGCGCGGCCCGTACGCGTGCGATCGCGTAGCCGATTCCGAGCACGGACCGCGGAGTTCCGGTTCCTATTCAAGTGTATAAGCATCCTCCGCCATCCCGGCGAATACACCTCGCCCTCGTCTTCGAAGCCCTCTTCTTCCTCTCGTATATCGCGTATCGTCGCGCGTGTATTCCTGTTTCGCGCTCGTTCTGCTCGGCACCCGCCGAGATACCGACCGTGTATTTCTCATCTCCGGGAGATGCTCCATTGCAGAGACCGCCGCCCATCATCGTGTCGTTCGAGGGAATTATATACATGTTTACGCGCAACTTTGCGAGTTTTCATTATTTCGCCGCTCCCGCGTTATTATTTTCTGCCTCTTCCCGATCTATTTATGCGCCGCCGCGTAAATTAATTTCCCTTGTTTCTCTCCGCGCCGACAAAGAGATGGCGGAGATAGCGTCGGGACGGCGTTAACGAGCATTTAATTGCGGGGAAATTAACGCTAGGGAGGAATTGCATAATGCTGCTAATAAATAAATTATCAAATTATTATGTACAACAGAAGTTATAAGTCGAATTGAATCGTGAGAGATTGCACGCGGGACGACGAGAGGAGAAAGAGAGAAAGAGAAGCGTCGATACGATCGATAGGATATGTTCGGAACAGCTCCAGGGGACTTTCGTTCTCTCTTGTTGTCGCTCCTTCGTCATCGATTACGCCTAGCTAACTATTCGCGGATGGAAAATAAATACCGCGTTGCCCTCGGCCGGGTATAATACGGCCATACTCGCGAATCATTCTCGGATTCAAGTTGTCGAAAGCTGCGGTTGTCGACCTCGCCCCGCTCGACACGCTTCTGTCGTTTTCTTTTTAACGCGCCGGCGAGGTGAAATCCTCTAACGGGATTTGGAGTAAACCATAAAAAACGGCGCGAAGGCATTGCGGCATTGGGTTTCTTTGTTCCGGGCGCGCGCGCGGAAACCTTCGCTCTGCTCGCGATCGAACCGCCGGCGATCGGGGGAGGAATTTTCGTGTGTACACACGAAAGATGTTTCGATAGTTTTCCGTGGCAGACACTTTGGGACGAGGGGAAACGAGAGAGAGAGAGAGAGAGAGAGAGAGAGAGAGAGAGAGAGAGAGAGAGAGAGAGAGAGAGAGAGAGAGAGAGAGAGAGAGAGAGAGAGAGAGAGAAAGGAGATGGTCAATCAGTCATCTTTATATTCTTTATTTGATTAATGCTATAGTCGGGAGACTATAGCTTTCAACTCGAGAGTCTCCAATATAATTTTTTGTCTTGATTCTGTTCGATGAAATATTTATTTCAGTTAAGCAAGTATGTTTATGGATCTCTATGATATTTCGATATATTATACTTTTTGAAAAAGCCATTGATGCGCGCTAAACTGACACTAAATAAAAGTGAAAAGATGAAAATGTTGATTTGGAGATTAGAATTATTGGATTTTAGTTACTTTGATCTGTTATACGTGCAACGCGGGAGGAAGAAGGGAATGTATTTTTCGACGATCGATATCGATTTACACGCACGTTGAAGGCGTTCGTAGCCACAAGAGGCAGGAGGTAAAGTAAGGTGAGACATGAATGTTTCACGACGTGACGTCTCGCCGTCAGTAACAACAAATTATAACGCGATATCTCAGGCACGTATATCGTATATGTGGCCAATGGGGAGGGCCTGCGAAGCCTGAAGCGCGTCTTTGTGTGCGCGCGTCGTTTCGTTTTATTCGACAGCGGTAACGTCGTCGTAACACGAGAAGATATTGTCCACTTGACGACGGAGAACCACCGCGTGGCCGAGGCGCACTCTTTGCGCACGTGATATTTCATTCCACACAGGCCCCGTTCTCCGGTTATATACCAAATAACCCGCGCGCACATTCCTCCTCCCCTATAAATATACCAAGCTTAACCCTCAAATTGTGTAATCGCCGCCCGTTTAGATTTTACGGGAAATATTTAGCTCTCTTTCAACACGAAAAGATATATACTTTGGAACACGTATGATCGAGAAAAATTCGCCCGTAATCTTCCAATAATAATAATCATTGCGTCTATTGACATCAGTTTATTCTCCGATGCAAACGTTTCGACGTATTCTTTTCATAATTTACACGACGGATCGATCCTAGACCAGATAACAAACAACATTCCATTCCACTAGACCACTTAAGGCTCATGTATCAATTTAATATCTTAATAATTATCAGTAATGGATGAAGCCTGTCCGATCGTAACGTACGTTTTGTGTGCCTCATCTTGGTCAATCGATCTCAAATGTTATTCACTACCTTCACACGCGCGGCGTCCTTTTTTTTCTTCGTCCATGAAATTCCGAGCTCTCGGATCTATACGAGGATCCGAGGATACGTTTCGTAACGTTCGCCAGGTAGAGGCAGGCGGGGTAGAGTCGAGGAGGGAAAAGGAGGAAGAAGATGAGGAAGAAATAAAGCAAAAGACACAGCCGTATATAGCGGAGGCGGTCGATCGGTCGGGGGTCGGGGGTGAGAGGGAGGCGCGGGAGGCGAGGGAGAGAGCCAGGAGGGCCCCGCGTTTCGAATGGGCGAAGACCCGGGGGCCCCCGAGGAAAGGTGAGCTCGCCGGGGCTCCTTGTCCCCGGGACGTTTAATTTCAGACAGTCCCGAGGAGCTCTCTCGCAACATCTATACGCGCCGCGTTTAACGTCGGGACACGGGGGCCTTGGGAAGAGATGCTCGCGATCAGGGTAGGCCTCTCGGAACCAGTTCTCGCACCTTAAACCGCGCGCCGCGCCAGAGCGGTGCGCGGTTCTCACGCATTACGGCCGCGCCGCGTGATTTCATCCGGCTTAATTGGCCCGCCGGGCCCGAATGAGAATCCCTGAACGATACCGTCCGTGCGGGGCAGGATATACCGTGCGGCCGTGTGCATTAAGGAAAGCCGGCCCGGTTAGGCTTGATGCGCATTGGCACACCCGCCATATTCGATTATCTCGCGGCGCGGCGGCGCGGCCGGCACAATTTGTTGATTTTCGATCGAAATGATACACATCAGATTCGTGGACCTAAAGGAATTGACATAAAGATGACGTGGGAGTTTTTAGGAAAAAGTTTAGCGCACAGTGATTATTTTTTTTATTGCTTTGCACGCGAGCAAGAATGACTTTGGATAAATTAGTCTTACTCGTAGTCCAGAGAAACTTATATATTGATGCTAAGAATAATAGAAACGGTCCGGACTGGTTCTCCGGATCGCGGCGAACTCGACGAGTCGTGTTATCGTTAGTAAAGTCAATTGCGATCTTTTACGTGCACGCGTATACGCCCACGCACGTGCGGCGGGACGACGCCGCGACGTGACGCGCGACGAACGCCGCATGATTAAAAACTTCGCGTGGCTGCGAAGATGTTCATACGCGATGCATAGCAATGAAGCGCCGTTCCGTAAAAACGGCGATGCGCGTCTCTCGGCAAAAAGGAAGGTATAAATGGTTTCCTGCGATCGCGCGCTTTTTTTCCCCGCACTACCGGTCTTCCTCGCTTTTTTCCCGTTCGTGCTTCATTCTCGATCTCTCGTGTCTATCGCGACCGACGATCGCTCTCTCTTACCGGTTGCGATCTTTGGAGGAAGCAAAAGTGGAAGAAGAGACGGATTAGCAAGTGTTTTTTTATATTTTATTTTATTTCACGTCTGCGCGAGTTCCTGAATAGGGTGACTGGACATTCTTGTTGCTCAAGAGACATCTTTTCTTGAAATGTTCTCACGCGGGTTTCGGAAACGCCTAATCACGTATTTGCAGCGTGTGATTTGACAGGAAGATGTATCTCTTTCAACCGCAATTTATTTGTACAGTACTTAAATGTGAGACTCGTGTGTCAAGTGATACACTCGAAGGGTAATTAAAAATAAAGCCATAATGGATGTTTATAATTAGTAAAGAATATATATAAAACACAAATAGAGTTTCGTTCACGTTTCAAGAATTATAAATGTCCTCTGTTTCTTTCCTTCCCATTTTATATATAAACACGCCTAAGAAGTTATGGTCGCCTTACTTTCGGATCAACCCCGCAATAATGCGAGGTCATAAATCATCACCGACGGGAAATGTCGTATATACGCAGTGGTGTGCCGCGTTGTCTCAACAGAAAAGAGGGTTGTAGAATACATAGCATTTATACACCATTATGATGTCGGCACTCGGCAGCGATTCTCGTCTCGAGCTATCGCGTATCGACTAAGTATACATATATATAGCCCCGGAATAGATCGTATTAATTATTTCGTAAGATTGGTTCTCCTTTCACGGACCACTGAACGCGATAGCGAATTCTTTAGGAATAAATCACACACACACACACACACACACACACACACAGGCGCGGTATATATAAGTGCCGCAGAAAAGCGCGGACCAGCCCGGTTCCGCTGTGATTATGCAACTTTTGTATCGCGTCACCCTGTTCTCTATCTTTCGGTACGATAACGCGCGGTTCGGAGATTTTTAGGTTTGTTATTCGAAGCCGCGAGACGTGACGAGCGAGGTATATCGTTCTAACGGAAAATCCTAACGAAAATTATGTGTGTATAATTTTACGATAAGACTGTGACTGACAATCTAAACGTCACGTGCCTGCGTGCTATCTGTCATCTATAAACCTGTGAGGAACATAAATTATTCGAGGTATACATTTCTGTGTGTCTCTTATCAAACCGTTCTTCGTAAACTTCGGCGAGATGTTTCCTTGTGGGATTTCGTTGCGACGAGGAAAGTTTGTTTTCTCATCGCCGAGAGATTTCGTCGAACCCCTTGAACAAAGCCGTTCCCGTTCGCCCGATAGCTCGCGTAGAGGCGCGTGTCGCGACCTTCCTTCACCTAGGGAGATTTTCGGCTTCTCAATCGCGCGCGTACGTACCTATTGTGTCGTGCGTGCACACGCGCGCCTCGCGCGCCGGTCGCGAGCGCGCCTTTATTCCCGAGAAGCGGCGCGGCCAGGGACGAACGAATGGACGGATGAAGGGCCCGGGAGGAAGGGGGAGGTATGAGGGTTATGGGGGCACGTTCACACAAAACGGCCACTACAGACACCGGCAGCTGTTCACCATCCGTGCCCTACTCTCCACGCTCTCGCTCCCTCTTCTCCCCCGCATTCTTAGCTCGGCTTAACCTCGCCCTTCCTCCCCCACTCGCGCGTTCGCTATTCCCCCGCCTTTCCCGCTGCCCCCAGGCCACTCCGCGCTCGTACAAAAATTCGTGTAGCTTCTGTGCCCCGTCCGCTCCGCTCCCTTTCTCGTTTCTCTCTCGATCCTCGATCGATCGTAACGGAGATTTCGTACGAACCGCCACGATACCAGCGTACTTTTAGAAGTTTCTATCGAGCCACGAAATGTAAATTTTTTATTACATCCTTTACTATATATTTTTTTTAGACAAACGTTGAGTCAACTTTTTGCCAACGCAAATATTCAAGTATCACAATGCTTATTGAATAATTACTGATTAAAATACTTTTCATTTAATTTTATGCAAGATGATTACGAAAGTATATTTTTCAAAAATTATAATATCTTTTAAGAGCTTTGATTTACTTAGATTGACTTTAAGTTTGACTTGTAGGTATATAATTAAAGAAACGAGTAGTGAGATGAAAATCGGCGGGTGTTGATCAAAGAATTTGATCATAATTCAAACTGTTGAAAATGCAGGAAGTATATACAAGCACGCTTGCGCGCAATCGGATAGCGTTACGCAATCCTTGTGATCGAACATGTGATTGAACATGTGATCGAAATATTGCAAAGTTTCTCGCGTTTGAGACGAACGTAAATCTCTCGTCGCGCCGGTCCTTTAGCCTCGAGGTATAGATGCACGGGAAATTCTTTTTTTGTGCACATTGTGAGAATTTCTCGTATGATTGACGGGCGGCCCGTGTGTGGTTGAAACTCCACCTTTTCGTCGTTCGTCGCTTCTGCATTCCGCCAACCGTTTCTTTTTAATTTTTTTCCCAACCTTTTGTGTAGTTTGCAAAATTGTACGAAAGCCGCACCGCCAATTTCCCCGGAATTTTGCGAGATGATTTATACACGTGTACATACACAAGCGCGGACGTATACTGGGTGGCCCATTTGTGTAAAAAAAAATATATTACGCGTATGCGCTTCGCGTAACATATTTTCACACTTGATTTTTAGATTCTTGGAACGACATTTTATGTGTAAACGAGAAAAATTTCATTTTTTATTTGACGTCATATTGATTCCGACAGCAACGAGTAATTTCTTTCGCCGTAAAAAGATCCGAACACGGGTTGCTAACTTCGTTTGTTGTTGAAAGCGTTTGCCCGACGAGGATGTTGAATAGCGCGCGTATATTGCATCTCCAAAACGTTGATCTCTCTCTCTCTCTCTCTCTCTCTCTCTCTCTCTCTCTCTTTCTCTCTTTCTCTCTTTCTCGTTCTTTCTTCCGGCGAACCCTCGCATTCTTTCGCGTCGAGACGCGATGCATGTAGAATCGCCTCCGGTATCTCGTGTATTGTGGGACAGAGAAGTGGCGCCCACGAGAGAGTCGGCACCCTATTCAGTCTCTATTCTCGTTTCGTGAACCGTAACACGCGGAATATTCCGGCAGACGCGAAATTCGTACGTTCCGCGATTATGCAGACTGACGAACGGACAACGTCAGCGTTCATTTTAGCGACTTTCCCCCGTCTTTCCTTCGGGACTTAAAATACAATTTCATAATTTAAATTGATTTGATTATAATTAAAGATTTTATATACTATATATAGGTATTGTTGTGTTATAATCGAATTTCTGTAAACACTCAGCGCTCCATTTTTTTTCTTCGATTATCTTTCGATATCTTTGTATAGTCGTATTTTGTTATTTATATTTATATATCGTATTTCATTATTTCTCGTTATTTATATTATAAGAATACGCATATATGCCTAGAGAACTATATCTAAATCGAACACAACCTTTACATAATGGATTAAGCCATATGTCTATATTGACGATTCGATAGAAAATCCGCGATGATACGGTTACGAGGGTTCTTTTTTATCCCTTGTTCTGTCCCCTCTCGTCCTTAGGGACGAAAGAAATCCAAGAAGATAAAGTTTGATATACGTTTTCGGACTCAGATTAAAAATATGTCGCTGAATTTCATTTCTCCTCGGGGTTCGGTCCGTTGATTGATCGATACGATAACTGATTAAAAAGGTTAACATATTCTAGAATGATAAACGCGTAAGTCCATAGTCACGATCTTCGTCGTTATCTGAAGAGGCAGTCGTAACCTCAAGCTGTGTATACATCTACAAGTTTTTTCTATTCTTCCATTCTATTAGTCTCTCTTGAAAGAAACTGTTTGACAAACAAAGAATCGAGAAGTGACCTGCGTCTCAAACGTCCATAAGAATCTTAAATGATTTAACTTTATTAAATTCTTGCTCGCGTTGTGTCGTAATTACATGCTGTTTTATTGCGGCGTAGCCGCTCTCCGCAAAAATAGAACGCGAGCGCTCCGATGTTATCATGGTGTTGTACTCTCGAAAAATATTTATGAGACATATTACAACGTGTTCTCTCATACGAAAGATCTTGCGATAATAATTATTGCACGCACGAGGAACGCGCGCGCAGATACACGCAGAGTTCGTTCGCGCGAGCGCTTGACTCGGTTGATTTCCCTAATTGGACCTCTCAGTTAAATTTTCACATGACAGACGGCGGTGTGTCTCTGAAATCCGCCGGCCGTGAGTCGCCATCGAATCAAGCTTTCGTCGAATCAGCCGTAGAACGATTTCCACCGGTCTCTCCCGAGCGGTCTCTCTTTTGCTTCTAATTAATTGTGGTTAATTACGTCAATTAGCGCAACTAACGCGATTGCGCCGTTTCCTAATACGGCCGCGGCGTCGCATACCTCTCTGTCGCGCTCTGTCACTCCTTACATTTCGCATTTTACCTGAGTTTCGGCATCGCATCTTCTGTATATGTTTCCAAATATCTATTACATATATGTGTAACGTATCTCCATCATGAATTTTTCAAACTCGTTAAAGGATGGTTGTTAAAAATGTTCTCCGACTGTTTCACGCAATTTTACACGATCTTTCGCCTTTGTTCTATTTTATGTTTTCTCAGATGATAAATAATTTATCACCATTCATATTTAATGGTAATGTTTAGGAATTTGGTTACTCCAGTCCAGGATCTTTAAAATCAAGAGAATTGGCTACTTGGCAAATGAGACGTTACGTTACGAGTTCGAGATTCAGAGTCTTGATCTTATTCCAACCGTGGAAATCAAAACGAATTGTTTTGGCAAAGGAGGGTGGGACCATATATAATCCGTGGCGTCGAGTTTCGCAGGGAAAGAGATGGTGTTTCGGGTTCCTCCCGAAGGGTGTTCCAGGACCCCCCTCCCCCTATTTGTTTTCTCGAGCGCGTCCACGGGCGACACGTGTTTTTGCGCCGTTCCATTCCTAACGGCTGTGAATGTTAGGGTGAATTCCGAGTGGTGTGTCGAACTCGGAGCCTAAGGTCCAGCAGGCGGAGAAACGGAGCGAATCGCTCGAACGAGATGCGGGAATGTCAACGTTCGTCCGATAATTGAAGGGTCCCGGATAATGGCGGACTGTCTCGCGTAAATATCGGTCTCCCCTTTGTGTATCTCTTCCACGATGATAGTTACATCGCGGTTAAACGTCTAGCTTCGGATGTTATAAATCATTTTCTACGGCCGATTAGTTTCTCTAGTAAGGAAGCTACCGCTTTCTTCGATGATTACGACGCTCATCATCGAGAGCTCTGCACGGTTCGCTGAATAACTTAACGTTGAATTCTTGTTTTACAGATGAATATGTCTGTCTCGTGCTCTCCACGATCAGCCGTTTATTGCTCGCCAAGAGCGTGCGCGCGTTTCTTATCCTGGCGTCCTTTTTGCGCTCTTCGCTCGCGGATCCTGTAAATATTTGGTGAAGGATACACCATTCTACTGGCGTGTATTCACAGATGCGTGCCACACTTGCTACTTTCTTTACACGGGAACCGCGCGGGGGAACAACGATGCAATAAAACCTCCGGTTCTTTATTACGTCGGCTATACCGACGGTTTTTCCGGGAATGTTTGAACGAACGCGAAACTTTGTATACTCACAATTTATCTGATTCATCGCAAAAGATTTCTCTCAAAATCTATACTTTCGGCACTTTAAGCGGAGTATAATTATGCATGGCAGTCGTAACTAAGATATCGCACGGTAGTTTACCTCCGTTATAGTGCAGCAGTGAATCATCTTGACTCACTGAGACACCCACGCTAATTCACCGATGCTATTTCCACGCGATTGTGTGGGACGTCGCCGCTTTTTCCGACGTTCTCTCGCGAACGAATAAATGATCGGAGCGTTGAACGCGAGAGTAGAATAGCCGGGGATTACAAGCGCGATGTCGCGGCGCGGCGACTTTGTATATCGTCGTACATCTTCCGCTCGCACTTAGTAATTTCTGCGGTGCAGCGTATAGTCGCCGCGGTAAGTGGCCCGCGATTTTATTCGACGGTTCCGACGGCGAACCGGTCGAGATGCAAATTACCCATTTTGCCGATAACATCTTAACGAACCAAAAATTACCGGATCCGCAGTTTCCTCGCGGCTAAGTTGCGGTTCCACGTCGAAGGATCGCGCGAATTAGGGCAGGCTCTGCCCCCTTCGTGCACGATCGCGCCGCGACTCTCGGCAGAGCGCGTGACGTCGGCGGCTGCCGCTATCCTTACACCGTGCAATTTCGCGAAAATTTCTGGGTAGTTGCGATTGCGGCACGTGCGAGAGACGTAAAGTGCGAGGGAGGTGTGATAATTCGATCGAGCGGCGGCCGCGCGATGCGGCACCGAGATTAGAATTGCAGGCTCCCGGCCGCGGGAGAGAGCCTACGCTTATGCGTGTGCGTCTCTCTCTCTCTCTCTCTCTCTCTCTCTCTCTCTCTCTCTCTCTCTCTCTCTCTCTTTCTCTCTTAGGGTGGTCGGACGACCCTAAAATAGTTTTCGTGCGCGCAGGGCGTGTTCAAGGTGAAGGTTAAAGCCGCGTATGACGCCGGGACGACGCGATGACGGATTAAATGGCCGGCGGTACACATGGCGGGAGCGCGCACGCCCGTCTGAGGGCGATTTAATCGCAATCGCAGACTGGTATGTATCGTCCGAGCGGAAGCCCTAACGCGACAGTTGGAAATGTACAGGGTCTTTAGTGCACCTCGTTTATGGATTTCTCGAACGAATCGTAGTCGATTAATAACGATGATTGGGGTATTAAACGTATTTACGTGTCACGTAATGTATTAAAATTATATATATATATATATATATATATATATATATATATATATATATATAACGACTAACACCGAAGATCTCATTACTTATAACTTTTTAAAAGAATTCTGTGATTTTTCTAAAATAAAGAAATATAGTTTTGGTTTGATACACTTAGAGCATAATCGGTAAAAGAAGCTCTAATCATATAATGGCTTAATTTTTAAAATATTCTCAGGTTTAAGCGTGTTATATCTAACTATATTGATATTAATTATATTTATTGATATCGATTATTTTTTACATTTTCCAGTTACCGATAATATCTGTTATATCAGTTACGTCGAATTTCAAGAGAATTTTATGCTTTAGTTTTCTTGAATAAATCCTTCGATAATTTTGAGACGTTTGAGGGTTGAATAAAATTCGCGATTGTGATGTACGTACGACGAACGAGCATAAAGAAAATTCGCCCGACGCGGACGCTCCCCTGACTTCTGCGGGCGGATTTCCATTTCACGGCGGCTACACGTTCGAGCGGGTTCGGGAGCGAGATGGAAACTAAATGGGGGCTGAGTTGATATATTCAGGTTCCGGTTTCGCCATGCTCAGTTGAGTATGGGGTTCAGGGGGGAGACACGCCTAATGTGCACCCGCGTATCCCCGTTGCCGCGGCATCGGGCGCACGTGAAAGTGTATCGGTTAAAACGTGGGGCGCAGCCTAACGACCTTTTTTTTTTTTCAATTTCTTAATTGCTCGTTATGCATCGCCCGCGTGCGTGCGTTTACAAAGATGCATTAATAAACGAGATATTGTATTTTAGGTTTCGAGCGAGCTACGTCCCGTCCGGCGAATCCTCCGTTGAAATTTTCATTTCCAGCACTGTGGAATAATTGCACTCCGAAATGCGAATCGTATTGATTCTGATTATTTTTTTTGTTGGCTTCCGATCGAGTTGATTGATTAGTCGAAAAATTTTAGAACGCTCCGAAACTATCTAAAACTACTATCCAGTAACTTTGATTGCTCAAATCATATGAAAGTAATTTTCGTGTCATAAGATGTATCGCATGCAAATTATTTATCTATTCGAAGTTTGAATTTATCTCGGACTCGATCAAAGCAAATTTCAATTGAAAATAATCAATTATAATGTTCCTGACTTACAGTCCTTTATATATTTTCGAGCGTTTTCCTTTTTTTTTTTTAAGTGATAAATGTTGGTTGAAGCGGAATATTTTGTGGCATGATGTAACCACGTTGCGATTATTCATCATCGCGTGTAAACGCGCGATGCGCATCACAAACTAGACACGCGCGCGTTCCGCGAGACATGGAATTAAAAGTTCTCTCGGCGCTCGTATAAATATGTATCGCAATTTGTAAATTAATCGCGGCCGTTCTCGTGCATGCTTGTTTTGGTTTCACCTATCCAATATCCAATATCCTCCGTCTTGATAGGCGTAATCGTCAGTCGTTCGTTATCGGTGTTTGCGGTGTTCCGCGCAGAATAGAAATTTTTATCGCGAGCCATGCCCCAAGACGCGCGCGCCACGCTTTATCTGCCAGCGCAGATAAATACGCGTTCGAGTTTGCCTACCGTCTAAATAAAGTTTCGCGATAGCTCGCGCGTCTCCGGCTTAAGTTTCACTGACAGACCGAGATTAACTTCTCAGCGTCCGATGTCGCATTTACAAGCTCTCAGGATTCTTTTACATTAAGCTCCGAGGATTCCAGATCTACCAGGTCATCTTTTATTTACGAAATTGACTTGTATATTTAGCGTTAATTTTCTCGAGCGAGAAAAGACGGAAAAATTCCGAAATCGGAATATCCTTTGTATCCAGTTTCTTCAAAAATTTTGCAAAAATAGCAATTCGTTACCCCAATTTTTGTGACTAAAACTCTGATCTTTCACGAAGGAAGGAGTTACGTTTCCCGACACGCTGCTTCGAGGTTACGGGTGATGTTGAACGTCGTTCATCGTCGCCGGGAATAAGAGACGTCATGTTTTTCCCGAGCGAGTAATTCCTTCACGGAGATACGGAGTAATGGACTGCTTCTTTGGCCTCCGTGACCTACGTCGTTAAGATATACGTCCGTTAAGAGGAGGAGGGGCTGCTGGGGGAAAAGGCTAGTCTCGCGAACAAGAGAGCACCGCGGAATCCGCGCGCTTCAAACGGTTTCCGAGCACGTTTCCGAAGTGCGAGAGGGCAACATCGATTACATCGTATATAACGCGCTTTTACTTCCCGTTAAATCGAGAGAATTGCAGCAGCAAAACTTGAATCGCGTAACTTGAAGATAACAGATTTCTCTCATATTTTAAAAACTTGAATGAGAGAATCTTTATTTAAAATATATTAAGTAACAATTTTAGATGCGCCTGAATTTTACGTGTATTTTTCGCAGCGGGATTTTCGCTCGCGTCCGTATTATTAGAGTGTCTTGTGAATTTAACTGAAGTCCGGTGAACTTCAGCGTTCTGTAGGACTTTATTGATCTGGCAACATCAGGAGAAACTGGAGAGGATTATCACGGCAATGGTTTCCATCGTATACATACGCTGTACGAATGAGTCACAGCCCCGGAGCTGGTAATCTCCTCTCGTCTCTCAGTAATACACGTGAATAGAGCGCGGCCAGCTGAGAGAGTCGGGCTAGAGCGGGAATCGAAGCGAGAGGGCAGAACGTATCGCTCTATGGCGCGCACTGTGGCGCTCGACTACAATGTAAGAGCGATGGACACAGAAAAACAAGAAATCCCGAGGAAAGAGAAAGAGAGAGAGAGAAAAAGAGAGATGACAGGCTCTTGGCAAGAAACAGTAAACCGTTCGCTGCACTATGAACCTCGTGAACGCTGTCGTAGCTCGAAAATCAACGTGCTTGAGGGGCTCACGGCTTCGCTGTTTCTCTAATCGTAGTGTCAGCCAACTAAATCGTACCGATCCTTGACCTCGCCCGCGAATTGAATTGATTTCTGCATCAGAAAAACTGCCATAGGAATTACGATTTCCGACTCTCGATTTTCGCGTTTCCGATGTTGGAGGTTTTAGTTTATTAAGAATTTTCAGTCTTGGTACAAAAATCGATGCACTCGTGATATTTGAGCAATTTCAGAGTTCGGTTTTAGAAATGCCGAGGAATGAATTTCGACGTTTGCGTAAAAAGGTACACGCGACATATTTTTTACGAATCGTAGATTGCGGGCGTTGTTCGCGATGTTTTTTTTTTCGTTTGTTACGATCGATAGAAGAAACGTTGCGAAATCACGTAAAACAATTACATGTAACGAATGGAATCGAATCTGGTCCATTTATTTGCAACGTAAACCTTTGAAAGTACAATGAAGATTAAACGTATATATTTATAACATGTCCTATATAATTATTGCGAGTTGGTTCATTTGTACAACTTAGCTAGATTTTTTTCTGCACTTTACAGGATTAAACGCGATGTACGCTAATAAATTTTGCACATGAAGGATGCAATGCACTAGACGGAGTTGACGAAAGAGAATTTTCTATGATTCAGCTTACTTAGCGGGTCTTTTAAGAAAATGGATTAAAGCATGGATATACCTAATTCTTAACTTTTGCATTTGCTTGTAGTCATTAGCTAGTCCGTTAATGTGCTAGGGATTATGTTCAAAAGCTTTCTGAACCATATTCTCCAGAAATAATAAGTTTGGAAACTCATATTAATATGCCTCTCTTCCTGTACATTTGATTCTAAGTATTAAATATGACTTAAATTATATTTTATACAAGAACATTTATATATTATCTATTTTTTACATGAGTGTGACAGGATGAGTACTGTTACACTTAATAATTTTACCATTTAATAATTAATTAAATACATTACATAATTTTTATATTTAATAATTATACATTTAATTTTTTATATAAGCGTTATTGTATTGTAATTATATCTTCCAATAGTAATTATTGATTTTAACAGTTTATAATGACTATAATGAGTTTATAAACAGTTTATAAAATGAGTATAATCACCGGCCATCATCGAGTTTGCAATAACTTATTTTATCACTGATGAATTATAAAATTGTCCCATTCACTTAGCAGTTTTAATTACCTTATATTTGTTTATATTTTTATAGGATACCATTTTGCATAATTAACCAATTATGTTAGATCTTTGGGAATTATATGTACGCAGATTAAGCCTCAAGATATATTGCTAGAAGGTCAAAGAGTTCAGGAGAGCGATGAACTGTGAACAACGTATCTGGTGTAATTACATATCGATTTAACGATATGCATATTAACCGGTATTAGGATATATATTCGCGTTTGCTCCAGTTTCTAGTCGCATACGTTAACGCGGTTGTTATATATATGCATATCATCAGATATTAATAAAAACATGCTACAATATTTTTTACACGTTACAATATTTTTTCTATCATATATAATTATCTCAACTGAGCTTTATATATATACATGCCGTTCGAAGTTGCTTGAAAATTGCTGCTATCCTTCGTTCGCGACTCGTGTTGCCCGGGCAGCGATAATGAAAATTAGGAACTCGTACGCCAGATTCAGATAACAAAAAGTTGACGCTTAGTTACTGCTGCGTAATTAACGGTTTACCAGCAATTAATTAATTCTTCCGCGGCCCGCGCGTGAAGGAAGAAACTCCCGGGGCGAGTTTATATAGATGCGAGATACAATTCGCGAAGTTGCGACGACGGCAAACGTTGTTGCCCCGTTCGACCGCGATAGATTGAGAGCGTATGCCTCGAGCTATCCATCAGTCATACGGTTTTATTAATAGTATCGCGCGTTACGACAGATCAGTATCGAGACCGAGAGCGTAATTTACGCGCACACTCGCCTGCACGCTCATTTGGCCGGGCAGGTTTTATTGTCTCGCGTCTAAGTAAGTTTACCGAGCGATGATTTACCGAGCATGACAGATGCAGTTCAGGCTTCGTTTAACCGATATCCACCGTTGCCGCGGTATTAACGGATTCCCGCTAACGGTGTTTGCTTAAAAGGAGGCTGCGGACGAAGAAACGCGAATGAGAGGATGTACACCGGCGGTCCTGGTAATTAAGGCGTTTCGGCAAATGTACATCGTCGGAAACCGGTTATCCCGCGACGACGCACGACTCTCGTGTGTACCTGTTTTCATAGTAAACCCGCTCGCAGGTTTCTCGATTCCGATTCCCTCTCGAACGACCCTTTGAGCCCCGCAAATATGCGCAATCCTACATGCCACAGGCTGAAAGAGAGAGAGAGAGAGAGGGAGAGGGAGAGGGAAAGAGAAAGAGGAAGAGATAGAGATAGACAGAGAGAAACTTGCTCTTCGTGTTGGTGTCGTATCGCGGCTGGAATTTTGTTTCCAACTCGCAACCGTAGTTGGCAGTTTGCCTTCTCGAACGATCCTCGAAACTTCCACGAGAATATGGTGCATATTCGGTCGAATTTGTACTATTAAAAACTTGCCTGACTCGGCGCGCATGCGGTGAAAATTTCTTCCCTCCACATTTTCCTACTTTCGCAGTTCACGTTGTGTTATTTAATTAGAAAGATGCTACGAGGAAAATAGCACTCGTAAAAGATTACAGAATATATGCGTTGTGCTTTTGATGTAAAACCGCGAAATATTTCTGATAATTTAAACGCTTATTAAAAGGTATTGTTAGTATTAAACAATTAATAAGAACTATGTACGGTACGTATTTCGCGTTATATAATTTATGAATACGTGTTAGAAATCAAATTGCGTTTATCTCCGACAATCAAACAACTTCGAGATGAAGCGCAAGATCCCAGTGGGACTCAAGGCGAGGTACATCGCGACATACGTTCTTACGCAACACGAGAGGGAGAGGGGGCTGAAATCTCCTCTGTAAAATCTCGGTTTCAATTGAGCCAGGAAGCATCGAATTAACGTTTTATCTTGTCGCTGGAAGAGGACACCCGTCCGATGACCTCTAAGCCAAATCCCTCGGTTTCTCGTGCACTTACCTACCTACGACAGATCAACAGCGCAACGGTCGCGTTATACTTTAACGGCTTACGGCATTGTGTTTTACGGTTTACGGTTACGGAAGGACGAGGCAAGCCGAGCCGAGAGAGACAGAGAGAGAGTCGAGCTTGAAAACGACGTATAAGAATACCGCGACCGACAAATTTCCGCTCTTGTCGTGGGTCAGTACTCTTTCCTCTCCTCTCCCGTGAGCGCGTCCATAATTCGACACGACTAAATAGATAGAGGATCTTCACGAACGACGAGACGGTAATTACGATCACGCTGCTTTCTCCGGTCGACCGACTTGACTCCGTCGAACAATCAGGTTCGGAACCGTTTCGTCCCGTATCATTTCTACTCGAACTGGATTATACCTAAGACGCTCATTACAGGCGTCCTGATTGGGACTGAGTCGCTAATAAGTCGTAATAACGAGTGCCCGCGGTCGTTCGAGCCCGTCCCGTCTTACGTCCACGGGTCTTATACGATAATAACGCGGGTAGAGAAACGTTTAACGTACCACGCTGTAACCCGCGGGGGTTTAATTATACGCGTCTTAAATTCTCTACCGACGCGAAGGCTAGGTAAGAACTTCTCGAGTAGGGACGAGACTTCCTTCTCGACTGCCCATTTGTCCGAGAATCGTAAAGCTCACGTGTGAAGAGTTTGAAAAAGGAGACGTAAACAAAGTAGGTCGTCGAGATGGGGTCGAGGTAAGGATATATTCTTGGCGAGAGTTGGATTGTTTCTCCGACCATCTCAAGTCAGAGATAAGTTATCGTTTGGTTCGAATCACGGATTACAGCGCAAATAACACTGTGCCGACTGATAATTAGTAATTATCTAAGTGTTACGCTGGAAAAAAAGGAGAATAATATTTTGCACGCGGTTTGCGCGTGGTGCATGATTCACGTCGAATTAGGGCTATAATAAAAGGACTGAGCCTTTGTTTGCTTATACGTGCGCCGACCACTTTTTTAGGTAACGCTATACCGAAGCCAAAGTATGCCGGAACCAGGATACAACATCGAGGCACGAGGCGATTTAACCATCCGATCGAGCCTCCTCGTTCCGGCGGCTTAACCGACGCCGACACGGCGCGATAGTTTCGAAACTCTGTAGCTTTGTTCGCTTTACACACGACTCGGCGCGATAGTATTCGATATCGCACAGTTTTGAACGGTTCGAGTGACTGTACCGTCGCATCGCGAGACACGATAACGAGAAGTCGATATGCCGAACAGTTTTTGCAAGTCTAATGATCCGTGACGTGTGCGATACTACTGCGTTATAGCGCGAAAAAGAAATCTCGCGAATGCGAGATATATATGCGAGAAATCGACGGCCTTCGAGGACGTTGCGCAATTTTTTCGTATACAATGCCGCGCTGACGCAACCGGTCGTAACAGCAGAAACAATCAATCGAATTGCCGATATCTTGAGAATCTGTGTAGTTATTCGCTACATCAATTTCATCGATTGAAGCACAGCTTCTACAGGGTGCTCCGAAATAGTTGGTATTTTGATGACGGATGTTAGACGCCTGAAGAATTCAGGCTCCGAGTTTCGAGCTGTAAACAATTAAAAGTACTGGCGAAGAATACATGACAGTCGTTCGTTTGCTTTTGCACATGTTATAAAAATATCGCGATAGAACCGCGAAGCTGTCGAAAGGCGCTAAGCGTATTTAAAGTGTATTCACTCGTTACTTCCTCGCTTTGTTTTCGATAGCTAGCTTCTTATGCGCATTTCGCATTCATCGCATGTCTCCGTATAAAAGCGTTGTCATCCGTCGGCGTTCTTTGTCGAGGAACTTGTTTACCCGACAGGCGCGGATTCGTGACAATCAAGTCATTCATTGGAGCGATCATTATCGGCAGATCCTTCGGGATCCTCGGATCCCGGCAATAAACGATGCAAATTTGGTCTCTCGTAGCTCTTGATGAAAACGAGCACCTCGCACAATCGAGTGTTCAAAGTTACGATGAATACCAAATGACATCTATCGGTGACATGGTACCGCGTAGTATCATGAGCAACACCGCGGTATCCGTGCTATCCGAGAGAAAATAAGTTTTATTCTAATTTTCCATAACTCTACTATGATTATTGATAACGTATATTGTATATCACTTGAAACAAAGACGCGTTTATATAACGTGAGATTTAATAAGTATCTTATATTGTAGTCTTATGGAGTGTTTTAATTTTAAACTACACTAATTGTAAGATCAAGAATATTTTAAGACCATAATTTTACACCGTAGTACTTCTCTCAGATTCTGTTTATTCATAAAAAAATTTGCAATAAAAGAGAAAAAATCGCTGATACATCACACATATATCTACTTTTAGAAATAAAGATTAAAAAATTTGTTTCTCTTAATAGATGAATTACAAGAAACGATATCTTGGGAAATCAAAAGATACCCTTATGAAAAAGTACACTCAACTTTGATGGTTAACACTCAAATTTGGGTGTTAACCATCAAAGTTGAGTGTACTTTTTCATAAGGGTATTACTGTGCAGAAAGTTTAATAAAATTTCCAATATGATGACGAAATTGACTGGGAAGAATTCACGTCATCAAAAATTATCATTTTATCTTCTCATTCTCATTCGGGTGCATCTTTGAATATCCTACAGAGCGAATCGCGTTGTCAGGATTCTCAGGTCAGTCGTAGCTGACGACACACCCTATATAGCGTACGAAGAGGCTCCTTTTGCGCAAAGTTGATTGTCCGGCCTTGAATGTGCGGCCAGATGTGCCACAAGCGGCGTCGCTTGCACGTGTGTATAGCACGTCGAAAAGAGGGAGCGACGCGGTATAGTAACGCTCTCTCTCAGGTCTGTGCCAAATATCCACGGCGCCATACGCCAATGCCGTTATTCTCACATCGTAGAAATCCGGGGAAAGAGGCGGACGACGAGTGAAAGTGCCGGGGCCTCGTACGTGCGGCGCGCGGACGCGTGCACTTGATGCGAGCTTGCGACGCCGACGTCGCGTCGGATAGATTGTGAGTATAGAGTGTTGGCCAAACTCCGCCGGAATCGCACCCACGATTATTTTCGACAAAATTAGGAGAACCAATTTAGAGGTAAATGGACTTTGGCAATATTTCGGAATAACGGTCGACGATCGAGGCAATAACATTCTGAATTTATCGAGATTATGTTTCGGTGTCTGATGTAGAATACCACAGCGAGGCTGCTGCTTTGCCAACAAGAGACATTGGCCTGACTTTGCGCGTTATTTTTGCGATAAAGGGTCCTCGAGAAGAAAGAGCTCAGGGAAGAATGTAAGGTACACGCGCGCGTCGTGCTAGTTCCGCTATTTCGGAAATCATAAAAATCTCTCTCTCTCTCTATCTCTTTCTCGAGTGCTGCTGCTTCTGGACCATGTGCCGCGTCCTCCACCCACTAGTAGCCGCGAAATGTTTTAATATTCTTTGGGTGAGTGCCCAAAGGAGGGCGGCTTGAGAAGGAGATTGATTATACATATATGACATTGTGCTGAGGTGAACCAATTTCTATATCCGGCGGAAGTAGAATCGAGACGTGTTTAGTTTTAAGTAAAATGTTATAATTTATAATTCTTCGCGAAAGGCGCGTAATCGAATGACACACATATATCAAGTATCTGAAATTTCTTTTATCACGTTTTGTTGTTATTTTTATTATTACATTTTATTTATTATTTTTAAATAACCATTTAAAAATAATAAATTTACTTTTTCGTCTAATTGATGAAATTTAATCATACGGGAATGGCAATGTGATTAGCGCGTGTAATTATTAGTAATTCCGTGAATTCTATATAGCTCCCTGGACAATGTACTGTAATCCTTGTGCTGCCTTTTAAAGCATACTTTTTCTCGTCCTGCAGACGCAATTAAATATACGCGCGAATATATAATGCACGTGCGAAGTAAGTTCTCTCTCGAGGGGTTGACTTATTTACATAATTAACAGAAAATGAATCGATGCGTTAAAAACGTCAGAATAAATATCGTCGCGCGACCGGGACGAAATTCGACGAAACTGCCGATAACAAACGAAATGTCCATTAGCTTATTCGGTGATCGAGTTCTTCTGCACTTGTATATTTATAGACGCACCTGTGCCAAGTGTTCTTGAAACTTCAGGCGGCAGGTGTGGCACTTATGATCGCGACATTTTTATCTGGCCGCTCTAAGGATTCGCTAATGAATTCGCGTTTCATGGCATCGTAGAGTAGACTAACTTTTCTAAATTCTTGCTTTCTTCTTTGTCTTCTAAAGTCTTCCTTTTCTTCTCAAACCTGTTCCGTGCTTCCACCTGCGCGAGGGTCGTTCACGAAATTGCATTCAAGTGGCTTGCTTAATTTCAGTTGCTTACAGTTTTAACTGCGCCTTCTTTGCGGCATCTAATTATTGATTTTACTTTGTACGCGTTATTCGATTGTACGATAATATTTTTTTTTAACGGATATGACACGGGATTAAACTATTAGAATAGCATAGATATCACTAAAGTACTACAATGCCAACTGCATACAGATCTTCGGGATTTCCAGGTTGCATTATCTCGTTTTTCCTCGAATTTGCAGTGTGTTTAGCAGGGATGCATATAATATGCCCTTTATTTGTCATATCTCAACATGTAGTTTCCAGCCAGTGTCCTTCCGTCTCGGCGGCGGGGATAAGCTTCCGAGGCTTGGGGTTGGCAACTGCTTAGAATATCGCGGGGGTGGTCACCGTACCAGAATACCCCATGAATCATCCGACGTACAATCAATACGAAAGCGGCAACCCTCGTGGCACACCGTCGGGGTCCGGTTGAGTTCGCAATCGTGAAGGGTCGTTTCTCCGGCCAGCGTTGCCAGAAATGCAGAATTCTCTTATAACACGAGGATCCTTTACCTCGAAACTTATCAAGCAAAGAATAAAACTTGACGCACAAATAATTAATATAAATTAAATTTTATAATAATCGCGTTTTTAAAGTATTCTTCAAAGCGCCGGCAGAAATTTATTTATGAAAAGAGAAAGATATCTTTTCCATCTTATAATTAACCTCTTAGCATTTACAGGTAAAATATGACAATTAGAGTTGATTATATTAAATAGCAGTAACGCTAGATAACGAAAAGAGCTGTTCTGCACTTTTTTAAATTATAATTAGAAAGATAAATTCATTATGTGTCTTAACGATATGAACTTTTCTCTTTATTATTTTATTATTTTACCATTTTTTGTTATTTAATTTATATATGAATGCTATTTTAATCTTTTGTAACACTGATCTTGCGTGTGATTCGGGAATGCGAATGGGCGGCTTTCTGTCCGTATGATATGAATTTTCGAGTTCTGGCAGAGCGGATCGTTATTCCGCCGACGTGGCGGTCTGGAACCCTCCCTTCGCATTTTGTGGTTAATAAGAGTCGACGTATGCGAATGGATTTCAAATATAATAATGAGAAAATAGAAATGGTGATTTTATACGGAGAGAGAGACGAAATTTACTGTACAGAAATATTTTGCGGAATGTTGTGCCGATATCATGCTGATCTTTTTTAAAATATATTATAAAATTTAAATTATTAAAAAGATGTCTTTTATTGATAGAATATTAGATTCAATTTATCGCTCTCGTAAGTCGTTATACACACAAACAAGTATTGCGCTTAGAAAGAGCTCTGAATTTTTGAGCTTTTGGAAGAGAAAAACGTCTGTCTTTGAACATTCGGTCGCAAGGAGCTGAGTCGTTTTATTGCACTTCAAACGGTCCCGCAGGATAAAGTAAATAAGCGACAGACATTCTCCGTTTACCATTTTTATTGCTTTGAGAACTTTCTGGTATAGTCTTTGACCGCTAAACCGAAAACCATGATGCCGAGAAAAGTAGATAGGATTTTTGTTTTTAAATTTTTGTCATTTTTCGCAATGATTGACTTTAATTGTCAGTTATCGCATAAATAATCTGCTAGCATTTATATTAACGGATGTCAATTAATCTTTGATTTTTTTTACGCAAAATTTCTGTGTGCTCGATTTACGATTCAACGAATGTTTAGCATCGAAACGTTTCGCGAGAAGGAATCGTTGTCGTATTTTGAAGTTATCTCGTTTTGTGAAACTCGTGTAAAGTCTTCCGAAATTAGCTCGTTCGATATGTCTAGTTGACTGCTTGACTGCTCGTGTCGCCGGTAAAGTATAATACTAATCGGTACTTCCGTTCTCTACAGTGCACGTACACTTATTGTACTCGCGCGACCAGTGCACAGAGTGTCATTAGTCCTTTTGTACGTACGTGCTCACACGGTGTCATTAATCGCTTCGTCATTGTCGTTGAGCGCAGTAAAATGAACTACACAAATGGTCCGACAAAACGCAGTTTCTCGGTCTATTCAATGTCACTTATGATCCAGACAAGAGCGGCATCGTGCGTTTCTATGGTACCACGTTCACGTTGAATAACGCTACTTACGTATATTGGTTCACATTCAAGTTTTGCCTCTCCCCCCCCCCATCTGTCCTCTTATAGCTTTCATAGTGTGTAATATTTTTCTCTCTGTTTATTAAAGTTAGATTAATCCTTTTTCAGTTAATTATCCAGAAAAATTATTACACTTGCGTAGGAATATATATAATATGTATTTACATGTGATCAGATTTTTAGCCGATGAACTACGCGACTTTAAAAGAATAACTCCGTGGGCAGGTCGTTAATTTTTTTATTCGCTCTCGTACGGTATTGAAGCTACACGGGTCACCTAGTCACCGTGATCTCGCGGTCATGGTCGTTCCCCGAGACCGTTATAGCACGCACGTATAACGGCTACGTTCTTCTAGGAGTGTATTTAATTCAATCTTCGAGATGAGATGTCCCGTCACTTCAGCCTTTATACCTCATTTACCGGCCGTTCCTGGCCATCGGGAACGGCGAGTACGTGAGTCGATTTCGATCCATGGCGGTGTTATCCTACTTAGAAACGGAGTTGCGAGAAAGTTCGTGATTCGTATGCGTACAGGATGTACTAGATAAAAACCTACTTTGATAAAAATGGTTTGACCAAGGAAGAAATAAAAAAACGTAATTCTTTATGTTCTTAGAGCAACATTTTATAAGTATAAGGATAGATAACAGGAAGTTATTTTTTATTTAATTTAAAACGAGGTTTATCGGAATTTATTCAGGATATAATTTCTAAGCAGTCAATTTAGAAGGAATTATAAATATCAGTGTTTAATAATCAGTGTAAGAAGCACTTATTCGTTTGCACTAAACAATACTAATCGATTTAACGAATCGCACGTATCCTGCGAGCGCGCCCGTGCCGTGTGCGTTACCTTATGAATGAATTCAGCGTCGTATTCCTCTCGTGACGCTTAATTAGATCTTAATTGCATCGCCGCATAGGCGGTGATATACCGGCGGTCTCGTAGGAACGACGATGAGGGCCCACCGAAGCACAATGCGCCGTTAGTGTTTTAGGCAAATCGCGCTTCATTATTGTCCGCGTGTACGGCACGACGAATGGTGTTGTCAGTCGTTGTACAATGGAGAAAGCAGATGTATCTCGCTATATTACAAAACTTCCCTCCGAGCTATGTCGGGATATGCTAATACATAGTAAACAATGTGACGTCGGATCGCGCGTTATTTCTCTGTACATTACAAACATTTGTGAGATATTTATTAACATAGTGGCCAATATTAAGACATCGTAACATTCTAATATAAATCATAAATTATATTTCGATAAATATGATATGCGTAGAGCACGCTAAGATTTGCTAAGAAACTTTTCAATATTACTTGAGGAGTCTGCCATTATAAAAATTAATGCGATAGATTTTAACATCACAGATATATCAAACACATAATTAATATTACACTAGCTCGCTGTTTTTATCTTATTTGAATCGTACTGGATACTTATCACAGATACTGATGGATAAATAAGGAGGAATGATAAGCGGGAAGAATGAAAGGGGAGAAAAAGAATTCGGACATTCGTTATGCGTGCGCGTGTGCACGATGCGCGTTTCGTTGCACGCGCGTGCTCGGCATACGTGACTCGAGAGAGCTCGAGTTTAGCGCGTAAAGAATTCGCGGAGCATCCGTCGCGCATGACGAATCGGCTCCTTTTCGCGCGTCCATCGGCACCGCCGCGCCGTCCGTCGAAGACGGGGCCACACGTACGGGGGGATGAATTATTCCCATCGAGATATCGATATGCTGACGCGTCATGCTAAACGGCTCCACATTTTTCCGCTCGTCTTTTGCTGTCACTTTCGATACGCGAGCCATGTGGAAAATATTTATCGTCCGCCATTCGCCGCCGACTATAAATTTAGCATACGCGATTTACCATACCTGTCATTTCGACCGTTCGTCGTTGACTTTGCGTCGTTCGTTGAATTTACATAAACATAAATAGCAGCGAAACGTCAAAGTCCATGAAGTATATTAGATATTTGAATACAGGTCATCTATCTTTACTTCGGAAGTTTTGTGTGCCAGCAGAATTAATGATTCTATTATAGAATTCCATAATTTGCTTATTTTTATTTATGAAATATTCGATAGCTCTGTGTCTATTTTATGTGGTTGTATATATGTTTATTTCTGGTTTTCGTGGAATGTAACAGATTTTATAAACTCGAAGGGGCCAGGTACCTATAAATTATGTTCTTGTTGATATTCCGTGTATAACACGGGAGCTCCTGGCTTTGGAAATCACGAAAGACGGAAGAAGGTTCACGCTCCGTCGGCGTGACTTCCGGAAAAGGAGGTGTCCGTCTGCATTACGCCGTTCGTACAGCAGTCATTGGTCATTGTTGGTCCTGTCATTCGTCACGCGACATGAATTTATGAATGATACGCGTATTTCGGTTGGCGACATTTCTGTAATTACCAGGCACGATCGACGCGCTGTTTACCCAATTACATACGAGAGACAATTGTTCGTCGCGGGGCCCGCGCATTGTGCATCACGGAAAGTGAATAATTCATCGTGCGTGATACGTATATAATAAAGGGTTTTCGCGGGAACCGCGGAAGCTGTTTATTAACGCGAACATTTGAAAAATATTCACATTTTGCGAGAAAACATTTTGAAAACATATCTGGACACTATTATAAATTAAGTATGTAAGAAACCACCTTGAATACTCTCGAGTCTGTTGGAATTTTTTTCATGCGTTTAAGGTAAATGTACCAATGCCGAGACACTTAAGACCTGTATGTTTGGACATCTTTATCATTTTAGTTTTTAAATAAGTATAACGCGAATTAAAATTAAAGACAAAAATATATAATACAAGAAAAATATTTTTATCTTTGATTCTTTGATTTTAATTCGCGTTATAATACTTATTTAAGGACTAAAATGATTTATTTTAATTAAACTTAAATTTAAATTGTACGTTCGTGCAAACGTGTCTTCGAATTAGCGTGCATTTCGATTTTCTGCAAATCCCGATTGACACCGCTTGTCGCGGTGCTGTCGCAATTTTCCGATCTTCCAAACGATAGCCGAAGCGTTTCCTCGACATCTGCCCGACAAATCTGCTCATCGAGCGACAGAGGAGCAAAAGCCCGATATTTTGCACGTGCAAGGAAGGGGAGATATCGGGCTTGCCGCAGTATACGGGGGTGAAAGGAAACAAAAGTTTCACGGGAAGTGCATCCGCATGCATCTCGGTAGTGCACGCATGCATTCGCAATATTCGCATTAGCACTACGTAGGGCGTGAACATGTGGGGGCGTGCGTGCGTGCGTGTGTGCGTACGGCCGTGCGTGAGATTGTGAGCGTCGCGCACGCACGGGAGATGCACACACGAGCGATTTTGGGCGCCAGCCGTCCACAGTTCCGACGGATGCGAGATATTCGTGGGGGCTGATGAAGTTTTATTCGGAAGTGGAGGTTTAACCGTATTAAAATGGCAGGTCGGTCGGCGCGGTATGATTCGTGGACAGTGCGTTTATGAGGTCGCCGGAACCGGCGTCGAATAATGCGACATTAGAGCGGTCGTTGGACGCTTTGAAGTCGAGGGGATTCGGAGATTTGTTCGTGAGAATTATATATCATTCATATATAGCGCTCCTTTCGGCTTTCGCTTTCCTGTGCGGAAGAGCGTCGGGCTGGATCGCCAGACGCGTATTGGGTCGAAAAGATACAAGATTGATTAACGATAGGCAAGCATCTTATTAAAACCTTAAAAAAAAGTATTATTAATAAATTTCATGTATAAATTCGTGTTTCTCGAGTCTCTCTATTTATTTGCGAATAGAAAACGACCGTAAATTATATGAAACATGCACGTAGTCTGATGTCGTACGCCGGGGGGCTTGACATTAGCCTGCGAATGATATGCAGATCGCGCACGTAGTACTTCGTCCGTTATACGCGACAAAATGCGAGAGAAGGTGTAGGTCTTCGCTGCGAGTTATGCTGCGATAAAGTGGCGCGATAAAATAGTCCGGAAGAATAGCGTGACGCTCGGTTTACATTGACACGAATAAATATTTGTGCTTGGTATGGGCTCTCTTTCTCTCTCTCTCTCTCTCTTCGATGCGCGAAGCTTACGGAGTGCTCGATATATTTTTTAACAACTTATTTACGCGATCGCGATGCATAGACGCATGCACGCGCTAATCGGATGTACAAGTAAAGCGCCACGGTTCGGAAGCAGCGTAATAATACTACACTGAAATCATAATGAGATATCGCGGGATTATTGTAATTTACAAATGGCTGTTCGACGTCTCTGCGAAACTCTAACAAATTAAATGAGCCTTTTCCGTTTCTCTCTATATATAAAACGTTAACACTAAAATATTATAACATGTAATAATATTATAAAGTATTAAGATATAAAATCAAAAAGAAAACACAGCAAAACTTGCAATTTATTGTTAGTTTGGAAACTTTACGATTCTCGCTGTTTCCCCGCCTCATCATCGAGAAATAATCGCTTCAACCGAATAGGTCATTAATCCGAAGAGACGACGCGGTTTCGATCGATTAACGTGATTCCTGGCGATTGGTAGCAATGAGTAATTGTGACAACGACAAATCCGCGGAAAAAGAAGAAATAACCTTTTCCAATCTCAATGACGTGATTCATGGACCGACGAAACCGGATGCGGCGCGCGAGCCAATTCCATCCCGCGAGGCCGGTAAAGGGAAATCGTAGGTGCCGCGTTTGGGGCCACCTACGTTGACACTGACAAATCGACGCGTGTCGGGCAAATTGCCGTGTGTCGTGGCAGCGTCCTCGCTTGCGATTCCTGCCGCGGAAGCTTCCCTCGAAGTCTAATAGCGCAGCGGAAACTGACCGTGCAAACTCCGCCGTTGCCTTCTTGGCAGCGAATCAGAGCGTCGCGCATGACCTTGCACCCAATTGCATTTTCGTCGAACCGTTCCGCGATCCGCGATATTCCCTCCACATGCGGTTCGTCGACCTTCCCGTCTTGCGCGCGGGCGTTTATATTCGTTCATTCATTCGTACCTTCGGTAAGAAGGCCACAACATGTCTGCTGCGCGCAGACCCGCGGCGCGACCACTTGGCAGGGCTTCACGCACACCACCCCGTCGCACATTCGCGTGCATCAATATATAAACTGAAGCGATTAGTTAAATGCAGTCATTAAGTTCTAAAAAATTATCTTAATTAATTTAAGCGTATTATTATTTGATCAATTATTTCAATCATGTACATAGGAAAATTCAAATCACACGCAAAATAAAGAGAAGCTAATTATGTAACGAATGTATTACGTGGAAAACTATTTTTTGAAACGGTATATACGTTACATTAGGTTATATTATTATAACATATACAAATATTATCATTATATTACATTATTAAATGTTACGTTGTATTAGATGCGCCACCGCGTTAATTATTTCCTATGTATTTATTTAATTCGGGTTAAAACTGTTCTAAATTAAATTTAGCCGGTCAGGTTCTAAATTCAATTTAGCCGATGATCGATCCCAACCGGAGTCGCTGAAACGACTGGATCTGGAAATGTGCGGTAATTCAATTTGAAATAGAGTTACCTGCGATGTATACACGGTTTCGCTTTCGACGGAAACAGTTCCGTATCCCAATCTCTATTCAATGAAAATTCTATTTATCCGATGCAAATATAGCGTTCAAGATCAATATGTGCACTGAAAATCGGCTTTTCAACTTCGAATGGTCGAAGTATCCGAAATACTATGCAGCGCTCCTTTCTTTTTATCGCAGCAGGATATCGCGCGTACGCGACGTTTGTGTTAGTTAGACAGTGATTAGATGATATCCGACTACATCGCCATGCGACATTCTTCGAGCGCGTTCGCACAAACATTATTTGCGACCAACGACTAAGGTGGAGCTTCCGTTTCCGGCACTAAACGTGCCGGAGAACGTGCAGGATCGACACCGTCTTTACTACCCGCTATATCTGCACGTGGATCGTCGAGTCGCTCGTTTGCAGTGGATCAATCTCGAGAAATTGCTTTTCAAACTCCCTCGCAACTTTTTGCGAGAGCCGATTTACTAGAGGAATTCGCAATGTTATACGGGTTTTTGTGAAAGTAATTTTGTAATTCCGCTCTTGGAGATGGTTCTTCTTTCAGATGTGTATATACCTGGCAGAAATATATGATTCAACGATTTCGATTTGATTAACGCAAGATTAACAATGCTACACGTTATTGCTTCTTCTATTTTATATATTATGAGAATATGAAGACCCCCACACAAAAATATAAGAACAAGGAACAAGGAATGGATATTGGATGCACAATGAAAAACACAGGCAATAGATTTTTAACCCATTGGGAACCGTGTATTAATGCTACACCAGCTTTATTCCTGATTTCTTATATTTTTGATTGTGCGGGGGCCCTGAATCTTGCAGGGAATGTGTTAGTCTCGTGATTGGTTCCTTCTGTTCTGGGCACTCACTGTGTACTCACGTACATCAATCTCTTCGTTGATTCCTTTCAGAAAGAGCGATCTCGAAGCCACGAAGAACCACGGGAACCTTTTTATCCCCCCGGCGTCGTTAACCACTTTATTAATTTACGACGTATAATGCCGCGGGTCAAGAGACGTCCCGAGGTTAATGTTTCTTCCGCACCCTCTCTATCTCGAGACGCATTCCTTCTTATTTATTTTTTCGCCGACTTCCTCTTCAACTTTGCACAAACATCGTTCAGATGAAGGGGAAAAGATGCGATCTCAAATCGATAAAAATCTCAGAGCAAGGTATATATTATTTTTTGATATATTTTGAAAATGTCATGAACTATCGCTTTAGTTTTTCGATTTATATATGAAACTTTCAGAAGCCGCACTTATGAAATAAAATTATCCACGAAATAAAAAGCATCAGAGTTGATAAAGTTATAAACTAATTACGTATTATAATACTGCAATTAAGAAATTTACAAAAATTAAGTTTGGCTTGAAGTATAATTGGGTTCTGAGAGGTTTATGTATGAATTTACAACTTTTAGTAATTCCCACGTTCGCAACATTCCGTCTTGACGTATTCTGTACCGAAAGCGTGGAGGAACTTCGCTTCCAGGAGTTGTAAGTCTGGCGTGTGGTTAAAATCTCATTGAATCTTTAATCTCTTAATCTCGCGATTGCGTTGCAGCGCTCTTAGCTATGCTGCCGGGCTAACTCACGATCCATGTAAGTCGGTTGAGTGCGAGTGCACTCGCTCGCTCGCGTATCTGCGTATACCCAACGCGACGTCTTATCGCGACGTATCATGGAAATCGCCTCCGCACGTTCGCCATGTGTCCGCCGTTGTACCGTTGGCAAGCAGCCGCTCCTTAGAACGAGCCGTTCTGGTTCTCGTCGTCGTTGTCGTCGTCGTCGTCGTTTCTTGCAAACGAGCCGGCGATGCTCTCTTCCATGCCTCGCATTCGCGCATTTACATCAGATTCGTCTTCGTGAACGTGGGTATTTTGAGAGAAGCGGTGGAACGTGACATATTAAACTATACTCAACCTCGTTTGACGAATAAATTGATTTATCGTTGAACGGCTGATCCAATCATCTCTCGCATTCCTGGCTGAATTCGCTATCGCTCCGATCATTTCTCGGTGACGGTGACGTTCCTATAGGAACAGTTTATGAATAGTTTTACAAAATTTGATGACGCATTTTAATTGTGCACGTTTATTTCGGCGTTTTTGTATTTGTGGTTGTGTCGTTTACTTTATTACTTCAGGAAATTGTTTCAATGTTTATCATAACTTAATCATTATGTTTTTTAATTTTTATTTTATTTTCTCATATTAATTGGTTGTGATGAAGACTAAGTATAGTCGAAACGTAAACGTATGTATTATACTCTTCATTCAATAAATTGATTCTATTTTAATCTAACATCCTTTTTTGGAGCTCGGTAATTTAGTCTAAACGTGCATAGCTTTGCTATACATTCGAGCGGTTGTGTGTGTGTGTGTGTGGTTTCTTCTTTATTTTAATTATATTTCCAAGTTAATAATCCAAGTAGTTTATACATCCATTTGCTCGTCGTGAGTCTGGCAATTACTATGCTCCGTTTTAATAATGAAAATAATGAAAATATTGTTGCACGAATGTTCTATGTGACAGCGACTCGACTTCGAGAAATTTCAAGTTGGAGTATTATTATCCTTTGCATGCGCGATGCACAATAAGAATCGGCAGCGTGCGAACTTGTTTTCCGACGCGTTGCAACGACGAGCTTGCCGCGGGCGAAACTCGCGCTTTGTTACGTTGAAATCTCTGCGATATATATACAAATCGTCGCGTCGTTTCCACTGCAAAAACTGCTCTCTGGAGTCTAGAGGCTGTCGTCGCCGCGCATCCGAGCGACATTCCGAGCGGAAACGCTGCGGTAATATGCGGCGCATAGAAGCGGGACGATATATAAAGGCAAAGCGCAATGCGATAAAAGAGTCGCGTTCCGTTCTTCGTTTCTACGTAGTCAACTATAGTGACGATGCGCGCCGGGGAAATCCTGAAAAGCATCGTCAGCAACGACGACGCGTCGCCCCGCGCCGCGACGTGCGCAATACACGGTACACAAGGGACAAAGAAATTGCGCACCCGACCACCGCATCGTTGGTGCTGCTGCCTACGACTATTGTCTATTGATAACGACCGCCGTTCTATGGAAACATAGAGATCGCTCTCATTGTCGCGTCTAATTGAGTTAACGCGAGCGGCGCGAGAGCGAGCTTGGGCCTTTTTCAGTCCGCGCGGAAGAATGTCAATTATCGCTGCCGAGTCGTGACAGCGTTCGCTTTCTATTATCCGTCTCGCCACTCGCCACTGAGCATGCCCGCCTCATTTAATTGAAGACGTAGAATCTGGCGTGCACGCGGTGATACGCACGCGATGGGAGCGAAAGCGAAAAGTATAAACATGTTAAAAGTTAGAATTAAATAACCCGCTTATTCTTGGACTCTACTTATGTAGGGTCCAAGTTCGTACGATGTTTAACCAGTTTAACCATGTTTAATCAGTTTAAGAAATGCCAGCTCGCTACATTTTGTCGTGTTACGATTTATGGAGCGTTAAATCCCCCGCGAAGGATCCGTTCGTTAAATAAACGTTCTACGTGTGACTTCACTTGTTAATCGGATCGACGACGGTTCTCCGTCAGTGCGATTTTGGAAATCACGAGGAAATAGCGGATTACTGTCGAAACAGCACGTCTCTCTGATGCGTAACGGTTTAATCGAATTACTTTTACTGCGTGTATCTGTAACGCTTCTCGGTAATTGGGAAATCTATCTAGGAGATAGATTTCGATTATAGGACGTGCGCCAGAGAGAGAGAGAGAGAGAGAGGGAGATAGGATCGCTTTTATAACAGATAAATTGAATCTATAAGGCTCGCGGGTGATGCCTTCGAAATCGATTTCCATTAATTCGTGGGCAGCCCTTGTATTACGAGCACGTTTGATATATGTGGTACACCACAAATCGTGTGCACTTTCTCTCAATTATGAATTTTTCTGCGAGTTTTGAATATATTTTTTCGTGATATTCTATTAAACCGGAAATTATCGGTGTCCAACAAGATTGTTGAAATAATTTTCCAGAAATCTCTCATTATTTAAGATCTGTTTCTTGACATTGAAATAGTCGCGCGTTTTTCTCGCTTTTCGCCGTCTCACAACTTCGTATATATCTGTTCGAATAAAGCGAACCTTTGTGACATTCATGCAAAAGTCGTCAACGTTGGCCATTTAACTTTCGGATTGTATCACGAGCTCGATTGTCGCGATCGTCAGAACTAGCAGCGACGTTATGAGTAATTCGCGTTACGACATCGTTGTCATCGTCGTCACTCGTCGTTTGTCGTTCGTCGCCATCCCAAGTGAGTAATCCGTATCGCGCAGTACGCGGAATTCGCGGTCTCGTTTCTTCATCACGCTCGTACAGAGAACGTCTATCACTTTAACAATTCGGCACGGCGCTTCGTCAAATCTTTAATCCGCGGGAGACAGGCGAGCCACTGTGATTTTTGACGCCCGGGGGACCGAGGGGTCGCTTCGCTAACTCGGAAAGTTTGACCCAAGTTTTCGTTTTGGTTTGAACTTTCTCGTTTGGAATAATCCGCTGCTCGTGTAATATTGTTTGTTCAGCGTCGAACGAAATCGTTTTACCGTTTATGCGCGACGAGGACTGAAATGTATAATTACATGATTTTAACCGTAAAATTGCCCGCTTTATAATAAAGTCTTTAAAAATCAAGTCGAGAAGACGTTCTGCGCGCTCATAATAAAACTTCCTACGTATAACGGAATATTGCGCGGTATTTTCACGTCTTTCGTGATTTAGCAACTTTAGAGATGTATCTTCCTGGAAAATTTTCCGTTTAATCATTTCTGTTGCGCGGTTAGAAAAGTTTGTTTATTGAATTATTCACACAGAAAACAAAGAAGCGTTAAATCAAGACTTATATACTTGTATATAAGCAAGTATCCGTAATCTTGAAATGATATGAATTGTATTAAGGAGGTTCGATGGCTACAACAAAATGCAGAGAGTTTCATGAAATTTTAATATGTTGTTCTGGAATGCAAAATAGAATTATGTGAATTTTTTAGGAATTTTTCATTGTCCCGTTTTGAAAAAAATCTACTCCAAAAATTTAAAAAGTACAATTTTTAAATTAGATTTTTTTTCAAAACGGGACGGTGAAAAATTCCCAAAAAATTCACATAATTTTATTTTGCATTCCAGAACAACATATTAAAATTTCATGAAACTGGCTGCATTTTTAATATAGATTTTTATGGAAAATGATATATATTGCATATACCTTCAGAATGAAATAAGTGCAAGAAAAAATGCAAATGATAAGGAAAGAAAAATATGCACGTGTAACTTAATAATTTACAAATAAATGAGCGAAAGAAAGGGGAAGGTTACCGCACATTTCGTAGAAAAATTAAATATTAAAGCATAAATTGCTTGATTTTTCGTCTGCTAGACTGCCACGGTCGTGAACGACGTGAACAGCAGCACGCATTATACGCACGCGGCGACCAATCAGAGCAATCTCCTCAGTGCGCTGTTTCCAGAACCCCCGCGTCCCACTACTCCCTCCGATGAAGCCATCGAACCTCCTTAAACGAAGAAAACTTGTTTGAACAAAGGTATTTATACCTATATAGTTTAATCAAGAAAAAAAGTTGAAATAAAAGTTGAAATTCTTATAAGAAGATTATAGATTCTTGCTTATATACAAGTATATAAGTCTTGATTTAACACTTCTTTTTTTTCTGTGCAAGCATTTGAGCACGAACATCCTCACACACAGTTTACACACATTCAGCATTTTTTTTCGCCAATAATATTAGTTGTGGGAGGTCAGGATTCTGCGCAGGTGTTACGAGTAGGTTTTCCTTCGTGGGAAATCTCTATCCGGTTATTGTTTTACTCGCGCACGAGAGTGTCCTCGGCATGGAATGCGCTGGCGCATCTTAGCTGACGCGCAACACGCGCTTACGTGCATACATATAGACGTTGCGCGGTACCGAGAAGGAGTGATCTTCCATTTCCTGATAGTCGATTTCCGGCGACCAGCCACGAAAGCGATCCCAGTCGCCAAGTGCGTCGCGGGATTGATTGTCGTGAATCGAGACGACGACGACGATTAGAGCTTACGCATTCCAAACGGATTACCATACGACGATGCGTAAGCAGTTTTGCATACTGACGGCAAAGCCGTGCTGGTAAATATTGATATCGTCTTCGATGCGAGCGACAGGTGCCCGGACAAATTGTACGGATGCTCCAACGATGATTTGTCCGTGACGGTTGCACGATTGTAACTGTGCATGATGACTCGCAATTGGCCTATGTTTAGACTTTATGCAAATTTTTCATTTAGAACTGAGACTAACTGAGTTATAACTTTCAACATTTTTCAACATTTACAACGTCTTGCAAGTATCTTGATAATATTGAGCTCGTGGAATTAAGAATCTGTTGAAACCAAATTTGTCTGAAGTTACGGATTTGTTATTTGATTTTTAACGTTTCTTTTCAATTGCTTATGACTCGCGTGATGCTTCTATATTGGAAATACAGAAATTAAATATTTCAAATATAACGGTATGAAGTGAGAAATCGTTCTTTAACGATTTTATAACGCTTATTAATTTTTGATATTAGAAAATTGTTGACCCACTTATCCGATCTCAATTACCCGTAACCTCGAAACAAAATTCAAGAGTCTCTCAAATGAGACCTACGAGAAGTTAATAAATGTTTCCCTTTGTGTGAACGGCAAATCGCGAGGGGATCAAACTTGTTTGCTAACGGATAATTGCATTTAATTAGTAAGCCGTCGTGCGGAGTGCGCGAATCAGAAATTATCTCCCTCGTCTAATTACACAAACGAGAGAGACAGACAGACCGACCGCAGCTCGCTACGTAGGGCACGGATTAGCATAGCCGGCCATTAGATCGTGACAGATCGGACAGATCGGATTCGTAAGTGAAAGGCGTGCATCGTGAGGAGCAGGCCGCGCCGGCCGCGGCTCTTTAACGTCGCGTCATTCTGCCGGAGATAAATGAAATGGAAAACAAAGTCGTGGCTTTTTTTTCTATAAGTATCGCTTCTCGCGGCCAATCGAAACGGCGGAAGTATTCTTGCAGTTTCTGCATCGAGCGTCGCGTCGTAGTCGCGTAGGTAGTCTCGCTCTTTCGCAAGTGAGCCGAAACGATCGCTTCATGGGCGTGGCAGCATAGGAGGATCAGCTCGCTCGCATCGCGATACGGCGACGCGCCGAGATGGAGAGAGTGATCCCGGGGGATTAATTCACTCGCGTAAAAATGATAACGAGGGCCGATCGCGCCCACTCCTAACTTTCTCATGAGGAATCCCTTTCCGTGATTAAGATTATCGACGAAAGAGGAAGAATACACGTGACTTCGAGGATGCCCGAACGATGAAAGAGATCTTCCTTTCGAAGACGCTTGATTCATGCTTGACGCATGCCTGGAAGAAAATGACCGAGCGATTTTTCTCAATGGAGGTGCCATCTGCTGTTTTATGATTCAGTTTCGTGTTTTACTACAGGGTTCTCGCACATTTCTACGATTTATCTCCTTTTATCACGGATATCAGATTATCGCTTAGGATTTCGTTAGTATTTTATCTCGGTCTCTATTCATGCTCTCCTCGTGCCTTATTTACCGTGTACGACGATCAAGTCCCGAAATTCCGTTCGTTATCTAACTCGGCGTTCCATCGCCTCAAACATACCTCGGTCGGTGTTTTTCGCATTAGTCATCGGCTTCCCGTTGCCAAAGGCGAAAGGCGATTCGTAATGTAGCCGAGCTGGCTGCGAGCAGGTACCTATATACATATAATGCGTGTTTTGTTTCGCTCGAGCGACCACCGCAGTCGTCCAAACGACCGCGCCGGTTTCTCCGTAGCGCACCGCAATCGGTAGAGATTACGCGAGCGACCGGCGATAATCGTTGTTTTAATCGTCCTTAAATACGATTCGCTGAACTATATCAGGGGGAGTCAGGAAATCACGTGCGTTGCATCACGATCGCCTTAGCGATTGATCGATTCGTTTGAAATTTCCTGAATGTCGCGCGAGCGAAATCTAGCGACTTCATTAAAACTAGAGGAAGCACAGAATAATTAATTTCTAATTTCTCAAAGTGTTCGAGCAGTGTAGGGCGCGGCGCTTTTTGCAACAAAAGTTTTCTCCACGAAAATTTCGCGATAACGTATAATACGCGGCGATTCCACTCAGCGATTGGTGGGAGTTATACGAGACTATAAAAAAATCACGGGGGGGGAGGGGAGATTGCCGGCTATTTGCGCCGTTACCGGGGATAACGCGAGCTTAAGAGGATCGTTATCCGCGATCCTTAACTGAAATTTAGCCGAGACGGCGGGGAAACCAGTTTGGGAGAGCCGAACAATCCGAGGAAGGAGGGAACTTGTTCGATTTGTGCAGGGAGGAACGTGATTTAATCCTCTTCGCGCGCGCTCGTATAAGACATAAAATGCTCGTCGAAAGATTCTATCCTGACACTTTGGGCGTCCCACGAATTAGATTAGTATGGGTGAATGAGCTATATCGCCGGCATATCGTTGATATTTTATATCCATACGGTAAACATTATTGTGTGCTTAATATTAAGTGTATCCTCTTTCGCTTCTACGTCTTTTAGAAAAATAGCATATTCTCCACGAACATTCTCTCTTAGCTAGTTATTCAGGTGTACCTAAATACGAGAACGGGTATAATCTGGCAAATTTATATTCTCTCATGTGTGCGCAACCATAACTTGTAACATAACATTTTCGCACACAAGATTAAATTACGTAGGAAGAAGCTACATATACATTCCGCTAACGATAAGTCTGTATCATCTGTATGATAATCTGTGAAATTTGCCAAGTTCGACGTGACGGACAGAACGTGCGCTCCGACCCCGAAGACACGACTGAAGACAGTGAAGAGACGACCCTGAAAATCGCTACTTCGACACGCTCGCGTCGAAACAAGGTTCGGGGTGTCCCTAGGTAAGGTAACCCTTCGTAACACAGGGCCCCGCCCTATGCGTCGACCTCGCTCGTACCCCGCCGCTCTCTCTTCTCGCTCCTGGTTAGAGAGCTGGAGTCGTCGGCAGGGCTGCCACCATGGCGCGGAACGAGATCCCGGGGGCGCCGGGTTTCGCCCGTTACATCCCTGCTACCCCTCCGTCTCCGTTGTCGTGGTACATACATTCTTTCCCGGACGGTCGAGAGGTGCGGATCGTGTCAGCGTTTTGTACCGCAGGACCGCGCGAGAAAAAAAGCCGCGGGGGAAAAACGAAAAGCGTCGAGAGAGCGCGAGCCTCTCTCTCTCTCTCTCTCGCCTTCCCTCCCGAGATATCGCGTTCGGCCGCATCTTCCGGACGAAGGGGAGCGTCCGCGTGGGCGTGTAGGATAGGACGCAGACCGACCGAACGCAGGCACAAGCAGAACAAAGGAGCGTCTCTCGACGACGAGATATCTCTCGTCGTCGCTGCTACTGCTGCTGGCTGCTGCTGCTATACCCGCGCCGCCGAGAGAGGAGCCGATCGATCATTAACCCGACCGTATAGAGCCCGGCCACCGCCGCGTATAGTCCCGTGAATTCGCCCTGTGATTCGTCCCGCGTGTACACGTCTCGTCGCCACGCGCTCCAGCATCCTTCGCCGAGGACGTTCGGGCGCGAGAGGAAAAGAGAACCACGGCCGTCTGACGTTCCCCGGTGCGCCCTTTCACGATCCTCTCGATTGGGGCATCGACGTACCTGTGATTTACAAGAGAGGAGAGGCCGACGATAGATAAAAAGGGAGAAAGAGCCGGGGTACGGGGTGTGCGCTTGAAGAGAACGAAGGATAAAGAGAAAGGAGAAGTCCAGGAGCGACGGAAGGCGGGGAAAAAGAGGGAGGGAAGAGAGAACGAGAGAAAGAGCGAGAGAAGGAGATAGAGGAAACTGCTGGCGAGACAGAAACGGAGTAACGGAAAGAGAGAGGAGGGAACGCGAGAAAAAGAGAAAGGGAGACGGAAAGATCCTGAAAGGACGGACAACCGAGCGAGAGAGAAAGAGAGAGAAGAGCAGGGAGGGAGAGGGAACCAACTCGTTGGTGCGAGAGCGAGCGACGCATTGGTGACAGAAAGACGGACGGACGGACGGACGGACCCCGACAGACGGACGCGGCTTCGGGCTTCCCCTCCGCTCGTGTTCACCGAATCACCGCCAGCGCCAGTTGGTCGCGCGTTACCGAGCCAAGTGGATGTGTCCGCGATCGTGCTCCCGGCTGGAAAAGTTCTTCCTATTCCTCGTCACGCCGTAACGAAAGTGAAAGAGAGAAAGAGAGAGAGAGAAAGAAAGGCCTTTCTTCCCTACGCACGTTGCATCGCCGCGATAAACGCGAGCGTCCCCCGTCCGTTGTATCGGTACCCGCGTGAACCTGTGAGAGAGAGAGAGAGACGCCGTAAAAGCGCATTGTGCTCGCCGGACGTGCGCCCGGCGAACCTCCGAGCGATTTCGTCGAGGAAAAAGGTTTATACAATAAGGTGCATCGCGAAGTGTGCGTCGCCGGCAACGTATATACGTATACGTCGCGTCTCCTCGCAGCACGGAGAATATTTCTCAGCGCGTCGCTTTTACCGCCGAGATTCGAGAGGTGAGTACCACACACGAGTGAGGTGGTGCGAGTGCCGACGATCGCGTTCGGCGTCTCGTCGATCGAGATCGTCGAGTTTCGCGTTCTTCTATTATTTCGTTGGTGAACAAAAGGAAGCTGGTGCTTTTGCGGCGAAGCCCCCGAAGGAACTGTTGCGCGTCTACGAATTACGAAAGTTTTTTTTTCGCGGGCACCCGCGCGTGCGTGCGCCATGTCCGACATCGTCCTGGTGGTCATCGTCACTCGTCCTCGCGATCCTTTCGCCT
This sequence comes from Temnothorax americanus, assembly GCF_048541705.1. Taxonomy (NCBI): domain Eukaryota; kingdom Metazoa; phylum Arthropoda; class Insecta; order Hymenoptera; family Formicidae; genus Temnothorax; species Temnothorax americanus. Next base: position 3,408,176 of record NW_027509751.1, read on the forward strand.
TTCGCCTCGGCGAATTCTCTTGCCGGCGCGGGGGGTGGGGGGGGGGGGGGGGATCAACCGACGGATCTCGCGCGTCCCCCAGGAAACGCCGAGGCGGAGTTCCAGCCGGGAACGTGGCCGCCGCATCCGGATTTCGACCGTCCCCTCTCTCCGCGCCATTTTGAAAATGGGCAAGCCGGAACGGCAATCGATATAGCGGACGGCGCCAGCCGCGTCGCGAGGGGGACCTCGAGGACGTCGGCGTCCCGCTCGTCCTTCCCGAGGACGAGCCCCCTACGCCCGTCGAGTCGATTCGAGTCGAGTCGAGCCGGCGCGGCGTACCTTCCGGGATTCGTACGGTCATTCGAGAGTACGAACGAACGAACGATCCCTCGAGGAACGACCGGTCGTTACGCCATCTTGATTCCGTGCCCCACCATCTGCTCGGTGGTCGCACACTTCTTTAACCCCCGAACGATCGAGCCGTGCATACGGCATACGGCACGTATCCACGTATGTAATGTACGTACACGCGCGATTTCTAGGCCGACCTTTTCCGCGCTTGGGATCGCGCAATCGCGCATACCGCTGTGCCGGTATTCTTTGTCGCGCCGACATTTCGAATCGTCCAGACGGGGACGAGCAAGCTTTCCTATACCTCTTCACTCGGGACAAAGAAATTTAAAATTAATAATTAGCTTGTGTAAAGAGGCTCACTAATTGTAAGAATCAAACTCAAAGAAAAAAAATGTACGTTTTCGAGCTATGGAGCCTAATATATTGATAAACGCATGTAGGTCTCAATGGTTAAGAAACATATGTGTATAATATATCTAAAATTATAAAATTATAAGTCTTTAATATGTAAAAGTAAACGTAGAAAATTAAAAAATACAGACTTTTATAACTTTAGATTAAAAAGTCAGATTAAAAAGTAAACGTAGCCGAAAATTAAAAAATATAGACTCATAATTTTAGATATATATTATATTGTGTTTAACTATGTGTGTGTTAAGCTAAAATCTACATGCGTTTATCAATATATTAGGCCTGTTAACATATGTTTTTATTCTGCCTTTTTTTTTCCCCAAAATTATTGAAAGCAAAATCTAGCGATTTTATGAATAATCAAGTATTTTAGTAGTAATTAACTTCGGCCTATATTAATCCGTAGATTAACATTTTAATTTATTAATTATTTTGTATCTCAGGAAGAGAAGTTTACGAATTTAGTTATTTTACGGCGGAACAATCAGCCGTAATAAATGACTGCGTGTGTACTTTAAACTCGATAAATCCTTTGTTCGTTCGTGGAGAGAGATCAGCTTTTTACAGTTGAGATAGAATTAAAAAGGGCGATAGGGGAGAAAAAGTGACGCGAGGATGTGTTCTTGGGGGTTTTTTCTACGGGCGCACGATCCGCTCGTCTCTTCCCTTTCGTTTTTCTCTTTTGTGCCGATTTTGTATAACAGGCTTCTATACCTGCAGTCAAGGCTTCCACGGAAGCGATTGTTGCTGGTCGGAGAAACGGGCAGCTCGAGCGGAGAAAGGCTCGAAATAACACCGATCCTTTTGGCAAATGCATCTTGTTCGCACCGCACGTTCTCATCCTCTCCGACTCTCTCTCTTTCTCAACGATCGTTTTCACGAGAAAAAAATGTTTGTCTCCGTATAGTTCGCTGTGGTAACGCTTGCATTTGCATCCAGTCATCGTCGTAACGACTTTATACGTTATCGTCGATTATACGTTCCCGTTAATTAACAACATCGCGTGCGCATTGTGTGCAAATGAAGACGACGCCGCCTTCCGCGCGCCGCGGCTTTCCCGCGAAAATCCGCTCGCGCGGAATTTTGCGCGCGAGCGCGAGCCCGCGCGTCGGTACACCCGTACCGTGACGCCGACTGGTTTCTTCGTTCTTCGTGGCCTCGTCAAAACGCACCTTCTCGCGCGAAGGCGATTCGCCTCGCGCTTTGCCCGCCGCTCCTCGTTGCAACGCGCGCCCCGAGGCCTCTCCTCGATGCGGGACTTGGCCGCGACCCCCTCGATCCGCGTCCCGCTTCCTACAATCGGCAGCAACCAGTTTCAGCAACGGCGGCAGCGGCGGCGGCGGCGGTGACGGTGGCGGCGTCCATGCGATAACGGGTCGTTAACTTGCCCACATCTGCCTCTTTCTTGTTCGCGCACAGCCTCCGAGAGAGGAGGCGGTTTTGCTCTTATAGCGCATTCAGCGCTGAATACGATTCCCGGGTAAGATCGAGCGCGCGGTCTTTCGCGTTAGAAACGCGAGGCTCGGACTCGGTTTCGACATCGGGTTAGCGCTAATCGCATCAGCCGACCGAATCGCCTGTCATTGTTCGTCGAGGAGAGCTTTATTTCTACGGCGAAATATTGAAGTTGAAATGCATTTGATATCGCTTTCGCACGTCGCATGTCTTATTTGCCAATCGTGCTAATTCCTGCCGATTTCTCTTTTATCGTCCACGCGAATCCGCGTTCCCGTTTTGTCCCGGCGTCGTTTTTACGAGCGTTCTTTAAGATCCGCTTGCTGGGGACTTTATTTCGCCCCTGTTGCGTTCTGGTCGCGTGTTTACACGGACCGAGGGGGTGCACGCGCCGCAACCGGGGGGCCAAAAATAGATCCATTTTGCGGCGCGGTCCGGGCGTACATACACGTATGCATACGTATTTTTCAGGCCCGCTAACTTTCCCCGTTTACCATTACGACCGGCTGGTTTTCGGCGGAACAAGCGCGAGCGCGAGCACGTGCGAGCGTATCTGCTCACGCATGCGGGACACGCGTCCGCTCGCACGATGAGGTAGTTGGTTCGACACCTATTCTTCCGCGCGCTACGTTATTCTCAATTTCGATAACGGCTGCGAGAGAAAGAGCAGATGTCTTTTTTTTTTCGGGAACGAAAAGTAGGGTCAGTACAATGAGGCGAAAGAATGAGACGAGGAACAAAACAGGAGCACGAGAATACAGCTCGCGCGCTAGTATGTCTATATTTCTAACTAATCACACAATGTCAAAATGCTATTTCAATAGGCAGAGAGGATCGTTCATCCGCGCTGTTCTCTTTGTTACATTTGTCATCCGATTGGTAGCTTCCTTCGGTCACTGTCTTATACCTTTAATGATTATATTTGTTCCTTCTTATTCTATTTCAGTCTCTCAATGCGCGTCGGTTTCTGTCCGAGCTGAACCGTCGAATTAGACGCGTCGGGCGCGAGGAAATAATGGCTGATTGATTGGGCGTACAGTTACACAGCCACGCGCAGGCACGCACACACACGCGCATGGAAACATTTCGTGCCCGTGGGAATTAGGGGACGGGCGCACTCTCGCGCAGTGTCGTAGAAAAGAATTTTTTGTTTATCGCGGAGAGAATGCGTGTGTCATTTGGTGCATCGGGTGAGTCAGCGGATGTGACATCGGCTTGAAGTGTTGAATCAGGTTGCGGGCGAACATCGATCTCGAGTTTATCTCGTCTCACCGTTCCGAGATCCTTGGCAAGGCGGTGATGCATGATGGCGAGAGGCGAAATTTTTAACGTACCGCACCATTACTCGCGTAAATCGTCTCTCACGATTCATGTAAATTCAGTGAGTCGTATAATATTTGACCGATTAAAAAATTTGATCGAAACCCATTGTGTCCTCGCTTATACGGCGTGAAAGCGAGAAGCGAGGAAAGCTATTCCGGAGTCATCGACGCCTATTTATGCACCTGCGCAACCTTGAAATTGCGCCGCGAGGTATCCAATTTTCCGGCTTCTCGGTCGTCCGTCGTCGTCGTTTCATTATAGTATAGTCCCATATAATAGGCTGATCGTTCCGTTTGTTTTCTTCTCGGTGCATCGTGCTTATCGTTGGCGTTATCGCCGGCGAGGACGTCTCTCACACAACGACGGCCGACGGCGGTCGTTATGTCGCTGTTAACGCCTTAATAGACGGCATCGACCTCTGAATGCGCGCTTATTAATCAATTGAGCGATACGACCGAAAGAAATCTCGGCGCTCATTATACCTCGGCCGCGCTGCTCGTTCGCTCTCCGTATACGAAGCAGATAAATACGGGGAAAAGAAGGAAGGAGCTGTGTTTCGTCTTCGTACTTCGTAGGCTTTATTTCGCAATCGCCTTTCGCGCTTTTTTTCGCGCAACTTTCGCCTGCCTGCCGCGGAATCGCGACCACCGCGAGAAGATCGCGGAATCTATTCTCCGATGTATCGCGCACTCGCTGGCGACCGTAACGACTCGCTCGGTGTATATTCAACTTCAACGCGCCTTCTCGCGTGCGCATTTCCATCTCCGCGGCCTCGAGCGGCGCAACGCTGTTTCGCAACGCGCGCGCCGCGAAACTATTTATTTGAGAGAATAAAAGAGAGAAGGCGTCGTGTAAAAGAGAATTGTTACGACACCGTTATCGGATTTGACTTGATGAATTTCGTCAAGCCTGTCAGATATTTTTTTATTCTTTTTACTCATATTTTATCGTCACCGTGAAGAATGGTTTTATAAATGTTCGATTACAAAATCTTAAATTTGATCAAGAATAATGCCGTTCCGAACGGCATATGGAACTTGGATGCTATATTCGTCGTGTTCGTGAGTGAATAAGCAGCGGAATGTCTATCCTACTTCGGAAAATTGCTTTGTACAACCGCGATTTATATTAACGCGAGGGGTGCGCGACCTAATAATACTTGCGTAGTAAATTGCTCACGATTTACCGAGCGCGCAAGCTAAATACGCGCGGCAAAGTCTTAAAACGTGAAAAAATATCTGTTCAATTATCGTTACTCTTATGCAAGACATCTCGCGTTACCAGTTCTTGCGCAGTCGCTCCTCTCCGAGGATGATATAAATGGTTGCCGCGATATTATAGGACCGTGTACGAGATTGTTGATGCGAAAGACAAGGCGCGGCAGACCGCGGGGAGAAAGAGAGAGCGAGTGAGAGATTCGAAAACACAAGAAAAATAAATAACAATGTAAGGAGAGCATACACACGCTCTCCGTTGCGTGGATCGACTCGGAAGAGCGTGTCTCTCTTTCTTTCGCGCGGCGATGAATTTTCTTTCTCCGCCGGGAGACTATTTTTATCGCGGGGAACTTTGAGCCGAGAGAGAAACGCGTTCGCGCGAGTGCACGCGCGCGTTTCGTTCTTCCACGCGCAAACAACACAGCGGTCGATCGTCGACGTTTATCTCGCGATTCGATGTCACACACGCTTCTAAATATAGCGTTCGCGTCCGCGATACGCCTCCGTGACCTTCCTCCACCGCCCGCCGGAAATTCGCGCTTCGAATTGTGCGATTAACGAGCGACGCGAAGCGGAGAGAAAGAGAGCTCGCGGCTCGAATGAGAATATAATCTTTCGATTTTCCCGGAGACGATTTTCCGTTTCCCACGTTCTCCCCTCAGTAAATCGACACGTGTGATGATCTACGGCGCTTCTCGAGCGTACGATAGAGCTATTTTCTTACCGTAACGCTTCGCGGGACGCATGACTCCCACGTGGTGCGCACAAGCGCGATATGGGATAACATAAATATTTGTCGAAACTCTTCCTGCCGTCGCCTAATATAGCAAGACGCTAATTATGTCTTCTTGTTTGCCTATTTTTACGGATGCCTCGACGATGAGTCTTCCTTCCGGTATGTGAGATCTTTCGGGAAGCCTCGCGCGAAACGTGCAATTTTTAGGAGTGTATGCGCGAATTAATTGATCGCGAAGAGAGGGGGACGTGGAAATTACATGAATTACTCCACTAATTCGATAATCCAGGAAGAAACAAAGGTGAAACGAAGCGGAACGCGCGCAACGCTATCGTCTCCCTCTCGACGACGCGGACGTGACGAGCTTTTGTGTGGAGCGTACTGCAATTGGTTCCGAAAATTTGGCTGTGTCGGAGGGGAAACATACCATTCGTTAGTCCATAATAAGGGCGGCATTATTTCCGGAGGCGAAGACGAATCGTAATAACGGCTTCTACTCTGCCCACTCCGGTGAAGAGGATTCATTTCGAGAGATTGTCGTCTATTAATTATAATCTTTGTATAGGAATACACTTGTGCGCGAGCTTGTCGACGGCACAAACGACCGTCCGGTATCTCTCGACCGTGTTGCTAAACTTCGTTAACCGAGTGGTGACGGAATGTGTCAAAAATTACGAGCGAGCGGAGCTGCGCGAGGAATTCTCGCGGAGGTAACAATATTGTGTCACATCGTGTTTCCGTCTCGGGATCCGTCATCCGACGCACGCGCGACAGCTAGACGCGTGTGGTGTGTGTCAGCCGATACACAGTGCGGAGCTATAGCGCGCGAGGTGCAATGCACCGTGAATAGGATACCTTGAAACAAATGGCATTATGCGGTGACAGTGATATAGCTACAACATCAGCTATACGGTCGCTTCACAGAGCTCCGACTGCGCATTGACGCGCGCGCAGCTCCTGTTTTCGCGAAACGAAATCCAATCGCGGGGAGAATCAATTTACATTCCGTACGCTTTCGTCGCTCAATTAGCGCTAAACGTAACTGTTTGTTCACTGACTTTCATTCGTTCAGCGTAACTTAACTGCGACGTGTAGCGCGAGAGGAATGCGCCGGGCGAATTTATTCCGGAAATGAATCGCCGCTAGAAAGCAGAAAGCCAATTTCGCCGCGCGTTTTGCGCGATAAAAATCGTCTCGTTAATGGGACTTTTTTTTCCCCCCGGCGAAGATCCGCGGAAAATACGCGCGGATATGATGGAAATTCAGACGTTATTCGTGCCGCATTCGTAAGATTTCTGCGCATAATCGAAATTCAGGACTCATCGATATAAATATATCTAACAAAATGTAAGTGGAAATAGATAGTACAAGTATATGATAACGACGAGACATTGCCGACAGATATGTCTAAACGAGAGCTGCTATACCTACTTAACGCTGATAAGAGCTATTGACTAGAGCACAGGCTATCGATTTTTTAAACATTAACGTCAAGTGTCGAGGAGAAACGCTTAAAAGATTATCAGATATATATCGGTCACGAGGCATTTTACACATTACGAGCGAATTCTGTGCGACTATATGGAAAACTGCGTACTTTAAACCGAAATAAAAGTGTATTAATGTGGATGGTGCGTTTACTTGTTATTGCCGTTATATTGAACTTATCTTATAAGGACCCCTATTTTATTATAATTTATTGCGATAGAGAATAAAAGAGAATATTTAATTATATCAATTAAGTTTTATATTAATGACAGAAGTTTCTACAAACATCTTTTATGATAATACATTAAATATTACAATTGATACTTGGAATTTAAAGAGATAAAAAATCTTTTCATAATGTCTCGGTTTAAGTAAGTTTATTATTCTTAAATAAAACTTTTATTTATAGTTTTTGTTAATTTCGAACAAGAGAGTTAAAGTCCATTATAAGAGCCACTTTCACCAACCACGGTTAGTTTAACCGACGGTTAAAGTTAGCAGGGTGGATTTATTTCTATTGATCAATTCTGTCAACTTTAACCGTCGATTAAGCTAACCGTGGTTCGTGAAATTGGCCCTAAGTAAGGCATTTTCATTATAGAAAGATCTGTCTCGAATCAAAGAAAGGATATATAGGCCGGTATTCATAGTCGGTTCTTATATTTAAGACCGTCTTAAGTACAATCTTAAGACGTCATGAACCAATCGCAGAGCCGTATTAGCGTCTTAAGATATTACTTACGACGGTCTTGAAATAAGATCTGACTATGAATACCCCGGCCATAGTTTCACTATATGCGCAATTTATTCATTCTACGATCATCTCTACATATTCGCTTGAGGAATGGCGCTTCGTATCCTTCCCGATCGTTTTTCTCCCTTGATCTTTCTCCTCGAGTGCATGCAGGCACACAAAGGACGACCTCGCGTAAGTTCGTCGCGACCACAGATCCCGCGTTACGCATCGCGGCCATCAGCTGCTCGCGCGCGCACGTATACAAACAGCGGCGAGATACGTGCGTGCGTACACGAGCCACGTGGTCGTTTAAATGCGCGTTAACACGCGCACACAAACGAGTGGTCTAGGTGAGCCTGATGGCTTTTAGCGCGCTTCGCCACGCCGTGCCAGTTTTTCGCAGCCGTATTCCCTTGGCGCGGCGCGGCGCGGCGCGCGTTTCCGCTTTCGTTACCAGCGAAATCATCGCCGCGGTACATACCGTTATTCTCGTTCGCGCTCCCCGACGAGCTTCCAACCAGCTGTTTTTTCTTTTCTTCCGAGGATAATTAGAATCGTGACGGCGACGTGTATTTCTGTTCGTCTCCGAGTGCCGCGGGTAATGCAATAAAAGCGATCTGTACTTTTTCGTCGGCGACGTGTGCTCCGAACTTGATATCTCCAGTTCAGTGTCCTAGAATGGAGAAAGATAATAGCGCGAATAATAGCTCGAATCATCTCGACGTTGGATATTTACTTCGATCAAAAGGCGATATAGTGCGTACTGTTATTTGTGATCTAAGGACTATTCTACAATACGTCGCAAACGAGATGGCAACTGTTAGTTGAAAAGTGTTATTTTCTCGGTTATTTCCGGTTGCGCTTGTCAGTTGCGGTTGTCAAAAGAGAGTTGGCGAATTTTAACCTTTTTTGGCGACAGCAACTGGCAATCGTTCGCGACGTATTGTAGAATGGCCCTAACAGTTGTCTGTAACATAACGCTTTGTATAAATGATAGCTTCGATACTGTTGACAAAAATGCCTTCACGCGTTTACTGGTATTTCCAAGCTCTTTTTTTCGCGTTTTAGCCAATACGTATAACGGAAACGAATACAAGCGAATCCTTGGATAGAACAATGCCTAGTTGTTTCTCGATGGAAGAGCTTTTCCGTTGTGCTAGCTGTTTGTTCTTTGTTTTCTGAACTGTGTCTCTCGTAGGGCTCATTATCGTCCAGCCATTTGACGTTTGTCGTATACGATACGAATAAATTATTAAGAAAAAATTTCCGGTAAGAAAAATAGGGGGAGGGAGGAGAGAGAGAAAGAGAGATACCTTCACAATCCGCACGAAAGTCGTTATTAATTACGAAGGGCGTGGCTGCGAATCGATAACTATAAATCTCGCTTATCGGATCAATCTGGCGCAGGTGAATGTAAGTTGCGTCATTTTCGAATCGCGACCGCTTGCATTTCCGATTTGCATGTCCTTATAACCAGATCCTCCGTTCGTCGACACTGAGCGAGTATTCGCCGAGAGGATCTCCGATGTATCTCCGCTACGGTGAAAGTTTAATTCCCGCTCCTTCGCGTATCGCGAGACGGATGAATTTATCCGCGGCGGCGAAACCGCTGTGCAAATCAACGCGTGCAAATAACTGCGTAAAATTGCAGAACCCGAACAAACGCGGATTTACCAGCTCTCGCTTTCTCGAACTCCTTTCGCTCTTAATTTCATCGTTAGTACGTTCTAAGTCGTTGGTTTTACTTTTTATCGTGTCTTGGAAAATTTGGCAAAATATATCTTAATCGATCTTTTCTCTTGTTTTGATTGCAGGACGGTTTAGCTGGACACCACCTGGTACCCAGAAAGCAAGTGAGATAAAGACAGGTGGCACGAGAAGGTAAGAAGCAAACATGGGAGCGAGACAGAGCAAGAGGTCCGTGGACATAACGACGACGCCGAAGAAGGAGGGAATACCCGCCGAAGGTGGCGTCGTCGGCGACGCGGCTGCACCTGGCGATGGCAAGCTGGAGAGGATCGAGGAGGCCGACACGAAGCCTACCACCAACGGCATAGCGCCGCACACGGACTCCACCGAGGACAAAGAAAAGGACAAAGATGAGACTACCGAAAAGGATAAGGAGCAGGTAAGTTTTTATCGCCTCGTCGAGGCGATATCTTTTAAGCCGAAATATTGAAGAGCGATTTTAATTGAGAGGTTTTAATCGCGCGGTAAATATATATATATATATATATATATATATATATATATGTATGTTTACTTATTTGTAGGCTTTAAATTAATTGATGAATATAATATTATGTTACATTTCTGCAAGAAAATAAAAAGGAGCTTTGTCGAGAGAATTTTAAGGTTTATTTTTAACTTTTTTATAGTTTGATTTTATTTGGCGACTAGACTAAATAAAGTTCGTTTGACGTTAAGCTTCTGTTCGTACCATATGGGTCTTGTATGCATATTATCTTAAAATCATGTCGATCGCATTAAGGTTAATTGTTTGCGCAGGTGATTACCTCGATTTCAGTCCGAGCGATATGATCATATTTGCATTCGAAGTTCGTATAATTTTGCGATAATTTTTCATTACGAGGCATACATTAATACCGTATTAGAGCACGATTTCGTTATTAATGAACATTTCACTCGAGAAAATTTATGCTATTGACTCGAATTTCCGGCTTGATTGATCATACATGAGCACGCCTATCGTTGGGCAGGCCGCGAAATTCCTCTCGATTACACTATTTCGATTCGTTTCACGCGTATAATTATTTTTCTTGAGTGCGAGGGCAAATTAAATAACGTGGCGTGTTAAATGCCACGTTCTCTCCTCCACTCGCTCTTCGCTTGATTATTGACATTCTCGAATCGCTTTGCGCGGCGGGTGAGTCACTCGCTCAATTATCGACCATTTCTCAATGATCTCGTTCGGATTATACGTGAACGGCTTACAATGGGCGCGTGCTGAATCACGCGTTTGCTCGTAAAAGTCGTAGGTATACTACTTCGAAGCTTATCTCGCTGAGACGATTCATCCGGTGGAGGTTGCACGCGTCGACGAATCATTAATCTTAATCAATTCGTCGAAAGCGACGGCGTATCACCTTCTTGCACTGTGTTACCTATACTTATCGGCATCTTCATTATTAAAAATGTGCGTGTAAAATAGCTAATAATAATAAATCATCAAATAATGTACAATGTATTATACAACCATCAAATTATTTTAGTAGAGTATAGCGTGTTTGACGTTGATACGTAATATTTCCCGAGATGTTATAATAAAGTCATAATGTAATGATAATAATATATATCGCTAACGAGAGATATTTTCTTCAATTTAAGATTCTGGCAAGTATCGCTAAAACAGAATTTACACGCGTTATTAGCGACATCGCAATATACATCTATTTAGAAAGTAAATTACATTACGATTAGTGGCTTACGTTAGCAATTAATTGATTAGTGCGACAGTGACAGCGCACGCTGTTTTTATCGCTCTTTTCTCCGTTCCTGATGTCGATGCGTTCTTTGCCGCGTCCCCCCGAGGAATTATTTGGCACCGGACAAAAGAGCGCCGTATAAACCGGACTTGATGCGGGACGCGCGTCAAGTGTCGCCTTTACGACATCCGGGGTTGACTATTCTTGGGCATGACCTAGGCGAAATGCTACCTCACTCGCAGGTCCGAGAACGGCCTACCTTCGATAACGATCGATTTCCTGCTCGTACCGAGTTATAACTCATGAACGCGAGAATCAGCGCGCGCTGATCTCCTCTTCACAGGATCATTGCATCGCTTCAATGACCGCTCAAGCGCGCATATCGGCTCGATGGCCGATAATCGTGGCGTTACATAAGATGCGTTATAAACGGAAAGCTCGTACGTTCGCGATTAATTGACCATCGCGCGTTGATACGGATTAGCGTTTACAAAGTGCATATTAACGTTACGTAGACTAGACAAGCAACGCGGATGAATTCGTATTCGTGCGCATTTTTAAGATTCCATTCGCGTTTAATCTGTTCAACTAGTTCTTCCAGTTTCTTTAATTATAATTACATGATATGGAGGGGTAAAAACCATAGTGGTGTAAGTCAAATTTTTAAAAATATTTTCTTGGGTGCATATTATAGATGCAATCTATATATTGTACAGATTGCATCTATGCACACGAGAAAATATTTTTAAAAATTTGACTTACACTACTGTGGTTTTTACCCTTCCATATAAACTACTGCACGCACTTACGATCGATTGATTTATCGAACTCCAAATTTTATGAAAATGTGCGAAAAACACTGCAGCATTCTAATTGTAACCTTTTAGCTTAAGGTATTTACTATTTATAAAACCGTATTTTTTATTTGCCCGAACTGGAGTGAACGTTCTCGAAGCAATTTAGTTTTTCGAACTTTTCCTACTTCGAAGTAGCCCTACTCGAAAAATTGATGGCGCGTGTGTCAAATTGTCAATTCCGTCGTGCAAAGTTTTTGGGTCTTTCTCTGTCTCGCTCTCTCTTTCACTCTTCTCGACTCGAATCTCATAAGTTCGCGGCGGTTTATATCTCGAAATACCACCCTCTCCCCCTGCCTTGAAACTTGATATTTCCCCGATTGAGCAAGACCGGTGGCGGCAGCTGTCACGCACCAGATACGACGATACGCGAGAGAGAGAGAGAGCGCCACTTTACTACCATCCTCTCCTTCCTTTCATTTCCTTTCGACAAGTCGTTCTTGCTCCTCTTTCGATTTCTCGTTCTCCATCATTTCGCGCCGGTTTAAGGCGTCACTTACCTCGACCACTCGAGCGAGTATATGTCTTTCCCTCGTCATAAAGATATTCCGATTCGAAAGCAGCGGCAAGAATTTTGGTTCAAATCGAGCTTGCTTTCGCGTTAGCGGATGAATCTCGAAAACAATATTTCGCACGTTCGATTTACTTCTTTTCCCTCGTATCTCCGGTAAGTAATCGATACTTTTCTTCAAGAATAAGATTTCGCCAGGTTGATACGCGCATTTTCTAGCACGGTCTCCATAGAGGCCGTGTGAAAAATTAGTTTGATACGCTACGTTGAGTCATGCCGTCCCGTTATCGTTCCATCGAACATGAATCCGCTCGCTTCTCGCGTATCGAGTCGATCATTTTCGCGCGAGACGACAGCGAGTCTATCTCGATTATCCGTCCGACAATCGAAATCTCATTTGCATCGAGGCCCATCGCTTCCCGATTCGCGCGCTATCGCGAGTGCCTGTCGGTGTCCCGACATGACACATCGGCCGTGAATCGAGTAGCTCGCGCTTCGCGATGCCCGTTAAATTTTTGACAAAAAACGAGCGAATACCGTTTGACTAACTTCGCCGTGTGCGAGTGCGCACTCGCCGATTCCCGCGACTAACTGTAATCTCGCGGCTCGCGTACCGGCTTCGTGTACCTTTTCTTTACCGAGGCATACCTAACTGTCCTACACGAATAAATCTTCTCTATACCTCCCTTTTCCCCCTCGCGTTACTATTTCGCGCGTGTATCACGATCGCTGGATCATTCCCCCAACCGACACATCTCAAATAATTCCGCGCGGTCACATCGCGTCTCGGCGAGTTCTGTTCCGTGAATTTCTTTCTGCGCTGCAAGAGAGAGACCCCGCTAATGAAGTGTTTGCATAAATGCGATAAGGAGAATGTCGTAAAACCGATCCGTTATAGATTAAATATTCCCGCGCGGCCCCCGAGGAGTTTCTCCTTTCCAATCTCCGCGTCTCGTTTGCCGTGTCTCTTTCTCATTGCCGTCGCGTTGCTGCTTAACCCACATTCAGATTTAAATATGTCAATCTCGTTAGCATAACGTCATCATGGTTTACCTCGATTTACCCGTCGCTCCGCATCGGTTGTTAGGAGGACATTGCGTTGTTATGCGCGTGTTACGATTCTCGATCGCGGATCGCGCTCGAGTTCGTCGCGATTAAAGCGGCGGTGTTTGTGTGACGTACGAGATTATACCCGCGTCTCATGAATATTCATCGCTTACCTCCGGTGTCTCCATGCGTCTGGGCGACGTACCGCGCCGCTCTCTATCCGCAATCTTACCAAATCCTCAGGCAGGTGCGTGTACGCGATCTGCTTAAGAGTCAACCCGTACGTCTTGCCGAACACCTGCCCTTAATACGCCGCGCTGATATGACGACGAGTCCGACACGATGCTCTCGGCCTGTTTTGAATGAGAATTCGCGCGATCGTGCGTATATATTCGCGAAATAAACTGTGTGTGTGCACCGTGCGTGTACGGTAGAGGGCACGCTCGAATCCGTAACTAGCAAGGCGTGGATCGCAACCTTGGCCGTGACTCATCTGTGCGTCGCGGATGGACGCCTGAACGTGCGATAAAGATTCTACCGTGAAAGATAATATATGCGATAAAAAATAATATATGCATAATGGTACCTGATACAAAATAATCTACGAGGTCATTGTTTATCATTTTATAAAAATTAAGAGAATTATAATTTGATTGATATCGAATCTCGATATTATCGACTAAAAAGAAAAACGTGACACTAATAGGCTGAAATTTATTAATGATTTATGTATCGCTCCGCTCCGCGGTCGACAGTTAAATTGCAGGGTGCTTTGTATCTCGTGGGTTCACAAATCTTTCTGATTTCTATAATTAACTTGTAGACTGCAACACACATCGATATAGAGATATATTATACGCGATTAACATCATAGATGGCAAAAGGATGTTGATCCGCCTATCGATCTTCTCCTTTCCGAACGAGATGAATCGGCCGCACGGAATATATCGTATACGGAAATTAAGCCAAAGTATTTCACGTGTATAATTAATACCGCGCGAACATCGTGATATCTCGGCGCCGCGCGTTTCGTTGATGAATCATCATACATGTAGCTCGCATAGCTCGGAACGAACGCGCTTTATTAATTAATACGACTCATCTGCTTTGCCGCCAGTAATTGCATATCTGACCTGTCTGAATTCCTGCGAGTTTCCTCCGTCTAGCGAGCAGCATCATCGCGGGTAACGCCCATCTTCTTTCGCGGTCTCCAGCTCCGGTGAAACGCGGTTTCTCGATTAAAACGCGGTGTAAATACCTCCCCAGCCGAGTATTTTAACGGTTAAATTTAACCGCCCCGCGTTGCGTGTAATTTCTCGCTTTACGCGATCGCGTGGCGTTTTCACGGCGGGCGGTATCATATCGCATATGCGACGATTACTCAACGCTTGGGAATTCGTTATAGAAACTGCGTACGCGGGACAGATGATGCGTATTCACATATGCACGTCCGCTGCAGCGCCGAGGAATTTATTGTGGAAATCTCTCGGCCTTCGCTTTAAAGCCCGCGCTGCGCGTCCCGTGCCGTGGATTCCTTCGTATTTCAATATTGCGCGGTGCGATCAGGCTGCGCGACGATCCGGCGTCTTTATCCGCCGCGCAAGGTTGCTCGCGCGCCGCGTATCTTTGAATATTAATTAGTGGTAAACTCGTGTGGCCTCCGAATTCCAATATATCGGCCTCTCGACGCGACGCTCATTATTATTATTTGCCTGCGTCTTCGGTAATACGATCCGCGCGCGGAATCTTAATTCATTCTTTCGTTTTACACACTGAATGCAATATTCATACTTATAGAGAAGCGCAGCTTGAAAAACGCAGCTCGATTCGCTTTCGCGTTATATATCCTATCACGATTTTTTTTTACTTTTTTGGGTACCAAATAATAGCAAAATCGCAACTCGTTTTTCTATCTTTCGTTCCGAAATTTTTTACCTATTTTTTTTGCGTTTGTTGACTTGGGTGGGTATCCACTTTTTATCCTCAACGTTTTGTAGTTCATATTAATATGCAGAGTCCCCCATATTCGTGCCATTGTACCCAGGCACTTACGTCGAGGAGAATATCCCGGCGCAGTTGCTTCTCGTCTTTTTCGGACCTCCGTTTTCCGGCCATTCTTTTTTTTTGTCTTTTCTTCTGTCTTTGCTCGTATCTCGTCTTCGCCGCGGATACAGCGAGACTCGTCGTCGTTGCGCGTCTCGTGAATGCAGAAATAAGCCGATATTTACATATAATATAATGCGCGCAAAACGCGTCTGAGGAGATTCGCCTCGTCTCGCCGTCGTTATGGAAGAGACGGCGATGCGGACGAGAAGAGAAGGAGAAAGCGAGAGAGAGAGAGGCATGCAGAGAACGACGTTGTGCATACGCGTTAGTTGTAATCGAATGTGACAGCGCGTCGTGCCTCTCCCAGTCCGTTGTAAATCAGGAAATCTACCATATATAACGCCCACGTCGGATTTATATCGTTCTTAAACGACGTCGTGGAACGGTCGCTTGATTGGCCGTTGCGTTGTTTTATCGCATCGCATCGCGACGCACGTACGTACGTACGTACGTGTTTGCGTATCTCGGATAAACGTGTGGAATTGTTCCCGCGTATTCGCATCGATAATAAAGTAGCTCGTTGTTTGTGCAATCGACCAGTCACCTGCCTCGACTTGCAAAACGCCATTCACGCGTTGTTTCATTCGACTCGGACAATATTTGCCGTCGCGGTTAGCAGCTTTATCGATCAGAAATTGGAAATGAAGGAATAGAAGCAGCTAAATATAGCTATAAAGTCAGCGCTGGCGGAAAATAAAAGTTTCGATTTTTGGAATAAAACTTTGGGACGAAAAATTATATATCTACGCGAAAGTGAAAAAATGCGAAGACAATAATTTTAATAATAGGAGAAAATAATTTTAGTTTACGGAAGGAGGATGAATCGCAAAATTTAGGGAGACAATGCCGAGGGATCTTTCGGCCAGCTTCGAAGAAGCGTTTTTAACGAAGCATTATTCTGTCCGCCTGCTTTGCGCCATGAATCATAATTACATACACCGAGGTAACGAACGATTACGTCGCATTATTTTTCGCTCGAGGAGTCTAGAATTTTTTTCGCAAATTTGCAAGATAGTTTTCACGTTTTCAAGGATAATTATACGTGGATTAACACTTGTACATAAATTCAACAAGTCACTTCAGTGAAGTACCTAAATTCGGTAGAAAAATAATAAGTCGCAATAAATTCTTTGCAATTATTTAGATGCTTATAGTATTAAAAATTTAATCGTTTTAATTTGAGGGGTAGAAAAGAGATTTTAATGTTCGAACAATTTTTTAGTCCGACAAAGAATCGGCACGCAGTTTAATAAATGAGAAAATAAATATGTATACACTCAGAAATAATATTAGGCTACTAAGATCCAAGCCCGGACGTAAATGGCATTTTATCCTAATTTGATTATCACAAGTCACTCGCAATTTATGTTAATGGAAGTCTCTCTCTCTCTCTCTCTCTCTCTCTCTCTCTCTCTCTCTCTCTCTCTCTCTCTCTCTCTCTCGTACCCGATTTTTTTTCTAATTCTTTATTGGCTTGTTTGTCTTATCGTAACTGGATCAAGTATGCAATTATTTCTATGGAGGCTGGGAAATTCCGGGGGTTCAGGGCTCGACCCTCGAAATCTAATCGACTCCAGCGAACTTTTTCTGGCAAAGATGGGCCGACGAGCTCTTGTGTCGGTCGCACTTTTCTCGGTTAGTTTGGTAAGCTGCACACTTCGCCGTTAAGACGAGAGAGACCGTCGAGGGCCTTTCAGGATCCGGGACAAAGAAACCTCTCGTGTCGTGCAGCTCGTTGTGCACTATGCGCTTTCCGGGAAAACTAACCCGGTTCACGGAAGTTTGATATTATTTATAAGTGATGGGCCTCGGAATACGATGGGAAAGAGTTAAGCGACTTCATTCCGGAGTGCCTGCGGTACTTCCGGACGCAAGATGAGAAACTTTCAACGACTATATACAAGTATCATCACGGAAACGTATACGCTCGCGGGCGAAAAGCCTGTCCGTGTAATCAGTTTTACTCAGCTATAGTTTACGAGAAATGAGATAATGAAATTTTCAATGTTGCGTAGCTTCTACATTTTCGCATAAATTGGTATGACTTGAGTTTCGGGGTGAATTAGCGAAGCATCAAGGTAATTTGTTTAACGCTTTTGTGTGACATTACACTTTTAGGTTCTTAATTTAAATCTATGAAAAATTAATCTCAATTTTTAATCAGCTTTTTGATGATTATCATAATTGCACCCTCTTCAAAGTTCTTGGCAATGTAATTTGCGAAATTCGATGTTTCGTTAATGATAACATAGTGAAAGCAAAGTAATGAAGTTGTAAAAGGCATACACGGATTTTAGGATGACATGGGAAATGCTAGGTCTCTCTTTAACGACTTTAAATATATCGCGTGTCGTGACGAGCCACGTATCAACTGCTCGAGCGCTATCATTTTGCAAAATGGTTGAACTCGGAAGAATCACCGCGGGAAGTCATACATTGTAGCTTTACAGAGTATCGATTTACGATATAGGATTTACAATTTACGACGTGGTATGTATCTTGCTTATATATCTTGCTTATATATCTTATTCTCGTTCATGTTCTTCATGCTTAAGGAAATCTCTACACTAGGGTAAAGTACTATTTATGACAATTCATATTATTCTGACTGATTTCGAGAATTTCAGACGATTTATATTTGTCGTAATCGTAAGACATGTTTACATATCCATTGTACATGAAAAGTATCTTTATCGTTCGCATTTCGAATCGAAGACACTCATTCGCGTAGGATTAACTTTACATCTCAGAGGACCAAATTCGAAGGAAGACTTTACCTCTGCTTTCAGCAACCGCAGCAAGAAGAAGTAAAAGCCGAGGAGACGAAGCCAGAATCGTCTGGAGACTCTCCCGCGGAGGTTGCAGAGGTCACGACGCCCACAGAGGCCACCCCTGCCAGTCCGAACACTGCCACCTCTCCAGACAATAAGGAAACCAAAAAGAAGGATAAGGTAAGGCGACTCGCCGATCCAGGCTTAATTACGTGCTCGATGACAAATAAATAAATTCTCCTCACGTCCCGTCTCGTACATCGAGACCTATTCGCGTGTCAGTCAGTTGTTCATTTTAATTTAGAAGTTTAATTTTCGCCAAGTACCTATACAACGCGCAATTACCCGCGATGAGTCTGCCGATCGCTATCGGATGGTCTTTTCTCGTTTTCTAGAAGAAAAAGTGGTCCTTCAGGTCGATCAGCTTCAGCAAGAAAGACAAGACTAAGCCGAGCCGCGATGAAACGCCCAAGAATGGAGACGTCACCAAGGAAGAGCCACTCGCAGAGGTGAGTCGCGAGAGAACATCTACACGAATACATTGTTACTCCAAGTGTTGGAGCGACAGGAAATTACTTGCGAAAACACACTGTGCTTCTCAAAACAAACAGAACTATTTTTGACGTTAACAGAACTTTATATCTCTATCGCTACGATTGCAAAATTCGGGAGAGCGAGACAATACATTTGCGAGGAAGTTTTTTCTCGTTATCCGATAGCTCACCTGGAAACCTTACTCTCGGATATTCGTAATTGAAACATTTTGCGTAATTTAACTCTCGGTAACGCGTAATTGGATAATTTTACTCTTCTACCAAATTTTATAACATCGATCAGGCGTGTTCGCGTTAAACATTATCGCGCTCTCGCGCACGAGAGCGTATATCGAGTTCAATTTCGTTCGAGCTATAATTACGCCGCTCTTTGATATCGCGCTGCGCGTTTGCGTTGCGTTATTCTCGAAAAAACAAAGTTGCCAATTTTCAAATTTGCCGATATTGCCACTCCTTGTTATCGATGCGACGACGAGTAAAACTCGCGCGTTACTCGCAAAGCGTCTCGATAGCGCGCTGCGTTGTTGCTCGTTGTGAGTGAGATATTTTTGCGCTCATCGAACGACTCTCGTGAAACACGTATCGCAGCGCCCTGACCAAGTTCCACGGCAAGGTAGCGTAGGTGGTGGTACAATCGCAACGCGGGGGGGAAAAAAAACAGGGCGATCGGCTTTACGAGCCGCGGCAATGAATCGCCCGCGACCCCGTTCCGACTTCCTCGATCTTTTCCCGCCCGTATAATCGCCACGACCGAATAATCGATTTAGCCGGCTAGGTCGAAAAAGTCTCGGCCAATAACGGCCTATGTTTGATCAAGCGTGGCACTTCGTGTTTCCCTTGAAGTTCGTGCGCCGCGATCCGCGTGCACCGCGCGCGCGGAGAGATAATCGCGGACGGCCGCACGCGATAGCCGTCACGGAATCGAGGGCTCTCAGACGGTGCTTAATTGGCCCCGGGACTCGACAAATCTCGAAGGCGCTCGCGATTATCGGAGATTTATTTGGTAGAAATGATACGACTCGACGCGAGGGGGCTCGCGTTAACAAAGTTATTCGTTAACGTCGCTCACGATTCCTCGGTTTGCGTGTTTATCGGCGGGACGAGAGGGCCATCCTTCGGTATCGCATCATTGTCGCGCAGGGAAATGATGAAGTATTATGCAGCTGCACGTTATACCTTGTAACGCTGACGGCGCGACCATTACAACGGCGCGACGGGCCTTTCACGAGCTCCGTGAACGATGGAGCTCACTTTGTAGACGTTATTATTAATCTTCGTCGCGCGGCTTAACAAGCTATTCCACGTTACGCGCGTTTTACACTTTGACCAGCGCGATTGTATCGAGCTATATAGATTAGCGATGATCGCACGATGACCTCGCGCGTGATAGGACTAGTCGCATTAGAAACTTCGATTGGACTACGATCGATTCTTGGACAGACATTAAGGGTATAATAAATGACTAGAGTAAATCATAACGCGTAATATGTGTGATAACGACAAACGTAACTGTAACAATTTTACCTGTGACACGATTCACACATTTCTTCTTGAAATGGTTTGGGTATTTTGCGTATCTGCATCTACAGATCAGGTACTAATGTTCATTTCCCCCAATGTAGATTAACTTTAATCTCGATTTAACTTTTTATCCTTTTCTGCTTCTCAGAATTAGAAAAAGATGAAAAGTAAGTTAAACCGAGATTAAAGTTAATCCACATTGATGGAAATGAACATAAAAGTGATAAGACTGAGGCAACGCTTCACTTGCATCCACCTGCTAAAGCTACATCCTGAAAAGCATACTAAGATGCTTAATTATCCCTAGGCGGCTATGAATCATCGTAACTCTTTCCGGTTAACGCAGTCGGGCAGCTGCGATCGGCTTGCCGGCATCAGATGTATAATAAGTAGCGACGCTAGCTCTTGCTTTTCTTCCCGCTTCTCTCGCGAATATTTAACCCTCGCTCTCTGCAGCTCCTTGTCTTATCTTCCTTTCTCGTGACCGTAACCGCGCGCGTAGGCGAGGCGCGTAGCCGCGGGACCTCGCGACGGCTGATCCTCTCGTTTCCTTCACCATTGTCGCCACCTTCCTCTTCGTCTTCCTCCGCAGTCTGCAGTTTCAACCGCATTCGCGTGCGTGGTCTCCCTTCCTTTCCTCGTCGTCGCCGCGACCTCGGCGCGACAGAAAGAGAGTGGGAAGAGAGAAGAACAGCCGTGACTCATCCCTTCGGTTCGTCGTACCTCCGCGCGCGCGCGCGCGCGCGTGCAACTTTCGTGATAGGCCGCCGTGGAAAACCGGCTCCTCTCCGCGCGTGGTTAAATTATCCCCGCCGGTTGCCTGCCTGCCTGCCTGCCTGCCTGCTTGCCTGCTGTCTGCTGCCTGCCTGCCAACCAGCCAGCCAGCCAGCCTGATTCCTCGTCGCAGCCTCCGGCTTCGACCTGCAACTCGTGTGTCCCGATAGACAATGGCCCTTCGCCCGATATTACACGAGCACGATAATTTTATCGTCCGATCGACGCACTGCCCAAGTCGACAAGTTGCGGCGTTATTAAAGATTTATTTGATTATTGCCCGACGTATAGAATAACGTCGTAACATCGTTCGTTATTCTCCCGCGTTATCAATCGGTTTGATGAAAGCAAGAATGCGAGTCGTCGAAGACCCCTTCGATCGCGTTGGGGTATGGTAATGACGGGGCTTCATTAGCGTGTTGCTACGTTATTTATAGACCTCGGGCGTCTTGCGGTACTTTTTGCTTTATCGGCGGATCATTTTTACGTCCGTTCTCGCGGTCGTTTATCACCGCGAATGATGGATGCGGTCGTATCGCTCGGACAGTTGAAAACATGCATTCTCCATAGCGCGGGTCGGACCGAAGGTCCCGTGCTCTCTCTCTCACGGAAGAATTCTAGATATTTATAGCCGGTATCGTCTCGTTGCCGACACTAATGTAACCTTGATGAACCGGGCAGTTGTCGCATCTTATTATCCTCCGAACGAGTTTGACGGTCATTTATCTTCTAATTAATAATATATATTTAGGCAATTATATTGTTCTGTATTTGTTCGACGATTATATAACAATTTTATGGTACACCCGATATGTATCGCGGCATTAGCGGGTACATGCAGAGAGAGAGAGAGAGAGAGAGAGAGAGAGAGAGAGAGAGAGAGAGAGAGAGAGAGAGAGAGAGAGAGAGAGAGAGAGAGAGAGAGAGAGAGAGAGAGAGAGAACGTCTCACTCTCCGTGCAACCTTCGAGACACTTCGAGTCATCGCGAGTATCACCGCGAGCTTCAGCTGTTCAGCCGCGACTTTCACTCCCTTCGAACGGCCCAGCATTCCGGAGTCATTAAGGAATTTCAAGTGGTAGTATGCAACCGCGTGCAAGCGCAGTTGTGTGCGTCTCGTAATAGCGACATGACATTGTTGAGCATATTATGACACGGTCGTGCTGTGGTTGTAAAGTCCTATTGCTTCGCGCCGACCGGTTTATCTATTGCACGTCGAGAAGCGCCTAGCACGCGGATTGAAATTTCTCGAGCAATTAGCGGAAAAAGTTTTCCCGTATCTAATGATTCATTTCCGACTTGTTGCCAATTCTCGTTATGACGTTTTAATAATTGTCATATTTATCATTGGATAACGTAAACGCCGCATCAAGTGTGCTGGTTAATCGGTAATACGACGCGATAAGACTCGTTAATTATTCTTTTAGGGAGATTGTTTGTCCGAAATGTGTATTATCTAGCGACTTCTTCGTCGCATAGTTTCAGCCGGGCTGACACGTTTTTCTATTTCTAAGTAATGCGCTCGTTTCGCTTTAATTGGCGGCGAAATTTTCAATTCAAGGCAATTAACTCTTAATTCCCTTAAATTGTCTCTTCACGCATTCTTATGTCCGCGAAGCGTCTAAACCTTCTCAGGCATTTGTCACGTCTCCATTATCACGTACGCGGTGAAGGAAGGAAGAAGCGGGTCGAGGCAATACAATCGTGTTACTTACATTCCACAAAAATTAATTTAAAGTGATGTACATCTGTCTCGTGAACGGAATGCCATGTCGGTAAAAAATAATACGGTCATAGACTGAAATGAGTTAAATTATAAATCAGACGAATCGATGAAGTAATCGCTGGAAATTCTTCGCGGGAAATCTCGGTTGTCTTTATTTAACGAGAGATAAATTTAATTATTTACTTCACTGAATTATCAAGAAACTATTCCATTGTATTCCATTTCTCAAATCGAATAATTTAATATCTTTGTTATCATCTTGTCCATTTTTAACGGGCAGATTTAACAAATAATTTATTTATGTTTTTATTTATGCAATATTATTGATTCTCGTGTCACAGAATTTGTGTACAAAACGCTTTTTACCAAAAGTGGGGAAACGATAGTTATTTTCATGCTGGGTAAAAACAACGAAGACCGTCCGATATTCCTCCGATAAATCTTGCCGCTGGTATCTCGCGGTCGACCACCTTGTCTCCGAACACCGCGTCGTCGTGACTCGGATTTGCGTGTGCGGCGCTTTTTTGCAGACGCGACCGACTACGCTCTACGTGACGCGAAATGTTGATGGGAGTGGTGCGTGCGTGCATGTTCCGGTTACCCCCTCGCGGACTCTGGAATTACGGGCGATTGGATTGAAATGCCGTTGATCGATCGTGTATCGCTCTTCTGCGCGGTGACGCCGCTAATTATTTCATAATGTTGATAGTATGATTGACGCGACTTTGACGTAACGTCGATACCCGGTCACGACCCTTGGGCCAATTTCCTGCACGGGGAACGCGCGACGATATCGGACGGGGATATCGGCGACCGGGGGCTCCGGGTGTACCGAGCACCGGTCAGTGGCCGTGTCTACGCCGTGTTCGGCGTCGCTCATTGTGTTCGCCAGCAGCACGGTTCAATGGCCCAAACTTCCCGGATTTGCCTACGGCGCGCTATTTCGTCGCGGAAAGAGAACTGTATCGAGACGTGTCCGTTAGGCTCGAAGAGTAAAAAAGCGTGGCTCACGACAAGTGCGGGTACCTACGCGCGGGATTAAGATGTACGTCGAGTGTAAAAATCGATTGCTCGTATAATTGCGGGAAATATACGCGCGGTGACCTTTTTTTTCCTCTCGATTCATCATTCGTCTCACGCTCGGTTAGGTTCTTCGCCCGTCGTTGCGCGCTTATTTATGACCGCGTAAAATCTTAAAAGGCGAACGCGACCGACGTCGAGCGAGCGAGGACCGGGGATGAAAGCGGCGCGCCGCCGAGCACGCGTGCGAGAAGAGAGCTCGATTAAACGAATTTATATCGTCGTGTGAATTACAACACCGGGCGGATAATAAATATCGTGCCCATTTATATTTAGCTTCTGGGACCGCGCCCTTATCGCGGTCGCATTGCGAGCAAATTATATACAGATAACGACGTTAACAAGTCGGACGAGTCGGAGTGGACGGACGCTCGATTGAATTCATTAATTCGACTCTCACGAAACGCGCGAATAATTAGTCTTCCAGCTGTTATTTTTTATATAATTAAAATGTTCTTTTCAGTTATCGACAGCGTGTAGCTCGTGTCAGCTAATTTTACAAATTCTAAGATTCTATCCGTGAATTAAACAATAATATAAAATAATACAAGCATTAAAAAATACCCATATTTCTTACGAATTAAAGTGATATTTTTCGAGCACGAAATTTCTAAAATAAATATTTTGTTTTGGGCGGTTTATACTTGGACAACTCCTCGTTTTATTTAGGCTTTCAAAGAAGAGCTCTGTTTAGAATTTCTTCTATCTTCGGCTCGAGTTGACAGTCTTTAAAAATGTTACGCTATTCTTCTCGAAGCATCGGGAAGTACTTCTCGCATCTCGAACGGTTGTTTTTGTCAATGAGCCGACCCTGTAGGTGCTTCGGATCTCTTTCGACGCCCAGCGTGAGACGACCCTCTTTTTTCGAAGTCTCGTGAATGTGACACATTGTCTCCAACACTCTCGCGCACAATGCCGCCGCATGTTCCAGGGTGTGGCCGTCCGACTCATTCTTCGCTCGTTCCCCGAACTTTGCCCCGACCGGCGACCGCGTCGCCGTGACTTTCATTGCGGGGCGACCGAGTGGTATTAATTAGTATCGCATGGTATACGTGCGTGTAGGCCGTGAAGAAGAAGAGTACGGCGGTCAGAAAGTGCAGGCAGGGGGGAGCTTTCGTGAGCCGAAGTTAGCCTTGCGTGACTCACCCCATGGAGGAGAGAAAACACCTGTGCGAGGGTTAAGGCCAACCTTACGCGCGAGGAAAAGACTTTGTTTCATTCTTCGTTTCAGCTCGCGAGCGTAAATGTTTTTCGTTCCTTTTTTCTTCTTTCGTAATGTACACGAAGTTGACAGGCGTGTGACGTGCAACCTAAAAGCGATCGCGTTGCGTGCGTACTTTATTTTAGGACAGAACGATAGAAGGTCACTGGCCGTGATGCGTAAGCATATCTTTGAACGGCGACAAAGGCAAATTTTTATGTGTTTTCAGTTAAATTAAGAAACGCCTCTGCAGGAAGTGGATACGAGAGAAATTTCAAATCCGATAAACAAATTATCTATATGTAGGAAATATTTAATTGTTTTAATTATTGCGCACGATAGGCCAGTAGTCGAAGTAAATATGAACTTTTTAATATGAATTCAATATATAATTTATTAATTAATATAACTTATATCAATATCAATCTCACGTTTTATTGTAACGCATCAATATGAATTTTATATATTAATATGACTAATCCATATAAATTCTTTATTTTTCCGTTAGATCCGCATCAGAGAATCACTACTGATTCCGCGATATTCACTTTCTACGCGACGTGTAATCTTGTGTCGATTGCGAAAAATATTTCGCCGCGTATATGTGACAAAACGCCGCGCTCTGTCCTCGGTTGTAAATCCGTCACAGCGTTGCACATGCAACGATGCGTGCACGTGCAGTTTTGTCGATGCACCGGGAGAGTAAGACTGTTACAACAGTAGTGACAGTCCAGGACTGTGGTACGGAACCGGTTTTCATGCATGTGCGGCGGGAAGCATTGCGGTGGTGTCCGCCTCGGTTCGATTTCATCCCTAATGGCCCCAATGAAATTCATCCCACGATCCCTCGAGTTTTACCGTCCATATACATTAAATATATATCTCTCTCGAGATGCAGTATCACGTTCACGCGCGCGTATCTTTGAAAAGGAATACTTCCTCGTGCTTGAAGATGTTGGTTTCTATGGCGGTCTCGTAAATACATTCGAAAAATTAAAATAACTTATCGAGAAATTGAATGAAAATTTGCCGATAAATTTTTTTATTTTTGTTTGTAGCTGTTGATGGTATATTTATAATCTTAATTAATTAAGACTACTGACAAACGAATTATCTATATAATCGTTAAATTTAAGAATGAAATTTAAACCAGTACCTTGAGTTAAATAACATTTTGCTGTTTTTAACTAGCATGTTTGTCAAAATTTATTATTTTAAATCAAAACAATATTATTTTAACTTCATTGGCTTAGTTAAATTAACGACATATTGAGTAGAAGCACTGGCGATCTATAGGAATGGTTAAAAATGATTCAAATTGAGCATAATTTGACACTACTGTTATAATGTAAATATAATGTAAATGCGTTGTTAACAGATTATTCACGTAAAAACGCGTTTGAATGAAGAGGTTTGAAAATCACCTCTTTTCGTTCTCTTTGCTCAATTCTCGTTCCTGCTGGATTCGCAGTGACAATAACGATCTATGGAACGTGCCGCGTGACGTATCGACTTCTGAATGGTGTTCTTACGTGTGTTGTCAATCGCATTTCGTCTTCAGTTATGTGCTTTCGTTCGGAAGCACGGTCAGAAGCAATGCGACAGGTGAAATGAATAGCTCGAGACTCGCGCGGAGATTTACGATAGAGACAAAATACAGCGCGCTTCAGTCCGAACTTTTCTCTTCTGCATTCGCGGAATTTTACGGATATCCTGAAAGCGTTCAAAGTGACGCATGACGGTACGATTTCTTATAGTCTTCCAACTTTCCCCCCCTCCCTGAGAGTTGCTTTCCGGCCATCATTCATGGTAATGTTCGAGCCACCGATTTCGCTCGTCAGACTATCGTAAAGACCTCGGGATTGCGAATGTAGAAAAGTTTTGCCAGGTATATTCCCGCAGCCACGCTCCAAACTTTCGATCGCGGAAATTAAGCGAGCAAACTGCTTCCTCGTTTGGCGATAAAACGAAGTTTTCCTATGCGGAAACGTACAAGGACTCCGCTCATTACGTTGGTGAATTGATTAATATCGGACGGAAAGGTACGACAGCGTGAACCATCAAATGTTGATCAGGATCGAACGCGCGTCTACGTTTCCACGAAGTTTCAAGGGATGCTTAACGAGTCGGGAAAGATGGAAAGTTAACGAGGTAGCGGGAACTCTTAACGATCACTTTTCAACGCGCCCGAACGAACGCGGTGCGTACTTGTCGTCGATTGAAATTCCGTTAAAAAACCGCGGCGAGGAGGAGAAATGGAGAAAGGAAGTCGGAGAGAAGGGTCCACTCTTTATTGTGACGAGACACAAAAGAGGTGCATGACCGCGTTCAAAGGACCTCTACGGGCTCTCGACCCGATGATCCGCGCGTGAAAGACGCATGCCGATGGCCGCCTTTTCCACACTTTTTCGCCCGTCGTTCTCGCTCGCAGACAGGCAGGATCGTATTACAAAATCAGAGCGATCGAGTAAGTCGCAAGACGTTCTTCGAGACATTCCGTCGGTTCTTGAATCTCTTATTGCACCAATTTTAAATTTATTTATTCGTCAAAAACGAAGATTTAATATAATATTTTTTATAATCTTAAAAGGCTCTAATGATTAAAAATCAGACGTATGAAAAAGGGGCATAAAGTCGTAACAAGGTGTTCGTGTCAGTTTCTATATATATATATTTTTTTTCCAACTTTATTTAACTGCGCGCCGATTATTTGTCGGACTTGAAACACATAATATTTTTATTGTTTATCTAGTAAATGGAATTTAACAGAAATGCGTTTAGCAGTTTAGTATGTAACGATTCAGTGTAGCTGAAGAATTCTAATAGTTATGCTAATGTAAGTGCTCTAACCAAAGTATTTTAGTTACGCTAACTGAATAATTCTAAAGTCGCTGAATTGTCTTGTGCTATTTCGCGGTTTCCTCCGTCATTACTGAGGCAAGTAGTCTCTCGAGGAGCTTAACTCGGTGGAGAGCAATCTTTCGTAGATTTCAAGAACTCGAAGCTTGACATCATCTCGTTCTCCTTTATATTCTCTTCCTTTCCTTGTCCGTCGCACGGTTCTGTCTTACTTCACTGGGGAAAACAATACGCAATTACAAGCTAATCAGACTCGGAGTGCTTGGCGAGCGGCCAAGACTGCCGAAGGTTCTCCTCTCGGACGTGTCTGAAAGCCATCCGAAGGTTGTTCGGATTAAAACAGATTATCTGGAGAACCTGCTGTCAACGGCAAATGTTTCGTTTTGTTGCTGTTTTTTTCGATCAGTCGATCATTCTTCGCATTGGCCGCAAAAACTCAAATGTGTTTCTGCAAAAAAAGAAGGAAAAAAGTATTACGAGCACAAGTAGAAGTAATCTTTTTGTCAATTTACAGTTAGGGTTTTATCGAGAATGTAACACGAATGTTGTGGAATGTTTTCAATGTTACATTTTTATTATTAGATATAGAGGGAGTAAGTGGAAGAACATGACGTTAATTTCCGTCTCGGGACAGAATTCCGCTCGGTTTCCGCGAATTTCTATGGTGTTCTAGGCGGCGCGACGAGGTTCATGGATGGCTATATAATCTTGCGGCCAGTCTTTTCCGTCAAATATTGGTCTAGTCGTAGTTCACTCTTTTCGTCACGACCGATAACGAGACGGACGGTCAACAGAAGAAAAATTTTCTATCGGGCAATTCTTGGTTATCATCTGAAGTCCGTCAAACTGAAAAACGTTTACTTCCTCTTCAATTTCTATTAAGAGTTTACTCTAAAAATTCAAAAAATGTAGGAAATGGAAATATCGAATGTATCACATTGACAAAAGAGTTGGTAGAGTTCCTGAATCTTTAAAGTTTCTCCTAGAACGATTAAAGAGCTTGACGATAAATGTGGCTGTATATATTTTCTTCTGCGTCCTTATCTTAGAGGGGCACACGTGCCTTTTGAGAAACTTTATAATGTAAATGAGGTGATCGAAAGCAGACGGTCGGTGAAAGACGAAGGGTTTCCTTCAGGGAAGTTAATCATGTGCATCCCTCTTAGAGTAGCGGGGAAGAGGAAAAAAAACTACGCACCGCTCTCGCCATAAGCCACGAAGGAGCCTCACATTTTGATGAAAGAGTCGACGTTTCTCCTGCCAGCGACTCCAATTTACTCCCGTATAACGATACCGGAAGAAGTGACGGGGATTGGGGGAGGGCGAGAAGGGGAGGAAATAAATACGTGTCGGTGCAAGCCGGGAAAACTAATTTTGCAAATGCGCGGAAGATATACCTGCATTCATAAACAGATTGATATCGCCTAGCACAATGATAAAATATATCGCACCTTGATCGCGAGTATTATTCGTGTTTTCCACCGAAATATGACGATCGAGGAGAGACCCTAACCCCGTTCCGCGCCTTCCTGTTTCTCATTTGTTATTAATCGCGGTTTGAATTTAGCCGAAGTGTGTTAGTTTAAAGACCTCGTTACTGTGGAGAAACGTTCGTCGATCTGCACGTGAATTTAAAATGCGACTCGTTTTTATTTCTTCGCCAGTATCCCTCTCTTATGTCTTTTATGTCAGTTTCCTGACACGCTTTAATACCGTCAATGCGTCAGCGACGGCGCTGATAAAAATGAACATTTCTTACGAGCGCATTTACTGCGATATCATGTGGAACGCACATAAAGAGTATTTTACGAAGATCATTGAGGTCACACATATTATAAAGTTCAATGACGTCATAAAAATATTTTAAGTTTACACCTATGTCTGCACCTTAGAGCAGGTAAAGGATTGTATGTTTATTTTTGAACATTTCGAGAAAACAAGGTTTAAAGTTTTAAATAGTGCAATGATATTCTATATTTTTTTAATTATAAAATAAAAATAACAATTTATTTTATTATTATTTTAATAATGTAGTTAAACTGACATGTTTAATAGTGAAACTACCAATAACACGCTGTATCAGGTTTAAAAATTAGGCACTATAAAAAACGACTTTCTAAACATTGTATCTTAGGAACTAGTAATAATAGACATAAGACGCTTTACCATTGTACAATTTAAGCTCCTGTTATGTTGAAAAATGTATTAACTCCATTTTGGCAACGACTAGAGATACTTTACCTCTAAGGTACAGATATATAAAGGAAGATGCTTTAAATGTTAATTGAGCTCTAGCATTAATTCTTTATTATTACATTTGCATTGTGAAATTGGTATACGCGCATAGAACTCACAGACTACTTTTATCAAGTATATCGAATTCTGTTTGATCAACTCGCCGCGGGCCGAAAGTGAGGGCCGAAAATCGACACTCCGGTTATCGGGGACTGTCATTTTCGCGCAACATTGTTTTGCAGCGTGTCGTTGCCATCGTTGCGAGACCTCGTGGCGCCCATGCACGTATTTTTCGCGCATGCATGCGGGGAGGAGGGGGGCCCAGAGGGTAGGTAATCTGCCGAAGGGAACGATCGCGTGCGAATCGCGATCTGAAATACGCGGTGGCGAATTTACGCACCCCGTCTAACGCCCATCGCGCACTCGTCCTTTCGGATTTGGGCGTCATCGTCATCGTCGTCGTCGACACCGACACCGACACCGCCATCACCGCCGTCACCACCGCTGCCACCATCACCGCCACCATCACCGCCGCCGCCGCCGCTACCGCCACGGCCGTCGTCGTCTAGTATCGAGCGTCCCGACGCCGGGACGCTCGGAGCTGTTGCCATGCCGACCGACGGGGCTACCGGGGCTGTTCGCATTCGGCGACCGTGCCGACGTGAGATTCGATCCATTCTCGAATATGAACAAAAGACTCGATGCGCGATCCCCTTTGCGTGTTAATTGAATCGCGAGGAAACTGCGAAAAGGGAGCTTTCGGAGTCATATTTTGAAAAAGCTCCGATGTGTGTTCATACACGTGTGTCTTACAATGTCGAAAGTCCTTTCTTGCGACATCGCATAATATGATTGTTAAGTAACCGCTTTTTTTCGGTTTCCTCTCGTATCATCATGCGCGAGACAAAAGACGTAAGATGTAAAGGATTTTCTGTATTTCTGCCATCACTTTCCTAAGTGCCGTATAAACATCGGATGCGGTTGGATTTAAGGAGCGAAGCGCGAGCTAAGCCGGCGTTACTGTTACGTTTTACGAGCATTCTTACGAAGAAGCGTAAGAGGCATATTTTTGCAACTCCGATCGGTAAAAATGCACGTTCGAGTGATATCTCGCGGCGCTTGTTATTCACGAACGCGGAAGCGGAATCGGTGCTTGGTCGGGTAATGGGTATGGCCTTTACCGGCCTTTTATGTGTCTGCGATTCACCTAACAGTCTCCCATAACGAGCTAATAAAGAACCCCCCCACCCGCCTCCTCTCCGCGTTAGTGAAATAAAACCGCGTAGTTATATCGCGCGGTTATCTCTCGCAATCTGCGGTGTGTGATAATTATCGATTAACATATATAGCGAATCAATTGTTTCGCACATGTACGATCTATCATAAATATCGTAGTTGCTAATAGGCTTAGCGCTAATCAGGATTACAGTATCGACATCCGCCCCATACGTACAAACAAGATATTACATACAATTTGAAAGCGATCTCTCGCAACGAATGCCAATAATGCCAATAATATTGTCAATAATCAATTTAGAAGATACGCTGTTAATTACTGTTAATTAATTTTCCCGCACTGCGAGTTGACAGAATTGAATCGCGTCGCGACTGCGCGCGCGACGATAAATTCCCACTCGCGGTTTCCACATCAGACTAACGCCTTCGCGGCAAGAAAGAAAGGAATAAGGAAAGGGAAAAAGAAGAGATCGCGCGAATCGAACGTTCGGTTTCATTAAAAGTTTCGTCTGTTAATTGCGATCGGATGTGCCAACCTGGTCGTCGCGTGATTTCCCGTGAGGTGAAATTCTCGCCGTCTGATGGCCCTTGACGCGTCTCTGAAAGCTGCGCGCAGCGGATGCTCTCCGCGCGGGACGGAGAGACACTCGATAACGAGTTTTCCATTCGAGTTATTTTTCTTCTTTTATTCGTGGACGAGAACACGACTCCCAGGCCCGCGCCGTGTCGCGTCAGTGAAGGTCGAAACTGCGAAGGTCGGCACTCTCGGAAACTCAAGCGCTCGCTTGAGAATGACTCGCCCTGCGAAACTGCCAAGTACGGCAACTTCGAAATGCGATTCGAGATTCGAGTCGTACTAGTTTCACGAGATTTTCAGTCGGCAACTGTCGCAATTTTTGTCGCGCCCTTATCCTTTTTACCTTATTTCTCTCGAAGTGCTTTTTATCATTTCGTCGAGAAATTTCAAATTATGGAATTTTATGGAGAGCGAAGGTGACGACATTGGTTCGCTTTCCACAATTTGATATTTATATTTTTATTGATTTTCTCTTTAGCCATCTTTTTTTCTTCTTTATTAAACTGAAGTAATGATCTTGATAAAATTGAAGAACCAACACTGAAAAGTATCTAATTCATTGTCTCGAAATTTTTGCTTTGTGTCGTTTCCCCTTTAAAATTTTTTTTCCACGATTGAGATTACGCCTCGAGATTGCGGACAAGAGTTTTCGAAGTCCCTAGCTCTTATCTTTCTTTCATGCGAGAGCCGATTTCCACGAGATAAAAATTTTAGCCGCAAACGTTCTCCACAAACGGTCACGTTTCTTTTAGGGAAGATAAACGAGAGTTAGTCCTTCCGTGGTAGTTTACAAAAACTGAGAAACCGTCGCTATTTCCGCGAGGAAACAGGTTTCGAATTTTGTTAGAAACTCCGCGTATTATTCTATTATTTGTGTTTTTTTTTTTTTGCGACATCGGGGTGACTTGTTCAATCAAGTATCGCCGAGAGAGAGAGCAGCTCGGTGTCATTTGCTCGAGATATTGCTTCCTTTGAGACCCGCGACGTATCACTGACCTCACGTTCAGAGATTACAAGAGCGAAGCTTTTTGCCCCCCGTGGATGCGGCAATGTCTTTCCTCTCTTTGTTCGTTCTTGCTCGTTTGGGACCGAGGAAAACTCGGTGAATTGCGGATTTATGTCGGTAGATCACGACGGTCATCTTTCGCTCCAGTTTGCACTTTATCAGTCTTCCTTCCGTTTTCTTCGCACTGAACCTCCGGCGCGCCGTCGCTTTTTCGCTGTAGTTTCGAATCGATGAGCCCCATTTCTGCTACCGGGAGCGAATCCTCTCACGAGATTGCGAGCCGTTCTGCCGAGTTTCACATTGTCGGGATATTGCCAAGCGGGATTTCCCCGATTTTCCGCGACCGCAAATTCAACTTTTCCTCGGACGACGATAAAAGACTTCTACGTGATCGCGAAACAAATGTTGCTCCGCGATACGATTGTTTCTATACATCAGCGCGCGTCTCGCATGCAATTATTTCTTATTCCGTAACGCCATATTCGTTAGGATACTGTAGATTATCGGTCAAAATACGATGATCAAAAGTAGCTTTAATAGTTTGTAAGATGTTTCGTCAATTCAAAATATCGCTTAACAGGATTCTTTCGAGTATCCTTCGAGTATCCTTTATATTTCGAGTATTCTGATTCTCTTGTATTAAGAGCTTCTTGCCCTTCGAGAATTGCGCGTCTGCGGAAATGGATGGACCATGAATGCATGGTTCAGTATTCATTGAGGAACGTGGTTTCCAGTGCTTAGCATCATCGGGAGACGTGCTCGAGAGACGCGCGGTAGTGATTCTCAATTATGCAAGATATAGCTGGCCTCGACCGCACGTAGTCAAGATTTCACACATGCTGCCGATGGTCATGTTCGTGCTCCTCGAAACGCTTCTCTCCTGTGAAAGGCGTGATTTTTTTCGGATACCGAAGAAACACGAAACTCAACCATCGCACGTGCATTTTTTTTATGACTCGTGTTTAATTATTTTAGTATACGCTTCCCGCAGCTGAGGAAACAATTATTGGAAGTGTATACGTCAATGTTTGCGAAAGGATAAATTATACAAAACTGTGGGAAAGAGAATTCTTGAAAATAAGGTTTTACGGAATTGATTGGTTAAAACAAGAAATTGCGCAAATGATTTTTAAGAAATAATTTATTTAACATATTCGCTAAATTTTTTTTTGTTGGTTTAATCACTTCGTGTATTGTTCGCTTCCATTTCGTTATGTGTACGCTTAATCCTCAACCTTCTCGACTCTCACACAATTCTACGTAGAATCGACACATGTAGAGTGATAAAATCGATATCTACCTTTTGTGCACACCCCTCTTGTTGCGCTTCACGACTCTCGAAAGGCTGAAGAAGACGGATAAGAGGGTGAATATACGAGAGTGCATATATGTGTTTCTATCTGTAACATTAACGCTGATGTTGTTGCAACTGCAGGTCGCGCACGTATTTTCTACCAAAAGTGTTTAAATATTTAAATGCTTGTAATTCAGGGCGTACATTTACACAAATCTTTCCCGCATACAAAATTTAAACAATTTTATATGAATATTGTTTTTTAAATACTTGTAATTCGCAGGTTATTGTCGCGCTCGAACTTTTGGTCGCGAAAATAAAAACAGCCTCGATGCGTGAAATCCCAAGATGTGTTTCGTTCATCGGACCCTTTTATACGCGACTCACAATCTAGAATTGAGTAGCTCAACGTCGACTTTACACCGTCGAGTGGACATACGTGTCAAAATATACACTCGTTAAGTCCTCGAATTTTTATCTTTTGTTTCGCCGCGTCGAGAATGCGTAGAGTAAAAGCGGAGAGTAGTGTTGATCCGCGAAAAGCGGATTATAGCGGAATTGAATGGGTGAAACACACTGACATATTCGTTATGACTGTATATCGCCGGCAGGTTGATCGATATAGCGCGCGGTGGGAAGCAAAAGCTCGACTAACGAGCGAAAATTGAAATGTGATTTATGTGTTTTGCATCCCTGGCCGTTGCAGGAAACGATTCACCTCGCTTTTATTTCGGAAATATGCTCTTCCGATCCAGAATAACTGTTGGCTGGTGCATGCACTCTCGAAAAATTTCAACTCCGAAATATGTGGACACTCAACGATGACGTACAGATTTACATGTGTAGCACCGCGTGCGATTCAATAGAAAAAATAAATTCAATAGATATGAATAATCGTGATAAATTTTGCAGTCCTAAATTGAAGCGTACGTATTATTCGGAACACAGCCCATGTTTTTTTTTTAAATTCCCGTTTGAATCATTTTTTTAGCACACTTACATGGCAATGCGACAGCAGCGTTTTCCTTTTTTTTTCGGGCAGTAAGCCGACCAAGAAAGTAGCTCTTAACCCCGCTATTTAACACGTATGCCTTTCTTCGTTATCGGCAATTATTAGAATGCTCATAATGAAGAGTCATTTGACTACTTCTCCCGACATAGTAACGACTCCATCTGTTTAAACGCTCGCTTGATATCCGTCCGAGTATCTCTCTCGGTAAGAGCTTCCTCTTTCCTCTTCGTCTCTTCGTCTAAGAATAATATTGAGGCTCGCAGTCGATGCTGCCGCCAACGATTCCGCATCGAAGCTGATGTGCCAAAAGAGTGCATCTTGCGTTTGGACTGCGCGGTATTCTCCCAAATCACTGTTTTCCAGCCAGAGGTTCCGCAATAATAACTTTGGAGTTAATTTCGAGAGAGATTTCACGGGAGCTCCCTTCCCCCCATTTATCATCGACGCAAATTTGAAAACGTTTCAATATCCGGATAATTGAGCTTTGAAACAAATTTGTTATTCTTTGTTAGAGGAAACGCGCGCTCAATTTCGCAAGATTACTTTGATGCGAATTTAATTTATCGGTATCGCGGTTATTCCGACGACTCCGCGCGTCATGGTTATTTCAGCCGCCGCGAGATTTGATAAGCTCGCGTCGAAGCGCAGCGCGACGAGAGATAAATGGAACTGCGCTCCCGTTTTCCGAGAGAAATCGGAAATTATGTTGTCCCCGCGTTCGCGACAATATTCTTTACGACATCCGCGATTATTTTCGGCCTTCCGAACGGGTCGCGTTCTCTCGCGTGTTTGTACCAACTGGCAAAAGCGGAACAATAAAGTCCACGATAAACTCAGCTGGTTTGGATGCCGTCCAACTATTTCTACGACTTGCGACCTTATCGCGATTCGCTTTCTCGTAAATCGCCGGTGTTGCATTTTCAAGCGAGCGTCTGTCGTCTTTAAAATACGCTGTTGAAGAACCACGTTGTTCAAGGAATATTTATCGAACATATTTATCATTTATCGCGCAGCATTGGTTTTGTTACACCGCAATAGATTACGCGACCTGTTATTTGTTACAGGCACATTCTTTTTGTTGTGATAATTCGCTTTCTTCGCGAAACATGATACGTGCAGTCTAATGAGGGACAGAACATTTTATGGACCAGAAAATGTTATAAAGTATTTTTTTCAAAAAGGAAAAAAGATATATGTTTAATATTAAGATTAAAGAAATAAAACTTGCCATCTGTATATTATATATTCATAGAAGTCCTTGCGGCAGGGGATAGGTATAAATTCAGCGCTAATAAGAAATGCATATTTCCGTCGTCGTTCCGCCCGTTTCTTCCATTTAGCGCGTTCTCCGTCTCCCTCTGTCTTCCTGTCTCGGTCGTCCAAGAATAGAAACCGCGCGGCGGTTTTGCGGCGTAAATTTTTCGTCCATGGCGACGCATTGGTTAGCAGCTGTGCGTTTCTAGGATGAATCGGACTCCCCTTTTCTCTCCTCTTCGGGTACCGTCAACACTTCGCCTCTTTTACTGCACTTTGTCGCTCTTGTATCGCCCCGGTATGCTCGAGGATCTTTCTCTTCCTAATTTCACCACGTAGGTAGTACGGTTTCCCTTCTCTTCGTTCGTGTTCTTGTCCCTAATTCACTATCTTGCTTGCTCGCTCGCTCGCTCGAAAGCTTTGCAACTACCCGTTATACAAAGACGCGCGGATCAGCTTTCTTCGTTCTTTGCCTCGTATCTCGCCGGGGAATCGGACTCCTCCGGCACGACATGTGTACTTATGTATAATTATGTGTATTTTGAAGCCATCTCGGAAAAAAACGTGAATATTTAGAGCCCCGAGTAAATTTATGTGCATAAAAATATAAGTATCTTCTACAGTTTTCGTTCCAGAGATAACGTCTTAAAATTGCACATATTAATTTACTATTTTAATTTTATCCGTGTGTAATTTTAAAGCGAAACACGCCAATCTTGAAATAATTAAACAGCGATCTGAATCTTTTCTTCGAGAAAGAAATTAAGATTCTGGAAACAGAATCTTGCTATTTTTGAATGAATTTATTTACATTTATGAACTTTGGCGTTAAACATTAATAATAAAATATTAGCAATAATAATTTGAGATTAATCAGCTCTGAAATGTGTCTTTTCTCGTACAATTCAATCATTTGTATACATTACCTCACAATTAGTGTTACCTTACATCTTTAGTTACTTGCCGCTAGTGACTAACTCCTAACTCCTCTCGTGAGTTTCTCTCTCTCTCTCTCTCTCTCTCTCTCTCTCTCTCTCTCTCTCTTTCGACGTGTGACTCTCGCTTCTCTTCTTTCGCTAGGAGACGTGGGACGATCCTCTATATAAACCCTGACTGAACTCGTAGCTTGGCCCAAGTAGTTCGCCAACGGCGAACAGTTAGTACGGATCTGCCTCCGTTCTTGTCACTTGTGTTTGCGTGCGCGCGTGTGATAAAGGTAGTGTCGCAATTATGATATGCTGATGTTCATGGACGATCGAGGTCTTCCGGTGTTGACACATTTCCCTGTTGTGGATATTTCACAACGCAATATGTGATTTAAAGTTGACAGTTGAACAAACTAAGTGTTGCGTCATTAAAAATAATGATTAGTGAAGGATATTTAAACATGTTCGTTATCATTTTATTTCATGTCGTGTAATTTTGACCCAATTTCATGTTAATTGTGATGATTTTTTTTCCACGATTTATGCCGATAGAAACTTTTTCTGCGTAGAATAAATCATTCGCTTGGTGATTCAGTTCTATTAATAGGGAGTGGCAAACTATCCAGTCTGAACATATAGAAGCAATCTCCAGTTTTCTAAGTATAGATCGATATATAATCGTATTTGACGTACTTGACGAAGCAAATACGCGTGACAGAACGCTGCTCGATATATGATACCGATTATACTGTTTTGTAAATATTTTATTGTACAATATTAAACAAATATTTTATACTTATTATAATTACGAATTAATCCAAATAATTTTAAGATTCTTAATTTAAAAATTAACGCACGCTTTTGGTTATTTGACTCCTTCGCATATATCCGCAACAAGCAAGATTCATATCTTAATTGCTTCAAGAATAATAAATCGTGACTATAATCTACAAGTTATTTAAACGAATAATTTGTTATAAGAATTATATAAGAATCTCGATCGTTCATTGTAACATCAGCCGGGGAGAAGAGATCTTAGTGGCGAAGTTAAAATCTGAGAATTGCACGCACACAGGATTAATTGAAGATTTATCTCGAGATGGAATACATCCTAAGAGCGGGGCGCAGTTTGGGCAATGGCATGTGCAGGGCGGCGAGCGCCCTTGCATGCGGAACTCGGAGAATATTAGCTTACGTTCCACTATTGGGCATTACTGCAGTTCCGGTAGCTGCGCAGGAAGCAGAGAATGCAAAACCACCCACGGTACAGTAAACTCTATTAGTGCGCTCCATTTTTTTTAGCAATTTTTTTTTCGAAATTAATTTTGCTTCTAACGTTAACGTTTAGGCGATAAATTAATACCTAATTGGTGAATACGCGCGCGGTTAAATTTAAATGGATGGAATATCCGTCACGGTAAACCGACACTCTTGCGCTCGCGCGCGAGATGCGAGAGGCGCGCGCGAAAATAGAACGGAGGAGCGTAGGAACGCGAAGGCGCGCGAGGGAAAGGCCGACGGAATGCTTTCTTGAGACGAGACGCGAGGCTCGTCGACCGGAGGCGTCAGCGGTGCCAAAATAGCGATTTATTCGAGACTAAAGATCAACGCTGCTGCGCTCCTCGGTAGAGCTCCCAGTGCAGTTTATTCGAGCGTCGTCGCATGGGGCGTGATCGCACCAGCGGGAGCAGTTTCATAATGCACAGCAACGCGACGACATAATTTACGATCTATGAAACTTCTCTCCTTTCCAAAGTATTTTATTTAGTGTTTTCGCTTGACCTCTCTCAACGGCATCGGCGCGGGCGCGGAGCAAGCCACTCGCGGTTGTATAGGTCATTATCAGGGATGGATGCCATGGATTGCGGGACGGCTGGCATGGTTTCCGCTAGGGTTGAATTTCAGTGTTATGATAGCCCGCGGGGAAAAATACAATTTATGCCCAGCCGGCGCTCAAAGCGCGCGTTAAATCCTTGATTAGCTATGAATTTCCAACGAGATTTATCGAAATTTATTACGACCCGGCTCACCGAGCGGAAAGCGACTCGTTCGTGCCAGGGGCGAGGTGTGCCGCGAGATTAAATTATCATGCCGAGCCGTTTTATCCATACGAACGTTTATCCCCGGGCGGCGAATTATCCCAAGGCCGGGAAGCCCGGCGAGGAACTGACACATTTGTGGGAAAATTTAATAAACGCCGGCCGAGCGCTTGAATCAACAATTTTCAGTTGATAACTCTTTTGTCGCGCGAATTGAAGGGTTCGCCGGTACAAATGAAGGTATACGTCCGCGAATTTGCGAAGGTATCTCTTCGGGATATTAAGCCGTGTGTAAATGTGGATCTTGCGGATTTACGGACTTCTCTCGTTCCTGCGCGCCGAACGCCTCAATTACGGTACGTGGTACGACGTGTACTTAGGTCTTATGCACGGCCAACATACACGGATACGTCTCTCGGACCTCTCGCCACCGCGAAGCGTGAAACACGCGAGACGGTTGCCGCGACCTAAAGAGCCGTTTACACGCCGGCTGCGAGCTAGCTTCTCGCGTCGGCTTTCGTGTCAGATTTCTATCTACGCGGGATTGTTAGCCGACGCTCGAGTCGCGTGCCAAAGCGCCTTACGAAAAGCTCAAGAGCCGTCAGGAGGAAATCGACTGCGACCTCGCTCCTACTCGTTCGCTGAAGCCGATCTCGAATCTATAAGCGCGGAACTAAGCGCGCAGTATTTAGCGCGAACCAAGGAAAGTCGAAGGTTAATTAAAATGAAATTTAATCGCGATATCTCGAGGTTTTTATTAGCTCTTTAAGTGCAGGGTGTTCTCCGCAAATTCAATGAGATATCCAGTTTAGTCCAGTATTTCGCAACGCTTCTCGATCGTACTATACGCCAGCATTACGATACGGTACTCAGCGGGAAGTGAACTGTAAGTGGATCGTCGAACCGATTGCCGATTTATCTCACAATCGCATTAAATCAGTGGCGAAATCGGTCGTGCACACACGGTGGAAGCGGAACGACGAGCATTTCGAAACGTTTCATATCGATGCGCAGAGATACGACGGAACAATAGACGGGTTCTCTTTCTTTCTCTCTTTCTACGACTATATGACTTATCGGGCGTTTTTCGACGTTCCACGCATACATCGAAACGCGCGCCTCTCCCTCGCGCCGATCGCGTTTGCGTTGTTTGCCGGTGCGCGCGATATTGCTGGCGGACATGCTCCGGTGAACCGGATAAATGCCCGTAATTTATATCCGCGAAAGAATGGCGAAGTTAAAACAAACGCTATATTTTGTTGCTCGCGTACATCGCGAGCCCGGCGTCTTCCAGACGCGGTATACATTATATCGCCGCTTCTCGATCGGCGTATTGAGAGAGACGACGACGGCGACGCCCGCATATACGGAGCGTGTCCGATGAACGTGTCATTCGCGGAACACGCCGCGCATCGATATACGTCAACGAGTCCCTCGCGAAACACCTGCGAATCATTAGCGTATAGCTATTGTCTAAGTCACGCTCGTTAAATACGCAAGATTACTTCCGGAACGTCGATGGCGTAGCTTTTGCACATGCCTGCCTGTTCCGTTTTCGTCCTGCGGCCATCAGATCCCGCTCCAAGGGACACATAAAGTTCAGAATTGTACATAATGACAGTTTTTTACCGTTGTGACCTTAGGAGCTCGTTCGTGAAAGCTTTTGAGAAGCAAAGATTTTAATGAAATATGACGTTATCTTTATGGCATTAACATTTCGAAAAATCTGCTTACTTACAATTCGGCAGAATATTACTGTATCAATGTGACAGAAAGTCGAGATTGTTTCAGCCAGTCGCTCTGCTCAAACTAATGTTTTTCCAAACGGGAAATTGATTTTGGTGCTGGCGAACGCCAGCTGTCGTGAGCGCGATGGCACGCAGGATAATTCGCACGGTCGAATAAACGCGACACGTTATTACGTTACTGACAAGAAATTTCCTAAATTCTCCTCTTCTGACTTTGTTAAAGAATCAATTTTTTAAGTTTCTAATATCCGCGAATTTAATATAAAAATTATAATTACAATTAGAAATTGAAAACAGATTTTTGTTAAATATATATCTCTTACGTATGAAGAATATTAATAAAACAAGAAGCTGGTTTCTGATTTACTCGAAAACAGGAAACAACGAAGAATAGAAAAATGCGTGTAATGATCAGAGCATTTGCTTTACAGATTTATTAAGTTTTTTTTTAACTTTATCAGAGAGCAAAGATTTGCGAACGTTTGTTGAAAGATCGCGTCGTCTCGATTACGAGGGTCGTCTCTCGCTGGGCGATAGGTGTCCGCAAGAGCTAATGCATTTCTAATGTTCCACGTGCCCGCGAGGGCGTGAAAGTTACGGCATTTCGTCGACTCTTCCGCGCCCCAGGCCGTTTCATCCCCCGTAGCTCGTCGCGCGGGGGGAGTATCGTGCTTATTTCGCGAGCGTCAGCGTTTTACGGGACGATTAAAA
Organism: Temnothorax americanus; assembly: GCF_048541705.1. Taxonomy (NCBI): domain Eukaryota; kingdom Metazoa; phylum Arthropoda; class Insecta; order Hymenoptera; family Formicidae; genus Temnothorax; species Temnothorax americanus. The sequence continues at coordinate 3,450,365 of NW_027509751.1, forward strand.
ATTTATCCGGCGTCCGTTAGCGCAAAATTAACTCACTTCTGTCCGTCGGAAACGCGAGACGTCGTGTTTAGCCGGCGTAACGTTAATGGAGAGCAGCTATAAGCGGTGCACTTTCCGGCGAAATTGTTGCAAATTGGCGCGTATTACTGCATCACTTAACGACATTGAAAGATAAATATTCGGAATATTATACGTGAGTAACTTGATTCCTTTGGCCGGCTTTCAAGCAGTTGAAAACGTCGCAAACTGCGCTCTTCGCTGAAATATACTTGTAATAACATCGTTCAACGCGGAACCGACAAAGGTATTATGCATCGGGAAATTATTGTGCTTTCTCTGTTTGCTCGCTTTTGCGATGAATGCATTCGCTATTCATAGAATATTCTGACTACGAAATACCTTTTTCTTATATAGTAATATTTTATAAGCGGAAAGTTTCACGATTGCTTGAATGATCACTGAAGACCTCGATGCATTAAATTTTCGCTAAATGGACGATATGTTATTTTTTAAATAAAATCTTCGTATATATTATACATATATTTTTCTAATAATCTTTCTTGCGATATTTGCGAAACAAAAGAATCAGGATTGAGTCGCAAGGATAAAGATCGCAAATTTTTGCCGGAAAAGAATCGAGGCTATTCTTTTTGCTGCAGAGAGAGAGAGATCGGCGATTGGTATGCAATTTTTTCCTGGCACATCGCATACGTAATAGTCGCTGTTAACCTACTCAGAAATTGGTCGTCGGCCAATGGCAATTCGGTATTGCGTATATAGGGAAGCGGGTCCGCAATTTCTCGATCGATTTCATCGTAGGAGGACGCCGAGCAGCCGGAAGTTCATTACCTCGGGCACTTGCCTCCTCGCCTCTGCGGACAATGCCCCAACGGTGCACGGCCCTTGGCCGTTCGCCAGTTTTTTTCGTGCGTTTTTACGTTTTGATATTAAGCCAAATTCTTGCGGCGCGAGCGTCCATTTACGGACGCTTTCACTCCGACGGTGACGCGCGCGCTGCGTTTAAATATCATCGCGCACGGAAGTGGAGGAATCTCCGAGTGGAAAGTTCCGCGCGGAATATGGAGCGAGTACCTCGGTTCAAGAAATTAGAGCGGATTTTCGGGTCGCCTGACACACGGCTAACTCTTATAAAATATTCGCAAAATATTCTCGGCAAAAAAATAAAATGCGATTGCATCACCACCGAATTGACATTAGTTACAGAATTGCAATGCGATAAAAAGAAATAAAAATGAAATCTTTGTAGCTGCAGGATATTTATTTATTTGTTTTAAACGTAAGATGCAAAAGCAGTAGAGGATTATGTTTGCGGAAGATTGCTTGAAGGAGAACGCCCGCGCCGTCGAGTTACATCTCTTTGTGTTATATACCGAAAACATTCTCTCGCGGCTTCCTTCGCAGGAGAAGTTTTCTTTGCACAAGAGGAATAAAATCGTGATTTCTGGGTACAACCGACATAAAAGCTGCAACAAATGCCTTCCTAAGTGCCACTCCGTTGGGCACCGTTGTAATTCTTTAAGCGGGAGAAGGCTTATATCTTATAGGAAAATCCTTACGACGGGAGAAGCGGCGCCGGGGCGATCGATATGGAACGCGGGACAATAAAGCGCACGGCGCGTTTCTCACGTCCGGTTTCTGTTTCCCTCTCAGGTTTCAAGAATTGATTTTGTCTCGGCTGTCCTCGCCGCCTTAGGTTGCACAAGCCTAAAGGTATTATCGAGAGTGTTTCTCGGCACACGCCAAGCGGAGACTAATGATGACAGTCAAACAAACGAGTCGTCGAGCGAAATGGTTATGTGAATCATCAAAAATAAAATTCCTGGCATATATTAGCATTGTTGCAGCGAAGTATTTTCACGCAAATTTATTCTAATACACATCTTATGAATATTTATTAATTATTAAAATTATATATTTGCAACACATTATTTTTTATATCTTTGCGCGCGAAAAATATTCTTCACGTACGTTTAACGGGTTAAGGATTGAAAATCAAGCGGTAGCCTGTAAGACGGTGGCAAATATTATTTATACATAGATCCAAGCAGTTTGCAGTAGCAATAAATATATCTCAATTACTGTAAGGACGTGACGAACGTCCGAGGAATTTCTGAGCGTAATAACGCGTCGGCGTGTGTCGGCGGAACGTGCCTTTAGTTTTCATTCCGCTGCACACTTCTTCATTTCTATCTCTGCATATTACGTTACCAAGCTGATAACAGAATTATGCGTATAAACGATACGGCACTTGCCGCGTCACACGTCGTCCGAGTCCCTGTCTCTCCTTTCATCGGCGCGCCTAACGTCCGTTGTTCCGCGCAATAATCGTTCTTTCCACAACAATAAATTTCGCGATAAATCTCTATTATTTCGTGCGCTGTTGACAGAGAGAATCGTGATCGTTTCGTCTTAAAAAAAAAGAGGAAAGAAAGAAAAAAACGCTCATTGACACAGTGACACGATTGACACGGCCCCTAAAGGGTGAGAACGTTGGTAACTCGGCGCCCTACCGCGCACTCTTTTTACCTCCCTCGTGTGCACTAGGGGTAACATACGCCTCTCTACGCACCGCTCTTTCTCTCTCTTTCGTTCCACATCGACGTATCATTAAGCTGTTCACCCTCGTTTTTATTTGAGTCGCTCGGAGCTCACCCTTGGCTCGAGAGAATGCACGCTGCAATCATCGGCGGCCACCCCTCGCGACGAACAAAAAAATAATATCGCGCTCGACTGAACCTAACATTTTCCGCCATCGCGCTGCATCCACGTGACGTGGCGACTCACCTTCAATTTAGAGCCGATCGACTGCCGAAATCGTTGGATAATAGATATTTCTCTACGCGAAATTATTGTCTACATTTTTCAATTCGTGTAGATAGAGACGCTACTAATTATCTGTTTACAAAAAACTTATTTGCGCAGATAATGCATTTACTGTTACGATATAAATACTGCAATCAATATTTTTTTCTATATAAAACTGTGTGATAAAAACAAATTAATCTTAAGATGTAAAGTTTTGACTTGCATTAGATAAGAATCTCACAATCAGTTGCTCCGTATGAAATATCTAAGACACCGTGTTCTCTCGATTGTTCAGGGTGGCGAAGACGCAGAGAACGCAACGGCCGCCGCGAGCAGTCCGGTGGAGGAGAAGTCAACAGCGAGCAGTCCATCGGCGGACGAGCAGGTAGCCGCACCGACAGCAGCAGCCGCGGCCGAGCCGAAGGAAGAGGCTGCCGCATCGTCGCCAGCAGTAACAGCCGCCGTCGCCGCTAGCCCGGTCGAGGAAAAGAAAAAGGAACCCACTCCCTCCGCCCCCACTCCCGTCCCGTCCATCGAGGATAAGAAAGAGGAGGCGGTCGAAAAAGTCGAGGCCGAGAAAAAAGTAGTTGAGGTCAGTCAGTCAGCCGGCGGTCACCCCGTAACGGACCCGGTAGAGATTCCCGTCTACCGTGTCCAGCCAGTCGCGACGCCGTCTATCATTGAGAGGAAAGCCAGTGAGGACCTCCTGTCCCCGCCCCCGTCCAGTCCACCACCGACCCCGATAGATCCATCGCCCTTGCAGCAGGCTCGGCAGGCCGCGGCAAACGCCACAGCCCTGGCCGAGGCGCTCAAGCTGCCTGCCGTGGCTGCCGACGAGGAGGAATCGACGCCGGCACCAACGTCCGACGTCGCGTACCCGTCGTCCCGCGAGGATGTTCTTCCCCAAGAGAGCCGCGCAAGCGAATCCATCACCACCGCTATCGCGTCCCTGACATCACTTGATTCTTCTACTCCCGACAACTTACCCCCGACGGAAGCGACCTTTGTCCTCGCGGAAGTAAAGTGTCTGCCGGTGGTAGAGGTTGAGATCGAAGTCGAGACATCTCAAGATGTGAAAAAAGTAGGGGAGACGTTAGGGAGTAGCCGTGATAATAAAGAAGCTGAGACCGAGCTGAAAGTAGAGGGCAATGTCGCGATGAAGGAGAAAGTATCTGAGTGTCAGAAAAGTGAGGCGAATAGAGCGAAGGAAACTCTGCCACTAGCGACGCAGTGCGATAGTAAAAGTACACCGAGCAAAGGTGCGGAGGAAGTTCCTGACGTTGTTGCGACGGCTAAAGTTATGAATGAGGCTTTATCGGACGTGGAGTGTCAAACAAAGAGCGAGATAAATAGCTGTGAAGTTCCAATGAAGATAAACGTATTGCCTGATGCCGGATATAATGAAAAAGTCGACGCTGAAACGTTATCGTCGGCTGAAATTGAAACAAAAGGCGCCTGCCCGGCAGTAAAGCAATATTTATCGTCTGAAAATATGGGGAGTCCTCCGAATAAGACGCAGCACGTAGAATCAATTGAGAAAGCATCAGACTCGGATCTACCTTCGGTTGAAAAATGTGTGTCTATTGACGCGGAGGAATCGTCAGAAGTCAGTTCTGCATCCTTTGCAAAGTTGATTGAAAGCCCATCTAGGGAGCAGTCGTCGGCAGTTGTGGAACAATCGAGTGGAATACCGGTCGTATATGAACACGATTACGCGAAATATGTGCCAAAGGAAATCACGGAAGAAGAAGGATCGATTGAATTATACATAAATTCCGAAGAGGGTCCACTGTCAGTTTCGGATGATATTTTAGTAGAAGCCAAGCCAGCGCTGATCATTCCGGAAGATGATAGCGTGGAGGAACTTACCGACACCACTGAATCCGTCAAAGTGATCCCCGAGACCGACGAGGAGAAACTGGAAAATGAGCTTGAATCGGACACTGCATTGCCCACGGAAGAGACCCTGATCTCAGAAGAACTAGAAGACATGTTTGTCCCAGAACACACGACAGTTGAGCCATTAAACGAATTCGTTGGCGTGTCTAATAGTCATATGAGAAATGAAATTGGAAATACGCTGCCATGTCCGCCTGAAGATTTAACTGCATTCTGCTCTCAAATATCAGAGCTTCAAAACACAAGTGCAATCGAGACAGAACCGTTTATAACATCCTTCTCGCGAATTGAGCAAACCGAGGAGACAAAAAAACGTCCTCTTTCATCGGAGGATCGCGTAACATCGCCGAAATTCTATCCCTTAGACGATTTGGAGTCGACGCATCGTTTGCCGTCACTGCTCTCAGACGTTCCGACATGTTCCCTCTCAGAAAAGCACTCGAGTGAGCCTCAGACGCTAGTACTTTCCCCCGAACCCGAAAGCGTGCCAATCTCTTTGGAAGATCTACCCCCGGCGCCTGAAGACACGGGAACACAAAGCTTAGATTCTTTCGATTATCCTTTACCACCGGAAGAACTCTCTTGTCCATTATTATTGATTCCTCCCCAGACCATGTCTGTAGCCGATCTACCACCAGCTCCCGTCGAGCACGCGGCCAGCCCGAGAGACCCGACAGAGACGCTCCTCACACCGCCCATAAGTCCTAACTTCCAACGATCCGATACCACACCCGGCATCGCGACAGAAACCGCCACGATAGATCGCTCGCAAATTCCTTCGTTTTGTGAGAACGACAGCAGCAATCGTGAGCAATCGATGTTGCTGAGCGAACCGCTGACGATGTCATGTAATCAATCAGACGTTGAGTTGAAGGAGAGACTGGCGACCGAGTGTGTAACGAAGACCGAAAGCCAGGAAGAGGCCTTGTCGTGTCAGTTGTCGAACTCCATCCCGTCGACTGCCACCAAGGAGCATCACCAGGTGACTAACATGCAACACAACCTCCTGGCATGAATGCGGCCGGCCAAAGTTCTTTGGCGGACGCCTCGTTCCACGTATATCTTCGTCGTACGGTTCGCACAGTACTGTTTCTGTGGTCTTATAGCCTGAAAATATCGGCTTTCCCCCCCCCCCCCGATTTCCACACTCTTCCCAGAATCCCTCCAGTGCTCTCTGTTCAGAAATTATTGACACGTACTTTGAATTTGGAAAAAACTCGCTTTCCCTCTTCCCCCTCCCCCTCCCCGTATCCAGCGAACAGCCTCGCCTTTCCGCCCCGTTCTCTCGACGAAGGGTAACATCGAATGACATGAGACTGACAGTTACGTACGGGGGAGACCTTGCACAATTCTCGTCTCGAGAACAAAATTATACTTTGCCGTTTGGGTGTGCCGATGCACGACCGGAGCCGGTCAGTCCTCAGAGAGTCCGCTGAAGTCCATTTTCCGTCCCGATGCGTCCCCGTTGTGTTTCAAGGGTCTCGTCTCGTGTGCATCCTTCGTTCTGCCGAACGTGATTAACACAAGCCTTACTCTGCTATTCGATGTCCTTCGATGCTTCCACCCATCTCTCCGTCTTATAAAAGTCCATATTTATATATTATATATATTACCACACTACACACCACAATTGCCACCTGTGTTGTTTGCCTCTTGGTTTTCTTGACAATATTAACATGACCTTTCGATTAAAATCGATGCGTTGCAGTAGAGTACTTTTTATGGCGCGGCGAATAGCGGAATAACCATTCGCGCTGCCGCGCCAGTTAATGTCATTTCCGTAGATTTTGTGTATCTTTTTCCATATCGAGAACGCTCTCTTATGCTAATAATATAACATAGACGCTCGAATATGTTAGAGGTACCTCTAGCGTGAATCTCATTGATAGACGTAAAAGCAGTTGGACTAATGACACGCCCGTGGTAGCTGGCGTTTTAGATTTTTTTAATAGACGTGCTCATTAGAAGAGCTCGATACTTTGCTGTCGTGCTGTTCTCGTAATTGCATCTGTTGTATCGTAAGCATCTTGTAACTTGCGCATGCCGAGTTTCCTTATCTGAGGGGTTCGTCAGCGGGATTTTCAATTCTTTGCGTTGCCCGAAGCATGACGAAACGATTCTGCTGAGGCATTTCGTCGTCGCACGTTGCGCTTCAAGCGAGGAGGTAATAGTCATCGCGATTGTCCAGGCGCACTGCTAAGGCTGGCCAAACTTGAAATACGTTTTAACGCGTATTTTTATATCAATTATACTTTTATTGTGTTGGTAACAATTTACCTAGAACATTCCGTCAACTTCATTTTCATTTGTTTTATTATATATTATAAATTATTGCGCTATATAAAAACTGCTATTAGTTTTTTTTACATATATATGTATATACATGAAAAATTCTATTTTGAGTTCTCTTGTTGAGCAATCTCAGAATAGCTGTTATCTCCTATTTGAACTGCAACATACAACATAATTATCTCGTGATTCATTTCTGACACTCATTTGAACCTGATGATTCACAAGAAGGGAAGAGATTTTGTTTTATGAACGAAAACTGTTCGGCAGAATCGGTCTTACGTCCTTCGTTCTCGTTACAGCATGCTCTGGGATTTGGACTTGAAGAAAGAGAGCGCGAGAAAAATGATAAATGAACGAAACACATGATGACGATCGCGTAACAAGGAGACTTGTATTTTACAGAACGCTCCGGAAGTCGAGGCACCGGTAGAAAACAACGTCGCCCATGATGTTAGCACGACGGAAAGCGCCGATGAGCCCCCTAAAGTTGCACCTCCGGCTATCCCAACCGAGGCACTCGCCTCCCCCCCAACAGCACCGGCTATCACCGAGGATGTCGCCTCGGTCACCAAGGTATATATATATTTTTTTTTTCTTTCAGTCTAGTCGCAGTCTGAAGATTATAATCACGTACGATACGTCTGCGCTATTATTAGCCTGGAGTGAGTCATTGTCGATGATACGCGGGATAGCATCGATCGATCCTTCGAGTACAGTGTGCGAGGAGAGTCTCAACAGCTCTCGGCTCTTTATCGTTATTCGCTTAATGATTGGAGATTTTACTTATGCACGTTATATAAAGTGCTTTAATGAGAAATTTAAAAGATGGTAGAGATAGAATGAAAATATTGTTGTTAAATTATACAATTATATTATGAAGGGTATGATTTCCAAGACAGTTGTAAAACTTTTGTCTTGAAAAGAGCCTGAATCTCGGACAAATCTGTTCCTAATAAATTCCAACTATCAACAATTTGCAAAATAAGGAAGACATAATAGTATGTCTCGACGATTATCGTATAAAATTTATTAGCTGCTTTAAATAATTGGAATACTTAGCAATTTTGATGGTACTCAGTATTGTACATGCATGATGATCGCCAAGAGATCATTTATGCTCGATGAGTGTAAATGATTCTGAAGGTCATTATCGAGTATACTGACCGACGAAGATTAATGAGCGAGGGGCCATCTGATTATTATACTGCGATTGCACCTTCTTACAGTGCAGTCATAAACGCTATTAATGCTTTTATTTTCTTTCTCTCCAAAGGCCATCGAGGAGATCGACATAAGTGATAAAGCAGTCGCGGCGGCAGTGAACGAAGCTATCGAATGCAACACGAATGTAAGTTCAATTAATTTGAATTAGAATTAATTAGAAACACGAATAGAAGTGTTCTCAAATGGACAAGACCATTAATTTTTTCTTCCTTTTTTTTTTCAGGAAATCATCGCTGACGCGCACCACCAAAACAACATAAACGAATAAGCGCCACTAATTGAATTGTATTTTGGAAAGAAGAAAGTTCTTTTCTCTCGTTAAAACCAAAAAAGTATATTATATAGATATGTATATTTGGACCATTCCTGCAACAGAAAATAACGTTCTTTCGTTACGAGCAGCAAAAGGGGAAAACAGGGCGGTGACGACGATGACGATGACGATGAAGACGACCGCGGCATCGCGAGAGCATATTAGACTCTATAGTAGGCCTATTAATTATTAGACGGTGTTTAACGGCAGGACAAACGAGAATAAGTGCGTGAAAGTCTATGATCATTTATTTAAGAACTGTTTACGTTCACTACGAGATCATACATTGCATGAACATATGATTCTGAAGAAGCGCATATAACGTTCGTGCACGGTCTCTTTCACGGATTAAACGACGCTCGTTTCATTCCTTGTGGCATGCGGAAAGGGCTTTAAAGCATCGGAATACTTTCGGGCCGTGTCCAGCCGCGGGTTACAACGATCGTCCTTGCTGCGTAGAAATTTTTAAAGTATCATTAACTGTTACTGAAGTAAAGTCTAATGCTCGAACATCGCGCGACGGACAAGCGATAGAAGCGATTAATTAAGATCGTCAAGACGATAGGGCGAGAATCGTTCGTCGCGCATTCCAGAGGAAATACTCATTGGATGGCGCCCTCCCGTAATTACATAACTATTGTACTCTATGAGAGCGAAAGAGTGTGAACGAGAATGAAAGTGAGACCGAAAGAAAGGGAGAGTATGAGAGAGAATGAAAGAAAGAGAGAGAAAGAGAGCCGAAATATAGAGGAGGAAATCGAGAGGGCAGGCTGTGTGTGATATAGCGATTGACGGTGTGAAAGGGGGAAGAGAATGATAGCGCGCGAAACGAGAGATGGGGATGCGTCTTCGCCACGATGAGAACAGGAAAAAGATGGAAATACGCGAGCGAGAGAAAACTGAAAGCAGAAGCGGGCAGGAGATTATTCACGCGACACGCGACAAGGTTTCGTACGAATAAGATATCGCGCTGACATCGGCGATCTCGAGGGCACCCGGCATATTGTTTCGCTCGTATTTCCTTCGCGGTCCTTGGTTTTCCTTTTTCCGTTTTACATCTGTACAATCGAGACGTTTTACGTTGTAACGAGGAACTGCACATTTTTAACATATAATTTTGATAGGCGCGCGCGCACAAAGGCGCTTGCGAGAACACGAAGAGAGACACATTATACACCAACACACGCAAAGAGGACATTTTACACCGCGTATACGTATATACGTACCATGGAACATACGAGATAAAGTATATACAGTAAGTCGAAAAAAAAAAACGAGATGTAAGTGATATATTAATCTAGACTATAGAGAGAATGCATTTGTGTGTGTAAATTCGGCGTTTGTTCGAAACATTGCTACTTCTCCATACGAGAGAGAACACTTATGACGAAGCCTATCGTAATTTTTATGATAATCATTAAAAAAGTATCGCCTAATTACAATTTACGAGATATGCACAATTTACCACCCCGGAACGGTACCTTTGTCAAGTTTTCATACGATGTTTCTACGTTTCTACGTTTATACGGATCTCCAGAAGTAAAAGAGTAATTGTCTTACGAGGAGCTTTTTTTATCAAGATCGTAGCATAGATCATAAAATTGTAAACGAGAAGCGCATTATAGTACGTGTGAACACGCTCCGATATCCGGTAATATCGCCGAGCGATAGAGAGGATAAGGATTCGAGTCTTTAACTCGTATCCGTGATCGGCATTAATTTCTAAGCGGTTACATACATATTTACGTGTAAGGGCGGGAAAGAAGTAAAGTTAAAAGTTGTATAGTAAAACCATTCATTAAATATATCTGTCCGTAAAAATGATCTTTACAACGAAAAGAAAAAAAAAACAATTCATCGTCTTGATAGGACGACACGTTTTGGCGACGAGAGCGAACTTTTTATCGAAATTCTTCACGAGCGAACCGAGACTGATGATAACCCGTACACCCGTAACATTCTCTAGTGATTGTTATCACTGAGGCGCCGTCGAGGCAAACTCGTTTATTTATTTTGCGCCGGAGACTACCAAAATTGTGAATGAGATCTTTGAATCGAAACCGCCTCAGACGCGAAAGTACAGTCTCCAGTATCTTCGATCAGCAGTTATAATAGTAATTAAAACTATTCTACATTTATCTATAACCTATAATAAACTGTGAAACAAAGTATATCAGCGGCGAGTATTTATTTCATCTCGGATCCTGTGTTCTGCATATTATAACTTACAATTATAGTACTAATATACAGGAGTTACATACATTTATACATATACATTTCTTTTTTCTTTATAAAAATATCAAAACCTATTACACTAGCCTTTCTAGACTGTTTATCATCGTATCTAGCTCGTCTTTATTCAGTTCCAAATTTATAATGCGTCGAGATTCCTTATCTTCTACCGTGAGATCTAACTGAAGGAGAGATTCTCTTAACGAGGCCATTTTGCTTGAACCCATCACCAACTATAAAGAAATATAACGAAGCGATTAAAGCCAAGGGTAAATATAGAGATCAATTAATGAATGCAGTCATTGATAAAATGATGGTTTAATACCTTCAATCTCCAATCATGATCGATTACGGTAGGTAGTTTCCTTTTGTAATGATCCCTCAATAAAGCGTTTGTCAGTTGTTCCCTACGCACTTTTAAGCAAGTAAGAATGTTTTGTTGCACTTGCTCCGGTAACTCGTGATATTCTGGCGGCATCTAGAAAACGATAATTTTCCAGTAAAAGGACGATGGGTAAAATAGACCAATTTCTGCCTAAAAAGTGTAACGTAAATATATATATGTAATCTCATATGTTTTTTGGATCGCTGAATACGATGGTAGCATTTTTATCCGTATAAATGGGAAAATGCTCAAAATTCGCCTTAACGGGATTGAAATAAATCCCTTTTAATATTAATTCGGTTAATAACGATTTTGTTCCACTTATTTAATTACTTGTAGACTTGTATTATAGTTTAGTTTTATAATTTTTTTTACTAAAAACTAAGGCAATACTTCAAAATAAAGTAATTCAGAAATACTAAATCTGACACAGAATCAATATTTTAATTTATATTATAATATAAAAATTAAAAAAGATAGTCAATGCCTCATTCTCTCTCTCTCTCAAAGAATCTTTAGTCTCATCAGATGTGTACATACACGTTGTACAGTTTTAAAGATGTTAAAATGATAGACTTTCATACCTAGAGGCATATTAGGTTTTTAAAGGTACACCTTCGCCTGGAGCCCTATTGTACTTTTCGTATTATATTGTATAGAATGTATAGTATAGCGTTTCGTAAATTCATTCATTGTCATCAGAGTCTGAAAAGGCTTCGACATAAAAGATATTTAAATATTCACCAGGAATAGATACTGAATCCAAATAACGAGCATGAGCAAAAAACCAGAGGACCATTATTGTTACATCTGAGCAACGAGTCTACTACACGAGTACCAAGTTACGTTACACTTTTTAGACAGAAATTGGCCTATTTTAACCATCGCCCTTTACTCTAAGAATTCAAAAGAGTTTAAGTGTAGAGTTATATTACATAAGTTATGTTGTAGTATAATTAACGATAAGACGTAACAGTTAATTTTTCAGCAGAGTCACACCTTTTCTTCCACCATATAGAGAGAGGCAGGATTCCGCAGCAGTGACGATATTAGCTTGTACACTCCTTCGTACTCCGCTCTGGTCCAATCCATACTGTTGACGAATTGTCGATACGATGGTCCTGGGCGACCGCAGATCTCGTCGACGCACGCATGCAACAACTTAACGCGAAATAAGATAAGTCAGATGATTATCAGACGAAAGCAAGTACGTTATTGCATTACCAACCTCCTTCAAGACGTCGTTCTTCTCTTCGCTGAAGAGGCTGATGTACAACGACTGAGTGCTGCTCTCCATGACTGGTTCTCCTCAACGCGCGTTTCTTTCACTTCGACAACGTCAATGTCAATGTCATCACGCGAAAATAAATTACAATTTAAATTCTGGAAATTTGATAAACCTTATAATTACGTTGCACCTCGTGTGACTTTGATCGACGGAACACTCTTTCAGTCAAACGCAATTTCTGAATGCACGCCTAGAATGCAGTTTTTTTTAAAGGTTCGGAATAGGCACGTTCCTATCGACGTATTTATAACTGGAGGTGCCACTGGGGAGCCAGGAGCCGCTCCAGGCTCCAGTTTGAGAATGCACTTTTTTTTATTCGAATTGAGAACGCACCTATTTTCGTATTGTATCTCTCGGATGAGGGAAAATATGTGCCTTCAACCTCTCCTTGAAGGGGCCTTTTCATGCTGACGCTCGACGCTTGATTTAAGCGTCAAAACTGGTCACGTGACCAACTTCATCGGTAAGAAGACGAAATCAAATATGCGAGCGTCGAAACAAGCAATTGACTGAAACGAGCGTCAAGCGTCAAAGCTGAACACAGTTGAGCTTTTGCCATTTGACGCTGGAATTAAAAAGACTATCACGTGACCTATCACGTGATCAGAGAGAATCGACAGCATCGAAAAGTGGATGTGACTCGTAGTTCCAATTTCTGAAAGTGGATGTGTGGCGCTACTGTACGGCCTGCAAAAGCGTCCCAAGAAAATCGCCGTCATTGCGCCTCTCATCCTTCTCTCTGCCGCTTGCAGCGCGACAAGAGAAGCGACGCGGTAGCCAATCAACGTGTTGCTTTTCCGTAAGAACCGTATGTTTATTGGCTACCGCGTCGCTTCTTGCCGCGCGGCGCAAGCGTTTCCGCGTTTCGTGTGCCCAGAAGCCATCACTGCGTCGGTTGCGTCACATTTGCGCGATTGACCAATCAGGTAAAAGCAGCAGAAAGTGAGACGACATCCAAACGCACGTTGAGTACGCGGACTTCACTGCGCGCTCTTCGTGGCGTGGACGTTCACGTTGTTAATACGTAGCGTAGCCACTTTTTTGATCGCCGATGTCCCTCGAGCCCGGGGCCTCTCCTGGGAATCGTATCGTATCGTGCGCGCGTATCGGGATAAGTGACCACGTCGAACACATTCCACAGATTCGAAACCGGTGCGGTTCGCGAGACCCGAGACCACAGTAGTTGAACCGAATCCTAAATATTCGGAGAAGGTGAGAGCGCGATCCCCGCGAACCTTTTAACCTTTCCGCCCAATTTTTTTCCCAGGATTTCCACGGACGTGCGCGTGCAATCGATAATTATTGCCCTTGAGGCTCCTCCCGCGTCGTCCTTACTGGTTTTTTTTTTTTTTTTTTTTTTTTTAACCTGAAACGACACGTGCTAAGGGCACGGGACGCCATTCTCGTCGTACCGACACTCGGGAAGTCTTGAATCGCGGAGTCATACCAGATAAGGCGATCTGTGCGGCGATTGTGGTGCACCGTGCGTGAGACCCGTCGGCGTGACTTGTCGCGATTAATGTACTGACGTGTACACTTTCACATTTTGTTCATTTCATATTTTCACTCCACTTTTTATTCCTGTTTTCTTATTCAATCCACTTTACGTTCTGAATATCTTTTTTTTGATTGGTGTACATTTCCGTCTTATGCTTATATATCGTGTGTGCGTTTATTTATTATTACACAAATTTAGAATCACATAACTTGTTACATGCTTCCCCCTGAATTCCTTATAAATATTCGCATAAACTTGTATACGTGACTAAAATTCGTGCTACGCTAATTACTCGTTTCTTGACGCTTACAGATAATTCGGAGAACCCTTTCGCCATGGTTAACGTTAACGCGAGGGTGTTCTTCGACGTGGAGGTCGGCGGACTGCCCATGGGCAGAATAGTCTTCGAGCTGTTTTCGGACACTTGTCCCATAACGTGCGAGAACTTCCGCGCGTTATGCACCGGAGAAAGGGGACTTGGGAAAACGACGGGCAAGCCGTTGCATTATAAAGGCATTGTTTTTCATAGGGTTGTAAAGGATTTTATGATTCAAGGTGGAGATTTCTCGATAGGTAACGGGACGGGTGGCGAGTCGATTTACGGCGGTACATTCGCAGGTAAATTATGTGAGAGATTCTAATATTACTAGAGTCAACGTGGTATAACGATTTAATAGAAAAAAAATGGTATGAATGAAGATTGTAGTTTGCCTTCTTCAAGCAAGCGTTGATTCTTTTTGCAGATGAAAACTTTATTATGAAACATAACAAGCCATTTTTGTTGTCAATGGCGAATCGCGGTAGAGATACCAATGGCTCGCAATTTTTCATGTAAGTACATTGAAGTATTATTTACTGTTTTCTATAAAATTGCTGAACGCGTGCACGTGTAAATCTTAAAATCCGTAAGTTCAATATATTACGATAGTATTTATTACAAAGGTTTTGTGACTGTATTATACGTAACTGTATTATATGGTTGCTTATACGTACGTAGGCAAAACCTCAACAGGTACTTTAGCAAGCAAGATATTACACCACAGCTGTTATTATGCGTTTCTCTTGTTATATTAAAAGATTTTTCGTCGGATAACAATTTGCTTACGCTCCATTAACTAGGCGTTTTATGTAAATCAGGGTGAAGTTAATGTAACGCTCAATATTTAGTCACGTTCGCCAAAAAGAACTCTCCCACGTTTAAGTAAATGTAAATGTGGGAAATCGAACGATGTGAGGCTGATCTTCGTAGCAATTGTATCGTATGTTCCAAATAGATGGTCGACAGATTTAATTGCGTGGTAAAAGCCCCGGCAAGGCTTTTACACAGAACTGTACAGTATTGATACTTGTGTGGCGAACTCACGGCAGATAATTGAAAAAAAAAAAGAACATAGGAGTAAGAATCATTCTGGAGGAATGAATAACTTAGCGATGTTTTTGCGTAGTCGTGAGGGGGTCTGCACACCACTACTACAACACAAATGACCAATGAAAGCTCTGGCTCTTTCTGTTCATCTCTCATCCCCTTAATCATATTTTGTTGTTGTAGTACAACACAACCAGCGCCTCACCTCGACAAGTGAGTATAAATCACGTTTCGATCAATTGAAGAGCGTTAAATGACCTGAGCCTACTTTGTCTATAATGCAAACATCTCGTTTCCAGTGTCCATGTGGTTTTTGGAGAAGTAGTGTCTGGGCAAGAGATCGTTACGCATATTGAAGGACTTCCAGTAGACCGAATGTCACGTCCGTTGCAAGATGCTAAGGTTGTGAACTGTGGCGAATTAATCTTGAAGATCAAAAGCAAAGGTGCCTATGCTCTCTATTTTTCAAGCACGTACATAAGATTGAACGGGTCATAATTCTCTGATAAATACATTGCGTGTATGTTTGCAGTGAAAAAACGAGAAGCGAAGCGAAGTAGTTCGGCGGAGTCGGAGTCCGATTCTTACTCCGCCGATAAGGCGAAGAAGAAGAAGAAGAGCAAGAAAAGGTACGTCGATAAACGCAAGAGAAAGCTCTGTAAGTCCCGGATATTCGATAAATGTAATACATTGTCTTGTTTCAGTAAAAAGAGAGCAAAGTCGGAAGACGGTGAAATTCGGGATTCTAATGAGGAAGATGATGGGCAACCTCATCCGCTGGTGTCAGTTACCAAAATTGATCCCGATGAAATTCCGGAAGTACCGGCGAATAAATTTTTGTATAGAGCAGGATCCACCAACAATGCAAATCAGAAGGAATTTAGACAGCATTACGGAAGAGATCGTGTACGATCTCACAGAAAGACTGGCCGTGTTTTCAAGGGTAGAGGAATATTCGTAAGTAATCGATCAATTGTCACCAAGTGCATGTCGATATCTGTTACGTAACCGTGGTTCACTTAATTTCTTAGTCGAGTCTAACTAATGAACAAATGAAAGCACAGCGTCAGATTTTACTCATTGATTTATCTTGTCCGTTTGCTACGACACCCCTAAGTACGGATGTACATTTTAAAATGAATTTTCAGCGATATCATACTCCTTCTCGAAGTCGTTCCAGAAGTACAACACCACCTCATTGGAAACAAGCTCAAAACCGTACTATCAAATTGCACGAATTTCAGGTATATTCTAGTATACGTTATATCAAAGTATGTACAACACGCACATAATTGTTATTCCCTACTTACGCACTGTGTTTTCTATTGCAGAAAATAGAAAAGGAACGTATGTGTGTGAAGAAAGAAGAAGACTTTAAACAACGTGAAACTGACAGAGGTAAAAGATTCGTAGAGAATCCCGATGAAAATGATCAAGTGCCAGACCTAGATAACAATATATGCCCGACGGAATTAATGGAGAATAAAGAGAACGATCAGACGGACGAGACAGCGGCTATAGCTAAAGTGGCGCAAGATGATGGCGTAAAGAGAAACACGGAGGGAAATGACGTTATGCAGAGGAAGGAGGAGATGAAGCACAACAAGAATGAGAAGTTCAGACGTGACGCTAATCGATCCTACAATGACCGAAACTCTCGACGTGACTCCAAGGACAGAAACAGAAGACGCGGACGTTCTCGGTCACGAGACCGTCGAAGGTCCAGAGAGAGAGACTACGATCGTAGAGGAAGCCGTGACAGAAGAAATCGGAGAAATTATTCTCCTCGTAGGCGAGATTCTTACAGAACCAACAGACCCGGAAGAGACAATTACAGGCACTATGACAAGCGCAACGATCGACGTCGGAATAATTCTAATTCCCATCAGGACAACGATATCAACTCCCGCCACGACAAGACCAAGTATAAGAAAAACGACAACGTATCGGACACGAGCCAAGCGAAGTTTAAACGCCGCTCGCGATCGAGCAGCTCCAGCAGTCGGCACTCCAAAGATTAATCCGCGTTGTTTCACAATCTTCCTTTCGCTTATTATTGACACCAACGAAATACTATTAAAATAAAACTTGTGATTGTCATTTAAATCAATAAATATTTGAACGATTAGCTCATAATGTAGTATTTATTATTGGATGTTTCATAGATGAGCATACGCATCTATGGCACAATAATAATTGCTGCAAAACTGCACTTTTTTTTTGTTTTTCATATATGGATATATTATAATTACGAGGATGCAGTTTGAAATCAATAATTATAATTAATTATCGCAATTATATATATATATATATATATCTGATAACGAAGCATAAAGTTAATACTGTATTATTTAATCGTCCAAATATTGGCAACATATTTTAGATCGGTTTGTGGTACCCCGTCAACGCTTTTCAACAATACTATGATTATATCGATGTATAATCGCCGACATATTAGTTTGTGAATCAATAATGCCGTAATATAATGCTGGAGTAATACATCTCGACTCTTTTTCGATCACACATTTGTGGTTAATGCACGTGTTTCGTCATTGGAATGTACAATAAGGTTTATCTATATTTAAATATTTTTATGAAAACGTCTATTTTTCGCAACTCTTCTACTTTTTTCTTATGTTGGATATACATGTGTACTGGTAAATATTTTCAAAATATTTCTATATGAAGATTTCTCCCAAGATTTCGAATATCAATTCCTTTTAGAGTTCAAATCGAATTATTCCGCTTCACATGATTAGCTAAGTCACACAGCGAAATTGAGTCTTGAAAATCAATGATAAATTAAGTCAACGATTATAGAAAAACGCTTTAAATATTTTATATGTAAAGCTCTTGAGATATATGTATGTATACATTTACATATACATATAATGTGTAAAATTGTAATAAATGAATTACTTGTACGCGATTCTAGTGACGGCTATCATTAATATTGTAAGAAAGCATTCAATGAATGTCAATGATTCAATACGATCAGTGTTCAAATAGTTGTTTTTAATACCGTTTTAAATGTAAAAATTAATAATCAAATAAACTTTTGAAAGTATTTAGTATAACGATATCGCTATAGACCAGCACCCACTGTTAAAATTTTAGATAAATTCGTCTAGCCATTTTTTAAATTAACGTCCGTTCAAATTAATAAATATTATTAATAAATATACAGACTCGACGCTTTGTTTAACATATATGTCGTAACAGTGCTATTTTCTTTACAATTTACATCGTACATTCATATAATTAAATGCAATTATACGATATACGATGTATACATCATATATTGATAAATTATATCGTGAATATAATTTATCTTCGTTATATATATATATATATATATATATATATATATTTGTATGAACGCGTAGCGTGCCCTCAAAGTCATTCTGTCGTTAGTCGACGCATTGAGATTTCTAGGTGAAAATAATTTCTATACGTTCGACTTATTTTACAAAATATATTTATAAATCGATAATAAGCCCTCTACACAAAATTGATGAAGCGGCGCTTAAAGCTTAACAAATATCAACGATCTCGATCTGTACTAGATAAAGGATTCGACGCGGTGAAACGTGTAACAATTAGTAAACGCAAATTCCCTTGGATTATACGCAACATTGTCGACCAATGTTGGTTAATAGCAGATTTCTCTAGAATTTATATATAAAATATGCGTGATATACGAATATACTTCAAATTGCAGCTAATACTGCTTGCCTGTATGGTTCACCATGGATTTGGTGGACCCTGCGGTGGTTGAGTGCCACCGTAACGTGGTAACGTGGCGTAACCTCCGTACGGAGCTTGAGGCATACCCTGGTACGGATTGTATCCTCCTAAAAAATCAACAAATCTCATTACGTGCCTCTTGGACACATATACGTGTATTACAGATGACGGGACTGCGTGGTCTCTATGTATACCTTGTTGCATAGGATACGGCATCGTGGCATATGGATTGTACGTCGTCGGCATTGGCGGAGGAACGTATGCTGGATACGGCGTTGCCGGCGTGGCACCGTAAGGTACAGGCATCCCACCTTGATGTTGGATCGGATAAGGCAGCTGCGGCGATGATGCGGCGGCTTCCGCCATTGGATTTATACCAGGCGGACCTACTCGGGTAGAGAGTCGATATTTATTCGATTCGCGACGCGTTAACGAAGTCAACGTAACATAACAGATCCGTACCACTGCCGTGATGAGATGGAATGTTCGGTGTTGCAACGGGACCGGTCTGGCTCAGGTTCGTGGTTAAATCTTTCAAGAGTTCCTCCTTCTCGGTTTTTCGGGCGAAACAGAAGTCGGATATCTTGTTTTGGAAAACGACGAGTAGCTAGCGAGAGAGAGAGAGAGAGAAAGAGAGACAAATTGGTTAGACGACGGCGACAATCCCGAGGAGAGAGTCACGATATAAATGTACCTGCGTTAAATCGTTATAAAATTTAGCCCCTTCTACTAGGTTATTCTTCAGCTCTTTGAATGCATCGTAAGCGGCAGCCAGTTTACAGAGTATCGCTTCTCGCGCGCTGCCGCTACCAACTTGTTCGTTTGTAAATTCTGCATGGCAACTCTAAAACCATCGTAGATTGTTATCAATGTCTTCCTCTTGTTCATTTCTGATCTTGACTGGTTGTCCATCATGAAAATGTCAGATATACCTGAATTTCAGCAACTAATTTCTCCTGCTGCGCTATACTTTCTCGCACTTGCTTCTGCAAAGGTCCGTAACATTTTCCCAGACTCTCGACAGATATATTTGGTTCGTCGATCGCGCCGTCCTTGGCCAGTGCCGAAAGGAACGTCATCTTCATGTCATTGGCAGCAAATTTAAATTCATTTTCGATAGAGTCTCGTACAGTTTTTAATGTGGCTACCTAACAAAGAAAAAAATATATGTATTGTGATTAGAATAAAAAAAAAAATGTCTCAATCCATTTATTGCTGTTAATTCTCATGTTTTTTCCACTTACATCATCCATTAATTTCCTGAGCTTAATGACAGCATTACTTTCTTGAAGAGCAGAACCTTGCGGAATAGCCCTGGCAAGCTCGTCCTCGTCCAAACTCAGGATTTGGATCCCTTCTTTATGGCTTTCAAATTTTTCACGAACTACCTATGTATGACCAATATCGAACGTTCGTAAGATTCACGAAGTTTTCTTTTCTGTCTTTGAATTTTTACCTTATCAGCGGTGACTGCGTTATTTATAATTTCACGATATTTGTGTAAATTGCTAGTAAATTGTTCTGTCAATCGGGCACTGGGTGTCCGCTTCCAACGTTCTTTGAATTGCTCTCTTAACTGGTTGTCAGATTCACGCTCTTCTTGCAGCATTCTTTCAGACTATAAGTAAAAGCAAAAGATAATATGCAACACTTTCAAAAAGCTTTAATAAGAAAGTAATATTCTTACCTCGTCTAAAAGCTCTTTATTACGCTGCAATAAATCCGGCAGTTCTCTCATAGATTCTTCCAGAGCTTTTATTCCACCAGATTCTCGTACGTAAAGCGCTTTGTCCAAAAGCGATTGAGGTATTTCCGTTCCACTCGTATCTTCTATAGCCGCTGGTAAGTTCAAACTTGCCAAAACGCTGTACGTATATACGATAAAAATATTTAATGAGGGAATCTATGATTATAGACGATAAAAATTGCATTATATTTCACGATGTGTACCTATTTAAAAGTTGCGTCATTTCACGAAGATTCGAAATTTCGTAATTTACAAGCTCATTACGACGATTCTCATAGGCCGACATTGCGTGGCGCACATTAAGAGGCAACAGATCGGCAAACAGGTCTGTAAGCATATGTCAAAATGATTGACATTACAAGACGAAGGCATCTCTCATGCGAGATCGATATCGAACCTTTGAAATCGGCACTGAATACTTCAGGTAGCGGGAGTAGTTTAGCAACGCTAGCTTTTCCTATAGCTTCCACGTTCTTGATATCTGGAATTCTTTCGTGATATATAAAATCGTTATCCTTTTTCACCTCCGTTAGATTTCTCTGCGCCCTGTTGGCGTAATCTTGGAACAAATTTGGTTTATTCGATCGTTGCTGAGCGGCTTTGAACAGCTCTACGGCGTGCTGAAAATGTTAACGCGGATCTTTATAGACACCGAAAACATGAATTTAAAGTGAACAATTTAGAACAATGCTACTGCAATTACCTCCAGCCTAGCAATTTCCTCGCCAATCAATTTGTTATTCTTGCATACAAGCGATTGATGAAATTCAGCCATGGCGCGATAACCAGCTTGTTTACCTGCGACCTGCAATAACATTTATGTAAAATGATGTTTGAAAGCAATTCCGCGTACGTCAACCCCCAATGTACTAACCAGTGGTACCCATTCCTTGTCCCAAAACGCGCGAAAAATTTCTTTCTGGAATAGTTTCAGGGCATCCGCATATAGTTCTTCCGCTTGCGCTGCTAGTCTAGCAACAATACCATCCTTCATAGAATCGTGGATCGCCTTATGCACAAATATCTCTTGCGCTTGTGCGAGCATTAACGCGCTCAACGCTCCGAGTGTTTCTGGGCTAATATCAGGTGTCGGTTCTTGCTGAATCGCCATCATAACGTTTCCTTTCAGATGATTAAATATTCCAGCTGATTGCTGCAGGGATATTAATCATTAAACACACGATAAAGTGTATTAATCACATAAGGGCAAAAAAAAGCAAAAAAGGCGAACCTGAAATAACTTAGCTGACAGCTTTAATCCTTCGTCGCTGTCTAAGGATTGTGTTGCCGCCACCGAACTTTGTAAAGCTGCGATATTGAAGAGCACGCATACTTTCTCATACGCCAATGTGCTGATTGCTACATAAAACAATATTACAAGTTGTATCACATTGTTATTGATATACTCAAGTGAAACCTATATTGTCTTATCTTATCTACAACTTTAATAAGCACTCTCAATCTATAACAGATTACTCATCCTACCATCTGTTTACCAATTGCTTCAAATAATTCTCAAATAGTTCAAATTTCACTATAAAAATTAAAATCAAGGATAGACAATTATATATCTTTTGGTATTTACTCAAGCTAAGTTTTCCCCCAAAAATTGTACGGTCGAAGGCGTCTTTCCACTTGAATGGTATTTGCAACTCGTGAGCGGGAATTTTTCCTTCCAGAGCGCATAATTGATCATAATAGCTGCAAATAAATAGTCATATATTCATAGCTGGCAAGCTTTTCAGTTACGAACGAACGAGATCCTTTCAATACACTTTCAGTATATAGCAGAACTCGTACCATCGCCTTTAACTTTAAATCTACTGTTAAGGTCCATTAACGATAGAACATAACACTTTATTATCTGTCTTTAAACCTTAATCCACAAAGATCCTCAGATTTTAAACTCTGAACTTTCTTCAAAGTTACAAAATGGTATTTATAGTCATCTTATATATAAGATCGTCTTAAGTTCATCTTGAGATACTCCGTAGCCAATGAAACGAGTACACCTGAAGATAAACTTGAAACGATCTTAATTATAAAATCTGATTATGAATAACGCTTGTATAAGGTGGTATTGATAGTCCCCATTTAAGATCATCTCAAGCACGACCTCAGGATGCTGTAGGGTTATTTCAGTGGATGGAAGATCATTTAAGATACGACCTGAAACGATCTTCAATTTGCGATACTGAGATATAATTATGAATCTTAAAAAAAAAAAGAAAAAAAAAGGAAAGGCCCGCGACATTCTTCTCGAACGTCGCTCGTCACCGGCTTTAGACGTCGCTGACACTCGGTAATTCGGAGGTGCGAGGGAGGGGGTAGGGTAAAGACGTCCGGACGTTTCCGTCTGAGAGACCGGTAACGTCCGGCACGGCACGTCGCACGCATAATCGAAACAATAAATTAAATCGGGATGACTCATACCTGTAGATAACCTGCAAGGAGCTCTCGTACTTCTCGAAGGCGCGCCACAGAGCGTTGTTCCGCAGCTTGCTGAACTCGGCGATGGCGTCCGCGTAATCCTTGCCCGTGCCGCTGTACGTCGAGCGGATGACATTGGTGAGCGGCTTCACCACGTCCACGTCCGAGGGCTTCTTCAACGGGATCGCGATCAGCTCCGCCATGTTTGACGTGTGGCCCGTCGTCGTCGTCCGTCAGGGGCGTCAGGTCCGTCTGTCCGATCAGTCCGATGCCGATCGCCCACCCTTGTCGCCCTCCGCCGCACGTTTTTCCCCCCCTTACGATTCACGACGGTCACGCAACGCATAGATCTGCCTTTTCATGCGCGCGGTATGCTGCAGCAACAAATCAGTCACGTGACCAAAATTAATAATGAAAGATATCATATTGTTATAATTTGTATAATAATAGATATTTCTTTTGGACCAATCAATCGGAAAGTTTTACAATAAATTGGCCAATTGACGACGCAGGTGGTTGGGGAGATTGGATTAACCATCGAAATTGAGGATATCAAATGTAGACAAGAGAAGGTTGATTGAAAAGGTAAAAAATTAGAGGGTCAATCATGTATTAATGTGGAACGTGGAAAGTGAAAAGTTTTATATGACTATCTCTTTCTATTTAACATCAATAGAAAGAGAGATTTTTCATTTTTCACGTTTCCACCCTAGGGGAAAAGATTCATGATTGACCCCCAGAAAAGTAAACAAATTTACTAGATTTCGACCAATTAAATCGTAGATACTCTAGTGAATTTCCACACTTTTATAATTTTCACCTCATTTCAAGATTCGATCCTTTACATCTCGATCAATCGAATAGCCCGAATCACAATTTCAGTCTCGATCGATTGATCGAGCTCAAATTCTGATCCTCTAGCGCGCGCGAATCAAATAATAGCTATCTATTATTGGCATTTATGACGCTGTGTGTATACATACAACGTTAGATAAAAAAAAGATGAGATTTAACGCATTATTGTCATCGCGGTGTAATAATTTAAGTCGCACACGACACATAATACAAGCAAATACACGTGTGTAATATAATTAAGCGATCTCTTGTAGAGTAGACTAAACGTGCTGATTAATTGTTTATCTCGATCGGCTTGGTCCACGGAAAGTCAGAATAACTGTAAATTCCGATTAATTTAATCGGCGATTAACTTGCTGCAAATTTAATATCTTAATTAATTAGTATTAATACTGTTAATATTTAATTAGTAAAATTAATATTTTATTTATTCAGAAGTATAATTTATTTTATTACGTCGCACGCGATACACGCGCGTAATACAAGCAGATATATAAAAGCGATATCTTATTATAGAGAACAATAAATATGCTGACTAATTGTTGATCTCAACTTGGCTCATAAAAAAAGTCAGAATTCCACGAATTCCGATTAACTTGTCAAATTAATATAACATTTATTTAATTTTATTGTTATATCACACACATACAATTTCGTTAACATTTCAATTATTGATACCAATAAAATTGTTAATTTTTTGTTGTTCAACATATAGGAAAAAAAGATTAAGTTGGAGAGACAACTATACATTGTATACAGTTGTGGAATTATATATAACTACAAATTTTCTTTTAAGCGATTAAAACCGATTAAGTTAATCATGACAGAACAAAGAATCATGATGAGCTCAAAATGACATTAAAGTGGCGTTAAAGTGACTTTTAAGTGATGAATAAAGTCATGATGACATATCATTATGAGTTTTAACTTCTATCTAGGATCGGAGTTTGGTCGAAGTCGAATATAGCTTGATAACTTGTCCGTATTTTTCCGAATGACTTTTCTCGAGACTTACGATAAATACTTCATAATTAAATTCATGTATTCGCATAATAAAAATTATGAAGTATTCTCTTACTCTTTTGAATTAATATTCGCCTGCGAGTATTTCTCGGAATAAACGTCGCGATTATTCTTATCAACGACAGATAATTTCCAGGTTTCGTTTAAACAAACAAATAATGATAACTCACTACCTGGATATAATTAAATTTTAATTGTATCATTCGCGTCGTCAATTTTGTCGAATTATGGTTTCAAGCAGAAGAAGAAGAAGAAGAAGAAGAAGAAGTCAAAATAATGTTAAAACCTTAATGCTGTTTTAACACCATTTTAACGTTATCATGATTTTATTTTTCTGTGTATAGGATCAGTTTAATACATCTTGAAATACCTTATTTAATATACATTTTAGTTTGAGTAGAACTTCCAAAATCGCCATTTCCTTTAAATATTCGATGGGAAAAAATCGAAGGCACATTTATCAAAGCGTTAACATACGACAGTGCTTCGTTATCGCAAAAATAGCTGCAATTTCTCTCTCTCTCTCTCTCTCTCTCTCTCTCTCTCTCTCCTTTCTTCTTTTCTTTCGCTACTTCCTATGACAAGGTTCTATAATTCCTTTTATATTATAGTCCAGTTTCAGCTAATTGTACAACTGAGAGATTTGAGATAAGCATATAAGATCGATTATCTTACGGATTAATTGACGCATTTATTCGCAATATAATCGGACAATTTAAGTTTAAACGACGAGGAAATAATAAATATTGAGAAGATTAGAATAAGCAAAAATGTCTCCACATTAATCAGAAAGCCAAAATCTACATGTTGATATATACATTTGTCAAGCGTAAAATAATGATCTTATCTAATCAATTAAGACTTTTCCGGGTACCGTAACTTGCGAAGTCACGGCAACGAGACGTACTACTTGATGCGACGGAGGGAGATGAATCCCGAAGGTACCGCTTCCACAATTCATCGTGACTCACGAACTTGCACGCGTACACGTCTCCTCTCGCGCTGGAGCGTCCGGTTATAATTCCGCACGATCTAGACGGCGACGGTTAGTTGAATTACCTCCAGTACACCGTCGCTAGTACAAGCTCGCACTTACAGGCTGACGCGAGCTGATGGACGACGCAGTATATGGCGGATGCAATTAAATCGCAATTATACCGCCATCCGCGTTCAGGTATGTCACGTCCGTCGCTTGTACCAACATCAAATTAAAAAAAAAAAAGAAGAAACAAATTCTGTAATTTTATCCTCGAATATGTGTTGAAAGAAATTACTTCGTCGCGCACTCCCATTCATCATCATCATCGTCATCAGTGAAGTAAACCGCCCACCGGATCGAGTCACTACGAAGCGGAAAAAAATAGATCTCGCGATACTTTCGGCGTAATATTTTCTCCTTACCGAAACATCGCATCGCGACGGATAAAACGATATCGATCGTAATAATAAACATATATCATTTACTTTATCTCTGAAGGGTTACGTCGCGGTGCGTTGCAGGTCGGACATTTATCAGCGAGTCTCTCAATCCCTGAACAATATGATTACTTTACATCGAGTGTGCACGCTATATGTGTGTTACATGTGTGTGCATTCAGTCATTCGTTCCCGCATTGAATAATCGTTATCAAAATAACATTGACGGGTCTGTGTCTGTGACCGCTATACTCTCCTACTTTATCCCCACTGCGCAGCTCGATGCACGGCTCGAGGTCGAGAACGGGTTTGGATTTAAAGGCGAAAGAACGATCTCTCGTTGCACACGCTTCTCTCGTTTCCCTTCTACTCCAGTATCGCGGGAGATGTTAAGATCGCGTATCTGTTGGCGCTAAACTTTCTTGCGAATGCAACTTTCTTCCCCAATTTAATCGATGAAGTGAAAGATAAACAATCATCGAATTGAATTTATCGAGAAATTTCATTTGTTTAGTCGGAGATAAATTCTACGCCTTAGATTTCAAAAAGATTTGAATGATATCAAAAGGTAATACTTATATGTATATTCAAACGTGCTATATTGAGATAATTGCCCACACTTTTTTCTTCTTTCAGTAATTTCTCAACTTTGATAACGCAATGTGGTTGCGCATTTGTACAAATATTAATTCGTTCTAGTTTTTTTTCCCCGCGGAAAAACTTAGATTACCTGTGTTATCTGTCGCACGTCGCACTAGCATCATAAAAGATATGATGAAAGATGAGACTCATGTAATAACTTCTTAATATAACATTTAAGTGTAAATCAGTTATTAAATCGTCGATTGCAAAATATCGGAAATGAGATACTTTTGATACTAACATAAAAAAATAATATCTGTGATATACCAGAATACGATACGTTATCAAATTGATATGTCAACATAACAGTTAATGTATCAACAAAATTGAATAATTGAAATTGTCAATATCAATATTACTAATAATGCACATGAATATTTTAAATGGTTTATAACTAAAGGAACGTTTCTACGATGCTATAATCATCTCCAGAAGACATGCTAAATTAAATGCATTTTACTTAAATCAATATTCATTTGAGAATAATATTTATCAAATCTAATATAAACTAATGTTTGTTTAAAATGCATTTTGATTAAATTTCATCCAAATTTATAATTTTAAGTTAAAATTTTTATTACAATAAAGGTTTATATAACAAAACAATCTTTTTCCTTTTCTTTTTCAGTAAAGAATATTCGTAATAACTAATCGACGATTGCTGGACAATGGGACCCTTCGAAATCCTGTGCGGCCTCGCCGCCATAATTCTCAGTCTTTATTATTTCTTCACGTCGACTTTCGACTTTTGGAAATCACGCGGCGTTCGTGGTCCACGACCGATACCGGGGCTGGGTAATTTTAAAGACGTTATGCTTAATAAAACATCCGTGGGCGATTATTTGGCAGAAATGTATAACACCTATAAAGATGAACCAATGATTGGGATATTTGCTAGAAAAACACCGGTTCTTATTGTACAAGATCTGGATTTAATTAAGGATGTTCTTATCAAAGATTTCTCCGTATTTGCTAACAGAGGAATACCCACTTCCAAAAAGGTAAAAATATTTTTGGCATTATATTTAAATACTTATGTGGAGGGGTAAAAACCACAGTGGTGTAAGTCAAATTTTAATGTGCATAGATGCAATCTGTACAATACATAAATTCGTATTTAAAAGAATAGATAAATAAAACACACACGTCGCATCTGTTTTAAAAAAATTCATAATATACTTGTATACATTTCGTATATAATAAGACTTATTAAAAAATGCGAGATGTACCTCCAAGAGCCTTATGCAAGTCTCTGTATAAGTTAGTAGAATTTGACTCTAAGTTAAATTTACTTGATTACAATACTTTCTTTGTCACAGGCCGATCCGCTGTCGCAACATCTTTTCGCTTTGGAGCCGAAGAGGTGGCGACCGTTGAGAATGAATCTGTCACCCGTTTTTACATCCGGTAAACTAAGAGAGATGTTCTCTTTAATATCAGAATGTGCTGATAACCTTGTCCAATACATGGAAAAAGTAGTGAGCGAAAATAAACCTGTCGAATGCCGCGAGTTGACGGCCAAATATACGACCGACGTTATCGGCAGCTGTGCCTTCGGCATCGAGATGAACGCTCTGTCGGACGAAGA
Source organism: Temnothorax americanus (assembly GCF_048541705.1). Taxonomy (NCBI): domain Eukaryota; kingdom Metazoa; phylum Arthropoda; class Insecta; order Hymenoptera; family Formicidae; genus Temnothorax; species Temnothorax americanus. The sequence goes on from NW_027509751.1 coordinate 3,479,136, forward strand.
CAGTGAATTTCGCAAGATGGGAAGAAAAGTATTCAATCCGACTTGGATAAATATATTACGAATGAGAATCAGACAAATGTTTCCGTGGCTTTACGAATTGTCCGCGTACGTCCTACCGCAAACAGAAACCACCAAATTCTTCATACGCGTTATCGTGGACACCATGGAGTACAGAGAAACGAATAATATCACTAGAAATGATTTCATTGATATGTTGCGCGAATTAAAGAAACATCCAGATAAATTGGGCGATATCGGTATGCATGTTTATACATATATTACTTCTCTCTGTCATAAGACTATCTTTCACATACAAATACCACACCAGTTTGAAAACTATAGTTTAAAATAACTTTAATATAATTTTGTAAATAATAAATTTATTATGTGTGTGAATTGTTGAGTGATTATCTAATCTACTAAAGAATTAAATAGTAATAAATTAATCTCAGACAACATGAAATCCTTATATTATTGATATATTAATAAAAAACATGATATTTTAGGTATGACAGATAGTTTATTAGCTTCTCAAGCGTTCGTATTTTTCCTTGCTGGCTTTGAGACTTCGTCGACGACTATTAGCAACGCGCTCTATGAGTTAGCATTAAATCAGAAAATACAAGATAATCTGCGTGAAGAAATAGATGAGGTCCATGCAAAACATGGTAGAGACTTAACGTACGATAATATAAAAAAAATGGATTACTTAGATAAAGTTTTCAAAGGTAAGTCGTTTGATGAAGAATAATATATGCTATATTATTATTATTTTTTTTCAGCAATATTGTAACATGATATCATTGCTTAGTAAATTTTGATCTAATTGTAGTTTTTCAATATTTCCATAATTTAACACTATTCTTAATGCATTTAGAAACATTACGAAAATATCCGCCGGGGACAATACTTATGAGAGAGTCCACTTCGAGTTATACTTTCGCTTTCAATGGTATTAAAGTTAGTATACCGAAAGGTCAAAAGGTATGGATTCCCGTTTACGCGATTCATCGAGATCCGGATATTTATCCAAAGCCAGATGTCTTCGATCCAGAAAGATTTAATGAGGAAGCTGTGCGAAGCAGACATCCGATGGCTTATCTACCTTTCGGCGACGGCCCAAGGAATTGCATTGGTATAGTGCGGAAATAATTTGAAATATCCCTTTTCATTTCCTTCCACGCAGAAAAAAATGTTTAATCAAAAAATATTTTTAATTTGTTACATATTTTTCAAATGAAAGTACTTTTGACCGAGAACTTTAATCAAATTTGCATCATGATCGTTCTTTTATTTTCAGGAGCGCGTTTCGCTGTTTATCAGAGTAAAGTTGGGCTCGTAAAGATACTACGAAACTACAAAGTGGAAACTTGCGAAAAAACTCCAATACCCTACGTAAACGATCCTAAAGCATTCATATTAGCGCCAAAAGGCGGACTACACTTGAAAATAACTAAAATTAATCGACCTTAATTCTTTCAAGTTTTTCTCCAACTCTTCACAGAAAGCGTAATAAAAAGCGTGAAAAAAAATCTGTCAATTAGAATTAGAACAATGATAAATGTCATTGGTTTCCGCTGTAATAGTTAATTTTTTTATTGTTGTTGTGCATTTACACATCATATGTAAAATAGTTAATAATTAGATAGTATAATTGTAAGTTTATGCTGTTACATACTGCATATCTTAATAATATATGTAATCTTTTAAAATTGTTTCTTTATTTCTTGAGATAAACGTCCACACAACACAAAACTAAATATAAGTATTTCAGAAACGTTCCAAATTTTCAAAAAAGTTTCTAGATTAACGTCGTTGGTAGGTACTTAAGACGGTCTTAAATTTAAAATCCGACACTATATATATGTTTCGACCTTACTTGGTCTTCTTCAGATCATAAGGGAAAAATACATTTAAAAATAATAAATTTATTACATATGCTTTGTTAAATTATTATCTATTAATTTTTCTAATAGAATTAAATTATTATTTTATAGTTTTGAAAAAAATTACGTTTCAGATTACATATTTGACAAATAGTTTAATAACTTCACAAGCATACAGATATTTCATTGCTGGTTTTGAAACTTCGTCGTCGATATTAGCAATGCGTTCAAGATCGAGTCTTTTTGCATTACCGCAAAATTGATATCCGCGATTTCTTGTTTTCTCTCGCTTCTTTAACAAAGTTTTGTTATTCCTTTCGCATTATATTTCGCTCAATTGCGGCTAATTGTAAATTGTATAGCCGAGAGAAGCATAGAATAAATCATCATAAAAAAAGACGTTTTCACCATATATTTAACTTTTTAACTTAATCGATGCATTTATTCGCAATATGATTATACAAAACGGTCAAAAGCTCAGCATCGAAATCTGCATGTCAACACACATATATGTATATATACTATGTGTAACATGATGTTATCTAATCAACTTTTTCGATTACCGCTACATGCAGAGTCACGATAACGCGCATTAGATGCGAAGAAAGGAGGTAAATCTTGCAAATACCGTTTCCACAATTCATCGTGACTTACGAACTTGCACGCGTACCCTTCTCGCGCTGGAGCGTCCGCGCTTATAATTCCGCACGATCTAGACGGCGACGGTTAGTTGAATTACTTCCAGTACACCGTCGCTAGTATAAGTTCGCACTTACAGACTGACACGAGCTGATGCACGGCGCAGTATATGGCGGATGCAATTAAATCGCAATTATACCGCCATCCGCGCGTTCAGGTATGTCACCGTCCGTCGCTTGTACCAAAATCAAATTTCAGAAAAAAAAAGAAACAAATTATGTAATTTTATCCTCGAATATGTGTTGAAAGAAGTTACTTCATCGCATTCCCATTCATCATCGTCATCAGCGAAGAAACCGCCCACCGGAGTCACTAGCGGAGAGGAATCGATCTCGCGATATTTTCTCCTTACCGAAACATCGCAAAAAATAATACGATCGATATTGTTTTATTTTTCGCGTCTCTCAATTCCTGAACAATGCTCAGGTAGCAAGATGACGTCTAAAGACGTTTTAATGACGTTAGAGACGTCATTTATATGACGTTACAGACGTCATTAAGACGGAATTAACATGTCATTTGACGTCACTCTGCTACCTGGGTGGTTTACTTCGTTTATTTTCCATCGAACGTGCGCGCGTTACATACGTAAGTGTGTGTGCATTCAATCATTTGTTCTCGCATTGAATAATCGTCATGAAAGTAATATTGACGTATCTGGTGACCGCTATACCTCTCCTACTTTATTTCCACTGCGCTGCCAGACGCATGAGATGTTCGGATTTAAATCCGAAAGCGCTAAACTTTCTTAATAGCGAAAGTGATAAACCTTCTTTCTCGATTTATAAGTGACAATCGATGAAGTAAAAGATAAATAATCATCGAGTGGTCATCGAATTGAATTTATCGAGAAATTCCATTTGTTTAATCGGAGATAAATTTTACGCTTTTAGATTTCAAAAATATTTGAATGATATCGGAACGTAACACGCTAAATTTCATCCAAATTTACTAATTTCAACAAGACGAAGGTTTATATAACAAAACAATCTTCTTCCTTTTCTTTCAGTAAATAATATTCATAATAACTAATCGACGACTGCTGAATGGAACCCTTCGAAATCCTGTGCGGCATTGCCGTCGTAATTATCGCTCTTTATTATTACCTCACGTCAAGTTATGACTTTTGGAAGTCACGTGGCGTTCGTGGTCCACGACCAATACCGGGGCTGGGTAATTTTAAAGACGTTATGCTTAATAAAACATCCGTGGGCGATTATTTGACAGAAATGTATAACACCTATAAAGATGAACCAATGATTGGGATATTCGATAGAAAAACACCAGTTCTTGTTATACAACATCTAGATTTAATTAAGGATGTCCTTATCAAAGATTTCCTCGTATTTGCTACTAGAGAAATACCCATTTCCGAAAAGGTGAGAATATTTTAAGCTATTATATTTAAATACACATATCCAAAGAAAATATAAACAAAACACACATGTCGCATTTGTTTTAAAAAGATACATTGTATACTCGTGTATAATTTTCGTATATAATAAGGTTTATTAAAAAATGCGAGATGTAGACTTCCAGAGACTTATCCAAGTTTCTGTAAGTTAGTCAAATTTGATTTTGATTTAAATTTACTTGATTACAATACTTTTTTTGTCACAGGCCGATCCGCTGTCGCAAAATCTTGCCCTTTTGGAGCCGAAGAGGTGGCGACCGTTGAGAATGAGGCTGTCGCCTGTTTTTACATCCGGTAAACTAAAGGAAATGTTCTCTTTAATATCAGAATGTGCTGACCACCTAGTCCAATACATGGAAAAAGTAGTGAGCGAAAATAAACCTGTCGAGTGCCGCGAGTTAACGGCCAAATATACGACCGACGTTATCGGTACCTGCGCCTTCGGCATCGAGATGAACGCTTTGTCGGACGAAGACAGTGAATTTCGCAAGATGGGAAGAAAAATATTTAATCCGTCTTGGAAAAATATATTACGACTCAGAATGAGACAAATGCTTCCGTGGCTTTACGAATTATCCGCGTACGTCCTACCGCAAACAGAAGTCAGTAAATTTTTCACGCGTGTTATCGTGGAGACTATGGACTACAGAGATACGAATAATATCATTAGACACGATTTCGTTGATGTGTTGCGCGAATTAAAGAAACATCCAGATAAATTAGGCGATATTGGTATGTATCTATATATTTATATATTACTTTTATCTGTCATAGGACTATCTTTCACATAGAAATACCATACCAGTTTGCACACTATATAGTTTAAAATAATTTTATAAATCACAATAAAGTAAAGTTAACTTTTACTTTTATAACAACAATTTGTTCTTTATTGCTGAATTTTAACCTAATACAACAATGTGAAAGTAATGAATTTATTATGTGTGTGAATTGTTGAGTGATGATATAATCTAATAAAGAATTAAATGGTAATAAATAAATTACATTTTAGATTTGACAGATAATTTAATAGCTGCCCAAGCGTTCGTATTTTTCGCTGCTGGCTTTGAAACTTCGTCAACAACTATTAGCAATGCGCTCTATGAGTTAGCATTAAATCAAAAAGTACAAGACAATTTACGTGAAGAAATTGACGAGGTCTATAAAAACCATGGTAGAGACTTAACATACGATAATATTAAAAAAATGGATTATTTAGATAAAGTTTTCAAAGGTATGTCGTTTGAAGAATAATATATGCTATATTTTTTTCAGCGATATTGTAATACGATATTGCCATCAGTAAACCTCAATCTAATTGTAGTCTTTCAATATTTTCATAAGTTAACATTATTCTTAATGCATATAGAAACATTACGAAAATATCCGCCAGCGACATTACTTAGGAGAGAATCTATGTCAAGTTATACTTTCGATGGTATCAACGTTAGTATACCGAAAAGTCAAAAAATATGGATCCCCATTTACGCGATTCATCGAGATCCGGATATTTATCCAAAGCCAGATGTCTTCGATCCAGAAAGATTTGATGAAGAAACTGTACGAAGCAGGCACCCGATGGCTTATCTACCTTTTGGCGACGGGCCAAGGAATTGCATTGGTATAGTGAAGTAATTTGAAATATCCCTTTTCATTTCCTTCCACGCAGAAAAAAAAATTTCTAATCAAAAAATATTTTTAATTTGTTACATATTTTTCAAATAAAAGTACTTTTGATCGAAAACTTTAATCAAATTTACATCATGATCGTTCTTTTATTTTCAGGAGCGCGTTTCGCTGGTTATCAGAGTAAAGTTGGACTTGTAAAGATACTACGAAATTATAAAATTGAGACTTGCGAGAAAACTCCAATACCCTACGTAAACGATCCTAAAGCACGTATATTAACACCAAAAGGAGGACTACACTTGAAAATAATTAAAATTAATCGACCTTAACTTTTTCAAGTTGTTCTCCAATTCTCCACAGAAAGCGTGATAAAAAGTGAAGAAAATCTGTCAATTAGAATGATAGGAGTCATTCTGTATATATAATACATAGTTATTAAATTTTTTAATGTTGTGCATTTATATCTTATGTAAAGTAGTTAAGAATTAGATAGTTTAATTGTAAGTTTATGCTGTTACATACATATCTTAATAGTATATGTAATCGTTTAAAATTGTTTCTTTATTTCTTGAGATAAACGTCCACACAACACAAAATTAAATATAAGTGTTCCAGAAACGTTTCAAATTTTCAAAAAAGTTTCTAGATAACACTAAAACGTCATTGGTAGTCTAAAATACAAAACAGAGAAACATAAAATTTGAAATGTCTACATGATGTTTATGAGAAAACTTTTCATAATACATATACAAATCAACTGAAAAATATAATGAAAGAATATTTGCCTAAAATCTTTATAATCCTCAAGCAAGTGCATTCAAAACTTGATGCAAGGTATATACATATATTACTTATATTCTTGTAATTCTATTTTTATTATATAAAATTATATACTTAATGGTATTATAATAAAAAATTACCCTTCTTAAAAATATTTTGTCCTTGTCAAGAAAATGTTTTGCAAAATAACTCAGCTTACATAGAGACAGTTGCAAAATCTAAAACTTTTTCGAAAACAAATTTTTCTCGATTTGTATATACCATCGGCTGCGTTCCGACATCCGACTACGACATACGCGACTGATTGTAGAACCGGCCTAAGGTCTCTGAGCCGGTATTCGTAGCCTGTTCTTATTCCAAGATCGTCTTAAGTAATATCTTAAGATGCTAATACGGCTCTCTCTATACCTATTGCTTCATAAGATGCTCATCTTAAGACGGTCTTAAATTTAAGATCCGACTGTATACGTTTCGACTATGTTATTATATACTCACTTTGTCTTCTTCAGAGCATAATAAGAGAAAAATACGTTTAGAAATAATAAATTTATTACATATGTGTATCGTTAATTCATTAATTTTTTAAATAGAAAGTTAAGTTATTTATAGTTTTGAAGAAATGTGTGTGTGTGTGTGTGTGTGTGTGTGTGTGTGTGTGTGTGTGTGTGTGTGTGTGTGTGTGTGTGTGTGTGCGTGCGTGCGTGCGTGTGTGTGTGTGTGTGTGTGTGTGTGTGTGTGTGTGTGTGTGTGTGTGTGTGTGTGTGTGTGTGTGTGTGTGTGTGTGTGTGTGTGTGTGACGTTTCAGATTAAATTCGACAGATAGTTTAATAACTTATTCACAAGCATATAGACATTTCATTGCTGGTTTTAAAACTTTGTCATCGATATTAGCAATAATGCTTCGAGAGTTTTTCGTTACCGCAAAATTAATATCCGCAATTATTTCTTGTTCTCTCTCGTCTCTTTAACAAGGTCCTGTAATTCCTTGATATTTCGCTATGCGGCTAATTGTACAGCCGAAAGGAGCATAGAATAGATCATCATAAAGGAAGATGTTTTCACTATATATTTAACTTAATCGATGCATTTATTTGCAATATGATTAAACAAAACGGTCAAAAGCTCAGCACCGAAATCCGCATGTTAACATGCATATGTATATTAGGTGTAACATGATGTTATCCAATCGACTTTTCGAGTAACGCTACTTGCAAAGTCACGATATAACACACACTAGATGCGAAGAAGGGAGATAAATCTTGCAGAAACCGTTTCCACAATTCATTGTGACTCACATACTCTCCTCGCGTTGGAGCGTCCGCGCTTATAATTTCGCACGATCTAGACGGGACGGTTAGTTGAATTACCACCAGTTAAGGCCTCCGCACAATGAAAAACAGATATTAGCGATTAGAACTGAAGAATCAAGAATAAAGTTGAATGCACGATGAAAAATACAGGCATCAGAAACAGGGAATATAACACCAGGTAATAGATTTTCAACCTATCGGAAGCCGTGTATCAATGCTACACCAGTTTTATTCCTGATTTCTTTATTCCTAATCGCTATTATCTGTTCCTTGTTCCTTGTATTTTTCATTGTGCGAAGGCCTTTACACCGTCGCGTGAGCTAGTACAAGACTACAAGTTCGCGCTTACGGGCTGACGCGAGCTGATGATACAACGCAATATATGATGACAAATGCAATTACATCACACCGCCATCCGCGTTCGGGTATATGGCATGTCCGTCGCTTGTACCAACATCAAATTTCAGAAAAAAAAAGAAAAAACAAATTCTGTAATTTCATCCTCGAATATGTGTTGAAAGAAATTACTTCATCGCACTCACATTCATCATCGTCATCAGCGAAGAAACCGCCCACCGGAGTCACTAGCGGAGAGGAATCGATCTCGCGAAATTCCTTATACCGAAACATCGCGAAAAATAAAATAATATCGATCGTATTGATAAACATATATTTTAATTGCCTATACTTTTTCCTTCTTTTAGTTATTTCTCAACTCTGATGACGCAACGTGATGCGGTTGCGCACTTGTACAAATATTAATTCGTTCTATAGCGTCTTTTCCCGGATGAACTTAAGATTACCTGTATTATCTGTCATCTCTTAATAGCATCATGAAAGATATACGAGACTCACGTAATAACTTCTTAATAACATTTGAGTGTATATCAGTTATTAAATCGTCGATTGTAAAATATCGGAAATTTCGGAAGATACTTGGTACTAAACATATACAATACGAAGAAAATATCTGTGATACCAAAATACGGTATCAAATTAATATCAACATAATAGTTAACCCTTAAACATACAGATGGGGTATGCCATACCCGGTCGATTTTTTAAATACACGCCATTTCGAAATGGGTGATGGTAGTGGTCTGGTATGGGTCGATAAGAAAAACTCTCAGGTTTCGTCTTTCGTCTTCGTCTTGAACGTTGAACGTCCAGTCGGTGGCAGCGTCAGTCTCGCTATAGAAGCCGAGCAAAAAGGTAAGGAAGTTTGTTTGGGGTACGTTACCCCCGTTATGTGTTAGTGGAATTTGTTGGCATACTTCATTTTATTTATTTACCCCGCAACATGCGTTTTATTTTGCAACAGTTTCATACTTTGCAGATAATTTGAGGTTATAATCGTTATACAATACGGATTATTTCAGATTATAATATACGGAATGGAAACGCGTTCGAAGTCACGCGGTACTTCGGAGATAGCAACATCATTCATTTTTTTTTATAAAAATAAATTACTTTTAAAAAATTATATTGTAATTTTAAATTATTTTTAACCTATTTCTGTAAAACACACACACACACACACACACACACAATTAAATATATGTATGGTTCTCATGTTCGTCATTTTGTTGACGCCAAGTTTTTAAAGCCAAATTTAACTTTTAAATTATATTTATCAATCGCAAAAACTAGACATAAAGTCTTAAAATTTTTTATAAATTAGGGTTTCAGAATTACAGGATTTTTTTCACATAATTGAAATGCTCTAAAAAAGTTTAAAATTGTCCAAGTTCACCATGTCAAATAATTCAACTTTTTGGAACAAATAATTATGACGTATTTTTTTTCATATACTATCATTTTTGTATACTTTCAAGATCCGTTAATAAAATGTCTTTATCGGTTTTTTTGAAGTTATAAATTTAAAAAAATGATTTTTGCAAAATTTTCTTACGACTTCATTCGACTTATTTGCAAATATCTTTGAAGGTATAAACGTTAAATCACAAAATCATGTACATGGTCTTGTTCCTTACAGTTTAGCACACAATTTAAAAAAAGGGGGGTTTAAAATTGACACACAAGACGCGAAGTTATAGTTGAAATACGCGAGTAAATTATGGCATACCCCCGTTATGTACTAACGTTACAGACTGGAAGGTATGTGTGTTTAAGGGTTATTAATATATGAACAAAGTTGAATAATTGAAACTATCAATATCAATATTACTAATAACGCATATGAATATTTCAAATGGTTTACAACTAAAGGAACGTTTCTTCGATACTGCAATGTAATCTTCAGATGACGCATGCTAAATTAAATACATATTATTTAAATCAATATTTATTAAAGAATAATATTCATCAAATCTAATATAAACTCATGTTTTGTTTAAGATAAATTTTGATTAAATTTCATCCAAATTTATAATTTCAACAAGACGAAGGTTTATACAACAAAACAATCTTCTTCCTTTTCTCTTTCAGTAAATAATATTCATAATAACTAATCGACGACTGCTGGACAATGGAACCCTTCGAAATCCTGTGCGGCACCGTCGTCGTGATTCTCGCTCTTTATTATTTCCTCACGTCAAGTTATGACTTTTGGAAGTCACGTGGCGTTCGTGGTCCACGACCGATACCGCGGCTAAGTAATTTTAAAGACGTTGTACTTAATAAAACATACACCGAGAAAAAAAATTTGTTGAAAAACGGAAAATGTGTTTCATCTATAACTAAAATATTTAGTCCGATACGTTCAACTAAACATTAGTTGAATTAACTAATTCTTGATTAAAAAATGTTGATAGTTGACATAAATGAACTATACCTTTTTTAGTGCAACATAATTATTGTTGAATCAATCATTGAATCAACAACTATACAAGTCCGTACAACCAATTTTTTTTCTCAGTGTATGTAGGCGATTATTTGACAGAAATGTATAACACCTACAAAGATGAACCAATGATTGGGATATTCGATAGAAAAACACCAGTTCTTGTTATACAAGATCTAGATTTAATTAAGGAAGTCCTTATCAAAGATTTCTCCGTATTTGCTAACAGAGGAATGCCCACTTCCGAAAAGGTAAGGATATTTTAAGCTATTACATTTAAATATATATATCCAAAGAAAATATAAACAAAACACACATTTCGCATCTGTTTTAAAAAGATTCATATATACTTGTATAATTTTCGTATATAATAAGACTTATTAAAAAATGCGAGATGTGAACTCCAAGAGACTTATGCAAGTTTCTGTAAGTTAGTAGAATTTGATTTTAAGTTAAATTTCCTTGATTACAATACTTTCTTTGTCACAGGCCGATCCGCTGTCGCAAAATCTTTTCCATTTGGAGCCGAAGAGGTGGCGACCGTTGAGAATGAATCTGTCACCTGTGTTTACATCCGGTAAACTAAAGGAAATGTTCTCTTTAATATCAGAATGTGCTGACCACCTAGTCCAATATATGGAAAAAGTAGCTAGCAGAAATGAACCTGTAGAATGCCGCGAATTGACGGCCAAATATACGACCGACGTTATCGGTAGCTGTGCCTTCGGTATCGAGATGAACGCTTTGTCGGACGAAGGCAGTGAATTTCGCAAGATGGGAAGAAAAGTATTCAATCCGACTGGGATAAGAATGAGAATAAGACAAATGTTTCCGTGGCTTTACAAATTGTTCGCATCATACGTCCTACCGCAAACAGAAACCACCAAATTCTTCACACGCGTTATCGTGGAGACCATGGACTACAGAGAAACGAATAATATTACCAGAAATGATTTCATTGATATTTTGCGCGAATTAAAGAAACATCCAGATAAATTGGGCGATATTGGTATGTATGTTTATACATATATTACTTTTATCCGCCATAAGATTATATTTTACATGAAAAAATCATATGAGTTTTCATGTGTCTAAAAGTAATTTTATAAATCATAATAAAATAAAGTTATTGACTTTTACTTTCATGACGACTTCATTGTTACAGCCGTAGTACGGCCGACAATAATTGCCGGTTGAACATAATATAACTATGAAAATAATAAAATTATATACATATATGAATTGTTAAGTAATTACCAAGTAAACAAAAGGATAGCAGTGTATGTCGACAGATTGATAACAGATTAGATCAAAACATGTCAGCAGACTGACATTAACTGCGTCCCTTATATTTTGTTAGATAGAGTCTGCTAACATAATCAGAACGCAGATTGGCAACAGAAACCGCGCAGACAGTGCCTACTGACAGGCAATGTAAACAGATTCTGTTATATTTCTAGTAACAATTTAACATCGTCTAATAGAGCAGCTTATGTATGAAAATTGTTGTCTTTCTGACATGAAAAATTTACTGCAAGCTCTGCTTAGAATCTGTCTGCGCAGGTTTAGCTATCTGCGTTAGCTAATCTCAAACAACATTAAATTAATATATTGATATATTAATATTACTGATACATTAATAAAAACATGATATTTTAGATTTGACAGATAGTTTAATAGCTGCTCAAGCGTTTGTATTTTTCGCTGCTGGCTTTGAAACTTCGTCGGCGACTATCAGCAATGTGCTCTACGAGTTAGCATTAAATCAGAAAATACAAGATAATCTGCGTGAAGAAATTGATGAGATGTATGCAAAACATGGTAAAGACTTAACGTACGATAATATAAAAAAAATGGATTACTTAGATAAAGTTTTCAAAGGTATGTCGTTTGAAGAATAATATATGCTATATATTTTTTTAGCGATATTGTAATATGATATCATTGCCAGTAAACTTCAATCTAATTGTAGTTTTTTCAATATTTTCACAATTTAACACTATTCTTAATGCATATAGAAACATTACGAAAATATCCGCCGGGGCCAATGCTTATGAGAAAGTCCACGTCGAGTTATACTTTCGATGGTACTAAAGTTAGTATACCGAAAGATCAAAAGGTATGGATTCCCGTTTACGCGATTCATCGAGATCCGGATATTTATCCAAAGCCAGATGTCTTCGATCCAGAAAGATTTGATGAAGAAACTGTGCGAAGCAGGCACCCGATGGCTTATCTACCTTTTGGCGACGGGCCAAGAAATTGCATTGGTATAGTGAAATAATTTGAAATATCCTTTTTCATTTCCTTTCACGCAGAAAAAAATTTTTAATCGAAAAATATTTTTAATTTGTTACATATTTTTCAAATAAAAGTACTTTTGATCGAAAACTTTAATCAAATTTACATCATGATCGTTCTTTTATTTTCAGGAGCGCGTTTCGCTATTTCTCAGAGTAAAGTTGGACTTGTAAAGATACTACGAAATTACAAAGTCGAGACTTGCGATAAAACTCCAATACCCTACGTAAACGATCCTAAAGCACTCATATTAACGCCAAAGGGCGGACTACGCTTGAAAATAATTAAAATTAATCGACCTTAATTTTTTCAAGTTTTTCTCCAACTCTCCACCGAAAGCGTGATAAAAAATGAAGAAAATCTGTCAATTAGAATGATAGGAGTCATTCTGTAATATATAGTTATTCATTTTTTTAAATGTTGTTCATTTACGTTTTATGTAAAATAGTTAATAATTAGATAATTGTAAGTTTATGTTGTTACATACATATCTTAATAATATATGAAATCTTTTAAAATTTTCTTGTCTTCGTTATTTCTTCAGATAAACGCCCACACAAAACTAAATATAAGTGTTTCAGAAACGTTCTAAATTTTCTAGATATAATACTAAAACGTCATTGGTAGTCTAAAGTACAAAACAGAAAAACATAAAATTTAAAATGTCTACACGATGTTTATGAGAAAGGTTTTCATAATACAAACAAATCAACTGAAATATATAATGAAAGAATATTTGCCTAAAATCTTTATAATCCTTAAGCAAGTGCATTCGAAACTTTTGATGCAAGGTGTAACACTTATTGTATATATATATATATATATATATATATATATATATTCTTATAATTCTATTTTTATTATATAAAATTATATACTTAATGGTATTATAATAAAAAATTACCCTTCTTAAAAATATTTTGTCCTTGTCGAGAAAATGTTTTGCAAAATATCTCAGCTTACATGGACAGTTGCAAAATCGAAAACTTTTTCGAAAACAAATTTTCCTCGATTTGGACCATCGGCTGCGATTCGACATCCGACTACGACATACGACTGATTGTAGAACCGGCCTAAGGTCTCTGAGCCGGTATTCGTAGCCTGTTCTTATTCCAAGATCGTCTTAAGTAATATCTTAAGATGCTAATACGGCTCTCTCTATACCTATTGCTTCATAAGATGCTCATCTTAAGACGGTCTTAAATTTAAGATCCGACTGTATACGTTTCGACTATGTTAAACTCACTTTGTCTTCTTCAGAGCATAATAAGAGAAAAATACATTTAAAAATAATAAATTTATTATATATGTATTGTTAATTCATTAATTTTTTAAATAGAAAGTTAAGTTATTTACAGTTTTGAAGAAATGACGTTTCAGATTAAATTCGACAGATAGTTTAATAACTTCACAAGCATATAGATATCTTTTTGCTGGCTTCGTCGTCGATATTAGCAATGCTTCGAGAGTTTTTCGTTACCGCAAAATTAATATCCGCGGCGATTTCTTATTCTCTCTTGCTTCTTGAACAAGGTCCTGTAAATCCTTTATATTTCGCTCAAATGCGGCTAATTGTCGAACAGCCGAAAGGAGTATAGAATGGATCATCATAAAGGAAGATGTTTTCACTATATATTTAACTTAATCGATGCATTTATATTCGCAATATAATTAAACAAACCGTCAAAAGCTCAGCACCGAAATCTGCATGTTAACATACATATGTATATTAAGTATAGGTGTAACATGATGTTATCTAATCGACTTTTCCGAGTATCGCTACTTGCAGAGTCACGATAAGACATACTAGATGCGTCGTAGAAAGATAAATCTTGCCAGATACCGTTTCCACAATTCATCGTGAGTCACATGCTTGTCCACATACTCTCCTTGCGCTGGAGCTTATAATTCCACACGAGACGGCGACCGACGGTTGGTTTGAACCTCCAGTTACAACGTTGCGTGCTACACGTTCACTTACGAGCCGACGCGAGCTGGTACACGGCGCAATATATCTCCCGGAGATGCAATTACGTCGCACGCCCATCCGCGTTCAGGTATATGTCACGTTCGTTGTTTGTACCAACGTCGAATTTCAGAAAAAAAAAAAAACAAATTCTGTAATTTCATCATCGAATATGTGTTGAAAGAATTCACTTCATCGCATGTTTATTTATCATCATCATCATCATCATCATCATCATCATCAGCGAAGAAACCACCGGAATCGCTACGAAGCGGAGAGGAATCGATCTCGCGATTTTTTCGACGCAATATTTTCTACTTTCCGAAACGTTATTACGCGATGGATGAAACGATATTGATATCGATGCTATTGACAGTATTATTTATTTTATCTCGGAAGTATTACATCATATATACGTTACATAAGTCAAGCGTTATCAACGAACCTCTCAATCCCTGGAACAATAGTTTACTTTGCATCGCGCGTGCGTTACATGTGCTGCACATTCAGTCATTCGTTCATGTATTGAATAATATCGTCATCAAAGTAACATTGACGGGTCTGTGACTGCTATACTTCTCATATAATTTATCCCCACTGCGCTACTAGATGTATCATGCACTGCTCGAGGTCGAGGGATTGTAAAACGATAGAACGATCTCTCATTTCACGTTAATTCGTTTCTTTTTCTACTCCCAGTATCGTGGAAAATATTAAGCGACAAGGGAGCAAAATGTAAATAATTGCCACGCAACAGATTGCGTGGTCATCAAATTAAATTTATAAAAAAATCTCATTTGGCCGGCGATAAATTCTTCGCCTTATATTTCAAGACAATTTGCATGTATTTAAACGCGCTATATTAAGAAGTAATTGTGCGTATTATGTACCAACTTTTTTCCTCGTTCAGTAAGTTTTCTAATTTTGAATTTTGATGACGCGACGTTGGTTGTGCATTTGTGCAACGTCATGTCATAAAATATAATACTGGAGAGGTAATACTTCTAAATAACATTTAAGTACAAGTCAGTTATTTAGTCGTCAGTTGCAAAATATCAAAAATGAGATACTTTGTACCAACGTATAATACGAAGAAAATAATATCTGTGATACTATAGAGTGATAAGGTATCAATTTGGGACAGTTAATATATCAACGAATTTAGCTTATTGAAACTGTCAATATCAATATTGCATAATGCATGTGAATATTTAAAGTAATTTATAAATTTAAAAAAAAACGCTTCTTCAAGGTATCTCCAGAAGGTACGCTAAATTAAAGTTTTCTCTAAATAAGTTTTCTCTAATTCAATATTAATTTCAGAATAATAGTCATCAAATGTAATTTAAACTCATGACTTGTTAAAGATGCATTCTAATAGTACTTCATTGAATTTTATAATTTTAACACTGTAGGGCGTTTATGTAACCAAATGTTTTCTTTTTCTTTCAGTAAAGATCATCGTGATAACTGATCGACGATTGTCGAACAATGGAACCCTTCGAAATTCTATGCGGCATCGCCGCCGTAATTATCGCTCTTTATTATTTCCTCACGTCAAGTTATGACTTTTGGAAGTCACGTGGCGTTCGTGGTCCGCAACCGACACCAGGATTCGGCAATTTTAAAGACATTATGTTTAATAATTTATCTATGGGCGATTATACGACAAAATTATATAACGAGCATAAAGATGAACCAATGATTGGGATATTCGCTAGAAAAACTCCAATTCTTATTGTAAAAGATTTAGATTTAATTAAGGATATCCTAATCAAAGATTTCTCCACATTTGCTAACAGAGGACTACCCACTTTCAAAAAGGTGAGGATATTTTATTTAAGTATATCCAGAAAATATATACATTGAAAAAAAAATTTAGATCCAAGAAAATTTATTTTAACATAGTACCAATGACTTATTTACTTAATATAATCACATATTTATATATATATATATATATATATATATATATATATATATATTTAGAATTAGATATCTTTACTTAATTTAAGTACTTATTTAATTTTCTTGAATCTAATTTTGTTTTTCCAGTGTAAATACACACACGGCGCATGATTTTTAAAGATTCACATAATATTATACTTCTATAATTTTCGTACAATAAAACTTATTTAAAATATGAAATGTATCTCCAAAGAGCTTTATACAAGTCTTTGTAAATTAGTTAGTTCTTAATTTTAAATTCTATTACAATTCTATATATCTTTGTTACAGGCCGATCCGCTGTCGCAACATCTTTTCGCTTTGGAGCCGAAGAGATGGCGACCGTTGAGAACGAGACTGTCGCCTGTTTTTACATCCGGTAAACTAAAGGAGATGTTCTCCTTAATATCCAAATGCGCTGACCACCTTGTCCAATACATGGAAAAAGTAGCGAGCAGAAATGAACCTGTAGAATGCCGCGAATTGACGGCCAAATATACGACCGACGTTATCGGTACCTGCGCCTTCGGCATCGAGATGAACGCTTTGTCGGACGAAGACAGTGAATTTCGCAAGATGGGAAGACAAATATTTAATCCGTCTTGGAGAAATACATTACGATTCAGAATGAGACAAATGCTTCCGTGGCTTTACGAGTTATCCGCGTACGTCCTACCGCAAACAGAAGTCACCAAATTCTTCACGCGCGTTATCGTGGAGACTATGGACTACAGAGAAACGAATAATATCATTAGACACGATTTCGTTGATATGTTGCGCAAATTAAAGAAACATCCAGATAAATTGGGCGATATTGGTATGTATCTATATATTTATATATTACTTTTATCTGTCATAGAGGACTATCTTTCACATAGAAATACCATACCAGTTTGCACACTATATAGTTTAAAATAATTTTATAAATCACAATAAAGTAAAGCTAACTTTTACTTTTTTAGCAACAATTTGTTCTTTATTGCCGAATTTTAACACAATATAACTTTGAAAATAATGAATTTATTAATGTGTGTGAATTGTTGAGTGATGATATAATCTAATAAAGAATTAAATGGTAATAATTAAATTACATTTTAGATTTGACAGATAATTTAATAGCTGCCCAAGCGTTCGTATTTTTCGCTGCTGGCTTTGAAACTTCGTCAACAACTATTAGCAATGCGCTCTATGAGTTAGCATTAAATCAAAAAGTACAAGACAATTTACGTCAAGAAATTGACGAGATGTATGCGAAACATGGCGAAAATTTAACGTACGATGATATAAAAAAAATGGATTATTTGGATAAAGTTTTCAAAGGTACGTCATTTGAAGAATAATATTCAGCGATACTCTAATATGATCCCACTGCTAGTAAACAATCTAATTGTAGTTTTTCAATATTTCCATAATTTGACACTATTCTTAATGCGTGCAGAAACATTACGAAAATATCCACCAGTGACAGTTCTTATGAGACAATCCATGTCGAGTTATACTTTCGATGGTACTAAAGTTAGTGTACCGAAAAATCAAAGAATATGGATTCCTGCATACGCGATTCAGCGAGATCCGAGTATTTATCCGAAACCAGATGTCTTCGATCCAGAAAGATTTAATGAGGAAGCTGTTCGAAGCAGACATCCGATGGCTTATCTGCCTTTCGGCGACGGCCCAAGGAATTGCATCGGTATAGTGAAACGATTTAAAATCACTTTTTATTTCTTTTTGCGCAGAAAAATATTTTTAATTGAAAAATATTTTTATTACATATTTTCCAACTGAAAAGTATTTTCGCGATCGAGAACTTTAATCTGATCAACAACATTATTGTTTTCTTACTTTCAGGGGCTCGCTTCGCCGTTTATCAGAGTAAAGTTGGACTTGTAAAGATATTACGAAACTACAAAGTCGAAACTTGCGAGAAAACTACAATACCCTACGTAAACAATCCTCGAGCATTTCTATTAATGCCAAAAGACGGACTACATTTAAAAATAATTAAAATTAATCGATATTAATTTTTTTAAGTTTTTCCCAAACTCTCCATAGCAGAAAGCGTAATAAAACGTGAAGAAAATTAATTTGAACAATGATAAGAGTTATTGTTTCTGCTGTAATAGTTATTAATTTTTTAACGTTGTTTAATGTAAAATAGTTACTAATTAGATAGTTTAATTGTAAGTTTATACTGTTACATATATAGATATCTTAATAACACATGTAATGTTTAATATATAAAATTGTTTTCTTTATTTCTTGAGATAAAGAGATAAACGCCCACGCAACACAAAATTCAATATAAATGTTAACGTTATACCGAAAACATTATACAGAAAAAAATTCTGATTCAGTAAAGTGTAATCATTGTGGAATAATTGTTTCTAAAAGTTATAGAATGCAAAAGAACTAAAGGTCACTTATGCGATATACAATACGTAACGTAACAGTAAGATAAGTGTACCAATGTCCGGAACCCTAAGACCTACGTCTGGACACCTTTATCATTTTAGTTTTTATACAAATATATAACGCGATTTAAAATCAAAGATAAAAATACGATACTAGAAAAATGTTTTTAGCTTCGATTCTTTAATTTTTATTCGCGTTATAATTTATTTAAGAACTAAAACGATA
The DNA here is from genome assembly GCF_048541705.1 of Temnothorax americanus. Taxonomy (NCBI): domain Eukaryota; kingdom Metazoa; phylum Arthropoda; class Insecta; order Hymenoptera; family Formicidae; genus Temnothorax; species Temnothorax americanus. The sequence continues at coordinate 3,498,508 of NW_027509751.1, forward strand.
AAGATGTCCAGACAATAGGTACGTGTCCCAGGCATTGGTACGTCTTACTAGACGAACATCCAAAACGTGGTGTCATCCTAGAAAATTACAAAGTATCAGAATGCATAGCAACGTGCAATTATTGCAGAACAATAATAAGTTTTAAGTATGGTGTGTTCGTTCTGATAAATCATTCAGAAATAAATCACCTTGATAAATGTAATTGTATGGATACAAATATAAGAAAAAGAGCAGAAATATGGGACAAGTACGACGTAAGAGGTAGAGATGCGACGTGCAAAACACGTAAGACGGTTTTACAAAACAGTAGGATATTTTGACTGAAAACAGCGATCGTCCGTGTGTGTTTATGGATTATGGTAGAATTCCTCTTAGCAATACAAAATCATATTTCGTGTATATTTTCGAATAATTTAATTAAATCGATGAATTAAACAAAAAACCGTTTTGGAAAATATAATACTCTAAATTATAAAGCGTGCGAGGAGAACGACGGCTGAAGAGCTGATATTACCACGAGAAATGAATTGGAAATATTTACGACAAATTAAGTACGCGAACGAGCGAATTACGTGCTTGTTCTTTAACGAAAAACGGAATTGTATTCACGGACGCACATTTTTGATACGCATTTTGAAGCAAGCTCGCTCCCTCGTTCGCGATCGCGACAAGCAAAGTGAGAACGCCAAACGCGCGCGATCGTTCTCTTCAATCACTTTAATTGATTATTAATTCCCGCGCTCAACGAGAATTTCAAGCTATTGAAATTGAAGCATCTTCCCGCGCGATTCACTTATTCGGAGTAAAGAGTCGAAACGGAGCGCGGGGGCAGGAGACGCGAATTCCGAGGTTATGATCGTTTCACTGCGACACGCGGGACGCGAGACAACGATTCCGTTAAGATTCGGGTGTATCGCGCTTTGAAACACTTATCTCTCATTGTACAATTCACTCACCGATCACGGCACACTGCAGCTGAGATCCGCCGGGAGGGTGATACGTACGACGTCCAGCGCACGGCATTCGGCGTTTATTTCGCCCGCGCCAGCGACGGCATCCCACTCAGTTTCAGTCGACACAAAAAGCAACGAAATATTCTCGACGTATGTTCACTTTGCAACACTCCGTAATCGGATTTCGTTTCATTCGCGAGAAAGGAATTTACACGAACGACGTCTCGCACCGATCGTTGAACGGTTGAACGTGTCACAGTCACGACCACGACACACGACACTCACCGACTTACGACTTGCGACGCTCGACGCTTGCGCGTTGCGCGCGGCCGGCGCGGCCGCGCGCCGCTTGCCGCCGCACGGTCGGTCGAGAGGTCGAACGCGATTGGCTCGCTAGTCGAGCCCCCAGATCCGGCCAATCACGTTCGGCCGCTCCGAGCGGGCGCGGGGCGGCGGCGGCGGCGGCGCGGCGGCCGCCAGGTGCCGCCAGGCGAGGCGACACGTTGAACTTGAGAGGAGCAGCGTACGATTAAAGTCTCCGCGCGGCCGATTGTTTTTGCCGGTGAGCGGCCTTGCTACTCGTTTTTGTCGACGCTCGGAGTACCGTTACCTGCGGAAGTTATTTGGCTGTCATTCTCCCGATGGATTTTGCACAGTGAGAAGTGTTCGTGCTCCGTGCCCGTCGCCGCGCTCGCCCAGTGCTGTCAGTGCTGATTCGGAACGCGCTCGTTTCTCGTTTCTGCGAGTGGCACTCCTGCTTTCCTCATTTCGCGGGCGGCGGAAAATCGACTACGCGAGTATTCGCTGTATGTATGTACGCGTTCAACAATTTGTGAGTGTATCAAGTCAATCGAGTGCTCGTCGGAATGAACGTGTCACACGAATCGCTCTCCCGAGACGGAGACGTCGAGACGAAGGTATGTATGTACAATAATAGTGGACGCGTTGCTTTCGTTGTGACATTCGCGAGTGATAATCACGGCATTCGTCCCGTCATGTTCGGACTCTCGAGTGTGTAGCATTGCTCGCGTGTCGACTGTCGTGCTTCGCGCTTTGAACGCTGTGCCGGAATTGTCGCGTGATTTGTCGCTCCGATTCTCTCCGTAGGTAAAAAGAGGGCTGAGTGATAATGTCGTATCGTGTGATTGGAGCAACCGAGCAACGCCGTGATACATCGCCCGTGAATGCTTCATAAATCTCGTGTGTATCTCGCGTCGCGTAAGTTAGCGCCTAGCGGCCGGCAATTACGATTCTTCGTCGTGACTTATGCATGTTATTATGCAAATTAATAATGCATATTAATAATGCAGTTTTACTTTCGCGAGTTCAATACCGTATATACTGTGCGTGCGACATTTAATTTCAAATAGCGTATCTTTGATTAACCAAGTGCGTGTTCTTTATTAACCGTCCGCTCGACTCGCGCAGTGTATATCGCGCCAAGTTGCCGACATCTTGGAACATTTCGTCGCGCGCTGTTAACGCGATGATGAACGCGGAACGAATCGGAACAATCGACGTCGCGACTCTTTCAGAAATGTTAAGATATTTCGGTATAAGTGATATCGGGACACGGTGGTAATGTAAGTGGCACGCGGCTTCGGTGTTGATTTTTATATGCGGCGCGCTTTGTTCACGTGAAATCACCGTGCGAGAAATTACCGTCGTGCTATTATTATTATTATTATATAGTGATTGAACGTTAATTTCTTACTGAAATTTAACATTTGCGTTTCACAGAGTCACGAATGTATTCGAGAAAATAGTTCCGAGATTCAGGAACTGTATCTTCGAGAGCATTATCGTCAGCTGCAATTAACTCAAGGTGCAACCATGAGTGCGAACGAATAAATTCGAGAAAGGAAGAAGAACTTAAGGAACATCGGACATTACAATTCGATATTGTTATTACTTATTGTTAGCTGTAAGTTATCAAATTATTTTATAATAAAATTTTTCAATAATTTTTTAAGTATAATAATTTTTTTTATTTTTTAAATTAATTTAATGAAAAAGAAGACAATTATTAATTATGTTGCAATTTTATTATAATTCTTCGTAGTCTATCTATCCACATATTTATATATCGATAACTTGATTTTATATTACCCATCAGCTTTTATATTTCACGGTAAAGTACTTCCTTCTTCTGGGGTACGACCTTGGCTAGGTGGGAAGGCCCAGTACCCCGAGGATGTTACCCAAGCAAAGCAAAACTCTTGTTTTGCTTGGATAAAAATTCCAAGACGGGGAAGCTAACGTACCCTCGTCCGCCGATTTAATTGAATAAACGAACCGCAGCCGGTTCGTCGCGTTCGCTTCGGGAGTGCCGTTCAAGTAATCGGACTAAAGAACTTTTTCAAAGTTCATTTGAAGAATATTACGGTACGCTTGACGGAATATTCTTCTCGTTGACTTTTTAAACGGGAGTGCCGTACAGTATCGCGCGAAAGACATTTACTGATACGTAGTCCGCGCGCGCGCGTGTAGTTTATTATCCGCGAGTGTTTCTCGCGAGTGTCCTGTGCGGTGAGAGGAGGAGGCCTAACATTCTGAGAGGAGGAGGAGAGGTCTGAGAGAGACATCGGGCACCGGCGGAGCAACCTTTGGGGTAAGTATCACCTCTTATTTGTATAAAATTAATAATTTGTCGTTTTTAATCGTTTAATAATTAATCGTTTTTATTTATTCGAATTGTTTTATATCGATAAATTAGAAGTAATTAGAAAAAGAGAGATTATTTAAAATTTTACTCTAGTAAAGATCTTTTTCGGTAAATAGATAATTGTATTGGCTAAATATTGTATTGAAAGACGAATTAGACGCGATAAAAATTAACTTTTGAAATGTTGAATATTTTGAGCGCTTTTTTAATTTAAATCTTATGTTTGTATGTTACAGTATCGCCGTAGCTACGCGGCCGAATAATTCCGCCCGTTGCACATCAGATCGGTGAGTCAATGAGAATTTTTTGTATTAAGGAAACGAATCTACGAATAATCAAATAAAAATATATCTTATTGGTATACATGTCGAATTACAATAATTTTTAGTATGGAAATATTACATCTCGTAGATCCGTTGCCTTAAAATGGATGGGTTGAAACTGATTACATATATTTAATCTTGGTATTACTTATCTATCAATATATTGTGCGATTGTGCTTGAGGAAATACTCGCACACTTCGCATGCGCACGGAGCACGCAAAGAGCTCATCATCGTTTATCGAGTTATATGTTGACGAACTGCCGCATTCTATTATAAATATCTTTTGAATACAATTTTTAAATACGTACGAAATTAAATTTTTGAAATTTTGTTACTTAGATCAATTTTATTTACAGTTAGAGTAATAAATATTTTAGAGAAACACAAAAAAAAAGCAAGAAATAATATAATACTCGGATAATATTAAAGTCATGATTTTTTAAATATATTGTAGTCAATAAATTTTTATTTAGATTTTATTTATTATTTTCTTAAACAAAAGAAATCGTGTTAGATGTTGAAAAAAATATCTGTAGATAGGGAAAAATTGTGAATTAGTTAAGATGTTTTCTATTTAAACCCATTATTTCTTTCCATACGTATGACCTTTAGATTATTTAATATAATAAAATACGTATATACAATGTATGATATATATTACGTGATAATTTTTATATAAATTTGTGTTATACAAGTCGATTGTCAATAATTTTCACTTGATAAAATTTTATGGAAAAGATTCGTACTTATTGAAATAAATTATTCGCGATGGTATGATAAACGTAATTAAAAATGTGCGGGCACTTAATAAATTCGAGACGAATCGATTGAGTACCCCGATATCAGTAAGATTTTGGCAATTCTAATTATCTAAATGTTACATTTTATATTTAGATAATTCTACTTAATTACTGAAATAATTCTACTACAATTGACTAAATGTTACAGAAAAATTAAAAATAACTTGAATTTTATACCAAATTATATATACAGAACATATATACAGAACATTTGTGCTCGTACATATAATAAATTACAGTAAAGATGTACGTATTTTATTATTTCTAAATATAATTATTTGTAACCACTTTTGATAGAAATTTTACCCATGTTTTTTTTTTTTTTTAATAAACAATTGTATTTCTTAATAATGAAAGAATATATTTCTCGCTGCCGAAATTACTGCTATCGGAATGAGCAATCTGGAAGATCCGAGATTTGTTTTTTTCTGCAACGGGGTCATTGGTGTTCAACGGGTCACTTAACTTTCCTTCTCAGATTGATCCCATGGAACACGACAGAATCAGAGCGCAGCTCGCTCTCCACATGTAGACATTACCCGACCCGTGCTACTCGGCGGAGGGATCTTGATCTAGTCAAATAATTGAGCCAGTCGCGTTATCCTCTATTGAACGCGGCGATAACGCGGTTTTCGCTTGATTTTTTAAAGCTTGTAAAATTTAGTTCCTATTGAAAGTAAAACGAAAATTAGAATTCAGGTGCGATTAATTACATTGCGTTCAGTTTATTCAATTATATAATTGAAATCGTAGAAGCGTGATATTGCGAAATTTTAAATATTTGTCAAATGACATTTATTATTGCGTAGAGAAATAATAATTATAAATGACTCGCGCGCGCGTTGTAACAGGTACTACAAAAATTACATTATATTAGAATTGCCTCGCGGAATCGTTTCGTCGTGTATTTTTTAATTTGATTATTACTGAAATTGTCTATTTTTTGCGTACTGGTTATTTTCTTTGAGTCTCGCAAAATATAGTAGTATGCCAATAATTACCTAACAATCTTCTTGATTGGGAAACATTAGTAATAAATTTATTAACGATCTTTTTAATTGTAGTTGCTCACGTAAATTAAAAATAAAGTAAAATAAACTTAGAAATTATTATTCAATGATTAATAATAAGGAATGTTACATAATAATCACATGTTTTACATTGTGAAAATTTCGTGTTATTGTACGCATACCGAATGTCTCATATGTAATTATATATCAAAAAGTAATATTGTATATTATATTTTCAATTTTCTAATGTAACTCTTTTATAATGTTGTATGTATTGTAAAGTAAATGTATATATATATATTGCATATATTGATAAGAAAAATAAAATAAATGTTAAAAATGTAAAAAAAAAGTATTTTAAATTAAAGAGGACCGTCGATCGAAATCGGCGGGGGTGGTGGTGGGCCTCTATAGGTTGATCTGTTTCTATCAGATATCTAATCAGATAAAAACAGGTCTGCACATATATCAGAGGATATTTAAAGATTTTAAGTTTAAATTTTAAATTTTAATTTATATATATATATGTATAAAGGGGAAAAATTTAAGGGGTTAATAGTGTAATAGTAACTGTATAATATTTTAATATTATACATTTGGCCTTAGCCAAATAGCACGCGCGTAGCGCAAGTTTGTGATTGTGATATCTATAGTATTAAAAAAATGCCAATTAAATTTATATGTAATTAAATTATTATTTTTAAAGATATATTATATCCAAACGGCGCAGCTATTATCAAAATATATATATAGCCATAGAAAAATTGACGTAAAATAAGTAAAAGTTAATTTCATGTTTTATCAAAGATACACATTTTCTTTCAATTTTATCAAATTTATTTTACAATTTCTTAAGTATATTTATACAACAGAACATTGTATTCTTTCTCTTTCAATAAAAATTATTCGTGATAATCGATTGACGTTCGCAAGAAAATGGAACTTACCAAATACTGTGCAGTATCACGAACGTGTCGTAATTCTCGCTGTTTATTATTTTCTCACGTCAACCGTTGACTTTTTAAGAGATACGCGGCGTTTGTGTGACCTGTGACTAATACCAAGATTCGGTAATGTTAAAAATATTACGTTGAAAAAGATATCCGCAGATGATTACTTGACAGAAATATACGATAACGACAAAGACGAACCGTTAATTGGGATATTCGACAAGAAGACACCGCTTCTTTTAGTAAAAAATCCAAATTTAATTAGGGATGTCCTTATCAAAGACTTATCCATGTCTATTTGTTGATAGAGGACTTTCCATTCGCAAAAGGTGAGAATACAAGAAAGCTATTTTACAAGTTTTTGAACGAGATATTTTTTTATTTTTACGTTGAATTTATTATTTCGCTTGGCACTCCTATATGAAATTATGAGTTTTAATTTAATTTACTCTTTTGTTTTATTTACTTTTGCGCAATCTACTTATTTTATTTACTTCTTACTAAATATTATTTGCTTTGTCACGTTTCGCGTGTGGTTTGCTATTTTTTTACAACATGTAATATTATAATTTATTTATTCAGCATATTGAATGAAATAGTTTTGTATGCAAAGTAGCATCGACTATCTAATTTTTTAAAATTCTAATTAGCTAGCTGTATTTGTACACATATATTAACGTAACTTACAAAAGGCAACAGCGTAGCGAATTTTGAACAGTTCTTTCGTTGATAAAATAAAAGTAACACTTATAACTGATTTTTTAGACACAAAATTAATTTATTTCTTAATGTGAAAATATAAAAATAATCGAGAGAATTGAATAATCGTACTGTTGCGCCATTGAAATGAAATAAAATAAAATAAAATTATATATGGTAAAAAGAGCTGAGCAACGATATCGAAACTGTTAAGGAGTTACAGAATCCAGCCTCATATCTTTATTAATCGAATCTCACGCGTATTCTTCATAAGCCTTACGTTTGAAACATTTAATATAACATCATTATACGTTATTAAACATACATTTTATTTGAATCTTATCAAACTTTATAACTTTTCATGATGGAAATTTATTTATTTAATAGGTTGATTTCTATATATATATATATATATATATATATATATATATATTTCTTTAATAAAGATTATTCGTGATAATATATATCGATTGACATTCGCGGAGCAATGGAATTCTTCGAGATTTTGTGCGGCATCGCCGCCGTAATTTTCCCTCTTTATTATTTTTTCACGTCGACTTTCGACTTTTGGAAATCACGCGACGTTTCTGGTCCACGACCGATACCAGGATTTGGCACTTTCAAAAACGTTGTATTTGGAAAGGTGTCCTTGAGCGATTATATGAAAAAACTATACAACGACTACAAAGATGAACCGTTGATTGGGATATTCGCTGGCAGGACGCCCATACTTATCGCAAAACATCCAGATTTAATTAAGGATATTCTTATCAAAGATTTCTCCGTATTCCCCGACAGATGGTCCGGCTCTCATAGGGTGCGCATACTTTAAGTTGTTTTATTAGAAATCTAAACAAAGTGTTTTTTGTGAAAATTTTGATACATCTTTATACACTTTAAATGATGAAAATCATGAGATTTGCTTCAAGAAGTCTTACCCTTAACCCCTAGCGTGACAAAAACATTTTGCTCCACCAGTACCAGAAAATCAAAGAATTCTGCAATAAAAATTTCAAATATTTTTTTTTCAAATTTAATTTGTTTATGTATATATACAGGAGATAAAGAATATATTGGATATAATATTACAAATATTAATATAGTTAAAAAATAATTTATTACATTTCATTTTAAATTTTAATAATGTATGATATCGTTTGAAACATTTTTTTTGATGAAAAGTCCAAGTTTTCTTTAACAGGAAAGGAAACAATTTTCTTTCGCATGTCAAAAATTTGAATTTGTTAAATATTTAACGTTAAAAAAAAATTAATTATTTATATGATGTAAATATTGAGTCATAATAAGCACACACATACGAAATACTTTTAATTTGAAAAAAATACAGATTAAAGTATATAAGAACTTTATGACGAATCTGGCTTGACGCTGCCTTTATGGAAAAAGATATGGAAAAGCATATAGTTTCATGTACTTCTTTTGCACCTACAGTAGTTCTTTTGTAGTATAATTTTTCTGTAAGCATGGAGCTGTTGAAACGAAATATTATATCGAGTCTCGACGTTGGGGTCTTGAGGGTTAAGCGAGTTTTTGTAATCTGGTGGAATTTAATTTTGAGCTTTTACTCAATTGCATTTTTCTTTTTGTTATGCAGGGCGATTCGCTGTCGCAAAATCTTTTCGAACTGGATTCGAAAAGATGGCGACCATTAAGGGCGAAGCTGACGCCTGTTTTTACATCCCGTAAACTAAAGGAGATGTTCGTGTTAATATCAGAGTGCTCTGACCATCTTGTCCAATACGTGGAAAAATTAGTGGACAAAAATGAGCCTATAGAATGTGTCGAGATGACGGCCAAATACACGATCGACGTCATCGGTAGCTGCGTCTTCGGCATTGAGATGAACGCAATGTCGAACGAGGACAGCGAATTTCGCAGGATAGGAAGAAGTGTGTTCCATCCGTCTTTCTGGGATCGCGTACGAATCAGCATCAAGGAATACTTGCCGTGGCTCTTCGATGTCCTCTATGGCTACATCCTGCCGCAATCGGAGAACACCAGGTTCTTCATGCGCATTGTCTTGGAGACTATGGACTACAGAGAAACGAATAATATTACTAGAAATGATTTCATTGATACGCTGCGCGAATTGAAGAAACATTCGGATAAAATGGGCGATATCGGTAAATATTATTTGCTTTATTTTTTGCTGTTTATTGTTTGAAAATGTTGTTAGACGGAGAGCTGTACGAGAGTTGCATCTAAAATATAATTTTGTAGTTATAGCGAGACAAAGTGTTAAATTTTGTATTGGAGCAACGTCCAATTGGTTATATCTCAAATATTAAATAGTTAAATTAGTCGCAATTCTTAACATTTGAAGTAGGAAATTGAAAGATATTTCTAAAGACATTTTTTTATTGACCGACAGTTTGATGGTTTCTCAAGCATACGCGTTTTTCGCTGCTGGTTTTGAAACCTCATCGACAGCGATGACTAACGCGTTTTACGAGCTAGCTTTAAATCAGAAAATACAGGATAGGTTGCGTGACGAAATTGATCAGGAATATATAAAACATGCTGGCAATTTAACATATGCTAACATCAAGGAAATGAATTACTTGGATAAAATATTCAAAGGTATGTCGTGTTCAAATAGATAATTTAAATAAATGAAGGACCGCGTGACATCATCGATCTTTGCAGCGGCATTATAATAATAATTTCATCGCTGATGAAACTAATTGCAGTTCATCTTCAGTGCGTACAAATGCATTTAAACAGATGGTTTGAACTATTTTTAATATAGAAGTCTTACGAAAGTATCCACCTGCGCGTTTCTATACGAGAAGAACGATGTCAAGTTATACTTTCAATGGTACCAAAGTTAGTATACCGAAAGGCCAAAAAATATTGTTTCCTTTTCACGATATACATCGAGATCCGAACATTTATCCAGAACCGGATGTCTTCGATCCAGAAAGATTTAATGAGGAAGCTGTGAGAAGCAGGCATCCGATGGTTTATCTACCCTTCGGTGACGGACCAAGAAATTGCATTGGTGCAGTGAAATTAATTGAAATGTCACCCTTTATTTCTTTTTGCGCCATTTTCAACCGAAAGAGATTTTTAATTGTAATCTGGTTTACACGACGATCAATTTTTATTTCAGGTTCCCGTTTTGCTGTTTATCAGACTAAACTTGATGGGCTCATAAAGATATTACGAAACTACAAAGTCGAGCCTTGTGAGAAAACGCAAGTACCTTATGCGTTCGATGATAAACATTTTTTATTAGCGCCAAAGGGTGGAATATATTTGAGAATACTTAAAATTAATCGAGATTAATTTAAGCTCTCTCTCTCTCTCTCTCTCCCCCCCCCCTCTCCCCCTTCTTATAAAACATACGTATATAAAAAATGATTAAGGAAATCTCTGTCAAGAAATGTAATAATAAAAGTCACTTTTTCCACTACAACACATGTATGAATAGTATTTATTTTACTGATATCGTATAGTAATTTCTCATCGCGACATCAGTTAGACAGCAATTAAATCGTTCAAATTTGATTGTAATATACTATATAATCTTTTTAAACTCATCTTTTCCGTATTTTCTATGTAAGTATTCTACTATATATCAAAAATAAAATATGAAAAGTAAGTATAAAAAGTGTTTGCGCATGTCAAATATTTTTTTTACTATTCTTCATTCTTCTACACTTCAAAACTTTCATGTAGTAGTTTACAGTTCAGTAGTAGGACATTTGTTTGGACATTTGTTATAAGACGTTGGATTGATTAAAAAGTATTGCCCTCGTAAATAATTTTTATTTTAATTTATTATCAAAATTATTATTTCATCTGATTGTTATAACATTTTTATAATGTACTTTCTACTACGTATTTGTCTCTATTTCTATACGTATAAACGTATACGTTCTACACGTTTTCGAATTATTACATTCGTCCACGTTCTCTCCGCTTATAATTTGGCACGACTTGGATGGCGACAGGTTAGTATTAACTCTCGACTCTCCGGCGCGGTATTTTCTCCTCCCCGAATCGGAATGACGAGTAAAACAATATCGACACCGATTACATTAATGAAAAATTATTATTCACTTTATATATCTCTCTCAAGTACTACATTGTGCGCGTTACAAGTCGAGCGTCCGAACAATTAGTGCATTGTGCGCTTCTTTAACAGCGAGCCTCTCGATTTCTGAACAGCGGCTCAATTTTACACCGCGTTGATTGTGTGTTATGTATACGTACATAAAATTATTTTTTTCTGCATTGTATACACTTCGATAATCGTCAAAACAACATTAACGTATCTGTGTTCGCTTTTATTCTTACTTTGCTACTTAAGTTAGTAAGCAATGAGGTGGGCTCGACGTCGATGACTTTTCACGCGCTTATATTTAAAAAATAAAAACAATTTCTCTTGTTTCTCTTGTTTTTCTACTCCGCAGTCCGCAATATCCCAAGAAACATCAAGATCGTCGGTTGGCGCTCACTCTTTATTATTACCTTACGTCGAACATCGGCTTTTGGAAATCACGCGGCGTCCGCGGTCCACAATCTGTACCACTATTTGGAAGTTTCAAAGATGTTATATTTTCGAAGATATCCGCGGACAATTATTTGACGAAAATATATAACGAGTACGAAGACGAACTATTGATTGGGATATTCGCTGGAACGACACCTGTTCTTATTGTAAGAGATTCTGACTTAATTAAAAATATTTTTAAACAAAACAATTTCCGTCGCCAGCAAATAATACAAAATAAGTCGTTTTATTTTCGACCCAACTGGCCAATTGAAAACAAATTGCACAACGTTTCGACCGAATTCCGGTCCTTATCAAGTGCTTTAGGTTACACCGATCCGCATAACAAATTTACATGCATCGTTGACGTGGTGTCCTGACAACGTCAAGATAAACGCAAAACTAAACAAAAGACAAAATAATACATTTAACAATAAAAAACTATACAAAATCGTCATAATATCGCGCTGGTCAAAAACAATAAATTAATTAACACTGTAAAAATAAGTTAAATACTTACAATTCATATGCGCTCCAAAACAAACGGTGAGATCAAAACGTCACAAGCCATATCGAGGCACAACGTCCGAACAGTAAGACAGTCAAAGCGAAATGAAATTGTCAAACGTAATCCGCGGATAGCAAAAGGTGCTCTGGTGGGAAAAAACGAGCAGAACCGAATATACAGGGCCGACTAAGTAATACCAATGACACGGTTATAAATAGATGGCAGGCTCTCAGTATCGTTTTGTAAATTGATTGTGCAATCATGTTTTTTAATGAAAAACATTTCCGATATTTCTCTTTTTTTGAAATGTTTTTCTTTGTATAAAATTTTTGGATGCTGCCACTTAAAATCATGATTGTGTGCAAGACGGTGTTTGCTCACAACCGAATGATTGTCTACATTTTTTCTGATATCACATCGATGTTCTTTGATACGCGTTTCTAAATGCCTTTTTGTCTGGCCAATATATACTGCATCACAATTTGCACAATCAATCTTATAAACTAACTCTGTCTGGCTGAGATTCGGCAACCCGTACTTGCCCTTTCTAATGACACAGTCTAATCTCTTCGGGATGGTGTGAAGAACTCTAAAGTTCATGTCTCGCATTGTACGGCTAACGTTCTCGCTAAGACCCTTTATGTAAGGTACAGTATAATGCACCTTCGAGGATCTTGGGCCACTTCGTTGCTGAGAGGATCATTGTTGTTACGATTTCGCAATTCACCAAGTCGGACATTGACATATTTATCAACAATTTTTTTCGGGTAACAATTATTAATAAGGATCTTTTTTATTTCACTAATATTAGACTTGTGAAACCGCGCGTCGGACAAAAGAATCGCCCGATCAACCAAATTCCTTACGATGTTAATTTTATATTTCATAGGATGATTTGAAAAATAATTTATATACCGGCCCGAGAAAGTTGGTTTACGGAACCAATTCGTGAGCAATGCGCCTCCCTCGCGGATGACCGTGGTATCAAGGAAACTCAATTTACCATTGCTTTCCATTTCATAAGTGAATTTTAATCTATCGTGGTAATTGTTGAAACTGTCTAATAATTCACCAATACCCGACCTGGGAACAACCGCGAAAATATCATCTACATATCGTTTAAAAAATGATATCCTGAAACTGAGCCGCTGTATACAATGTTTCTCTAAATCCTCCATGACCATGTCAGCTAAGATGGGAGAGAGGGGAGACCCCATCGGGCTTCCGAAGATCTGTTCATAAAATTGGCCGTTGAACATAAAACTAGTAGAACTAAGGATCAAGTCTACGGCACTCAAGAATTGTGGAAGGCTGAGATCAGTTTTTGTAGTGATGTAATTCCATCTCTCTTCAATCGCTTTTAAAATCTAGCTGATTTTACAAGATCTAATATTAGTGAAATAAAATAGATCCTTAAAATCAGATTTTAAAAGCGATTGAAGAGAGATGGAATTACATCACTACAAAAACTGATCTCAGCCTTCCACAATTCTTGAGTGCCGTAGACTTGATCCTTAGTTCTACTAGTTTTATGTTCAACGGCCAATTTTATGAACAGATCTTCGGAAGCCCGATGGGGTCTCCCCTCTCTCCCATCTTAGCTGACATGGTCATGGAGGATTTAGAGAAACATTGTATACAGCGGCTCAGTTTCAGGATATCATTTTTTAAACGATATGTAGATGATATTTTCGCGGTTGTTCCCAGGTCGGGTATTGGTGAATTATTAGACAGTTTCAACAATTACCACGATAGATTAAAATTCACTTATGAAATGGAAAGCAATGGTAAATTGAGTTTCCTTGATACCACGGTCATCCGCGAGGGAGGCGCATTGCTCACGAATTGGTTCCGTAAACCAACTTTCTCGGGCCGGTATATAAATTATTTTTCAAATCATCCTATGAAATATAAAATTAACATCGTAAGGAATTTGGTTGATCGGGCGATTCTTTTGTCCGACGCGCGGTTTCACAAGTCTAATATTAGTGAAATAAAAAAGATCCTTATTAATAATTGTTACCCGAAGAAAATTGTTGATAAATATGTCAATGTCCGACTTGGTGAATTGCGAAATCGTAACAACAATGATCCTCTCAGCAACGAAGTGGCCCAAGATCCTCGAAGGTGCATTATACTGTACCTTACATAAAGGGTCTTAGCGAGAACGTTAGCCGTACAATGCGAGACATGAACTTTAGAGTTCTTCACACCATCCCGAAGAGATTAGACTGTGTCATTAGAAAGGGCAAGGACGGGTTGCCGAATCTCAGCCAGACAGAGTTAGTTTATAAGATTGATTGTGCAAATTGTGATGCAGTATATATTGGCCAGACAAAAAGGCATTTAGAAACGCGTATCAAAGAACATCGATGTGATATCAGAAAAAATGTAGACAATCATTCGGTTGTGAGCAAACACCGTCTTGCACACAATCATGATTTTAAGTGGCAGCATCCAAAAATTTTATACAAAGAAAAACATTTCAAAAAAAGAGAAATATCGGAAATGTTTTTCATTAAAAAACATGATTGCACAATCAATTTACAAAACGATACTGAGAGCCTGCCATCTATTTATAACCGTGTCATTGGTATTACTTAGTCGGCCCTGTATATTCGGTTCTGCTCATTTTTCCCACCAGAGCACCTTTTGCTATCCGCGGATTACGTTTGACAATTTCATTTCGCTTTGACTGCCTTACTGTTAGGACGTTGTGCCTCGATATGGCTTGTGACGTTTTGATCTCACCGTTTGTTTTGGAGCGCATAAGAATTGTAAGTTTTTAACTGATTTTTACAGTGTTAATTAATTTATTGTTTTTGACCAGCGCGATATTATGACGATTTTGTATAGTTTTTTATTGTTAAATGTATTATTTTGTCTTTTGTTTAGTTTTGCGTTTATCTTGACGTTGTCAGGACACCACGTCAACGATGCATGTAAATTTGTTATGCGGATCGGTGTAACCTAAAGCACTTGATAAGGACCGGAATTCGGTCGAAACGTTGTGCAATTTGTTTTCAATTGGCCAGTTGGGTCGAAAATAAAACGACTTATTTTGAAAAATATTTTTTATCAAAGATTTCTCCGTATGCGCTCATAGAGAACTATCCACTTTCGAAAAGGTCGCGAATATTTAAAACTATTATATAATTAAAAAAGATATTAAACAAGACGCACGGCGCAAATTCTTTAAAGATTTACATATATATACTTTTATAATTTTCGTATAATGAAACTAATAAAAACATATGAGATATGCCTTCAGAAGCGTTAAGCAAGTTTTTACAAGTTATAGAATTTTACTTTGAGCCAAATTTATTTCATTACACACAGAAGACAGGAAGTGTTAAAAATCAAGACTTATATTTTTGTATTAAGCAAGAATCTATAATCATTTTATAAGAATTTTAATTTCTTTCTTGATTAAACTACATAAATATCTTCATCCAAACAAGTTTTCTTTGTTCAACACAATTTATATCTCATTTCAAGATTCTTGCTTATATACAAGAATATAAGTCTTGAATTAACACTTCTTTTTTTTGTGCAATTTTATCTCAAAAACCGAGTTGTCGCAACACCTCTTCTCTTTGAAGCCAAAGAGATGGCGACCGTTGAGAGTGAAGCTGTCGCCTCGCCTGTTTTGACATCATACTTTAAAAAAATCCAGATTTAATTATAATAGGGATAAAAAGGTGAGAATACAAGAAAGCTATTTCACAAGTTTTCAAACGATGAGACATGTTATAAGAATAATTTTATAAACCACAATATATATGTCAAATAAAATTAACTTTTAGTTATTTTACGCCGACTTTTTCTATAGCTATATATATTTTTATAATAACTGTCGTTTGAACATAATATACCTTTAAAAATAATAACTTAATTACATATAAATTATTATGTAATTAATTTAAAAAAAATTAAATTATTTATAGTATTGAAGAAATGTGTGTGTGTGTGTGTGTGTGTGTGTGTGTGTGTGTGTGTGTGTGTGTGTGTGTGTGTGTGTGTGTGTGTGTGTGTGTGTGTGTGTGTGTGTGTGTGTGTGTGTGTGTGTGTGTGTGTGTGTGTGTGTGTGTGTGTGTGTGTGTGTGTGTGTGTGTGACGTTTCAGATATGACATATAGTTTAATATCTTCACCACATGTACGCATATTCCTTTTCTGGCCTTAAAATTTCGTTGTCGATTATTAGCAATGCGTTTGAAACTCTTTTATTATCGGAAAAACAATAGCTACGATTTCTTCCTTTTCTTCGCTTCTTCAACAAGATCTTGTAATTCCTTTTACATTATCGCCGAATTGCTAATTGTACAGCTGAGAGAATCGATCATCATTAGGAAAATTATTTCACGATATATTCGCAATTAAATTAAACAGACGGCCAAAAGCTCAGAGGCGAAATTCGCATGTTAACTTACATATGTAACGTGATCTTTTATCTAATCGACCTTTTCAAATATCGCTAGAGTCATGGCAACAAGGCATTTGGAGTGACGGAGGGAGATAGTTAAATCCATAAATCTTGAATATATATCGCTCTTACAATTTATCATGAATAACGTACTTCCCCAGTTTTCTTGTACTGGAGCGTCCGCACTTATAATTTCGTACGATCTAGACGGCGACGGATGGTCAAATTATCTCAAGTTACATCGTTGCATTCTAGTACGTGTTCACTTACGGACCGACGCTGACGCGAGCTAACGCACGACGCAATATATATACGGATGCATTTACTTTGCATCGCCATTTGGATTCAGGTATGTCACGTCTGTCGTTTTTATTAACATTGAATTCCAGAAAAAAAGAGGGAAGAAGAACCAAATTCTGAAATTTTATCCGTACGTATACGTATATTGAGAAAAGTCGGCTTTATCGCACGTTCATTAATCATTATCAGCGAAACCATCTATCGGAGTTGCTGCGAAGCTAGATGCTATATTAATATTCATCAAATGTAACGTTGTTTTCTTTCTTTTAGTAAAGATCATTTGTGAAAATTGATCTACGAGACTGTTGGACAATGGAATTTTTCGAAATTTTGTGCGGCATCGCCGTCGTAATTTTTGCACTTTATTATTTCCTCATGTCAAATTATGACTTTTGGAAGTCACGTGGCGTTCGTGGTCCACGACCGATACCTGTATTTGGTAATCTTAAAAACGTTACGTTTAGTAAAATATCTGTGGGCTATTATTTGGCAGAATTATATAACGAGTACAAAGATGAAGCAGTGTTAGGGATATTCGCTGGAAAGATGCCAATTCTTATTGTAAAGGATTTGGATTTAATTAAAGATGTCCTTATCAAAGATTTCTCTACATTCGCTAACAGAGGAATACCCGTTTCCAACAAGGTGAGAATATTTTAAGTTATTATATTTAAATATATCCAAAGAATATATTAACAAAACACACATGTCGCATTTGTTTTAAAAAGATTCACGTATTTATATAATAATCTACTTTTATAATTTTCATATAATAAGGTTTATTAAAAAATGCGAGCTGTATCTCCAAAAATTTTATACAAGTTTTTGTAAGTTAGTAGATCTTAATTTTAAGTTACTCGATTACAATTCTAACTTTATCACAGGCTGATCCGCTGTCGCAACATCTTTTCTCTTTGGAGCCGAAGAGATGGCGACCGTTGAGAACGAGACTGTCGCCTGTTTTTACATCCGGTAAACTAAAGGAGATGTTCTCCTTAATATCCAAATGCGCTGACCACCTTGTCCAATACATGGAAAAAGTAGCGAGCAGAAATGAACCTGTAGAATGCCGCGAATTGACGGCCAAATATACGACCGACGTTATCGGTACCTGTGCCTTCGGCATCGAGATGAACGCTTTGTCGGACGAAGACAGTGAATTTCGAAAAATGGGAAGAAAAATATTCGAACCGACTTGGACAAATATATTGCAAATAAGACTGAGACTAATGTTTCCCCGGCTTTACGAATTGTCCGCGTATGTTCTACCGCAAACGGAAGTCACCAAATTCTTCACGCGCGTTGTCGTGGAGACCATGGACTACAGAGAAACGAATAATATTACTAGAAACGATTTCGTTGATATGTTACGTGAATTAAAGAAACATCCTGATAAATTGGACGATATTGGTATGTATGTTTATACATATATTAATTCTTTCTGTCATAAGACTATGTCTCACATGAAACTATACCAGTTTGTACGTGTCATTATACAATTATTTCAGATTAATTTTATAAATCACAATCAATTGAAGTTAACTTTTACTTTAATGACGATTAGTTTCTTATTATTATTGTATTTTGACGATAGTTTGTGTATCAATAACATTACATAACTTTAAAAATAATGAATTGATAAGTGACTAACTAATCTAATTGAAAATTATATCTAATTAAATTATTTATATTAATAAAAGAATTTTTTTTATTTTATTTTAGATTTGACAGATAGTTTAATAGCTGCTCAAGCGTTCGTATTTTTTATTGCTGGCTTTAAAACTTCGTCGACGACTATTAGTCATGCACTCTACGAGTTAGCGTTAAATCAAAAGATACAAGAGAATTTACGTGAAGAAATTGAGGAGGTCTATATAAAATATAACGGAGATTTAACGTATGAAAATATTAAAAAAATGAATTATTTAGATAAAGTTTTCAAAGGTATGTCGTTTGAAAAATAATATTTGCCGATATTCTAATATGATCCCACTGCTAGTAAACTTCTATCTAATTGTAGTTTTTCAATATTCCCATAATTTGACACTATTCTTAATGCGTGCAGAAACATTACGAAAATATCCGCCAGCGACATTACTTAGGAGAGAATCTACGTCAAGTTATACTTTCGATGGTATCAATGTTAGTATACCGAAAAGTCAAAAAATATGGATTCCTGTTTACGGGATTCATCGAGATCCGAATATTTATCCAAAGCCAGATATCTTCGATCCAGAAAGATTTAATGAGGAAGCTGTGCAAAGCAGGCACCCGATGGCTTATCTACCTTTCGGTAACGGGCCAAGAAATTGCATTGGTATAGTGAAATGATTTAAAATATCCTTAATTTTTCAATTAAAAGTATTTTTGAACGTTGGTCAGATTTACATTATAATCATTTTTGTATTTTTAGGCACTCGTTTCGCTCTTTATCAAAGTAAAATTGGGCTTATACATATACTACGAAGTTACAAAGTTGAGACTTGCGAGAAAACTCCAATACCCTACGTACACAATCCTAAAGCATTGATATTATCACCAAAAGACGGATTGCATTTGAAAATAATTAAAATTAATTGACCTTGAATTTTTCAAGTTTTTCTCCAACTCTCCACCGAAAGCGTAATAAAAAGTGAAGGAAATCTAATAATTAGAACAATGATAGGAATCATTGTACCTGTTATAATACTTGCTTATTGATTATTTTTGTAACATCTTATATCAAGTATAGTATTATAGATTTCATAGTTCTTTCAGCAAAAAATTTTTATCAGAGTCACCTACTGAAAATATTATAAGAGCGATAAAAAGTGAAATAAAAGTTATTAAAAAATTACTGAATATATATTTCAAAATTAATAATAATTTTCCTTATAAAATGAAATATAATACTGTGAAATAAAGAAAAAATTAAATTATACTAAAAATTATACTAAAAATTTAAAGTAACAACAAAATTTCTTTTATGTTAAATATCATGAAATTTACTGGAATTAACTGAAAAAACTGAATTTCTACTGAATCATTTATGAAATAACAATGAATTGTGATCAATTGAGAGAGAATTTCTGTAAAATTTTATTATATTTTTAGTAAAATATTTCCATCAGTTTTCTTTCGCGATCAAAAATATCTTTTAGTCGCAAAATAGTTTTAATTGAGAATCTTAAGGTGGATAATTTGTATGCCGTTTTTAGAAACTCGTTTCGCTGTTTTTCAGAGTAAAGTTGAGCTTGTAAGGTTACTACAAAATTACAAAATCAAAACTTGCGCGAGAACTCCAATACTCTACGTAAACGATCCTAAAGCATTGCTATTAGTTCCAAAAGACAGACTGCACTTGAAAATAGTTAAAATTAATTGAACTTAATTTAAGCTTTTCTTTGAGTCTCCATAGAGAGCATGCGTAATAAAATGTGGAAGAAAAATTATCAATTAAAACAGTGATAGGAGTCATTGTATCGGCTGCTATAATCCTTATTAATTTTTTTGATATAGTTGTGCTCTAACATTTTATATTAAGTAATTAACAATTTATAGATAGCTTAATTTTAAGTTTATGCAGTTATTATTAAAATATGTATAACATATATCTTAATAATACATGATCTCTTTAAATTGTTTTCTTCTTTTATTTTTGACGTAAATATGTTACTTACATTACATATTAAAAGTATCATTAGATAGCTTAATTTTAAGTTTATGCTGTGATTATTAAGATATGATATTATATCTTAATAATCTTTTTAAATAACTTTTTTTTATTTATGAGTTAAACATACCATTTACATTACATATATATTGAAAATGTAAATGTCAAAAGTATTGCAGATCAAATATCAAACAATTACATTTAAAACATTTTTATAATTTATACATTTTTTATCAATAAAATAAATCCATATAAATATGCATCACGATATATGAAATCGTTGGACTATGAATAATCGGAAATAAGAAAGCCAAAATATAGACTAGAATGCAAAAATGTTGCAAAATGTGTTTTTTTTTTAATATTCTAACTTACTTTTTTTAGTTTATATTTTATAAAATTTTTTTACATAATTTTTTAATTAGCATGAATATGTATAAGAAAATATATATAATGGTTTGAATAAAAAATATTGTTTTTCTTACAATTTTTATTTAATTTGACATTGAATTTATTATTTGGCTTGGAACTCTTATAGAATTATGAGAATTATGTTTTAATTTAATTTTCTCTTTTGTTTTATTTTTATTTCTGTGCATAAATATTATTTGCTTTATCATATGTTTGTTGCATACTATTTTGTTTGCGTTTGTTATTTACTATTTTCAATAGTAGCATATTGAATGGAATAGTTTTACATGTAACATAGCAACGAATGTTATCTAATTTTTTAAATTTCTAATTAGCTAGCTATTTATACGCATATACTTAACGTAACTTACAAAAGGCAACAGCATAGCGAATTTTGATCAGTTCTTTCGTTGATAAAATGAAAGCGATACTTATAATAAAACTGTTTTTTCGGATACAAAAATAATTTATTTTTTTATGTGAATATAAAAATAGTCGAGAGAGTATTATAACATGTATTAATATTTGGACAGTTGTTTCTCACTCTCCTTAAGTAAGTTATAAACCCGATGACATCATACCTTTATTATTTGAAGCTCACGCGTATTCTTTATGCGCCTTATTACATTTGAAGCATTTAATATAACATTATTATACGTTATTAAGCATACATTTTGTTTGAATCTTATCAACTTTATAACTTTTCAAGATAGAAATTTATTTAATTAATAGGTCATATTTTTTGCTTTCTTTATTACTTCAATAAAGATTATTCCTGATAATCGATCGACGTTCGGGTGGACAATGGAATCCTTCGAAATTTTGTGCGGCATCGCCACCGTAATTTTCGCTCTTTATTACTATTTTACGTCAACTTTCGACTTTTGGAAATCACGCGGCGTTCCTGGTCCACGACCGATACCAGGATTCGGCACATTGAAGAACCTTGTACTTGGAAAGGTGTCCCGGACCAATTATGTGACGAAACTGTACAACGACTACAAAGATGAACCATTGGTTGGGATATTCGCTGGGAGAACACCCATCCTTGTCGTGAAACATCCAGATTTAATTAAGGATATTTTTATCAAAGATTTCTCCATATTCGCCGATAGAGGGTACGCCTCTCATGACAGGGTGCGCATACTTTAAGTCATTTTATTAAAAAATCTAAACAAAGTGCTTTTTGTGAAAATTTTGATACATCATTATTTTGAATGATGAAAATCGTGAGATTTGTTTCAAGAAGTCTTAACCCCTTGCGTGAAAAAAAAATTTTGCTCTGTATCAATTGCTCAGTTTCAGAAAATCGAAAAATTCTGCAATAAGAATTTTAAATACTTTTTTATTAAATTTAATTTGGGTAGACTTCCGAAAACGGCCCCCTCCGATTTCGATGAAACTTTGTGAAAAGCTTCGTTTTGGGTTAAAATGAAAGCCCTTAAAAGGAATTTTGGCGACTCCTATGATAAAGCCATTTTTTTAGATAAAATGATAAAAAATATAGGAAAATCTTCGTAATTCTACAGGATGTTATAAATTGAATATATACTGTTTGTATTTAATGATTTAATGTTTTTATTATATACTTACAGCAGAATACATAAATAATAGCTTTGTAATATATTACACTTTCCACGCGAACCGAGGTTCACGCACACCCCCCCCGTGCTTTCGGGGGAGGTGCGGTAGTACCAAAATAGTTCACGCATGTACTTTGTAAGGCACACTATGTGTCTAGTTTAAAAGATGTGGAGCTCCCCGCAGGGGGGCGGAACCTACTGCCCCCACGCATACACTTTTCACGCGAAACGAGATGTCACATGGGTTCGTGGCGCGCTTTACAAGCTTGTTTATATATATACATACTAGCTTCTGACCTTGATTATTTAAATACAAACAGTATATATTCAATTTATAACATCCTGTAGAATTATGAAGATTTTCCTATATTTTTTATCATTTTATCTAAAAAAATGGTTTTATCATAGGAGTCGCCAAAATTCCTTTTAAGGGCTTTGCATTTTGACCCAAAACAAAGCTTTTCACAAAGTTTCATCGAAATCGGAGGGGGGCCGTTTTCGGAAGTTTATCCCAAATAATTATTACATTTTGTTCTAAATTTTAGTAACATATGATGTTGTTTGAAGTATTTGCTTTGATGAAGTCCAGATTTCTTTTTACAAGATAGGAAACAATTTTCTTTTGCATGGATGCCAAAAATGCAAATTTGTAAAATATTTAACGACACGATAACGAGACAAAACGAAATATTGATATAATGTAAATATGATTCATAATAAGCATTAGAAATACTTTTAACTTAAAAAATACAGTGTAAAGTATGTAAGAACTTTATGTCAAATCTAGCTTGACGCTTTCTTTATGGAAGAAACTGTAGCTGCAAAAAAGCACACAAAACTACACCAATTACTTTAACTTTTATTATAGTTTTATGTACTTTTTCGCAACTACAGTAGTCCTTCTGTAATATTTTTCCGTAAGGATGGAGCTGTTGGAACGAAATATTATATCGAGTCTCGACGTTGGGGTCTCGAGGCGGGTTAAGCGAGTTTTTGTAATCTGGTGGAATTTAATTTTGAGCTAAATGTACTCAAATGCATTTTTCTTGTTGTTATGCAGGCCGATCCGCTGTCGCAACATCTTTTCGCTTTGGATCCGAAAAGATGGCGAACATTAAGGGCGAAGTTGACGCCTGTTTTTACATCCCGTAAACTAAAGGAGATGTTCGTGTTAATATCAGAGTGCTCTGACCACCTTGTCCAATACGTGGAAAAATTAGTGAACAAAAATGAGCCTATAGAATGTGTCGAGATGACGGCCAAATACACGACCGACGTCATCGGTAGCTGCACCTTAGGCATCAATATGAATGCCATGTCGAACGAGAACAGCGAATTTCGCAGGATAGGAAGAGATGCGGTCCAGCCGCCCTTCTGGGATCGCGTACGATTCAGCATCAAGGAATACTTGCCGTGGCTCTTCGATGTCCTCTACGGCTACATCTTGCCGCGATCGGAGATCACTAAGTTTTATATGCGCGTTGTCCTTGAGACCATGGACTACAGAGAAACGAATAATATCACTAGAAATGATTTCATTGATATGCTGCGCGAATTGAAGAAACATTCGGATAAAATAGACGATATCGGTAAATATTATCTGTTTCATTTTTTGCTGTTTATTGTTTGAAAATTTTATTAGACGGAGAGATATACTAGAGTTTATGCATTCAAAGTATAATTCTGTAATTACAGCAAGGCGAAATGTTAAATTTTATATTAGAAGCGACGTCCACACAATTGGTCATGTCTCAATTTTTATATACAGAACAGTTAAATTATTCGCAATTCTTAACATTCGAGATAGGAAATTGAAAGATAATTCGTATTTTTTTTAGATTTGACCGACAGTTTGATAGTTTCTCAAGCACTCGTGTTTTTCGTTGCTGGTTATGAAACTTCATCGATGGCGATGACTAACGCGTTTTACGAGCTGGCTTTAAATCAGAAAATACAGGACAGGTTGCGTGACGAAATTGATCAGGGATATATAAAACATGCTGGCAATTTAACATATGCAAACATCAAGGAAATGAATTATTTGGATAAAGTATTCAAAGGTATGTCGTTCGAAAAGAAAAATTACGTAATGGAAGGACCATCGTGACTACATCGATCTTTGCAGCGGCATTATATGATAATAATTTTATTGCTGATAAAACTATATAAATTGTAGTTCTTTATTGCGTATAAATGCATTTAAACAGATAGATTGAACTATTTTTAATATAGAAGTCTTACGAAAGTATCCAGTTGGGCTTTTCTATGCGAGAAAAACGATGTCAAGTTATACTTTCAATGGTACCAAAGTTAGTATACCAAAAGACCAAATAATATGGATTCCTTTGCACGCTATGCATCGTGATCCGAATATTTATCCAGAACCGGATGTCTTCGATCCAGAAAGATTTAATGAGGAAGCTGTGAGAAGCAGGCATCCGATGGTTTATCTACCCTTCGGTGAAGGACCAAGAAATTGCATTGGTACAGTAGTGAAATTAATTTGAATGTCACCCTTTACTTCTCTTTTAATTGTGATCTGATTTACACGACGATCGATTTTTATTTCAGGTTCCCGTTTCGCTGTGTATCAGACTAAACTTGGACTCATAAAGGTATTACGAAACTACAAAGTCGAGCCTTGTGAGAAGACGCAAGTACCGTATGCAGTCAATGACAAGAAATTGATATTAGCACCACAGGATGGAATATATTTAAGAATAATTAAAATTAATCGAGATTAATTTAAGCTTTTTTTAACTCTTTCTCTCTCTCTCTCTCTCTCTCTCTCTCTCTCTCTCTCTCTCTCTTCTGTAAAACATACGTATATAAAAAATGGTGAAGGAAATCTCTGTCAAGAAATGTAATAATAAAAGTCACTTTTCCCACTGCAATATAGTACTTATTTTACTGACATCGTATAGTAACTTCTTATCGCGACATCAGTCAGACAGTAATTAAGTCGGTTAAATTTAATTGTAATATATTATATAATAATTAGCAAAAGGACTTGTACTTATTGTCGCGTGCCATAATTTTTAATGTTCAGTTTTTAGATTCGGGGTAGTTTGGGCATTACTGTCTAACTAATAATATTTGTGAGTTTCTACACGCTTGAAAAGGATCAAAATCTGCGGTCGAAACGTAGCGTATTGTGAACAATAAAATTTGCCAGTTGGGTCGAACACAATCCTTATTCACTGGCGATTCAAGTTCTCCATTCTTGATATTATATAATCTCTTTAACTCCTCTTTTCCGTATTTGTTATGAAAGCATTCTATATTACATATCAAAAATAAAATATGCAAAGTATATAAAAAGTGTGTGTGGGCATGTCAAGTTTATTTTTACTATTTTTTTACACTTCTCAAAACTTTCTTGTAGTAGCAGTTTATAGTTTAGAAATAGCATTTTTTTTTGGACATCAGTTATAAGATGTATTGATTAAGAAGTATTGCCTTTGTGCACAATTTTTATTTTTTAATTTATTATCAGAATTATTATTTTTGATTGTTATAATATTTTGATAATGTAATTTTTACTACGTATTTGTCTCTGTTTCTATATGTTTTTTACTCCCTATATTTTGCGCTTTTTGATTTTTCTTACACAAATTTAAAAATGTATTGATTCAAGCTACAGAGCGATTTTTTGGAAAAATGGTTAAAATAAAATTTTTGAGTTTTTATATAAAAAAAGTTTTTATATATATAATATAATTTATTTTGACCATTTTTTTCCAAAAAATCGTTTTGTATAATAGCAGCTAGCTTGAAGGCGATGCTGCTGATTACGAATATCATAGTTATATAAAGTGAAATTTTCTTATTATTTTGGCCGTAATACAGATTTTACGATTCTAGTTATAAATGACTTCTGTCGACCCTTAATATGCATGTGTAAAGCTCAAGATTTTATCTAATCGAGATTTTTTTGTGTATCACTTATTACAGAGTCACGGCGTTAAGTGACGAAAGGAGATGATATCGTTTGCACGAATCATCATATTTGTTTTATATACGTTCTCTTCGCTTATAATTTGGCACGACTTGGACGGCAACAGGTTAGTATTAACTCCGGTGACATTTTCGCGAACGCTAGTACAAGCTATAAAGATATAAGAATAAAGTGCGCAATTAAGCGAGCTGAAAATGCGATATGGGAATAGAAAGAGAAAGCTGTCTTTTCGCGATAGGAATAGAAAGAAAAAGCTGCAGTATGGGCCTCTTCTGTCTTTGACATACTGCAGCGTTCTTTTTCTATGCCTATATCGCGGCCTTTTACGTGCTAGCATATATGACTCGCGCACTCTAGTCTTATATCTTTATAGTACAAGCACACTGATAACGTGGCGTTATCATGACAATTCACATTCAAGATCGCGCGCTGTATATTCAAGTCGCGTTTATATCTTGTTCTAACATCGAATCGACAATTTCAGAAAAAAAGAAGAAAAGAAACAAATTCTGTAATTTCATCCTCGCATATATGCAAAGATAAGTCATTTTGTGACACGTCCGCCCATCATCGTCGAACGAAGAAGCCGGAAATTGGAGTCGGAAAAGTAAGTAGAATGGAACGATCTATCGACCATCCGGCGCGATATTTTTTCCTTCCTGAAACGTCGAAATGACGAGTAAAACAATATCGATTACATTAATGAACAATTATTATTCACTTCATCTCTCAAGTATTACATCATGCGTTACAAGTCGAACGTTCGAACAATTACTCTGCACTGTGCGCTTTTTTAACGGCGAGCCTCTCGATTTCTGAACAGCGGCTCAGTTTTACACTGCGTCGTTCGTGTATTATGTGTCTAATTATTTTTTTTCTGCGTCGTACACTCGAATAATCGTCAGTCAAAACAACATTAACGTGTCTTGTGCGTTTGCTTTTATCCTTACTTTTTGGTACTTGTTATTAAACAATGAAGTGCACCACTGCCCAGGTGGCACATATTAGTTTCATATATACGTTTTTTGAACGTATACATAGTTTCATAACCGTAAAGAACCATTAAGAAACGTTTGAAGAAAAATGTTTTTGAAACCATGATTTAAAAAACATATTTTTTTTACGTTCCTACATTTAACAAAAATACCTATTTGTTAAATGTTTTCTTTCAAAATTATTATATAATTTGCTTTATCTATATATATAATAGCTTTAATAGCCTTTTTTGAAACATTTAAATTTATATTGCACTAATTATTGCACAAAATAAATCATTTTATCCATGCACATATATCCACTTATTTACTTAAATTAATGTTGTTCTACCGGTCTTAATCTATTTGTCATCGGACAAATCTGAGCTTAGAAAACTTCCAACAGTTGCAAAATAAACATTCTGCTGAACGTGGCCAATTGAAAGAACATTTATACGTGTGTTCCGTTTTGAAGAACTTTCTAAACTGGTGCACATCAGTAATGCAATTGAGTTAGAGTGAGACAAATATATTTTGTTTCACTTTAACTTATTGCACGAATGTGCACCAGTTCAGGAATTTCTTCGAAAAAGAATAGACGTCATAAATGGTAAATGCATAAAGCTTCTAGAACATTTTCACGCATGTCTCAAAGACGTCATAAACACGTTCAAAAGACGTGAAAAGTAGGAATTTTAAATGTCTTTATCATTAAAACAAAAAGTTTCTATAATAGTTCTTTAAACGTTATTTTATCAGAAAAGAAACGTTCCAGCGAACGTTTTTCGAATAGACATTTCTACTCATGGAGAAACGTTTCTAAAATTCGGTTATAAAACGTTTCGGAAAAACGCTTATAAAACATTTCTGAAACGTGTATGTGCTACCTGGGTAGAGGTCGATGACCTCTCGCGTGCTTAGATTTAAAATAAAATGAGAACAATCTCTTGTTTCTTTCGTTTTTCTACTCTGCAGCATCATCTTAAGAAACATCAAGATCGTTGGTTGGCGCTAAGCGAAAAACTTTCTCGATTCAAGTAACAATTAAAGAGAAGTTACATAATAATCTGCGCGTGACGGAGATCGCGGGGTTATTGCTGATCGCGCGTTGATTCTTATTTGTCTTATTAAAGTCTTATTTGTTTAACCGACGATAAATTCTACGCCTTACGTTTGAAGATGATTTTTATTTCACGATACTCGCGTATTTAAACGCACTGCATTATATAAAATAATTAGCCATATTACTTTTTTATTTTAGTTATTGTTTACCTTGATGCAAGATGCCGCCCTTATGGGCATTAATTTGCTCAGCGACCTTGCCGAACAAACATATCAAGAATTTACGATCCAAATTTCCATTTCACATGTGCATTAATATCATAAATGACAGAATTGATACAACACTTAAGCGTTTTTCTAAATCAATATTATTTAAAAAATAACATTTATCTTATCTTATATTATAATAACTTATAACATACATTATGATATGTTATAAGAGTGATTTTTCGGTTTATTTTCCAGACTTGAAACATTTTGATATCGATAAAATTCCATCAAATCTCGCTTAAACACGCATTTTATCAAAGATACATTTTGTTTGAATTTTACCGAATCTTGTCATTTCTCGAGATGGAGGTTTATACAATAGAATGTTATTTCTCTTTTCTTTCAAGTCAAGATCACTCGTAATCGACTGGCCGGACAATGGAACTCTACGGAATTCTATGTGGAATTGTCGCACTAATTCTCGCTCTTTATTATTACCTTACGTCGAACTTCGACTTTTGGAAATCACGCGGCGTCCGTGGTCCACGACCTATACCACTATTCGGAAATTTTAAAGATGTTACATTTTCGAAGATATCCGCGTACAATTATTTGACGAAAATGTACCACGAGTACAAAGACGAACGATTGTTTGGGATATTCGCTGGAACGACACCTGTTCTTATTGTAAAAGATCTTGATTTAATTAAGAATGTCCTTATCAAAGATTTCTCCATATTTGCTCATAGAGGACTACCCACTTTCGAAAAGGTGAGAATACTTAAAGCTATATATTATATAAGTATATTCAAAAAAGATATAAACAGGAGACACACACGGCGCATCTTCTTTAAGGATTCACATATATTTCTCTAATTTTCGTATAATGAGACTTATTAAAAAATATGAGATCTGCGTCCAAAAAGCCTTAAGCAAGTGTTTGTAAATAGAATTTTATTTTGTGTCAAATTTATTCGATTACAATTTTATCTTCGTCATAGGCCGAGCCGCTGTCGCAACATCTCTTCTCTTTGGAGCCGAAGAGGTGGCGACCGTTGAGAATGAATCTGTCACCCGTTTTTACATCCGGTAAACTAAAGGAGATGTTCTCCTTAATGTCAGAATGTGCTGACCACCTTGTCCAATACATGGAGAAAGTAACGAGCGAAGATGAGCCTGTAGAATGCCGCGAGTTGGCAGCCAAATACACGACCGACGTTATCGGGAGCTGTGTCTTCGGCATCGAGATGAACGCGTTATCGAACGAGGACAGTGAATTTCGCAAGATGGGAAGAAAAGCAATGACTATGGACTGGAAACATATGTTACGAACAAGAATCAAGGAATATTTTCCGCGGTTTTACGAAATTCTCGGTAACATTCTACCGCACACCGATATCGTCAAATTCTTTACACGCGTTATCGTGGAGACCATGGATTACAGAGAAACCAATAATATCAATAGGAACGATTTCATTGATATGTTGCGTGAATTAAAGAAGCATCCAGATAAATTGGGCGATATTAGTAAGTACTGACTATTTTTATGTATTGCATTTTTTTAATAAAAAAATTTTTTGATAAAAACTTATACGAATTTGTATTTAAATTAATTTAAAAATTACAAGATGCTTAATTTTTGTTTTTATTATCAATTATTATGATTAAAATTATTAAATTACGGTTGTATTAAACATAATCAATTTATTATATATAAATTGTAAAATTATTAAGCAGTTCGATAAAAACTTGAATTCTTTATGGTAAAGAAAAAATGATGTTTCAGATTTAACAGATAATTTAATAGCTTCTCAAGCGTTCGTATTTTTCATTGCTGGCTTTGAAACTTCGTCGACGACTATTAGTCACGCACTTTATGAGTTAGCGTTAAATCAAAACATACAAGACAAGCTCCGTGAAGAAATTGACGAGGTCTATACAAAGCATAGCGGAGATTTATTAATACGGGACAATATCAAAGAGATGGATTATTTAGATAAAGTTTTCAAAGGTACGTTGTTCGAGGAGGATATCAAGTAAGAACGAAATACACTATCGTCTTTTTTTCGGGCGATATTATAATATGATCTCATTACTGATAAACTTCAATCTAATTATTGTAATTCTTTAATGTACATAAATGTATTTTCGTAATTTAACACTATTCTTAATGCATGTAGAAACCTTACGAAAATATCCACCAGCGCCGTTTCTTATGAGACAATCGACGTCAAGTTATACTTTCGACGGTGTGAACATTAGTATACCGAAGGACCAAAAGGTATGGATTCCTACATACGCGATTCAGCGAGATCCGAGTATTTATCCGAAACCAGATGTCTTCGATCCAGAAAGATTTAATGAGGAAGCTGTACGAAGCAGGCACCCGATGGCTCATCTACCTTTCGGCGACGGACCGAGGAATTGCATCGGTACAGTGAAATAAATTCAAGCATCGCTTTTTATTTCTCTTTCCAATGAGGAGTATGTTTAATTGAAAATCTTGATGTGACTGATATGGCTTGCCGTTTTATTTTTAGGTTCTCGTTTCGCTATTTATCAGAATAAAATTGGGCTTATAAAAATCCTGCGAAACTACAAAGTCGAGACTTGCGAGAAAACTTCAATACCCTACATAAGCGAACCTAAAGCTTTTTTTGTATTAACTCCAAAAAACGGAATACATTTGAAAATAATCAAAATTAATAGAAATTAATTTAAACTTTTTTGGACTTTTCTGAAGGATATATATAAAAATGGTGAAGGGGAAGTCTTCGTCAAATAATATAATAATAACAGTTACTATTCCGACTAAAGTATAATACTTGTTAATTTTACTGATATTATATCGTAACTACTCATCAGGACACTGATCTGGATCAGTTAGTAATTAAGTTTTAGGTCGTTTTAATTCGTATATACTGTTACATAAATAAATTACTAATATGTAATTATTTTAAACTCCTTTGTTGCGTATTTGTTATGTAAGTATTCTATTACATATCTCTCAAAAACAAAATATATAAAATAAATATAAAAAATATTTGCACATATCAAATGTTTGCACAAATCAGATGCCAAATATTTTTACAGTTCTTTTATATAATACTTAAGAACTTACACATATTAGTTCATAGTAGAATTCAT
Source organism: Temnothorax americanus (assembly GCF_048541705.1). Taxonomy (NCBI): domain Eukaryota; kingdom Metazoa; phylum Arthropoda; class Insecta; order Hymenoptera; family Formicidae; genus Temnothorax; species Temnothorax americanus. The sequence goes on from NW_027509751.1 coordinate 3,530,658, forward strand.
ACGCCCAGAGAAATAATATTTCTTCTAATTATAAATTGTATTAATTAAGATAGTCTTCGTATAATTTTAATTATAATTATATATTTGTGTTTGATTTGCATTTGATGTAATATATTCAAAAATTTTCACGTAATTATATATGATACAATATAGCTTGATACCCGTGCTTCGCTACGGTATGTATATGTATAACTACTTTAAATAAAAAACCAAGTTAATATCTCAACGGGCCTAAGAAATATTGAAGAGAATCCGTGAAAACACATTTCATCCCTTTTCACTCCCTTAGGGTCGAATTTCTAAAAATCCCTTCTCACTAGGTACTTACGTCATAGAAGAAATATGCTCCCCGAATTTCATGTTTATAGGTTTAGGAGTTTGGGGTGTTGATGAGTCAGTCAGGACATTTGTTTTTATATATACAGATAGATAAAACTTTCAGGAATTTTAATTATGTTCTATACATATCGTACATTAGTATTGACTGAAAGATATCGTTTATCGTATTATTTTTACTTAATTTGACGTTGATTTATTATTTCGCTTGGTTCTCATAAAATTGTCTTTTATTTTCTGCCTTTTATTTGCCTTTATTTACTCTTCATGCGTGTACATACAGGGTGTTTAAAAAAAAAGTGTCCTATATTTTGAGAGCAGGTAATACTCACGAAATAAAAAGAAAATGTCCAATAAACATAAGTCTCTCTCCTAAATTAAATGCCTGTTATATTCACCAATTTTTAACATACACTATACGTGTTCCCATTTATTTTCACACATTTTAAACAAAGAAAATACAAATTCCTACACTCTGTTCGTACGTCGTCGATATCTGATAATGACTAACCTTACTGACCTGCAAAAATAACACGACTAATATAAAAAGAGGGCAATGCTTATCATTTAAAGATTTTAGTGTATTCAATAATCAACACACCCAATAATCGATGACGTACAAACATTGTAGCAATGTGTACTTTTTTATTTAAAATGTGTATGACAATAATGAATGGAAACCACATAGAACACCTCCTGTATTATTATAGTATACAATAAAGATTGATCATTGATCCATATCTCAACAGATATTTGATTTAGGACCCATGTTTACTGGACATGTTCTTCTTATTTTGACGAGCTAGTACTACCTGCTCTCAAAATATGGGACACTTTTTTAAACACCCTGTATATGTATACATTATTTGCGTGTATATATATATATATATATATGAATATATTATTTGCCTAGTCATACGTTTTGCTGTACGATCTTTATAGGAGTGTAAAAGTTTATCAGCACATGGAAAATAATAGTTCTTTAAGCAAACATTGGGTATTACGTAGTTTTTTTTTTTTTAATATTAATTAGAGCTATATATTTGCTACACAAATATTAGCATAGAATATAAAAGTCGATAGCGTAGCTTATTTCGAGCAGTGGCAGTTTTTTCGCTAAAATAGCAATGATATTTATAACACTTTCCTCGAATCTGAAAATAATTTGTCTGTTGATTCAATCGCCATATAAAACAATCTAGGATTGTTCCGCGTATTGATATTTGTGTGGATAGTTCCTTCTCACTTTACGTAAGTTGCAATCTTTGAAACACTAAAAACGATATAAATTGCAAAAATAAAATTTCAGACAAATGTTTCTATTCGTATTCTCTATTGTTTACTTTACAATATCATATCTTCAGTCCGAAATTTACTCGTGCTTTTTACATTTGAAATATTAGATCAGTAACATCGCCTTTACATTGGGCGTTGATTTTATTGAAAAACCGCTTGAATTTTATCGAAATTTATAATATTTTAAAAATCTTAGTTAATAAAACATGATTTTCTCCTCCCTCTCAGCAAGGATCATTCATTATAATCGATCGACGATTGCGGGATAATGGAAAACTTCCAAATCCTATGCGGTATTGCCGCCGTAATTCTCGCTTTGTATTATTTCTTAACGTCGAACTTCGACTTTTGGAAATCACGCGGCGTCCGTGGTCCACGACCTATACCACTATTCGGAAATTTTAAAGATGTCATGCTTAGAAAAGTAACCTTGAATGGTTATTTAATAAAATTGTACAATGATTACAAAGACGAGTCATTGATTGGGATATTCCAGGAGAAGACACCCATCCTTATCGTAAAGGATCCAGATTTAATTAAGGATATCCTCATCAAAGATTTCCCGGCGTTCGCCCACAGAGCACAATTCACTATTCACGAAAAGGTGTGAATATTTTAAGCTGTTTTATACGAAATCTAAATATGCGCTTTTGCGAAAATTTCGACATCGATATCTTCATACATTTTAATTGATAAAACTCATTAAAAATTACTAGACTTGTTTTAAAGGTTTTCTCTAAAAAAAAGTTTATGTAAATTTGGAAATTTACCCAATTACAATTTCGTCTTTGCCATATTGCAGACCGAGCCGCTGTCGCAACATCTTTTCAATCTGGAACCGAAGAGATGGCGACCGTTAAGAGCGAAGCTGTCGCCTACCTTTACATCTCGTAAATTGAAGGAGATGTTCTCGTTGATATCAGTTTGCGCCGACCATCTTGTGGATTATATGGAAAAATTGGCGAGCAAAAACGAGCCCATAGAGTGCTACGAGCTGATGGCCAAGTACACGACCGACGTCATCGGCAGCTGCGCCTTCGGCATCGAGATAAATGCTTTGTCGAACGACGACAGCGATTTTCGCAGAATAGGAAGAAACGTGTTTTGTCCATCGTGGGTGGATTTCCTGCGATTCAAAATCAAAGATTATTTACCGTTGTTGTATGATGGCCTCGGCTACATCTTGCCGGATATGGAGGTCACAGACTTCTTCATGCGTCTCGTCGTCGACAATATGAACTACAGAGAAAAGAATAATGTTGTTAAGAAGGACTTCATTGACACGCTACGCGAGTTAAAGAAACATTCTGATAAAGTGGGAGATTTCGGTAAGTAATGTCTGCTGTCGTTGTTATACTTTGCAACTTTGCTGTCGCACGAAGAATTTTTAGACGGACAACTACATATGAGTCCGCGCGCATTTAAAATATATATGTTCTCCATTCTATGAATCTCAATATAAAGCGAGGAGTTAAATCTCATAACAACAACTGTATTTAGTCATATGTCAATTATTTAATAATTTAATTAATTGCATTTTCCGATGGAAAATTACATTATTTGTAATAAATAGAAGATAACTTGCATCTCAGATTTCACCGACAGTTTGATAGCTTCTCAAGCATTTGTGTTTTTCGCTGCTGGTTTTGAAACCTCATCGACGGTTATGACTAACGCGCTTTACGAGCTAGCTTTAAATCAGAAACTACAGGACAGACTGCGTGAAGAAATTGATCAGGAATACACGAAACACGGTGGGAATTTAACGTACGAAAACATTAAGAAAATGGAGTACTTGAATAGGGTATTCAAAGGTACGTTGCCCGAAAATTCGTGTTTCGAGAGATTGAATAAAAGGAAAATATGAGAAACATAATGACTATAATATATAATCGTATCGCTGATAAAAGTAATTTGTTCATTAATTCGTATAAATGCATTTTTATTTACTTGTCATTATTTTACTGCAGAAACTTTACGAAAATACCCACCTTTGTCGTTCTTAACGAGAAAATCGACGTCGAGTTATACTTTCAACGACATCGAAGTCAGTATACCGAAGGAGCAAAAGATATGGATTCCCCTTTTCGCGCTTCAACGTGATCCGCGTTTTTATCCAGAGCCAGATGTTTTCGATCCGGAAAGATTTAGTGAAAAAGCTGTGCAAAGTAGACACCCGATGGCTTATATACCTTTCGGCGACGGGCCAAGGAATTGTATTGGTACGATGAAATAAGTGTCACTTTTCTTTTTTTTTTTGTTCCATTTTCAACCGAAAAATTTTTATTCGAGAATCTTGATTACTGTTTCTTATTTTCAGGTTCTCGCTTCGCTATTTATCTAACTAAACTTGGACTCATGAAAATACTACGAAATTACAAAGTCGAGGCTTGCGAGAAAACGGAAATACCTTATGTTCTCAATGAAATATTTACATTATCACCGAAAAATGGAGTTTACTTAAAAATAATTAAACTCAATCGAGAGTAAGTTAAGCTGTTCTTTAATTTTTCTAAAAAACATGCATAAAAAAACAGAGAAGAGAATCTCTGACAAATTGTATAATAAGAATAAGAGTTACGGTTCGCAATATAATATTTATTAACTCAATTGATATCATTGTATAATAACAGTGGCGATCGGGGCGCAGAAAGTTATAGCATTATGTGCCATGGCACATAAAAAATACTTAAGCAGTAAGCAAATCAGCCAATCACAGTCAAGAACTTAAAGCATAACGTAAGCGATAGCAAATCCAAACTATTGATTTTCTTACTGCTAACGTTTTACTACTTAAGTTTTTCTATATACCAAGTAGGGTGTATAGCTCTTATACGTTTAATTGACGGCAAAAATATAGGTCCAATGTACAAAATATCGGTTTTTAGAAATGTTTTTTATGAAATTAAAATGTTAAAATGTCCACTTGATAAACGTTTATTTAAAAAACGTTATTTTTTTTATCTAGGCTTTTTTAACTGTTTCTTTACATATCATGTGCACGTATAGCCGCTCTCTCAAGGCGGTTACCCCATCCTAGTACACCGCGCCCGTGTTGCTTGACTTCGATGATCCAGTGGACAGTAACGATCTTCTGACCCTAATGCTTTCCTTATTAATTGTACTTGTTTATAACAGGTACATCTTTAAAGTGTTCAATAATCTTGTAATGATATCTTCTCGATAGCTATAACACTGCATGAAATAGTTATCATAAAACTATAATCACACGCAACTACATTTACTTATGCAATTCACCACTTCAATCATAAAGTTGCGAAACAAACATATTGTAGTTAATTTTGTGGTTTTTATTTTATTATTACTTATGCGCGCATTCAAATGCGTAATTAATGCAAATTGAGCATTCAATTTATAAATGACAGATTTTATAAAATATTTAAATGAGTAGCTTCTGTAGTTAGTATTATAAAACATTGTATTTAAGTTTTTAAGTTTTAAATAAATGAAATTTTATATAAATGACATGTCAAATATCATGTCAAAAATAAAAATATTCTCTAAATAAGAATGTTCTTTTCTTCTGTGATAGCTGTACTGGAATGTGCTCACAGCAATGCTTAAAAGCTGGGCACGAAGAAAAATTCCTATACATATAGTACAGAGTTCACTAGCTGTTTGATTGGGCTTCTCGATCAATAAGCGTAGGTGCACTTTTTGGTATGCGCTTCCATAATATGCATTAAATGCGCATATAATGCGGGAAAAATATCCGCATTTAATGCAAAGTTTATATAATGTACATTCAAAGCGCATTATACGCGCATTGGCGCTCCTTGGGTATTAAGAAGTAAAAATAGTTTCCAAGTAGCAAAATGACGGTAAATTTTGGTCATAAAATGACCAACTATACGTCCTAAATAGGTCTCACGAGACCCGAAAATGACATCGATATGTCACTCTCATGAGCCGTCATTTTTTGACGTCTTATTGACGGCAAAAATAGGACCAATGTACGACATACCAGTTTCTAGAAATGTTCTTTATGAAATTAAAATATTAAATTAAACGAAGTATAGACTAAATCCAAGGAAATAAATGAGGCAAACGGAGCCAAGCGCGGTAATCAATGCGCAGACAAATTATAATAATAAATAAATATATTAAAAACGAACGTTTCGACACTTTTTTGTTTCATTTTCAGCGTAAATAAAGTTACATAAAATTCATAACGATATAAAGATTTACATGAATATATACGAGACGAAGTAGTGTATAAAAAGGCGCAGTCAATAAGTAAAATAAAACAATGAATTGAAGAATGGAGTTTACTTAAAAATAATTAAAATCAATCGAGCGTAAAAGTTATAAGCTCTTCTTTAATTTTCCGAAAAAACGTGCATAAAAAGAAATAGAGGAGAGAATCAATTTGTATAATAAGAGTCACTATTCCGACTGCAATATAATATTTGTTAATTTTATTGATATCGTTTTTGTATAATAACAGTGACGATCAGAGAGCAGAGAGTTGCGTGTTGCTTTCTGTGCCTTAGATTCAAATCCGTTCTAAAATATCGAATTCGACTGTCATTTCTTGAGAACGTAATGGCAAACCTAATAGTCCGTTTGGAACCGGCATATATATAATATTAATTTATAGATTTCATCGATTTATATAATCTGCTATAAAGAGCATGCTATAAATATACGCAGCTTATTTTTATTGCCCTCTTGCAGTGTTGAGCTTGTAATCTATGTCCATGAAAATTAAAATACTACGAACTAAGGCCGGGTTGCGTTTTTAACTGCCCCCTTAGAAAGAGACGAGGAGTGAGTTAAGCTAAGATTTAAAGTTAGGCGACGTTGATGCAATCGAGTCTAAGAGAGTTCAAGGTCGGATTTGAGTAGCTCTCTTCTTCTTGAGGGAGGCGAAACTCTAACTTAGGCTGTTGTGCCATTTATTATGATGGATGATGATGTATGATAACATCTCATTGCGATATCAGTTAGTAATTAGATTGTTTAAATGTAAATTATAGATATTTTTGCATACGTAAATTAACCCTAATTAGCCACAATTATTTTCGAGTCCTTAATTCGCCACACTTCGGTCCGTGAGACCGCTCGACTTTGTCGCATTGTCATTTTTATTCTAATTGATATTTATAAGCTTGTGATGTAAGAATTGGAAATACAGAGTCTGAATAAAATGTTCATGATAAAATATCAGGTCAAGAAAATTATTTGAGTTAACTGAACATTAGTTGTTTCAACAATTATTAAGTTGCCAAATGATTAAGTTGTACTAAAAAAGGTATAGTTCATTCATGTCCACCTTTAAAACTTTTTAATCTAAAATTAATTAATTCGTCAATTAATGTTTAATTAAACTAACTAAAATGTTTAGTTGCTCATATCGGACTAAATATTTTTTGAGGATTAACAAATTTTTCTTTTAGTGTATACATTATTTCCCTAGTGATGTTTGCCTAGTCACGTTTCGCTACATGTTTTTCACGCACGAGTGTGTAAAAGTCTATCAGAAAAAAAGTTGAAAATAATAGTCTTTCAAGCAAGATAGCATCTAGTAGTCTAAGTGTTATCTAGTTTTTTTAATTGACAATTTACTGTTCAAATATTAGGATAGAATTAAAAGCGTAGCGTTTTTCGGACAGTTCTTTTTGGTGTTAAAATAGCAATAAAACTTATAAATCTTATAACGCTTTCCTCGAATCGGCAAGTAATTTATTTATTGATTTAACCGAATGAATATAAAACAATCTAGGATTGTTTCGCGTATTGATATTTGACTTGTTCTTTCTCACTTTACGTAAATTGTAATCTTTGAAACTGTTCGAGATACCGTCAAGTTATCGATATAATAATCACGGCGCATCGCGATCGAATAATTAGAGTTCTTTTTCGCTCTCCGTGTTCCGTTTCGAGAATCGCGATTGTATTTCCGTCCTAGCTCAAGAGGCAGAAAAACCGCGCCTCGTTTTTCTAAGTTCGACTATCGCTTTGTCTTGGGGCCTTTGTGCGAGAGGTAAACACCCGAGACAAAGCGAGAATAAGTCACAATATCATAACTGCGGATCGGTTGTCGACCCCGAGATCAATTGTTACCGTTAAAATTCAAAAATCGCTGATCTCGCTGATTGTCGACAGCTGATTGGCCCTATGGATTTGCGGCTCGTTACCGGGGGTAGAAAACTCTAGATAATTGCTCGAAAATAAAACTCCCGGTTCTCGCGCCCGCGTTCACACCCGATCTGTGGTTCACGGTGACAGTAAGTAAAGATATATAGCTTTCGTAATCTCGACGCTTTTCGTGCTAACTATAATCCGCTACGTTTCGCTGTGCGCTTCTAATTCCATTGTTCGCGGAATCGCGCTCGCTTCTCCGTTTCGCGGAATAAATTGTGGAACTTGTAAATTTTGCTGTAAATATACTTGTACATAGCACATATAGCATATCCACTATTCTCTATTCTTTCGTGATCGTAATACCTCAGCTCGCGGATCAATATCACGCTCACGCTCGGTCCGCTTTGAACAGAAACGCTAAAAACGATATTGCAAAAATAAAATTTCAAACAAATGTTTCTCATTCGTATTCTCTATTGTTTACATTACATCGTATCTTCAGTGTCCGAAATGTACACGTGCTTTTTATACTTGAAATATTAACATCACCTTTACATGGCGATGATTTTATTGAAAATTCGCTTAAATTTTATCGAACTTCATAATATTTTAGGAAATTTATTTAATGGAACATTATTTTCTCCTTCCTCTCAGTAAGAATCATTTGTGATAATTGATCGGCGATTGCGGGATGGAAAACTTCCAAATCCTATGCGGCATTGCCGCCGTCATTCTCGTTCTCTGTTATTACTTAACGTCAAACTTTGACTTTTGGAAATCACGCGGCGTCCGTGGTCCACGACCGATACCGGGATTCGGCAACTTAAAAGATGTTATGCTTGGAAAAGTAATCTTGAGTGATTATTCAATGAAACTGTACCACGATTACAAAGACGAGCCGTTGATTGGAATATTCAATGGGAGGACACCCATCCTGATCGTAAAGGATCCAGATTTAATTAAGGATATCCTCATCAAACACTTCCCCATGTTCGCCGACAGAGAGCACTTCGCTGTTCACGAGAAGGTACGAATATCTTAAGCTGTTTTACACGAAATCTATAGATATGCGCTTTTTGCGAAAATTTCGATATATCTTCATACTTTTTAATTAACTAGACATCACACAGGCGCGCCCTATTTAGCTTTAATATTTCACTGTTAAAGCCTTTGCACAATGCCAGGCAACAGGCAAACTCCTTCTTCTTTAAACAGATTAAAAAAGCAACAGGGACAGGAAATAATAAAAAATTCGTTAATTACAATCCAAAAAATTCGAATGTTATGATTGGTTGGCCACAGGTAATAGGCACAGAATTTTCAACATGACGGAAACTCTGTGTTTATTGCCTGTGTCACTGTTTATTTTGTATTTATATAACATGATTTCTGATTTTTTGGTAATTATTTAGAATACGGGCTCCACCTCAAATACCGATAAAATTATGATTTCTATTCCCTGTTCCTGTATATTGCCTGTTGCATAGCATTGTTAGAAGAGATTAGAGAGGGGAAAAAAAACCTTTTTTGTACCCTTCTTAGAGGAAAAGAAAGAGGATGTAACTTACTAAAAATTGCGAGACTTGTTTTAAAGATGTATTTCTAAAGAAAGTTATCGCAACTTGATAAAATTCGACTTCTATCACTAATTAAAATCGAGAAACTTACTCGATTACAATTTCGTCTTTGTCATATTGCAGGGCGAGCCGCTGTCGCAAAATCTTTTCAATCTGGAATCAAATAGATGGCGACCGTTAAGAGCGAAACTGTCGCCTATCTTTACATCTCGTAAATTGAAGGAGATGTTCTTGCTGATATCAGAGTGTACCGATCATCTTGTGAATTATACGGAAGAATTAGCGAGCAGGAACGAGCCCATAGAGTGCCGCGAGCTGATGGCCAAATACACGACCGACGTCATCGGCAGCTGCGTTTTCGGCATCGAGATAAATGCTCTGTCAAACGAGAATAACGATTTTCGCAGGATAGGAAGAGATGCGTTCAATCCGCCCTTCTGGGATCGCGTACGATACGTCGTCAAGGAATACTTGCCGTGGCTCTTCGATGTCCTCTACGGCTACATCCTGCCGCAATCGGAGAGCACCAGGCTCTTCATGCGTCTCGTCGTGGACAATATGAACTACAGAGAAAAGAATAATATTGTTAGAAAGGATTTTATTGACACGCTACGCGAGTTAAAGAAACATTCAGATAAAATGGGCGATATCGGTAAATATTGTCTGTTAACTGTTTTTGTTATTACTTTGCTGTTTCGTACAAAGACTTTTTAAACACAGAACAATATGAGTTCGCGCATTTAACATTTATAGAATAAAGAATTAAAAAGAATATGCATGTGCACATGTGTTCTCCATTCTATAAATCATGATATAAAGTGAGGAATTGAATTTCGTATAAGCGAGAATTATAATTATTGATCATATATTTCAATTATAATATAGTTAAATTAGTTGCAATTTTTGACATTCAATGTAGGAAATTAAAAGATAATTCACATTTCAGATTTTACTGACAGTTTGATAGCTGCTCAAGCATTCGCGTTTTTCCTTGGTGGTTTCGAGACCTCATCGACGGCGATGACTTGCGCGCTTTACGAGCTGGCTTTAAATCAGAAAGTACAAGACAAATTGCGTGAAGAAATTGATGAGGAATACATGAAGCATGATAGTAATTTAACTTATGAAGACATCAAGAAATTGGAGTACTTGAATAAGGTACTCAAAGGTACGTTGCCCGAAAATTCGTATTTCGAGAGATTGAATTAAGGGAAGGTATGAAAAACATAATTGACTATAATATAATCATATCGCTGATAAAACTAATTTCTTGTTCATTAACTTGTTCATTAACTCGTATAAATGCATTTTCATTAACTTGTCATTATTTTTGCTGCAGAAACTTTACGAAAATACCCACCTGCATCGTTCTTACCGAGAAAATCGACGTCGAGTTATACTTTCAGCGACATCGGAGTCAGTATACCGAAGGAGCAAAAGATATGGATTCCCATCTTCGCGCTTCAACGTGATCCGCGTGTTTATCCAGAACCAGATGTTTTCGATCCGGAAAGATTTAGTGAAAAAGCTGTGCAAAGTAGACACCCGATGACTTATATACCTTTCGGCGACGGGCCAAGAAATTGTATTGGTACGATGAAATAAGTGTCACTCTTCTTTTTTTTTTTGTTCCATTTTCAACCGAAAAATTTTTATTCGAGAATCTTGATTACTGTTTCTTATTTTCAGGTTCTCGCTTCGCTATTTATCAAACTAAACTTGGACTCATGAAAATACTACGAAATTACAAAGTCGAGGCTTGCGAGAAAACGGAAATACCTTTAGTCTTGCGTGAACTTTTTATAATAAGACCGAAAAATGGAGTTTACTTAAAAATAATTAAACTCAATCGAGCGTAAGTTAAACTGTTCTTTAATTTTTCTAAAAAACGTGCATCAAAAAACAGAGAAGAGAATCTCTGACAAATTGTATAATAAGAGTCACTATTCCGACTGCAATATAATATTTGTTAATTTTATTGATATTGTTTTTGTATAATAACAGTGACGATCAGAGAACAGAGAGTTGTGTGTCTGCTTTCTGTGCCTAGATTCAAATCCGTGCTAAAATATCGAATTCGACTGTCATTTCTTGAGAACGTAATGGCAAACCTATTATGCTGCGGTCCACTTGATGCTACAAATGCTTCGAAGTATTCCTCTTCACGTTTCTTTTAATGAAAAAAGAAGGAGAAGAAGAACGTTCAAAGCATTTGTAGCGTTAAATGGACCGCAGCCCGAATAGTCCGTTTGGAACCGCGCGGCATATATATAATATTAAATATATATAATATTAAATTGTAGATATTTTCTCATCGATTTATATAATCTGCTATAAAGAGCATACTATAAATATACGCAGCTTATTTTTATTACCCTCCTGCAGTGTTGAGCTAGTAATCTATGTCCATGAAAATTAAAATACTACGAAATCATCAAGAAACTAAGGCCCGGTTGCGTTTTTAACTGTCCCCCTTAGAAAGAGACGAATAGTGAATTAAGCTAAAATTTAAAGTTAGGCGACGTTGATGCAACCGAGTCTAAGAGAGTTCAAGGTCGAATTTGAGTAGCTCTCTTCTTCTTGAGGGAGGCAAAAGTCTAACTTAGGCTGTTGTGCCATTTATTATGATGGATGACGATGATGTATAATAACATCTCATTGCGATATCAGTTAGTAATTAAATTGTTTAAATGTAAATTATAGATATTTTTGCATACGTAAATTAACCCTAATTAGCCACAATTATTTTCGAGTCCTTAATTCGCTACACTTCGGTCCGTGAGCCCGCTCGACTTTGTCGCATTGTCATTTTCATTCTAATTGATATTTATAAGCTTGTGATGTAAGAATTGGAAATACAAAGTCTGAATAAAATGTTTATGATAAAATTATCAGGTCAAGAAAATTGTTTGAGTTTAAACTGAACTTATTATAAAAAGACTAGAAATTTGTATCATTATATAAGAATATTATATAAGAACTAGAAAATCGAAAAATATTCAGCAGTCCACTGAACCGAATGTGGTGAGCTAGAGTTAATAATACGTAATCTCTTTAAGCTCCTTTTTTCTGTATTTTTTATGTAAGTATTCTATTGCATATCAAGAATGAAATATACGTATAAAATAAATATAAGACGTATTTGTGCATATCAAACTTTCGCAAACGTTTGCGTGCAAAATATTTGTTCTAGTTTTGTTATATTCTGAAACTCTTATAAAATAATTCATAGTAAATTTTATGTATGGAAGTAGTATTTTACTCGCGCGCTAACTATAAGGCATTGATTAAAAACCATTGTACAATTGTTGTCTAGTTTTTAAATTTATTATTCCGCGTCATTGTTGTGAAAATTTTATAATGTAATTTTCTGCTTTTTTTTACACAAATATAAAAATATATCAATTCGACAATATTGAGTTTTACATGCAAGATGTCATCGAGTGTTATCTAAGTTTTTAAGCTTTTGAACAAACTATTTCCTATATACATATATATTAGTACAGAATGCAAAAGGAGATAAGGTAATATATTTTGGACGGCTTTTTACATATATTTCCTATCTATACTTTCCGTTACTCACTAGATTTGTTATAATCCTTACGTCAAATATTTATGTCACATAGCGTTATCGCATTGTCACGTAATCATTTTCTTTTGAATGTTCCGAGATATCCGACTCGGGCATACTGAGATCTCTCAATTGTGGCGACATCGGAACATAGCTGGAATGGTCTGTGAAAGTAGTTTCTTGCGTACATACTGTATTTTGTAGCCTTGCTTTAAAATGGTCGGAAATTTCTGAATGAGAATATTGCTCGATATCCACCCTGTTTTAAGAAAGATAGTCTTTTTTTTTTTAATTGCTCTAGTCTTACATTTAGCGTCATTCTCGGGAGAAACTTGAAGTTAAATAAAATTGCAATCATACCTATCTTCCTTCGTGTGCTCGGGTCCCCGCTTCCGTCGTGGTGGTAGTGCCGGAGGTTCCATTTGGAAATTGCGCGAAATTTTACCCGTTAGTGACGTTTTCAGCTCAGGTGAACAAACATCGTCTTTAATTTCTTCGTAAATTCCAGAGACAACAGAGGTATTGGACTCCCAGTTGTAGGAATGACGTTTTTCACCGTACGTCAAATTGGGTTCCGATTGATATATATTTTCCACAGCTTTAGCGCCGATTGATGTCCTTAAACTGTTTTTTCACATATATTTGTCAGATTTAATTATGTACCGTCACACAAGTAATACTGTTATTTAATTTTCTGCATATGATACGTACCAATCGGCATCTGTATTAAGGACACACAGCGGTGCGTTATTCTTTAGCCGCGAGGGAAGACTACCGATTCCACCATGCGCCACCGTTTCAAGATCGCCATTAGAATGCAAAAGTCTTTGTCGGTGTCTCGGACCACGACCTTGCGTCACCAAGTCTCGTAGCAACTTATTAGCATCAAGACAGAATACGTGGAGTTCCCCGACGCCACAGCGAAACTCCTTGCTGGTGTGCATTACACAAATACGCTTCACATCTTCAGGACGGCCCACCGTTATTAAATGGAACTGAATGAATTCCTTCCATTCAAAAGTTTCGGCTATCTCACCCGTGTGAACATTTCTGATGAAAATTCCAATCTCGTTGGCAATCAGATCTCCGTATAAACCTGAAAATCACATTGATAATCAGAGACAAAGTCGACAGGGAGACTCCTGGCGCAAATGGCAATTACACCAACCGGTTAAACCTGCCGCCTTTGAATGTGGATTGTCAACTATGGATATATTGTACGATCTCTCCGTACAGCGGTGCCTTCTGGGCTTCAATAAGTGTCTGATATCCGTCATCCAACGTTGCGTCTCGGTCTCCGAATTGGCGGATAGCGACAATAGCGGCTTCCTGTCCACTGCCGACGATATGCTAAACGCAAATTGCTTCGTTCTGGAGCGAATGCGATGCACGACGGCGTCCGATGGTAGCGTCACAGAACTGTCCTTCTCGTTTTGCTTTAAAGCGCTGCCGCGACAGCTGAGCTGCTGGTCAAACTGCACCAGCAGGCCAAGGTCGGGTCCCTCACCGAGCTTCCTCACCGAGCACCATGATCGTTTCCACACCTTCGACAGAGGCAAGGCTCTCTTTCTCACCTTCTGCGTGACACATTTGCTTCCCTTCGACTTGACGTCGAGAAATCCGCAAATTTCCGTGTCGCGCGTACTCATTCTCTGTAAATAGGCGCGTCAAATTGAACCAGAAAGCTTCGAGCACACACGTATGTATCGTCGTGAAGAAAGATTGTAAGATTTCTTACGATTTTTAAGAAAATTGCGACGACGGTTTTGCAATGTTCAGCAAATCTCGATCGGTGTGGAATGTGGATCTAAATTATCTAAAACATATATAGATATTACACTATGGTAAAAGATAAACAGACCGATTGTAATGTAATTCGAAAACAAATGTAAAAACAAACGCTAAAGTATATTTACAATTTTGCCGGCTGTCACGCTCGCTCACTGGCGCCCATCTCGTTTCGAGAGCAGAAAGGGCAGAAAGTGCTCGGTAAGCGCAAGGAAAACAAATGAATTTATGCGTTCCGAAACTTGTCGGATAAAGGTGGATAAAGGTTTTCGAAAAACTATTTAGATTTGTACTTTATTGTTAATTAAAAAAAGAAGGCGTCTCAAAAATGTTAAATTAATAAATTACTCGATATATTTAATGACTGGATGATAATTGTAGTTACAGTAACTTAATTGGTATATATAATATCTTGGAATATTTTTTATATAATTGTTATATTAGTAGACAAAATAATAATAATTGATAATGTATAATATTCTGGATTTTTTAAATATATAAAATTAAAACGTGTGCGTTAATAAAAACATTTATTTTATAAATATTCCTCCACGCCAATTTTCATACACTTATACACTAATAAAAATTATAAAACATGCAATATGGAGAATTTTAAGTTTAAAAATTTCAATGCAAAAATATAAATTAATTTTTAATAAAGTATCAGGAGAACATAAGTTTCAAAAATTGACGATTTGCAATTCGAAAAATTCGGGATTTAAAATCCCGAAAATCAAGATAAAGTCAAAAATCGATCAAGTATCAGGAGAATATAACCGGCAAGAAGGTTGCATTAAGAAATTCCAAAAAATTTCTACTCTACTCAAAAAATTCGGAATTTTAAATTACATAAATTAAGAGACTCGGAAATTGACAAACAATATTTAACATATATATATATATATATATATATATATATATATATATATATATATATATATATGGCTGCATTCCGAAATTCACTGTCAGCAACTTTCAGTACTAAAAATCTATAGTATACTGACAGTGAATATCGGAATGCAGCCTAATCATTTTAAGTGCAGGAAGTTCTGCAATTACAAAGAACAGAAACCTTATTCTACGATTAGTATAACCTCGTTTCTTTTCAGAGAACTTAAGATATTTACAAGGAAGAAAATGCTACAAATCGTTTGGAATACAGTGTGACAAGAGTTGTCGTATACTCGGCTTATCTCGCTCGATAATAACACGCATAAAAAATGCGTAATGCTATCTTGAATTCATTGTGCACCGAGATCATCCGTACCGTTCGCAATGCAAAACTTTTCAAGCCGCAAAGGTGACGGTTTATTCAACAAGAATCTTAATTTTAAGCCAAGGAAACTCATACGAAACGCTCAATTAACTCTGTATCTCCTTTTAGGAAGTGGACGTATTCGTCGAGCAGACGTTTCTCCAAGGAAGCGACATCCGACGTGGAGTACGATGTTCCGGTTGAAGCCATCCGTAACTTTAGTATAGTCGCGCACGTCGACCACGGTAAAAGTACATTAGCGGACAGACTGCTGGAATTAACGGGGGCTATAAAGGCAAACTCTGGCAAGCAGGTCCTGGATAATCTGCAGGTGGAAAGAGAACGCGGTATCACTGTGAAAGCGCAAACGGCTTCGCTATTTCATTCGTATCGGGGCAAGAGGTACCTCCTAAATCTCATCGACACACCGGGCCACGTAGACTTTTCGGCGGAGGTCCATCGATCGCTGGCTCCCTGTCAAGGGGTCGTCCTGCTGGTCGATGCTAACGATGGTGTCCAAGCGCAAACGGTGGCCAATTATTATCTAGCGCGAGAGAAGAATCTTGTGATAATACCGGTGATCAATAAAGTGGACCTGAAGAACGCCAATCCGGAGAAGGTCAAGGAACAGTTGCAAATATTGCTCGATACGAATGAAGTGGATGTTATTAAGATATCTGCCAAGCTGGGCACCGGTGTCGATCAAGTTCTGGATGCTGTAGTCGAGAAAATTCCACCGCCAACGGTGGCCAGAGATGAGCCCTTCCGAGCGCTGATATTCGACAGTTGGTACGACAAGCATAAAGGGGCAATCTCTTTAATTTATGTCAAGGATGGATCGTTGTCGGTCGGCAAACAAATTAGTTCCGCACATATGAAGAAATCGTACGAAGTGCGAAATATCTTTCTTCTCAGACCTCATGCAGAAAATGTGAAGACAATGTGAGTGAGTATGACTCTTGAAAGCTTGTTTTACTGAAAGAAATTTAATTTTATGAATTAAATATATATATAGATGAGAGTTTCTTAATCTTTATTCGATGTAATTTAGATTTGCTGGACAGGTAGGCGCTGTCTCGTGCAATATGAAGTCCAAGGAGGCTCACATCGGCGACACTTTACATCTGCGAAATCAGCCTGTCGAGCCTTTGGAAGGATTCAAACCGCCAAAGCCAATGGTGTTTTCGGGTGTATATCCGATGGATCAGTCGCAATTCGTCTCTTTGCAAGCAGCTATCGACAAGCTTACCTTAAACGACAGCGCTGTAAATGCCACTTTGGAGTCAAGGTAAAATACTTTACCTTGACCATTTGTAAGATTCGTAATGCACAGTGAAATCGCTTTCTAAATGTTGTCTGTAAATGGTGAATTGCACGAATAATGTTCAAACATGATGACCAAAAAAAAAAATTGCAGCGCTGCGCTTGGAAGAGGATGGCGAATTGGTTTTCTAGGCTTGTTACATATGGAAGTCTTTATTCAGCGTCTCGAACAGGAATATGGGGCGCAGCCGATAGTTACCGCACCCGCGGTGACGTACAAAGCAAAAATCTTGGGCAGCAAAAATATAACAAAGTATCAAGGCGACACGGTGATCTTTAATAATCCGGTGCATTTTCCGGACCCCCAGATTGTTAGCGAATTTTACGAGCCCATGATTATCGCAACTATCATTACGCCAGGTATTTGCGATTTGACTACGGTATAGTTTAATTCATTCAGAATTTAAGAATATATTAGGCGACGGAAACTAAAAATACATTTTCAAATATTTTAATCGGCGATTTCACGACGACTGTTTCTTATTTTCATTTTTTTATTGTTTAACACTTACAGATTAATCGACACTTTTTAAAATGTATAGATACGTACGTGAGAGAAATTATGTCCCTTTGCCGAGAAAAGCGAGGAGTTGAAAAACTGACCAAGACCATTGGCGGTGACAGACTCATGTTGCAGTACGTGATGCCATTGAACGAGGTGATTCTTGACTTTCACGATTGCTTGAAGAGCATGAGTTCCGGTTATGCTAGTTTCGATTATGAGGATTATGATTATGAGCCGGCTGACATAGTGAAGGTAATCATTTTTGCGACAAATTATCCTCGTGCGCTTTTTACACGCAATTTTTATTTCTCGATGGATTGTTTTCGGTACATAATCATGTATAAATTTTAGTTGAATGTTCTGCTAAATGGAAAATTGGTAGAAGAATTATGCACGATTGTACATAAATCGAAAGCATCCGAGACAGGCAAGAAGCTATGCGTCAAGCTTCACGAAACCATTCCTCGGCAGCTTTTCGAAATAGCGATTCAAGCGGCAGTGGGGGCTAAAGTAATTGCGAGAGAAACTTTAAAGCCCTACAAAAAGGACGTGACAGCAAAATTAGTAAGTAAATTTACACCATGTGTATCTTACAATAAGTGTAGACTTTTAATTTAAGGGTTTCTCTTCGCTCCTCCTCTCTAACGTTGCTTCTTAATTCTTTCTCAGTACGGCGGTGATGTTACTAGAAGAAAAAAATTGCTGGCGCAGCAAGCGGAGGGGAAGAAGAAAATGAAGATGATAGGAAAGATTTCCCTACCACGGGACACTTTTATAAATATATTAAAAAGATAACAGCAAATTTTTTGTATTTATATAAACCTATTATTGCGACAAAATAATAATAACGAACTGTGAAACAGTTCTGTATGAAATGTTTGTCAGTAATAATTTATACAATCTGCCTTTTTTTCAAAAAGGTGCGTTTTTTAATACCATTCTCAAAATTCTCAAAACTATCCCCGGTATAATCTCGTCGCAACGGTCGAAAATTTAATTCAAATTTCGCGCTCTCCGGAAGTCGCTGAATACGTACCGTGAAGAATTTGGACATCGTCCGCCATTTTCAGCCTAAAATACAATTTCAACGTAGCACAGCCAATCGAGTTCTCTTCTATCTCCGTGGATATTTTTTCTTCTTCGCCCGAAATGGAATCCGGCCGGTATTTCCCTTCTGTTACTTTCCTATTCCGCGCTCCGAGAATAATGGCCGCGCTGTCTCGTGCAGTTTCGGGTCGTTTCTGCCGTAGAAGTACCTTTATACATTTATTTGGCTGTTAAACGGATGTGCCAGTGAATATTGATGTCGAGCGTGATGGAATTGAATGTACGCGCCACGAGGCTGTGACGGAAAGCGGCTCTCTCTCGTTCTCCGTGCTGCGGAATTGATGGAAGCGTCGACTACCACTTTCGAATCGTGCTGGATACCGTCATTAGGACGGAGAGTGGATACTTGTCTGCTAACCAGAATTGAAATGCTGATCAACTAGTGGAATAGAGGCGTGAACGTAATCTAAAATAAAAAGAAATTGAGGTAATGGAACGTTTACGTGTTGCAGTATTGTTCGGCATTATTCTAGAACTGTTTTTGGCACACCACCTATCGAGACGAAACACTTTGGATATTGTACAGGAGCACATCGATTCCTGATATATAAATTCATAACATAATTTATTAATTATATTAAGTTGAAATTTATGAAATAAATACATCAATTTCTGCTATTTTATCGTAGCAAGGCCTGTTCTTTTAGCTGAACTTCTTGCATGGTTTATATTGCGTATAAGTTGAAATTTATTTCATAAGTGTCGATTTAATTTCAATGTCAATTTAAATATCTAACCCAGGAATTAGTCACTTGAGGTAAAACTGATGATTTACACAAAGTGTATTTCACACAAAGATATCAAACTTTCTTCTGAGTCATTAGGTATACTTTATTTTTTTGTAAAAAATATTGCAAGCACGTGTGTGTTTCTGTAACCGAGTAACAATGTTTAAAAATAATAGTAACTGAGTAGTAATGTTTAAAGATGTAAGACATATATATATATATATATACTATACCGTTAATATAAAATATATTTAATAAAAGGACAAATATTGTTTATGTATTATCTATCAGTATATCTTTAAAATAATAATAAAATCTTTATTGTTTGTAGAAGAGATATCAACAGGTATACATCAAGTTGAAATATTTTGTATCAAAAGTGATACTAAAATGGCGCCAGTACCTCTAGAGGGTCATCAAACTCCTGTCACAAACAACATACCACAGGAAGGCAATCGTGGTGGATCTATATCCTTAGGCATGCTCATAGATTTTATCATACAACGAACGTATCATGAACTCACTGTTCTTGCCGAACTGTACGTACAAAATATGGAATGTCGACAAGTATATCTCAACATTTTGCAACATGATCTATGTTTTTGTGGCTTGTTCTGTTTAGTCTACCTCGTAAAACGGACATGGAACGCAAAATTGAAATTTATAATTTTTCCGCTCGAACGAGGCAACTGTACGTTCGTTTGTTGGCACTGGTAAAATGGGCGAATAGCGCGTCTAAAGTGGATAAATCTACAGTAAGATATACATTCTCACACGTCCTGTAGCCACTTAATTGAAATGTACAATCTAATAAATGTATTCTTTCTTTCAGCACATAATGGCGTTTTTAGATAAGCAGTCATTGCTTTTTGTCGATACCGCGGACATGCTGGCGAGGATGGCTCGTGAAACCTTGGTACACGCCAGACTTCCGAATTTTCATATTCCTGCAGCCGTGGAAGTACTTACCACTGGGACATACGGTAGATTACCGGCTTGCATTCGAGTGAGTATGCGCGGAAGAAAATAACGATTATGTTTTAAAGAAATACGACCCGAAAAATTATTACATTTGTATTATCGAACAGGAGAGAATAGTGCCTCCGGATCCCATCACTCCTTCAGAAAAGAGAAGCACGTTGCAGAGATTGAATCAGGTTATTCAACATAGGTTGGTCACTGGAAATTTGCTACCACAAATGCGTAATTTAAAGGTACATACGAGACAATGAGACGAATATAAATTATGTTAAAAGTTACATTGTGATTATTTTATAGAAGAAAGTATCGTTAATTAAATTCAATTTATTATCGATATATAGATCGAGGCGGGAAGGGTGACGTTCCTTGTTGAGCAAGAGTTTTCGGTGTCTCTTACGGTTATGGGTGATGGGCCGACAGTACCGTGGAGATTGTTAGAATTGGAAATTTTGGTTTCGGATAGGGAGACTGGAGATGGCAAGGCATTGGTACATCTTTTGCAAACTCGATACGTACATCAGGTACGTTTGTCGCACGGTCAAGTCAATAAGTTATATATAAACTCTAAGATGTTTAAGAAATGAAATTTTCCTCTATGACAGGTTGTTCAATCGCGATTGGCTGAAAGTACTAATCCACTATCGGAGGTGTATCATATCCTGCATTATTTTTGTCAGTCGTTACAATTAGAAGTTTTATATTCTCAAACGTTAAGGCTGATACGGGACAGATTGGACGATCATATTCACGTAGATGAATATACACCTGGCAAATGTCTTTCCATATCTTATTGGAGGTAAGAGTAATGTGCACATATACATGTTTAAAAGAAATTTAGCAAAAGATTGTGTACATGCACAGGATGTTTATATTCATATACGAGATCTTTTCAGGGAATTAACGAGCAAGGATCCACGATCGGAGCTTGGATATAGATTAACTGTTCAAGTGGATCAACACGACCCTGCGAGACCCCTCGCAGTTGTGCATATCCCGTCGTTGGGTAGTAAGGTAAAGCAATACGCTTATATTTCTCAAACGTAACATTAACGTAACGATAATTTGCGTAGGAAAGCGAGATAGCGCATAGAGCCATCAGGTCGGACCAATTATCGATGGAATGCTTACTCGTACACACTATCTACATCCGGACGCGAAGTCGTTTATCCGAATTGAAGCAAGAGCTACAAACGATGCTGAAAGACGTTGAATGTAAGTTAAGAATATATTTTTCTTCGTCTTTTGCTTCTTATATTTGAGAATGAAACAGAGGTATTAATTTAAATGATATCTTAGGTACCTTAGCGGGATCTCCAGCTATTCTATCAGTACCTATATTGCAACCATGTTTACGTGCTGAGCTACTGTTAGTCACAGTCGACACTCATACCGGTATGCTACAGTGTCACGTCCCTCAATACGACGCACCGCTTGTCCCAGAATTAACAACGGCGCTGAACGGGGATCATTCGCGTCTTCCGACACTTATCTCGGAATTGAGGTACTAATTATCGCGACGATCTTGCTTTTGTGAGCTCATTCCAGCACACTTAAAGTAAAATTTTGGTTTCGACAGATTTTGGATAACGCAGAGACGTTGCGAGAAAACGTTGCAGCATCTACCGGCCACCTCGCACGAACGTTTGCCTGTTTTGCATCATCCGGATCATCCTATGTCTAAGATTAGTCGACACCGGATGTTCGTACAATTGCACAGGCATCCTACAGTCATATTGGTACATATTTATTTTTATTAATTTCAAAAACTGCGATAATTAAAAATATTCTTATCTGAGTTTTGTTACAGTGTGTGTGTATTTATACATATGTTTTGCGATATGCTTTATTCCAGATTGTCGCGTTCAAAGAGAAAGAAAGCTCGCCATGTGAAATAGAGTGCTCTTTCTATCTCGCTGTAGTGAAGCACAGTTCCATCGAAGACGATCCGCACGATGATAGCATTGAAACAGAAATACCAAAAATGTATCTGAAGGTCCAAAGCCTTATTGAGTTTGACACTTTTGTGATTACACATGGCCCGTTTACAAGTGTCGATAGTGGTGAGTAGATTTATATAAGTTTTATATTATGTCTTGGAATAAAGATGAGTATGAGAAATTTACGTATATTAACGTCTATTGTTTATCACATACTTCATTTGTTTTTTTCTTATTTTTATATAACGACACTACAGACCTTGCTCGTTCTAAACATTAGATATTAAAATCAATAACTATGATAATAATTAACAATACTATAATATTTGTTCGTCATTAAATTGTTACATGGATAAGTAAATGATTCATATAGATGTGCATGTACTTGTATATAAATTTAGTATATCGGTTATTTTGTACTTAGCATAGACGCGTAAGTATGTAGGTAAAAGATATGTTGTGTTAAGTAAGTGTAATTGTAATACAATTTAGGATTAATCTCTATAATTTTATATAATGATGTTTCTTTGCTAACGACTTCCAGCAACTTTTAAATATTTTCTAATTACTAGTGATAGGTATAGGTACACTGTATGTATTATACAAGAATCAGATTCTTACTTATATGTCAATACCAGATCTTGTAGCGGGTACTCTTCGAGCATTTTCTTTAATATAAACGATAGAAAAGGAGGAAAGTTTTGCTCGTAAAACTGGTATTAACATGTAAATAACCAATTAGCCGTTTTTATAATTAGCTTAATTAGTGTTATCGAGCTAATATATGTCCATGCAGTGCTCTCGTATTAAGTATATATAATCTACTCTGCCTGAGAATGTTAAGATCAATTTTCTCACTAACTCTTACTAACATACTCATATTCTTTTTGCTCGTTATCGTTATGCAATATAATACAGTGTACGGATAATAATTAACATCTGGCATCGTTCAGTGTGGTATCGGCATACTGCTCTGCTACTTTTAGGGGGATTTAACGGGTGGATTTTTTAGGGAATAATGATCAAGATGGGGGGTGCATTACAGAAGTGGTGGAGACGACCAACAACAAACGTAGAAGCACCGGGGTCGGAGGAAGGACAGACGCGGTAGGAACGCCACAGAATAGAAGACCAAAGCATCCGGCTTACTTTATTCCGGAGTTGGCGCATGTCGTCGCTTTGTGCGACGAGCGAATACCGTTCGTAACTCTGGCTCAAGAAGTAAGATTTTATTTTCTTATTGATTATTTTTCTTTTTTTTTTTTTTTACAACACGACGTGTCTCTTGCAAAGCAACGTGTGCTTCGGGATGTCCTGTACACGACAGCGAATTATTCCGTATTACAAATTGTTTTAATTTAACATTAATATGCAGCTTACTAGACGAGAGATAGCCCATCAAGGTCTCCAGGTTGAGGCGAATGCCACGGCATTGGTGCTCAAACTTGTTCAATTGCCTCCGCCTTTGCCGAGCATGACTACGAGCAGTGCTTGGCACGCTCTTCTTAAAAGACTCCTGAGTGTCTCGATTAGAGTTCAGGGCAAGGGCATGGCTAAAACTTGGACAGTGGAATTTGTATTTTACGGTAGTCCTCTTTCCAGCAGTCATTCCAAAGAACAAGGTATCGATATTGTTTCTGTATGTAAGAGAATTTACTTGTCATTAATATGTATATTTTTCATAATTCTGCAGTTTAAAATTACGAATTTGACAATGAGGTATTTATTACAAAATCGTCAATAAGTCTTTTACTTTTTTAGTTATTTTTTGCGTGATTACATTTTCAAAAAATCATACGTGTATATGTATTTGTGTATATATTTGTGTATATAACGTATGACAATTAATGTTTCCATTTTAACTTAATGGCACACGTAAATCCTGTTTTGACTGAGTTAAATCGGATCTTCTCTCGTGAGCAAATAAAATGGATCATCGTCTTTTGCTTGTTTTAATAGAAGAGTTATTCAAGTGCAATCTTTACAGGTTTGCGAAGACCAGTTTATTTTCAATACGAAATGGGTATGGCCGATACCGTCTCCCGCACTGTAGATGCCTTATTAAACGATTGGGCACAAATAGTGCATTTGTATTCGATTGTTCAAGATTTAGCTGAATATTTCAAAATGGGTGCGTCATACATTACGATTAAATCTTATGAGTCACATCATTTACGTTTCTGTGTAATTTGCAATGCCTGCTTTCTTTATTCCAGAGAAATACAACTTACGCAACATGGTTAGCATTAAGTCTTATAGTTATAGCAAGCTGGTTCTTGCGTATGGTCCAAATCAAGGTGCAACTGTCACCGTACAGTGGAGCACAAACGACAAGGCTTTTAAGATGGTATTTGGTAGGAGTAAGTTTTCTACGTTGATATCCAATTTCGAGTGTTTGCTCGATGAGAACTGTGTAATGACGAGAGTCTCGCTTGTATCCTTAGGTCCGACGAATCCGGTGACCAACGCGCATTCTATAATGAAGGAACAACTAGAAGCTCATTTGAATAGGCACACGAATTTGGCACAAATTATTCACATACTTAACGAAACGCTTCAGCCGCTCACGTCGATCAATAAATTACCATCAATCCCACAGTTATGCGTGCATGCGGTAAGTGCACGCGCTCACCCGCCTTTTTTCGGTTCCGATTTACGGCTAAATTCCCCTCTACAGAGACCACGAGTGCCAGTACAAACGTTTACTATAATGCCACAATGTGTCACTTTAGTAAGGATAGCGTATCAAGGGATGTATTGTTTGGAATTGCGTATGCGCGGCGGGGGTTTGGTAAGCTTGCGCGACGGTGCTTACAGTCGTTTCGACAGAAGTAATGTCGTTGACGAGTTCACGCCTACGCAAGGCTTAAAGGTAAAAAGATAGGAAAGAAAGACGTCATCAATAATTGAAGGAGTTCATACGAGATAAGCGTGTTCGTATCGTTGCAGGCATTCTTATCGAAATATGTCGACGAGAATGCGGTATCTAGAAGGAGATCTCAGTCGGAGGACGATAATCCACCGTCGCCTGTCACTATGGACAGCGACGGTGCTGGAGGCAACGTGGGCTTCTTAGGCCATCATAGAAGCGGGCCCCAATCGCCCGCCCAACAACGCGAAGGTCTGAGATTTCATCCACCGCTAACACCACCGTCCGGTAGCAATCCTCACACACCGGCTAGTCCTCATACTGCAAATATATCCCAAGTAAGTCGTTCAGCTAAGACAATACATGAATCGTTCTTCTTCTTAGAACTTTTATCCTTCAAGGAATACGTTTTATTTATCGCTTTGTTACCTAGGATTTATCTTTCTATTTCTTGTTTTTATCAGTGGAATTTTCTACTCAAAATTGGCCTATCAGTTGCCCCAATAAGTCACCAATAAGACTAAACTCTTATATTTAGGCAAATCAACACCAAAGTTTCGGAAGCAGTCCCGCAACTTCGTTTAATTTAGCATCTCCGCCGTCATTACCGCCAAATACACCCAATATGTTACCACATCCGTCTCCTGGATCGGGACTCGTTGCGAATAGTCCTCTAAATCCGATGCACGTTCCCAGTCCGGCTGGTCTCATGCCGACATCATCGCCTGGACCTTGCAGTAATGTTCAAGTAGGGCATTCTCCTGCTGGTTCGTTCATGCAAACAGGTACGCATGACAAAAAATTCAATTTTTACATCTTTAATTTTTACATCTAAAATTTTACTTGCGTCATCCAAGATTTCGTTGTTTTGTTTTTCATGAATTTCAAATCTTTTTCTCCTTGTCTTAAAACCCTTACACGCTTGTTGCATTTAAGACAATTTAAAACAAATGCAAAAAATAAATTTTTTATTTTGAAATTATAACATTATTGAAGAATCAAGTCGAACAAGAGCAACGAGAGCAAGCCTATCTTTTCAACGTTGATAATGATACGTCGATTTTCAGGTCATATCGACGGAAGTCCTTTCCCGGCCTCTCAAAGCATGGCTTCTCCGGCTGCCTCCAACTGGCCTGGATCTCCGAGTGTACCGAGGCCTTCCCCCGCGAGACCCGGACAGAACCCGAGTCACGCGGCGTTGCATAGCCCGCAAGCCTCCGATCACAAGACTGGTAGTCACATATCCAGGGTATTACCGCAGAGATCCTGGGCAGGTGCCGTGCCGACGCTTCTCACGCACGAAGCCCTAGAACTGCTTTGCTGCCCGTCAATCCATCCGTCCAACTTGCCGGGTCCGGATATGTCGCCGCTCGAGAGATTTCTGGGCTGCGTCTACATGCGAAGACAGTTGCAACGTTTCATCCAGATGGATGATTGCGTAAGCAAACTTGCGTTTACCTTAATTGAAAATTTTATTCCCAAAAAAGCTATAAAATTAATATTGACTTGTAGCATATGTGTGTGAGGTGAGGTATATATTTAAATCTTTTATAAAAGTTTTATATCTATTACAGTTATACTTGATTCATCATAGATGCGCATTAGTTTGAAATTGTCTATCCCCGGCATGAAAGTACTTTTTACGCAAAATCGTACAACTCGCGGTCAATTTTTGATGCTATTAGTAAAAAATATTAGTAAAAGTAATGCTATTAATAAAAAATAAACACACAAATATAAAATATATATTTGACACGTATATATATGAATTGTTGTAGTTAACCGGTATCAGTGCCGAGCCCGGTGTGGTACACTTCAAAGCCGAGAGTTTGCAATGCAGAGTCGGATTAAATCCGCAACATTTCCAATCTCTTCACATAAAGGTTCTCTCTCTTCCGGAGTATAAAGATCAATGGAGTCTGGAAGAGTTACAGGTAATTAAAACAGACACCTTGCGTACGTGACGCAATTCACTCGAGCAAATAAGATAAACGTCGTTTTATTCGCAGATTATTGAGAAGTTCTTCGACAATCGAGTAGCCGCCCCACCTTATAAACACAACACCCTGTCTGGTTTCGGGAGGATGCTTAACGTGCGTTTTAAAGTGTTGAAGGACTTCGTGCAGATAATGAAGCTGGAGCTAGTTCCCGGTCTCGTACAGCAGCAGCAGTTGAAGTGGTCCGTCCAGCTGTGTTTGCGCATCCCGCCTTCCGCTGGGCCAATCGTGCCCCCCGGCACGGAGGGCGTACACGTTTGCAGGAGCAAAATCCTATTTTTCGTGAGTATCATTCGTGTTCTTTACGGCGTAGTCGAGGTTCACTTCACACTTACAATCAATCCTTAAACTTATGCGCTTGCAGTTGCAAATAACGAGAATGGGTATACCGTATCAGGGAGAGACGCCATCCTTGGTGCTGCCGTTCGTGTACGACGTAACTACGAATTTAACGCAACTGGCGGAGAGACGAGATCTTAGCCCTCCTCCCACGGCGCTTACGGCGGCATCCATGCAGCTGAAGAGATTCGCCGAGTACGGCGCGAATCAGTCGGAGTGCTCGTTGTTCCCCGCTGTACGGGACCTGTTAGCTAATTTCACATTACCGACGGAACCGCAGGTTATGCCACAGGTGATGAACAGTAGAAGTGCATTTATCTAAAGCTATTAGATTGTGACGCTAAAAGGAAGAAATCAAGTAAATCTTTTTTCTCATTCTATATATCGAGATTAATTAATTTTCATAACGTATGCAGCGTGAGACTAATGGTGATTGGTGATATTCCAATATTGCTTGTAACGATATATTTATTGGCACATTTTATTTATTAAAAATCATTCCATAAAATATATATATATAATCATGAATCGACGAGACTTGAAATATGGCTCTCAATTACGTAAAATCATGTATAAACAATGTAGTTTTTGTTCATAACAATTTAAGATATCAACGAACGTCGTTGATAAAACATTTTTAAAGAAAATCTAATAGAATACAAAATTAATTGATATCTCATTTGTAACAGGTTGGCCCGCCACCAGCGGGAAATCAAGTACCCACCCAGCAGATCCAGAACACGACGATGCAGATGCATTCGCCTATGGCGAGCGGCCAAGGTCCGCCGCAGGGACCATACGGAATCCAAGGCATGCAGCCGATGGGCATGATGGGCGGGCCGCCTCAATAGGACTTGCTTTACTCTCCTAATCCCCTTTGTCTGCCGAGTCATTCAACGTGGATGAACTAGAATTGTAAACCTCGAAGAATTCGCGAGACAATTCGCTCGTGCTATTTTAACATTAGAGGATTTACATTTTATGGGATATCTTAGGAGAGAAAAAGCTGTAACATTCGCTGCGTTTAATCCAACGAAAAAAAGTGGACTGATAAAAGAAGAGATATTACGAAATGTTCCCTGTGTGAGTGACAATCTCTGACATCTGAGTTTGGTACTGTAAATACGCGCTTTGTATTTTGACAACGCTATCAGCAAACTCTACCACTAAAGCAAATATGCTAAAACGAATGTATAAAATGTATCATAAGAATTAGGTCATATAAGAATTATATTAGATTATATCATTCGACGTAGCTTAATTTAATTTAACGGAAAATTACTACAGCTGTAACTGTACTTGCCAGCGACAATTCCTTTATATTTACATTCTGCTTCATGTAAAATTATATTCTCCACTGGAAATTATCTATATACAATTATACAAGTATAGAATACAAATCTATAGAGGCAAGTATCTTTTTTATAACATATGAACAATATATAAATGTGAATACGAAATAATGAAATTTATGATATTGTTGCAAATAAAAGGCATTATAGATATGCGAAAAAAATGTAAAAATGTTTATAAGTATATTTCTTAGATGTATTTAGTTCGCATACAGTAGCGAGTACGCATACTGCGCTTTCGAATATATGTGAACAACGATTTTATCAGACGTATAGTTTTTATACACACACACACACACATATATATATAAAAGTTGCGCCATTTTATAATCAGCATATTTGACAAATAAGCTGTTGGATATCTAAAATGTTTTTGTGTCAAATTAATTTAAATATCATATATATGTGTCCACATTTGTAATCGATTGATTCTTGATATGTTTCCGTAATGAATCGATAGAAGAAAATAATTCGCATTACACATTTTATCTGGCATTTATGAATAATATATATAAAATTTTTATTTTGGTTCTGTGTGTATACAGCTTCTTTCTTTTTTTACAAAAAACATATAATACTCTTAACAAAAATCAATCGTACTATATTCTTAATATATGCAATTGTACAGTACTCATAGTTAATAATAATGTATTGGAATACAACTGTATATCAATAATCGCATCTCAAATATATACACTTTTAGGTCAGGTATCAGTCTCTGTATATAAAATTTGAATACATCTTGATACACCTATTTCACATGACGATTCTTAATTGCACCGAAACAAAAACTGAACGTTACTAAATATCAAACTTTGAACTTAAACTAAGCAATATCATGCGTTCTTGGCCGTGTTTGTGTTTTGTTCGTCTTTTTTTTTTTTTTTTTTTGGTAATCTTATCATTACAATATCTCACATGGTTTTTCAAAAATAATTTTTTTTGCACAGTAGCCTATATTCTTTGTATCTTTAGTACCAAAAAGATACTCGTGTGTATATATTATATATTGATTTACGCGAAACTAAATTTATCATGTACCATAGCATACGACTACAACACGCGCTTTTATAATTCATTATCATTTTTATCGCAATTTCAGAGTAAACACGTAAACTTGTCACATTAATCTTGACTCGACTTCCACAAATTCTACGTGAGATTTCTGAACTGGTGTCTTAGGCTTTTCGTTTTTTTACTGTTGTCTTCTTTTTTTTCTCGACCTTAAATAGCTTTTCTGGAATTTATACATTCAATATTATGGGACTACATATTAGACAACGTTATAAGGATCAGGTTGTTTATATTGCAATATTTATCCCTGTTTAACTCGATCCTGTGAACTTAATGATTTTAGTTGGACAGGAAAATGCAAGTCGATGTATTTTCCGTCGAGGAAACGACGGACAGAAGACGTTATTATCTCGAAACTATTTTCTTCAATTTATTTCTTTCATGACTAAGCAAAAAATAATTTGTTGAAAGGTCTCCCGTCTGGACCGGTACTTGCGGTTCACATAGGGATCAGATTGCAATAAAAAGAACCTTTACATTACTCTTTAAGATACTTGACGGACACACTATGCGAACGTTTAAAAATAAATATAAATATTCATAGTGTACAATATTGCATGCAAAAAACGTGTTCTTCATCTCTAAATTAAACTGCACATTATGTAAAAACAAGCATTTCACTATATATCGTTTAGTTTTTAAACTATTAGCTAAACGAGTTAATGAGAATCTCAATCCTCCAATTAGTCTGTGCGATATCTCGTGGATCGCTCTTATCCGAGCGATTCGTCGTTAATTGTACGTTACACGATTCATAAATGTGTACGATAAAATATTCTTTTTGACATAGCTTCGATACTTCGTGCCAAAGGTAAAAGGAGGTTTGATTTTGTTGACTTCCTTCATTATGGGAACAGTGATGTGCAGCACATTTTCATACACGGCAATCGATAAAGAAAAGAGAATCAACGTTCAATATAAACACTCTGACTTCGTGACTTGCTCACAAAGTGTATACGTATGTGTAAAATGCTCCCGCCGATCTCTATTGCTGTCAGCAATGACGCGCCGTTCCTATTTCTCAGACAATTATACATCTGATATATATCTGACAATTTTTAATTACTCAGGTACATATATATGTATATAAGAAAAATATAAAGCTAGAAGCATATATCAGGTCGGAACGTATCACACATGAAATTTTGTATCGGTGAATGTTACGTGAAAAGAAAAGCCTTCTTTCGGTCTCTGCCGCCAATAAATCCTTCAAATAAAACATCCTCTCGCAAAATAAATATTTCTTTAATGGCTCGAGCAAACAGCTCATTAGCATTTCGTAATCGTTATCTCTCCGACTTATATTCCGCCGGAATGCTACTGAAACAGTGACCTTTGTGTAAAACTATTTTAGTAAGTGTTACATATAAGAAGCGCTTCCACCAAACATTTTTGCCAAATGCAATAAAACAATGTAAAAAATGTGCCAGCAAAGTATTCTCGAGTATCTAGAATGTTCCACTATCAGTTTTGAGAGATGAACGAAACATCGCGTGTTCGTGAGTATTCCAAGTTGTGAGTACAAGCATCAAAAACGTTTTACGAAAATATTGTAATATCGTACATCGCGTATGTACAATCTACTGTCGCGTTATCAACGTTCATCCGCGTTAACTTGTGGACAACCAAGAGCCGGAGGACAAAAAGGAAAGGAATTGGGGATTCACATCGTCGGACCGCACGGCCACGGTATCCCGGCCGCGTTTCTCAATCATTTTAAACGCTTGTACCTCCATAATATACAAACACTTAGCGAAAAACTACGAAACGTTAGCGATTTACAGTGACGTTTTGGGATACTTCGTATATATATATATATACATGCGTATACCGCTTGCGATACGCAACGCGAGATATATATATATCTTATCAATCTTACATATATATTACGCACCGTAAAATATATAAGATTGATGGATTCCGGACCTGAGTTCTCCGTCGAAAAAAACGCGTAACGCCCAGCCACATATCTCCTACGTCACTGCCAATGTGATCTTTCGTTTTTTGTTTTTTTTTCTTTTTTATTCCCGAAACGTTTCGTCAATTCAAGCGTCAAGGGGTTTTCTGTCGGCTTCTCGGCTAGCCTAGGCTGGGCTAGCAGCTAGAGTTTCAAGCAAGCAAGGCACAGGAGCACTATAAGGGCTCAACGTGCTAGGAGGCACTACTCAACAGTTCCATGCTCTTAATGCCTCGTCAACAGCAGCACCAACAAGTTAACACTGGAAACGAAAATGTCTAGAATGTGCGGCATGAACAATTAGTAGCGATGGTAAAATAGTATTCGTAAAAACTACCATCCGCATTAAGATTACCGTCGGCTTCGTGTGTGTACGTACGCGCACGCCGGCACCGGAAAAGGAAAAAAACGACGAACGAAATCACCTTCGTCAGGTCGATAGTCGCACACAGTACAGCACGCGATCCGCGATTACAAATAACGTGGACCCCCCAAACAGTCCAAACAATACGTTTATGCATTGTTCCGTACCCCAAGCGGCATGGAAGATTTGCGGCGGAAACATTGCGCGAGAGAAGATTGCGATACCGTTAAATACGTACGGCAGGAATGCAGCAACGTTGCTGCAGGAATGCAACAATGTTGGAACGTCTACCTCGCATCGCAGTTTGCTGCGACGTGAATCGAAAGCTTCCGTGCCACATGGGGCGTTAAATCGTTGTTAAGTCTAGAAAAGTTCAGGTACGGAAGAAAACGCGTAAGATCGTTTGTGCATCATCTGGTTTTTTTTTTTTTTTTTTTTTTGCATTTCTGGTTCGATACACCTGACACGTGCGTTACGCGACGCGCGTGATCATATTGTCGAAAATGCAGTGCAATTCGTCGGTTAACTCTCGTCGAAATGAACAAAGAATCGGAAGTTTCTTTCGCGTTTCACTTGTACAATGTATACGCGCCGAGATATCGCAGAGAAACTCTAGAAAAATATACTCTATCTAAATATATATACACGTATCCCGCTAAGGAAATGATATCTTCGATTCGTAAGGTCCGCATGAAATCGTTGCAGTGTGTGCGTACAATTTAGTTTCTCAATTCTCTCAGTCTTGAAATATTTTTGTTTTTGTGCCTTTCTATTTTTTGGCTCTGGCCCTCCGCGTGTGTTCGGTGCGCATACGTACAGATTTGCGTATACAGCAGCGTGTGTTAAACATTGAAAGTACACTAACATACATATTATCGATTTCTTATGAAGGTAATGTGGACTTCTCCTCGAAATTGTACGTTGTCCCATTTACAATAATGCATTTTTTTTGTGTGTTCTTTACATATGTAAACGTGAGATGAGACACCTCATCCTGCGGTTTCTGTGATGTATCTGTTAATAGGTACCGTATAGCGTTTGCAACATTGAGACAATAGATTGCTGACTAAGCTACTATAACTAATGAGAAGGGAGAAAGGAAACAGTTAAATGTTTGTGTTACTTGCGTACCACAATTCCGATTAGAATTTCGCCACGTATGTTTGATAACTCGTGCCGATAGCTGTTCGGATGAGTAAACACCGTGAAATCTCAAATGAATTCACGCTGAAGCTTAAGTGAAACTTACAGGCCCAATTGCATACTTGTTTGGCTCGACAAGAACACATTTGATAATTCGTTCCAATAACAAAATCTCTGCGCTCATATTTATATCTATTATTAAACTCGTATTAGTTGAATTACGAAAGTGCATTATTCATGGATGGAACGCTTTGATTAGTGACTCGTATATTTTCTAAATTTTGGCCTCGTCTATTAGCAATCATAGTTGTTGCTTCGTAACTAATCCGTAAACAATTGATAAACAACGTCTTTATATGCAGGACTCGAAAAAATGTCTAATTATAATAATTAACGTCATTTAGATTAATTGTAAACATGAAACAACAATTGCACATATTTAAACGTCTAATTACGTATTATGCTACTTTACACTTTTTTCCCCATTTGCATACTTTATTTCTTTTAATTCATTTTATGCATTTGATAATTCGTCATTATTAATACAAAGTGTCTCTCGCCGAACACACTTTCTTTGAATTATTCTCCTTGACCAATTCTAAGCTGATTTTCTCTTAACAAAGATGTCGAAATCAAGAATGAAAAGCGTTTTGGCTAACAAAATTAAATTCTTGAGTTAATTTCAAGTAGTATTTTAATAGTATTTTAATGTAAAACTCAGTTACACAAGAACATGTATATACATACATGTATATATATATATACATGTTCTTCTCAAATGTATATATATATATATATATATATATATATATATATATATATTACTTTAAAGATTGGAAAGTTGTGATAAATTTCGGTTCTCCATTAAGGAAAAATCGACTCAAAATTGGCCGCGATTTAGAAAAAGTGACGCTCGGCGAGGGACGCTTTATAAATACTAAAATAATAAAAATAATGACTTTTTGATTAATGATCGTACTATTAATGCACACTTCTAATTTTCATTATCACAAGATACCGTTTCTGCTCCATGATATATCCATTCTATATAAAATCTCCTGTTCAAAGTAAACCAACACTAATCGCTCTGCACCTGTTACAGGTGCGTCTACGTAATCGATGCAATCGGGCCTCTCTCTTTCTCTCTTTCTTTCTTTCTGCCTCCGTACATCTGGCTCTCTGCCTCTGTCAAATAATATGTAACAGCATGGCCATGCAAGGGTGGAGAGCAAAGCTACCATGCCTCATAGAATTCACGAAAGAACGCTTGTAAAGTAGAATGGATGATAGAACTAAACGCGCTGCAGCGCGAAGCAGCAGCAAGGAAGGAATCGGCTGTCAACTGACAGCTTCACCTCCGTCTTACTTGAAAGCAAACCCCATCAAAATCATCATCCTTACTTCAGCACCTCACCAGGCCTGTCTCGACGATACGTCTACACAAGCTAAAAGAACGTCCATTTGTCAATGCCTTCCAATTGAGAAAAGGTTCTACTTTAATATGGATGGATTGTGATTTCAGATGGATATGCGCGTGTGTAACACCGGTAATCTCTTCGCACCCGCGACGAGGCATTCACCTCGCCGTCGGGGAACCCGAACGTGAAATTGTGCTGCACTCAACAACACTTTCACTGACCGATCGACCTCGGTCGTTTATAAAAGCTATGGAAAAGCGTGCGACAGTTTTTTTTCTTTTTGTTCATATTGACGAGACGAAATGCAAGATATTGAAAATAACTATGCGATCGAAGTGATCGAACGAATGTTCAAAAAACCTGGGAAAGCAAACTGCCCGATGGGCGATCGTAACCGAAATACGAACTTTATTACCGCGAATTTTTTTAGCTATTTCACGTTCATTTCACGTTCTTCGTGCGAGAACTTGGACGTCAAAAGATGCCAGCCGAGGAATATTCTAGTACGATATGTACATTATTGATCATTTCGCCCGAATTCAAAAGCATTTTGAGTAAGCACGTTACAAGGCAATGACGAGATATTTGAAATACAAATGTTGATACAGATCGTTCAAGCGGGCGTTGAGCGGATAGAGACGAGTATTATAATAACAACGCGCGGAATATAAAAAGAATCTCCAAATATTTTCGGCCGCGTGACGTTTACGTCGAAAACGTGTTTCCTTCATTCGGCCTCTTCGTTTTCAGAAAGGAAAGTTTTTCCAACACGAACGACAAAACGATTTGCTCGCGGTGTCCACTACGACATACATTCCACGTTAATAATCTCGGTGAAAGCGAATGCGTTTATATATGTACATTGGCACTTTAGTGTCAAAGTAAAACGCTTAACAACTCGCGACCGATTCCGCGATTGACGTAATTTTGGCACATGCTAACTTTAAAGCTTTCACATCGACAAAGATCATGAAATCCTCTGTGCACTTTCCGCTCAACGCGATTTCCGTTGAAATTCGTACGTTAACATGCGAGCGATCGAAGGGCTCGCAGTAGTACTCGTGAAAGTGATCGCGATCAGCGATCTCTCTCCCATCGATTGGGTGTAACGTTAAATCGTTTTTTCATCCGCAACCCTTCGATTCTCGTGGAGTTATAGCTCTGAAACTGAATGCGGCCGAAGCGCATGATGCGGTACGATGGCATCGGATTCAACTTGCGTCGCCATTGCGTTGGAAAGTACACGAAAGCATGTACGTACATATATGCATGTACATATATTTATATGCATGTGTATATATACAATATATATGCATGTATACATAGGTACATTGTGTGTTATATACGTATATTAAATATACACGTATACAAACACAATCGAGGTATATTCGCGAAGTCCTTAAAGGAAAAAGAACTGCGTTCAAAAGAACTGCTGGCAGAAAGCTTAGCACATGCTGCTCTCGAGGTTACTCCTTGCCAGAAGGTTCTACGCATCGATAAACTGCAAAGTGTCAAAGATGTCACATTTTTACCGTAAATGAAACAGAGCTGACGTCCCTAACGGCCAAGGAAATCAGTTCAGCGGAAATAAGTAAGTTACTTTTGCGCACTTAATACCGGATTTAGTAACTGACTTTAACACCGAGCCTACCATGTTGTGGACGCCAGTAGCAGCAGGCTAGGTACAACGCCAGGATAATGACCAGGACCTCGACTAAGACCAGGGTAGCGGCCACACCGATCACTATCGCCGCGTTCTCCTCGATGGCGGTCATCATGGCCTGATAGCAACCCTACGAATAAGCAATCATGTGTGTCAACTCTTAACACACGACATATCAACATATATCCTAAATAGCTGCCTGTACTAATTTTTCCGCCAGTTCGAAGTCGATCTTTCTTTAAAAAATAAAAAAATAAAAAATCAAGACGCCTGAACTAAAAATGAAAATTTGAGTGAATTTTTTTGCGCGCGTTTACTTGAATTTTAAAAGTGAATTTCAAGTGTAAACAACCTCACGAAGTTTTAATCTGAGAATCAAATGGCAGAAATATCTGTCTATTATCGAAAAAGGTATAATCAAAAAGATTAAATCTCATCGCTAAGAAAATGTTGGTTAATTCAAAAATAATCGCAAAGTTCGTATGCGAAGCCCGTATAAACGTTTTCTCTGTCACGCATAACACGGAACCTGTTCGAATACATCTTCATGGATGGCTTCGGTATACGAGAACTAGGAACACGCAATGCCAATGTCGAGTCATGCTCAGAAAATTGTCAAAGGGAAAGTGTGTTATACGTGAATAGACGTACGTATGACCTATGCTCGTATAGGAGGAACAATTACATGCTAGTATGCTGGTCGGGTTAAGTGCTAATAGATACGCTGAGTAATGTAAAAAAAAAAGAACCGCTAAAGAAATGGCAAGACCCAACTTACCGTTTGATAGTATGAGTTAGACGCGGTAGGATTAATTGGACACGTAGGATCCTTCAGAACATCGTTTTCTTTTATACAGCAAGCATCGGGGACCGTTTTTCCGGTTATAGTCCAGTTCCTGTTCTCACTGAAGTCTCGAAAATTTTCCACGCCGCAACAATGGAGCTGAAGACATTTCCATCGATATCAGACACTATGCCTTCCCTGCCCTTGATTGTTGATAAAATTTTTCTTTACTCATTTATCTTCATAAACCCGTGGCCGAGAAAATAAATGGATAAAGAAGAAATATATTTATAAACTTTAACTAAATTATATATTATCTCTTTGAATTATAGCAATTTAATTTAACACGACGCTTATTGAAAGCTTATAATATTATATTTTATGATATTTCTTCTGAGTGTCGAGTTTGAGGAAGAAAATAGTACAGATATGTGACGGTTCTCCACATAACTCATCCACTTTCCTATTCATTTTCTCCATAATTTTCATCACGAAGCTCTAAAACAAAATTCTTGCGAACGTTTGTAATATGCAATTTCGCTACAAAGTGGTACGATAGCGAGCACCGATAGCTCGTCCGCGATATTACCAGCTTTCACTTACACCAAAGCGCCAAGTGCAGTTAGCGAGCCACTCGGCAAATTAATCGTGTTTACGCATGCAAGACAGACGAAATCCGGAAGAATCAATGCACCATTAATTCGGCTCGCCGCTCGTGCCCGAAATTAATTATCATTAATTAACGCATTCGTTAGCGATAATTAGTAATTTTACCTTGCTCATGATACCGTCCCACGCGACTGTCACCGTGTCAGCTTTATCACCGCTGGACGCATAGTACTTGGCGATGGTCGACTTCAAGAAATCCTGCGTACCTTTCTCGACCTGCATAAATTTCATATTACAAATCTTATAAAAACATAATATATATTAATATATGTATTGTATAAAACTGGTCGATTTGGTCGACGCTGGTTTACTGATGAGAAATGTGGAATAAAACGCGGAATACGATAATTATATGAATACGCACGTCTCCTTTAAGTCCAAAAGCGAGGCCGACTACCACACATTCCAGGATTAAAACCAGCAAGATTAGAATGCCGTACTGCAATCACAGAAAATGTTTTTTTCCCTTTTTGTGTAACTCCATTCCGATAGCGTGCCCGACATCGTCGGCAAGGTGATGATCTTAGAGAAATAAATCGGAAAACGCACGACAAGATTGCTTCGTACGAAATCCGCTCTTCTCGAAAACGAAGATATATTATTAAAGAGAGGGGGAAAAGATAAGATTTATTCTACTCTTTCGATTTCTCTTTTTTTTTTGTAAGTTCACTCTCTTCCCGGTTGTATCAACAATAATTCGAGGATTCGCTATTATATCGCGAATAAAAGGGAAAAAAATCAAGACGAGAAAATCTCGCGTTATATCACTAATTGAACTTGAACGTCGCTTGCATTGTTTTCAACAAGCTCTATCGTCGATCATTGGATATCTGCTATAATCAACAACTCTGTTTTCTATCAAAGTACGCATTAAGAGATCCCAAGCGATCCGCGTAACGCTCATTAATTCAAAGTTATATATTTGCGTGCGTACATATTAAAACGTAATATTCCTATTTTTAGATACAAAGCACGCGAGGAATACATGAGCAAATATCCATATATCGCGACCAACTTTACATTGAACTGCCTGGGCATGTGTAAACGAAATGAGATTGCGAGCGAAACGAATTTTATCAGAACGAACTTACGACACAGAGGAGGCACCTGGACTCGAACATAGCGCCGCAATACCCGAGGAAACTGATGATGAATGTGAGAGCACCGGCGAGGATTAGAATGTAGGCGATCATCTGGATAACATCGGCGTCCGTTTGGTTCTGCAAAACAGAAAGATGCGATGAGAATACGAATCGCCCTGCGATAAATATTCATCGTCGAGCGCGGAATACAAGATTGCGCAACATTACGAACGAGCATCCTAGAATCTCTTTTACGGCGAGATCTTACACGTTCATCATGATACACAAAATAATTTATTATCAACGAGTAACATAGAAAAGCGGGCTTTGAGAGTAAAACGCGGTTAGTCACTTGTAGCGTGAGTTAACGCTATGTAACATTTCATTGATAATTTAATATAAATTATAAATCGTACGTTTCGGCCCTACTTTGAACCGTCCTTCATTGCAGCGACGCGGTAATCGATAAATATGATTATACGATAGATAAATTCTATTTTCTGATAGATAAATCCTATTATCTCTCTAAATTCTTTACTTGAGCCAACTGCTCGAAGTAGAACCGAAACGTATTTATAATTTGTATTTAATTATTAATTAAATGTTACATAGCATTAACTCACGCGCAACTAATCGCGTGATTTCACTCTCAAAGCCCACTTTTCCTTGTTACTCGTTAATTTTAATATCAAAAGTCTTTAGACAATTAATCATTTATTATTTATTACAACAAAATTAAATTCATTACCCTTATTCTAATACATATATTATATTTATATTAATATATAATAGATAATTATTATATAAAAATTATATATTATATTCATAATATTTTAAACAATTTTTTAGAAATAATATAGAGCTACTTGCGAACGTAACAAATGTAAAACGACGATACAACCCGAACAGGAAATTCTGTTTAGAAATCGCAGAAAAATGACTTAATAAAAGTCACAGAAGGAGATCCTCGTGTATCGTGATACTGATTCATTATAAGTTTTTGCGCTCGGTGGGGAGTTTACGATCACTTATTACAAATCACGGAATCCCCGGAGCTCTATTTCTGATCATTTCCCGTTTTACGAACGAGATTATAAGACTTGGAACAAGTCGTTCACCCAATCACGTAAATCTTAAACTCTACGCGATTAAAATATCGACGGCATTTTTTCGTTAACAACTGCGTTTATACTAATGTGTATCGATTGTTTATTTATTTACTTAATGCTCGACTTAATGTAACATACAAACAAACGCGCTAATATACGCGTAAGTAGCCGCAAACAATTATTAGGTCGAGCTCGTCGCCAAGTATCCAACCGCGAGTATTGTACGGGAAACGTGCTCGATGTAAGAGGATGACATAATAGCTCGCGAACGGCACTTGGAATACTTATAAGCTCCCTACATACAAGCTGTCGTCGTGCGTGATAGATATCGAGTTTCACGAGGCGGATCAAAGTGGAAACATAGACACTCCTTTGTGCGGGGCGTCGCGAGAAACGAGGCGCATCTGCCGATGTGCCTGGCCGTCGCTGACACTCTCCGCGGTTCCGCGATCCTCGCGGATCGTTATTCGTTAAAGGAGAGAATTGTATGGATTAAAAAAAAAAAAAACCCAGAAACACGGAGAGAAAGAGACGTTCTCTCGATGTACACTTCCACTTTCCCAAATCGGCGCGCCGATTCGAGAGCATAAGATCTTACGAGATGCCGATATCTTCGCGCAAATCTTGTAAATGAGATATCCGGTGCAAACTTGAAACGCCAGGCATAATCCGATCCGATAGCCCGTGGTAGTGCGGAGTATAACAGAGAATCGCGCTAATCGACCCATCGCGTGTGAAAATCTATCTGTGGAAGAGAAAAAGATTCCAGAGGAAGAGCGTTAATGCGGCTTGAAGGGCTAACGAAATACGAGAATTCAATTCTAAGAGATTAGAACGAGACACAAACGTTTTCTTGTTACAATACTAAAAAACTTACATATGATTTTCCTTGGAAAATGCAAATTCGTAACTATAGTTTCGATACGAGCCTGAGATATAATTTATCGCGCGGTATATCCGCGCTTCAGGTTGGCCTCGAATTGAAGTTGTAGTCAGCTATGCAAGTCAATCAAACTGACAATGCAAATTCGATTTTTATTACAGCTGCTCGGCCACGATAAATCATGAAGGATCAATTCCGCTGCCTCGTTCCACCGTGGAATTACTTGGGAATACTTTGCAAGTGCTCTCGCAGCGTTTTACGACTTGTCGTGTTAAATAAGACGATCACGTCGCGCGTCGGTCACGTGACCCATCGTTTTACGTTCGCGAGAATGCAGGCGGCAGCTCCCCGCCGCGCTCTAAAGGCGTCCCGCGATTTGTACCGGCCGCGGATTGCTTCGTGGGCACGTTGACACTCTTATCTCGAACACCTGTTGAACGGATATATAAGGTATTTTTAGTACGAGTTCCACCTTAGTATAGGCGCGCCGACATTGCACGTCTTATTGAATACTACCACTTGACGGCTGAGCGTGCCGCGAAAAATCAGGTCACCAGGTGAAAGGACTAATAAGGCTGTCTCGTGTTCGGTTTCACCGGCTTGTTCCGCCAGATTGATCAAAACTATTCGAGCGGCGACAGCGAATGATAAGCGAGCGACGTAAGCTAGTCAGTTTTAAATGTATGATCGGCCTAACACCGTGAGTCATTCATCTTGCTGATCCAGCAAGTACATTATTGCTTTATCAGTCCATAAGAAACTCATTAGCATCAGTAATACTGAATTATATTTCAATTTAACAGTGTGTCTCAGCGCACCCGTGGCTCTGGAGCGGCAAACAATTGAAGGGAAAGACTTTTTCAAAAATTATAAGCTTCAGAAAAATCAATACATAATAAAATCACATTTTTTTCACTTTTGAGCTAACTTTAAGTAGATTTTGCTCTCGTCGAATTTTAGTTTAACATTTTGTTGCAAAAATATATAATATCAAGAGATAGTGTCACAATGACCATTCTCAAAATACTTTCGACCAATCGACTCGAAATCTTTTGGGAAATTTTAATTATCAACGCTCGTGTTTAAAAAAAGAACCTTTCCTTTAATCTCTTCATAATCGTCTAAATAAAATTTTGAAATAAATAAAATAATGAAATTTATTATTTTAATACAAAACAGTATTATTTTAACTCCATTGGTTTAGTTAAATTAACATTGTTTCAGTTAAATTAACGACATTGAGTAGCCAGTAGGAGCAGTGGCGACCTACAGGAATAGTAGAAAATAACTCAAATTTTGTATAATTTGACATTACAAACTTAACACAGTGTAGTTATTAGTGAACGTAGAAATCTACAAAACCATTTTCAGGTTTTTCAAGAGGGTGACACGGCAATTCCAGGATAAAGCGAAAATAACCTAAGGCCCTAATAAAAAATACACGACTCATCAGGCATACGCGCACACACGCACATAGAGAATTACGATTCTACGGCCTATCGTCGAGCACGAGCTGTTGCTCCGAAATGACCTAATTTAGCGAATTTACAGTACACGGACGTATGTTGCGCGTGCGTCAGCGAGTTAATGCATTTTCTGGAGCTAACGGCGTACGTCCTAAATACCTGTTCCCCTCGTACACGCGGACACATCGAACGTGTGGCCGACGGGAGAAGGAGGACGGATATCTAAGCGAAAGCCAGGGCCCTACAGAATTTTCTCTCTTACGAGGAAATTTTCCTTTCTAATTTCAAACCCC
Organism: Temnothorax americanus; assembly: GCF_048541705.1. Lineage (NCBI taxonomy): Eukaryota > Metazoa > Arthropoda > Insecta > Hymenoptera > Formicidae > Temnothorax > Temnothorax americanus. The sequence continues at coordinate 3,573,632 of NW_027509751.1, forward strand.
TCCCTCTTCCTCTTCTCCGTTCGCATTTCGTATATTCGTATATACGATGCTGTTATCAACGCTCCTGATTGATATCCGATATTGCTGTCCAATTCGCTGATGACCATTGTCTAAAGATGAGACTATACGGCTATTTAAGCCGAATCCGAGTTCTCTGTCGATATCGCTCAAGCAAGACGGCAATTAACGGGATAGACCGGGGGATCGGTTGACGGCGACAGACACAGAGGAAAACGGAATCGTTGTCGAGGAAATGTAAACGACAACGATATAACGATAAGTGATAAGGGTACCCCAAGACGAGGCAGTTAATCTACGTCTGTCTCGAGATTTTCACTTGCACACTCGTTTCCGTTTACAATTCTCTCTCTCTTCTCTCTCTCTCTCTCTCTCTCTCTTCCTCTTCGATCGGGCTCTTTATGACACTTTCAATCCATGCACCTAAAAAAAATTCTTTCCGAAAGTGGCAACGACCGAACTAACGGTTGAATATTATGCTTAATATCTAAAACAACTAACCCACATAATTCGCAAGCCGAGTTCTATTCGCGAGAAGTTTCTAAGAGACGCCAGCATATATAACGGCTGCAAGTTATATCCGTCCGATTAGAGTGATTAGAAGCGACTTTCTAAGCGTCCCCGAGCCTCCGCTAATAACGCAACGGTAATTTGTTCACGTGAAACCGATACGGCTACGACTTTATTTTCATTTTCTTTCATGCGATTCCAGGTACGCGTCTCTATCATTCGCGAATTGCCTCTAGGAAACTGAAAACAAGTTCGCTTAATCTATTCGGCGCGACATTATTATTAACGCAACGATGTTTATAGCGACGGTTGAAAGAATCACTGTAATTCACGCGTGACTCATATATTACTTTGTATAAATGTTAAAGATTAGTTGCAGCGACTCTCCATGCTCATTCTCGAGATATCTTATTTTATAATGGATCTCTTACGACACCTGGTAAGCTCTTTTTATGAATGACCGGTCTAATTATAATGTCGCTTTATCACAGGGAAACGCGTTACCCTTTCGCCGGCTGCGCAAAACTCGCGAAACGAAAGCGGCACTTTTACTTTTTCGCGTGGCGTTCCGCTATCTAGCTCCGCCACCGGGGGAGCAACGCGCGATATATATAAAAAGATTTCTGGCAGGAGATTTCGCAACGCCGATACATTCGGCGAACGAGAGGACGACCGCCGAGGCGGCCGCCGAAATCGAGCCGCGTTAAAAACCCGTCCGAGGAGCTTCTCGGCCCTTGCATGCACCTATAGTGAGAGCGAGTCCGCGCGCGAATCCGTGATGGAGCACCCTGATCCTCCCACGCGTTGCGCTAATGTAACAACCAATCATCTCATCAGCGACCAAGTACCGATAATTACGTTTCTCGTTCTCTCTGCCCTGGTAACGTTTGCCGTACCCATTGCACGTCGCGCGTATCGCGCTACGCGTGCGATCTGCCATCGATACTCGCCTTTTCCTCGGCAGGAAAAATATCTATACATCCGTATATCTCTGCATAGAAAATAATTTATACATATTAATATATAATTACTCGGTGCGTGTATTAATAGATACGTGTCGCGATGCCATCGATAAAAAGCGAGCGAAGGCTCGCAGGAGGAAGGAAATGGTTTTGCAGTAGTAATTATTCGAAGGAAGTGGTAACTTCCATTCTCCATTGTTCTCGTTAACCGCGGCCTTTAAAGGTAAGTCGCTCTTTTTTGTGCCTCCTTCTCCTTCGCAGTTTATAGAGTCAAGCGCCTCGTTAAACGTATAGATTATCCGGTACTGCTAAGCGGCTCGTAATTAAGGAAAGCCTATATAGCGTATGTGCGTTCGCCCCAAGTGCTGCACACCTCTCGTGAATTCCTCTAAAATAATATCGACGCGAACGAAGTACACTACTTTCTTGCGAGAAAAACTTGGGATCCTGCCAGGGGGGTCTCTACATGCCGTAGGAAAAAAATAGGAATGACAACGATTAATTTAATTTAAATGTCAAATGAGACAGGCGTAATGTAAACATTGAAATGTGTTGATTTAACCGTACGATAATTTCGTAGCGCGTCTTATTTTAGCCGCAAAACACCGACAGCTCTCTCGGGCGCGCGCGCACATATATTTCTTAATTAACAGACTTTGATTAAAATTAAAGCAGTATATCTTAATTTCAATTAGAACCGTTACGCACGTGTAAATATACCTAATAAGGTAAGCAGCAAATAACTTCCGAAGCAGTAAAAACTTAAAAAAAAACTCATCCGTAACGAGTAGTCGGTACACTTTAAGTAGGTCATTTACATTTAAGTAAAACTATAATATAAAAATTATACATATAATTAAGAGGTATAAGACAGTAATTAAACCAAACAAAATCGTATACGTATATACGATATATATATCCCTCACAAGTTAGTTATCCTCCGTTGAATCTATCGTACATCTGGCATCTGTCCAAAAGAAATGGATGTTTATCTTTAAGCTGATCTAGTTCCTATATTCCACTTGGATTTCGAGGTTTTGTCGTGGACGCCTTGGATTAAACGTTTATTCGTTAAATTTCAACGAACTTGAATATAAGAAACTTGTCTTGGCGAGAAAATATGGAAGTAGAGAAAATCTGGGCAAGAATATGCGCGTTTTACATATCGATCCGACGACACGGTAGCATAGAAAAATTATGTTAATACGTACGTGCGATAGTGACACCGATGTATCCGTATGTTAGAGACAATGGCACGATACAATGCGCGTCACGCGTTTCTCGTTACATTATGCATTTCGCACGTGCTCGTACAACACGGGGCTTGTTAATGCAAGTCGCGATAGATAATTTCCCAATGCTAACGAAAAGATTCGTCAGCAAAAGGCGCGCGAGGTGCCTTACATACATTAATCATCTTACGTATGCATCGCGCACGCGGAAGCGCGCGTACAAGTTAAACGTGTAAAAATAAAAAGCGGAGTATTTTTGCTGATACGATATAATATATAATAATCGCGCGAGAAGAATCGGTAACGAATCCAGTTTGGATTGATCAAATCGAACTTCCTCGTTACACCTATCGCTAATTGCGTAACAAACAACTTACGACGTAATTAGCACGAATTGCGCAAGAGAAACTTGGAGCCGTATAAATAGCCGACTCTGTAAGGATATACACGCGAGTCGTTTTTCTTCTAATGCGTTTCTTTAACTCGGCACAGGACGTCTGTCTCGAAATTTTTTCGGCGATGAATCTCAAGAAGCGGCAATAAAATCAGCGGACGATGCGAACAGAATTGCTGATAGGGCAATTTCAATTTTCGAGATGTCTAGTTTAATATCTCCTAAAGTTTGTGAGAATTCGTCGACGAAATAATAATAGTCGACGCGTTTAACAAAACGGCATGCAGGAAACAGCCGTGGGCCGCGGTAGGAATTTGCAAACACAGCGCAGTAGAAATTTAAACTCGTTCGCGAACCGGTATTCTCGCCAGGATATGTCCGGCTCGTTTAAATATCGAAAGTATCCAAGCTTTGTTCGAAACTCGTCGCGAAACTCGGAGATAGTAAGGGATCAAGATCGATTTGAAAGTTAAATTGTCAAACTTTGGACGTGTCGCGCACGTTTTAGATACGCGCCGCTCTCTGCGTTTCGTGCAAAGCGGAGTGTCTCGTCGGATATTTGGTGCTCGGCCAATTCGCCCGCGCCGCCTCGTACGCACGATCGCGCGAGCAAGTGGCTGCGCACAATGTCAATTACTTAACGACTTCCTCGAAAAACAAGGTAGAAAAAACGAAACGCTCGGACGAACAAGCGCGAAGCACTTGCCTTGGTCTCCCTTTCCACCCCCCCTTTTCTTTTTCCTTCTCGCGATGTCGCTATAATGCGGATTGATTTGTTCACGTGAACCTTACCAGAAAATCCGATTGATCGAGTTTCCCGATGAGATTGGTGAACGAGCTCCTGTCGACGAACAGCCATATCCCGACGGTCAGTGCCGCTCCTCCGGCGATCTGAAAAAAACACGGGCTTTAATGTGTGGGTTTCCGTTCTGCTTGGCGGACCTCAAGGCTGTGCCGCGCCGAAGAAGGCAAAGAGGCCTAACGCTCTTGCCTTGGCGGGCGAGGCGCAGGCAAGAGTGGATTTTTGCGAAAAGTTTCACTCCGCCGATCGCCTCGCTATATACGCGCCGAGACGACCGTTCGATCGGTATTGCTCGTGATAATTTGATAAGTCTACTTCAAGGCTCCTGGTTCCTAACTGTACGCGCCTTGTATCGTGACGTCGCGACGAGCAACGTGAAGTTTCTTTTTGCGTTGCACGTCGAAATAGGTCAGCTCTTACGCGTACTGCTCGTGTTCGATAGACTGGATTTATCAAATGTACCCGGAGGACTCTCTTTCTGATTCATGAATTACACACTACGTGAAACTTGATCGACTCTGTCACAAGATGTTTTGATCAGAATAAAATAAACATGGAAATTGAACGTTGCATTACCGAGATAACTAAAGGAACTTTCGTCACATTTTATCAATCATGTATTATCGAGCACGACTATGGTGGTGCTTTGCGAAACGATCCTATTTCACCGTTCGTTCTTGATATCGTAATACGTCTGAGAAACCAGAAGCTCTAACGGGATGAATCGAGGGATTAGTTTATGAGAGAAGATTTCAACTGTGCATTTCGCCGTGAAAGTTTGCGTATTTCTTTAACGGATTAACCCTTCTTAACTCTTTGATACTACGCATATAATGGACTTATAAAATAAAACGTTTTAATAATCCGAAGGCGAAGATTCGCGAGGAACGGCGTCCACCGGATAATTAATCGTCGCTTAGTATCGCAATATTGACGACGTATGATCCACGGCGTTTCGCGAACGTAGAGAGTGCATATTTCGAATTTGAATTATTATCGTGAAAACTTGTATACTTACGAAGAAGACGAAGTTGAAGAAGCAGAGGAAATACTTGGCGCACTGCGACACGCAAGTCATTTTCGGTAATTATTTCTTAACTGTACCTGTAACAAATTAACACATTCGTTAATTATACGTACAACCATACATTTCGAGACAGTTTTTATTTACGGATCATTGGATCAATTTGAAGTTCTTTAACTGTCACAAACGTCGTGGGACTGGTGGTTTCTGGGTTGCTGATGGTAAGTGAAATTGAAAGACTTTTCGGGAGCAAAGTTTCAAGAATGTCAATAATGCAAATGCAAATTTCACTCTTTATTTAACTTCAAGTGATTTCGTTTTACTTTGACAGACTCGTGATTTTTTATGTAAAATGTAAAAAATCAAACTAAATAATCTCTATCTCATTGTCAGTGTTTCAACGAAAACTTAACTTCAATTTGATTCAAGAACACTTATAAACAAAAGATGGCTCGCCAAGTTTAAAACGTAGATATTATAAACGCACAATTTACTTAAAATTGCAATAGGTGGTAAATCAAAATACGTTAGTGTCATATTTTCGAAGTATGACGGAAAAGAGAAAGAAAAATGATAAAAAAAAGGACTAAAGTAAAGAATTCACGCGCGAATTATAATTCTCGACGCCAAAGTGCGATTGATATCAAGGTCCGTGCGAAAAAAGCACATCTAATTTCATCTTCGTTCATACTTGAACTGTGCTTCGATATGAAGCTGATTTTGCGACAGATAAATGCCCGACGACTGGTTAATTAATGTAGGCGAGCGTCGGAGCGTGTGGAAGTGTGTTCGCGTCGTCGCACGCCGTGGGCGGAAAACAAAGCGAGGTGAATTGTCCAAATTAGAGCTTGGGAGCTTGTTGCCAATCAGTCTCAAGAAGTGTTATTTTCCTCGTGGACGTTGACGCGCGAATTAAAACGACTCGGGGACAATCTGGAGACGCGTCCTTGACTGTTTCTAACGAAACGGTCTCTAAGAAACTGTAACGAACGTGACACTCGGAATAGTCCCCGAGATTTCGAGACTCTTTCCACCTCTTTCCGCCAGAATCATAAATCATAATCAATATAGATATCGCTTATCGCGTCCCTATTTCAGTTAAGACCCTCAATATCAGACCAGAAATTAGGACGACGAACAACGACCTTCTGGTCGGATTTCTATCTGGACTATCTGGAGATATCTCCGTAATATTCCTCTTTTTTCCTTCCACGCGCACGAATCTATTTCGAATATTATTTCTATCGTTATGTATAACGTCATTACATTGCTGCATTCACAGAGATTTTTTTTCTCCCGTTTCCGTTTCAGATTCAAAGACCCTTGAGAGTCAGCTTTGCGTCCGCTACGATTCCACAAACGCATTGCGATTGTTATACCGTTCTTTCTCAATTGCGTTGTTCTCACCCTATAACTCCGATTCTGCGCTTTTTATCACCACCATTATCTTCCTCCCTTTATCCTCTGTTCTTTGTATTCATCTTACCACGCTTCGACACTTCTCTGTAATATCGTTTCCCCTCTTCCCGTATCACTGCGGGCTTACTTCCGCGACGAAGTCGACAAATAAACAATCGGAACGGGCAAACGTCTTCATCTCGCGCGCGGCAAGTATCAGGGTCATCGAGAGCCACTTTACGGAGAGTACGGAGACTCTAGCTTCGAGTTCGGTTGCGGAACCGCGGGAGGGGCTCGATCGGGCGATCCGATATCGAATATCCAGAGCACGGTTCTCGTTACTCTCTACTCCGAGAGCTCTGTTCGATTTCCCCCGCCCCTGTCCGTCGCGCGCGTCTCGCGTTTCCTCGGTGCAGCGGCGCGGTATCGACTGCGAGCACGCTGCGTGTTGCTCGCATCGCCCGCTAACCCGATCTGCCACCCCAGCAGCCATCCTTCTGTTGCCCGACTGGTCCGACAGCGGAGGATTCGCGATTCCCGTCGCGGGTTATGCCGCGAATCGACAAAACACTCGGGGCGAACGTACGCGCCAAGCAGGCAGAAGGCTCGCACGGATTCGGTACGAGAAGGAGGGCGAAGAGAGGGAGGACGATAGAGACGGGTTCGACGATGATTCCCCGGTCGCGGGCGTAGTGGCAGCGGACGAGAGGATGCGAGAGCTGAGGTGCCGCCGCGCAGCCGCGGCGAGAACGTGCAGGCAGAGGAGGAGCATCGAGTTCGAGACGGAAGGCGCGACGAAGGCAGAGAGATCCACGGATGGGAGAGAGAGAGAAAAGGAGAGAGAGAGAGAGAGAGAGGGAGAGAAGGGTAGGGAGGAGAGAGGAGGAGAGAGGAGAGGCGAGACGAAGAGAGAGAGAGAGACGCGGAGTCTGGAGAGCCGAGAGCAGGAGAATCGAGAACGCGCGATTTTTTAGCTCCGCGCACCGGGGCGCAGCTCCCGTTCCTGGAAATCGATGACTACCAGGGACGTCCCTCCGGCGCGTCCTGACGCGCGGGAACGAGTCAACGACACGCGGAAAATTGGATCAACCGATAGCGCGAGATGCTGGGGTTCCAGGTCAGTAGGTCGCCGCGCCGCGCGGGATTCGCGAGCCCGAGCCGAGATAGGCTCTCTCTCTCTCTCTCTCTCTCTCTCTCTCTCTCTCTCTCTCTCTCTCTCTCTCTCTCTCTTTTCCCTCGTTTATCCCGACGTTGCTGCGCCGCAAAAACTTGCCTTCGCGTCGACGGTACTAAAGCGCGAACCAGCTCCCTTTGCTCGCGGTGTTTTTCTCGGTCCCCCACGATCCCTATACGGCCAGGCTCCGTATTTACTGCTCCGGATAGATCGTATGAATTTCTTCCCGGAGATAAATCGGATTTCTCGCATCGCTCGTGCTCGTGCGTTCGCGGTACCAAAACGTGCGTACCTCGCCTTTCCCTGGTCGCCCTTCGTTGACAAGATCGATCTACGCGCGTCCCAGATTTCCCGTGAAAAACGAACGTTATCTTTAATGTCGTCCGAATCGCTCAAGGCTCCCAGCTATTTATTAATTTACCCTTCTTTATATTTTTATTGGCTCCTGCCTCTTTTCAGAGAGCAATATGGCTATTATTAATTTACCCGAATCCTCGGCACATTTTTCATAAATCTCCGGCGAATGCGAGTTATGACGTGTACGAGGTAACTGTATAATTTATTTCGATGCACGGCCAGGAGAGAGAGAGAGAGAGAGAAAGAGAGAAAGATACCTATACATGTAACTTTTCTCGCTTTTGACTTATTTTCTTATTTTCCCTTTTAAATTTCCGTCTAAAGCGCCGCACTTTCCGTAATGCGCAAAATTTCCGGAAAGCGTAAACACCGTCTTGGTCCAACTATATTTTAAAGAAGCGACGTGTGTCGCGTATGCAAGATACGCGTCGCTTCTTTAAAAACGCAGGATGCCGCCTGGCGAATTTAGCCAGAATTTTCTTCCCGGTGAACTCTCGACGCGATTCCACGTTCTCCCGGATTTTTCGCAGGACAGAGCCGGGAGGTATACGAACGACCGGAATCCGGAACACCTTGTACACGCATAATCGCGCCGCCGCTACGCACGGTAAAACACGCGACGCATCGCGAATACCGCGCGTGTTTCAACATTTCGCTCCGCGAAACTACGTCGCGAGGATCTCAAGGCGAGACCGTGCATGCTAATGCGACCATCGGTAATGGCGTTGCGGATGCGTTAGAGTCGCAATTATTATGGTCGCGTGCATGTGCCGAATGGGCGCTGGAAAAACCGAGCGTTTCCATTCGCGTTCACCGGCAAAAACGGCCTTGCCTCTCGCCGAGAACGCGAGCGCGAGCTCGTTCCGGCCAAAACGGTGGCCGCACGATCGCGGCGCGGCGCGGCGCGGCGTGAAGAATCGCGACGACGAATCCGATATGCGGTTCGCTTTTCGCGGATCATCCCGATGGAGACGCGGGAAGAAAGTGAATCTCGCGCGAGTGAAAGTTATAACGAAAATAAATCGTCCGCGGTGAGCGACGGCGACTGTCGATTTTCGTCGTCGATCTTGCATCGGCGGCGTAGCAGCTGTATACCTTCCAAAAATCGAAGACCAGGGAGGAACGTCGCGTTAACAAATTACAAATTAAACTTCAACGAGAATGAATCGACCTAAATAAATATCTTCGCGCTTCTCTTCTCGCCTCGGCATTATTATCGCAGCTCGACGATGAGTTTTCATTTTGGAGGCACGTCCTATAGGGAGCATCCTTCAACAGCTTTGTTTTCCTCGCTTTTCCCGTCGCGAGTCATTAATGCGCGGTACCGCTCTCGGTTCTCCCATGGAAAAAAAAAAAAAACGGTTTCTCGCTGATTATCTTCTGGGACCCTTGAAACAGACACCTCGGTCGTCAACCGAACAACGGTATACGTGTCGCGTATCATATACATGCTGCGCGTTCATTCATGTGTTTCCGAGAGACTCGAAAAGCCTCTCTCGACGAGGCTATACCTAACGCGCGCCGCACTTTCACCGACGACGAGCGTGCAGCAGCTACTTACCTGCCACGGCCTTTGAAATATCGATAAAAATCACGCGATTGCCCGATCGCCATGCGTAATTTACGCAAGCGTCGAGGTAACCGAATGTGGATCTAAATGAGACATCGTACGCGTATCTAAATTAATGCCGCGCGATTTAACGGCGCGAAAGGAAAATTAAGAACGACGAGAAAGTGGAAAATTAGTCACGTTCCGTAATCGGGGGGAGGGGGAGAGGGGAGGTCGTGCGGCAGAATCGTCCAATTCATTATATCCCACTTTCATGTTTCACGCGATAAAAATCTCTACAGAAAAAACATGAAGGACATAGGAATATATCTTTTGCGGGAATAGATCGTAATTAGTACATCTTGCCATGTCGACGAAGATTTCGAAAATATAATTATGGCATACTAGATTGCGTTTTATCAAAATCCTTAGAACGTGCTCCAGAATGAAAAAAACTGATCAATCGCGTGAGAATGTTGAGGATGAAAAGAAAGGTCGATTCGCGTTCGTCGAATTTAATTTATCGATTGTAATAAAGGGTTAAGGCGACGTTCCCTTCGGCGCGCGAAAGGGAACGAAGCAGCCGAGAAATTCTCACGAATATTATGATATTCGGCGAGGTTGTGTAGGTGGAGTAAAAGAGTTTACTGTTACAGCGCCGCCGCGCCATTCTCATTGCACGACACAATGACGGCGAATCATCGTGGCGTGTATAATCAACACACGTATACGTATCATCACACGACAGACACGCTACGCTACGTACGACTTCGCGTAACGCATCTTCGTAAATCAAGTGCGTAAACCCTTTGTTCCTGCAGAGGTTCCCGATTATACTCGGCGCAGCAATATCGAATCAAAAACGAAAAATCGCATGAATTTTTTCCCCGCGCTTAATCAAGTTGGTTTTTATTCGCGTTCGACAAGCGAAATTCGTAAAAAATGCCTCGAGGATTCTCTTTTCGGTTCGTGAATCAATAACAATTGCCCAATTTCTCATACAGCGATCCAACGCGAAAAAAAGGGATTACCTGCTATAACAAATTAATCTATTCGTACTACATATTCGTAAAATATGCAACATTTCTTGCAGCGAGAGCTATAATTTAGCAATAGTAGCTAAATCCTTTTGCAATTATTACTAAATAGCAAAAGGTTCGGTAAAACTTTAACAAAAGATTTTACTATTATATTGCAAAATTATAGCTCTCGTTGCACACACAAAAAAATGTTAGTTATCCCCATATATTTTGCTATAATAGCTAATCCTTCTTTTCCGTGACTCTCCGGCTGCAGTTATAAGTATTTGAGAAACCTTCAATTGACGCGGCGACTTAAGTTTTCACGATATTTCATTGTGTGCTTTTCATTTAGCGACTCAAGTCGACACAAGCGTCATTCTGTCTCTTTTCAACGTCTAGCGAGCAACAAAGATAGAATGACGCTTGTGTCGTTAACTGGAAAGCATCGCACCTATTATAAATAAGAAATATGTGTCTCAAAGCGAGTCGAAGGATAGATACCATTATTTATAATGCCGATCAAATGAAGATACGCGGACTTGACTCATGGTCGTCGACAACGTTTATGACGTGTTCACCTTGTTACATCATAGATGTATCGGGAAAACGTGCAACGTTCAAGTATATAGCATCGTAAAATGATCGATCGTAAGGAAAGATGATAAGTGCGTACGCGGAATACACGAAGAGGCAATATTGGATATCTTTCGCAAAATGTATTCTTTTGTCAACAGCCATTTTCAGAGAAATAAAATTCAAAGCTGAACTAAAAATAAAAACAATCGTTTCCTGACACGCGATATACAGTTGTGTGATTCCCGACAGTCCTCTGTGAGTATTATATTGCGATAACAGTACCAAAAATCCAAGAATTATCACTCGGCTCTTTTTTTCCGCTCGTAAACACGTCCTATTGTGAAATCGAAATTTCCTGTGTCGCATATTTAAATTTTAGATCTCTCCGTTCTACGTGTCTCCCGTCGCGTGTCCCAGCGGCAGATAAGTATCGATCAACGTAGTGGAAAATATCTCCGTTTGTCGTTATCCACGGGCGTATCGTGTGTCGACTTCTATGTGTTTGCAATAGTATCTTTTCGTTATAATCGCTCGTGTAATTGTCGATTCGAGCGAACGAAGCTTGTCGGGGTGAAAAAGGGCCGCGTGCCGCGTGAAACGTACGAACGTTAAGTAAGGTAAGAAGATACTCGGCAGCTTCGACTGCCCGATATATATATAAATATATATATATATAATGGCTTCCTGATTATTCCATGCACGAGGCGCTCGCGGTGATTTCCGTCGTGCGCGAGCCGTAACAGTGCGAATTACCTCACAGGCTGATTAAGCCGACCGATCGCAGACATTTTCACCCGCGAAAAGTATAACGTTTAGAAAATTAATAACTTGCACCGTATTAAATATTAAAGAATGAAATTTTAACCAATACCTTGAGTTAAATAAGACTTTGTGACACCATGTGTGTCGAAATTTTTCATTTTAACATAAAACAGTATTATTTTAACTCCATTGGTTTAGTTAAATTAACATTGCTTTAATTAAATTAACGAAATGTTGAGTAGGAGTAGCGGCGACCTACAAGAATGGTGAAAAAAATAACTCAAATTGAGTATAATTTACCACTATACGAATGTAACCGTGTAAGACATCTCGAAATAAGGATGGAAATTAGTCAATTTATGTAATTTGGAGTCACAGTATTACAAAAATAGGCAATTTTCGTAATACTATTGTACTATAACCCCAAGGGAAATAATAAAGCGCACACTAAAATACGACACCATATACCGAATTCGAATTCACGAAGTAACATCGATCCGGCGATCCGATCGAAAACTGTCCTCCTCGTTCGTTCCGCGTTATTATGCATATACGCATGTCATTATCTCTTTCTCACGGGGCGACGCGCAATACGTAATACTTTACGCTAGGTCTTCGGCCGTAATTTCGTCGCGCTCGCCGAGGATAATTATCGTCCGCTTAGAGATTGTCGTGCTTTCTCTCTCGTCGGCGCGAGCATTCCCCGCGATTTTATTATTTCTCGTTCGCCCGTGACGCAGCGCCCGCGCGCCGCGGGACGCGTCGCGCGTGGCGCACGAAAGCTCCTTCGGGGAACGGATAATGAGAATGCAGATGCATCCCGCGTGCAAGCAGGTGCAACGGGAGTGACGTCGCGGGAAAAAAAGGAAAGAAACTGATAGGGAGAAAAAGAGAGAGAGGGGAGAGATATATTAAAAAGGCGCAGAGCAGTCTCCGCGGTCGGAATGCGGTTTTTTACACGGCTACGAGATGCGGGAGGAGGAGAAGGAGAACGGTCGTTTAAAAGAACGGGAAGGCATGACCGAAGACAAGTCGTAATCCCTTTCCCTTCCGTCTCGTCCGCCCGCTTTCGCGCGTTCCTCCGTCGAATCGAGGCCGCATCGCGCTCTCGCAGAACGAGGTAAATCGCGAAGTCGAAATATATATAAGCGAAATCGTCCTGAGAGAGAGAGAGAGAGAGAGAGAGAGAGAGAGAGAGAATCGGCTATTTCGAGACCTTTAAAAATTCCCCGCTGAATATCGCGCGCTCGAGTCTGTTCCGCACGCGGAAAGAGATAATGATATTCGACGTAACCCGACTCCAAGTGTGTTGTGTCATTACGTCGTAACGTCGAACGCACTTTTTCCTCGATCGTGCCTAAATACCAACGACGTTAACGCAAAAGAAGAACTTTGGGAAAATCGAACGAGGAAGAGAACGGAAATCACGGATTAAATTGCCCACGTCGTCGGGAATCGAAGGATTCCGTTTCGAAGACCGTGGAAACGCTCGGGAGAGCGAGAGTTGTGTTTATGGTCGCTCGGGGGAAAGACACGGATGATCGAGAAACCCCGCAAGGACCTGATGGGATTCCGACAAGCGATTCCCGCTATCGATTCCGGGCACTTTTCTTCGAAGCAAAGTTCACCTCTGCCTCTCGCAAAGCGAGCCAATTACCGCGCAAGATTCTGCAGGACCTACCTATATCAGAAGCCTATAAACACGCCCGATTTAACCTCAGGTCGATTGTTTTTCGTCCGAGAATAGATAAGCGAACGAGCTTTTTGCCACCGTCTCATTAATCTTTCATTCGGATCTATCGAGGCTGACGCCTCTCGATGTGTACTTTGATGAAATCTAAACCGTCGGCGGAGACTTCTTCGCTCGACTCCCCTAATCAATCATCCCGTTTTCCTCGGTCTCTCGCCAAGAGACGGCTGTATACGCGAGCGACGGAGACTACGAGAGACTCTAGTCACTCTGGAGCGCGAGAGGAAAGATAATTAAAAGCGGAGGGGGTGCGCGAAGGGGGCGGGTGAATTAATAGACAGGCTTTTGTCGCGCCGTGCTCGGCAACGGCATCGCGAAAGTATTGTCGCGCTGACTCGCGCCGACACATATATATATGTATATATGCGGGGTATATATAATCGACCATTATAGACGTGCAAGAGTGAAAAAAAAAAGAGAGAGATGCGACGGGGGCGAGCGCGCGCGGTCAATGGACAATGGAGAAAGAAAAGCGACTTATGTGGTGGGCCGCGTTACCATAACGACAGGTTACGGTGTGCCTCGCCATGCCACTCGCCCGATGCCATTGCCCCCGGTGCATTACGCGTCTCTTTCTCTCTTTCTCTCTTTCTCTCCCTCTCCCCCGCGCGCAGCGGGGGGTGATTTGGATTGTGTGAGACTTCTATTATATAGGGTGGCCGCCGTGCGCGCGGCGCGGCACACGACCCACCGTAGAAAGGGTACGAGAGGGGTACGAGAGGCCTCGCCGCACACTGCAGACATATTTTTGCTACCTGCGCGTCCTCCACGCGAGAACACTTAGCACCGAACGCGGACGAGCGAGCAGGTGCCTCCTCCCCCCCCCTCGTTAGACGCTCGTTCTTTTTTTAGATCCTCGATCCTGATTTTTCCGTTCACGAAAACGTCAGGTGTAACAGAAACTTTTGTTATCGATAAGACCCCTCGAAAAGCTTCGGAGAAATAAACAAGATCAAATCCCGGATTTGAAAAGCTGAATATTATATCAGGTCGATCTCGGACTTTTCTCCGAGAACTTTGATTTGAGTCGTATGGATATTACTGAGGAACATCGTTAATTCTATAGATATTCTTGGCATTACGTGACTGTTGATGCGAAAAATATTGTTATCCCTACACGTGTTATTCAGATTCTTGATTTTCTCAGTCTTTTAAACGCCTCGTCAAACGTCTCGTTAGCTGCAGTTGCGAGTCGCGACGCGCGGAAATATCTAACGATGCGAACGACGAGAGCTCGACCCGAAAACGCCCGGTGAACGGTGGATCTAACGAGCGTCAAAGCGCGCCCGGGACAAGCGCGCGCGCGAATAACAGAAGGGAAAGAATGAAAAATGAAGCGCGAGGCGCTAACCGATCGATGTAACCGATTTATCGCGATAAAATGGATTTCCGGACGGCGGAGGAGGACTACAATTGAATTATCCCGGACTACGAGGCACTCCTCGGACACGTCCGCGTCCCGGAACACATCGACAGGTGCGCGTCGAACTGGTTCGAAGTCATATAGTCATTGTGGCATGCACAATGCGTAATTGGAACTGTTTTGACAGGAGCAATCTCTCTTTCTCTCTCTCCTCTCTTTCCTTTTCTCTCGGTCTCTCTCTCTCTCTCTCTCTCTCTCTCTCTCTCTCTCTCTCTCTCTCTCTCGGTTACGGCTTAGATTGCGTCAGAATAGACTGTTTCCGTTCAGCTAATAACCGCTAATAACCGGGTTTTGACCTCTTCCGAGCATTGATGCTAGTGGCTTAAGTGTAATTACCGCGGGGTACAACGGTACGCGCAAGCGCACGCGTACGTGCATATGTATATGCATATTAAGTATTATTTTTCGTTTGGATTAGGGTGCTTCTAAACTCTAGGGAGTTGAATGGTGGCACATTTACATCTAGACTTTAAACGCACGTATTATACAATTTAGGCTCAGTTTCACAAGTGTCGGTTAACTTTCAATCTTAGATTAACTCACTCTTCGTCTCCTTCTAACGTCCCCCTTAGAAAAAGACGAAGAGTGAGTTAATCTAAAGTTAAAAGTTAACCGACACTTGTGAAACTGGGCCTCAGTGTAATAATAATAATTATATGCATTTATATGTAATTATTATTACATTATACATATACATAAACTGTAAATATACATAGACTTTAAACATCTGAATTTTAAACACACATTACAAAATATAAAATAATAAAAAATAGCGTTATTCTTTTTTTTTAGTTTGTGCGACGCTTCCAACTGTAAAGTAATTAAATGGCACATTTACGTCTAGACTCTAGACTTTAAACACACGTACGTGTTATAAAACATAATACAATAATACAATTATACGTATAACACATATAAATATAGATGTGTTATAGCGTCTGTGCGAGAGACGAGAGTACGTTCGTAAAATATAATTCAATGGTATTCCACGCTTACGTGTCACGTGACGTTTCCACTTACAAGCTGCGGACGACGACGCACCTCGCGATGTTTACGTTTTCGACAGACGAGGAGCAGGTTCAACTTGCGAAACGAGAGAACGCGCGAGTCATTCGTCATTCCCGCTTGCCACAACAGTGGGCAGATCCGACCGTCGCGCGTCGTCCGTCGACGACACGGATAACACGAGCTCGTATATCGTCGATTTAGGACGTATACTTAATCTCACGCGATAAAATCGGCAAGGTTCCGATTCCGTCGTCGAGGCCGAGCGCCGAGGGAGAAAAAGATTTCGCGCAAGAGAGGATGACGCGACCGGAGAAAGCAATTGTCTCGTTACCCAGCGAGCGAATCGACGTGCGCGCGCGAACGCTTCAGCGAAGACGGTTTTATCGCGGAAACTTTTACGACTCGCGCACGTTTGTGTTTCTCTTTTTTTTCTCTCTCTCTCTCTCTCAAATCGTTCCCGAGTATTATTTATTCAGCTGGTGATTTATCTCGCGCGAAGAAAAGCATCGAACACGGTCAACGAAATTAATCCCGGGCGTTGCTCGTCGCGAGGTTCGATCGGGATATCTCCTCGCGGATATTCAGACAATTAACTTCGCCTTACCTCAGCGGTTTTTAAATTCTCGTAGGGACCGCGCGTGCGATTTCGCTGCACTTATCTCCGTACCGTCGCGGTCTTTCCTTCTGTTCCGTATATCTCCACCGTTCGTCAATCGATTCGCTCGCCGCGCGCGTAGCGAGATAATTATTTCACCGCGACGTAGACCGTACATCAATCGAATCTCGCGCGAGTATACAAAGTCCTCGACCGTCGGGTAAAGATTACCGGCATGATCGCGAGCCTGTCGCCTCTCGGCCGCCTCTCGGCCGTCCGGGTCGCCAGGTTCTCGCGAGCACCCGTATCCGCCGTCCACAGGTAGCACGGATCGAACAGCAACAAGTGGTGCGGGGGCATTAATCGCGTACGAGCAGCAGCAGTCGCTCGAGGAGTCGTGATTGCGCGGAAGTATCAATTCCGATGGGGGAGGGCCCCACGAAGCGCGCTTCATCCGTGTCGCCGACTCGCGCGACCTTCGCGGCGCGCGAGGGAGAGAGGGAGACGGGGATAGGGATACTCTCCATGCAATGTGCGTGGAATCAAAACACCCGCACCCGCGGTCTCTTTCGCGGTATAGACGATTTCGTTCGACCGGGGGTAGGAAACGAGCGACTTGGACGACGTTTTCGCCGCGCGATCTCAGGCGGAAGATGACACACGGGTCTCTCTCGCGCGGGGGGCTCCGCGACGATAGATTGATCGACTCCGCGCATCTCGCGCGGACCCCCCCGTCCCCCGATTCCGGTTTCGTAACCCCTCGTCGATTTTCTCCGCTTTCTATTCCACGGGGGCCCCGTCGCGTCGGCCGTCGGTACGCGACCCCCCGAGAGAGGGAAAGACGGAACAGGAACGTCGAGATGCGCATCTCGCGAACGCGGGAGAGAAAGAGAGAGAGAGAGAGAGAAAGACTCTCGCCTCTCGCTCTCGCGTACTCGAGACGAGCCCAACGAACCAACGTTGATCCGTCCCGTCGTCGACGGACAAGCCAAGCGAGATTCGTCGATCGTCGCCGCGAATTGGGAATTTCGGGTTCGCCGAAGGGAGGGAAGGGAGAAGGGTCGAGCCTCGGGAGGCTGGAAGGCGCGTCCTTCGCCGTGGGAAAGCTCGAGCTTGTCGTTCCGTTCCTCCCTTCTCCCCCTCGAGCATCCCCCTTCCGGTCGCGCCAACCCGTCTCCCCCTTTCTCTCTCTCATCTTCCAGACTTACGTTCGTGACGCTCGCGCTCTCCGGCAGCTGGTCGAGGGCAAGGTCGCACCCGGTTGCACTCCTCCCTTCTCGCTCGCTCTCTCTCTCTCTCTCTCTCTCTCGATCCTCCTCTTCCCTTCGAACAACACGATCCAACACCGAGGGCGAGATGAAGCGCCCCGCTTCGACGCCGACGAGACTCGTCTCGCGCTCGTCAGGGATTCACGGTCGCGTCTCTCCGTCGCACGTCATTCGTAACGCGTCCCAGGGAGCACCGGTACCGTCCGTATACCGCCGGGCGATCTCGCGAGAAAAAACGGGAGGCTGCTCACTCGGCGCCGTTTGCCGCGCATCTGCCGACTGCCGAGCCGAGCCGCGAGCGGAGCGAGCGCGATTCGGAGTTCGGTTCGGACGGATCGCGCGGCGACGAATGCCGCGCGGCGACGAATGCCGCGCGCGCACCGCCCCGCCAAGGACCAATCACCGGCCGCCTACGCGGCCCGCGGTGGGATCGCGGCCGCGCCATTTGTTTTGTCGTCGCTCTCGCGCTTGAGCCACGGTATATAACGCGACGATGAAGGGGATCGTCGCGAACCGGAGAAGCTGCGTCGCGCGCGGCGAGCACGATTACACGTGTGTGTGTGAAAAAATCCCGTGTCCGATTCTGGTTTCACGTTCCTATCGAGAAGAAAAGAACGAGATCCTCTCGAAATGCGAACGTTGAAAAGGGAGGGAACGAGCGCGTCCTGCGCGTGCGCGGCTTGTCCAGGCGTTACGTATGCCCCGAATCGCTCGTGGCGCGAAAATTCGAAATTTTTGAACGCGACTGCGCGAATCGGAAATGATCGTAATGATTATTATATCTTATATATATACGTATGTAAATAATTAAAGTAAATAATTAAAGTATATTATTAGTGTAAAGTAAGTACTAAAGTGTAAAGAAATTATAATTGGAATTTATAACGAAGAGTTCTATATACATATTAACTAATATAAACGATAAACAAGTAAATATATAAATGTTTCTTTGGATTCGTCGACGTTTGCGACACCGTTATCTTTCGCGCCTACATGTCCACATTTGCCCCATCGCCAGTTTCTATAACAATACGGAATACGGGCTTATCAAATAATATTATTAACTAATTAAAGTAAACCAACTCATATTCCTGAAACATGAATATTGATGTATAATTTGATTTGGAATTTGGATCTGCAATCTTAGTTATATAATATACAATGTTTTAGGAACGTAATATGCGGTATACGCGAATATATCATGCTAATAATATATTTTATGTAAAATAATATACAAAATGTTACATATATTATATATATATATATACATATATATAATATATATATTACATATATACATATGTTACATATATATATATATTAATATATTTAATATATCAGGAAGATATATATCAAAAACGCATTATTTAACGATAATCACAGTCATTGCATCATCAGTCGTTACGCAATACTAAAATTTGGCCTTCTTTCGTATATGCAGGGTTTCCGAATCGTTAATAAGAGCACTTTCCCTCCGACACGTCATTTCCTTCAAGTTATATATAAAATCCTCGTTTAAAGGCTTTATTCGATTGCGCATCGGACGTTTGTGTTTCACATTATTTAATATCGGACAAAACGTTCCTGTGGATTCGATGGGGGAGGCATCGTTTACGTTATCGTTCGTGTTTACACGTCCACTTTCCCTGTCGTTAGTTTCTAATACGGATTTATCGGAGTCCGTCTGAACCTCGATCGCGCCCGTGTTGTTTGAGCCAAAATCCTCGTTCAATAACTTTATTCGATTGCGCATCGGACGTTGGTGTTTCACGTTATTTAACATCGGACAAAATGCTTCTTCGGATTTGATGGGGGAGGTATCGTTTACGTTATCGTTCGTGTTTACGCGTTCATTTTCCCCGTCATTAGTTTCTAATACGGGTTTGTCGTAGTTCGCCTGAACCTTGATCGCGTCCTTGTCGTTGCCGTATATCACTTGACGTACCATTCGTGTAAGTAGGGGATCTTTTTTATTTTTATTCTTTTCCATATATTCTAACAGCTTTTGCATCGTTTTATCACTATCGCCCGCATAGACATTCTCACATTCACTTTCGCGTGACTGCGGGACTCTCTCGTTCGCGACAGTTTCACTCTGCGAAACGATGCGTGCATCCAAGTCGCTCGAATCGTTGAAATTCACCCGTGTTTCCGGCTGACAGTCCGACGATGCAGCTACATCCATCGCGATATCGGGATTATCCGATTTTGTCTTTGGATCTGTTGTATCCGCGACGATGTCCTCGTCACCCGTATCGTCGTGCGGTATTCCGAGTATCATTTCCGCTATAGCCACGCGATTATTTTGCATATTATGCATTTTATTACAATGCGTAACACATTCGGATTTTACGAAGCACTTGAAATCGCACAGCTTGCAACGGTAGCGGTACCAACCGACGTGCATAGCCATATGCCTGCGTAGATTAGGTACGGACGTGAATTTTCGGTTGCACTTGAGACACCGCTGCTTCCGATAGTCCGCGATGGCAGCTATTTTACTCTCCATTAGTAAAGTCCGATTCTTTTCGTTCGGTTGTGTTAAGGAAGACTGCGACTCGGAATTATCCTCCCCTTCGATCTTACCTCCCTCTAAAATTTAACAAATTATTGTTTTTTAACAATTTATATTGTTAATTTGTATATATTATATAATGTTAACTACTATAAATATTATATATATATAATTAAATTATAGATATAGCATATATTAACAATTAATAATAATTTAATAGGTACATAATAGTTTGCGCGTATTCCATTTATTTAGATGTGCATTTCCTATTGTGTGTATAATAAATATAATTTATTGTCGAATTAAAAATCAATTGACTCACCTCCTGGATCAGTCAATCGGTCCTCGTTGTGATGGCTCGACGCTTCCTCTTTTTTATTTCTCATCTTTGAAGCAGCAGAACCATCTTTGTTCGCATCTGTGCGCGTAGCACCAGGTGAGTGTAAATCTTCGTCGGGCATACAATTATCTTGATTCTCAACGGGAAGTAGTAATTTGGTGGCATCAATATTTTCTGTTAATGCAATACCAGAAACGTTATTGTCATCCGCTGAATTGCGTTCAGACAGATTATGTTGATTTCCTAGCGTATCCCAATCTTCTTCATTAAGACTGGCAACATTTTGTACGCGAATGAGCATTTCGTGATCACTGATCTCAAGAGATGACGACGTACGCTCGGAACTTTTGCTAAGCGTATCTTCATCAATGGATAACTTTATGATTGTATCGGCTACTAAATTGTTCTTTTCTGTTTTACACGGTATAACGAATGTCGAGGCTGACAATGTACTACAATGTTTGATCCTAATTGTTTTCTCGTCGCACGTGGCGATTGGCGTTTGACAATATTGCGAAAAGGTAGACGAAGTTGTCTTCCTACTTGTTCTCCTTCCACGTCTACCGCGGAGCTTTGTACCAGATTCTACGTTCATCGATTCCTACAAAAAATTTAACGTAATACTATTATATAACTGTCAGTTTTTAAAATATGATTTAAAAAATCGATAAAGAATATTGTTGAATTTTACATGAGTTTTATCGCTATTTTCCATGAAATGTTTCAAGGCACATACTTTAGCTGCATGATTATTTTTCTTATTTCTCATCATAGTTGTCTTCCTGTGAAATGCTTTCCTTTGAACCTCCGATTTTAATTTACGCACCTGTTCATTGGTCATTTTATGAACTGTTTGGAAAATTGTAAAGAAATGTAGATTATTCGAAGCACTGGTTTTAGAAACACCATGCTGTTTGAAAAAATATCAAAAATTTCGAGATAACAAATTACGTATATCTTTATACGTTTATAATACCTTTATATAAATGCCGATAGGTGCTCCACGTATTTGCAAATGTATTTTTGCAACAAGGACAAGGATAGCACAAACGTTTGGATGTATGCAGCGTTTTTATGTGAACGATTAACGTCTTCTTCGTCGAGAACTTTGCACTACCTGCGTGTCAAAACGAGAACTTTTCATATCTATCGAACATCTTGTTACTAAAAAGTAAGAACCATTCATATTTACATATAGGGCAAGACAAATTATTCATCGGTAATCTGTATATCAATGCTCTGTTCTCCTCGTCATTCTCCTCGTCACTCTCCTCCTCATTCTCCTCCTCATTCCCTTCCTCATTCTCCTCCTCAATCTCTTCGTCATTCTCCTCGCTCATCTTCGCTTGTATAGGACTGTCACTCTTCTCCAATTGATTTTCAGGTTCCTCTACCGCGAGGACATTCTGATCCGTGATATTCTGCAATTTTGTTATCTAACAACAAAATAAAACAGTGTTACGAGCATCGTCGGACCAAACATATATTATACCATAATTATGGGAAAATACAATGTAATTTTAAATATATATTTATAAGTAACAATAAGTAAGAGATTAGTGAATTAATATAACGCATACTTGTTCTTTCACCAAATCTATAGCTTCGACCACCGCGTCCGATGATTCAATAGGTTGATACACCGCAGGACAATTAGTATCTATAGGTTCCAAATAGATACGTCGATCATCCGGAACGTTAGAGATTGCGTTCTCATTTTCCAAGTTTTGCTTCTCTACATGATCTTCTCGCTCTTTATTCAGCATATCTATTATCGCAGTGAGATCCTTTTTATTCGATTTCTTGGATACTTGACTCCTGAGTATTCTGTCATTCTTGACGCCGTCGTTATTGACGCCGTCATTAATGACGCCGTCATTATTGACCCCGTCGTTATTGACACCGTCGTTATTGACGCCGTCGTTACTCGCCTGCTCTGTCTTGTACATGTGCGCTATCGATTCTCTGGTGGGGTGCTGGAAGAAGGAAATATCCATCATAAGTGGCAGCAAGTAGCAACGGCAGCGTTAACAGAAGCGGATCACATTTCCACTTACCGCTTTATAGTTATTGAGCACGCGTTTGTGGAGCCTGACGTCGAATTCGTCCACGCAATACTCCCTTTTGTGGGACACCAGATTGACTATGCTCCTGAACAGGGCCAGGCAGATGCGGCATTCATATATGACATTGCATTCGTACGACAATATCGATTTAACCTCGTCGGTACCGTCCTCGAGGAGCTCGCAAACTTGGTACAAGTTGGACACGCTCGTGTCGACCGGCTTACGTAAGTTGGACAAGTCCGGACGACTCATGTTCCCATTGAGCAGCCTCTTTCTTCTCTTACCCGCGGTCTGCAACGGCGGTTTCGCCTGTTTAGGGTTCATCTTTCGAACAACCGAGGATTCTCCAAGTGTTCGCAGCGTCGCGTCACGATTCGGAAGACCTGCGGGACGTGGACAAATAAATAAGCGAGAGATTCTCGGACGGATGTGGGGGGTGCGTTCGCAACGCGCGAGTTCGAGATGAGCAACGCGCAACGCGGTCGCCCGAACAGGCGTAAACGGCTCGAATATGCTGAATGTAAGCGTGACCGCAAATGGTATCTAAGAGGATTTCCGAATCAACGGGTTGCGGAAAGGGCGGAGTTTTCTCCGAGCCACCCCCGGAAAACGCACGATCGGCACGATTATCAACAAGCCGGAAAAGTACCCGCGAGGGAGGACGGGATGCCACGTCTCTCCCTCCTTTGGCTCGGCGCAATCGACGTTTATCTCGCGGGCTTCAGCTGATTTCGCGAGGGTGTGGGATAACCTACCGAAATCGCGTGGCCGCGTGCGACTCTAAACGCGAGCGATCGGGAAATTTCGTCTAAATACTACCCCTCGTGTCGTCGGATTCTGCACGCGAGTTCCATTGCCGCGGAAGTTCCGGCGTTCTCCGTTCGAAGAAAATTTCATGGGCAGCACCTTAGGTTTGTCTCTCCGCGCCGCGTTCGCGTTCACCCGGTTCACCGCCGTCGCCGCCGCTCGCTTCCTCGTGCCGAGGAGAATCCCTCCCTCCCCGAGGGATATATTTACGGCGAGGATGTCGGTCGCGCGATGCGCCCGGTTGCTTTCTTCACCGAAGGTACGCTTGTCAGGTCCGACCGCCGATATATAACCTCCCACCGTGTGTGTGTGTGTATACTCACAAAATGTTCCTTTGCTTACGCTTGTCCACAAAATCAGGATGCTCCCCCGTGAGCTGCGTCTACGCGCGATTCATGCCGAGCACGTGTTTCAGAACGCGGCATTGTTGAGAGTAACACGGATACACGGAGACCTCGGCAACGTTGGGCCGCTACTGGCTGTCTCCGCGATGCACCCACCGGTGCCCAGGGATATCCACACGATATCCGACCAACCCACGTCCACGTCCACGATGGAGAATGTACAGCGGAAGATGGGATTCGTGGAGAGAACGTTGAAAAAAATCGGTTTACTAGACATCCAGAAATACGTAATTGAGAGTTTTTTTTTTTTTTCATCAGCGCCGAGCGAAAGCGTTTGCCGAAGCTTGTCCTTGCGGTCTGCAAAAGCGCTCTGTGCTTCTGTATACTCGAACGTCGAGAGTTATTGATGG
Source organism: Temnothorax americanus (assembly GCF_048541705.1). Lineage (NCBI taxonomy): Eukaryota > Metazoa > Arthropoda > Insecta > Hymenoptera > Formicidae > Temnothorax > Temnothorax americanus. Next base: position 3,597,938 of record NW_027509751.1, read on the forward strand.
TAACGCCGATTTGTTAATTGCAGAGAACCATATATATGGGTTATAGAGTGTACGAACATGTATTGAGTCAAGTGGATTATCCTTTTTTCTTCAAACGTAAGTCCCCGTCATAACCCAGCGAGAAATGACCCATCGAATCGACGTCTATAGACGTCTAATTGGATGATTTGATAGATTTATTTCTGGCTGGGTAAGTTCTGTGTTGCAGCGGTTATATAATCCTAACTCTTGTATACATTTTAAATACGTTCCTTGTAGATTTTAACATACCGGATACATTTTTCTCTTGGTTTCTGGTGACGGAGCTTCATGTATGGATGATAATGGTTCGCTACATGGCAGACGAGAAAGATGGGAAAGTAATCAGAAATAATGCGGTAAAGGCCATGTGGGAGGACACACAGGCCAGGATAGACAAGCTTGGTGTAAGTAACCGCGCTACCGCCAGTTTGTATGGATTATTGCTGTTTATTAAATATAATTATGTTATTATATATATTGCAGTCAATCAGATCCAAAATGAAAAATGAACACATACGGGAAATATCGTATCAATTCAATGCTGCTATAATAGGTTACGATGAGGGCTTACAATCTGACGATAAAACATTAGCCGGAGCATTGTGGAGGCGATTCTTTCAGCTGGAATGCAACAATCCGGAACACATTGAAACGCTTCTGATTTATGTTAGGAAACAGGTGAGGTTTATATTTTAGAGCATAATGCGCAACTATATTCCATATTTTATTCCGTATTTCAATGGCGCAAGAAAACTTGCCACAACTCTTACAGCGGCACTTCTGTAAATCATTTCTTTTTTTGTTCACTTTCCAGATTTCTTTATTTGACAGTTTACCAAATCATGAAATTTTAAGAAAACCTGTTTTAAAGTTGATAGACATTAAAACTTTATGCAAACATCAATAATAGCGGTTACAGTTACCAGGTAAGAGATAATGAAATATTGTGTTCTTGTAAATACACGAGGAAAGCGATTGTAAAAAATATAGTAATAAATACGAAATGTTTCGTATAGTATATTACTCTTGTATAACATTTTTTCGTAAAGTATTTTCTCTAAAGTAAGGCTTTTTTTTCCACTTTACATTGCGCTAAGGACTCATCAAGTTAAATCTATGGCTGGTTAGATCTAAATTCAATTGATCGCACCAAAATCGCGTTTACATTGAGTTTTCTGATTTCCCAGGCTCGCAATTATACGGCATACGTAAGATTTCTTGCACTTTGTATCGCACTTTTTCGTCAGTGATGGTTCGGCGCGTTTATAAAAGTTCCTGATCAATTATCATTGGTTGAGATAGAATACTTGACAGACGTAATAATTTACAAATCTCTATACATTACCTGTAGTAGCGATCTAGCACATTGTCATCGAACCTTAGTTTGAGCAACCAGAGTTGTAGCGAACTGTACGACAAGTCGGAAATGCCATATTCTTCTTTAAACGAGTATGACTTGAACCATGACGGCCGTTTGTCGGGGTGAAGATTCGCTAAAGTTAAATTATACATCCAATTCTCGTAATCTTTTACCGCCTGTAATAGAGTATTGCTCGTGTATGTACATTGCATGTATGTCACCAATGTGGTATGATATGATACTCACGTAATTTTTGCTGTCGACAGTGTACAGCTTGTAGTTGGAATTTAAGTTCTGGTAGGTGGTTGCGCTACCGCCGTTCCAAGCAACGTTATTAATCTTGCCGTTGCCATTATCACCGTAAAACAATTCTAGCTCGTCATTGTGCGTATGGCCGTTGAATTGTGCTCTAATAATGTGGGCGTATCGATCGACAATTTTCATATATTCTCTTTTCCACGTGGTATAACATTGCTCGTCATCAGGCGGGATGTGCGCTAATATATGCACAAACTCCCTATCCTTTTCGGCTTGCGAAAGCGTGTCTGCCAACCATTGCAACTGGTCATCGGGATCTTGCGGTTGATACCAAATCCACCTGTAGAAATTATTTTTATACAGAACCGCGTAAGAAATAAAATCTAATTTATGTACTTTCTGCATTGAAAACACGTATATGATAAGTAAAAAAAAAAAACAGTTTATCGACATATAATATTGGAAAAGCCAGGTGTACAAATTGCAATAAGTCGCGGTACACAAGACAGTTCGTAATATCTACGCGATATCCTAGATTGATAACATTAAGCAGCTGTCATTAAGATAAAATATATATTGTGAATCAATCAATAAGTCACAATATCACGCGATCCATAAAATATTTTCCCGTATCTCACACAGTTAAAAACTGATTTGATGTACCATTTGATATACTCACCAGTTGTAACAATAGCATACGTTATTGTTCAAGACTATAATTCTAAATCCTTTCTTAGGCGAAACCGTATAATATCCGCCTTCCAGTATGGTAGAACGTGTAGATTCTGGTAACCATCCGGAATTGATCCACAAATCAGCCATCATTTGATACAGCCATTGCGTGCTTAGCTCATCATTAGTAATATTCTTGGGTGCAAATCTAGAGGAAAATTGCGCAATTATATTAATCTCAAAATACAAGAGTAAATAGATAGATAGTTGAACAAAATATATTTATATATAATGAAAATTGGATAGCTCACTGATTCACAGGATGCGGCTCATGATTACCCAGAATAGGATACACAGTAATATCTGGGAATGTTTCGAGAATTTGGCGATAGCTCTTGTACAGACTCTTTACATTTCCCTCGATACTGGTTTCCCAAACCCCATGGTCTATTATGTCGCCAGTGAAGTAAATGTAGGAAATATTCTGCAAATCAATATTAAAATAACACACAGTTTTGAAGAATTATATATATATAATAAGATAGCAATAGAGAGGTGCTGCGTACTTGATGTTGATCTCTAATGTGATCTAGGACATCAACAACGGTATGCCACGGACTGTCGCAATAATTGTAATCTCCCCAAAAGCCCGCCACCTTGCCGCTTGTATTTGTCTTGTTTTGCCCTTTTCGACAACATATTGGTTCCTTGCATTGCGAGTTGCCATAAGGTTCGTAGTTGGGATCGTAATGAAAATCCGTTATCTGCACTATATTTAGGGTTTCATTGCTCTCTTCTGGATCAATCGATATTGGAGGGCTGTTATCAATGCTGACTGTCCAATCGAACTCGGAATTATTAAGCGGGCAAGATTTTGATTCCAATACAACGCCACAAATTGTGGATGACGTTAGATTCGGTTTCGAATCTATTATATACACAATTGTTGGCTGCGAGTAAAATGTTTAGACAACATTGAACATGTTAAAAGTAAAAATTTATTATTGCTCTCCATAAAGGAACTCCTACATATTATGCTGATGAAATGAAATTTTTCAATATTTTATTTGCACAACGATTCAATTTACTTACCAAATTGATGGTTACGACACCGACGCAGACTGACTCATCTGCCAAGTTCAGTAGAATACAGAGTTTAATCACTAAATCTCCTATTTCTTCCTCTGACGTGCCGTTCCTGCGATATTCTATAAAAGTATTTAGAACAGACTGACATATTATGCAAATAGATTCGCTGCTTTCATCGACAAAACCACGCCAGTCGTCACGCTGCTGGCTGGTCGGAAGAGCTAGTTGATGGATCAACTGTTGAAATTCCTCAGATTCATTCTGTTGTGCTTTTACCCAATTTTTAATCTCATGTGTAAAGTGTGATACTGTGTCATCTGTAAACAGATAGAACTATCGTTTTGCGACTTTTGGCTAATAAGACAAAATACAGTATAAGATATGTTAGCTAACAGATATGTATCATTTCCTGTTTTTTGTAATTTTATTTTTACAATCTTACATAAAATTTATATCTATGAGATATACTTTATCAAAGTTGATGGCACAAATTGATGATTTAAGAAAGCACAACTGATAACTTTTATTTAATCTCTTGGTAACATGAACGTAAAACCACCTGCATGTTGTTTGCTATCAAGATCGTACGATCTTGATCGCTCAACAACAAACAGAAACTGATAATATGAATTGCATAAACCAGAGTCAAACTCGCGGGCCGCGGATCTCATGCGCCCTGCCAAAAAAGCTACGGCCCGCTGAAACTTGTTGAAAATCTTTCGGAGAAAAGTATTAAATTAATTACTTTGAATTAAATATTTTTATTTGCAATTTAGTTCAAATTTTCACAATGTTGTCTTTCGTTATATCAGCATGTTTGGTAACACACATTTGTGTGTGTGTGTGTGTGTGTGCGTGCGTGTGTGTGTGATGGAACGTTTCTTTTCCAATAAAATAACGTATAAAAAACTATTATAGGAACGTTTTGTTTCAATGATAAAGACATTTTAGATAAAGACATTTACAATTCCTATACTTGTCACGTCTTTTGAATGTGTTTATGACGTCTTTGAGACATGCGTGAGAATTAAATGTTCTAGAAGCCTTATGCATATGTCATCTATATGACGTCTATTCTTTTTCGAAGAAATTCCCGAACTGGTGCACGTTCGTGCAATAAGTTAAAGTGAAACAAAATATAGTCTCACTTTAACTTAATTGCATTACTGATGTGTGCACCAGTTTAGGAAGTTCTTCAAAACGGAACACACGTATAAAAGTTCTTTCAATGGCCACCTTCAGCAGAACGTTTATTTTGCAACTGTTGGAACTTTTCTAAGCTCAGATTTGTCCGATGACAAAGATTAAGACCGGTAGGACAAAATTAATTTAAGTAATATGTACTAATATGTGCTACGTGAGATAACTTATGTGGCCTATGATACAAAACGAGTTTGATATACCTGGCATAAATATTACATAAAACTTTGTTGCATTATTTTATGATATATAAATCTAATAAATATCTTTTGTTAATATATATGTATTAAATAAGAGATATATAAATAAGGTTGCAAATATACAATAGATCTTTGACAAAAGATAAATATATAAAGTCTTTTAAGACTGGTAAATACAATTTGCTCATTTTTAATTTGAAATTCTAATAGTTGATCAGTTATCTGATTAGTTTGTCATACTTATATAAGTGGACACGTCGCTGCTTGCAACTTTTAATAAAAGTGTAAAAAGTAATAGTCTGTAGAACCGCATATTGATGCGACTGGATCACTGTAACACCACTGTTATTACACTCGCGTTATTGCACAGTTATATACTGTCAGTGTTATTATATCTTTAAGATAATTCCCCCACTCTCTCACAAACAGCTTTAAACAGATGGCTCAATAAAGGGTAGAGATAATATAATTAGAACATCTGGTATATTATTGTGTGATCAGTATATTTATAACACAAAACAAATAGGAAGGTTGCTACCATTATCACGAAATTATATTGTTTTTACATTTGTTACATCAGATATTTCGCTTATCGTGTGACGATCATTTATTTGATAATTAAATCTAATTATCGAATAAATTACCACTAATTTAATTTATATTAATAATATGAGCATCTGACAAAATAATATATATTATTAAATAATGATGTTAATGATTGATAGACGAACAGTTAATTTCATTTAAATGTTATCGAATATTATCAATTTCATTAATTTTATTTTTGAATAATTTTATTGATAATTATTGATACATAAAATATATCATCAATACAATAAATTGAACGATTATCTTATGTTAGATAATAATATACATAAAAATATACTATTGCGATTTCGTAGCAATTCATTCATACACATGCCACAATGCAGACACTTTCAAAAGATCGTGAGTACATTTCTCACAATCAGATTCGCTTATTTGCTACAACAGTGACATAACTCAAAAATTGTGATTTTTCAAGATTTAAATTTTTGAATTGTTATAACTTTCTATGAGAATTTTGAAATACCGTATTGGCAGGTCATTCTTTTTTGCAACTTTTACGATGCAACTTTTCATTACAACAACGAAATGACAACTGAGATAAGATTAAGATAAGACCTATATAAGTATTGCAACCTACATAATTCATTAAATGATATAGCACAATAAGCGACACTACTATTTCCTCGGCTAAGTTCGTGAAGATTAAGCATTGTTGATTTAAATTTTGTAAATAGTACATGTAACCTTTTTCCCTCTACGAATAACTCAAAAAGGCGATTTTTTTAGTTATGTCATTGTTTATGTCGGCAAATAAGCGATACATCTTGCAAGAAAATTGTTTTTTAAAATTACGTACTCTTTTATTCATGAACTTTAAACCTATCAATCTTCGATTATAAGATCATCCATCATTTCTTCGAGTGTAATCTGGGGAATGCTCGGGTCTATTTCATTAGTATCAACAGGTATCTGCTTCCGAATGTCTCTAAATATATTGATGTTCTGCCTCATTTCTGGATCTTCTTCCAGCTCGTCAAGGAATTCATTATATTCGCTGTAAAACGCAATTGATATTATGAAACAATTTGCAGCGCACAAAACTTGTAGGTTTTGTAAATCGTTTTTCAACATACTTATTTTGCGTATTCATATCGGCCACTTCGTCAGAAATATGTTTCAACTTCCATACTCGTGCCTTGCGACGAGCAGCCTTGTTGTGACTGTAAAACTTCTTTACTAGAATGATATCGGGTATCGAATCTTCACTTAGTTTGTCGAAATTGGCATCGTTAACGTTAGTGTCTTTCAGAGCATAGCTGCAATAAACGAATACAAAATAAATTACATATGCTCCTGTAAAATATTTCTTCTCTGTACGTATTACATGCTATAAATTTAGTGTAAGTTACAACATAAACTTACCCGAGTACTGAATCACCTGGTTTAAGTATGTGGCCTAAATGTGTACGTGTATGAATTGGAGTATCGTTTATCCCTAACTCAGACGCTTTCACTAGCCATGCGTCCGCTATTATGTGCTAAAAAATTAATTATCAAAAATTATAACTTTTTTATTTTGAATGAATCACATGTTAAGCTTCTCAAGAAGATAAATATCCCTCCTTCTTTCAACAATATTATGTTACATAAGCTTAAGTAACGTAGACAATCATATTGTTGAAATATTTTATACAGAAGGAGAACTTACTTTACTAGAAATAGCTCCTTGTCCTGGGAAAGTTTTTCTATTTTTATAGTTAATTGGTTCGATGTCCATCACGATATACTCTATTAATTGTTTTGGATCGCATATACTATTGAAGTTGTATCTCCAATAGACATTCGATTCAAGTTCAGCAACTAAATACAACCGTATCACTATGTAGCATTGATTAACAGTCGATTGATTATCGTTAAAATTATCACTAATATCATAACTTACCTTGCCCCGATGAAAAGTCTATAAAATGCACAGAATTCGTGATTCGGTATACCAAACAAATAGGATTAATGCCACCCAATTGATGAGCCAACTTCCGCGGTAGGCAAACTACGCTGTCCTTGGAAAGCGGAATAATTTCGAGACTGTAAATGGTGCGATAAAGGCATTAAATAAGATCAAAATATGCCTCGAAAATGTGCTGCGTATATTTACCAGTATGTAAACTTGTGATTGTATAAATTACTATGACAGTCGTGTGAAATTAATTTCTTCGAATGTTGAACATAGCATGGCATGACAGTTACTATAAAATCAGTCATTTTTCTAGCTGCGGCTTCGGTTGCAAAGAAGAAGTCCAGACCCTCTGTAAACATTAGAACATTTTATCTGTCATCCATTTGATACATTACAATATATATTATTGGCAACGAGAAAGCTTTACGTGAGACGCAATATTTACCATGAACGGGCTTTATGCTCAGTGTATTCTCATGTGCCTTATGTTTTAATATCAATTGTTCTAAGTAATAAAAAGTTTTCTTGTTTGTTGCTTTCTGCCGGATTTGCACCTGTAAGAGACAACGCGATATATATATAAGAAAGCCAAATATGATGATTCGCGCGTTTGAATTTATTTCTTTTAAAAAACTTACACATGCACTCCAGTAATCCTTAGCTTCTACACGATGACAATCTTCGCACATCTGATGATTCACGACGTATTCGACGACGAATACTTGCTCGAGAAGTGTCCCGCCAATTACTTCTGCATGAACAGTTAGCTTTACCTAAGAAATAATGTTAAATATGGTAAAATATAAAAATGAAATTTGATTTTAACACTAAAAATCGAATTAATTAGTATGAACAATGACTAGATAGACTAGACATTGTATGCATTAAGAGAATCAAGTACATATATTGAAAAATTCTATCTAATATATACTATGATTATATTTGTTTAAAATTTAATTGCACATTTTAACTAGCAACCGAACGTCAATTAAAATTCTTGAATTTATTTACGATTTAAACATCACGTGCAACTTACTTTCAATCTTTTGGAATGTGGCTCTGTCCATATGAAACCGGCGTCTATCAATTTCACACGGTTCAATCCCTTTAACTTTTTCAAGCACAGTGTCAAGAGTTCCTTGGATTCCAGTGCGGCGTGAATCCACTCGGAAGGTGGCTGGAGATACCTGTTACACAAATGCAGTGTTAACTTGAGCGAATTGGTATATAACGCCTTGAAACATCTTTAAAAAGACGTCGTACCTTTCGCAACCTTTGCAGAACTGTAGGGTCACTTGCTTGGGGATGCCTTCAGTAATGTCGACGTGGGTACGCAGGCAGCCTACACACATATTGGCAGGATTTGGCTCGATGATGACTCCGCATTCACAGCAAGGGCTACGGGTAAGGAAAAATCGCATTTACACGCTTGCAAAGATTAAATTTTATCTTAAAAAATAATAAATACAAATGAATTATTTAATATAACTTGGATGAATATATGGAATATCAACTGGATGTTATACATACATCATTCCCTTCTTTTGCACTTCGTCGGAGACTTGAATGTACTCCATTTTACGCGTCTGGAAGCAAAAAAGAACGAGAATTTTATAAAACATACTCTTTTCGTGGACGTCTGTCTCTTTAATCATCAATCCTCCAATCAACCTTGGAGGCGGAAAGTATCTTCGCACCAGATTGTATTCTGCATAAAAAAAAGATTGCTAAACAAAATGAACAATTTCTCTACCTGGAATTATTTATGATGCTGTATCACTGGAAAAAAGGCGAAGATTAACGGAGAAACTCCAGACACCACCGTTAACCTCGTGAATGAAAACCTAACCTGAAAATCACAATGCGCACGAACTGCGTCACGAAACGAAGGGGGGCTCGAAAGAGAGGTCCATGTTCCGGGCATAATCTTGTCCAATTGCGACAAGAGGCAAGGAGATGTCTTTGCCGATTGGTCGGGTTCCACGAGGTCTCGGCACGAGGCTAACTTCGCGTCGAAAAGCGAACGCTCGGGCCGATATCGGCTACGTTCACTCCAATCGGCTCGGGCTCGGGAGCGAAGGAGAAACGTATGCGGCACTGCCGTCGTGGAGACAGTGGTGGAAGGCAAGGCATGGTCAGAAGTATTTATGTAACATCACTTTGATGAGGCCGAGAACGGCTGTCAACGAGACGACGGACAAGCCCTCGCCAGGTAAACGACGAGGGTAACCGGGGGGTAGCGACGTGCGCGCCGCTGGCGGGAGGGGAAGGGGAGGACGAGTCGGACGAGTCGTTTGTTTGCAGACGAGCGAGATCACGAGGTTCCCCGTGGACCGTGGCTGAGTTAGAATCCCGAGGATGGGCTCCGGCCAGAGCGCCCGCAAGCTGACCATCTCGAACGAGGAGGAAGTCGGGGTGATCAAGGTCTCGAACGCGATCGTGCAGCGTCTCGCCCAGGGGGAGAGAGCGCGGGCCGCCCGCGAGTCGGCGTCGGACACGGGACCCAGCGCGCCGATCCAGCACCCAGCAGCACCTCCCAGCGCGACGCCCGTCGCGCCTCAGCCCCAGGCCGGCGAGGCAACGCCTGGTCAGCCGGTGTATTATTATCCGGAGTTAACGATATCTGCCCTTCAAATGCAACAGCAGATGGAGGAGGAGCTGAAGCGTCAGGATCAGCACTGGCAGAGGCGTCTGCGGAATCTAGAGAACGGTTATCAGAAGGTCAATCGTGTCTTGGAGGACGAGTACAACAAGGCAGTTAGCGAGACTTCCGTCACTAAGTCTGGTGAGTTTAGATACAGTTTAAAACAGAGTCTGCTGGATAGTTTCTCTGGCTGCGTTCAACAGAAAAGTAAGCTATGAGTAAGCGTTTAGTGATTCTTTAACACGATCCATACACTTCTCGATCTATACTTGGATCCAGCGAGGAACTAAGCTGCTTTTCCTGCTAAACGCAACCATTGACGTCAAATGTAATAAAATATTTGATGGTAAACAGATTAAATTAGTCCCTGGATAATTTATAGATTGCTCTAAAAATCAAGTAAAAAAATTATAACAGTGATTTAAACTTAAAACTAAAGAAAACTTTCTACGATGCAGCAGTTTTCTAATTTAATGTAAATGTGTATGTATCGTTACAGGACAGAAAATTGCCGATATCCAGAGTGCAGCGCAACCGTGTTTGGAGAACAGTAATAAAGTCCTGAAGTGTTTCCAGGACCATCCCAAGGAGACTCTGAAATGTTCGAACTTGGTGGAAGAGTTTTCCAATTGTGTCTGGAACGTGCGCTACACACGCATGATCGAAACGCGCTCGTAATAATACTCGTGCGTCTCGTGGATCGCGACATCTTCAAAAAGGACGTTTAGTCGATAAATAATAAATTGTGCATCTCAAAGTGTAATGCCTAAAATGCTTGTCTCAGCGGAATCGTTGCTGATGGAGAGTAGTGTAAAGTGGAGAGTACACGAGGAGAAAAATGTAAAAAAATAAATGAAGAATATATATTGATATTTATAATAAAATGTTATTGTTACACGCACGAGATGAATTGTCAAACACAGAGTACGTTTATCCGAATCTAATTAGCAATAGAGTTTTTTACGACGCTGTATGCGACACAATTTATTTTAAAATAACGCTTTTTATAATAATTATGCAGGAAAGTGTTGCATCGGTGAAGACCCGAACAACTTATTTTGAGATTCCCACAGTTCTATTCATAGATCAAAATATATACAGAGCATAACCCAGGGTGCACGACCCAAATGAAGGCCTACAACAGCACAGCATACGTTAGAGTGTGTATATATATATATATTCTATAATATATATATAATTTTTTATATAAGATTATTGGTAAATACAAAACGAGGAAACGTTGCAAATGCAAGATTGGAAGTACATTAAAGATATATTGTCTAAAACGTATGTAAAATATATATATCCTATTTATACATTATTAATACTTGCCGAATGTGCAGTAATTAATTATTCTCAGTGCGGTATAAAATTATAACAGTTGCCGGCAACCTGCCATCAAAATTTGTACTTCTCCAAAAAACAAAAAAAAATGAAATACAAAATAACTATAACGAAAACTTCAATTTATGGAATTCTTAGAATTACATCGTTAACTGTTCATAAAAATAACGATATATATCACGAATTAAGATATACGGGTACAGGCTTTGTACACAATAGAAAGTGCACAAAATTGGAAAGGGGATGTACAGTGTATTACGAGGCACGTTACACCACCACAAAATAGTAATATTTGTATTACAATTTCCTAACAAAAGTATATAAATATGTTATCTTCGTGAAATGTAACTCCTGTTTAAATTATACGATTATACGATACGAATTCTATAATTTAATGTAACGTAATCAAATTTTAGGACTCGTGAGCAAATGATTAAAAAAAAAAAAAGGAAAACGAAAAAATCACAATTGTTTAATCGGTTTTCTTATCACCGCTCGATTGCACGAGTTTCGCGTGTTCCTCATTCAAACGATCGTACTCCTTTGTGACTGACTCTGCCTGCGACTTTATCGCCTCTTTATCCTTCTTCTCTTTAGTCAAATTGCTCTCGAGCTCCTGGTTCTTGGCTTGTAACTCCTTGATTTGATTTTTCAGTTCCGAGACAGCTTTATCGTGCGCCTCGTTGGAGTCGTTCTGCGCGCTTTCCCCGGTCGTTCTCTGGGATAACAGGCTCCTGGCTGTGGTTGTCGCGGACTGAGCCTGTCGCATGGCCGCCTCATTTTGCGCGAGCAGAGTAGCTTGGGTGGATATCAGGATGACGAGACGGCGTATCACCAAGCTCAGAAACAGCGCAAAGCCGGATATGTAGAAATTCCTCTGGGCGCGGAACAATCTCATGTTTTCTAAAAGACGTACATAAATATAGATTCGTTATATATAGTAACAATCATAAGAAAAATGTTAGAACGGCAATGATCTGTGCCGTATTTGTCGGGTCAAATTGATATGGAAAAAAAACCACAAAAAATATTATATAACCTACCTTGCATTTCAAGGTTCAACTGATGATGATGATCAGCGTGATCCGTGCTTCCAGAGTACTTTCGCATCTCCCGTATGGCGTCCAGCAAAAAGAGAACCAGGACGCCCAGCAAAACCACAAAGTAAATGGAAGCCTGATTATTTATACTTTGCAAGAAGCGAGATTTGAAGAGCTTTTGCCATCTCGTAGGCGAGGCCACTGGCAATACCAGGAGGAGGACGAGAACGACCTCGATGTAGAGGAAACCGGCGATAAGCGTCCACTGTAGACTCATGTTCGACTCTTATTCTATGCCTGTGTACAGGTGAAATACAGGTATGATTGTTACATCTTGAGACCTCGGAAATCAAGTGCTCGTCAAAATTCCTTGTTATCAGCTGTGTGAACCTCCCTTCTTTTTTACTAAGCGCAGAGCACAGCTCTCCTCCCTACCTCTAACTTCCTAGCGTCCGCGAAATACCTGCGCGACAGGATGTGCCAATTACATCAGTGAAAAACAACTTAATTCGCTGCGACGCAATTATCCTTCCCGAGGAGAGCGCGTGCGAGAGGAATTGACAAGGATGACACGCGACTTTGAATCGGATCGGTCGAGGCGCAACGTCACTCCGTGAATACACACGATACGAGGATTACGTGGAAATTTCCCGTCGGTCGGTCCTCGAAGCTTGGACTGTCACGTTTCGCGCGCGTGCGGTGGACGATTCGCTACGCGAGAATTTAGAGCTTAGAGCCACGTTGCCGTTGCGGAGGAAACGAATCGCAACAAAACCGCGACGACGGAATCCGCTCTCCGGCAGTCTTCTTTCGCGAAATAACACAGGTGCGAAGATATATATTTTGAACAATAGTTCGGCAACGATTTCTACGCTGAGGTCTCGTTCGCCCGGGCGACCGGCGACCAAATATCACAGTCTCGAATCGTCAGTCGCTGCTAATAAAGAATTCGCCAGGATTCTTACGTGCTTCCCGTGTGAGGCGACGAGTGACGACGGCGAGAGGAATGGGACACGTCGTCGGCGTCGGCCCGCGGCGGCTCTTCTGCGACGTCCCGAGATTATGCACGAGTGGGCTCAAAGTACGAATCCCGAGCGCGAGCAACGGAGCAACGTCGTCGGTGATTTTATAAATAAACCGTACACCGCGTGACGTCACCCTAGCTCCTGGCAATTGGCAAAATACATGGTTCTCTTTCTCTCTCTCGTTTCTCTTTTTCTTCCCTATTTCTCTCTCTTTCTCCCTGTCACGTTTTGTACAATGGCAGTCATATATGGCAGTCGCGTGGATTGACGCGCAGCGCGCAGCTCTCGCACCGCAATTCGCGTTGCACGTGACGAGCGGCGCCCAATCATCTGCCCCTACGTATTAATCGCCCCGAAGAAGCAGAAGCCGATTGGTCGCTGCGCTGAGTAGAGAATTATTCCCTAGGGCGACACTTGGACCAATCACCGGCGATTAATTCACCCCGGTAGAATTGCTACAATTCGATATACTCTAACCTCTTTTTTTATATCGAACAATGAGAAATTAATAATTCTATTTATATTAAATGATACATATTTCTGCCAATGCAGATCAACTTTAATCTCGATTTAATTTACTTTTATCTTCTTTTAGTTTTTTAAAAGAATTAGAAAAGAGCTGTAGATTGGAGATTCCTTGGCAGGCATACTAAATGCCTACATTTTTGAAAAGCGCGCCGCGGTCAATTTAAAAATGGCGAACGGTGTCCGAACCGGGTCCAAAAACTCGAAGGACTCTATCGCCGATCGGACGCGGGACGAACCCGCCATTTTCCCAGAGCGAAGAGTCTCTAGACAAAAACCGCTCTTCGTCACACACGTTTACTTTTACTCCTGTCATGGCTCCAGTGTTTACATGCGGAACGTCAGATCCAGTCAGATCGATACCGCGTTCACACGCACGTCCGACGGTGCGTGAAAGTGCTCGCACACGTGTCTGATTAACAGACGTGCCACGGTGCGATTAACAGACGTGCCGTTGACGCGGGGGGGGGGGGGAAGAGGAGAAGGAGAGACCGAGCGAGAGAGCGGGGGAAGGAGGCGACGCCGGCAAGGCGATGGTCCGCTCGTAGCTCCCGGCTCCCGTACCGAGGCGACGACGCGCGAGTCGAGTGTTCGGAGTAGCAGAGAGAATACCAGCCGTCTCGAGGATAGATTCCCGCGCGCAGCGCAGCTGGGTCTATGGGACACAACGTCGCCAGCCGGGAGATGACGCGCACGAGGGAGGAGAGACTGAGCTTCGACGAGGATCAGCACGCGATCGTGAACAACATGGTAGACGCGCGGGCCTGTTACAAGCCCAGCGGCAAAGTGAGTTTTTTAAGTCGAGTTTTTTAAACGCGAAGCGTTAGACGAAACGATCGTCCGGAGTGACTTCGGGCCAATTCCCAATTGATCTGAATTGTCTCCGACAAGATTGCCGACTACTTCATTGTCGCTGATCTTTTCCATGCGTCGGATAACAAAAAAAATAACAACAAACGATTCTATCCGTGTGTCAATAAAATAACGTAAGGTTTGTTTCTTTTTAGTCGAACTTTTTGCACCGTTTTTCTAAATGGAGAAAAAAAAAAGATGAAAGTTGAACGCGCAAGAAACTCGGCTAGAACGAACAGGTCTGGATAGAATTATTAATTCCCTGTTGTTGGCATTTCGATTACTTGATGAGTTAGTTGGGATTTGGTTGAAGTCGCCCGTGCAATTTTTGTAAGGAAGACGTTTTTATCATAGATCTGTGCACGCGACTCCCCGTAATTTGCCGTATAAACTCTTCGTATGGCTTTGCGATAATAGAAACGACAATCCCTCGGTTCGATCTGGCTGCCGTATTTCGTGGCGCACAGAGGAATGATTTTGAATCGATGTGGCGATAGAATCTTATATTTTAGGCGTTCGATCTGTTTCGTAGCACTGTTGTTATTATTTGTCGTGTGTGCATGTGACGCAGCTGGTTTTCGACTTCTTCAGGGCATGCAGGACGCGTTCCCACACGGTAAGAACTGCCGAAAGATCAGCGGCGAGCATCCGTTATTCTTTTATCGCGTCACTTTTACGTTTAGATGCGCGAAGATGCACCTAAGAGCGATGGATAAACGTTCAGGTTCGTAATACTCGTATACGATGATTCACTGAAACTACGATCAATCTTTTTTATCTAAACAGAGAAACTTATTTTAATGAATATATTAAATTCGCAGCGAGCCCTTGTCGATACATTCGAGAAATTATCGTATTTCCATTCCTCTTCTACGCCTTCCCTGGTGAGTCACCAATCCATAGCTACGCAAATGAAGTAGAAGGCAGAAATGAGACGCTCGGAATCCACTTGACGATTTGTGTTGCTAAATGGAGCATTCGCAAAAGTATCAAATTCCCAAACATACTTCAATATTGACACTGGCCGGAATCACGTTGCCACAGACGCCGAACCGTGCGCGAGGCACTACGTGACACTGCAACGAGCAACGGGCATCGAGTTCTGCGAGCACTGAGCCACTCTACCGGCACTAGATAGTCACTCGCCTTTGTACAGTAGCAGCGGAACGGTCGGCGTGGCCGAGCGTTCGTTCGATAGCGCGCTCGGCTCTTGCACCGTATAGCTCTTGACAGTTCTTCGTTCTTCTTTTCTGTGCGACACGAGCGCGTGTCGGCCGATCTCGTAATCGTCTCGTTGTTCGACCAAGGAAGGTGAAGAAACGTCCGGCTCGGATGGCGAATCCGTGTGTACGTATCGCAATTTAAACGCCAGACAGTCCTGCGTCCCGCCGAAAGGGCCGGAATGTGTCACGTATCCGTATGTAACTCAACTCCCGATCTTCTTCGACCGCTCGGTTTCGTAATCCCCCCCCCCCCGTAAAGACGATCGATGCGACGGACATTGAGTCTCATGATCGAGTTGAAAGAGAACGAAGACTTTCCGAGGGCCGAGCAGAAGCTCGACGACATGCTAATAGCAAAATCCGGCGATACCGGTCGAAAAGAGGCGACGTTTTAGTACGTTTTTTCAACTCGAAGCTGTATGATGTAAAGCTCACACGGCCTAGATTACCTAGCGCGCGCGTGACATAAGCCTCAAAGAAACTTCTGTCTTCATGGGCCGCGCCACCGAGATAAGTTATCAAACTACGATCGCGTCGTTACGAGCGAAATGTCAATAACTGGATATTTTAATCGTTTCGTGACTCGGAAACTTTAAGTTGACGGTTAATCCGTGGTTTTCGCGATCGAGGGTTTCCTCGTTGAATCTTTCTCGCCGATAGAAAACTATTACGATCGTTCGGAGCCTTCCAGAATTGAGAGGGGAAAGCGGTTGTTACACTCGGAAAAGAGAAGATCTCGTTAATAGGATCATCGCTGTCTGTAACGACGCGATCGTCGCGATAAACTCGGCCCGAGTCTAATTACGTGAATTGATCCCCACCATTCCCTCGCCCCGAGTTTACTTTAGTTAACGCGCTACGCGGAAACTGCGACGGCCGCGCTTTGACGCGCCGCGCGAGCTTACTTGTGTGATTTTATGAGTTGCTAATTAGACGCGTGTCTCATTTTCCTTTGTTTCTTCTAGTAAGCGCGGCGTGAGAGAGCGGCTCGTGTAGTTGTGGTTGCAATATTATCCACGTCAGTGTTTCTTTCTCTCTTTTTCTTGTTTCTCTTCCCTCTTCTTTTCCTCCTGTCTCTCTTTCTCTCTCTCTCTCTCTCTCTTCGTTTCTCCAACCACCTGCACATGCATGGGTCCCGGCTTGTCGATTACCGCGTCTCCGTTGTGCACTGGCGACGATCGTCTCACCGCGCACGTGTACTCGTCGAGCACCGGCTGTCCCGGACACCAGATCCCGATTAACGTCAGACATGACCAACACTAGACAGGTGAGTACCGATCTCCTCCTCTCCGTAGAGCTCCGTAACGCGGAAATCAAAATCGGAAAGGAAACGCGCACCGTGTGTTTCTGGCGAGCTGGAACGTGTAGAGCTTGTAATTTGTATTGAGAGATCGCTTTGGATCGCTTTGAATTATTACATGTTTAAAGTGGACCTTCTTGTAGACCCTGAGCGAGGGGGAGAGTTTCCGGTTTGACCTGCATCCCAGTTAAAAGAACGAGTCCCAAACTTCAAGTTTACGCTTGTGCGCACGTAAAAAGCGAATTGTTTAGTTTTTAAAGCGTTCTTAAAGTTTTTAAAGTCTGTAAAAGGCGTTCGGGGAATCTCATTAAAGTCGATACCTCTTTCGTTTGAAATTTACATGTCAAAATTTCATGTACGTTCTTTCCTTCGTAAACAGTTCGTGCACAGAATGAATTGAGGATGTAAAATATTGTATCTCTATTAATATTGCTTCCGTAGCAACGAGTAAGCCACAACGTTATTACATAATGTACCGGTTATTGATTTTGATTACGATATACCTTGCACATTTTACACACAGGGTGTCCCCGATCTACCGAGCCGTCTTTTATCACGTTTGCTTTGATCAATTTTGATTTAATCTTTTCTCTACAACGGTAGTTTTTCAAATTAACAAGTAACAAGTAACAAAAAAATGGGATTTAATTAACGTTATGTAATATTTAATTAACAATTGAACACAAAGTTATAAGTCGCAGTTATAAATTAAAGTTATAAACCGGTATAGTTTTCGAGTTATAAAGCAAATATCAATTTTCTCTTTCTCGGGGAGCTAAATGCGGATCCTTTATTTAACTTGAAGTGAATTTTAATCTTCAATTCCAGATTGGCGTCGAAGGGAATTCGCAGATGAAAGACGGGCTTGAATAGATTCGGGAGACCGCCCGCGCAGAGAATTTCGGAGTTTCGATCCTTTCGCCGCGATTCTTGCGCAGTTCTCGCAATCCGCTCGATTATCTTTTTTTTTATGGGAAAAAGTCGCATAATTCGATCTATCTCACCGCGCTACACTGCGCGCGCCAGTAAAGAATACGTCGATTCACACGAATTCGAGAGAGAGATTTCACATTCGCGCCGTCAATTAGCCACACAACCGCGTGTGACTCATTGCGCGCGCGTCTGCAACGTGCGGCAGCTTCGAGAAGAAAGAAAAACGTAGTTGACAAAATTAAAAAATCTTCGTGTAAAAGAGAAAAGAATCCTTTTTCGAGTGTTCCGCTTTTAGTTTCGAAGGCGCGCGCTTCGCAAATGCAAAATAACGGAACGAAGGATACCGCAATCATTGTATATACCATCGTGTGTAATGTTTTGCTCGCCGGCGCGATTTAATTATCGTGATTCCGCGCGAGGAGCATAAGCGCACATGGGAAAACGTTGTAGACGTAACTACACGTTTTGTGCAAGCGCGCTCCGGTCGTTATGTTTTATACCTCATCGCGCATCGTGCATTCGTTCCGCGTCGATTCCTCCGGTCACTTTATCCTGAGAAGCGCCCGGCTGAAAACTCCGCAATTATTGTCAGCCGATAGCGAAATGGCTGTATTTCCGTTCGTGACGCCGGCAACTTTCTTTTTCACGGTTTCTGAGTAAGAGAGAGTCCTCCCCGAAGATATCGTACACATGAATGGTATATTTTTCTTTAATTTAATTTTCCTTTTTTTTTCTCTCCCTCGAAATCGTCGCAAATACGTATACATTATGTCAGTGCGATGTCCTCCGTTTTTTTTTTTTTTTTTCCCCGACATGACCTCTTGAGATATTGCAATAATATTCCGACGAGATATCCTGCAACCGGAACGTATATATCGAAGCAGAATTGAAAAGAGACGGGGTTGAGTGATAAAATTGTTGTTAATGATATTTTACAGTCGTGGTTCCGCGGCGTTCGGAGCAGCAAGTTTCGGCACGTTTACGGCGTGCCAGCCAAGAGGGAGAAATGCTACGACAACATCAAGATCACGAAGAACGCCCACGATTCGCAATTCTGCGCCGTGAATCCGAAGTTCCTGGCCGTCGTGACGGAGGTTGCGGGTGGCGGAGCGTTCCTCGTGTTATCGTTGGATCGTGTGAGTTATCCGCGCCTTATCGATTTATCGATTCTCTTCCTGTGCAAAGAATAATATTAGCTAACGTGACGCTCGGGCAATCCGAGAAATAAATTCAATCCTTTCTCGTGAACGTTTCAATCGTGTCACATAGTATTCTAAATACGATTAATTATAGATTTTCATGTAACATATATTAGTTATTTATGTATATTATTATTAATATTATTTTCCCAATTATATTGCAGACCGGTCGCCTCGACTTCAACGCCAGCCGAGTAACTGGACATACCGGTCCCGTTTTGGACATCAAGTGGAATCCGTTCAACGACAACATCATCGCGTCCTGTTCCGATGATTGCACTGTAAGGAACACACTTTGCATTTGCTATCGGATGGAGAGCATCTCCACGCGTCTTATACATCTTCAAAGCCTGTAGATTTCTGTAAACACCGAGTATAAAATGAGAGATCCAAAATTTATGCCAATTACCATATTCAATCGAGAGGTAAACGGGATCAACGAAGATTTGGATCTTTGTATCTAGATAAAACTGTGGCACATACCCGATGGCGGATTGTCGAGGAACCTGACCGAGTGGCTGGTGGAGTTGCAAGGGCACAAACGACGCGTCGCTTATATCGAATGGCATCCGGTAGCGGAGAATGTGCTCTTCAGCGCCGGCTTTGATCATCTCGTCATTGTGTGGGACGTGAATAGATGCGAGGCGGTGAGCGTCATCGACAGGCATCCCGATGTGATTTACAGCATGTCCCTAAACCGCGACGGCAGCTTATTGGCGACCACTTGCAAGGATAAGAAATTGCGCGTTTTCGAACCGAGGTCCGGTATCGTAGTTTCGGTAAGGATCGTTCAAATTTACGATTGTAAATATATTTATTTAACTTTATACATCCCGAGTGTGTCATTTTTAATTAGACAATATTTGTGTCTCTAAAAATTTTTGTTAAATTTTAACAAATCTAAACTTTAATTTTAACAGGAAGGGGTATGCCACGCCGGCACGAAAGCGAGCAAGGTGGTATTTCTTGGCAGTTCCGGACGTCTTTTGACTACTGGATTTAGCAGACATTCGGACCGACAATACGCGATATGGAGTCAGCATGACCTAAATGTCCCTCTGACGTGCGAGACGATAGATTCGTCGAGCGGAGTGGTTTTTCCATTTTACGATAACGATACCAATATGGTGTTCTTAGCCGGGAAGGTAAGAATGTACGACGTGCGTAATATGAGCTGTTTAAAACTCGCTGTGTCATTGCTTTCTGCAGGGCGACGGTAACATTCGGTATTACGAAGTGGTTAACGAAGCACCCTGGCTGCATTATCTCAGTCAATTTATATCTGGAAATCCTCAGAGAGGATTGGGAGTGATGCCGAAGAGGGGCATTAGTACCTCTTTGTGTGAAGTATTCAGATTTTACAAGTTACACGCGACTCGTGGAATGTGCGAGCCAATCTCGATGATAGTGCCACGAAAGGCAAGTTTACGTGTACATACTTATATCTTCTTCACAAAATTTCCTCTCGAATTGTATATTAAAGAAAACTATATTATACGTTTCAGAGTGATCAATTCCAAGAAGATTTGTACCCCGATACAATTGGAACGTGTCCCGCGTTGTCGGCTAGAGACTGGATCAGTGGCATGAACAGCCCGCCAATCTTGATCTCTCTCAAAACAGGTCCTACATTTTTGTATTATAATTTTACACTCTAATTGTACATCGCGAATATTGGTATCGCGCGATCTGTCCCAAATATTGTGTTTAGATTTTATTCAAGCGAGTTGTTCTTATATTTACCACTAATACGATAGTAGTTTCTGTCGAGTCATATTAATGGATATTATGCTATTTATAATTAGGTGGGAGCATTTCTACGCATAAGCCACGAGTATACAAGCCACCGCAATTGCCTGCGACCACCGATCTAAATAACAAGAAGAAATTTGCGTTCTTGTCTACGGAAACGATACCGGATTACAGACCGGTGGAATTGCACGATATGTCGGAAAAGAGTCAAAAGACATCCAGCAATCAAAGCACAAAATTTCAGCAACTTCAGCAGAAATTTGGAAATGTTGCTATACAGGTACGAGCGTAATATACGTATATATATATTATATCGTTGATTTTTTTATATACTTTATATTTCATATTTTTTTTTCTATTAGAAGAATATTATATCGTCTTCGCTTAATGACAATAAAGTTATGGAGACTGTGGACGTTCCAAACAATGAAGCGGAACTTCGTTTGGCATTTGCTCGTCAAACCGACGAATTGAGACTGGTACGACGGCAGCTCGCTAACAGTCAGCTGCGCGTTAAAGAATTAGAGGACCAAATACGAAAATTGCAGCGTCAATAAAATTTACAAGCTCGCTTCAACATCGCTTTTGAATGAGACTCTTGCAGCTTTACTGCTATACGTGATTCAATCAATACTTGAAGTTTGATTAGAGTATATTACGCACCGCTAATAATGATAAAGAGCCTAAGCTTACAAGAACTTTGTATTAACACGCTTAGGAGTCTAGCTTCGTCATATATTCATACACAAAGAAATATTCGCACAGAAAAATTTTTACGAACTTTTTTTGGGATATCTACAATTTTTATGTAGAACAAAATTGTCGCGTTGATCACGAGGGAACAGATAAAGTAGGCTGCATTTGTTACATGAAAATTGTACCTGTTCACGCACACATTTAGATGCGTAAGTCGGATAAGAGAAGCACAATACCTTTAGACAAATGGCAGCGTAAAGGTAATTCATGATGTGTTATCAGTTGAATAATATATTTTACTTTTTTGAAAACGATATTATGTTAGTATTAGTCTGTTAATTGTTTATTTTTTTCTATTAATGTTCGCAACTCGGTTATTAGTTACTTAACACTTAACTGATATATTATTTAATACATTGCTCCATTATTAAAGATACAGATCTTTTGAAAGACAGTATTTCTTTGCATATATTATCACGTAGATTATTGTTTCTATTTGTATTACAAATTTATCTCTGCAGCGCGTAAAATGAATTTTGTTGCCGATTTATTATACGCTCTAAAAGCTGATATGTCGTACATGTACGAGTGGACTAGCGTATTCATATATTGAGCATTTTGCTATCGCATATATTTTTCACTGCCATCCACTGCCACTCCGTGATGTTGATGGCAATAAGATCTCTAAATCTATGAATGCAGTGATAATACCTAATAAATGTCGTGATTAGTCTAAAAAAAATTAGCATAAAATTTCTTTTTATACGATAAATGCACAGTGTAATGTACGTGCGACTAACGAGATCGTTGAACAATGTACAATCGATGATGTGACAGTAAATGGACGTTATATTTTTAAGAAACGCGACGTTTAACGCGATTCAATGTCGATTTAATTCACCTGAGCTAACTTAAAGGGAATACGATAGCAAATGTATCAGGACACTTATTTTTAGCATTAGCCTCGTAGCTCTCGTAGTTTCTGAGAATCATACAGAATTATATTTCTGCTTTAATAACAATAATCAAGTCGTATAATGATTTATATAGTATATACATATACGTTTATATGCGTATTTTTCATACAACTGTGCAATTGTATACCGTGGTATAAATATAGTACCTGGATGCTACATCTCACATATCGCCTGTGAGTATGAAATTTCATTGTCCACAAAATGTAATGAGGATAAAACACTGATACAGCAACATGTGACGTAGCATTCCCTAGTCTTTCTTCACTAGTTCTTTACTTTGTAATCGTCATTAGCTTTAATTATACCCGTAAATGAGGTATTTCATTGAGACCCTCTTTTAGATATACCAACTTTTTCGAGAGCATAAAGTTACATATGCTGTATTAGGCATTTTATAGGCAGTAAAATATTGCGAGATAGTTTGTAGCTATATTTTCGATATTCATATTGGAAGCAATTTCTATGACATTTGTAAGACGATTCGTTTTCGTGATAGACGTAATGTAACGAAATTTATAAATTTCGCTACGAATTATAAATTTACTCCTGATGTAGTATCGTGACGCAATATGCCTGTATCGTGATTTATATGTAATATTTATACATGTCAATTAAATATATTATTGAGACCCAATCCAATAATTTCTTGTGCGAAACAGAAAAATACCAAAGAGCGTCGTCATATAACGCATTACGGGCCAATTTATTGCGTATGCCTGTTCGAGAGATTTATGAACAAGGAAATATGATATATAACAAGCGGGAATCTCATAATAAAACGCACAGTAATCAATTTAATCCTATGTATTGTGTCAGTACATAGCAAAGATAAAAAAGTGCAGTATACATATATATCTCTTTGATAAATTATATAAGTGTATATCTTAATTATACAATTGTTCTTTTAGAATTTTCTATCTCTGAGTCGAGTGGACGGACATATTTCACTTCAGTTCTTACTGTTTTGTTAGTCTATATATCATTAAATATATGAGAGAGAGAGAGAGAGAGAGAGAGAGAGAGAGAGAGAGAGAGAGAGAGAGAGAGAGAGAGAGAGAGAGATACAAAAATATTAAATATATAATAAAATATACAAAAATACTATTGTCCTAAAAATAATGATATACATTACGTGTCTAATTAGGTAATAAAAATATGTTAAAAAGTATATAGAAAAAGAGAGCCTTAAAACAGTAATGCTCTTTGAAATCTGCTTTGATACGATTACGTGCAAAAATATTGTTAAAATATTTCTACATTTCTATAAGAATATAATTTCAATTTTAAAAAACAAATGAATGAATATCAAGATAAAAAATAATTTTAATATTTCAACTGATAGACATAAAACAGTCCCATTATGGGATAAAGTTGCAAAAAAAGTTTGTATGAGATTAATCGTTACGTTCTCATATTGATAAAAAAAAGTCTCACATTTATAAATGCTACACCCCGTGATGTTAAAATATTATTGGCAGTAGTCAGAAATTGATTGGAATTTGATTTGATATACGCGGTTTAAAGAGATTTATAAAAAAGCGCAAGAGATTCATCGACAATAAATTTGTCAGGCTCTTATCTGATCGTCAAGCTCTCAGAGAAGCTTCTACCTGTGAAACAGCTTTTTCCAGACTACCACTAAACTCGCTGGCATAATCCATGTGTACATCGCGTTCGGCACGAAGGATAATGCTGAGTTACATCCGTCTTCGGAACACGTGAACACACAAGTGCGATAGGTCAGCTTGTCACCCGGCTGTTTCACGTAGTCGCAATAGTTTCCCATGTGCACGGACGAGCAAAATCGCTTTGTACCAATGCCACCTGTTTCCAGAGGTATAACGTTAATTGTACAATATATTCTAAGCGACTATTACTAGAAAACTTATCGAGATATGTAATATCAGAGAAACGCTAGAAGCTTGTTTATTCGACCATGTGTTTTTTGTTGATTTGTATTTGAAAGTTAATTTTAAGAACGAATGAGTGAGCGGACTTTAAATGTGCAAATACATATTTAATCGAGGATTGGAAGAAGCGTGATGCCCATGTAACATGCAGGATGACGAAGAGATATATATTTTGTGCAAAATAATTAACATACATTTTTAAAATATTGATTTTCTTCAACAAAACGATTTTTTTTTCTAAATTGTTTCAAAGGCCGAAAATAGAACATATAAGTGAAAGGAAACCAATTAATGTCAAAACGATCACTTTTCAGAACAGCAAAAAAGTATATTCCATCTTTTGTTCCTCCTCTAATAAACGCTTCACAATAAATTTAAGAGTTTACGACCGATATAAACACCGAGTATTGAGAAGAATCAATAAGTTGAAAGTGTTATTTGAATTTCTTAAATTCTATTAAAATAATTGCAGGATTAATCCTTCTCCGTTTTCGACAAGCGATCGTTTCCACGTAAAAATGACTCGGAATCGAACACTCATGCACACACCCGACGATAAAAACACAATTTTGACATAAAAACCTCCGTAACGGCCGATTGATTTGATGCAATAACGCGCCCCGTACACGTGATTACAATTTCTCGGCGCCAAGAAATTTTCAACCAATTCGCTATCCATGCATTTCCATTCATCCGCCGACGTGCACTGATAGCAATCCAAGGCCGTAGCTTAATTGAAAAAGCAACAATTAAATTTCTAATCGAAACTTTATGACGATTGATGTTACGCAAGTTTCCCAATGATAGATCGTAAAACAATAATTATGAGGTAACACTTATAGATGTACGTCCGTGAAAATGATGACCTACTGCAACGATATAAAAACAGAATTTTTGTTAGTAGATGAATTTTTCGCAACATATGGAACGCAATCCATTCTTGTAAAAATGGAATCATTTTAATAATTTTTAATGACAATCATTGCAATGATTATTATTCCGTGATAATTAATTTTGTAAAATAGAATAATTCTTGTAAAATACATAGAACAATCATTGAAATAATAATCATACGTGTGATTAAAAAATTACTTATAACAATTCAGTGTGCTCGTGAATGCGTTCCAACGTCTCGAATGTATAAAAATATGTTCCAGTACGTTGAAAAGATCTGGAAAGAATTCGGTTGTTTAAATGCAGGGTCGCCGGCATGCTCGATTGATCTACGTGTATGATTGTCAGGAGTACGATTGTTAGAAGAGTTAATCAGGCTTCCCCCGCGCCGCCACCGTGTTAGTCTCCCAAGCAAAGGCTGTACGGAATTGTCTTCATTGTTGTTTACCCTCGAAACGGCCTATGTGCTTGACACAATACTGCGCTCCGTAAACATCGTCGCACGACGTAGGCTGAAGATCCACGTCGCTCGTCAGGAATTCGTTGCACTGAAATGGGTGCTCGGTGCTGGTGCTGTTACACTGGTAGCACCGTATGCCGTATCCTGGATAAGAAATATCGCTCTGTTAAACCACCAAGAAGAGGTAGACGAGATCGTCCTGCGCGATCTTGGTTGCTCAGTCGTGCGTCAAGTGGAAAACAACAATTACGGAAAACAATACAGACGCTATACTCATTTAATGATATAACGCAAACTTTGACGAGGATGTCGTTAATCCTCCAACTTTGCCAAGCACAAAGCTTCGCGATAACAATTTCTCTTATTCTACAGGTGTTTTATTTTGATTCTTCAAGTGTTCCGCGACGCATCGCGCGTCACAGAGAAAACGATCGATTTCCGTCCTGAAAGTGAATTACAGATTGTGTTCGAAACGCAGGACTCGAGGTCTCTTTCTCTCCGAGGAAGAGAAGCGCGAGCCGCGGCGGTACGTCGGGGAGGCCGCGTTCCTCGTAGCCGCGCCTGAAACGAGACAGCCCCGCCCAAGGCGCGTCGTCGCGCGCGCGCGTTAACCTCACCTGTCTCCACCAGCATCGAGAGCACCGCCAGAAACGTGCACGCCGCGACGCAGCGACTCGCGACAGCCATGTTCCGCGGGATGGATTGCGGCGGTCTCCGGATCACCCTCCGTAATTCCGTTCGTCGACCCGACGACCGACGATCCCCCGTCGAGCACGAAAGCTGGATGTGACGTAACAACGCGCACGGCGCGCACACCGTTTCTCGTTTCGACGCCTTCGGCCTTCGACTTGAGTTCGACTTCGATTTCCCGCGAACTTGGACTCGGGTCTTTCGAGATTCTCCACCGACGTGAAATCGCCGTGGACAACGACGCGAAGGTGTCGCGAAGTCGCGTACGCACACCCTGAACCTGGCCGCGAGGCAAAACTCCGTGTAGCGGTGAAGTCGCGCGTTTCAAACGTGCGCTCGCCGGAGGAATCGCGTTCCGAGTTCCGAGAGTTGCCCGGCCTGCTCCCTGCTCCGCGCCGCCGGCGCCGCTCCGCCCTTCGGAGAAAATCGCGCACGCGCGTTGCGTTTGTTTTCCTCGGGATGAGACGGGCGACGATTATAAAATGACGAGACAATTAGAATTTTAGAATTTTCAAACTTCATTTAGCGAATGAAATAACGACGCACGAAGTTGGTTGAAGAGTCGCAATGATGATCTCCCTGGAACTTTTCCTTCGTGAAATTCCCCCTCTTCCCTTTTCATTTAAACAGCACATATAGCTTGCCGTATAATTGAAGTTTATGTAAATTAATTGAAGTTTATAAATTAAAAATGTATTGATGAGGGAAGCGCGGGTTTATATGTTGGTATATATATGTTATCATTTATTTCGCCAACAAACTTTCGCACGTAAATAACATAACAGCTTCTACTTTTATATGTGCGAACCATCATGAGACGGCAGATAGAAAAACATTTATATATTCATATAACACAATACAATACTAATCTAATATACAGGACGTTTATCTCGCTATGCGATTATCTCCGAAACTATTGTTCAGAAGAAAACGTAAGTTTAAACAAAGATATATCTCTATTAAAAAAAAAAAGATTATAGAAATCTCGTTTAAATCATTATAGTTTTGCGACGGTAGAACGTAGTAACTTTAACTGAAAATATAATATTTTTGAGACGAGCGCTAGTTTCCAAGACAATTAAATACACATTAATTGCAAAGATTAAAGTGCAGCTCTATGTAAATAATAAATATCGGTGTATTTGAAAAACGGTATATATACGTCTAATATGTAATAATATATACATAGTAACGTGATGTATACATTTCTTTATGACTTAGATTTCACCCTTCGAATGCGAAGAGGCAATATATCACTTTGCGAAAAATTAGAAACGGCGTATGAAACGATAGAAATACCCATGCGTCCACGTTGCGCATCGCCAAATAATATAAATAAGTAACTTAACATTTCATTGCACATTATACGCAGGATGTACAAAATTTGCCACGTAAATACTTTTATTCGTTTTCGCCCGTCTTCCCGTTGATTATATCTCACTGGTAGTCCTGTATATATTTTACAATATATGCAAAATATCTTTCGGTAAAGAGGAAATACAGGAAGTCAATGGCATTGATTGATTTTCTGTATTTTCTCTCGGGTTAATAATTCGTTCTTAAGTTTCCTAGCTGAGCTCATTTAGGATTTTGCTTCGCGCTCTCCTCGAGCACGGAACTCTTAACGGCAGTCTTGTTAATTTTTTTCAGTTTGGAAGACTCGCTCGGCTTTCCAGCGACCCTACCGGCTCTATCGCGCGCCCCTTGAACGTTCTGCTTGTCGCAGGCACGCGGCACCTTCGGGGATACCTTTGCGCCAGTCTCCTCCGCCGCACCGGACGATTCACCGACCTCGGGAAGCGGCTTGGACGTTCTCATAGACGAGATGAGTTTCAGTCTCTTCGCGCCGTGCCTCACCGCCGTTGTTTCCTCGGAGGAAACGCGCGTCTTCGTCGAACTGTTCGCCGCCTTTGGGCTCTTACTCGCGTTTGAACGCGGCTCGAGGTTGTCGCCGCCGATCGCCGTCCCCGCGTCGACCTTGGATCTGTTCGATCGACGGCGATCGATCGTCTTCGGAAACGGCTTCGCCTCCACTTCGGACTTGATCGCGCAGATTATCGCGCTGTTCTCCACGTTGTTGGCACAATGGTTCTTCAAGGCGCGACGCGCGAGCGTCTGCCGGGGTTTCTTACCGCTCTTGATCCTCTTCACCGCCGTGTAAAAGGAGGCGCCGCGACGAAGGATGCACTTCTTCACCAGGTTGCCCTCGCTCCTTATCGCATTCCTCGCCCCCGTCACCGCGTCGTTTAATCTCGTTTCTAATTCCTTCAGGATGCCGCTGCTCCGCGCAACGTTATCGCCTGCTTCGTTATCCTGCGAATGAAAGGCACACAATTGTAGATTGCAGATTCGGAGATGCGTCTTACATAGTAAAGAAACAGCCACGTACCCACGGTAACAAACATAAAGATAAAACACATGTGAGAGAGAGAGATTGATTTTATTTCGATTATCGTTGTTATTACGACCGCAATCGTTTGCACGGTTATTTATTACACGTATAACGATTATATTAATTATACAAATAATGACTTACCCCCTCGCGGCTAAACACATCGAATATAATTAGACACGTACCATACACTTTTAAAAAAGACGAAGCGCATCTACATGTATAAAAACTTCAAAGAAAATTATAAAGTGAGCAAAAGTGTAGCGAATTGCCTAAACACAACTAAAGCCACCTTGCCGATAATTTAAATGCATATTATCAGAAAGGATTAATCATAATTTATAGAAAATCGATATTTAGCGCGAGTGAAAATATTCGGTTGACGCATGCTAGAGTGCTGTGCGTGAGGTACATGTGAAGCACAGAATTCATCATCTACGTGTTTCGCTGGCGATCAAAAAAAACTTGCGGACGATAATCTTCGACGCGGAGTCGAGTCTCTTTTGCGTTCTACTGCACTTCATTGCCCATTTCGTTCGCTTGCAAACACGATGCACGATTCATGCCAAGCTATTCGTCAGGATCGATTGGTATCGGGATATCAAATAAAAGTAAGATAAATAAATGATCGCTAAAAAACTGTAACATTTATTAATACAGCTGGATGTGCAAGCTCGTGTGCGATACATTGTGAACTTTCTATAAATGTATGCGTACGTAATACGAGCCTAACTTTGGGAGCGATTTGTTCAAAGTTTGTTTGCCGAGATCGAGATTCGTTTTTTTATTTTGACTTCTTGAATATCTACTCATGGAATATTAACGTTGCACATATATTATATCTTTCATGTATAATGACGTCCAACATTGATAAATTTATATGTTTACATTATCATTTGATATAGATATATTGATATATCGATAATGGAATTATGCCGGGAAACAACAGATATACTCCTGACAATTTATAATTTGTGAAGTAAACTTTTATAAACTTCTATATATTGTTAAAATGAGTAACGTTTAAGTTTGAATTAACAAACTGCCATATCTCACTTCAACAATCCCATATCGTCCAGAGATATAAAACGGTTTAACCACTTATATCTCTCCACGTCGTGCCCTTCGCTAAAGAAATAGATATAATTAATATACAAACATCTGTGTATAATATTAACGTTTTGTTTCACAACAATTCGCATCTTTTAAAAAGACACCGCGTAAATTAGATTATGTGATCGTAAGTGCACTTGCGTACATTGTTGGTGAAAAATATATGCATAAAAATTGATTATTTACAAACGATTATTAAATACAAATATCAAATACGACCATGGGAAGCGTTAAGATTTACGATTAATGAACACTTTACTGAGTTAGCCACAATATAAAATGAGTCAATAATACAAGATATTTGCACCACATATCTTATTCGTCTCATCTTTCTTTATCAATTAATATTAAAATTGTCATTTAAAAAAATTAGCGTACGTGATATATTTTGTGTATAAATATTAAGCGAGTCATTTATATAATGAAAGTAAAAACGGTACATCATGTATATAATTCACAAATTATATACAAATATAATTATATAAATACTAAATTTTATATTATCTTGTTCTGTGAAAAAGTAATATACAATTAAGAATATATAATTGAGAGTCTGATGTATAAATTTATCCACAGAAGTATATGGAATATTATTGTCTTGTCTAAATATATCAAGTCATATATGGAAGACCCATTATGAAATAATTATGTCAAAGAGAATTTACATATAGCTTTCTTATATATAATATTTCGTATATAACAAAATAATAAATACTGTAATATCATTATTGTCATAAAGTATTTCAATTACATATTTTTATTGGAAAAAAAAAAATTAAATCGTTTCGATATAAATTCCAAAATTTTAATATAATTTGAGACATAACTCGCCAAATTTGATTTGTAAATATACAAAATCTCTCTCCCACTTTCCTAGTTGTGCACAAATGAATTTATGTTGGGTTAGGCACTAATGGGTTGCAGTGTTAATGCTAAACTAATATAAATGGATTATGATAATACACACTGGCTTATGTCAGCATTAAAAATGTCACTCTCGCTATTTACATCAAAATTTACCTTACGCACTGACTTGCTGGGCGGTGCAGAGATATTGCTCACGTATGTTAATTTCAAGTGAGATTTTACTCCCCTTAAAGAGCGATATTGGCTATTTGGCAATCGGCTGTTGGGATTGTTCCCAGTGAGATCGAGAATGGAAGGACCTAATGCTGCGCCAACCTATGTATTATCGATGATACATATAATAGAAGTTTTTAGCGACATTGTGTTTCTTAAATGGAAGGCGAAAGCAAAATATATTTACCGCCTCGAAAACTGCCGGCGTATATTTCGGTGGGACGAACATGTGATTCATAGTTTTATTCACCCCATCGCGAATTCTAGCGGGTATCATATTCACCAAACGGCCAGAATTGTAATTACACTCTAGAGTATAGCTGCGTATTAGACCAGTCATCTTATACACTGCCACGCGTCCCGAGCCTTCTCTGGACATACCGTCCCGTTTGTCTCTGTAAAAAACATTCATATTTAACATCCCAATACAAAATTGGGATATATGTATAACTTCTGTGATGGCAGTAGACTTTACTTACACAATATACATATTTCGTTCCGCAAAATTGCACGACGTGAAATGAAAGTTTGGATTGTTGATAGACATCACTTTGGGTAGCAGCATGCATGCGATAGTATCTTCTGGGTCAGTAAAGTGATTTCCATACATGAAAACGCCTTTTTTCGAGGCATGGCCGTGAAGATCGATATACAGATATAACCCAGAATTATCTGAGGATTTTGATGTCTCGTCTGCACCGACGGCCGTACCAGTTAGTTTGTCATTCGTTCTGAGTTCTGTAGCGGTATCATTTTTACCTTGTTTATATAGATCCTCGTTTTTATCTACGCACGACAAAAGGCAAATTATATGAACTGGAAATTGCGAGATAAATTAATGAGGTTTTATTACTTATATAAAGTGAATATCAGTACCAATAGCTGCGCTGTCCAAATGCTCCAATGTCAACAAATGTTTCTTGTTGGTATCCAGAGCACACCTGTTCTTCTCATCTAATGACATAAATGTTACCTAAAAAAAGTAATAGTATTAGAAGAATATACTATCGCAGCGCTACGTGTAACGTAAAATGTATTATTCTTTAGAGCTCCTCGTAATTTCATTCACACAATATAAACAAATGTTATCGAGGGAAATTCCGTAGGTTTTTGTCATACTTGTTGCAACAGTCTTGTGGTTGTGTCACGTACAGCGTTCGCTATCGAAGCAGTCGAATTTATAATGCTTACATTGCTGTCCATAATTTCTAAATTTATATTCGATAGGTCAGTTAGTTCGCTCGGTAGTTGATAAGAATTGTGATAATATCTATAAGAAAAGCATGTGAAACTTGACCGTGCATAATATGTATATTACGAAGCGTCAAGGTAATTAGAAATACAAGTGCTTACTGTATTAAGTTTTTTGCGGCATATATCGTAGGATGATCTACTTCAGAAGGATTTAGATAAACTCTATTCAAATTTATTCCCTTAGTGTCCATTCGATAATGGCCTTTGGCAACACCATCTGGGTTGAGCATCGGTATCAATTTGAACACGTATAGGCGACGTAAATTTATAGCAATCTGATCGTCCCGACTCAATAAAAAATTGAGGAAACCATTTAGAACAAAGCTAGATGGTGTTTCACCTGGATGGACTCTGGCGCTAATAAATATTACCTAAATACACAATATAATCGTATATATAAATAGGATTTCTCTCTTCGGAATTCATTTTTCGTTATAATATCGATACGATACCTTCTTGTCCCGAAATTTATAAGGCCTCTCCTCACTTTCCTCAGGGAACATATTATTCAGTCTATCTTCTCTCTCCGTTGATATGTTGTGACAGGAGCTTATTGTTAATATATCTAATCTACGATCCTCCAGTGATTTTATTGCACATTCTCTATGATAATAGATGTCATCCGCAGACATTACGCTCCTCTTTCCCATTCTCGCATCGATCCTTCTCAAATAATTTTGCAAATCTGTATACGAGAATGGATAGGTGAAGGCAAAGTAAGTAACGGCTTTTGAATTTTCTGGAGCGTAATAGAGGAACGATAAAGCAAAGTCGTTCCCTCTCTGATCAAGCTGCAACGTTAAACGGTACGCTATATATCTGCCGGCACAAATTATCACATATAATCTCGCTACATTCTTAGAATAATGCATTTCTATAAACTATCCAAGCTGCAATTACAGTGTACGTTGGCTTTTCGCGAATCCGCTCCCAGTGCAGGTGTCCCGGCACAATCTTAAAGACCGGACACATCCCTTGGCTAAACATCTTGGCTTGCTTGTTCAGATTGACTACGTTAAATCTGACCGAGACACTCGGCCGACTAGACTTGACACCGAAATAAAACCAGGTTCTATTGTTGTTTTGGAATTGCGTGCCGTGACAATCGTGCTTCGTCCACAGGTTGAACTCGTAATCCAACGTGTCTTTGGAATTTGAGCTATCGGTCGGTTTGCCTTCAATCTCGTAAACATCTAAAAATAACGAAGCCCGGCATTGTATCGTTACATAAGGAGAACATTGGCGATCGTACAGCTCGTTGCAAATGTATTTAGATTCCTTCAAGGTGAAAAACCAGTTTAATTACATTTAATTACATAAAAACAATCCTCCAGTTCAATGACACTTACGTCAACAAACGTACACAAATATTGATAATCAATCTAGGTCTGTAAGATTGGCGTTACCTTTCTCAATGGCCTCCGGGATCCTCACTGCTTCCACCTTGGCCAGATTAGCCGAGTCGAAGTTATTGAGAAACACGAAGCCGCCGCAGGTAATGTTTTCGGCTGTGCTCGCCATGACGCGTCAGAGAGTTACGTCTGCTGCAGAATCGAAGGACGCGAGGCGGACGACGAAGACGAATTGCCCGTTCATGTGGTGGTGCGTTGCTGTATCCTGTACCACAGTACCACCGCCTGTGGAGGCGCAGAGCTGCCGGACAATCGCTGCGCTTCCTCAGGCACGATCGCGCCCGTTCGTCGGCGACGGCATCGCGCTCATTCCCGCTGAGCGAATCGGCTCGATCCGAGGATCCGACGACTCCTTCGCGCGATCATATGACCTCTATTTACGACGCACATACATACACACACACGCACACATACGGGTGTCGCGCGCAAGAATCCGCAGCCCTCAATGCGGTAACGCAGCCGCGGTAAAAATGGTAGAAACAAGATCGTTCATCCCTTGGGCGACGTTGAACTACGTTGAACGTAGAACGTAGTTTCCTCTTGTTCCTCAATGGATCATCGACCAGCGAAATTAACCTGTCACAAAGCACACGAGAGCGAATGAATAATCTTGGCTGGTCAGGTGTGCGACTTGTAGGTCGCTGAACTAATTGTAAAAGGCGAGGCAACGGCAACGACGCTCGTTACACTGGCTTATTACTCGTTGTCGATCGTTTTGTTTTTTTGCATAGACTCAATTCGATCGGCGAGTGAATCCGTGTTGGTCGCACGCGCAACAGTTGAGACGTTTGAACGGGAACTCCCGTGCGCGTGCGTACGAGAGATTTTGGTAAGGACACTTCACTGCATTCTAAAGTAATCGAGGCATTTTGATCTGTCACCTGCGAACGTCACCGGTACGACGATATCAGTATTTTGTTCCGGAGCGACGTCGCGCCCCTATACGGCCCCCACGTCGACGGCCTACGTTTGTCTTGCGTCTCTTCCGAGAGTTGCCTGAAATTTCGAGAATGTTAATTTAAATAAATCTGATTTCGTTCCTTTAATATATATAATTTTATTGAATTTTCAAAAATAAAGCAAAATATATATATTTGTTGTCGGTGTGACTTTACCAACTGTAATTTCTGAATTCTTGGAATTTTGAAAATTTTTAGACAGCACTCTCTGTTATGTTTTCTTATTAATTCTTCGATTTTTGTAAATTTTTATATTTTTGCATTGAAATTTTTCAAAATTAAAATTTCAGAAATTACGAGCCTTACAATTTTTATTAATGTAATATATGAAAATAGATGTGGACTGATATTTACAAGTGTTTTGTATCATTAACGCACGTTTGATTAATTTATTGTATTTTGAAAAATTACATAATTTATACATTATTATATATATACATACATACGGATTTTTTTGCTTATTAACAATAATTATATAATATTTTCGACTTATATAGATATTGAATTGTCATTATCAAAATATACTAAATATGTTAAACTGACATAATGATTTTTAAATAAATAAAATATAAATAAAAAATTTTACATTAAAACTAATGCCCGACGCATGATAAACACAAGTGATTTTGCGTTTCTGTGGCAGCGCCATCTTGAAAGATTTCCACGAGGTTTTCTGCAGCGTTTTCTGTCGATAACTGCGCGCAGCGTGATACATTATCGATGGAGCTCCGTAATTTTCACGAACCATGGCGCGAGGTAAAAGTTTCAAAATGGAGGCGATCGTCTAGAATATGTATAAATAATTTATTTATACGGACGGACGCAATATATATCCGTCTGTAAAGATACCGCCGACCGCCGATACAGCGATAAGGTAACTCAAATCATAACGTAAATCGAAGGGTTCCGCGTATAACATAACGGTAAAGAATATTACGACACATAGCATTTGAATCATTTTATAGCGAGCGAGCTCAATATTCATCCTCCTCCTCGTCGATAACGGCATTTTCCTGCACCTCGCGATAGTCGAGCTCCAAAGCGGCCAGGTCCTCCCGGGCTTCCGAGAATTCGCCCTCCTCCATGCCTTCCCCGACAAACCTGCAAGGTATATTCGATATATCGCGTCTGAATAAGTTACGCAATTTGAATGCAAATTGCCATCCCGGTCATTTCTCATTACAGCCGTCTTGAAAACGAACTCTTCTTACGTTCGAGGTGGACGCAAAAATTGTGCGAAATGCGTTAAGAAAAACATCAAAGAAAGATACGTCCGATGATTCAATCAGAATCGACTCCAGCAAAGTTTCTTACAGTTATGCAACTCGCCCTTATAAACCCAATTTTTTCCCCACGTGTCAGGCAATAAATCTATCTGTATTAAATGGTGCAGGCATCGCGTGATGAGTTGATCGTCGTCTACGTTTATCGAAGTTTGGTCGAGATCACCCTTGGCAATTCGTCTTGGCAACGGTCCGAGCACGATATAACGCTAAACTCACGACTTCTTACCAATGCACGAAAGCTCGCTTGGCGTACATGAGATCGAACTTGTGATCGAGTCGGGCCCATGCGTCCACGATCGCCGTTGTGTTGGAGAGACAGCATACCGCTCTGTCCACTCGCGCGAGATCCCCGCCCGGCACGACCGTGGGTGGTTGATAATTTATTCCCACCTGTTAATGCGTTTGCAACGATATTACTCGATTGCGATCGAATTGAAAATCTCGGCAAGGTGAATCAAGAGGAGTTCATAAACGTTTATTCTATATAATTGTGGGGAAACTATTTCTTTCCTGATTCGGTCTTGATTCACCTTAACTTTTTAATTCCTCTTCATTTTAAAAATTTCTTTTGATCGTTTCGGAATCGCACCTTGAATCCCGTCGGGCACCATTCGACGAATTGCACGTGCTTCTGCTTTTTTATCATCGCGATCGCCGCGTTTACGTCCTTGGGCACCACGTCGCCCCTGTACAGCAAACATACCGCCATGTACTTCCCCGTGCGCTGATCGCAGTTCACCATTTGATGAGTCGGTTCGAAACAGGAGTTCGTTATCTCCGCGACGGTCACTCTCTCGTGCCCGGCCTTCTCCGCTGACATAACGGGAGCATACGTGGCCTGCGTGATAATAAATACGTAATCAATACGTAACTAAGGTACAATTATTGTCGATCGAATGATCAAATGATCGTCCATTCGATTTCTACGTTATAAACATTAAATTCATATTTTTAGCAAACGTCGCTTACGAGCGGAAAGTGGATACGTGGATAAGGAACTAGATTCGTCTGGAATTCGGTGAGGTCGACATTCAGGGCTCCGTCGAATCGTAAACTGGCGGTGATGGATGAGACCATCTGTCCAATCAGCCGATTCAGATTCGTATAGGTCGGTCGATCGATATGTAGGTTTCTTCTGCATAGCTCGTAAATGGCCTATGGATAACGCGCGATTGTAGCGACAGACTTCGCTATTGCCGC
Organism: Temnothorax americanus; assembly: GCF_048541705.1. Lineage (NCBI taxonomy): Eukaryota > Metazoa > Arthropoda > Insecta > Hymenoptera > Formicidae > Temnothorax > Temnothorax americanus. Next base: position 3,635,404 of record NW_027509751.1, read on the forward strand.
TCCGTGTAAGAGTATATAGACGACATTGTCTTAATAAACTTCATTTTAGACATGTGAAATGTTGAGTAGAAAACACGCGAGCTTTCTGCCGAATAACGGCGTTTTCTCTTAGAAATCCATTTCTAAGAGAAATTGCCGTTATTTCGCCAATCGATTTGTCGATAACTGGGTGATAAAAGCGTTTATGAGATTCGGGCGATGCGTAAGTTTTACAAATGTGAAATTTAATATGCCAATTTTCGATCGACGTTTACGACGAAGTTACGGACCTGATTATCTACAATGAAAGCCACCTCGGTATGCTCTAACGTTGTATGAGTGTACAGAATTGCGTTGTAAGGCTCCACTACCGCAGTCGATACCTATAAAAAATGTAAATGCTTTAGTAACGAACGGGACAATTAGATACTTAAACAAATCAATCATTTCGAAGTTCTTTGGAAAACTAGAAATCTATTACATGAGCCTGATTGTAAATAGAGAAATGTATATGTATATACGGATATATATTGTATATAATATATACGTGATACGATTATATCACTTGAATTTTTCTCCCAAAGAAATCAGAATTCTCGAGCACGAAAATTTGAGATATTCTGGCGGAGATAACGAGAATAAATATTACCTGTGGCGCCGGATAAATGCTAAAGGTCAGTTTACTTCTCTTCGGGTAATCGGCGGATAATTGTTCCATAAGCAGACTCGAGAATCCGGACCCCGTGCCACCGCCGAACGAATGGAAGATTATGAAGCCTTGCAACCCTTGGCACTGCTCCGTCAGTCTGTGTATTCTGTCCAAAGTGAGATCTATGATCTCTTTTCCTGAAAAATCGCAAGATGGTTAATAACGTAGGACTGTCATTCGTGAACTCTGCTATAAAAAATTCAATATATTAATAATTAATCAATTTAATGATAGAATTCTCTAAAAGAATCGAGCGCAATCTTCAATTCTTCAAAGCGCAATACTTCCTTTGTATATATATACTTTTTTTTTTACAATACATTATAATTGAGCTTCGCCTTATTACAGATATATAATGTGATGGAAAATTAAGAAACCTATTGTATAATGACCCCTGGCGTAATTATTAGCCGCATCCTCCTTCCCGGTGATCATTTGTTCCGGATGGAACAATTGCCTGTAAGTGCCCGTGCGTACCTCGTCTAAGATATTAAAAATATATAACTCATTATATCATCTTAATTCCATCAATTTTTAATATACAATGCGCGCGTTTAAAAAAAAACTGTACAAAGAATATACGATCGAGACCAGAATCCTTTAAGGAAATTAATAATTAAATTTAAAAAAACCAGCTCAACAGTCTAAAGTTATAAAAATTATCTCACAACATTCGATAATCTCTCTATAATTAATCAATGAGGTTTTTATTCTATATTCCTATTATAATGCTCGAAAAAATCGATAGTTATTCTAGGGCACTTGCCTATCACCGTTGGCTCGAGATCGACCATAATCGCTCGCGGGACATATTTTCCCGAACCTGTCTCGGAGAAGAACGAGTTAAAGGAATCATCCCCGGAGCCCGGGGTAGCGTTGCTCGGCATCTGCCCGTCCGGGTGTATACCGTGCTCCAGACAATAGAGCTCCCAACAGGCATTTCCCATTTGCACGCCCGCTTGCCCTATGTGAATGGATATGCATTCCCGCTGCGAACAAACGAGTAAATATTTCCCCCTGTATCTCTCACAAATGTACGTACACAATAAGACGTGTAATTCGATCGGAGTCCAAAAGAAATTACTTGGAAACATAATCTTCTCTCTTTCATCTTTGATCTTTTGTCATTTGGCTGAAATAAATTCTTTCGCTTTTTTCTTTAGGTAATTTAAGAAAAAAGCGATATACAAAGAAACAATAGAAATAATTATCCGGGTAACCAAGAGACTATAGCTTAGCGTAATTAGATTTTGCTTCTAATTATTTACCGCAAATAAATTTCGAAACATCGATATTTATAACGCGCGTGCAAGTATACTTAACGAGCTATTCTATTGCGTGACGTAAATTGCTCGCTACATCACACTACATTACGATTATACTACCTTGAGCATCGTTAAAAAATTCACGACAGTCTTTACCGTTTATGGCTTGCCATAATGGCAATATAATGCATATCGTTAAATGTTGAAAATGTTGAATATGTTAAATATCATTAAATATCAGTGCTTTGTATTTTGTTATATTGGTTACCTTTTTTGCCATCCTTAAAAATATTTCGTTTCTGCGTTAACTAGATGAATGCGGGATAATCGCACCAATGCACGTGCTCACAAAAAAATTACATCGCGTGCAACAATATTAAGACGCAAAGATGTTCAGTTCACCCGATTTTATTAACTGCCTCCTTGCATCAAACACTCGCTCAAAGTAATTAAATCCCCCATTTATAATTAATATAAGTTCGATCACTCTTAAAAAAATTTCTTTTTTACAGATACAACAAATTTCAGTAGCTATTCTGAAGAAAACAGAGATAATTTATAGGGAGTTTATAAGAGGAAGAGAATTCGTTCTACAAAGTGATAGAGATTCCTTGGAAATAAACTTTTATTTAGATTGACCTTTCGAATCGATTCTGTGTTCAGTTGTGTTTATTTCTATCCATTCGTCTTAATTCTTACGCCAATTAAAAATTTAAAATAACGAATCCTTAATTTTCTTATAAGAGGATAATTATGCGAATAATTGTATCACTTTCATGCGTCTCACAGTAAGACGCCCGTCGCAAATTACCCAAGTTTCTGATTAATTGAACACATCAGATTAAGTAAGGCTTGAGCGAGCTTAACAAGCCTAACGAGATTGGCAAGGAACGAGCTATGCTTAACAAGGGGTGATTACCCGCAGCCCAGACATCGTCGACTAAAGCAGCGGCTGTATCTGTCAACAAGGTCTGGTGGAGAAAAAAGCCACCTTGACCTGATGTGTCCCCCCATGGATAATTCAGCCGTATCCTAAAAGTGAGCATCTATATTGATATGCCTATAGCCGGCCTACTTTCCTGACTTACGGACGCACGTGGATAGTGTGTCGTCTCGCGCGCAATATATGATATTATACGCTCTGGCTCTATATATCTGCATGGTACGGCAAAAATCGATTTTTTACAGGTTGACACACTGTAACCATAGCAGCTTAATCGAATATCAAACTGCACGCTGCACGCCCGCGTGTGACACGATTGCACGATTCATCGAGAGAGAGAGAGAGAGAGAGAGAGAAATAAGAGAGATGAAATGGATTTTAGAGAAAAATCACAGATTTATCGTCCGCTCGTGAAACGGCTCGGACTTAGGTTTTAGGAATATTATTCTCCCTCTCGGAGAAAATATTCGGCAATCCGTACAAGCGTATTTTAATGCGCAATAAACATTTGGACATCCTAAAAGATGTGGCTATAATAGTACAGCTTTTAGAGAAAAACTTGAAATGAGCAGCGAATGGGTATCTTGTACTCGTTATTTTAATATCCGTTTTGCAGTTGAACAACAGAATTGAAGGATGTAGAGAAGCGATTGCAGAATTCGAAGAAGTGGGACAATATTTTACTAATATAAAGCTAAAGCTGCGCTGTCAATCGCCCCACGCGTTCATGGCGCGAATCGATACTTTATAATTCAAGTTTCGCGTGTAGCGTTTTAAAATACAGGAAAATAAACGAAAACTATCTTGATAAAATTGATATCTAAATTTTCTCCAATATTCCAAAAATCTATTAATCATTTTTAAAAAATGTATGCATTATTTAGCTTTCTTTAGACTGCAATAAATAATAAGAGAGATCAACAAAGTTAAGCAAAAAATCTTATTAAAACAAATACTGCTTTTAACATTCGCATAAGGTATTACATTTAATAAAACAGAAATGCACTTTTTCGAACCGAAATCTTTCTCGATCAATCTTTTAATCATTCTTCTCGTCGAGTCTTTTTCGCGCTCATAATTAATTCGAGAAAACTTTTAATTGACCTCATAAACTATAAGCGAACATTTTAAAGTGCATCACGTATTTCCTGAGCTGTGCACCTCATGTATTGTATGACGTGTATAGCGTGCATATATTATACGCTTTTCCAGGAACTGTAAGTGTGTGTTATTGTATAAAGACGTTACAATTCCCGTTATTAGGATGTTTACGAATGTATTCGTAACTTGTGCAACAAATCAGTAGAAAAATCATTTTGATACTACTGTGACTCATCCAATAACTCTTTATATATTTTAGTAATAATATATATAAACAAGATAGCAATAATTTTAAGAAACAATCGTGATTGTTTTTCTTATGTAAGCACACATGCGTGTAAAAAAAAAAGCTCTTTCTCAATAGTACGATTTCATACGGTTGTATCTTAACATCAGATGCTTCTTTGTCTTTTAAAGAATAATTATTTTGAAAGTAATTTCTTTTATTAAAATCTTTATTCCGATTATATGAAACTAAATTAAAAACGTGTCTTTTTATTAAAGTACAAAATATATACATTCTTTTATGATAAATGTAAAACAAAGTATTCAATATTAACAAGAAAGAAAAAAACGCGACGGAGAAACAAAGTACTCACCATTTTTCTGAATATCACTTGATTATTACACTCGATAGCAAGCAGCGTGTCGGACCGTGCCACGACTCGATCACTGTCCGACTTCGCGGATAGCACGATCACTGCGCTTCGCCATTTAACAGTAGCGCTATATATGGTAGGTATGTCTATGAACCGATGTTCGTAAGCGGATCAGCTTATGCTGCTATAGCACTCGCGACAATTGCGTGCGGGTGCGCATCTGCATACAAGGTGCACTGTCCGTTATAGACGCAACGCTTGCCTTCAAACTCCATCCGAGATTAAAGATTGTATAGGAATATACGTATTCTCTTCATCAGTACTTATAATTATAAATTTATATTTCTTAAATATTCGTCTTAGACAATCATTTTTAAGCTCCGGCCGATATTATACATTATAAAAATAATTAGTTAAAAGCTAAAAGCACATAATGAGTCTTGGTATTTATTTTTTATAAGTTACTGTTTCTTGAGTCGCTTTGGACTCGACAAAGTTATTAATTGTACTCTTCTAGGGGTTTTGTGGCAGATAATAGGAACAACGTCAGACTTCGGTGGTGTATTCTTAGTTTTAGTCTTCGACGTATCGCTACTTTCCTCATTGTAAACCAGCTTAATATCTTCTGTTTCTTCCTCATTTGACTTCTTGTATCTTCTCTCTATCTGCAAATCATTTTCTGACCTAACATCTTGATTATCCACGACTTTGTCCGACTTCTGCTCATTAAGCTCTTCGGGTCGATTACTTGCCATCGCCTCGACTGTGTCGCTTTTTACAAGTTCAATATCCATTGCACAATCATCCAAATCGTATGTTGGGACGTTGCTCTTGTCTTTGATTATACTGGTCGAAGATTTTTTGACAGAACTTTTGGATGTTTTGTTCACTACTGCACTACCTTGTACAGAGACTTTCGTTTTATAAATTTTACCTAATTCACCTTTCTCAAAGTGTATTATGGAACAGTAACCGTCGCTGGAACACGCGATTAGAATTTGACCGTCGCTAGACCTGAAAGAAACGAGAAAAGACGCTAAGACTCGGAAATAATTCGAATAGCAGCGTAGCATATTGACACGTACCACGAAAGATCATTTAGTCGGCCATAATGAATGAGCGATACCACGCCAATCGGAGATATCTGTTGCGTGTCGTAAAGTAATATAGAACTCTCTGTCGCGACAGCGAATATCATTCTGTAAGGCAGCGGTACCAGAGCAGCTGGACCGTCCTCTCGCAACTCAAAATACACAGGACAACATCGTACTGCTATAGTACATTCATTTAAGGTAGGTAAGATCATTATTGGTCTGAAAAAGAACGCTTTTTTATTTTATTACTGCTTTTTTTTCAAGTTAAAAGCTTGAAATTATTAGATGCTTTAATACTGACTCTCTTATGTCCTCTCTAGAGAAAACAATTATCGCATTTGATATAGTCTCCGAGCTCTCCTGCGGCTCGATTATGCCGGACGGAACGAAGATTAGGGATCCGTCTACCGAGAAGGTCAGTCTACGGAAGTACGATTTGAAGGTGTCGTCGTAAAATAGACGCACGAGCTTCCCCTTCAACGAGCTGTCGGACGGCGTCGGAATTTTGGACTTGTAAACACGCTGAACGGCTTTCCTCGTAGCAATGCTTATTAAACGGCAGTGTCTGAAGATAACGTATTTAATCCACTATTAAAATTCAAAAGACCATTTATCGTTCGTATAATTTATAAATTACAGATCACCTACCTGTCTGTACTAATGGTGCATACGTATCGATTGCAAGGATCCCAAGACACTCCTTGAACGAAACTTTTGTGGTCCAGTAATATCGTTTTGCGATTTTTCTGGACGTCCCACAGTATAGCGGTATTATCAACAGATCCAGAAACCAAGAAATTAGAGTCCGGCGACCAGCTAATGTCATAAATATCCCCGAGGTGACCCCTCAATATTTTCAAGGAAGTCCATTTTTCCTTATTTTCAATATCGCCTGATGGCGGAGAGAAGTCTCGTCCCTCCTTCACTTTCCACAAAATAATAACTGATTCTGCGCATCGCATTAAGATCAATTTTAGGATTTGCGTAACAAAGCGGGAGCAATAAACAGTAAAATAATAACAATGACCAACCGTCATCTCCTGATGCTAGAATTTCTTTCGACGGAGAGAATCTTACAACATTTACTGCCTTCTGATGACGCTCCAAGTCTGCCGCAAAGTTCACAGTGGCTCCGCCGAATTTGGTTGTCGTCAAGTGCCAAATCTGCATTTAAACAATCATTCAGATTGCTAATTATCTTCAAATATGTTATTATAATTAGATCAAGACGTGAAAAAAATCCTCAAACATCTAACAGCATTAAGAGAATTGTATATTATATTAATAAGTTTTTTATTAGCGCATATTGTGTTTCTTTTATAAAAATTATATATTTCTGCATTGTTGTCCCTTGCGTACATATTTCTCTTACGCATGTATAATATTAATTGTATAATATTGACATACGCATAAACAAAACTCTAGAATGTAAAAAACCGTTCTCTTCAGCCTCATTCAAAAAAAAAAAAATAATGTAATTATGTTACCAAAACGTGGAAGTCCGCTCCTCCAGTCGCTACTCTCCAAAACGTCTCTCCCCTCGAATTTTCGTACGAGCCACTCTGCACATCGACGCTCAGCACCGGGTCGCGATTGTGCCACGAGATTTCGGGAGTAATACACTTCATTTTTTCCTGCTCGAGATCAACGGACGCAATTTAAACGAAATAGAGATACGTTGCTCGACGACGTCGCGCCGATTCTACGTAACCTTCAAGCTGTCACGTTGTTTGCGCCAAAAGTTCTTGCGGAGAGGCAGAGAGGTTAGGTCGGGTTAGGCTAGGCTGCGTCGCCATGGCAACCGTTCGATGCGCGACGCAACAAGACCAAGCTCCACGGACTGCAGGCGCGTGTGTTTATATTATTTCGCGATATCTCCTGTACATATAAAGTAAATGAGTTCGTTAAATACAAGGCAGTACACGGCCGTAGCAATCCTGCAGTATGTTATCTTGCTCTTTGACGTTTGCGTAAACTCATTCGCGAGCTTCGCCAGGCGGCATCCCACGGACCTGCTGGTACTCTACGTGTACGTATACAATAACTATTGGACAATTTTCCACGATGATTGAGGTAACGTCGTGTTTAATCGATGCGACGATTTCAGGATTCAAGACTTCTGTCTCATCGTGGCCCTCACGTTGCTCTTAGTGAACTTCTTTTCTACTTATATCTTCCAGGTAGACATACACCCAGAGACAGCTGAATCAAAAGTAGATTTAGCAAGTGTAAAATACCAGCAGAAATATAATGGAATATAATGATGATAGATTAAATGTGGAAACTAACAATAAGCAGAGTTGTTTCATAATCATTTAAATGATATATCTGCCGTTAGATTGTGTTTGCAGGCTCTGTTGATAGAACGGGAGCTTAATTTGGATGCAATTTGGTCCAATTTCAATATTTTGCTGGCGTACCGCTAAGATTCTGCTTACTGGCTAACGAGTTGTGTTCTACATTCTTTAAGAATATTTGACGAAGATATATAAAGTAGGTTTAATTTTCAGGCAGGTTTGATACAGCTACTGTACACAAGATTCCGCATGACATTAGTATTATGCATTATGTACATGATATTGTCTATCAGTTTGCATACGTGGCATATCACTATTCATTGGTCAGCGCCGTTAGAACATTATTGGACGAAAGGATTTCACACACTCTATTCTGCCCATAGAACAGGTACAACGTCGGAAAACTTGGAATATCGTTTTGTTGACGAACACACGATAATCCTGGATCTTTATAAAGTTGCAGTGCTGTATTATTATTTCTATAAGAGAGCCTCTCTGAGGATCGCTGATCCAAGATTTTACAAAGGTTCTGCTTGGCTGCAGAATCAGTTGAGTATTTCGTGATTATGTGTAAGTAAAATTCAATGACCCACAAAGGATTATACGATATCCTTACATTTATACAAATTTATATGACTACATTACGTGGATGAAGCAACGAGGTTGGCGTATTATTCATACGTCTAAATATAATTTCTAAATTCATGTATTATACAAACGTTGTGTACAATTTATATACATTGTGTAAAAAAAAACCTTTATTACAAAGTATCTTTATATATGTACGTATATATTATATTTCTTTGAGATCAATTTTACATGATTTGCCGAACAACTGCCAATGCAGGCATCAATATATTAATGTAAAATAAATCGTTACTCCATATTCTTAGATTATCCTTTATGTTATTTTGATTATATCCTCGTGCTTTTTTTGTATATTTTTTTACAATAAATCATGACAGTATATAGATAAACTTTATATAAGGTAAATGTACAAATGCCTGGATACGTACCTATGTCTGGATATTTTTATCATTTGTCCTTAAATAAGTTATAACGTGAATCAAAGAATCAAAGATAAATATTTTTCTTGTATATTTTTATCTTTGATTTTAATTCGCGGTATACTTATTTATAAACTAGATAGACGATGATAAAGGTGTCCAGACATAGGTCTTAAGTGTCCCGGCATTAGTACATTTACCTTATTATAAATTTGTATATTATTTTGCTTGTTTTTCAAGAATAAAATTCTTGTTACATTGAATATTTGTTGCTTTTAAAATGTACAGAAAATATAGCAAACGTTGTTTGTTTATACATTCTGAACAATAAAATGAAATTACACGATGCACGTTAGATTAAATTGCATTTGCATCTAAGTACGTGTTATTAATTGTGATAATAACACATTTTTTGTATCTATTACAATAATATACGTCAAAATTTATTATCAAGTATCCTATCAGATTTATATTTAAAAAATCCATCATACAGTGTCTATAGTAATGTTATATTATGACATAAAATAAAACATAATTTACTATAGTCGTAATATATAATGAAGCCTTCTATGTGTGTGTGTGTCCTCTACAAAAAACTTTAGAATTGATCACCCAAACATCCGATGCTAACATTTATTTCTCAGTTTCGTGAATTTGACATATTAAAATATACACGAGCCTTACTAAAATAGAGCGATTATATTTTTATCGGAGTTTCGAGACCTGATCTAAATACTATCTTATTGTGCAAAGTGGGAATAAATTCTACATATTTTTTTTTTTAAGAAATCTTATAATTTTATATAAAAACACTTTCTTCTTACGCCTGTGCGTGAAACGTCCTTATATCAGATTCTATTCTTTTAATTATAAATTAAATTATGCATTTAACGAAAACGATTACATTACATTATTGTACTTAGCACTTATTTACTTGATCATTCTTATATCGAATCTTAGGAACGTCGCATTCGATACAAGTAAAAACAAAATTGACCTTTTCTGCGCTTTAGATACTTACACAATACGCACGTTGTATACAAGATTTAAAAGGATAATTGTACAGAGTTTACTTGCATGCGTATCACTTTGGACTCAAACTGTTGCAAGCTTGACGTCCCCCCCCCCCAAGTATCCTATATACCAGCGAAGTATTTTTCAGGCAACGTCTCGCAAGCTTCAGAAAGCTCCTTTCACACCTGCATCGTATGATTGCCATGCAAAAAAATTAGCTTGTCAATCAGGTGAGGTGGCAAGGTCGCCCGCTTTGTATCATATTGAATCTGCACATCCGGCGGGATGCGTGAGGGTGGTGCGCAGCAGGCGGGCACACAATGATATCTGCTCACTAATTTCGCCAGATTCGGGCATTTCGCAGATACCTTCGACCACCATTGCAAGGGACAATAATCGAGAGATGCCGTGGGTTCCGACTGATATTGCACAATCTCGAGATCCGCTTTCTCTTCCGCAGGCATACCAGCCTTCGTCGGGCACAGACCACCAAGTAGGAACTCCATACCTGTAATTAAGAATCAGTCTAAAGTATCCATTTCACATTGCTCGCATAGGAGATGCATTATACGCAATTATTTCTATTAAAAAAAAAAAAAAAATTACCTGAAACTCTAGATTTTTTACTTGGTACTGCCTCATCTTCAATCTTTATAGGGACGTCTCCAGATTCTTCCTGAATCAATTTCGTCAGCATTTCCTTTATAGGTGTGCTAACTACACTTTTATCTTCCTCAGTGACATATGGCATTGCTTTAAATCTACATAATAAAAAATCAAGATACATGATGTGAAATATATTCTCGAAACGGGTTACTCCCGATGTGAGCGCGGCCGGGTTCGATCCTCGGCCCTCGTCCCACGCACGATTCGGTTTTATAAGAGATTAATTAAAGAGTCGAAGGGGTTAAGAGGAGTACAGAGTAAACGGTAACCCGTTTCAGAAATAAATAAATAAATATCCAGATTTCTGTGTCAAAATACCTAGGATCCAAAGTAGTGGCAATTTGTAGAAGCAGCGTGACGTTGTAATCCGCGTATCGCTCGCACAACATATCCGACAAGGACTCTTTGAACGTCCTTGCGGTCTCACTGTCCGTATCTTTCACTTTAAGATGCGAGGATACAAGTTGCCAGAGCAATGGTTTGAGCAGGGATATCAGAGGCATTTTCTCCTCGCTTAACGTCATGATGGTAACTTTGAATGGCTCGAGGACATTGACGATGTCCTCCATGATTTTCCACTGTTCGTTGGAGATTTCAAACATCTCTTGATCTATCCCTTCCATGCCTTCTAATATAGATGTGATCATGTTACGACGCGCGATCATTTGTTCCAGCATCGTATACGTCGATATCCATACAGCCGGATAATCCAGCAATATAGACCCCTCATCCAACTAGAAATGGGAACGGTAACTATTAGAAAACTTATAAAATGAAAATAATAAACAAGTCACGCGCTCGTTATACGTAAAAACAATTGGAAGAAAGTTAAGGCTAAAATAAATCTTTACGAATCTAAAGATTTATTATTCATATTTTGATCTTTCCTATATTACTTTTGCTCATAAAATGCCATTTGCCGATTTTTATGTACATATAGATATCAAATCGCTACAAAGTATTTTACATCAAACATTAAATTTACAGCATCGCAAAGATACCTCTGACAATTGTTCTTGCATCGTTAATGTCGCAAGCGCGCCTGGATGGCTTATGATGGCTCCGATGACCGATCTGCATTTGGCTAACGTGCTGGATACCTCGGAATTGTCGAAACAAGCCTGCGCGCACACTTGCAAAGTATGAAGCAAACATGGAATTACAGTCAAACCGCGGTTAGTTAGCGCCTGGAGTAAGTCTGTTCTGGAGGTGCTAACAACCACCGCTGTTATTCTCTCCACTTTAAGATCCCATTCGAGTAACAGGGAGTCTACGGTGGTACCCCAATGGCTCTCCTCCCAGTCCAGCGGTGCGTGAAGAGTACTCAGGATCTTACATTCCAAGGTAGCCTCACCGGTATTCCGATAATAAACCGACAGAGTAACAAAGCTCTCGTCGTTGTTGGACCGCCACTCCTCGATCGTCAACGCCAGCTCCGTCGCGGGAGAGGCGGCGCAGGAGAGGGAGCTCACCACCGATTCCCGAAAATTGTCGTATATCCTCGGTATTATTTCCTCCTCCAGCTTGTTCTTGCTGGGAATCTCGCAGGGCGAGCGTAGGGTCGCCACCAATCTTTGGAATCCACGTCCCTCCACAATCTCGGGCAGCTGCAGGTCCATTATTATAAATTCCGCTATAGCGTCCGAAACGGTTTTCACGTCCACCGACTGATTCGTCGCGTTGTCCTCGGACATGAGGAACGCGACGTTTTGGCCGTTACCGTTAATGCCAGATCCACCCTTGATCATCACTCTCAGCGGCTGACCGATGGCGATGTCGTCCTCCATGTTCGACAGACTTATGTTAGGATCCGTAACAAACTGTATGTCACCGTCTATCTGAACGGTGCCGTCCGTGTTGGTGGTGTAGATGTATTTGGTAGGGCTCAGGCCCGCTTTCAGCAGCTTTTTCTGTATCTTCCGCTCCTTGTTGTCCTGCGACACGACCTGCCTGGTGGTCGGCAGGCTCGACGCCTCCAGATCCATCAGCTCCTGCGCGTGTTTGTTCTGCAGGTGCATGCGGAGGTTGCTGGTGTTACGATTGTAGGCGATCTGCGTCTTGCACAGTACGCAGACGATCTTCACCTTGGTGAGGATGCCGCCCTCCTCGGTGGCTGGAAACCCAAAGAATTTCCAGTAAATACTCCGCATCGACGGCGGCACCACCAGTTTCTTATACGTATACGTGTGCTTCTCCTCCATCATTTTCGCCAGTACCATTTGTATGTCGTTCTTGCTGTCGTCCGACGTGCCCGGCTTCGCACCATTCAGCAGCGCCTGTTTGTTATTCTCCATTGCGTTCGCTCGGCCCGGCGTCCGCATATATATACATATATATATATATATATATGTATATCGGTTAACAACCCTCGAGGATAATCTCTTGTCAAACTCTTCGTGTCCGATCTCAGGACGATTCGTGCCACGGGGCTACGGCAGGACGCATCCCGCGTCGTTCGCCCCGCCGGGGGCGCGTCGCCCCGGAGTCCGGAGTGCGACGAATTTACCGCGCGGCCACGGCACGCTCCGATATATACCCAATTCCTCCCCGCGTGCCTTCCGTTCCGTCAGCCGATTTCGCGGCTATCGAAGTTCAATTCAATCCCTCGCGGCTCGCGTCGAAAGGCCAGCGATGGCCCCGGCGATCAGCTATATCGACTTACCTGCGACGATGCGATATCGACTTTCGTACCGTTCGCTCGCGAAGAGCATATATCGTTATCCATAGACCTCGCCTGATCGATTCGAGTATCACCGTAATGGCGGACGGGCGGACGGCGGGCGGCTTCGCTTCTGCGTCCGCGGAAAGTGCGGAGTGCGGGGGGATCGTTGAAGCGGCGATCCGACGCGCGGGCCGCGCGGGCGACTCCGCTACTCCGCTTCCTTTGTCCACGACCACGACCACGACGCGCGCGCGCGAGACAGGAAGCGGCGCGCTCCGACCAATGGCCGGTATTCAGTCGGATCTTGTCACGATCTTATCCATTCTTTATTCTACATTCTACATCATCTATGGATCTATGGTATATGCTATCGATTGCTCGATTCGAGATTCGAGTTCGACTCGGACCGAAGAGTGTGAAGGATAGCTTGGTTGAGCTTGGTGGGGGACGCCGATCGATAAAAGAAAGATTTGAGATTTGCAGCTTCCCGGGGCATGTTATGGGGTTATGGTTGAGTGTGGTTGAGTGTCGAATGATGTATTCGAGAAATATGCACATTATTCCACCGTGACAGAGACAGAGCCGAATCCCAAAGCTGCAAGAATTGCCAATGCAATAACCCTTGAATAATCTCGATCTTATGAACTACGATACATCCATCAGGTATGACAATTTTCTTTTCCCTTTAAATAACAAAGCACTGCGACGAGGAGTATTTTTTCACGAGGATATTTAACTCTTGACACGTTCAGCTGTAAGAGACTTGAGGTTATCCAGAGATGCGTTCGGTTTCTTTATTCAGATCGAGCTGGCCCTGTGTGTGGACATGGAGCGAGACTCGAGAAGCTTGTGCAAGTGACACACACGAATTCGAGACTGCCGGCCCGAGATGCGTCTGCCGAGAAGGTTCGGATTGCTGTCGTTCCTGATATTATGGCGGTTGATCAACGTGATCCTGATAAAGACTGTCCACGTGCCAGACGAGTACTGGCAGTCGCTAGAAGTGGCGCATCGCCTGGCCTTCGGTTACGGATATCTCACGTGGGAGTGGAGGACGATGATTCGCAGCTACGCGTATCCATTTCTCATATCAATTCTCTATCGGCTGCTCGCCATCCTTTCCTTGGACTCTGCGCTGCTGTTGACGACGCTGCCCCGTGTCTTTCAAGCTATCCTCGTCGCCTACTCGGATTACAGATTTTATAAGTGGACCAGAAGCGAGTGGTTGCTGACCTTCTTGTGCCTGAATTGGTATTGGTACTATTGCGCCACGCGAACGCTGATAAACTCAGTGGAGACTGCTTGCGCTATTATAGCGTTGTCGATATTCCCGTGGAGAGAGAACCACGTACGAAGCGTAAAGTTCCTGTGGATCGTGGGTTTCCTCTGCATGGCGAGACCCACCGCTGCGATTCTGTGGCTTCCCCTGTGCCTGTATCATATTTGTACGAGCACGGGAAGGAGGATATTGATCGGTCAATACATCTTGATATGTTTTACTTGCGCCGCCATTTCTGTATTAATAGATAGCTACTGTTACGGAACATTCGTGATAACCCCGTGGAAGTTCTTCCAGGTGAACGTGCTCGGGAACGTCGGAAGCACGTACGGCGTCAAGCACGCGTTATGGTACATCTATGCCGCTCTACCAGTGTTGCTCGGGCCGCACATCTTGCCGTTCATATTCGCCTGTTATCTAATATTTAAGCGTCCCCTTCTTTACCCTCGGGAATCGATCACGCTGATAGTAATCGGCTGGACTTTGTTCGTCTACTCGTTACTGTCTCACAAGGAATTTCGATTTATCCTACCCCTTTTGCCGTTGTTAATCCACACGAGCTTCACTCGTCTGAATCGTTCGAGGGTCACGGCTGGCGTGCGTAAATGGTACGTAGCGCTGCTGGTGCTCAGCAACGTCATACCCGGCTTGTTCTTCTCCACCCTTCACCAATGCGGCACGTTAACGATAACGGAGATCCTGCGAGGCGAGATCACTCGCGCGAACGCCACGTCGGCGGACACGCTGATCCTGACCCCGTGTCACGGCACGCCGTTGTACAGTCATTTGCACGTGAACGCGACGGTAAGATTTCTAACGTGCGAGCCTAATTTGAACAAGATCGAAGACTACGTGGACGAGGCGGATCAGTTTTTCGCAAACGCGCCTGCCTGGCTCAGCGATAATTATATTAACAATAAGAAAGTCACGTTACCGACTTATGTGATAGTATTTGATAACACTGCGAACGAAATACCTGAATTTTTACGTACGTATAAGTTGATTGCCAAAGTATTTCATACATTCTTTCCAGAACAGAATTATGGAAAAAGCATATTATTGTACAAGCATATATAATATTTATTTTATGGTACACGTTAATTATGCGTAATATAGTGAATGAAAATATTTTTATGAAAGTAATAATCTTTGATTCGAAGCAACCGCAAACCGAGATTATTCGGATCAAACGATTAACACGATTCTCTTCTGTATAATAAAAATATATTGTACAGACATGATATTTATTTTATACGATACATGTCAATTACGTGCAATACAGTAAATGAAAATGTTTTTATTAAAGTTATAATCTTTAACAAACTATTAACACAATTCTCTTTTGTATAATAAAAATTGAAATACATAGAGAGTATATGATGTCTAAGAGGAATTTTTGGTATTTTATGTACATTAAACGTCGAAAAAGTCGCTTTTTCTCTCAACAAATTTCTGTTCGCTATATTAATCAATTTTATTCGTTGCAGTGAATTTTGCACGGAGGATCTTCTTCGTCTCGTAATTCCCTCCTTTACCGCCGTCCGGGCAAATTAGGCCATAATTTCCTGCGATTTCTTAAATTAGCCGTCTTCAGCTTCCGCGTGGCGCGGACGGAGGAACGCCACGGAAGACGTCAATGTCGGCGTTCTCGTTATCGACGACAAAAAGCAGCACCTCCTGCTCGTCCGGCCATCAATAACGCTTAGAGCGATTATCGCGAGGCAGTCGTAAACCGAGAGGATCTTCCACCGCTAAAAAAAAACGATTCGCGGAGCTGCGGGAAGGGGCACAGAGGCGGGAAGAGGAGGCGAGCCCTCCCGCTTGGAACAAATGGGTACCGTTACTAAGTAGGACTCGAATCCCAGACTCTCCGATGCGGGAACGATATAACGATTCGCTAACGGTACTCGCGTGTCGTCCTACAGATCGCTCCGAAACGGCAATTATCGCCGATGCTGCGCGTCGCACACGTTTCTCTCGAATTTAATCGTAGATCTTAAGAAATCGCGAGTGGAAGGGAAACCAGCGTGGAATCCATCGCGAAAACTTGGAAAGTTACCGTTGCCGCTTTACGAGAGGTAACTGAATGAAATTACAGGTCTCGTTACATCGGATATGTTTATACATATATAGCCTTACCGTTAAATTATGTTACATGTATATGTGTTAATATATCCGTTATAACGTTATATATTGTAATATAGGTTGCTTTAAGAAATGTTAACACTTATTATATAGAAGTAACTCTTTTAGAGGAACAGAACTGATAATACACAAGATATAGTAACAAATGTATTTTAATTGTTATGAATCGTCTTCGAAGAATCTCCATGTGTTTCATTGTCAATACTGAGGCACATTTCTCTGGGTACTTATTGTTGCAATCAGAGTTGCAATTTTCTGTCGGAGATCTCGCACGTTAAAATAACGGCGAACAAGTGGCGAACAAGTTCTTTGAAGATAAAATACATTTTTTACATTTGATACCTTGTATTATCGGTTCCGTGTCTCTAAAAAAAAAGTTATTTCCATATAAATTTTATTATCTTTCTAAAGCACCCTGCATATATTTGTGAAAAAAAGAAAGACAAATATACAATGTTACACAAATGTCAAGGACGCTTTATTCAAATCGAAATTGTTGACGTAACATCGTTGGGATATCGTAATGCCAGTGTCATTTCCCATTTTCCGTCTCGGCGGAAACCACTCTTTCTCCCCGAGAAACTGATGGAAATACGGACGCGGAGGGAAAAATGAATGGGCGCCTCGACTAACGGCGATCGGCGGAGGAGGTAAAACGGAAAGTAAGGTATACCCATTGGAAAAGTCGTGGAGGAAAAAGGTGTAGAGGAAGCGTCGCGGGACGAGAGGATCGGAGAGAACCGGAGATTCCTCGGGAACGCGGTGAGATACGCGAGATCGTCGGGCGACGCGAGACGTGACGAGCGGGAAGGTAAGGTAAGGTAACTCCGCGTAATCGAAGGTACGGCTACACGGCAAGACTCGGGGAAAATGTAAAGAGGAGGGAGGGAGGACTGACTACACGGAGTCAACGTTCCGGCCGGGTCAGCGACCACAATGCTCTCGCTCGCCTCCTCTCCCTTCCTCGTCTTCACGTGGCTCCCGCGCCGCCGCGCTTCGCGGGAAGAGGCCCGGCTTCCTTGGGACGGAATCCTCTCGGCCTCCTCGCGAAAGCCTCGATACTCTCTCTCCCTGTTATGAGAAGTATACGTCCTTGCGGAAAGCCGGAAACCGAGTCGTTCGCCCATCAAAGCTGATCAATATGCTCGAAACCGATTCGATTCGATTCGTTAACGCGCGAGTACGCGCGTTATTTTCTGTAACTTTCATTCACATAGCGATGCTAATCGCTAAGCCTGGCTTAATGGTAGATTTAATAACACAAACATGATAACAGCTTGTTCAAGGTGGTAAAGGCAAAGATTCTCTATCGCGACGCAGCTGCGGGGGAAAATGGCAGAGTTGTTTCGCGATTCATAATGAACGGCGCAAGGAGGACGTCTGAAATCGATTGACACGAAAGGAAGAAGTAAACATATAAATATTGAGTTTGTCAGTCTCACGTCTCTCTTTCTCTCTCTCTCTCTCTCTCTCTCTCTGGACTTGGTTTGATGAATGGATTTCACTTCTCTATGTAAGTTTACTTCTAATTTTGATTTCTAGTCCCAATATTTTACAGACTAGGAATATTAGCAGAATTTTTCTGACATTTTCACTTGAAAAAATTACATTCAATTTTTAAATACTCATTTTACGCTTGTCGGAAAGCTTGAGATTATTTAATTCATTTATCACCGTTGCTGAAGATGCGGCTCAAAGTAGAGCCGAAACGTACGATTTACAATTTGTGTCAAATTATTAATTAAACGTTACATAGCGTTAACTCATGCAAAACATTTTTCCTCGTTACTTGTCAATATAAATATTACATGAATTTCAAACTGTATTCTGGCTTTAATGCTTGTTATCCTGGCATAGCGCGAACGCCTTGTTAAATGATAAATAATTTAAACGTTTTCACAGACTTTAAAGGTATATATAAATGCTGAGTGTATTCTTACGAAATATCGTTTCTACGCAACTTTCTCATAACTTTAACGGGTCGCGCATATACTTTTGCAGATTATCTATACGCGAAGTCCTCGAAGTCGCGGCGCAAGGAAGGAATGCACGGGCAATCCACGAGAGACCTGTCCTGTCGTTTCGAAAGTTACGTGGCCAGACACAAGAGCCACGTATACATCCACCAGCGTTGAACGTCCGTCCGAGAGAAAGTTCCCCGCAACGCGGGGAATCCGCTCTCCGTCTTCTTATCCTCTACGCCGCGCGTAAGAGGATCCCAAAGTGGATCGACCTCGTCGTCCCTTTAACGCTCTGCCAATCTTCCCGCAGGTTCTGCGAAAGCCAAGAGGAGACAATTGAATCACGGTTACAGTTGGTTACAGTTAATCGGCATCGAAACGAACGAACGAAAGAGAGAGAGAGAGAGAGAGAGAGAGAGAGAGAGAGAGAGAGAGAGAGAGAGAGAAATGACCGTTAGATTTTCGTGAATTTTTATGCGGACGGAATTGACATTCGTCTCTTCTGCTCCGATAGACCGGTGGAACCGTTATTATGGGCGAGAGAGCTCGGATTACGGACTCTCGATAAAGATTCTTGATAATAATTCTTGATAGATTCCAGTTTGAATGCTGGAGCAGTCGACCGGACTTCGAGAGTCCGGATCTTGAAATGTCATAAAAGTCGCGTGATTTCTGGACGCGGAACGTCCCTCTCGCGTTCCTTCCGACCACGTTCACGCGCGCTCGCGATAAGTGAGGATGACGAACAAAGAATATCGCATAGTTATCGCTGAACGTTAATAATTAAATAAAGGCTCGAAAAAGTACAAGCATCGATTATACATACATCTTTTTTTTAATAAGTTAATTATAAAATTTAAACTTTACTTTTCTCTAATTTTTAAAAGAAAATTGTGAACACTTTCGAAAGCTGCGGAGGGCCTGAAAACGCGAATGTCTCTATCGAATTAATTGTTTGTTTCTAGTTCCCGTTCGGTATTGATGGCCAAGAATTTCGAGTTTTGCCACGTCGATCGAGCTGTCGCGTGAAGCAAACTGCGCCAATGATGAATTAAGAACTGTCGACGACAAAAAAAGAAATGGAAATGCCTGATAAATTTTGAACGATAGTGCGGTACGTCATAATCAAAATAACGCAACAATATTCATATTAATAATATATTCAAAGCGGTGACGAGTATCGATGGGACAGAGTCCGAGAGCGTAAACCGGATCTCGATGCTGGAATCCAGGCAGACTTTGCTCTCGCTTGGACTTCAACGCCGCTTTAATTATCTCTCAGGGACGTATTATCCGGGATTAAGACGCGGTTGCGCCAGCGGTTCCCTGAATTGAAGCCCGGCTTAGTTCTTCCCGGATTGCGGTCCCGAGCCTACGATAATGCCAGATGAAGAGAATCCGCCGAGATCAACGACAAGTGGCACGGTCGTCGGTAAATAATCGCGAAAAAAAGTCGCGGTTTTTTTTTCCTTAACTATCGCACGAAGCTCATCTTCCTTCTCTTCCTCTATTGAATAATAACACAACAATTCTCGTTAAAGAAATATATATATATATTTTCAAAGATAGCTCAAGATCTTTCGTAACAGAAATCGAAATAGAACTTGAACGACTCGCGCATAAAATCAGAACGGTATATTCATTCGCAAATCGAGGGAATTATTTACGAGTTCGATTTGCGAATTTATGAGTTTGGACCCTCCGGTTTTCGGTACAATTACGAGAAACGACTAAAGTTCATTCTCTCGCGATTGTTTAAAAAGGGGACTCTTTGCTAACGATGATTCAAGCTCGATCGTTTCCAAATCTAATCCGACGACGATTTTGGACGCAATTTACGAGA
The DNA here is from genome assembly GCF_048541705.1 of Temnothorax americanus. Classification (NCBI taxonomy): domain Eukaryota; kingdom Metazoa; phylum Arthropoda; class Insecta; order Hymenoptera; family Formicidae; genus Temnothorax; species Temnothorax americanus. The sequence goes on from NW_027509751.1 coordinate 3,655,968, forward strand.
ACCCGACGAAATCTCTCGCGCGGTCCCGCGATACGGTTCCGCGTGAAATTTGAAAAACACCTCTTTCGTTCATCCGTGGACCCGCGTTCGTCGGCGACCCGCACATTCGTTCTTTCTTCAGCGGGCCGCTTGAACGCCGCCGGCGCCGGCCAATCGCGGCCCGCGGGCAACAGGTGATCGACCAATCCCCGTGCCGCATGCCGGCGACGCGGTCTAGGAACCGAGGTACCGAGGCGCTTCGATCCTCCAGGCAGGTATTCCTACGCCGACAGCTGTCCCATGCTCCTCTCTCTCTCTCTCTCTCTCTCTCTCTCTCTCTCTCTCTCTCTCTCTCTCTCTCTCTCTCTCTCTCTCTCGCTTCTTGGCAAGTGAAAGAACGCCCGGCCTTTTTTCTAACAGTAGATTGAACAAGAAAGAAACAATTATATCAAGAGAAACGGAGAGACGTCGCGTCTCTCTTCTACACAACGCGACGCGTGCGGAAATGTCGCGTGCTCCGGTGTGTTTACGTTTAGATCCGCGCGCGCGCGGATCCAGATAAGGGACGAACGAGACGCGGGAGAGCGTCGAGGATGACCCGTGTCGCGTAATTCCGTATATATCTGTCCTCGTGCGATCGTTTCGAACATTCAAACCTCTGACCGGACATGCGCGCGCGCACACACACAATTAACGATTGCTGCATAGGAACGGGGCAATATTTTACGCGAGCGCGCTTAATTAAACATGCATGCATGAATACGTGCAATCTGACTGGGTCATCGTCGACTGCGCGCGTGTCGATATACTATATGGATATAAAAAGTGCAAATTTATTGCAGCCGTCCGTGACGTACGCACTCGCCTGGGGGATTGAGAAACGCGCAGGAAACGGCGTCGAGTGGTCGCGGCGTTATGACTCGGCGGAATCGGACGTTGCGGTGTTTCCGATGAAATTTGTGCCTCGTCCCGTCGTTCCGCCGAAGATGAGAGCGTTAAGGCCCACGCGCACAATTAAAAATATAAGGAACAGATATTGGCGACATTATAGGAATGAAACCCGGTGTAGCATTGGCCGCGTTCATCAGCAAGAACGTTTATTTTGCAACTGTTGGACATTTTCTGAAGCTCAGATTGAATTATATATTCTTTTAGATCTAGAGAAATAATCCAATAATCTAGGCTCAGAAAACTTTCAACAGTTATAAAATAAACGTTCTGCCGAACGTGGCCAATGATACGTGAAATCAGTTGCCCGTGTTTTTCATCGCGCGCATCCAGCTTTATTCCTGAATCCTTGATCACTAATGTCCGTTCCTTACATTTTTGATTGCGCGAGGGCCTTTATCGTGATGCCTAAAAGTCGACGATCAATCGTAGACAAGCGAGAGGTCGATCCAACCGGTAGGCGTCAAACAAATTTTTTTAAATTGACGACAAACTGCAGGACACAAACGGACGAACGTGGGAGCCCAATTAATTGATGTCGGCTGACTCGAAACCTCGCGTCGCTTTCCTCGGCCATTTTCGGCGCTTCCGCGCGATTTCTTTCGAGGCCGCGATTCAACCGCGACGGAAAGAGCATCAGGCGCGCGCGCGCGATCGAATAAGACTCGAGATTTCCGGCGGCGATTTCCGTTTTTGCAACGCGATTGCAACGTTACCGATGGTATTCGTCATTGAAATTAAGGTCGGGGGGGGGGGGTCTCTCTCTCTTTCTCTCACTGTCCGTAATACACTTTGTATTACGCGGCAGGAAGTCGCATATAAATTCGACGACGTCGCGGCATAAATCGCAGGGCTCGTTACGAAATGGCGCGAGCGCCGAAGGAATATGAAATTGCTGCGCTTCGCGGCGCTTTATAGCCGCACAGAATATATTTTATCATAAGAATAAGAAAAGTGGAAAGAGGTGGGAAAAAGACACGAGACACTCGCGCGAGTCGGCTGATAATCAGAATAACGAATAAAAAAAAAATACATTTCGAGCTTCGCTCCGGCGAATTTTCTGAAAGGGAGTATTTTTCTCGAAATTTTGAAACGTCTGCGCGTGGCTCTCGTCCCTCCAATAATTGGATTCCGCGTCGCCAAGTATCTCCGTAACGTCATTATTGACACCTCAATGCCTCGCATCGGAGCGAGCGTGCCGGAATAAATATCCCGACGAGAACGAAACGCTTCGCGTACGAGCCTCGATCGACGTCAAGGCCGCGGTCGCGATCGTGCGGGGTATCCAAACTCTCCAAGACTACACAGAAAGAAAAAAAAAAGGTCAAATCGAAACTTATATATAAGTACTCGATAATGAAATATTAACGCGTTCGTATTGTGCCCCGTATATACGCAACGATCGATAATCTTTTTAATAAGAATTTCCATCTTTTTTCGGCATTTCCCGAGCTGACGCACATTGGCGCGATAAGTTAGAGCGAATTAAAAATATACTTGCCTCACTCTAACTTATTGCAATAGTGTGTGCGCGCGCATCAGTTCAGGAAGTTCCTCGAAAAAGAACAGACGGACGATTTGTGTCTTGCTGCGCGTAGGTATACATTTGACGCGAGACACCACCGTGTCTCTTGACAGACGTAGATAGATCGATTATGCGCTCAAGTTGGAGATATATAAAGATTCTTAGAAAAAAGAGGACACTAATGAATCAGATGCGCTTTATCTAATTGTACAGTTGCCGAGAAGAGAAGGAAAGTGGAAGAGCAGTCAGTCCTTGTTCCTAGAAAGAGATGCGCATTGTCTTCCCTCTCTTTCTCTTTCTCTCTCTCTCTCTCTTTCTTTTCTTCCCTACTCGAGAGTGTGTGTGTGTGTGTGTGTGAGACAGAAAGAGAGAAAGAGAGAGAGAGCGTCCGACCACGCGTATCTGTCTTTCGACATGTCGTCAGCCGTTGCACACGAATACGCAGTCTATCTATACATAAGTCTAGATCCAGGACTCCCATATACATCGGTATACGTTCCTGTCCTGCGGTCACCCGGAATAATCGCGCGCGCGCACTCGCGCCATTTTCCCGCTCGACAGCCCGCGAGCGAGAGCGCGCTCCGCGACTCTGCGCCCTTCTCGCCGCGGTCCACGTTTCACGTCGCACAAAAATCCGGAGTAAAAGGGAGTATCGGCGGACAACGCGGATATGGACGTCGAGGGAAGTAAACGGCGCGTCTCAACGTTCCACGTGCGTGCCACATGGATCCGCCATGAGCGTTAACGCGGCGCGGAGAGGCGAAACGCCGCGCCGTATTCAGGTAGATCGGTATAGATGCGGTCGGGGAGAGCGCGGGGAGACCGGGGGCGACGCTCGACGAGCAGGGGAAGGGGGCGTCCGCGCACCTGGCGCGCGCGCGCCGCATCGAGCTTTTGCGCACCTTTCCCTCCGCGTCGCCGCGATTTTTCTCCGCGGCCTTTCCCCGTCACCCGCGCGTCTCTTCCACCTCGTTCCCGAACGCGTATACATCGCGCGAGAGGTATCCTCCATTTCTTCCCTTCGCCATCTCTCTCTCTTTCACTCGGTTTCCCCTTCCCTTCCCCTCCCCGTCTCTGTCGCCTCCGTCCCCCTCCTCTTTCGTTCAGCAGACGAACAGGCAGAGGTACAACATAATACATACTCGACGCTGTCCTCTTCCCCCCTCTTCTCCCCCTCCCCGCGGATCTTCCTCAGGTGGCCCGATTTCAAATACAGCCGCACACTTTTTCGAGCGACACCTATACCAGCGCGACGCGATATTTCGGAAGTTCGCGCCGGAAGGAGTAAATAACCGCGAGCGAGAACGAACGGTGCTCAGGTCAATATGGCGGATATACGCGGGTATAGCCTCGTCTCTCTCTGCCCTCTCCCTCGCGCGCTCCGAGTTTCTCTCTTATCTACGGGTAAATCCGATCTCCGAATACTCGTTATCTTCACCGCGCTCGCGCCAGTCCTCGTCCCCTCCCCTCCCCCCCCCTCCCAGATTGACGCGCAAAATTCTGCCGAACGTTTTTCGCCGTTTCGGGGGAGACGCGGTTGATTCTTCTCCGCGAGGTACGCAACGGATATTCCCTTCGTTCTCTCTTTTTTTTTCTTTTTTCTTTCGTTTAGTTCGACGTCGATCCGCGCACCTGTCTAACCCGTCGTTAACCCACGCGGATCGGAATTCCGCCAGACATTTATTTGTTTCGTTATTCGCCTCGCGAGAAGGAGCGAAAGAAAAAGAGAACCGTTCCTATGGCTGGCGCAACAAGTGTTTCCTCTCCCTCTCTTCCTCCACTCCTCTCTCTCTCTCTCTCTCTCTCGCTCTTCCGCGTGTGCTCCGATATCTTCACCGCGCACCGGCATAACTCCGTCATTAACGCCGCATGAAATTCCGCGTGATATTAATTCGTTTTTGCTGTTTGCTCGACAAGAACACCTTCCGGACCGCACGGCCCGCAATAAGCATTTCCTTCTCTCTCTCTCTCTCTCTCTCTCCCCCCTCCTCGGTCGCCGTAAGACGCCGAGCGAGCCAAGGGGGACTCCAGCCAACGAGAGAGAGAGAGGGGCCGCGTCGACGCGCAGTCGCCAGGTGAGGCAACGACGACGACGTGTTCGCCACGTTATACGGGGGGATCGCGCGGTCAGTGCTGCGGAGAACCTTGCGACTTTCGACGGCGCTCCGTCCGAAGCGAGCGACCGACCGACCGACCGTGGGGAGAGAGAGAAAGAGAGTGAGCGAGGGAAAGAGACGGGAAGCGCACACCCGTACAGTTACGCGCCCGTCTGTTCGAAATCGCGATCCTGCCTGTTTTTCTTTCTTTTTTTTTTTCCCCATCTTCCCTTTTCGGTTACTCCTTACTCCAGGTGCGCGCCGCCGTCGGTCGGACCGCCGTCGGGCCCATAACCTCAAAAGTCCACCGCGTCCGTCCGAGAGCCGTGAAAGAGAGAAATAATGTCGTGCGCGACGGATAATCAGTGAGGCGGATCAGTGACAGAGACGTCCCCCCCCCCCCCGGGACGTCGCGACGCCGCGCGTCCAGTGCATCGAGAAGCAGCGGGAAAAGGAAGAAGAAGAAAGGGGAGGACGCGGAGCCGCCAGGTGCGCTCCCGCGGGGAACGATGACGGGAGGAACCGGGAATGGAGGAGGAGGAGGAGCAGGAGGAAGCTCGCAAAATATTCTGGTCACCCTGTACGTGGCGACCGCCGGCCTCCAGGGCAACGCGCTCGGCTCCGACGAGGAGGAGATCACGCTGCTCGTCTACGTGCTCGTCGACGAGCTGCGGAACAAGGTGAGGTAACGGCGGATGGAGCGAAAGGGAGAAGGAGAGATCGCGAGCGCGCGCGAGAGGCGGAAGTGGTTTCTCGCCACGGACGATTCGATCCCCCGCGGGCCCCGCGATGAGATTCATCTCCTCCCCGTATGGGATCGTCCTCGCAGCCGCGTGAATTCCCCCCCCCCCCCGGAATTTATTAGCCGAATCGTCGACCGCGCGACTTGTCGAGCGACGCGTGTATTTTGTTGACGCGCGACGGAGTCGTCGTTGTCGTTGTTTGTCGTCGCGCGACACAAACGCGGAGTTTCGATCGCGGCGGGGACGACGAGATTGGATATTGGAAATTTCGCCGCGAGCGCGAGCTCCGCCGGTTGATCGACCGATCAAAAGCGGCTCGAAGTCTTCCGTTCTCATGTCCGTTTGTACGAATATGGATCAACTTTGATCTCCGACAATCTCCGTTCGATTCATCTCTTTCATCTTTTTCTAAGTTCTAAGAATTGGGAAAAGGTGAGAAGAGGAAGTTAAAGCTGAGAGAGATTAAAGTTCACGGCGAACTTGCCGACGCGCAACGTGGTGGCGCGAATCGAGTGGAGATTGACGTGAAGCGATAACTTTTGTCGTAGCGAAAAAAATGCGTTCGTTTCGAACGTGCTTTCTCACATTTTCTGGAAACGCGGGGGGGGGGGGGGCGTGTCTTCCGCTTCAAGTCGCGCGTTCAAAATGGGAGAGACCGTGTCTGACCCCAAAATATGTCCATTTCTACCAATGCGGATTAACTTGGCCTTTTTATCTTTTCCATGTTCGAAGAATTAGATTTATCTTCTTCCTGGAATTAGAAAAAGATAAAAAGCAATCTTTTTAACCGAGAAAACGTTAAATCTATCTTGATAGAAATGAACACGAGGCCCAATATTTGTCGTTGCGCTTCCGCGCAAGAAACTCCGTTGAAACTCCAAGTCCCGAAACGAGACAGCGTCAACGGACGAATCTCGACGAGTCAATATACGTGACGTCGCGTTTGTAGTCACGGTTCGAGTGAGAAACTCGGGTGAAGACGCCTATGAATCCGCCTATTGACGCAAACTGAAACCACGACATGCGTTTGCATAACTTATTCAAAAAGGACTAGTTTTTGTTACGTAGCTGTCTGTAAAAGATATGTATCTGGCTGACGAAAGAATTTATTACCTTCCGAAAAAAATGCTCGGCACATCTAAGAACGATCAATCGATATACAGCGTGTCTCGCGATACTTTTCGTAGAGTAGAATACTTTTGAAGTAAAACATATTCTTTTCATTAAAAAAAAAAAAAAAAAAAAAAAAACAGTTCAACCACGTCTTTTATCGCGAGCTGCGTATCTTTTTTACAGAAAAGGAGAACGCTTCTCCGGAAATAAATAAAGATTCCTTTTGAATGGAGTTGCATAAATATGTGTCGCGATTTCTCGTACAGATCTGCGCGGGGGGAGACTTTCGTCAACCTGCCGAAATTCATTTAACAATTTTTTTTAGCTTTTCGCGTGCAATGTCTACACCGACTGCGACCATGACGATCCTATTGCCGCGGTATAGACAGCTCGCGGCTCCGCGTGTCCGCTTTCGAACGTAGGTTTTAGTTATGCAAATGTCCCCTCTCTCTCTCTCTCTCTCTCTCTCCGTACGTCGTAAAGACTAAAGACGATCGCGCGTAATCTGAACATAAAGAGGAGCCAGTCGCGCTCGGCGAGACCCGCTTGATTCAGACCTGCCGGTCTAAAAGCCTCGAAATTCGTCGTGGTCCTACAAACAGCTTAACAGGTACGAGAGAGATGCTTTTCTCCGCTAAATCGTAATGGATGCTACTTAAAGATCGTTTCCGCGACGGCACGAGGTCGTGAATTGCGGTTTGCCCAAATCAATTCTGATTGTCCGATAACGGATACCCCACCTCTAGGATCCTCCTAGCGTTAGACAAGTCGGCTAAATTGATTTACCCGTCGCCTCTGTTTTGCGTTACGTTTATTACGCTAAAATAATCGGCGAATTACGTCGAGGGACGATTCTCGCAATATGTGCGATAAAGATCAATCGACGTCAGTAGAATCGCTGATTTTATATCGAAAGATCAAGGCGCTTTCGTGATGCGCGCTCATCGGGCTCGCATCGATTAAGTATCATGATTAGCAAGTTTTTTTAAAACGTTGTACCACGGGCCCTCGTCTCGACTCTCGACACGCGAGATGTAAACAAAAAAAAAAAAGCGATCTCGCCGAGCAGATCGCGCGTACGTCGCGATAATCGTCGCGTATCGGGTGATGACGAAGGAGGGTTTTTAAACCGATGTTCTTCACCGAAAAAAAAGAGACGTAATTAAAGAGGGGCGAAGGGAGTTTATCGAGATCACGCGGACTTTGCGCGGTGGATCGCGATCTGCTCTTGGCGTGCAAATCGCGTGAACTCTTCCCGGGGCGATTTTAAAAGTGTTATTATACTTTTAATTTAATAAAACCGATTCTCTCTCTCTCTCTCTCAGTTTTTATGCAATTTAAGGCTCCTGCCCCCCTATTCTGTAACTCTTAACGACAGTTTCGTTACCGTTATACTTGCGTTGCGCAGATATTATGTATGGTAAAAAAGCTGCGCAACGACAATATAACGATAACGAAACTGTCGTTATACTTGCGTTGCGCAGATATTATGTATGGTAAAAAAGCTGCGCAACGACAATATAACGATAACGAAACTGTCGTTAAGAGTTACGGAATAGGCCCACTGGTCCCTGAGCCGAGAACTCTGCGTTGACGGTGGCGCCGTACCGTCGCGGCAGAAATAAGAACTCTCTCCTCTCACTCTCTCCAATGGAGAATTCTGTCTTGTGACATGTTGACAACCTATTTTGCGTTGCGTTAAATCTCTTTATTATGCGTTCTGTACTTGTGCTATAACGTTTAACGTATTCGTGAAACTCGTGAAATTGACCGTATGGTAAGATTTACAAAAAATACATATGTGGAAGGAACATTCTCCGCTCCTTTCGATAGTCGAAAACGGCTTGTTCTTCCGTATGTTTAGGCTTCGTTTTATGGCTTTTTGTTTATCGTCGAGGGAAAAGGATAGTATCCGGTCAATTTTAGAAGTGTGCCGAAACGATCTATAGTGATTTTTTATTGAAATGTCTTTTTATTTCGGAAAATACCGCAACATAAAATGGGGTAATTTCTCGCCTCGATAGCAAGAAATTCAATATGACTGCGGTGACTACCCAGGAGCCATTCGATTGTAATTCTCTGCAATCACTCGCTTCATGCATTGTACGATTAATCAACGGTTAAATACGAGCATAAGTGGTTTTTTTTTTATGACGAAAGCGAGAAATTTTCTCTTTTGCGCTCGGACAAATGATTTATCTTTTACGGGGCTATTATGGTTTCGTGAACAGCTTAGAAACTTCGTCGCGAACAGAAAAGATGTAGAAATCTGAGAGATCCGAGTTAAGTTATGGCCATCGAGATGTGATCTCGAGCAACGCGGTTTTGCAGAAATATTTGATTTCGCCAAATATACGAGGTGTAACTCAATAAATTTTCCAAGTTCCAAGTCTGCTTAGAATAGTTTTACTTTCGAAAGTCCACGTCGGTCCACGTATGCTTGATCGACTCGGAAATTTTGTCTCTGCAGACTTTCTCGTTTTTTCATGTCATTTATTCGTCCATGAATTCTCAAGGATTTATATAACCTTTGTCGTCGCATTGTCGTTGGATTATTCATGTAGGTTTTGATTTATTTCCCTTAGAATTTAATGTCTCGCGCCGCACAGTTTTCGGTAAATCTTAGTCAAATATTTTTAAATATATATCGATTCCTTAATATAAATTGCATAAAAAATATTGAACATCATCTTTTATCATAGATTTTTGATTGTTGATTTATCAGACTTAAGTATTTGCATTTTATCCTTCGAAAAGTGTGACGTAGGAATACGCGTGTAAGAAATATTTAGAATAAATGAATATTAATATTTCAGGTCATATCGTTAAAATATTTATTCCTCAGAGAACGATTACGTTAACTAAATGCTATGTGTCTCGATAACAAAATTAATCAAGATGATATTACCAACCGAATTAAATTTTTACCGAAGCAATTGCATTCGCAGATAACAAAAACTCTTTAAGCATTATTGCATTTTTTTTACCATTCTGCTGAGCAATTATTTTAATTTAAAACGTAGGCAGATATTCCAATATCTATATATAATTTCCTTTTCCTACATTATCCTTTTATGTATTTCCACTTTTCTCCGTTTTAGCGTCAAAATCCATGCACGTTTCTCCTTCGAAAACTGTATATTCATACGCAATTCAATGCAATTTAATATATACGACCTTTTTCAATTTAATTTAAACGAATATGTTCAGAAGCGGGATATCTATCTTCGTCTTGGCGATCGTTTCGTCGCGAATGATTTTTGTGAAAGCCAGAGCGCAATTAAATCTTTTTATTTCATATTCTCCTTAAAAATATATCATATAAAACTTACAAATTGGAAGAAATCGAGCCAGAAGAAATATTCTCGATTTATTAAAATCGGAAATAAAATCAAAATGGAATCGGGACGAGGAGAAAGTGGAGGATCTCCACGACGATCTGCAGAGATCATCGTTCCCCGATTTCGAAAATTACTATAATTATGTATATATATATATATATATATATATATATATATATATATAATTAGGAATTCATTTTCATTTCGCGAAACGGACTCGTATATTATTTCAAGCATTCGCGATTCCTGGCCCGAGTAGGCAAAAGCTCGAGATTATACAAACGCAATCGCAGGATTCACGTATACCGGATTGTGTCGCGATGTAAGTACCGTATACCAGACGCGAGATGTTTCTCGTGCCACCCCGGGTTGCGTGAATCGCGCGAATCTCGCGCGACGCCGACGAATTCGCGGTTACGCAAAACCGCGGCTTCTCGAGCTCCCTGTATATCTATCTCTCTCTCCTTTTCTCTCTCGTGGTGCGAGACGCTTGCGCGGTCATGCCCGTGCGTGTCGCCGGCTGCCATTGTTTCTCGAATTATCCGGCGGAGGCGGAGCATCGCGCCCTCGAAAGGTCGTCCATTACCTCCAGCCTTGTGCCGGCGCGATCACCCGGTTATATGCGCCTGGCGCCGTTCGCACGCTCTTTCTTTTTCTTTATTTTTCCTCCCCTTTCTTCTCCGCGCTGGCGCTGGTTCCGAACCGCGCGGCGCTCTCTTCTTCTCTCTCCTCCCCGCCCCCTCGCGCTCCGATTGACCTTTTTCTGATTTCGTTTAAATGGCACCGTAGCGTCCTAACTGCCGGCTTGACAATCTCCCTCGAATTTAAATTTTATACCGGCTGCATCATTTTTTTTTTTTCAGATTGAATAAGCCTAGTAGTTTCTCAATTTGTCCTGTATACTTCGATTTCGATTTTCACTCGCTCGCGTCTATACGAAATTTAATTTGAAAGTGCAGATGCTTGCGATCGCTTTGGGCCGGTTTTGCGCAAGGGTGGTTGCGATACTCTTCCTTTCCGCGTCGGCGACGCTGCGTAATCCAGCGACGTTGAAAGAAAAAACGTTACAAACGAAAAATCGTGTCTAATGGTGTCCCGCAACGATGCCAAGGGTTTTACTTGTCTAATCTAATCTAAACGAGCCTACGGGAAATTCTACAGGAAATTCTACGGGAATTGAAGTTCTCGATCTTTTTAAACAGATATATCTCGTAATGTACTTGTAACATGCAGGATACGAGTCTTTATATGCTTTTAATTTCTTTCTTAGCTATTCAGTCGCATAATGATTATGCTATAGTTTGCAAATTTTTATTTTTGTTCTTGCTCAATCAATAAATATCATAAAATTTTTAAGATATATAGGCCTACACCGCCTACACAAGGTACATTTGAAGGAAAAGATAAATTCATCACGTATCTTATTTAATTTTTTTCAAGTATGACAAGTGATATTAGCACAAATTGAAATATATTTAAAATATTTTAAACTAATATACAAATAAATTATGATTATAAATAGAGCTATGGAGACTTCTATCAGTTGGGGAAGGTTATTGTCAAAAAGGGACGAAAACGTGATAGGTTATTATTGCTGGTCTCTTCTATTGTAAGAGAAACAGGCCCATAAAAGCTTACAAAAGGCAAGATACTAAAAAAAATGTGTACATTCCTTTTTTGAATTATAAATAAAGTTGTTGCAAACATAAAAACGGAAAATATTCTTCGACTTTCATACTGTTACTTGATTTCCTAAAATTTGGGGGAAAAAATTGCGAAGATGTGTAGGAATTTTTGGTTGCCGTGTATGTACAAGCAACGAGAACAGAGGAATAAAAACAATAGGAAACGGGTCTTTGGTTGCGGTCACGAGCAAAAAACGCTGTAGACTAGTTACAAAATACAGGATTCTACATCGACGTTCGCCGATGTTCTTGTTCTTCCTCACGTTTCTTGGATCAATCTCGCGACACGCGACATGACGCGTCTCTCGTTTCGAGAAATCTAGCGCGCGCCAGCGCGCGCGCGTTGCAGCAACAGGTGCTCCCGGTTTCCTTTATTCTTCGTTGCGATCAATCGTGTCTTGCACGAGTGCGCCCGGGTCCCATCTGGTCGGCAGTTTCCTTTTTTTCCTCCCCCCTCGAGTCGCATACCTGCCTGCCTATAATCTCGAATGGTGCCCCGGATCGGGGACAACGGCCGCGAGCGAGCGAGAGGCGCTCCTCTCCGGTCTCCTCCCCCCCCCCCATCGGTTACGGAGAGGAAGTCGAACGATAAGAGCAAGTTGTCGCGTTGTTGCTGATTATGATATCGTCTTGGATAGCGGTATCTGACATAATGCCTCGCCTCGAAAATTGCCACTCGGATTTTCCAGGGCAGTGTCTGCCAGCTCTCGGCCAGGATTGTCGCCGAGTTAAGAATGTCGGTAGTTTCCCAGATTTCTGCGATAATACATCCGTCTTATGAATTTTCGTCTCATCGCCTTTTCGTCTTTTATCGCATTGCATATTTTTTTCAAACAACAAATTTTTGAAGGATTAACGACGACATAAGTTAACTGTTGAATTAACGCACGACATTCTTAAACTATAATACCTACAATCGAATAACGATACAACGGGAGTACATAACGTTTATCACGATTAATGTAATTCCAAGTTCTAAGTTCGACAGGAGAGGAAGTGCGAACGTAAATTGTTCACGTGCAACGAGTAAGATACTTGTCCATCTTGATTCTATAGTCACTATCTATTTACTCATTTGCAATTGTAAATTGACGCACAGGCTGTTTTTACACAGCTTTTTTTACGTCGAAAACAATTGCGCGCAAAAAAAGAAGAAGCTTGAGAAACATTATCGGGGAGTTTCATCTTTTTTCTTCTTCAGTAAATGATGCTGTAAAGACATTTGAAATTACAAGTAATTACACAACAAATTGAATGGACGCGCAAGTCTTTTGAGTCTTCCTTTTGAATCCTTTACTAATCTGCGCTTATCTATACTTACCGATATATTTTGTTTATACAATCTACAGTTATCGAACAAAGACTGATTTATCTAAACTTATCGTATATAAATTAACTAACTTATCAGATATCGTGCAGCTGCTGAAGGCTAATTGTAATTAAGCTACGACTGTCAGTAGTATCCTAGATTTCTACAATAAGATTCGTCTCCTCGCCTGTCCTTTGTCGCATTACATTACAGATTCTTTCGAGCAATAAAATTTTCCGAGGATCAACACGACGACATGGATAAATAAATAATTGTCGTAAGATATCGCGACGAAAAGTTTCAGTTCGGTTTCGACCGCGGTTTCGACAATTCACGAGTACCTATTCCTCGCGGCCGATGCTTCTCGAACGGAATTAATTAACAGAAAGCTGAGAAAGAGCAAACTGCATGCCCATAGAGACATATCGTTATTTGTGAAATACGATCGTCTGGCGACGGGGTTCAATTACTCTCTTCAAGCGTCAGTAAACCACGGTTTACTCTACGACCAATTTCATAACTCTTTGCGGTGAGCCTGGTTGATGCCCGGTCGTCAGGTATATTGCGCCGGTATATATCCCGTCGCAGATTTGCTGGAGCATTCTCTCTCGTGAGAAGCGAGAGGACGTTGACTTATGCTGACAGCAAGGCTGCGGGCTCTGTATATATATATATCTCGAAATACGCGCCGCCGGCGGCGGCGTCAGGGACGCAAAACGAGGCGATACGTCCGCCGGTCGGATTGAAATCCCGCTGATTTCCGCGGCATTGGGCCTCTCGCGATTTTGCTAAATAAATACTCGACGTACAGTACGTACCTACACCCGAATCTTTGCTCAAGCGAGACTCGCTAATATTTGACCGGCCCGGAAAGTCGCTTGTTTGTCGTAACTCGCGTTTTTCCTCCTCCTCGAACGAGACGCGTTTCCACGGGAATTAACGTCGCTTGATTATACATGCGGGCACTTTTGCATATGTTGTACACGGGGCGAACGGTGGAGGGAGCCCGGGGAGCCGTGTTTTTCGAGGAGCGGAGCGCGCGCGCGCGGGTCCTTTAGGTCAGTTTAGGTCTTAGGTATTCGTCTATCAAACAGAGGAGGACGTGCATCTTTCACGAGCCGGTCTCTCCACGCGAATCTCCCTCTCGTAGACTCTCCTCGCCTCCGACTTTCCGTAATCAACATTCCGCTCCGTGTATATACCCGCGAGCCGTAGGTACGTTCGCGCGCGCGCGCGCGCGACCGACCGACCGCCCCATTCCGGTCCACCATCTTAACTCTTTCCTCTCTTCCCACCTTCCTTCCTCGCTCGCGATGGTCTCTCCCACCCCGGTCCTGCTTCCACCATGGTCGCCGGCTGCGAATCGGGATTGCGTCTCGACTCGCCGAGCGAGCGCCGGGACGCACGCAATCACATATCAAGAACAAGATGTACGCCTTTAACGCGGGATAGATTAGGCCTTCGCTAATCCCACGAAAAGAATCGCAGCGAGAGATCTCTCCGGTCCGCGAGAGAAGCGGATCGTCCCCCCCCCCCTCGGCCCCGGGTCGGTCGTCTCGTTCGATCAACCTGGAGCTGGACACGTGACGGTAATGACAACTCGCGTTATGTCATATCCTCGCAGGGACGCGACGTCGAGCGTGACCCGGTAGACGTCGAATTACGTAACTCGTCACGTTTGCATTCCTATTTGTCTTCTCGTTTCCTCTGCCCCCCCCCTCTCTCTCTCTCTCTCTCTCTCGACGAGGAGGACGGATATTCTTGTCGTCTCCCGAAGCGGGACCTTTGACCCTCCCGGACTTCACCTCACCGCGATCCCGCAACGTCGCAGTTTGACCGGCGCATTTGCAATTTATGAGAGTACTTCGCGTGTATCACGTTTGATTCGACCTTGTATATACAACCGCGGCGGCTTTATATGTATACGGTTGCAACATCCTCGTCGTCGGCAAAACGAAGAAGGAGAGAACGTTATACGTCGCCGCCACTCTCGCCCCGCCGATTTCTCTTCTGTGCTCTCCTTTTCCTCCTTTTTTTCCCCCCTATTTTCTACTTCGTTTTCTCCGCACGGCGCGTGCCACGGTTTCAGCGCCATACGCCATAGCTTGCGGAGGTGATAGTATTGGTGGAATACTCTTTCGTTCATTGAACCCTCGTCCTTCGGAAAGCTCTGTCTTTCTTGTGCATCGAATCCCGGAAGACGCTCGAGTACGAAATTAAACTCGTTTGTTAAATAGTATTTAGTAGTATTTATTTAGTAATAGTATTTACAGCATATATATATATATATATATATATATATATATATATATAATTAGTAATATATATTTAATATTTATAGTATTTAGAGAGTATTTAGTATTTATTGTCATATATGTAAAACAAACGTCGTTTCTTCTTACAATTAACTTTTCTCGAAGGTTATGGGAATGAACGGCGAGTTTCATGTTGAGACGAATCGAAGATTATCTCTGATAACGCGAGGTTTGCGAAAACCTACCGAAATGATGGCTATAATTATCGAGGAGAAATGCATCGTTTGTATAATCCTCTGAAAAACAAATCGCGATTACGATTCGCGTCTTTTCGAATTCGCGCACCGTTTCGCCGTTTAAGAATTCCAAAGGATATTCGCGGAACCTTCTTTCTATGCATGGCAGTTTGAAACAAACGCACGTCCTTCTCTCGCGAGCTTCCGAGAAAGCGGGACCGGCTCCTCAGTTTTTCGGTAAGTTATTCCTGTCGCGTGCGTGCAAAAAGGATCTCGCGCCAGCGACGAAGGCCGGTCGAAGGAGCAAGTTATATTTACGTAATGCTCGGTGAGAGAGAGAGAGAGAGAGAGAGAGAGAGAGAGAGAGAGAGAGAGAGAGAGAGAGAGAGAGAGAGAGAGAGAGAGAGAGAGAGAGAGATCCTTCTCGTATTGCGCCACGGCTTTTCATCGACGCGGCATCATTCGAAGACGCTTGATCCGCGCTGCGCGGTTGCGCGAAAGTTGCGATGATAAATAGTGCCTCCGGCAGAACCACCTTGATCTGTTAACCCCGCGCGTCAAAGAACCTGCCTATTATATTTCTTGCACGAACATACGTCGCGCGTCGTCGCGAGCTATAGAACGCGAATAGAGCCATAAATATTCCAATACTCGTATCTCTATATGAATAAAAATTACGATTTATATTAAAAGCTGCGCATTTCGAAGCGCTGGAAGTAGAAATATAGCTGAATTATACGTTCGACTATTTGTCTGCGAGTTGATTTTGTGCTATTCGAAAGTTTTTTGGGCGATTTAAAGGAGGATTGGGGGATAAAAGATTAACAGGAAGTGACACGTCTATCAGATCTCGATACAAGTTAGACCTGCAACTACACTGTTGAATGTTAAAAGATGAACGTCAAGCCAATACTTCAAGTTAAATAGCATTTTGTTATTTTTAACTACCATGCGTGTCGAAATTTATTATTTTCACAAAACGGTATTATTTTAAATTCATTGGTTTATAGTTAAATTATCGACATATCGAGTAGGAGCAGTGGCGACCTACAGGAATGGTTAAAAATTACTCAAATTGAGTATAATTTGACACGAATTTAACAATGTGACCAAAGCAGTAAAAATAATTTTTTTAAATTACAATCATTTAATTTTAATCGTAAAATTAATCGATTTTATCGGGGCACTTTCTGAGATTTTCGTGACTTTTGTAGTTATCGATCGATTTACTTTTTCTCTTCATCCTTTCTTTCAAAGATATAGTATAATTAATTAGCGGAAATTAATCATCGATAGTTCCAAGGACGGTGAGCATAATCCGGGTTAACACCGAATTTACTGCGATGTTCGAATTAACGTTCGAATATATTCTTAATTTGAAGAAGTCGCGGCGCGATAAGAATATAACTGTGAGGTTGAACGTGATTGCGCGTAAACCAAGACACAAATAAATACATAAAAGAAAGCTTAAGCGCGCGCAAAAGTCCGCGCGATAAGCTTTTCCCCGTGCGTCTCCGCGAGTTATCGCGGAAAATTATTTTCGGAAAATGATCTCGTAACTGCTTTCGAGGCGCTAGCGTCATTGTTATTATTACTCTTAGTATTGGTAGCTATTATTATACTCAGTATTAATAGCGACGGTAATTTTAAGACATTCCGTACATCGGAGCACATGGTAATCATCGGAGACGTACGTATTATCATTCGTATATGTTTATGCTGATTTAGTACTCACGTGTATACCTGCATAAAAGATATGCGGGCTCAGCAAGGTCGAGGGGCTTTTCGTACTTTGTCCATTCGTTCTTCGAAGACCGCGTCGCGTCGTTAGACCACGTCAGAATTAAAACATGACGTGTGTGTTGTTGCAAACTTTGTCGCCCTAGTCCTGCAAGGCGATTCGAAAGATTCGATGCTGCGATAAGAGGTCTCAGCTTCCTTCGAAATTTGGAAAAAAAAATCGCGTAAAACTGAAATCAGAACATTATTAAATTCGCAGTGTCAAATTGTACTATTCCTCTCTTTCAGTCATTTTTAACCATTCCTGTAGGTCGCCACTGCTCCTACTCAAATATGTCGTTAATCAATTTCATCCTTTAATATTTAACAGTAAGGCATTACGTGTGTCGATCGATTTCCGAGAAACGGAATTAGCCTGGGAATTCTCGAATATATACATTTTTATTTATTTACAGTAACAACGCGGGAGATGCGAAATTTCGCGGTGTAAAAAATCGCAAACTTAGAGAATCGCGCGCTCTGTCTTGACGTCTTGAGGTATAACGTTTCGTAATATTTCCTTCGCTCGGTGGCCTCTCGTTCGGCCTCGCGATTTCTTTTCTCATTATTAGTTGAAGAAAGAAGTCTGAATAGCCCATTCGACGATTTACGATTCTCTATTGTTCTGCTTCTTTTTATACGTGCGAGATTCCGAACCAATAGCTATTTCGCGTAACGTTTTAATTATTTAATTACAAGCAACTCATTTTTGCTCTCGACATTGAAATATCATCATGTAGCTTGTGTAACGTGGTGTTGTAACGTGTAACCTGCTTGTAAAAAAAAAAAATCAAATTAAGGAAACTCTTTTTTAACTTTCAACGTCCCTCCAAAAAATGTATAGCTAGCGGCGCCGGTGCAATTATGCCCATTATCACTATTAGAAGTTGTCGGGGCACCGATGCGCTTCCACTTCCAGCTGCCCCTTCCGATATGCAATCGTCGCTGCTGCGGCGGAAACGCATCGGTCTCGTCGCAGGCGCATCTAAGGCGTTAACACCGCTAATCGCGATGCATTATATCGATGCACGAGAAAACGCACGGGTCAGGTTCAAGGTGCTCGTGACCTTGACCGCGCTGTCGTAGACCCCGGTCCCCGACCGTCCGGTTCTGCGTTTCGATCGAAAAGAATCTTCCCGGATCCCTCTCTCGTCCCCCTTCGAAATGTTTCGACAGAGCATATTTCTGCAAACGGGGGGAGGGGGGGGGGAAGAAAAAGCGAAACATGCGACGATAACAAAACGGAACGTGTCTCTTCGCGTAATCGTCCGGATTTTATTCGTATAGCCCATTCTACGATAGCCGTAAAGTAATGCATTAAGACGTAAGCGGTAAGCTATTGACTAATGGGATTTTTACAATCCAAGAATGATCGGCTGTAGTTGGTCAATTTTTACTGGCTTACGTCTTAAAACATACTTTTACGGCTATTGTAGAATGGGCTTATCGGATCGTATGTTTATGGATTAAGTCGAGTAACTGTAAGTAACGCTTGCTACGAGAGGAGCGGTGCGGGGAAGCAACAAACACGTGGCGATAACGAAATGGAACGCCGATCGTGTGCGATCGCTGAGATTTTTATTCACGGAAGTAATTTTTAATCTCTCGGCCTAACTGGCCAAGTTTATTGAATAAAATTCATATAACGTTTCGATCAAGGATTTTGATTTTTCATGCACTGTTAAATTCGCGCTGTCAAATTATATTCAATTTGAATCATTTTTAACCGTTTCTACTTTCGACATGTCCATTGCTCCTTAAAAAAATGTCGTTAATTTAACTAAACCAATAGAGTTAAAATAATATTGTTTCGTGTTAAAATAATAGATTTCGACGCATTGGTAGTTAAAAATAAAATGTTATTTAACTCAAGGTATTGTTTTGAATTTCATCCTTTAATATTTGGTAATTAATAATTTATTTGAAGCCTAAAGAGTCCACTAATTATTAAATCCTCTAGTATTTAATAATTAGTAGACTTTGTAATATAGTAGACTCACAAAAAATCTCTGTAATTATGACATTGTGCCCAAACTACGTCATATAAGTCTAAAAGCTGAATTATAAGTCCAATTTTTATTCACATCTGCGGGTGGAAATAAAACGGAACGTCTAACGAAGTAAAAACGAGGCAAAAACATGCTCGTTTCACGATTCTTTTCTCTTACTACGAATCTTATCTCGCACGAATGTTAGGACAGATGGGACCTAATGCTGCAGTCGCGCGAAGTGTCGTAACGCACAATCCGCGCGTCGCTCGTTTTCCTTTCGCAATAACATTTTTCATAACATTTACTTTCGCGCGGCGAGTGTTTCGACTTATTGAGCGCGGAAGCGGCTCGCGCTCGCGTTTTTTTTTCTGCCTCGTACTTCGCGACTCGCCTCGATAAGCACGGAAGCGAAAGCGTAAGTACATACGTATCGCCCCGCTTTTGTTCGCCCGCGCCGTCCGATATCAGATAAAATTTAAGTTGCGTCGGTTGCGTCTCTCCCCGTTGTGCTGCGCGTGGAATATAAGTAATTGATTGCGTCTTTCGCGCGCCGCATAGCAACAGCCTCGCCGCTCGAGGGAGTTTTTTGCCACGGCGTCGCTTCCTCACGAACTCGGGCACGATTCTTTTTGCAGGTGCTGGGCAGGCAGCAGTACATCGTGCGACCGATGGTAATGGAGGAGAGTTGCGCGCCCGGGACCGGCAGCGAGAACCCAGCGATTGCCGGAAGTAGCGGGATCATTAGCGAGGCCGCGCTGGCACACGCGCCAGCCTTGACCGAGCGAAACCTCCGGGAGTACGGGATTCCTTTGCAGCAGGCTATCGAAAAGGTGCCCCTTATATCGACGACAATGAAACGGATCTGAGATATTCATTGAGATTGAGAAGCTAATTAAAGAGCCACAGGCTATTGGAAATGCTCGACGAATAGAAATTTTCATTATTTATCGAAAGATTGCTAAAGGAAAGTTAATAGAAAAGACAAGTTTGTGTGTGTGTGTGTGTGTGTGTGTGTGTGTGTGTGTGTGTGTGTGTGTGTGTGTGTGTGTGTGTGTGTGTGTGTGTGTGTGTGTGTGTGTGTGTGTGTGTGTGTGTGTGTGTGTGTGTGTGTGTGTGTGTGTGTGTGTGTGTGTGTGTGTGTGTGTGTGTGTGTGTGTGTGTGTGTGTGTGTGTGTGTGTGTGTGTGTGTGTGTGTGCTCATCATTTCTTGTCTATTGAGAAATAAAGATATGAATATTTTAGGAGACTTTGGTTAAAAGATAATCCCTTGAGCGAAATTTTAGCAAAAAGTATTTGTTTGGCATCAAAAGTGTAATCCCTTTCGACCAAGACATTATTTATTTGTTTATGTATAAATAAACGGTATGAAAGGAGATCCTTTTAGTGTGCACATAGTATACGATTATAATTACAACATCAGCAAAAAACACGCAGAATAAGAAAGAAGAATATAAGAATAAGTTATATATCAGTCATTATCAGTAAGTTATATAAGAAATTGCGCCAAAAATATGAAAAATCGCGGAATATTTGAAGTATTTTGAAAGCTGAAATTTATCTTTCTTTTAAAGATATTATACATGTATCGATTGTGTGTGCTGATATGTCGCGCGACATATTCGTCAACAATATTCTCAAGGGATTATATAATAACGATAAAATAATCTAACTGCACATTTAATATCGATGTCTTATTTTTATTTCAAGTTTGAGACCTGGTGGAGCTCCGTGCCTGGCGTAACTTCCGGTGTTAAGCCGCGATTCGTCGTGGACGGTCAGGCGCCGATGAGGCAGTGCCTGCATCCGGAGGCTTGCAACAAGGACATCGAGCTGCCGGAACACTACAACTACTTCCACGATCTCCGGAAGGATTTCGTAGAGTGCTACTCGTCTCACGGGGAGTTAGCGACCCTCGGAGTGCAAGAGATGCTGCAATGTATCCTTTCACGCTTACGTAAAAACTGTCATCGGTCGTCGAGCTGATTTCGTTGCGTATATGTTTCCTATATTATGTCGTGTCTTTTTACACATTTTTAGTCTCTTTTTCTTTTTCGTTCCGTCTACAATTTGTAACGTTATCTTTGACATCAGTGCCACTGCATGCGACCCATTTAACAATTTATTCATACACATATCAGAAATTTTATTGCGATTTTTCGATATGAATTTTCTCGTCTTCGATTTAGAGGATATCAAGGAAATTGTGGGGCAATTTATTTTAGCTAACGATCTCTTTA
Source organism: Temnothorax americanus (assembly GCF_048541705.1). Taxonomy (NCBI): domain Eukaryota; kingdom Metazoa; phylum Arthropoda; class Insecta; order Hymenoptera; family Formicidae; genus Temnothorax; species Temnothorax americanus. Next base: position 3,677,205 of record NW_027509751.1, read on the forward strand.
ACCCATTGCTATTCTCAGACAACAATTACCTCCGAAAAGCGATCTATCGCCCCTCAGATTAGATCCTCAATTTCTTCACGGAACAATCGGCCGTGGTCGAATAAAATCTCAATCGGAGCAGTCCGTACTCCAAAGTGTGCTGTGCCAGTTAAGGAATCTCACGCGGTATTGTATGCTAATGCAAATGCGCACGTCCTCGCTCATGATGTATCGGTAACGGTGCTCGGCCGCAGAATGGTATGGCAGTCTCGTGTTCGAGCTTAAGCGGCGTAACGCCGACACGGGCACGTCCGACGAAGAAATTCACCCACGTGTCCGTGGCCGCCTGTGAATTTCCACGTCGGGGACCTTCGCGTCGCGTGGCCGTCAGACGGCGCGACCGACGGAAGTAACACTCGTCGCGATCCCCGACGACGGCATCGGTCGCCACGAGCGGAGACAGTAGCGAGTAGTCTCTGCGGTCGTACGGAGTACGAGCACACGTGTCGCTGCCATCCGCGGACTCAAACGCGATCGTGACGAATTCTCTGGCCGTCTCTGCCTGATCTGCGACGTGTCTGAATTGTCGCGGATTGGATTAGAAAAGATCAAAAGGAAGGCAGCATCAGCTCCTTATGGAGTGACGGACTCTTCCTGAGCTTTTTTAATTTAAGGCTTGACGCGCCTTAAATTAAATCGGAATCGAAGCCGCGGACAGGTACGTTTTCGTTTCGCGTCTGCCTGCGGGCCGGGGTGAAAAGATAACTGGAACATCTGATTAATTGCATTCGAAGAGTCGTTTGAAAAATAAGATTCCGTTATCAACCGCGCCTCAAGCTTGATACGGGGAGATCTTTTAATCCCACATGTTAATTAAATTAATCGCGATTTTTATTTATTTATAAAAATGACGTTTGATTGATCGATAAAGACGTATCGTCTTTATTTTATTCGCGGATGAAATTTATCTCGATACTTGCGTCCTAACGGCGAATAGTAATGCGGTCCCCCGTTCTCTCGATTCATCTCACTCCTGTTCTACGACATCGCGAGGACATCGTGCTCGTTGTGCCGAGTGCACTTTTATTTGTAATGGAGATTTGAATCGCGAAGTTGAGAAGAGATTTCCAAGAAGTCAGAGGTAATAAGAAGCGCGCCCGAATGAGACGACACGCTCCAGTCTTCAAATCCGATCTCGATGCACGTCGGGTGCCAGTCTTCCTTTTATATCCAGCATGCGTCGTGCCGTATCTACCTGGCACTAATAAAACAAGACCACCTGCGCCGTCTGAGACATATGTGTACGAATATGCATGTATGCATATCGATCGACTCACTCGTTCACCTGTTCCAATGCGAGCCGCGTTCGAGATTAGCCGGACTTCGGTTCTCTACATTCCTCTCACGAACACGCGCATATCTACTCGTGCAGATTCGCGATATTTGCACATTCGAGGTGATTTACGTTAAAGTGGAAATTTGATCGTAGATTAGCCATTTGCATTCAATGTCAGTGTTATATAAATGTTGGTTAAACATTAATTTCATTTTTTTTAAATATCTCCTTGAAAATTGTGAACTTGTGATATCACAGAATCGCATTTTTTTTGCCGTCCTCGTTTATCTAACTGATGCTAATTATCGAATTGACGTCTTTTCATTACTCTTATCACGATTAAAGATTTTCGTTCCCGAGTGACACTGATAAGGATGAATATATTATCAAGTGCACCTGTAATATTTTTAACATTTCGTCTTATGTTTGTAGTTTAAGATAAAAAGAGCATCCACGAATGTAAAGGGCCAGTTTTTCCCATATTGAACTAGAGGTCTAATACTATATCTTATCGTCGTTTCTAGGCAAAAAGTGCGTAGCAGAATTAACGTGTTCGTAGTGGGAGAATGGACGATTCATTCAGGAACTCGCACGCGTGAAATATTCTTCCTCGTCTTTCTCAAGAGTGTCGGAATGCGGGTTCGATTTCTACGTCTCTCCCCACGTCGTGCGCCCCAAGTAGGGCACATTTTCGGATCGTTCGCGGCTGTGGAAAAGATCGTGAGCGAAGAAAAAGGAACGTCGCATTTTACAATCAATAATGACCAGATGACTCGAGAGAAAACCTTCGCGAGGCGATGCCGTCTTATCGAGACGTGGTTTAAAGGTCAGCTCCGCGATGAAGATATCGGTAACAGGCCAGTGACGAGCGAGAACGTCATACGTGTATATAAATATGTATACGCTTATATAAATATATTATTATGTTTCTTTCCTTTCTTTTCCGCGACGGCCTTAGTTTCCGATTAGGTGCTCGATATCAATCTCTATACGTAATCCGTGCTTACACGTCATATGCGTATTACCTGGTCATTATGAGAGCGCTCGTTTATTTGTAGTTCGTAAACAACGGAGTATGGAACGTTTTTTGTATCGTTCGTTTACGCTCTATCGGTGTAACATTGTTTACCAAACTGCTGTTCTTCCACTCGTCCGCTTCTGGCACGCTCGAAGTTTCCAACTCACGTCGTACTCGCGAGAAAATCTACGTATCTCGATCAAATACGCAGGAAATTTATTGATATACTATTACTATACGTATATACTTTTTCTCTCTCTCATTATCGTTATGTAAGGTCTGTATAATCGCTAGGGTCACACGCAGAGTGGCACCGATGTCATTTATAATCGAGGAGTGCGCGTAACGAAAAAGGAAACCTCATGAAAGATATGAAGTATATTAATTTATATGAATTATTGTTTTTTATATTCTCAGATTATTTTGAAGTCTTATCTTTCCAGATTGCGTTTTTATACGTTCTCTAATAAGTTCGTTAAAAGAAGGCGGAGTTTCAAGCTTTTACGACCTTTTTCTCCAAAGACTATTTAATTATACGTTCTTTTTTTTTCACCGTAAATTTCACAATCGTATTGGAATGCATAGTTTGACGACTAGAAGAGAGACGCGTGAGACACGCCTGAAAATAAGAGCCACGTACGATTGCCACTTCTGGTAAATTTGAGTCAGCGCACGGCGCAAAGATCGCGGGAGCTCTAGTTTGGAGTTACGCTTTAAAATTTCGCCTTTCTTACGGACTTATCGTGAGCGAGTCGTTTTGCCTCTCGATTCGCGTTATCAGAATCGATTTGATTGTTTACCCGAACACAGATTTCTCCTTGACAGTTAAAAATCAGATTTCGGACTGCCGCCAGATACCGATAATGATTTTCACGTCAAAGAGATACAGGACATGGTCAGCGTGGTACAGAGGATGATCAAGGACGGTAAGCCAATAAATATCGGAAATTCTACAGCTATAATATGCATATCTACCGACGTGAGGAATGCGCTCAGGAAAAATGTATCCGACGTCTCGAAATTTAGGGGGAAAAAAATAGAAAAGAAGATTCGGTCGGTGCAATCCGTATAATTCTGAAGATTACAAATCTTATCAACCTCCTGAAACGGATGAAGAAGGTCTTGGTCCTTAAAATGTCTGGACTTGGCAGCGCATATTCTTCTTCTCGCTTCTATCTCTTTTTCTCTCTCGTGAGAGAGATAAGAACTCTGGCGCGTGTACGGTGTGGCGTTTCTGTACGGATTTTTTCAAATAATAATATGCAATATGTTTACGCTCGACAACGAGATGGCCTTGGAGGTCGCGATTGCGCCGCTGATTAAGTCGCTCTCGTCAAGGAGTCCAGTTTCCTCCGAGTTCAAGTCAGTCTTCTCTCCGGAGAAGCTCACCGATCTCGCGAGGAATGTCGTGCGTTCTCTCGAGATCTCACACTGTTGGACAAAGCTCGTTTGAGTTTCGAGATTCAGCAGTCTTTGATCGATTAACTGTCTTATACACGAACGCACATTCTCTTTCTAGTTCGCAAGCGAGCGCAGGTCAAGCCAGGCATACGTTCTAAACAGCGTAACGGCTCTCTTATCTACAGTGATACTCAACCTGCGGAAAGCCAATATAATACACTTGCTAATACACGCGCGTTAACGCGTGTTATCGTGATAATACGCGCGTGAGAAGAAAGGATAGGAAGATGAATTGCGTTTTTGACATCGCTCCATCTTTCAGTCTGTCCTATTGACAGAAACGCTACGCGCTTAATAGTTACGGTAACTATATACACGCTGTTAAATTCGTAGTGTCAAATTAAACTCAATTTGAGTTATTTTTAACCATTCTTGTAAGTCGCCTTTGCTCTTACTCAATATGTCGTTAATTTAATTAAATCATTATAATTAAAATAATACTATTTTGTGTTAAAATATTAAATTTCGACACACATGGTGATTATTAAAAGTAACGAAATGTTATTTAACTCAAGATATTGGTTCAAATTTCATCTTTTAATATTTAACAGTGCAGCTGGATTAAATTCAAAAGGTTCTGTACGATCGGATCTTCAGTTTTCGTTACAATTATCGCGGATTCGTTGCATGACAGTTGGAAAGAATGTTTGCAAAATGTGATTTTTTGATCTCGTCGAAATTACAAGATAAATAAGAGGATTCATTTCATTTGAAAAATTTTTGGATAAGTATTTAGGTAAATATATCATGTGGACGGTATTTTTGATGAGCGATATTCTCAATCTTTCGATTTTTCTGATGCTCATCTCGAGAATTTCAGATAAGTGCGAAGCTACTTGGGACTAAACAAGGAAACGGCGATCGATTCGCATTTCACAAGAAACGAATTTCTACTTGTCGACAGCGCACATTTTGCCGAGGCCGCGAATCGAATGATCGTTTCGTGCAAGTATGAGAAATCGGAGACTAACCGGCGAGTATAGGGTTACGGAAAGGAAATGCATAAGCGCAAGTTTAGAAGACATATTGCGCATTGTCGCCGATAATACTCGGGTTTACGAGGCAGTCCTGGTCATTTTTTCTCCTCCTCGTTTAGATTTTGTATGGGGAATCACGGCCCCACTGTTACGCACGAGCGTGATATTTTACGAGTGTTGGGAAAGGTGAAACACTGTTTTCTCGATCAAGTCTTATTCAGGCAAGCTAGATTACAGTAATGCGCTGAGTCGAGGGTTCGTTCATTATGAATTACTGACGCGAAAACTGAGCTCGAGATGGGTCTTCGCTTAGTCTTTAGAGGACCGCGAGACGTTATAATGTTAAACATATTTTCTTAGAGCAAGTTAAATTTTCGTGAATTAAGAAAGAAAGGTTTTCGGACCTCTAAAGATTAAAAAATAGGGCAGTAAGATAATGAATATTATAATTAAATAATACAACGTATACCTATAAATTCTTAATAAAACGTTCTAATATCAAAAGTAAATATTAATTCGCTTTTGAAAGGAAAATGTAGAATTTCTAGAAAAGAGGATTAGAATTGTATAAGAGGCAATAATTGAGAAAGGGGTAGATATATATAAGTCTTATCATTATAGTGTCGGACGATTTCGTAAGAGTTAAGAAACTACGTCCTATCTTTATGAGGTTGCAACATGGATAGCGGAAGATTTAATATTATATTAAGATTATGATACTTGAAGCATCATTTGATGGAGAATTACTTCGAAAAAGCTTCGAGAATATATTATAGTAATCTAAAAATTCTACGATAACAATTGTGCAACACGTAACAGAAATCGGTAAACAAAATGTTAAAACAGTCGCCAGAAATTTATTATTTCGTAACCATTTAAAATTTAAATGGTCTTTCTTTAAAATTTCAAACAAATTCTGCTCAGTTTCGACAGTGAATCTGTCATCACATTCCGTCAGCAGATTCTATTACATTTCTTCACATTTTGCTGACAGAATTTAGACACCCTGCAAAATTTGCTTCCGACGAATTTGACTATCCTGAAAATTAGTTCGTCGCATTTTTTTTCGTACTTTTTTGCGTACCGCCCGGCGAGCGGCGAAGACCGAAAGAAGAGGAGGAAAAAGAAGAGAAAGAGAGTACAGAAAGTGCAGCTAATAGCGAAGCGAAAGCGAATACGCGTGTGCGACGGGCTAACCGGTGGTTCATATGGTTCGCGTTGTTTACAGTTTACACGCGACGCGTCCCACGCTCTTCCGTGGTGGACGTACCTATCGATTCACGTGGATTCACGTTTTCAGCTTCGACCGGCGATTTCGTCGAAGGGGAACTGAGTACTCGAAGAATCGCCTCTTCGCGAACAGTATCGATCCCGAATCGATCGATGAAGAACGTTTATTGATTTCTGAGGTTAAATCATCATTCATCTTCGTGCGCGCGCGTGTGTGTACGCTTCTTACACGTCACGTTTGTCACAATCTTCGGCTTCCATTCCTTTTTCTTCTAGACTCCGAGCTGTACCTTCCAGATCTCACTTTGAATTGCACAGTAGTTAATGAATATTTAATTTTTAATTATTGTACGTCAATTATTGTAGTGTAACCGGTGTCTAATTGTGCGTTAATTTTCAGGTCACGTTTTTAAGAATCCAGAGGTGGTTAACATCGTCCTGGAACCCGGTATATGGTAAGTTCGTGAGTTTCGTACGTATAGTTTGTTTGTATATCCAATTTGTGGATTATTTATTGTCGAATAACGAAATGTAAACTTGCCTTCAGCTCTAAGGACGAGGAGGTGGACAATGATTGCGTAGTGAGAGCGCGCGGTCTCCCTTGGCAATCCTCAGATCAGGACATCGCCAAGTTTTTTCGCGGACTCAATGTCGCCAAGTAAGTGATTCTCAGATACGTAAAGCAAAACCGATATATACGACTAACGGGAGCCTCGAGCAAGATAAATTAATTGTCTCTCTAACTGTCTTTTTGGTATTTGTGCACAAGCCACGTGGATCTGCGTGAAGCAGGTAACTGAGATAGCCAGTATTTCTATAACGCACTTAGACGCACTTAGGTTTCTGTCATTCTAGTCTCTCTTACGTTGACATAACATAAGCGCGATCTTTCGAGGAGACCTTCCTACTTGCTTATTAGCTGTTGTACATAATGACGAACATTATATATTTTGGAATCGTGGATCTTGTACGCTTGTACCGGATCTATAAATGCGATTCTAAAGATTAGAAATTCTCGTAGAGTGTTCCTAATCTTTGTTGTCTTTACGAATTTTCTAATGACGTAATTACGAATAGAGGAGCTGGTCGCTGCGCGACGATTATACGCTAACATTGGTGTAATAACTTTTTTAGGGGTGGTGTAGCTCTTTGTTTAAGTCCTATGGGAAGGCGTAACGGCGAGGCATTGGTACGGTTTATTAATAAAGAACACAGAGACATGGCGCTGAAGCGGCATAAACATCACATGGGTGCACGATACATAGAGGTATACAAGGCCTCCGGAGAGGATTTTGTTGGCGTTGCTGGTGGTACGAGCGGGGAGGCACACGCTTTTCTGTCACGCGGGGCTCAAGTCATCGTTAGAATGAGGGGCTTGCCGTATGATTGTGTTGCTAAACAAGTGGTACATAATTCGTTTAATGATCCAAGATCTTATTTGCGTATAACGAGCTTCTCGATTACATATCGTCTATCACTTTTTTACTGTATACACCAGCAGCGATTTCCTTGTAGCTGGAATTTTTTCAATCCGGACAAAAACCGTGTCAAGTGTTGGACGGCGAGGACGGTGTGCTGTTTGTAAAGAAACCGGACGGCAGAGCGACGGGTGACGCCTTCGTGTTATTTGCGAAGGAGGAGGACGCGGTGAAAGCCTTGAGCAAGCACAGAGACTGCATCGGCAGTCGCTATATAGAACTTTTTCGAAGTACAACCGCGGAAGTGCAACAGGTAGATCTAAACGTGAATCTCAAGACGATAAGAAACGTGCATTTTTACCTGAATTCTGATTTTGTACAGGTCCTAAATAGGGCGACAGATCCGAAGCAAGTGATACTACCACCACCTCCTATCGCGCAACTTCCACCCTTGCTTCCTCAACATATCATTACGTCCGGTACGCGCAAGGATTGTGTTAGACTTCGTGGTTTACCGTACGAGGCGCTCGTTGAACACATTCTGGAGTTTATGGGTGAACATTCTAAAAATATCGTCTACCAGGGTGTTCACATGGTTTATAATGCTCAGGTAGGTTTCGGTCAACCATACTTTATGTGCGGATAATTATTTTTATTTCGTTTCTCTCTGATCTTCAATTCTGTAATCATTTCACCAGGGTCAACCGTCCGGCGAGGCATTTATTCAAATGAACAGTGAGGCATCGGCATATGCATGTGCGACCCAGCGGCATCACCGGTACATGATCTACGGCAAGAAGCAGCGATACATCGAAGTGTTCCAGTGCAGCGGCGACGACATGAATCTGGTATTGACAGGTGCGGTAACACCGCCGTCGACCAAGGCACTCCTATCACCCGGTACGTTGACCACACAGTCCCCCGCGACCTTCACACATCCGTCTGCGCCAGCACCGGTGCCGGTGCCGGTACCGACCGCGCAGCCGCCGCCGCCACCGCCACCCCTGTGGGACATTCACGCTCTGGTGCAGGCCCAGGCCGCTCAGGCCGTTCAAGCACAGGCTCAGGCACAAGCGCAGGCCGCCCAGGCGCAGGCTATCAGGAATCAGGACCTATGGCTGATGGCTTTGGCATCGAATCCGTCTCCTACCTCGACCACCCATTCACCCACTTCGGCAGTCGCCGCCGCCGCTGCCGCTGCCGCCGCCACGAGCAAGTCTCTAGCTCTAACGAGCTCGAATCCGGTGGTTCATTCGGCCCAGATACCCTACGCGGTAGGACCCTCGGCGGCAGCGGCAGCTGCCGTCGCGGCCGCTCTCCACGCACCACAGACAAATCCGGCAGCAGCGGCCGCGGCAGCTGCGGCGGCTACGCCGTTTTTGTTCTTCAATGTTCCCCATCATCCCCGTTATCCCTTCTTGCGGGCACCGGCGCCGCATGGGCTGTTAGCGCCTATCATGCCCACCGCGCAGACCTTAAATCCGGCCGCGTTAATGGGTCTAAAGCGAACGTGGGACGCCGCCTTCCCTGCCGACGCGACGGCGGGTAGCGTCGCCGCGAAACGTACGCATGCTTGGCACGCACCAACAGCGGCGTTTCACGCACCAGCCCCAACCGCAGCCCCGGGCTTCCCTTATCCAGCTCAGTTTTATCCTCAGATCTGATGCGCCACTGCGTCGATCTCTAGCTTTTTATAGACTCTTCCTCGTAAGGAGAACGGAAACGATTGCCTCGGTTTCTCCGCAAGAATTTGTTATTCGCGCGGAAGTACGCATGCTACGTGGGAATCGCTGTGTTACGACAATACGACTTTTGACGGATTTATGTACATTCTTAGCGAGTAAGCGTTGTAATTATTCGCGAATATCTACGACATTCCGTTTCGTATTCCGTGCAAGACTGGCAGAACGTCATTTACAACGTTTGTCCAGCTGATGAAGTGTACCTAACGTTTTGGGAATGCTTGGTACAAATTCGGGCGTTACTTACACGACGGTACTTAACTCGCAAGTCGGTTTACTTTTCTTATCCTAATGCATTTAGGCAGCAGAGCTAATTTCGGTGAGCATGTTAGTTGTACTGATAGCGGTATATAAAATTCCATTTTTGGCGTGCGCATACGTTCGTTCGTAGTTACGTGTTCATGGAGTACCTATTGAAGAAAACGCTTTTCCACGTAAGCGTAACCAAGTGCCTTATCTAATGCAATGTGAAAACGAAGTAATTTGTCTAGCTCTCAAAATTCTATGATCCATACGCGCTCCCTTTTATATACATATACATACAGAGCGTTTCAGAATTATCATAGTGTATACGCAGATTAGATTAGTTCTGGGTTTTACCGAAAGCCAGGAATTATTTGAACATTAATATTCTCTGGACATTTTTTATCACAGGCATTTCAACGTATCAAATGTTAAAGTCTGTGTGAGTTCTTCCTTCCATGAGAATAATCATTGTAAAATTTTGTTAATGTAATATATGATTTCGTAATAATACGTCGCTCGTGCTATCTTGTATTTCAATGATGATGTTATTTAAGCAATTTTGGATACTTATGACTTTAATGTCTGATATTTAACTGGTATCTGTGAAAAAGTGTCTAACGAGAATGCTTATTGTCTCTGAGAGAAGCCTACAAGTGGGTACTATCAGAAATATCCATTTATATATATAAATATATACACACTTATATACATATATGTATGCGTATATACATATATTTTTATGAGAATGATTTATATATTTTGCTAGAAATATTTTATTAGTACTAAGTAATATAAAATGGACATTCCATCCAATGTTATATATTCTAAAGATTTAATTCGGACGTATGGTAGGTTCTTTTATACGTGGCATCTATTATGCGCATGTATGTTACAATCTGTGTGTAAATAAAATTTCGTCACTAATTATATTATTCGCGAACGAATCACACAGTTCGCTCTTAGTTGGTCTCGTTGCGGATCTATCTCTTTTCCGTCTATCTCTTTCTCCAAAGGATTGTAACATACAAGCTTTGATAACTAGAAAGTTAATATATGTGAATCAGACCCTATACAACAAAGCACATAAGACCCGTTTTGCTCTGTTATTTTATATTTGGGGAAAATCGCGCGCATATATATATATACACACACACACACCTTCGTACACATGGCGTTCACTGCATTTAGTACAATAATATCGTTAATAATCACGCCCACGTACACACATAAGTACACGGATGTGATCCAGCACTAATTCCATCGTGTGTGACGGATAATACCTTAGTATACCGAGTATGTGCATTAATAATCGGACTTTGGTTTTGGAGAGTATACGATAACGGGGAGCGAAGAAAGCGGAATTAATTTAAAAAAAAATAAATAAATAAACACGCCGTCTCTGTATACGCTCTCGCGGCTTGTGATTTAACTGTGGTGTCGGCGGTATTTACTCTTTCAAAGCTGGGCTTACGGCCTAATACCTTTTGTGATAGTGTAGTTGGTGAGATCACACACATTGAGACGGATGGATAGATTTGGTGTATCAGGGAATCGAGCATCGGCTTCGCCGGGAGGATACGCAGCTCGCCGACTTTATTCTCGCGAGGGATGGACTTCGGAGAGATACCTCACGCACTGCCACGCCAATATAAACGGGCTTCCACTGTTCGCAACCAAAACGCGAGAAAAACGAAGAGCCGCGGTCCTCCGGCGAAGCCGATCCTCGAGATCTGTCGCGCGGATCGCAAAGTGTTGTTTATTGGTAATTTCACTTCTTTCTCTTGCCACGGTTTTTTTTTTATATACATATATATGTGTTATTAGAATAGTAGGGGGACATATATAGCTGTAAACACAAACACGGGACGGTCATAATTAGCTCCGTTATATGTCCGCGAGGATATGCGAAAACGATTCTGGCTTGCATGTCGTGTGGTTTCGTGGAGGGATATTATAATTTTCCTCCGGTCGCGTTCCGCGAGCTCTCGCGTAACGGATCCGATCTTTTTCTTTCTTTTTTTTCCTTTTTTTCTTCCCCTCGCGCGCGCGGCTACATACATTACGGCCGGTAACTGTCTCTCCGGGCGTCGCGTTTTTTATCCGACAGAAAAAGAAATCGGCCTCTCACGCTCCTTTCTTCCGAACCGCCTCGTAACAAGTTTTCCGTTTTGTCTGTCTTTTTTTCGACGCGCGATCCTGCGATTATCCCGCGACGCGGTAACACTAACGTACGGAATCAACGGTAGCAAAAGTGTGCGTCTTGATGTAATCTTACGTTCTATCTTGTCATAGTGGCCGCTGCGCGGTAAAGTACCTGTTATTACATTAAACATTCTCGATCCGGTTCTCGGTATTAATAACGTAACTGTTCCAGAAGATAATTTACCTGAGGATAATTGAGGGCCGTTCTGTGAAAAAGAGAAAAGGAAAAGAAAGAAGGAACGCGGACGTCGAGCACAATTGCACGGTAAAAACGATCGTTCGTTTAATCTCGGGACGCTAAAGGCGAGATACCGCGGATGTGAATTTTGGCCACGGGGCCAAGACGAAACGAGAGAGAGACACACCGTCAAAGAATATGGAAATCTTCAATCGTGAAGACGCAACCGTAAATTATTATGCCGTTCCTAATGCGGGGCGTCCTGGGATTAAGGAACCGTGGGGTCGTGCATCTTTTTGACATTTTTTTTAAATATCGGGATTACGTGTCTCCCGACTCCCCCCCCCCCGGTTGTGTAGCATTAATTGATATTATAGAGATAGCGAGACACGGTGGGATGATGCGAAACGGAAACCGGCGATCGTTCATCGAGGACGGTCGCGCCAACCGGTCGCCCTTCGCATCGTTTCCGTAGGGGAATGCATCTCGGAGTTGTTCTGGCACAAGTGTATGTCGAGAGCGTGAAGGTGTCCTAGCGTTAACGACAATCATTCCCATAATTTCTTCATCTCCCCGCCGACGTCTTTCTCAAGATCTCTTTCATTTTTTCTCCCCCCCCCGTTTCCTCCCCCGGAAGACGTAGGACACGCGCACGCGGTATACACGTGTTTATCCATGCATACGCACACATACATACACACACGTATACACGCGGTGTAATTCTCTTTTTTTTTTATCTTCTGTACACACTCTGTATATCGATGATTTTTATATCGACGGTGAGAACGATTATGTTTAATAAATGTGCCTTGTGGATATATATATCTTTTTGCTTGCCGGGTTGGTGGACTCTTACCCTGATTATATTATATACCGTCGCACCGGTGGTTGCACTCTTCGCAACGTCGGTCCCGTTGCGCCGTCTCGCTCGCCGCACCGCGAGGCGAGGCGAGGCGAGGCGACGCGTATAACTTTAAGCGATCGGGTTTTTAAAGGAGAACGCGTTTCCTCCTTAAACGCCATTTCTACCAATGTAGTTTAACTTCAATCCCGATTTAACTTATCTTTTTATCCAGTTTTTTCCAGTTCCAAGAATTGCGAAAAAGATAAAAAGTATAAGTTAAACTGAGATTGAAGTTAATTCACATTGATAGAAATAGACACTAGACAGCGCCCGGACTCGCGAGACCCGCTGAAGATTGCAACCACCACGCGGTATCTTGTTACGTTCTATACATTTTTTTTTTCATTGGGCTCACAGGTATCTTTGGTATCTACAGATCAAATTGGAGATTTCTGTGTCGTAACTCTTAGCTCTCTTTCTCTCGCTCATTCTCCTTGTTTTTTTGTTCTGTCTTTCTTTCTCTCGCGTAAAATTCTCTCTCTTTCTCTCTCTCCTTCTCTTTTCTTTGTCATTTTTGTACGTGAGTCTTCCCACTTTTTATCTCCAAGCGGAAGACGGATCTCTAAGTGTCTCTCCTCTCCCATCTCGTGATTACCCGCTCTTTCGAGATACTAAAGTTCTCGATTTACTCAAATCGCTACTCAAAAGTTACTCTTCAATGTGGTCAATACTTACGAGCCGTTGCTTTTTGCCTATGCCGATCATCCCAGCGGCCTGTTAGAGACTAATCTAGCGAATCTACTTATATTCCTCTCATCGTGTTACACGTTTCCTCCTGTATCCCCGCAAATTGCCCGATGCGATACGAATTCACGTTGAATTGTGCGAAATGTACGACCTGCCGTCCATGTCACGTCTTTGCTCAAACCATATGTTTACTCGACGGAATAATTTCGAGATAATCTGCATGATTTACTATTTATTTTTCAGAATTTTTTAAAGCAAACGTTTCTTGAAGTGACACGCAAGTGGGCTGTACTTTCGTCACAAAAGGCGCACGCAAAAAGGCTTTTTCGTTGGGCAAGAGAGAGAGAGAGAGAGAAGGAAACGAGAGAGAGAGAGAGAGAGAGAGAGAGAGAGAGAGAGAGAGAGAGAGAAAAGAGCGAAAGAGAGAAAGAAAGGAAGGGTAGAAGGGGGGAGAAAAAGAGAGTGAGAGAGTGCGTGTATCTGGTGATTTGGCAGAGGGGCGAAATCGCAAGTTGGGGGTGCTGCATTACATATTATATATATAAAAAAGGATACATTATATTATCGTGTTACAATGGTGCAGTGTCGATTGCTGTTATGGTAGCGGGACCTACAAATACTAACTTCTGTGCTTCCAGGTAGGCCAAGTCCAAGTCATTATTCCTTTGGATGACTGCGTTCTTGCACGTTCTGAGCACAGTAATCGCGGCACGGGATGATTATTTCTTGGCAACGATCTCAGAGTCTACTTTTATACCTTTAAGAAATAGCGAACAGGATTGCTTTTGAATTTTTAGGTGCGGGTGAGTCCAGAAACCGGTCCGGCGAAACCGTTTGCTCAAACCGTGCAAGACCAGTCTGATTGAAAGTGAAATCGTGCAGCGTGCGAAGTTAGAAGATCTTAGTGGTTGTTTCATTAAAAATATATATACAAACTATCTCACTAATTCATCACTTTCATAGTGCGAGACACGCTGTCGAACATGGTCGACTGTAAACTGGCGCATTACTAAATTGAGAACGCTTTGTGTGCTTCTAGAAAACATCTCTGCGGATCTGCACGATGTCACTCGTTGTAATTGTGGAGTGGTTACATAGTGGGCACTCTTTTTTACGTTTGTACATACATAACGGACGATCGTGGGTACTGCGAGTCCCCTTTTTTTTTTGTCAATGATACGCCAAGTTCGAGACTTACGCGATATTACGATTCGCGAAAGGCTGACCTCGAGTCAGGGGTCAGCAGAGGGGTTCGCGAATCGCAGAAGATCTTACGGAGCATGACCGCGTTTTTCCTTTCACTCGCGTTGCTCTAACTAAGCCAATCGAGCGGATAATTTCGATCGAACGTTGAATGTCGTTCTCTTTCTTTCTTCTTTAGGGGGCACGATGTTGCCACCACCGCCCGTGGCGATATTTCCGCCTGCGGCCGCGATGTTGCCCCGCGGCCCGCCGCAATTTGCGACGCCGTATCCGCCGCCCATCTTCTACTGGCCTTATCCCTCGCCGCCGGTCAGCCCGACCAATTATTACACCTCCGCGAGCGTCGGCGGTATCGCGCAGATTCCTCAGCAAGCTGCTTTGGTGAGTAAAGCCTTGTCTTCTCAAAATCAAGAGCGACCGTATATCTCTTATTTAACTTAACATTTATTTATTTTTATAAATTAATTTTAATGAAAAGGCGTAAATTATCCAGCGTCTACAAATTAAAACTGATTACTAAAAGCTTCTTAAAAATAAAGATTTAAACTTTAAACTGCTCTACTTGTCAAGACGAGACACCGCGTGTTCAGCTCGTATTAGCTTTTTTATTAATTGACCAATTTGTTTGCGCGAACACGGTTTTTCGTTCCTAGTTAAAACTAGATAAATTGTGTGATCTCAGTTGGCGCCAGCTGAATGTCTACAATTAGCACCCGGGGCAACGACGCTGCCAACGTCCACGGCCACGGGACCCGATGCGCGTATCGAAGCATATCTACCACGAGTGGAGCTGGATAAACGCATGGCCGCGCTGCCTCCACCGCAGACCGAGTGCAATCCCTTCGTTGAAGTTTTCATGGTTTGATCTCCTCAGCTGGACCCTCTTGCCCGTCCCGGTTCCTTGCCTCGTAGACGCGCGATTCCCCTTGAGTCGGCGAGACGAGCGGTCTCGACGCTTAGGACCGACTAAAACGGGGGTCGCGCGAGAAAAGACCGTTGTTTCAGGGACACCCACGTGAATCCTTGAGAGAACGGTCCCCGTCCTCGTCGTCGTCATCGTCGACTAGGTTTAGCGATATTTTTCACACGAGAATTTTTCGTACGAACCACGTACGTAGACCTAGACATACACGGCAAAGTGCAAATGCAAAAGCGTAATTTCCCCCCCCCCCTACGCGTTTACCCGAAAGAAATCCTCCCCACGTAAATTTTTGACGCGCCGGCCGCGAGAGCGACGCGTTTCTTTCTAGTCTAGAGATAGATAGGAGCCGTTGTGGCGCGATGCACAGCGGCGTCATTTCTCTCTCGTCGTTTGTTCCGATTTCCCCTCCTCTGGGGATGAGACGAACCGCGTATCGCGTTTTTCTCCTTTTATTCCCCCTATATTTCGTTTTATTTCTTTTACCATGTTACATTCTTATCATTTCCGTTGCGATGACGGCAATTGGACTTCGATCCTCGCGTACTTTTGCCCGCGTCGAGCTGAAAGAGCTCGCGGGAATAGATATATATTTTGAGCAACCGACTTGCACGCGTCTCGGGTTTATAGATTATATATACAAATTACGCATAAATAGATTGTAAATAATAATTATATTTACCAATTGGACAATGTTTGAGGATGTAGCCCGCGCCGCGTACTAGCGTCAGCAATCATCGTCCAAAACGCGTCCCGATTTCTATCGAATACCGCGGACGGTATCTAGAATCGAGCTTGGAACTACGTCTCGTTAGTTTTTTCTTTCAAATTTTACGTACGACTTGTTTTACGAATATTACTTAATTTAATTTTTAAAGTTTGAAGATGAGAATTTAATATATATATAAATATTATATATATGTTTCATCGGTCGTTTGTCTCGTCGTTCGACCATGAATTGTTAAATTCGCGTCGCGCCTTCTCGTTTCCTTCTTTCCGAATCGCGCGTTTTCATTGTCTTTCAATATGCGTAACGCTGTCGAACGACGACGGCGCTCGTTTCTCACGTTAAAACAGCAAATATTACAAAAGTCTTCCGTTAGTCTTTCGTTTCCCGCTCTAGAGAGCAAATTTCACGTGTCCCGTTCGTTAATCCGCGTCATCACTATCGATCTTAGAGGTATATCGACACATATTAATCAACGATCAGCACATTAGCGTACAGTTTACACTTTTACGATACGACAAATGCGTAGGAGTATGTAGACGTAAGTGAAATATCGTAACGCCGAATTTACAAACTCGTTAAAGATACGGCTGCGACAGATTAGCCGGCCTGTATTAGCTCAACTACACGATTATTCCGGACTCGCGGACGACGAGTCCGGGCAAATTTACTTCGCCGGGGCCGGTGGAATTCGATTACTTTCTTCCCCCGCCCTCGCGGAAAGTCGCGATATTAATTGCCGAGGTTTAATTAAGGCGCACGTGTATCGACTTGCGTGCCAAAGTTTCCTTCGAATTCAAATCGTCAGATTTGTCGGGTCACACGGATAAAAACGAGACGAGGCAGATAATAATAATAATAAAAAAAAAAGGAAAACATTTATCTTGAGAAGGGACGAAGCGAGAATATTTCACAATGAGACCGTTATCATTTTCATCGCGGAGCAAATTGTATGTTACATTTTTATTCGTCTCGATACAGAGATAATGTATTTCTAAGCAAACGCTTCAATATGAGGCGAATTGTATTTCATTGTAAAAGGTCTTACTGTGAAATACAATTTGTTTCATCTTGAAGCGTTTGTTTAGAAATGCATTATCTTCATATTGAGACAAATAAAATTGTAACATACAATTTGTTCCATGATGAAGAAAAGAAATATTTTCTGTAATTTTCTATAGCTTCTTTAGCTTAAAATTCGCTTCGTATTGAAGTGTTTACTCAGAAGTATGCTATATCGAGACGAATAATATTGTAGCATGCAATTCGTTTCATGGTGAAAATGATAATAATGATAAAGAAACGAACTATATAAACTTCCAATATCATTCTCTATAACTTCTTTGCCAGATCGGCTGGCGATATGTCCTTCGCTCCTGCTCGCTGCGACGTTTTTATCCGTGCGGTCCATTCCGCTTCGCTCAAATGCAACGAAAGTGAAACAAAATCACGCGCGAACGATTCGTCCTGGCGCGTGGTTCTTCTTCGCTCCTCTTTAGTCTTTTAACGGCAATCTCGCGGCTTTGTCGCGCTTCAATGCTCCGATCCTGACGAGCGCGACTTGGGCACGCGACCTCCGGGACCCGGATGCGGCTTCTTGTCCCCCTCGGGTGCTCGCTCGCCGTGCCGTCGTTACCGTACGTGTGATCACGCACGACTGGTGCAATAGTTGATAATCGCCTCGTGGTAATTCGTGCAATAGAGATCAAGGCAGGTGCGCCTCCGGTGCTGAGGAACGCTAGAACGACTCGAGTCGAGTCGCCTGGCTTGACTTTGCCGAGCAAACACTTAATTTTCCTCTCTACGACGTTGATATATTGTTATATTATTACTAGAAATAGTTAATACCGAGATATATACGTTATATATATGATAGGAAAGGAAACTGTAGACAATAGTCTCCTTCGCGAGTAACTTGTCTATCGCTAATGAAACCGGGCGCAATGCCCGGTGCTCATTTGATTGCTTGCACCGCGCGTTGATGCTGATAATTACAATCAAGTTATCTCTTACTCGTTGCACATACGCGTCTTGTAAGTAACGCGTATACCGCTATCCAAATGCATCCGTAAGCAACGGAGGTACCTGACCGGGCGATCTCGAGATGAGCCTCCTCTTATATATAGATATAATAGAAAGAATTGTGTATATATATACATATACATATATATATATACACCCACAAGCGCACACCTATGAATTACATATCTGTAACGTTGTAAGATTATGTTATGTCTACCAGCCGAAGAAATGTGCGCCGCGTCCCAAGGGCGCGGCGGAAAGTCGGAGTGGAGCCGTTTCGCTGATACGTAAAATCGCGTCGGTGCTACATCGAGTGTGGCACCCGCGGAATTTCTTCGTCGATCGTGTTGTCAGACGTAGAAAGAATCTCCCAATGCCAATGTTCGTTTCAGCGGTCCGAGAAAAAACGGCTGCGACGAATAGTAAACCTGATATTTAATTATGTTATCTTGACGATATTAATATTAATATATTCGATATTGTTTTGAAGCGCTTACGTTGTTCCTTGCCGGAGACACTTATCCCATATATTCCTAGCGCGATCACCTATTTTCGAGATCAACGGTGGTCTCCTGAAAGCGATAGAGAGAGTTTGCAACTGAAAAAGATTATTCGGCATCGTGATTCTCGTCAGTTTGGATTCGCTTAGTTTATTTATTTAATTTCTGCAACATGTACATGTAAGGCAGCCTTGTAACATCCAAGTTCCATTCGCGCAAGTACCTATGAGAGAGCTCGCAACACGACAATTAAAGCTCATTAGAATCTTAATGAGAGTTACGCTGCAAATATTTGAATATATATTGCGGATGTTGCGAGTGCTACTTCGCGTTCTCCTAATAGGTACGTGTCATGCACACACGCACACACACACACACACACATACATATATATTCCTCTCACAAGAATCCTGTGAACTTCTTAGGCGATCTTTAACATAGCGAAAATTTTTACTTAGAATTTTTACTTATTTATCGCGCGCCTCGTAAAAAGGCGATTATCGCTCGCGCTAAGCCTACGTGTATGGACGGATACTTTGCTAAAGGCAGGTATATAAAAACATTGTTTTTTTTTTTCGGTAAGAACAAGATTGGTGAGATCACCTTGCTTAATGGAAACGGTAAGTCTATCTTAAGGGAAAGAACGTACGCTCCTACGGCGAGTACTTTCTTCGGGGATGTATCCCCATTGCAGGAAATTCGTATCTCCGCGTTGCGCACGAGTAGTATTCGATAAATAGCGCGTACTTATTTACAGCTCAGCTTCGTAATGTGGACACCCTCAAGAAAATTGATCTATTACTCTATTAATACTCGTGAGAATTACTATACGACGTTGGACACGCTTGGCAGTGTAATCACCGTGCATCTGCAACAGATTCGCCACATCTGGTAACTCCAACTTCTTGATGTCGCTAGTACGAGATATCGGATTAAAAAAAAAGAAATTTTGTTGTTTTTCTCTGTATTCTTAAATTGTAAGAAACTTTGATCGATTCGACGTACACCTCGAACAAACAGCAACGAGAGTGTACATTGCTAATTATGAGGTCTGCCTTTGTTCTCACAGCTTTATCGCAATAAGGTCAACAACAAATTAGTCAATTAATTCCTCTTGCACTTATATCGTTAAAATTAATATACATCCTTCCGTCCGATTTCTGACGCTAAATATTCATCGTCGGGCAACATTCGTAACATTATATATATCTCCTATATAAACCTTTTGTCAACATATCTATATCGAAAAAATGTTTAACATCTAAATTTTGATGAAATTCGTAAATATTCATGGTACCGTGAAAAGTCTTAAAAATCGACTTGTCCTTATAGATTACCTACGAGCTTTGTCTCCGGCGAGTTGGAGATTCACGCTCGCGTCACTCGACCAACGACGGTGTCGTTATTAACAGTCTATTAAATTAGCGGTATTAGATACCGCTTGCGGACGTAATTGGGATTAAGTAACGCGTCGTTGTGTAACAAACAGTCATCCTCTTTGGAACACCTACGAATGTGTGACGCAACAAGTACGCGTCAACTTCCGAGAGTCGTTAACGAAAGATCGACCGAATTAAATGTTGAGATCGCTACGACGTCGTGTGAAGAAAGCATTCGGTCCATTTCAACCATATATGTACGCCGAACTATCAACGTCTTAATATAAAAAAATCTAACAACGTCGAATTCTGAAAACGTTAAGTTTCTGACATTGTACATATTGAACACGATACTATTCCTATCGAAAATCTTGCACACAACTCGTCTGTATGCATTCATCCCAGGCGCGGATTCGTCCAAGCATATTGCTGATTATCTGATAATGCGACATGTTATAAATAATTATCGCAACGTTATCTATCAGATTGTATTTTAACGCAGAGTTTTTCATTGACGTGACGAAACTCTTCGTCAGTTTCTACGGTCAACGAGTCATCGTGTTGTCGGCGTCTTTACCCTATTCCGAGCACATCAATCGGGACTTATTGGGCACGTGTATTCCAATATCCAGTTCGCGATCATTGGAAATGGCACGAGTCGTTTAAATCGGCAGCATATTGTTACGAACGATTGAAAATCTCTTATTGTGCGGTAGCTGGCAGTGCTCGTCGTTAGAAGACGTTTTGGCACACGCTTCGGTTGTGCCCGATTGTGAACAATGGCTGGTCTAAGAGTCGCCAACATTCGGAGAAGTTACATCGCCGTTTCCAACGGCTGACTCTTGCTTCGCGCGGTCGTCGACAGCTGCGTGAGTTCCGTGGGCTCGTTGACTAGGAACGCGTCCAGATTGGTCTCGAGCAAGGCCTCGCTTTTCGAGCGCAGCGGCTTCTCCTCGCCGGTGTCGAAGTTGGTCTCCAGCAGCGCCTCGCTCCTGGGTCTGCTCTCGGCCTCGTAGTGATAGGGATGCGGCGGTACCGGCGGCTGAAAGTCCGCCGCGTATTCCGGAACGGGCTCGGACGCCTGGCTCGGCGTCAGCGTCGCCGTGTCGTAGGTGCGCCTCGAGTCGTAATCCACGGGATCGTAGGCGGCCGATGTCTCGATGTCGCGTTTCAACTCGCACATCGAGTCGGTGAGCGCGAGGCTGGAGTGCAACGGTAGCGTGGACGCGTTGTTGAAATACGACGAGGTCTCGTTGTTGGGATACACCGTGGGACTCTCGTCGACCGAGGTCGATTGCACGTTCGGTTGAGACGGCCAGTTAGGAGCGGCAGGGGCGGCAGCGGCGACAAGGGTGCCGTTCCTCGCCGCGAAAGTGGAATGATTGCGGAAGCCCTCATTGCGATACGCCAGGTCGAAGACCGGATTGTCGACGCTCTGCGCCGCGCCGTACTTCTGCGCCGTGCTCTTGAAGTCGCTCGTGCTCGGCGAGTATCGCGGATTGTGAGCCTCGTACACGTCGTAACTCTGATTGTCCTCTATCGAGGAGTTCAATTGCGACTTGTCCATCGAGTCCAGGCTACCGCCGTTTAACATGCGCTTGTAATTTGAATTCAGCGTATCCGTGGAATGTTTGGTCTGAAACACGTGAAAAAGAATATTATTCAGAAGCCTTCATTAATTTCCTTAATTTCCTAAAAGATTAAATCATTGACATTAAAATCTTTAATTAACTTTTATGCTTAAAACTTGAGTAGTTTTAATTTTTATTACATGTCAATTCTAAAAACATTGCAGTTATTTGCTCGCAATCCATACTTACCGCGATAGGTTTTCGCCGATAAGCAAGCTCCGTGAAGCCGGACGTGGAGCCGACCGATCGCAGGGAATGTAGGGACTGCCTGATGGAGTTACGTCGCTCCAGTCTCTCGAGCTTACGTTTCTTCGACTTGGACGCCCACAACGCGATAGCCGCGGTCAGCAACGCGAGCGCGACGCCGACAGCTCCCAAAACACCCACCGCAACGATATCTTTCCTCCACGACAGAGGATCGATGTTAACTCTGGGATCTGTGAAAAATTGGAATAATCTTTCACCATTCTCTCCTTTATATATTTCTCTTTACCTCGTTATCTTTTCTTATGGTATTCTATACGTACCAATCTCGCAGATGAACTCACTAGGCTGCGCGCAATGATCGATCTCGATCGTCTGATACGTGAACGTTGTGCACTGATCCACGCGGTCCAATTGTTGCACCCAGACACGCTCCGAATAATCAAATCGTTCCTGTTGCTTACGCGCGAATTTCCAGAGTCCCAGATAATCTCCCATGATAAACGGCATCGACGCGTTTGCCGACTATAATGAAAGAGAGACAATTTAACAGACAGTACAAAATGGGAGGAGCGTAACAGACTAAAGACATTAAGAGATCAAATATTATACATCTGGATGGGATAACTCACTCGGCAAAAGTCTCGCGCGCTATAGAAGTCCATCGGTGCGCCGATCAATATGTAACACGTGTCGCCGACGAGATCCCAGGCAGGTGGACACTTGCCGCTTAATACCGACTTATTGTTCATGTGGAAGGGTTGGTAATCCACCTGCAATAGTTCAGGTGAGTCTCCGCGATCTCTGATCCGTCCGGCCACCGCCAAAGTTTCGTTGTAGCCCCACCAATTGTGCCGCGCGTCCACGTGAGATCTCCACATTTCTAATTGTCTAAATGGGCGATTCGTTTATGAATGTTAAATAGTCTTTAAGTAATCTTGTGTTCTATATTTGGATTAAGTTCATTTTGACTTACTGAGATCTGTTTATTGTGAGCATTTCGTAATCATTATCGGGATTAAAGAACACATTGTCGACGTATTGCTGGCCGGGTGTACCGGCAATGATAGTGCTACGGCCTTCACGATCGACTGCGTAGTTTCTATAAAAAAAAAAGTTATAAATATTTCATTACCTCCTTGGATAATCTTCTATAAATAGCTTGCGCGCGTAGCAATAAAAAATTATGAAGCAGGAAGGCATGAAAAGAATATAAGAACAAGCGACTCACTTGTAAAAGCCGTTGTGAGATGTGCTTTGATAGATGGGTAAGCGGACTTTCTCGAATCCCGAGATCTCCAATAAATGCATGCCGAGGTTTCCGTGTAAATAATTGAGCGTCATGTTGCTGACCACTTGCTTCAAGATAATGTTATTGTCGTAGGGAGCGTTGTTCTTGGTGAAGTAATTCCTGAATATAGTCACCTCTTGGTAGGGGCTGCTCTGTCGACCCTCGATGTATCTGAAAAGATTCGCGGTGTCACCATTCGATTTTATAAACGAGTTACAATGCTATACTTACAATGCGGGCTTGTTGAAGTTCTCCGTGAAGAGATTGTTGTGAATCCATCCCTTGAGAGACGTTGCCGAGCCTCTCGAATCGGCACGGATAGAAAGACCGCCTTGATTCCGCTGCACCAAGTTGTTCTGGAACGTGAATTTTAAATGATTAAAAATCTGATCATGATTTTGAGAAAACGTCATGAAAAACAGTTAAACGTACCACCCTGTACTTACTCTGAAATAGAGCGACTGCGTATTTTGGACGTCGAGCCACACCGCGGATTTACAGGTGGTGAAGTTACCGTACAGCTTCTCGCAATTATTCTTAAACTGATTACGCTCGAGCGTCATTATGGCATTCACCTCGCCGGCGCTTGCATACTTTACGGCCCCTTCGCGGCAGTTTGATATCACAGAGTAGGAAACGTTGTGCTGCACGTCGCGATCTGCCAATTATAAAAGTGAATGAGTGACGAGAGGAATATGTGATCCGAAACGCGCGAGACGTACAATGAGAAAATTATTCTCTTTCGCTGATAAAACCTTAGTTTGAAATTACTTACTGAAACCAATGGCGGATATCGGGAGAGTCACGATTTCCGCGATAAATCCATGCACGCTACTGGCGCCGTTAGCGAACAATCGAATGCTAATACTGGGATTCTGCGTTCTGAACAATTTCTTCTCGTCAGGAGTGTTAACTTCCAGATGGGCAATCTCCTTGGTGGTGATATTGTAAATGTCTCCGTCGTACAGAGTTATACCATCTGCACGGCCCGGCTTGCCGGTAGAGTTGTAAAGATTAAATTGCAAGAGTCTGTAAAATCAGAATATTTGCCTTTTAATTTGCAACTCCCGCTCAAATGCCGTTCTCGCGAAAAAGGAAAGCTCTTCACGTACCTAAATCCGAAAGGTTTGGTTCTATAAGGACTCCGGAAGATTTTCACGCAATTCACAGGATAATTGTCATATTTGTAGTACACGATCACGCGCTCCTCGATCGTGATTTCTTTCGTGGTGTCGCATATATCGACCATGCTGAATAAATGATAAGGTATATTGAGGTCCTTAATAGGAGTGAACGAGCTCTCGTCCGCCTCGCGGCCTTCTCCCGTCAAGGACAATATATTCACGCCGTTGCCGAGGACGTTGTTAATAGTGTTGAATAATAATTCCACCTGTAATATACATAAACACGTGGGTTTAAAACAAAACGATAATTATTCCGCTTTGCGTTTTCTCCCGCATACAAATGTGTTCCGCATACCGTGTGTGTCGGAGATACGGCATTGATGCCGTGATAAGCGCCGCGTTCTATGTTTACGTGCACCACCGCCGGAGACTTCATGATCGACTGTATAGCGGACGATTTCTCGTAGTGTAAAATTCCGGCGCCGGTTATATTGATGAATCGCAGAACCGATTCGACGCGCCTGACCGTCTCGTGGGTTACGACGTCGTGGATGCGATGCTCGTACAAATGATGCTCGAACTCGCTGTTCGCGATGCGTATCCCGCCCCAATAATCGTACGCGTTGTCCAGGTTTCGCTTGCCGCAATGCAGGAAGACGAACTGCCCGTCCCACGGGCACTCGTGACGATGACCGAACAACTGACCGTTCAATCTGATCTGGCAGTCTTCGAGACTCTGTTCTTTCCCGGAACACTGTAAAACGTTTAAAGGTTTATATAGAGAATTCGTTGATTTTCCGAAGCGAATTAAAACCGAGGCGAAATTAATCGCACCTGCAGTGGTTCGGGCCAGGACCAGACGCGCGTTAACGATCCAGGATGAAGCTCGTATCTACGATCGTACGACACGTAGACGTTGAGAGTGTCGTAGCCAAGTTGTCGGCACGCCACTTGAGCGTTGCGCTCGGTGAAGCGATCGTCGCACAAGGGAATCCACTGAAGAGTCGTCCTGTTGAAGTACTCCACGAATCCTGTTACAAGAAAGAAAAAAAAACGCAGCTGAATATAAAAGTAATACACAAAATTAATATATAAAATTATTATTATTATAAGTAATATATAAAAGCAATATGATAATACGTAATATAAAAAATTATACAAAAAAAGCTATGAGAGATATGAAAATAAAAAATTTACTATATATAATAAACGACGGGTTTCTCTTGGAATTATTTTTTTTATCTTTCGGTCTACCTTCGTTGTACAATGCGGAACAATGTCCATTCTTGCATAGACGGATCGTTTCATCCGGCATTGCCATGAGATTGGCGGAAGTCCTCGGTGTCGACTTAAAAAAGAGTTCGCGCGTAGCGTTCGCGCTCGCGTCGACTCGTCTCATCGGTCTCATTATGATCTCGTGACCGGGCACGCCGACGGCTTTCAGCGTTCCCAGAACCAAAATGCCAACGTTGGGAGCAAACTCCATCACGACGTCGGGATAGATGTGTAAGGTAGCTTCCGGCATGACCGTGATGTCGGAACGTATGACGTAGGGCTCGGATCTCGCGTGCAGCGATAGACTGTCCACTATGCGACCGCCCAGATTGTCCAGGTCAATCTCCCGATTTATATGCCACGACGCGGAGATAGACGCGTCGAACGAGTCGCTTATCAAGTACGGCCGATAGTTGGCTACGGCGTGATCGTTCCAATCATCGAAATCAAAGATTCTCCACCTGCGAAGGAACAACAAGTTCAAGTTTCAGCGTCAAACGCAGTCTGCAGAAAACATGAATTGTTTATGTAAAATTACCTGATAGAAGTGTCGTTTGCGCTACCCCACCA
The DNA here is from genome assembly GCF_048541705.1 of Temnothorax americanus. Classification (NCBI taxonomy): domain Eukaryota; kingdom Metazoa; phylum Arthropoda; class Insecta; order Hymenoptera; family Formicidae; genus Temnothorax; species Temnothorax americanus. Next base: position 3,703,428 of record NW_027509751.1, read on the forward strand.
ATTCTCCATTACATCCACCTCGTTGTTGATCTTGGCTGTCCTGATACCCGCCAGTAATTCGTAATCCAACGAGTTCTCGCCGAAGAGATTTCTGTTGACTCGTACTTTCTGTATACCGTGAAAGCCGACGACGTAGCTGGGATCGTCAAACGTCCGGCGTGGTCCCATGCTGACGAGATCGTACACGTTTCGCTTGATCTCATTAAAGTAGAAGCGCGCGTAAACGTCGCCGAGGATCTCGGACTGGCTGTCCGCTCGGAACTCGACCATGTAGGCGCCGCTATTGCCCTCGATACGGTTGTTATCTATTCTCATCTTCTTCTCCATTCCGCGGACGGATATCAGACCGGTCTTGCATCGATTGCTGTCGAAACGATTGTGGGATATATTGAGATGCGCGAAGTGTCCATCCACCACGAAGCCGAACTGTTCGTTATTACGCCAGGTATTGTTGCCGAAGTATAGAGAGTGCGTAAAGTTCTCGTTATACTGCCAGACGTCCGGTAGCAACACCTCGAATCCACCGCCGCGATTTCTCTCAATCGTGCTGTCCTGCATTATCCAGTGGAAGAGGTTGTTGGAGTGCCTCGCGTCGCGGCTGAACTGATGTATCCCTTTACCGTTATCCGTGATCAAGGTGTTATTCACGTGTATCGAGATCTCAGACAGATTGGATTGGTAGATGTTCCAATAAGGCGAATAAACGTAAATGGCCTCCTCGTGATTGTGCGATATCTCGCATCCGACTAGCTGAATAGTCTCGTTAGCTTTCCGCAGAAAATGCTCTCCGATTTCATTCAGGTATCGATTGTAGTAGGACGCGAAGATACCTTTCTGGTTGCTCTTGATCCTCGTCTTTGTGACAATTAGCAAGGGAATTGGGCCGCTGACTATTTTATTGTGTATATTCTGCAAACCGCGTAACCGTAACATTAATATAAAATCAATGTTATATCTCTGTAAATGTTAATATTCACACTTGAAATGTACCTGTATTGGAGCCAAGAGCGACGTGACAACTATAACTGCTCCACCGAAGGCATTTTCACCGCTGTCGTACTCCAGAATTACCACGAAGGAACTGGACGAGACGGGGAAAACGCTCAGGTCCCGTTTTACGTGCCAAATCGTTTGATTCTTGTCGAAACTTTGCGAGTCGTGCAGTATAATCTGTTCCGTACTTCGATTCTCTATCGGGTTCAGCAATTGGATACCGATGACGTAGCCTGGTGTGCACTGTAATTTGGATAAAGTTAGCTTGACCGCGACAACAAGATGCATCTTGCGTGAGGAAAAACAATTTACTTTAATGTCGATGGTGCGACGGACGGGTTTGCCGGTTACTTTAGTCGTTATAATGTACTTGGTCTCTCCGTTAGCGACCTCGATGTTCTCGTTCGTTTCCGGCAAGATTACCGGATTGTATGGCGAGTCGATCGTGCTGTCTGGGGCGCGCAGGAACCATCCCGCGATTTCTCTCTGCTGAACGGCCGAGAGAGCGGGATTGTGCCTTATTCCCGCGACCTTGTTGCTATCGATTCGCGAGTTGATGATTCGCATGCCCAGTTGCTTAAAGCTGATGCCGCTCCCGCCGTTGTGAGAGAAGTCGCTGTTTGTCACGGTATTTATCGCGTCCGCCGAATATATGTCCGAATACAGAACTCCCAAGCCGTCTTGCAGATTGTTAAGGACCTTGACACCGTCCAACGAATGCCGGGCAAAATCGATTTGCAAAGCTGTTATAGAATACAACGGTTATTCGTAACGTGATCAACCCATCGATTATTAACGAAAATTTCGGAATTACCTGGCTTAAACGAATTCGTTTTGTAATCCAGCAAGCCTGCCTTTTCGATTGTCACGTACTGCAGGTCGCTTCTCTGAGCCAGTGGTCCCAATCTGAGACCCGCCCATGCCGCCTCCAAACACCTGACACCAACGTCGTTCGCGTGAGTGCACGAGTTTTCGAAATCCTGCTCCCTTTCCGCCCGACATTTAGTTATATCGTTGTCGTATTCGGTACAGCGCACATTGCTGAGAAGTATATCCTCGTTGATTCCCGCGTTCGGAATATGCGATCGCTCCATAAGCCAATTCTCGAAGTCAAGGATAAAGCCCAGTTGATGACAAACGAGCGCTGCATCCAGAATCGTCCATCCATAGTTACACACAGTGCCCCATTTATTTCCAATTTTTACCTTTCAGAATAAAAGTATCATTAAAAATTGTGTAAACTGTAATTATGTAGATTTTTTCTATTTTGTTTGAACGTTTATTAATAATTCATCAATTTTTTTAAAACTAGTAAATCTTTTTTTTTTTTTTTTTTTTTTAATAAAACTAATAAATCCGCTTTATAAACACAAACGCTTAGAAAGAAAATTGAAAAAGAATTGAGTTACCTGCAGTCTCCCTTCGAGATTCGTTTTTCCACCGAGAAGTCTCACTGGCACGGTTTCCGTCTCGTCGATCTGAACCGTATCCTCATCCGTGAAGGTGTCGTTATTTGGTAACACAGCGAGCTCTTCTTTGAGAGTGAATAAGATGTCGCTGGGCTTTTTGCCACGCGCGTCGAATTTGCCGGCAATCATCATTCCCACGGCCGGTGGGAAGCGTAACGTAACGCCCGGTTGTAATATTAGCTTGCCGCCCGGTCTCACATTGATATCACGCTCGACAATGTACTCTCCGGCTTTTAATTCCTCCTGGCCATCCACCTCACCCCCCACTAGATTCGTGCCGGGCGTGACAAACTGCGGCACGAACGTCGGATTCGGAATGATGGTATTCGCGCCAGGATTGCTGCTGTGCAGCAAGTAAGGCAAATACTCGATTTTGGCAAGATTGTATCGGTCTTTCCTGAACAACGAAAATTATAATTATATTTCGTTGTTACTATCGCGACAATTAGAAAAAAATGTTACAAGTAACGAGGCGTACCTATGGAATAATCGATCGAATATCCTCTTTTCTTCCCCAGATCCTAGCCAGTTGTACGTACAATTGATAACTTTACTCTGATCCTCCAGATGAGAGCCGATCTCGTAAGGCGATTCGGGATTGTATAAAATGTTGCGGTAAACTTCGACGTTGCTCGAAGACACGACGATGACGGCGGCTACCCTGGAGCGTGGTATCAGTTTGACATTCAGCATATCGCCATTGTCAAAGAGCTCCCGGACACGATTCTCTCGCAGAAAGTTCCTCGTAAACAACAACTTTTGCGCGTCATTGTAAGGCGATAGACCAATGCTGACTACGAAGGGACCTCGGTTGTTGTAAAATTCGTTATGTCGTATCACAACCTCCGCGGGTAAAATGTTAAACTCCTCGTAGAGCGGATTTTTTATCAGAATCGCGCCGATCGCTTGTTCTCTGAAATGATTGTACTCTATAACAGCATCGAGATTGAGCGCCGGGCTCAGTTTGATTCCTAATTTTGCATTCCTTATGAACCAGTTGTGCCCGATTTGTACTCTCATTATTCCATTGTCCTTCCTCCAACTGGATTCCACTTGCAATGCCGTTTCGAGGCTGGTATTGAACCAGTTGCCAGTTACGTTCACGTACGAGTTGCCGGTTGAATTACCGATCTATCAACCGAAAAAGATGCCGAATTTTATTCGTGTATTGTACACAGCAACATTATAATAATCAGCTATATAATTGCAATGTAATGATGTGCAATGATTAAAATCGATACGTTCGCGCTTACCAGAACGCCGATGTCCTTGTTGCGAAATATCTGCGAGTACTCGATCACAGTTGACTGATTAAAGTGTACGTATTCAGTGGCGAGGCTATCGTTTAACCACACCGCGAAACCGTAACCGCTGTTGGACGATATGCTGCTGCGCGACACGTTGCGATTGCCGCCCGTGACAGTGATGTTAACGCCGTCCCCTTGGTTGAACGAGATACGACTATCGGTGATGTTAACATCCATCGCGCCATCCAGCACATGCACGCCTGCCACGTGGTCGTTATTCGACACCGAGGTCTCGTGAATATGTAAGGAGGATCTTAGTTTCTCCACGACGATACCACGGCCACTGTTGCCCGTTATTGTACTGCCGGTCACGTTGAGATCATACGTTTTCTCTGTAAAAAGAAAAAAATGGAACGTTAAATATCTTTTGTCATCTCAATAACTTAAGAGGAAGATCCACGTTATGCATTTTTGTTAGACTTACTGTAGCCCGACGACACTCGCAGGAACACGATCGTGTTCGTTCGGGGCTCAGCTATAAATTTGACATAGACATTTTGCCGCGTTGAAGTCACGCTCTGCGGTAAAGTCCCATTTCTGACTTTGACGCTCGCCAGGAGTCTGTCCGCTCCGCTTATACCGTCGCGCACCTCTATGACGGCGCTGTCGTTCCTGTCGGTTTTCATTTGCAGAAAATGCACCGTCAGGACGTGGCCTGGCCTCGTGAAGATATGCTGAATAATATTATTGCCACTCGTTAATAAATGGTTCTTGCGTTATCGTTAAAATTTCGTAATATTACTTTCGCCAGTGACAAACATCGTCAACTCACTTGTGGACATCGTTTTACGTTGGGCGCGTATTTATTCTGCTCCATAGATATAGTGACGGGGAAGGTCTGACTGGCCGTTGTGGGGAAGGTGCATAGATCGTACACGTCGTTACGATCCAGCTTTTCGTCCGGTCGCTCATCCGCGTGCACGTACTTTATTCCATCCGCGCCGTTCTCGAACACCGTGCAGTTATTGATATACGCCATGCCGGACGAGCTATTTACGTAAATCCCGTATCCTAAAATAAAACCGTAGTAAACATATTATTCGACGCGATAGTTGTAAATAAAATATTGGAGCAGACGAGAAGAAGATCGATAGGAATGCATCTTACCTCTGTTATATTGCACGGTACAATTGTTTATTACGACCGGTGCGTCCGACGTGGTGACGTTGATACCCGTGAGAGCAGAATGGAGAACAGAAATCGACTCCATTATCGGTGGCACGCCCTCCACATGAATCGCCGATGTTATATTGTACTCCCTCCCCGTGCCAGCATATCTATTTCAAGGATTGAAATAGTTTTACATTAGGAACAATCGATCAGTAATCCTCTTTGAAGAAGAGATTACTACTCACTCGATCACCGTATTTCGCAGAATGGACCGCGACCGACGCACGTAAAGCGTGTTCTGTTGAATGAGCGGTTTATAGTACACCGCGTCCTCGAATCGTATTCCTCGCCAATGCTTGATCGCCTTGGTCGCACCATCGTGGCGAGGCAGGCAAGAAATGCCCAGGTCCGGATGATAATCTGTAAGATGTTGGATCGGCAGATTAGAATCGGATGCCGCCATTGACTCACAATACGTGCAATCAAAAATTTACTTCATTCAATAATTAAAAATAATGCACAAATTATATATCGTGATTTTTACAATAAGATTTTTCTTTCGATACTTCGAAAGGCTCATAGAGTTCGCAGAAAGTTTCTCGCAGATAAATCTGCGAACACACTCACCGCAAACACCGGCGCCCAATTCTCTATCCGGCCAACGTTCGCAGGTCGTCAGCGAGGGCTCGGTGCCGCGGCAGCCTGGTTCCTCGTAAAGAAGACGCGGCTTGGAGGGCCATTGTCTATCGATCCACGACCACCACTGCCCGCCCTGATAACCGAGCTGTCGGCACGCCGTCTCCAGATCCGCGCGAGTCCAACTGCAATGAGATTCGCATGAAATGAAACATCTGTGCCGGTATCCCTCCATTGTTGTCTGTTGTCGATTACGTTCGTTGGCCACGTACTTTCGCGAGTTCGTGCAGACGGAACGCCAGCCACCTCGATGAAAGAGTTGCAGCCTTCCCGCTAGCGGACTCGGTCCGTCAACGAGGCGTATCGTAGGTGATGTTCGAAAAGCCGAGACCTGCGTTTCCACTTCCGCCGCGGTCAGTAGAATCGGAGCGTGGGTCTCACCCTTTCAACAGAATTAACAATCATTAGGAAATGTCAAACACAAGATCTTATTTGTCTTTGTATTTGTCAATTAGAGTCGCGCTAAAAGCGAGACATTCCCGCAAGAAGAATCATTAATCGTAACAAAAAATAAATAAATAAATAAAACACTGCATACTTTCCATTCCTAATTTATCCGATTATATCGCTATATTAAATGTACTAGGAACAAAAGGAAGGAAATCCTATAATTCAATAATGTACGGAGATTACGGGTTGCTTGATCTCCCGGACTGCTAATTACTTTCACTCCGATTTAACTTCTACGTTCCCTTGCAGCGCGAGGCGCTCCCGTTAAAAAGGCCGAAAAATTTCAGCCGCGCCGCTTGATCCGTGCCAAGAGCGATCGTGCCGAAGGTCTTGGCACTACGTCTCGAGTCTATAAGAGGATTACCGAGGTCGTGGGTCAATCGCGCGGGGGCAAGAACCGCCGGTTGACGCGTGACCTGAAACGCATCGCTTAGAGCATTAGAAGCGGTTGCCGCTGCTGAATCACTCGGCCCCGTATACGGTGCACGCGTTGTTCGCATCCCGTTCTTAATTATCCGATTAGCGGCTTTCTGCAAGACCCCTCGACGGCCCGATACCGGCCGGCGGAAACGGCACGGGCGAGTGTCCACTTACAGAGATTAGAACAACTGTTCGCTCGGCTTTAAACGTTTCAAAATGTTTTCTCTATTAGCGATAACGCTCAGCAATCTTCAACAGCTTTCCCAGGTGGTGTGAACGACAGGTCATTAGTGGGAAATGCTCGCTCGTTAATAAATTAATCACACACTGGCCCTCTCTCATTTCTCTTATTTCTCTCTGCGAGTATATTAAGCGAATTTCTTGAAAGCTGAAACCACACACACATGACATTTTAGCTTCCTTTCTCCCATTAACGAGATAATTTATTTCATATTATTTTCGGAAACACTCTGATGACTCACCCGTTTCAAGGTTTTTCTTCCATGACTATATTAAGTTACTTAAATATCGCGTGTCTAATATCTCAGAAAAATTCAACCTTTTAATTGTTTAAAATATTTTCTTAATTGCGAGTTGTATCTGTAGTGCGCGTGCCCCCTTTAAAATTGCTACGCACGACGCAACTCGCAATTAAAATAGCAACAAGATAACACCTAATAACACTTATTAGAAGCATTAACGCGTAGGTAGCGAGCGCTATTTCGCCGATACGTCCACACCAATAATAAAAGCAACAATAAAAAGCAACGATGCTCGCGTGTCCGTGGCGTTTCCGGTCAACCGGTGTCCTCCGCTCTCCGCTCCGCGCGGGAAAGGATCCCTTTCCTGTCGCTTTGCATTCTTTCGCGATTACATTTACCGGACTGGAGTAAAGCGCGACGCGCTCTTTTATTTCACAAAATTACTTCTAGCTTTGTTATTCTTAAACAAAAGCCCACACTGCAAAATAACTGATATTACTATCGCTATCCTTCTCGGTAAGACAATTAAAGACCAAGAAGAAGCAGCGTTCTTTATATACTATCAAGTGGCTTCTCCACCTTTCTAGAAATTGGACAGGTTTTATAAAATAACTGCGACAGATTTCGAGATAGCGGATGATTTGATAGTGGAACATTTAATACGGAAATAGAAAAACGTTCCGTTTGTATCAATTATTAAACGTCGCTTTGTCACTTGATGACGTCTAATGAATCTCGCGATATTACTGTTGGTTTCTTAACAACAATTACCTCTGAGGTAATTTAGTTTAATCGTAAAAGTTTATTTACCGGAAATTCCACGGATGACTCGACTCGCTGGTATAAACGGGCGATAAATCGTTGGCAAACATCGACAAGTAGTCCGTGACGTGCGCCCAACCAAAGTAGAGACATTCGACAGTTATGACGATTATAATCACACCGGACGAATGAGTTAAAACCGGGCGAGCGAGAGTGTAAGATTACCACGAATACGCGAGGGAATTCATTTTACTCGAGATTCCATCTCGAGTATTTAAAATAACGTGCGAGATTACTATACGCAATAATATACTCTTGCAATAATACACTCTTTTCCAATAGTTTATAATGTAACTCACTTAATTTATGTTATTCGATAGATTATCATGCTTAATTAACAATTAAACAAATAATTAACAATTTTAATGAGCAATCATCACATATAATTTATATAATAAAGGAAATCACAAAATTAAAGGAGTCAAGCATATCAAATCTCGTGTTGAAATCGTTCTGTAAAAATGTTACGGCAGGAGACATATAATTATGAATCACGTTCTTCTATACACTCCGCGCTATTCGTTCCCAAGTGATTATGAAACTTCGCTGATAACGAAGTTGGTATGACTCCAATCTCATTATCAGTTAACGGTATCAACGGCGCTATCGATTCTCAACGTAAATGACAAAATGACGGTATAACCGAGTCTCCGGTGGGCTCTGGATCGGCGTTTTATTGCCGATAATAACACCCCCCGTGAGATTTCAACTTGAACTTCTTACGCATAATGTCGAAATTTCGCTGGAATCGCAATCCGCGCGGTTTACCGAGAAAGCAATTTGCTTTTAAGTTTCCTTCTCTCTCACGCGCGCATGTAGTAACACGTGCAGTTACACGCCGCGATGACTCATGTCCATTCAACGTTACACGTACACACGCCCATCGATATTCCTCGCAGCTGTAAGAATCCTGTCCGCAATTATCCACGCTCGCGTTGGTATACCCGGCGCATATCTAATAAAAGTCGTGGAGTATCTGTAGCAACTCTCTTTCTTACACTTTCGGATTCTTTCTTGTCGAATATTCAATACTGACATAAATATGCGAAATAAGTAATAACAAACGAAATACAAATGTACATACATGTGCAGAGAATGGACCAGAATTTAGCTTTACGCTCAGTATTCAAATTTACAATTAGTCTAGACGATTCTGAGTCGCGTAATTTAATAGAACTCCAAGACGTACGCCCGAGAATGACCCGCTGTGCGAAAACGTACGTGTCTTGAGACCCCGTGCACCTCAGCGGAGCACCATTAGCAAACAAAAGTAACGGTTGGAAAATCTACTGCTCGCGCACCGCGACGTGCGACGGTACTGATCTTTACGGCGAACGAGACTATTCGCACGATGTTTATCAGAATTCACCTGGAGCCAAGCATAACAATAATGTACGATAAGATGTGCATCAGCGAGTCGTCCAAACAAGACGCGACTCTCTACCTTGGGCAAACTGTTGTTCGATCGTTTCCTTTCTACAACGTTTTCCCAAAGGTATATCTCGAAAATTTACTTAAGTGCAGGCCATTTCGGGAAGAATGTTATCCCAGTGACAAATGTCCAACATCTCGCGCTGTTACCCGATAATAATAAATATTGTACCACGCTACTTGTGTCACGAGTGGTCACGAGAGACTACACGTTTTGACATCAGCGACGCGGCTTAAGAAACTTGACGGACGATCGCCTTTGTTCTCGCCTCGAGAACAAAGCCTGACTTTCTCCGGGGCGGCGTACCCCTCCGCTTTTCAGAGTCTCTATCGCGATTTTTACGGATTATTACCTCGGCAGTTATGATACCGCGGACGGTGATGCCGACCATCGGGCCGAAGCGAATCTCCACGCCGGATTCTATAACGAGTTCGCCATCCTTCTCGACGAACAAATCCTCTCGCAGCAAGTAAGGGCTCTTCGATCTCGACAGCAGTCTCTGACCTCGGACAATGCGGCCGCCGTGCAGCTCGTGAAGTCCGCCGCCGTTGTTCCAATTGTCAGTCACCCCGCTGGCGTTCATTAGCGTCGTCGGTTCCGTGTAGTAAATCGACGTTTGGTCGTACCTGTTGTCCGACCGGGCTCCGACCAGGACGCCCAGGATCGACAGGGAGACGCACAACCGTTGCATTCTTCGGCACATGTTTTCGCGGTCGGACAATTCTACTGGAGACAAATTCCACCCAACGTGGTCCTCAATTTATTATTAAATAAATATGAAACGATAACGAGACACTCTCGAGACGTAACGTTCAAAAAGAACAGAAGATTAGCGTAATAGACATTTTTGCAGGCCCACCGTTGTTTCCACCGCGATTTCTCGATACGGTCTCACGGCCTTCGCGACGAGCGCGTATACTAGCTGAGCATTACGCAAACAGAGATGCACTCGCGTTGATGAGGCCGTCACTTCGCGAGAATCATCCGCTTATCGCCGATCCACGGACGCGTCATTCGTCGATCCGATCCGCATGTGAGTCAGAACCGTCTTTCCACTTCGTCCCGCGGAACATCTGATACTTTCACCGGGCAGCGAGCTTCGACAGACAATTGTCCGTATATCGAAACACCGTTTATCGCTCTTCGTCGAATGCACTATGACCATCCGGCGGATCGTCTCTGGAGAACAATTGGAGAATTTTAACTACTGAAACGTTTCTCGAAAACAATCGCGACATCAGGACGTGATGAGTTTTAAAGAGAGAGCCTCCGAAAGTACCGAAGTAAAAATTGATGAGCTATTTTTGCAGCGCTGTCATTTTATTGTAACGGAAAAATGTCCTGAGAATATTACAAAAAGATACTAAATTAAATTTTCAAATGTAGCCCAATAATTTTGAAGTCGATTTCTCTTTAGCAAAAATTCGACTCGCTCTCGCTTTCTAATTTCTTCATTTTTAATATTGGATATTTTGTTAAGCCTTCCGAAACTTTGTAACTAAAAATTAAATAAGGAACAAGATCTCTTATCGTTCAGGTTTGTCTCTGAAGCTTAATTCGCGGAATCTTTTGTTTTCGATTGCTAATAACGCAAAAAGATAAATAAGTCTTTGATCGAAACTCGCATCTCTTTCATAAAGAGAAGTTCGAAAAATAATAATAAATCTTTCCTTTCAAGTTTTCAACTCGAAAGGCACAGCCTGTTGAATTCAAATTCCTCGGAGGAGGCTCTGTAACGATTCTCGATCGCGTCGATCCGGCAACGTCGGCCGCTCGTTTGAATTCTCATCGCATCCTGACCATTCACCACCGTTCACGGTTGCATACGCCGCGGCAAACCGCTCGTCAACATCGCGCCCTTCACGCACGTGTGTGTTGTGTGAATCGAAGCGAGGCGACGCGACGCGGTTAGCCGCGGGGCGAGGGACGCGATGAAGACCACCTTCGGGGACACTTACCGATGGCTAACCGAAGACGCGGAGTACGTCGCGCGGTTCGAATTCGAGCGTTAACCCTCCGCTCGTTCACGCGCGAGGGACCGCGGCGGCGGCGGCGGCGGCAGCGGCAGCGTCGGCGGACCGTGCGCGTAACGCAGCCGTTACTCCGCGCTCCGCTTGGCGATTCCTCTCGTTTTCACGTCGCGCTTCAAAATCTCTCGCGAGCGCAACCGTTTTCGCCGCGTTCTGCCGTGACGCATCACCTCGCTCTCCCGTCTTTCCTTTTTTTCCCTCAATCTCGTCGAGATCACATTGATATTAATATAGCGCTCGGACTTGACGTAGATCAGCGCTAGTCCCCGTAGATCATTGCCGACGACACCGATCGATCGATCGATCTTTCATTAAAATTGCGAATCCGCTAAAGCCTCTCGTGCGCGACGCCGTCGTCGATCGTCGGTCGCGGAGCGAGGTCTCTCCCCCATCTGGAGCACCACCGTCCGAATCGTGGGCGCGGTTTTGTCACTGCGTTTTGTCCGCTCGCGTATATACGCGCACTTTCCGCCGCGGTCACTCCCCTTGCGCAACCAGTCGCCGTCCCTCACAGAGGCGCTACGGCTACTACCGCGGTCGCCATGGTGCGCTCGCTCTACTGGTAGCGCGCTGACGCTACGCTACACCTACTACAGCGGAGCCGTAGACCAGGTCACGTGACGCACCCGAGCGTGCACGTCACGCAGGTTGTGAAACAGGTGAGTCCCTCCCAGCGCGGATGTACCGGGTGTCCCAGCACACCGCCTCGCTGCAGATTCCTCAGTCGACTTTGGACTCCAGTCCGATTCCTTGGTCCTGACGCACCTACGGTTTTCCAACGATTAACTTTTCAGCGAATGAGGAACCTTTGACGAACTAAGCTTCAAGAAAAACAGCAGGCGAGAGAAGCGTGACTCCTTGGTGGGCGATCTAACGCTCCTGCTCTGACAGAATTTTAATTTGAAGCTCAGTTACGGAAAATATATGGTGTATTAAAGGTTGGAAAGATGCATTGAATTCTTCTCACGGCCGTTTTTTACCGAAGAAATATGATCTCCGAGCTCGTTGCTCGAGGAAACTGCGGTCGAAAGGATATCCGACGATCCTGGAGCACCCTATATACGTCACGTCGCGTCGCCGTTCGCCTCTGTGTCTGCATACCTGCAGGGGCTGCTGACAAATGTGGAATGTCTCTTAAAACCGTGCGAGAGAAGTCTCTTATCATTGAATTATCTCAATCAACACCGGGGAACCTGATATTTCGGTTATATTTGGCGTGACAACTCTGAAAATTTGACAAGGCACCAGAGTTAATGACCGAGATTTTATGATCCGAATTTTATTTCTCGCTTGTATATCTCGCTTTCGTAAACGAGTCATCGATTACCTTTGTCGCCTCTCTGTCGTTGGATTTGCCGATGAAGAGAGAACCTAGGGGGAAAGAGATACTTAACGAGAGACACTCGACAAAAGATTCTTAACAAACTTTAAACCTTCTTTGTGTACCGGAACGGATTTTGCTTCGGACGGTGACTTTCTGTAAACCTCAACGCGAAATATCGGAGATGCCTAAATTCCTTAAAACTCTGTTGAACGAAAGGCGCGACACAGACGTCACTCCGATGCTCCATTATCGAAATATCAACATGCCTTTCGCAGAGGAGGTAGATGCACTTGCCTGAAATCGTTGTGCATTTTAAAAACAACAACAGTTCGCGACTCATTCGATAATGAAAAATGAAATTTGCCACAATCCTGGCTCTGACGGTAACGTTTTCTCGCGATACGCTAGATACGCATCTTCGCTACCGACGATCGGAAACACGCGGGAGCGAATCGAAAGTGCAAGGCGGTTTTGTTATCGATGAAGTAATAAATTTATTTCCTTGTAGCAGGATTTGTCATTTTTTCTCCCTTTCTCTTTTAATTGTTCAATTTCCAATCACATATCTATTGCATTTTAAACGCAAGAAATTACACAGCTACATATACGAAGAAATAAAGCAAGAAATAAATGTATTGTTGCTTGAGAAAGTGCAAAAATGTTTGCACTTAAAACGAGATGACATTTTAAGAAAGAGAGACAGAGAGAAAGCGAAGAAGATTGAGTGCAAGAAGTGCAACCAACGAACAGACGTTTATTGTCATTTCGACGCTGAATCACGCTGAATGAACTTCAAAGCACTTCAGAGCGGTTCGATCTTGCGTGTGACTGCGTGTGACCTATAACCTGCTATAACCTCAAAGTTTTCTCATTCGTAAGAAGCTTGCAGATATGACCGACAGCAAAAACGACAAAGCAAAAGTCGATCTCGGACTTCTCGAGGAAGACGACGAGTTCGAGGAGTTTCCCGCGGAAGGTATGTGTTTCTTAACCCAGTGACGTTTGCGCGACGTAACCTCAAAATCGCCGATTCATCAGCGATCGAGAACTCCGAAATCGGATTTTGAACTTTAAAACGATTCTATTGACTAGATTGGACCGCGAAAGACGAGGATGGCGACGATATCAGCGTTTGGGAGGACAACTGGGACGACGACGACGTCGAGGACGACTTCAATCAACAGTTGAGGTATTCGCTTTGCCATAAATCATTTATTGAACAAAAATCCTATATACGCGCGCAGGAGACGACGTAAAATTTTATATATTTTAAACAAAGAATGTTAAGTGCGGTACGTAAAACAGATCATAACCCTTTGAAATCTGGACGAGACTGCAAAATGTTGTACGTAGAACTCACACAGTGCTGTAATTAATTTCAGAGCACAGCTAGAGAAACAGAAGGCTGCGAGTGATCCGATCAAGAAAAACTAAGATCGCGATGTACGTTTAATCTTATTATTTTATATAAATAAATGTAATTAAATATCTAAGCTCGTGTGTATCTATATTCTGTATATGCGTTATGTACGCGTAAAACTCCTCGCAATCTTTGGAAGGTGGATAGCAGGGCTGTAGTTTTGTATACACTATATAACATGCACCGTACGTTTTGCGGGAACACACACGCAATTCCTCTTTGTACAAAACTTAGTTATTAAATATAAATGCTATAGTAAGTCCAGAAATGCGTATATAGTGCCTTCCCCGAGAGTGACTCTTTTTTCACGCCAAGTGAACCGAAAGGAGCCATTATTCTCTAATGGAAAAAATACTTGGCATATCTTATTGTAAATATATAATCAGGTACAGTCTTCGTTTTAAAAAATCCGCCGGGTTTTTCCACGAGAACGTAAACGATCAACATATGTATGTTCTATCGTATGGCACATATCAATTTATCCTTTACAGAAGTATTTTGATGATAAGTATCTAAATGACTCCCCCAGACACACGCAACGTCGTCAAGAGAATAAGATAGAGGTCTTGCTAAATCATCGAGCGATCTTCTAAGAAATCGATCTAAAGAACTGAATAAAAAATAAAAAAGAGAAGTTAATTCGGGTCATGATTCGTTTTACAGGAAATCAACAGTTCCGATACTAGTGCGTCCAACATTTGCATGTTTAAATCTAAGTTAATCTTTTTGATTTCGCATGAACTCAACAGATAGTTCAGAGCCTTGTGTACGTCGTCCTCGCCGAATATCAATTTTATATCGTACGACATCTTCTCCTCCAATATACGTAGCAACTTGTCTCTCAACTGCGTGCCATTCTGATTCGCGACATCACGTGACGCATCCCAAATTAACGAAGAACCGCTCAGAGAGTCAAATAACCGAAGAATTATTTTCTGTAAATAATTTCAAAGTTAACTAAATAGTTTGTGAAAAAGAATTACAATATTCCTCGAAACGTAACTCTCACCTGCAGGATTGGCTCTGAAATGTTTCCAATTAGCAACTTAGTCCATCTAACGACAGCTTCTTGTTGTAACGTGTTGTTACTAGCGATGCCTGCTAAAAGCTCACAAATCAGGTCTATCGTCGTACATGTGAGCGTTAAATTGGAATCTAACTCGTCCACTTCATCTGGAAAACATAATGTTCATTCTTTTATTGTTACAAAATATATAAATTTTATACTTCATGCAACAAAAAGCGGTATTATAGTTACCATCGTACGAAGTATTAATGGTCTCCCACCAGCAATCCAGTAACTCCGAATCGCCACTTGCTTCCATCGAGTCAACTGCTTCGTAAGCTGTGTCTACTGTACAATACTCTGTCCTTTCTGCGATCAATTGCTGGAGTTCGCAAGCTAGACTTTTCTAGAAAGATATTTCAAAATATAAATTTTATGTATTGTTATACAAAAAATTATGATTTTTGGAAGAGATAAATCGAACTAACACAAAAGTAAGTTGCAAAATCAAACTTTAGGGGTCAAATTTTTCATATTAGGAAAATGTAACGTGCAAAAGGTAAAACAACTGAAAATTTGGATTAGATTTAATACACGTTACCGCTTGTCGAATATATTCTAATAATTTTGATTTTTCGAGGATATTGAGAGACACGTATTAAAATTCTCAGTTATACTTCTTTTCTAAAATGTATGTGTTACGATATATAGGTTTCACATTACCGACTTTATATCCTCGATAAATCTCCAGGGTATATCAGACAAGGGCATTAGAGTAGGTAGAGGGGTAGCCTCTTCTTCTTGGTCCAGTTCGAAGCCTGGTACAACGGTTTTCAACGTATTGAAGACACCGGTCACGGTTTTGGCCAGAAATCGATCTAAACGAGGCGCTATCGCGTCGGCTTTCTTGCCCGCACTGCTACTAGGTCGAAGAAAATGACGCAGCTGCGGCGGACATTCATTCGCCAATCGCGTACACAACGTCTTCAGATACGTCTCCAGTTCGATCCGGCCACCCTCGGGCAACACCAATTCCGACATAACACTCGCTAACGATGGCATCTAGAATTTTGCAAGCGTAGAATCACTTCTTTATTTTTGTACGAATTTGTTCAATGTTTTGCAAGCCTTACTTCTTCCAAACTAAGGTGCAACTGAACAAAATCGGCATATTGTCTTTTGACCGTAGCGGTGGTTGTTTCGAATAGATCCATTCCACGTTGCTCGACATCGTCAAATTGTATGCAGTAGTACAGTTGCTGCGAGCCGTCCGTCGCGGTGTGAAACTCAGTCCAGGGAATCGATAAATTTGTAAATTGGCTGCCTTCATATATTACGTAGGATTTTTCTTCAGCATGTCTGAAATTTACAGGGCCATGTAATGATAAAGACACCCGAGGCTAAACGTCGTCTTTACTAACAGTGGTGTGGTCGCCGTAGATTTCTGTTGCAACAGATTTCTGAGCCTAGCGATAGTCGTCGCGAAATCCGTTGGCTCTTCATACACCGGTGATATCTTGTCTTCTTCCAATTCCAGATCCGCGTCCGTTATACTGTCTCCCCACAGGCCTCTGTGCTCCGTGGAGAGACCCTCCAGACACAGAGTCGGCCTTTCTGGAGCTGCCGTTAAAGCTGCATTCTCGTCTTCACTCGTAGTAGTTGCAGTTGGACTAGACTTGGATACAGATTTTGGCAATTGCTGCGGGATCACAGCCGCTGTCGCGGACGTGATACCGTCGCTTAGAGCACCAGTTATAATACCCTGAAAGAACGATTAATTAATATATTGTCGTTATCGCGTAATTATCGCGCGTGACATTGTCACTATTGGAATTTACATTGATATTCTGTTTAATTGGAGTAGCAACTTCGTTTGATGGTGCTTCCAATAATCTTAACAAGTTCTCGAGCAACCAGTCTGGACAGCTTATTGTGTTTATCGTTATTAAGAGTCTCTTTGATAAAATAGATAACAAAAGTTTGCACGGTAACGAGCTAGTTAATTCCCACTGTAAAAACTCTTGTGCAAGAACAGTAACTAAACGATGTAACATGTGCTCCAATGTTGACGCACTGCGAGAACCAGGGTGTAAATATTTGTACGCCTCCTCCACGCTAGCTGTAGCACCTTTCTCGACTCTGCGTAACGCTCTGCGGAACGGATACAAATGAGTAGGGTAATTTTGCCGGGATTACAAAAATATTTCTCGATAGATATATATCCGTACCTGCGATATTCCTTTAAATGTAACAGCAACACATTTGCCAACTTATTAATAAGCTTTATCTTATCTATCTTACTGGCTTTCCAGACAAGTCTGGTCAAGAACTTGTTCGACAAGTCCTGCGCCTCATCGGGGAATGACTTTTCGTTACTTATATTCTTATACCAAATTTCTATACACTTTGCATTGATCTCTCGCGTCATTTCCGTGACGCTTAGCTTTTTTCTTCTCGTCAAGGAGATCTCGTTCTTACAGTTGTCGGACGACATTGCACCATCATTGAACTTAACACTACCTTTTTGTGCAGAATTCGAGCTTTTTTGATTTTCATCGTCACTTTTGCGAGTGATCTCCGTACTTCCGTCCTCGTCTACGAAAGAATCCTGACCTAGTTGGCCTACCAGTCTTTCACATATCCATTTGTTCATAAATCCTAGAGCGATCGGACTGTTGGCTTTCAGCGTGAGACGTAGCAAGCAGCAACTCAGCCATATGGATATAATCGTGACTAATACGGCCCAAGAGATGGAAACGTAGATCGGCAGAGACGTGAGACCCGTCCACCCTTGCGCAACCAAGGACAATATTGCAGCTGCCACACTAAAAACTAGCAGTATTTGGTTCAACCAACTCATCGGTATAACTTTCTCCATCTTGCATGCTACCGTGGTGCTTTTAATTAGCGACACAACTTAAGCGTTACATTTTGTGCTACGGTAACCGGAACCTGCCGAGAAGAGAGATACGTTTAATTCTTTTTCTGCTCGTTATCTACCACATTCGGCGAAGCCAGACTACAAAATTAGGAGACAAGATACACGCTGGCTCTGAGAACCAGTAAAATTACTTTATTAAGTTGACAAAATTACTTACTCCTTTTCTATTATTTAAAAAAATCACTTCAATTACTTATCAACACTTGCGGGGGAAAACGGCGATTTGATCATCGGCAAGCGTGTATCTTGGATATTTTTTATTAAAAATGCCAATGTAAAATGCGGGAACAAATTCGCGCAGCAGCATTAAACGCGTCCTATTCGAATTTATTAGTAATCCCGAGAGAACGTACCACGTATGCATTTCTGCTTTAAGCACTGTTTACTTTATCGCCATTTCCTCGTATAGCCGATTATCCTCGCCATCAACGCGATTTGGGGTACGTCGCCAGAGAGTCCAACGCCTGCACCTCGTCATCTGTTACGATAAATCCATATCGATTTGCTCGCGTAGCCGATCTCCTTCAACATCACCCGCTTTGTTACGCACGACGCGGCCACGGAACACGCATCTTCGTGAGAACTCCGGACCTCCGGACTTCGGCCCGTTATTCGTTTCCCCGGAGCCACCGATGGGACACTATTACCCGCGGCTGATATTTCAGGTAGATACTGTGCGCTCCGCAAGAGATGCGCTATCGGCTATCTAAAATTAAAAAATTTTAGCACAAAATCTGAATTCACAACACTCGATAAGAATTTTCAATTCCTGAGTTTATCAACATAAAAAATTTTTAATATGGGATCCAAAAGATTTTTTAGAAGGAAAGGAAAGAAGAGAGAAAAATAAAATAAAGTACTTTTCATTGTTCTGTAAAATACTTCAATTTTATTTTTCTTATTTTATTTATATCAAAAGTAACATTTTTTATAATTAAAGTTAAGCATAATTATCGTAAACGAGATAAATTCACCATTGCAAGTTGTGGTTTCAAATTTTACAAAAGGATGGCCGATGGAGTAATACGCAGGCCGAAAGATGGCCGGTGGAGTAAACGGTGGTAAAAGTTTAGTCTAGATACCTCATTTTTTATTTTGATAAAAATACGCTCATTTTGATGTGCTTCTGTGTTCTTTGCGTTAAAAGATTGATGCAAAAAAATTTTGAGCGAGCGTATTTCGATCAGAATCAGCAGCGACCAGCTTAAACTAAATATTTACATACAAAAAAAACTCCATATCGTCTTTTCATCTTTCCTTTTCCATATTTTTATACAAAAAAAAAACTTCGCGAATTTTAATACAAAAATGGATCGGTAGGAGACGTTAAATATTGCTCGTCCATTTGACGGAACTCGAAAGCGCACTGATTTCTCTCGGGCAGGAGATCGATCTCGTTGTAAAATACAGATCGCAGGTGCATGACGCTCTTGACTTTGGCGATGGCGTTGACCTTGGTGAAGAGCGCCTGTGCCTTCGACAGGGTCTTTATCCCGCTCAGGATCACCTCTTTCCGGGCCTCGAAAGGACTCTCGGGCGCCGAGGCTATCAGACACTTACCGTACAGCATGAACGCCTTGCCTTGATCGTAACAACCACCGTGACCCAAGACCGTGGGAATAGCGTCCTCCACCAGGTTCAGGGCCAACACAGGCAGACCCATTAACAACTGAAAAAATTGAAGATGTATTTCAATCGAATTATATAAATCTCTGATAAAAAGAAAACTCACTTGTATGTTGGCGAGGTGCATCTTGACGAGCGCCTTGTAGTACGACAAGTGATTCTGCGCAGCCAATTCCAAGGCTGAACTGAGGCGCATTATGCAATTAGTGACGACCGCGGTTCCGTTGTCCGGCGAGGACGAGGCGCATGTTATCTGACTGGAAAGAAGTGCGGCGCGTATCACATACGGCGCCGTCACGTCCGGATACTCCTCGATGGCGCTGATGTGCTCCGATCCTTTCGGGAAATCGCCCTTTGCCAGGCAAACCTCCGCCAATCTGAAAATTTCATTAAATTGTATGAGAGTTTCCAGTTTACTTTTCGGCGCGTTTGTAAAATAAATTCTTTTGTACTTGAGTTTGGATTCCAACTGATCTAAGCTGAAGATATTTCTGGCTACAGCTTCCGCCTCGCTCCACCTCTCTTGTCGCAGCAGTTGCGTGAACATGTGCAATTGTTCGCTCAACATCCAGATCTACAATGCAATAAACTGAATCACGGATGGAAAAAAGGAAATCCTTCCGAACACTTGAAAATTCAGAAATTCAGTCTTTTCCCGAACAAAAAGGCCGGTCTTTACGGATTTTTCATAACATCTATTTCATATGTAAGAGAACGCACCTTGTTGCAAGGACTGTCGGGGAATCTTTCCTTGGCGTGCGCCAGCACAACGTCGGCGAGGGTATATTCGCCAAACTCGATCAACATATTGGCGACGGTGACGATCGCCTGGCACGTGGACGGTCCGTTGAACATGTGCTGCTTCTTATCACCCGTATTGTGGAGAAGTAGCAGCTGGGCGCATAGGGAGGCCATCTCCGTTTTTCCATAGTATGCCCATAACGCCGATTTCTCCGCGAAAGTGACGGACATCAAGTCGGACATCGAATGCTGACAATTTAGCATGTCTGACTTCATTAATATCTGCAACAGAAATATAATTGCAATATAATTTTCTGTATAAATTTGTATATATCAGATTAATTGTTCTTTATTACGCACGTCAAACACTTGAGGAGGATTCTTGGCTTCTAAGGCATAACTGTGCGCGTGCGAAATAAGGCTTAAGCCTGTCGTATGTGTAATTCCGAGCAGACTCGCTTTGCCGACTGAGCGTTCTATCAGAGGTCCTCTAAATAGAAATAAATAAACGCATATATACAATGAAATTAAATAAAGGAACCGTAACGTTAACATCTTCATTAATGTCATTTCCGTATTGGCTTACTTATTTTCTTTGCTGATCAAATAGGACATCCAAGAATGTGCGAGCTGCAAGCATACGTTGTCTCCAGCTTCCTGAGCCAATTTAATAGCTTCCTTCAAAGCGTACTGTGCTACTTCCCTTTCGAAGAGAAAGCCGAAAGAATTATTTAATTTAATTGAAACAAATGTAACGCTATACAATAAATTACAGACTAAATTTTGTTCGTTAACTAGATTGATAGACAAAGAAAGTTAGATTTAAGGAGAAATAAATAGATAAAATTGGTTACTTGTGATTAAACTGCGTGTGTAAAACGGCCAGGTTGAGTGCCGCATATCGGAAGGTACGAGATCGATCCTCGGGGGTGGATCGATTCTCCAGAGGTGCCAGTCTATCGAAACAGTGGTAGAGACTGTCTACCGCCCCGCAGAAGTCGTTCACGCGGATGCAATTCAGGTAACTCAGGTAATGCTATAGCAAAGACAGCTTCGTTCAGCTATCGCGCTAATTCGTATTCGCGAGAAAAACGTTTATCTCACATTTGTATATTGATTCTACATTGCGCCCGTACTTACCGCATCCGCGTTGTAAGGATTAGACTTTAAGAGGTCATGCACAAGAGCCTGCAACTCCTCCGGCTGCAGTGCTTTGTGCTCGTCGGTTTGCAAGGCATGCGCCTGCTGCGCCACGAGTAACTCCGCCTGCCTTCCACCCCAAATCGTTTTCGCCTTACTGTAAAAACCGTCGACATTAATTGGCAAAATATTCCCTACAATATATAATTTTTACACAACAATATTATATTTTACGGAAACCTACTTATTCGGACCAACGTCTTCCGATTTGGACATTGCTGAGATGTCGGAGTTTTCCATATTGACTTTCTTCACGACATATTTCTCCATATCGGTGTAGAGAGCGACCACTTGATCGAACGCCAATTTCTCAAAGAAGATAAGCATTCTACGAACGTACAACCCGAGAATAGAGTTTCTGCTCAACGCCGGTGAAGCTAGCGCATGATCCTTGGATTCCATTAATCGGCGAAGATTATCAAACAGATCTAACAGTTCGTCGATCCCCTTCTCGTGTATGGCATCCAGATTTATTTCCAATCGATCCGCAAACCGATGCAGATCGTATTCCGGCTTGTACAGCATATTCAGCAGGGCGTCCAGCTCCATGTCCGCCGACTGAAATAATTATCGTAAATAAGTATCTGTCAATAAAGTATTCCTCTTTTCTTGGCGTTACAAGATAATTACCTGAATTAATTTTAACGACGCTAAACAGAAGTTACGTCTGTCCATGATCGCTATAAAACATCAAAGATTAGACTTTTTCCGAAGGAACACAAATGGATTAATGTAACAAGTACCAGCGGATAAGTAAGTTGTAAGTATCATAAAGTATCACATTGATACTTTGTCATATCAATGATATATATGTATATTACATATTTTACAATGCTTGATATATTTCATGTATCGTGGTACGAATATGTGATAAAGTATGATATAATATGATACTTCATAATACGATAAAGTAGTTTGTTCATGTTATAACATATGAAATATGTAAAATATAAAATATGTGTTAGTGAAGTGTACTTACCTTTTGTGTTGTCATTGCAATATTCCTTAATCAGAATGACGGTCGCCACTTTATAAGGGGTTAGACTCTCCCTCTGAATCTTCCTCACGTTACCGTCGACGGTCACGAACTCCTTAGACATTCTGTTAAATATGTCATTCACCGTGTACAACCGACTGTCATTCATCGACATTCTTCGCAGGATTTACAAGTTTCTCGCACGTGCGTATGCGCCACATCCAGCTGACCGTTTGTTTACGTTTTGCCAGTCCAGCCGAGTCCAGCGAGGTTTCAAAAGATCTCCGCCAGATGACGCGCGGTCGCCGGTCATGCGCGGTCTCCGCTCTCCTCCGCTCTGTGGATCGTTGTTGTTGACAACGCAACGCGATGACACGGACTTTCAGCGGGAAAAAGGTAACGGGTCGCCTGGTCGCGTGCATAAACTCTGAAATCAAGCGATTTTAATGCAGCAGGTCGAGGGTCGAGCTCGTCGATAGATGCCGCAACTCGTATCTCGCGTTCTGAGATCGCGGAGCGTCAAGTGGATCGAGCGGCCGGTAGATAACAAATCGGTCATCCCGCTCGCGAGAAGGGGGTACGGCAGGATGGCGAGGTATTTAAATCAATCGGAAGCAATCGACATCGACAAGGACCTGTTCGACAAGTACAAGTTCAGCGTCGACCAACTGATGGAACTAGCCGGGCAGAGCTGTGCTGTCGCGATCGCGAAATCCTACCCACTGTCGGGGGGCCCTGGCGCCCCGAGCGGCAGGGTGCTGGTGTGCTGCGGGCCCGGCAACAACGGCGGCGACGGCCTGGTCTGCGCCAGGCACCTGAAGCACTTCGGATACTCGCCGGAGATTTACTATCCGAAACGGACGAATAACGAGCTCTACGAGAGGCTGCTGCATCAGTGCGTCGAGAACGGTATCCCGATATTGGAGAACCAGCGAATAGAGAGGGCAACCGATTCCGAGGCTCTCCAGGAATATGCGATCGTCGTGGACGCCCTTATGGGATTCAGTTTCAGGCCGCCGGTGAGAGAGCCGTTCGTCCGTATCGTCGACCTGCTGAAGAGCACGAGCGTTCCCATTTGCAGCGTGGACATCCCGTCGGGCTGGAACGTCGAGGTGGGCCCGCCCGCGGACGGCGGCATAAAGCCGCAGATGTTGATATCTCTCACGGCCCCGAAGATGTGCGCGTCGAAGTTCGATGGGAGATTTCACTATCTGGGCGGTAGGTTTGTCCCTGAGAAGCTGGAGTCGCGGTACAATCTTAATTTGCCGAAATACCCCGGCACGGACCTCGTCGTTCGGCTGCGCTAACGCGAGAGTGCGTTATACCTCGTATTTGACGAATCTGAGAAACATCAAGAGAGACTTGCAATTACCAATCGCAATTCATTTCTCGTTTCAAGTTTTCAACTGTGAATGTAATTATCGTTCAATTTTATACGTCATTATTATATGGATAAGCATTACCTCTAGTACGTATACCTGTGAATTTATATTTGTTTAATTGTTTCTAAATAAAACCCAATGTTTCCCTAATGGAAAAACATCTTGGAATTTTTGTAGGAAATTTTTAAGACTTGCTCAGAAATTTTCGCACTTTTCGTACAAATTTGAACGTTTCTCAGACAAAATAACGTTGAAATAATTCAGATTTTTTTTCGCCGACCCATCTTTGTAGAAATTTGAATAAACGTTGAAAAATCCATGCGATTTATTAGAAATTTTTGTGCATGCAGATGCTGAATTGTTCCAAAAATTCTCATCTATTTCTAAATTTTTTCAAAATCTTTTTCATAAATCTGAAATATGTGAAATTCTTGGAAAATTTCTGAGAGAAAATGTGAGAAGTTTTCCACCAGGATTCCTACCGTTAACTCTTCCGGTGTAATCTGAAGCAATTGTATTTATTTATAACGAGTTTTATTAAAAGTATCGTTAATTCAGTAGAACGACGAAGTATAGCGTATAGCGATCGTGTCAGTGATTTTAGGTTAGGAAATCTAACCTCGCTAACCTCAGCACTTTGAGGTTAGAAATCTGTCTTACCGACCGTAGCGGGTGGTGAGTGGTGACGGTGACCACTGCGGTGACATCACGGTCGGAGTCGGAGCTTACTTCACGGCAAAAAACATGTCGGAGGGAGTATAAACGGCCTGCATTGCCGAATTCTGTCTTCTGTGCGCGAGGAAACGTTGTACATTCAATATATTTAAGAGATATATGCCTTAACGCGTGACCGCGCATAACGCGGAGCGGCATCCTTTTCTGAAAAGCGGGCCACGAAGAAAAAGTGCAAGGTACAAATTCGCGATCTGCAGCACGCCAGCACGGTTGACACGTTTTGTCACCCAATACATAAAACAGACCCAAATTTTTACGTTGCAAATTGCGATCTCGCGCCGCCTTTCAAAACCGCTGAAAAATGGTACGTACGGTAATTCGCTGAATTTCGCGCGATCGGACGATTGCTCATGGAACGCGTTAAATTTTTTTTTTCCCAGGCGCAGGAAGTCGAGGAAACTATGAAACGGATTCAGTCTCACAAGGGAGTAGTTGGAACAATAGTGGTAAACGCGGAAGGTATTGCACGAGAATCGTACGCGAGCAGGTCGTATTGGAGATCGCGAAGGACATTTCATCGAGTTTTACGTTTTTCGGTTTCAGGCATTCCGATAAAATCGACGTTAGACAACACAACGACGGTTCAGTACGCGGGTTTGATAAGTCAGTTGTCGGACAAGGCTCGCTCCGTCGTGCGCGACCTGGATCCGACCAATGATTTAACATTCCTGCGCATTCGTAGCAAAAAGCACGAGATCATGGTCGCGCCCGACAAGGAATTTATATTAATAGTAGTGCAAAATCCGGTTGACTGATGTCCGAAGGATTATACGGAAGTGTGTTGCAAAATTGAGGTTCATTCCTTTCATTATGGTTATTAATTTATTCCACTCGTGCTGCGTTTGACTTTAATATTTACTCAATTAAAAAAAGTGAAAGAATTAAGCTTTGAATATTATATAACGCAATATTTAGTTAGTTAATTTATAGCAAGCTACCAGCTTTAAAAGTTTTCACTGTGTTTCCATGGTACTTTTTACAAATCAATTTAGTAACAGATTCTGAATAAACACTAATTATTCCTGTATCTTTGTATTATTCAACACAACTGTATATATATGTGCATATATATTTTGTTTTATATATATTTATTTCATTATATTCTACAGTACAGGGCGTATTGTAGAATACTCATTGTATCATAGTTTGTTCTTTTATTTCACGATTTAATTCTATGACTGAAATCATGTTTTTGTTATGTACATGAAAATATATTTTAAAATCAATATATATGTAATTATTTGAGAAGACGAAGGAATACAAAATAATACGACGCATTTTTGACAGATTTAAAAGATGAACGGAACAAAAGGGAAAAGGAGCAGAAATAAATTGAAAATCAATTTCATCTAATTTAAATCAACGATAAGATATAACTTTTTTAAATTGTTTTACCATTTAATTAATAAATATTGGTGAATAACGTACTAGAAAGTCACATCGTGTTTTATTTTATCGTATTTATTTCAACGCATTAAAAATGTGTACAAAATTTTTTAAAATATGCAAAATGGACATGGACATCGGGATGACAAAAATTTATTGTGAAAAGTGCGAGGAAAGATATAAATTGCCGACACTTAGAAATATGAACATATGATATATTATAAAAGAAAGACTATTTTTCTTGTTATTTCAAAGTTACGCATAAGCGTAATGAAATCTTTATCAATACAGTTTCCATATTTAAGAAAAAAATTCTTTTTTGAATATATTGAAATAATTACAAAAATATTTTCTATTTATTTTAAGTATGCAGAAAATTTATTCTTTCGTTGTAAAAGTACGTACAGTCTTTAATATACATTAATATCACACAACTTATATCTAATCTCTCTCATCTTATATGCATTGAAAATTTGTATATAATATTTTAGCAGTTTATATATATTCATACATATCCCTGAGAGATATTATTAAGAGTAAAAAAACGATTTTTATCAAAGTTTCAATATAAAGAGTAATATCTAGTTCGCTTCTATTAATCACAACGGTCATAGGTATATGTCTACAATTCTGCGCAGTCTATGAGATATTTTGAAACTATGTTACAAATGTAATCAAAATATGGTCTTGCTTATATTACGAATGACTAACAGTCTGGGGAAAAATCTTGTAGAATTATAGAAAACCATATTCATACGTATAACATGCGAATTGCTTCATTTTTCTAAATTTTTATAAATTGCAGTACGCAGAGTTGAATAGATATATATGTCGTATACAAAGAGAGTCTTTAGTAAGAAAACTTGAGCTATATAGATATATATATACTAAAAAAATTTTAATATTGAGATTCTCTTCGACTTCTTTCAAGATAACGTATCAAAAAATGCCTCGTAAACTGTAGTAATAGGGAGGGGATCGAGTATTTTAATCTTTAAATAAGAAATAGATATCCACAATCACATGACTTGATTGACTTGAATTGAATTTGAAGCTTGTTGCTTTTTTGAGGGGTGGAACGTGGTATAATACACTATCATTGCCGTAATTCCTGTAAAAAAGGAGACGATACAAATACTAAAGAACACATTAAAGTACCAAGCCTCTTGAACTTCAGGTGGAGACGTATATCGCCACAACAGATTTGCGGCAACGTTTTCCGCAAAGCAGAGCACATAGAAACATAGATGTTTCCAAAATGTGTCGCTATCTACGGCATTTAGATATATGAAAATGTGAACTATCCCAATAACTGTGGCAAACAACATAGAATAAACGTATTCTTTAAACGTTGGCAGCATGTGCGGTGGGTGACTGTAAATTCGACAGAACTCTAATATCCCACGGGAGTCGATCAAAATCCATATTGTCATGGATATCCAATGTATCAGGCAACAGATTGCGGTATAGAGAGGCCAGATGCTTGCGACAACACCGAGAGATAAGATTCTTGCCACTGTAATCGGTGAGATAATCAATGAAATTTTTTTTTTCCAAAATACCTGTCTCATTGTCAGGCGGAGTACCATTTTATCTGTTAATTGTTGAATATATACCTGTGATGCAAAAGTGCCACAAAAATTGTAACACAGTTCCCGTAAGGTCAATGTGGGACTTATTTTGTTGAGCTAATCGAATGCTACGATGGTAGCTGGCCATTGCCCAACCCATACTTGCAAATGAGCTGACAATACTAGCTACTTGATGTCCAACTGAAAAGCAACGTACAAATAAATGCATCGCGTAACGGTAACCGTCGCAAAACGTTTATACAGATTGTTCAACGCAAAAGCAAAAATTCTGAGATTGTCGAATTGTGGAAGACTATAATTTGCAACAAACTGGAAACAATAATTGGACCTTTGGTAATTCTTTTCTATCAAATATCGACAATTGTGCTTGTAACGCTAAATCTCTCGTGGCTATACAAGATATTAAGACCAGTTAGCGAAATATACTCCGAACAATATAGGTACATTCAAGATTAATCTCATTATGGTAATGCGTCAGCATCAGAGTTAGCTGGAGGACTTGCTGCGGCGCGGCTTCCAGGAAACACTCGAATACTCGTAGCAAGGCGACGTCTTCATCCTCCTTGAGCATCCTCCGATAATATCTCCTCTGGCCGACGCGGTCCCCAGATTTCTCGCACTTACGTGCTTTTAGCGCACACTTCAAGGTCTCCCAGTAATGTATAACCGGAGCCAGTTGCAGGAGGACGGCGATCGTGGAACACAGCCCGTTCTTGATCAGCAAACGCGTCGTCTTGTGATCGCTCGACGCGTCCACGCCAGAGCTCATCTGTACCGAGGAACACATATCGCTCGAAACGTCACGGTTAATTTACAACCCGATTGGACGGAGGGACGAGCGCCATAAACGTGCTAACTCACCTCTTTATCCTGACGCTGCATCCTCATGCTGATGACGACGTTGATCAGGGAGGGAACGAGTATGAGGCACATTGTCCAAGCGAAGTACGTCACCTTGCCGCCCAGGTAGTATCGGACGGCAATGTTGTAATCGAAACACATGTCCACGATGTGCATGGTTATAGAACAGACCAAGCAGAAGACGTCCAGCCTGGTGATGAACGGGGTGTCCGTCGGCAGGTCGACGACGTCGTCGTCGAGGTTGATGCCCGGAAATACGCTGGCGAGATGGCAAGAGCGACGTTCGTGACTTCCCTCCTCCATGGTTCCCCGCCTGTCGTCGGCCTCCTCGTCGCTTTTTCTCCGATGTCTCTAATTCCTTCCTCCGGGGACAAGACGCGGTGACAGTTCGCCCGCTGTCCGCGTTGACCCGGTCGACCGCATCCCTCCGCAATCCGCTCGTCCGCTCCGCGCACAGAACATATACTTGTCACGAGTCGCGAGAAACAAGAAACAAAACAATCCCGTTTGTCCGCTGTCCGCGTCCGCCAGTTCAGTTCCCCGCGTTCCGCCACGCCGCCGGTGCGGAGAATCGACTCGGATTCGGAGTAATCGGAGTCGATCGACTCTCGAGAGTCTCGAGCGTGAGCGAGAATCGATTTGCTCGCAATCGCGAGCGCGAGGCGCGAGCGCGACGGGACTGACGGGAAAGAGAGAGTCAAGAGAGAGAGTTGGGGAGACTGTACGTGGAGTGAGCGAGATGAGAATAATAAAGTAATCGAAGAGTATGTGTAAAAGCTTTTTTTTTCAATGTGATTAAACAGCTCCGAAATTTGATGGAGTATACTGTATCCGCGTTGACAACGGATTTTGACGCGTTCGTTCCGCGAGTTTGTTTCTCCTTATATTACATGGAGCACAATTTGCGCGGAAAAGCGGAACAGTATAGTGAGGGTGCCATTACATGGAGCGCGGAAACGCGGAAACGCGGAAGCGCGGAAGACAAAATTTACTAGATTTCCGTCGATCCGTTCCGTCTGTTTTGAATGCCTTAATATTACATGGAGCATATTTTGAGCGGAAAAGCGGAACGGAGAATTATAAAATATTAATTTTTAACGGTATTTATTGATTAAAATGCTTGTATTCAATAGATAAGCTGAAAAGATAAGCATATTAATAAAAATTGCAATGAATTAAGTGAACACAATTTTAAGAAATGAATACAAATGTCTATTTGTCACTATACTGTTCCGCTTTTCCGCGCAAATTGTGCTCCATGTAATATAAGGAGAAACAAACTCGCGGAACGAACGCGTCAAAATCCGTTGTCAACGCGGATACAGTATACTCCATCAAATTTCGGAGCTGTTTAATCACATTAAAAAAAAAAGCTTTTACACATACTCTTCGATTACTTTATTATTTAATAAAAGTGGCAGTATAATATTATAGATCCAAACATCATGTTGATGGTTATTATGAAGTATATCTTATATGCAAGCCAGGGTACATACATAGGCTGCGTTAAGTACTGGCAGTAATATCGAAACGCAGCCATACATACATACATACACGATAATAGCGGATTCCGCTTTTCCGTTCAAACGTGCGGGACTCAACTCGCGGAAACGCGGAATCTAGTTTCTATTCTGTTCCGCGCTTCCCGCTGTTTCCGCGTTTCCGCGCCTCCATGTATGGCACCTGACAATAGACATGTAGTATTTCTTAAAAATGTGTTCACTAATTCATTGCAATTTTATTAATATGCTTATCTTTCAGCTTATTATTGAATACAAGCATTTTAATCAATAAATACCGTTAAAAATTTAATATTTTAAATTCTCCGTTCGCTTTCCGATCAAATATGTATGTAACTAGGCATTCACAACAGACGAACGGATCGACGGAAAAATCTAGTAAATTTGTCTTCCGCGCTTCAGCGTTTCCGCTGTTTCCGCGCTCCATGTAATGGTCACCCTGAGGAACTAGGGATTAGGGATTTTAGATCGCGCGCGCGATCGACATCGACGAGGCGGCGGGATCGAGAATCGAGATCGAGCCGTGATCCACAGCGAGCGGACTTCCTTGGGGAGAGCCTTGCGTGACGTCGACCAACGTCGACCGTCGTCGTCGTCGCCGCGGTCGTATACACGCGTAATCTATATATGTATAGTCGCCTATAGTCACCCTATAGTATAATAGGAGACTGTCGTCGGTCGGTCGTCGGTCGTGCGAATCGCGTAAAACTGCGCGAGAGGCGTGATGCGCAAAAAGTGTGATCGATGTGATGTTTTGCGAGGGTTATAACGAGGTGGGTGGTGAATCCTGGTGCGGTGATTTCGTATTTTTTTTCCTCTCTTTTCCACGATCGATCTGTCGTCGTTGGGTATCCCGGGGATCCTGAATTTCGACCTGACACGGTCGCGTCAGGCACGTCGCAGTACAGGCATGTCCTGGCCGAGTTTCCCCACGTCTGACATCTCCGTGATCTCCCATTTCGTACAACGTCGCAATAATGACTGTCTTTAATCGACGATCGACGCGACGACCTCGCTGCGTCACGATCTCGTGTCCGTCGATCTCCTTATCCGTAGACCTCGGTGAAATATGGTTATGCGAAGCGGGATGCTGCTGCGGGCTGGGGCTTGCCTTTCTTCAATTCCGTTTTTTGTATCCTTACATTTTCCACCTTCTCTGCATTTCGTACCTAATTTTTCATGTTTTTGGAATGCGTTTTCCAAAATTTTCTGCGATTTCTGCGTTTTCTGTAGATTACTCCGTAATTTCTACCTTATCTACAGTTTATCTAAAATTTTGTATTTTCCTCGCTCAATAAACTTTATATATAATTAGGAAAGAAAGAATTAAGATATATATTTTACAATGAACCAATTAAAAGTTATATGCGTGTTTTGTATCTTCTTATTTTTTTATTGTTAATTAATTATTAGTTACAACATTTTTAACAACGTAAAAATGTATGCTTGGATGAGCAGACTTTCTGTTTATTCTATCAAAATTTAAATCATTAATGAAATTATAGTCTGCTTGAAATATTCGCAGTGGAATATAAATTGTTAAAAAAAAGTAACAAGGGCATGAAAATATTACAATATCTTTTTAAATTCTGTAAATATTTGATTGATAAAAAATAGATTTAAATAACTACGGTCTTTTTTTCATTTTGATTTTTATCTAATTTTGTATCTTTTTCTACTGTCTCGTAGAATGCCGATACAGGCACCACAGTGGACCGAATTCCTGTCGTGTCCGATTTGCTGCCATGACTTTGATGTGGCCGTGCGAGGTCCCATATCGCTTGGTTGCGGCCACACTATGTGTCGTGCTTGCTTGGCTAATCTACACCGCAAGCAGTGCCCTTTTGATCAGGTAACGATAGGTATTTGAATATGATAATAATACGTCACAGAAATATACATTGATGATATACGTATGAAAAATACATATATTTCTGTGTTTGTATACGTGTGCATGTATGTGAAGTATATATGGAGGGGTTAAAGCCATAGTGGTGTAAATCAATGTTTTTTTACCACTTTTTTCAACATATCTGCATGTGTAGACTCCATCTATGAACTTAACTCGATAGGTTAAAAAAAGTGACTTAATCACTATGGCTTTAACTCCTCCATATATATGTGCCTTTGCTATTTAATTACTTTCTTCCTCTTTCTCGCAGAGCATTATCAACACCGACATCGAGAAACTACCTGTAAATGAAGCATTGTTACAACTGCTGGGCAATCCAATTCCCACCGTTGCCTCATCAGCATCTGCATCTAACCAGCAGCAGAATTATCAGAAACTTCTACCGGTCGACCAACATGCTAACTATCTGAGGGCTAAGAGCTGTATTGAAGAGCTCGCCCTTTATCTCAAACCATGTCAGATTACTAACTCTGCGGGTATGTGCGGTATATGTGTCACTTTTAAAATATTAAATATAGAACATTGAGAAAGATGACACAGATTGGACTAAAGTCCGCGCAAGAAATGATAATGCAAATAATTACATGATGTAATATTGTATTATATTGCATACAATGTTTTGTACTGTAGTAGAGTTTGCTAAAATTATTTTATTTTATTACATACAAATTATATAGTATTTAAAAATATATATATATATGCATGTATATGGATTATCGCGATGTTTACATTGTATATATTTATAAAATGTATTTGACATATATAGGTATCGGGACCGGGGGCGGGGGATTGGTGTCACGGCCCATGCAACGGAAACTAGTGACGTTATTAGGCTGTCAACTAGTAGAACCAGAAGGTAGGGCACGCGCGCTGCGTGCCGCTCGTAGTCTCGGTGAGCGCACCGTCACGGAGCTTATACTGCAGCATCAGAACCCTCAGCAACTCAGCGCGAATCTTTGGGCGGCCGTGCGTGCTCGTGGCTGTCAATTCCTTGGACCAGGTAAGTTTTATTTATACAAGATGAATCATGCATTTTTGAATAGGCCGTGCCTTACAATGGATAAGGGAAACGATAGAAGGAGGAAAAGAACTTCATAATATAGCATTATTTCTCTTACAGCTCCGATAATCCATTTGTGAATTGCATTTGTTTTTTAAATTAATTTTTCTTTATATATTTTTATCTATTTTGCATATGGAAGAATCGAGATAAAGCCTCAAAGAGATAAATAATTATCAATAAAATATAAAATATTTTATATTTTATTTCCTAAAATTTCTCTTGGGATTTTTATTTCTATAATTGTCTTTGTGTATTCTTGTTATTACTGTTTTTAGCGATGCAAGAAGAGGTTCTTAAGCTTGTACTATTGGCTCTGGAGGATGGCTCTGCTCTATCGCGTAAAGTGTTGGTGATGTTTGTGGTGCAGCGTCTGGAACCACATTTTCCTCAAGCTAGTAAGACCAGTATTGGACACGTGGTGCAACTTTTATATCGGGCAAGCTGTTTTAAGGTAAATATACAGTGGTTCGTGAAGCGTATTCAAATTCTCTCGATCAAATACTGTAGAGAAAATATTTTGCTATACGTTTATTGTCATTATTTCCTATTACGTTATATTAGGTATCAAAGCGTGAGGGTGACTCGTCACTGATGCAATTGAAGGAGGAGTTTCGCACTTATGAGGCTCTAAGACGGGAGCATGACGCACAGATTGTGCAGATAGCCACGGAGGCGGGTTTACGTATCGCTCCTGACCAATGGTCAGCGCTGCTCTACGGCGATACCGCTCACAAATCTCATATGCAAAGTATCATTGATAAATTGCAAACACCACAGTCGTTCGCTCAGAGTGTCCAAGAGCTCGTAATAGCGTTGCAACGTACTCCCGATCCTGGACAACTGAGCGGTCTCAGGCCTCAGCTGGAACTGTTAGCTGCCATTGATCCCAGTCCAGGTATGCGCTGTTGTGTATGAATGTGTATGTAAACGTTTTTTAATTCTTTAAACTTATTAACTGTTAAAGCTCCTCGAACACTTAGAATCTTGAATGTATTTTTATTAATTATTATTTTTTACTTGCATACTTTTATAATAATTTTTATTATTTTTAGAGACAGAACCACCGAGCTTGGCCGAATGTCGGGCGGCCCTAGAAGCTGTAAGAATAGTGGTTGCTACTTTGGTGGACTTTGTTCGACAGCATGGAAGTGGTGGGACGTGTGGCAGCAATCGGAAATCGGCGGCGCAGGATAGCGGAGGTGGCGGACCTCCCTCGTGTCCGGGTTCGGCGACCGGTAAATACAAAGTCAGCATGTGCAGAGACCTAGCTCTGCGCGGCACTTGCCCACGATCCAACAATTGTACCTTCGCTCACAGCGACAGCGAGCTCGACAAGTGAGTTTATTTTATATAGTTTTATTTTATATATCTATTTATCTATGGATTATAAAAAATAGCAATTTTTATTATCAGTTGTATTATATTTTGGAAATAATGGTAATGATTTTTCAAGTAATTTTTTCACAAGTATCAAATTATATTTAACTATTTCGTTGCTACAACGGTTTGTTTACATACAATGGTTTGGTTACATTATATATATATATATATATATATATATATATATATATATATATATATATACATACATACATAATATTTTTTTAAATAAGGCCTTTGTTAGTTCAATCTTTTTTTTTTGCATAGGTACAGATCGAAGAATCGTAAGTTGAGTGTCAGGGCGAATTCAAATCAGTCAGAATCGAAGGGTGAGAAGAATAACAAAATTTTCAACAAGCAAAACGGTGATTTAACGACTTATTCCGCCAAAGCACACGATAGAGATAATAGTAAGTATAGTGAATATTTATATGATAAATGATAAAATAATATACTGACTATAAAGATATCTCTTTTGCAACAACTTTGATTTGAGAATTTGTTTATATTCTTAATAGTAATAAAAGATGTTTTAAATGCCCAAGTAAAGCACCCTTTATTTAAATGTACTTAAATAGAACAATTATCTTCATTATATGATTTTATCTTAATTGTTACAGCGGTAGTGCAACATTCAACGCCCGTTCCAGTCAACTTGGAAAATAACTTGATTGACTCATTAACATCGACCTATATGCTGCCGCTTACACCCCCGCAAAACTTACCGCACCTCAGTCTGTGCTCTGTAAAGGGAGGAACTATGATGGACAGTGGAGGGCCTCCTGGTGTCCATTGTTCCGGGCATTACATAATGCCACCGGGACCCGTTCCCACTGTCGACTACGGACCTTCGTTGACAACCGCAACGAATCTGGGGATGTGGGACACTCCACAAATTGTACCGGCAAATCAAGTAACGACAAATGACAAAAAAGTTGGAGAGAAAACTGCTTACCTTCTTACAATCAATAATTTGCCAAAATTTAAAATTTTATAAGAAATTAATATAAATAGTAATAGAAACATAGATTTATATTAGAGTAAAAAAAAATTTCTTTGCTCGTTCCGTAGATTCGAAAATTAAAGAGCAGGCTTAAAAGACACAATAATAAATTTACAAGCTGGAATGAAAGAAATCTAAAAATTTAAAACCGAGTTTATATATCATGAATAGGCTATATTAATTTCAATATTGATAACTACAAAACTTTATTATATAATTTTAATAATATGCATTATTAATGTAATTGGCAGTTGATTGTATAAACGGTAGTTTTAATATAATTTTAATATAATAATAATATAATAATAACAATGAAAATAACTTTGCAACAGCGAACGGCCGTGGCAAAAACTATGTTGGCGATGTTGTTGCAACGCAGGATGGAGATTCTGAATCAGCTAGAAATGATCGTCGGCAAGCAGCAGCAGCAGCAGCAACAATTAATATCGCCACAAATAAAAACGGTAAAATACACACATATCCTATCATCATATTATTTTTCTTTACATTTGGATGTTTTGCACATATTAAAATAAAAGATTTTGTACATGTATTATATATTTTTCCTTAGAATTATGATCTTCAGCAGGAGAGTGACTTATTGACTACACCCAACAATTACTCGATATGGACCGCAGCGAATAACTTTCGCTGTTCATCTGGGACGGATCCATCTCCGCCACCACCCTCGTCAGCTTCGCATCTTCTTGATGATGACGGTCCCTTTATGACCCCGTTAGACGTATCTCCCGCGACCTTGCCGCCGGTTAGCAAACAGGGACCTATCTCAAGACTATCGAAAACACTGATAAGGTGATAATAAATAATATATTCTATTGATCTAATAATATCTATAATTTTTATAACTTTTTATAATTATAATTTTATTAGATTTATTCTATAATGTAATAATAATAAAATAATACTAGATCTCCCTACAACGGAGCTCTGCAACATCTTTACAACGAGGGCATTGAACCTACTCCTATTCCCGCGCTGTCTACTGCATTCAGAACTCCAAACTCTGTAACCTCCTGGTACTATGGCAATCAACGTGAGTGCGAAGTATTATTTTTATCGATAAGCATATGTCAACAGAAATAATATATATATCTAAATCATTGCATATATATGACTATATTATATTTTAGAAATTTCATTTATCTATGAATAATTTTTTCTATATAAGATATAAGTGGATTTTGCATGTAATTTATCTCTTTAAATATTTGTATTTTTTATAGAATTTTTTTTATAGATAAAATATACATATGATATAGTGTTATTGAATTGGTATTAATTATTGTTGCAGCATACGCAGCGGTTGGCGTGAATGGAATACAATCGGTGACGTCAACGAACCTCGGTAATGGTGACGGTGACAGTGGTTTCATTGGCGATAATTACGTCGCTCTTGGCCGCAATATTATTGCGCCAGAATCACTGTCACAATTCTCGAGATCGGAGTGTATGTCAAAAGAGTAAGTAATATATATATTTTTTTTGTTTATAATTTTCATCTTTGTTAATGATAAAAAATAAAAGGATATAATAAATATATACATTACACATATTATATGTTATATCTTATACATTATATATTTCAGTTTGATTTTGGAGTCGCAGAAGGTGAAGCAACAACTTAGACATCTGGAGAAGAAAATCAATGACTTAAAGGTAATGTGTCACGTTTTGAATTCTGCGAAATGCAAGAAAATATTCAATTCACATTCTACATGCGCATGTTCAGTTGGCTACGCAAGGCGCTACTACTTTCGTCACGGCGGGCGAGCGACTGACGCAGGAATTGCGAATGATCGAAGCGGGCATCAGAGAAAGGGAGAGAGATGTACGAAACTGGAGCAACCCGTACGGTGGTGGTACCGGCACTACCACCATTCCTTGGATTCAGCAATCCCCTAACGATTGGCTCTCAAATCAAGAGTATAATACGGATTACAAAACTGAAGAAGTAGGTCACTCTATGCCAGTTTACTTTGTAATTTAATTAATTTCTACACGTTTATCAGTCATATTTCTGTATGACAAAAGCGCAAGAAAATTTATATTTTTATTGAGAATTTTAGGTCAATTTTATAACGTTTTTTTATTTGTATGAACAAATATAATTATATAAATATTCTAGTATGAGAAAAAAGTTAAAATTTAGCGTGATTGTGAAGTACGAATGATTGATTTATTAATTAATTGATTGATTGATGTGAGTGCAGGAAGATACGTACGAGGCTGGACTAGCGAACGATATGCGCGAGCTAGAATTGCGATGGGAATTTGAGCTGCGCGAGCAAGAGAAACATTGGTCCAGTGGAGGCGAGAAAGACACCGTCACCTCGAAGAATAAATAGGACGCCAACTCCTTTCTTTTCTTTTTTCCCCTCAAGCTCTGCTTTCCTTTCTCTTTTGGAAACATGTATTTTTACATGTCAGAAATCAATCTCCTATTCTATCTCCTCTAATTAATATTGATCGAGGGTAAGTATAGAACTCCTTCAATCCGTGAAGGTCGGGGAATATACATGGTACACGCAGGCGTGCGAACCTAAACCTTTTCTTGAGTATTTTTCACATTAATTAGAATATCACGTGATGAAAAATTGTAAAAATTGTACAATTTTAAATCTGAATAACAATTATTAGCCACATTAGGCATCAGTTCTCGACAGTTGAAATTAAGCGATAATTCGGTACTCGGGTAAATAGCTACATGAGCTGGAAGAATACCAGACATGACGTAATTCATATCGTTTACGTAAATCGAATTAAATGAATATAATTGCTAATTTTCAAATTAATCAATTTTCTCGATTGATCTCTTGAATTGACCTATTGCCTCTCTCCGATTTAAGGAAGAGGCGAATAGTCGAGATAGTGAAATTTACGAGATATATATATATATATATATATATATATATATATATATTTATTTTTACGGGATTTGTTAAAATTTAGCTTAACACGCGCGCGCGGTCAATGTTTTATAAACATCCGCGGGGCATATGTGAGCATGAGGAGAAATATATTAATTAACATATTTAATTATATGCAGATTTCGTATACTGTCTATTGATGATACGATATCACATATACATATAATGGATAATACATTCGAAAAGAATGCTGATCGCGCTTGACCTAATCGATAAGGTTACATTCTGCGATGATAATAAGAGCGACACATTATTACATTATATGCTTATACATATATTGTAGATACATGTGCTAAAAAAGAAATCGCGTTCCTTTTGAAGGACGTTATATTTATAGAATTTCTATATTCCGAAGATGGAAAGGAGAACGAAACCGCTGTCTCAGCTCGACGACGGTACCCTTTATACGTTGTTTTAAAATTTTTCTTTCAAAAGAATCGGCAATCCTTCTTGTGTTAGAAACGCACGAAAAGAAACTCGAAGAGAACCTCGTGCTTATGTTTAATTAATAAAATTTGATGCCTATTTAATTATTATATAAGGAAATTAATCTATATTAAATTTCTGCGCCACAGGCACGGAATAATATAATCCTTACGTCAATTTATCAACATTAACATCAATTTTATTAATTAGATGAATTACATATTAAAAATTACCAAAATTCTGCCGGAGTTTACTCGACTTTTGAGGACCGTCTCGAGAGAGGGGAGGTCCAGTTACCCTTTTTAGGAAATCGTTGCAATAGCAATTTGAAATCGTCTCTTTTTTTTTCTATTTTTACGGAATAACAAAGAGCGATGAAAACAATTCCAGTTTTAGTGGAAGCAAGATTTTCTTTTTTTTATATATAGACGGGGTCTCATCGATTCCACTTTATAAATCCTCAGGAGGACTTACATGCATACATACGTACACACATACACATATACACGTATATATATTTATACATTTATAATATACTCGAACGAAAGTTGTCTTATTTTTCTATCACAAGAGCTATGAATAATTTGAATCTTTTTCTTTTTAACGGTGATATACGATTATATCTATCATTAAATTAATGCGTTTCTTTTTTTAGTACTGTGTATAATCGAGGATAACTCATGTAAGAGTAATAGAGATAGATTATGCTGGTTTAAATTTAATTGTTATCTATTTTTCTACCTTTTTAGAAAAGAAAAGACTACGGAACTAATGCATTAATTTGATCTCGATTTCTCTGCAACCAAAACTTATCTTTTTACTTGTTTTATAAACATTTTTGGAGATTGTTTAGAAAATTTTTTTATAATAAGTTAATGGAAACTAAAAATTCAACGCATTTATCTTTTTTTTTCTTTTTGACAATTTTGCATAATTACCATTAAATGGTTTTACATCGCTTTTCCTGCGAAAATTAAACTCGAATTATTAAATAAAATAAAAAAAGTGCATTAATTCTTTTTCAAATTTCAGTTGTTTCAAGTTACATTTCATGTAGCATTATGTATCTGTGGCAATTATTTTGGAAGAATCGCTTTAAAAGAAATGCTATGATAAAGAAAAGAAATTATATTCGTAAGTTAATCGATGCTATTTTGTTATTAATTAAATTTTTATTATTTGACCTGCGTTTTATTATTGATATTGTTAATTTTTATCGAGATTTAAATCATTAAGATTACGTATGACTTCGATATAATATAACCATGCGAAATTAATTGATTATCGATCAGCATAGATTCTCCTATAGCTAGCCTAGATAAAAATATTTAGTGCAATTCTATTCGTTCTTGTTCGTTATTATATGTAATAATGATTACGATAAAATGTTTATTATATGAGTTTTTATTATCAATTTTGTGCGTTCGTGCGCACGTGTATGTCTATATGTGCTTTTCTCACCGATTTTTGTGCAGTATATAACAAC
The DNA here is from genome assembly GCF_048541705.1 of Temnothorax americanus. Taxonomy (NCBI): domain Eukaryota; kingdom Metazoa; phylum Arthropoda; class Insecta; order Hymenoptera; family Formicidae; genus Temnothorax; species Temnothorax americanus. Next base: position 3,743,567 of record NW_027509751.1, read on the forward strand.
TAAAATACATAACGCGCGGATGAGCGATTTTATTAAAAAGAAAATATTCGAGATGTAGATTTTTTTTTTTTTATATAAGAAGTAAAATTATTCTCTTAAAGAAATGTTTTTTTAATTACTTTGTTCAATAAAAAAATAAACAGAAATACTCATGACAAGGTAAATTATATATATAAGATATATTTATATTTTTAAAATATTTAAAAATATTTATATATATTTTTTAAGACAATAATTTTGACGATTAATATTTTCTTGTTTAAGAGAATTAATTCTACATACCTCTTACTAAGGCTTTAATTTTATTAGGAAAATAAAGCCTCTTACATGCAAAATTATTTTTCTATACACATACACGCGCACACGTTTGTATGAGAAATCATTCTTATAGCGTGTCACTTCACAGTGAGGACCATCTGTTATATGTGCACTTAGTCACATGTCGCTGATTTCGTTATATATGAAATGTTGATTAAAAAAAAAAGGAATAGAGAAAGAGCGAAGATCGGGTTTTGTGTAAAGACCGAATTCCCGATTAATCAGAATTCGTAATTTTTTGATGAATATTCGTGATAATAATTGTTAATTTCGCTGCGGCACAGAATTTCTTGTGCCATTGGCGCGTGAAAATGATTCCGACGCTTATTATAAAACGACTAATTAATTTAATTAAGATGTTTTAATATTTTTTACACTTTATGAATTAGCTCATCGAGTTTCTCGAACAAATATTATAATAATATTTGAGACTAATTAATAAAGTAAGAAACAGAGAAAAATTTTTTTATTTCTTAATTATTATTATTGACTAAAATAAAGTCGAGAATTTTTAATATATTTTCGTATTAATACTAGTTTATCTCTCAAATTTATTAATTATTTATTAATTCAATAAATTTTCGTGATAATACTAGTTTATAAAATTTATTAATTAGAGATCTCGTAATAAAATATTAATTAATAATAAATAATTATTTTTGCCGGGAATTTAAATTCCAGCGCATAAATGACCCTTATACATGGTAGTCCATTTTTTGCGTGCCAAAGACACAAGAAATCGAACACTCGCCGAATATATCAGATTCTCCCATGTGTAAAGGAAGAAAAAGATAAAAAAAGAAAGAACAACAAAAACCCCGGGAAGTAACGAGCGCAACGCGCAATGCTGTGTTTGTGCAACATGTGCTTCTGATTTATTATATTGCATGTTAAACATGTCGCCAGCTACTACTGTGTACGTACAGTTAAGATACACACGTGTCGATAATGGTACGACGATTCTACTTGATGTAATTAACTTGTTCCTTGTTTGAACATTTACGATAATACGACACGATATATATAGTTATATCACATATATCGGAGTATATGGTGATATATTATAGTCATCACTCTCGATGCGCACTTACCACTTATCAGTACGACAGGGACACGCTTATTCCACATTGCTCTGTATCTTTACGTTTAGTACTATATTAGCTATGTAATTATAAGATAAATTGCATCGCATGATCGTGCGATATAATTTAATAATAATTACGACAGCGGTGTATTGTGCGAAAGGAGATTAAAGCGGAAATTTATAAATATCTTATGCTCTCCCGTAAAAAAATAATCTCGATTTTTGTCCATCACGATCGAACGAATTCTTTTCTGAAAGCGGAAAAAATATTAATATCCATGCCTATCCATGTTCTGTTACGTCGACGCGTGATATTTAAACATTACAGAAAAAGCCACTTGAACTTGAACCGTTCTTCTATTTTGTCACACACATCGGACATAAATCGAGATTATTCTCTCCTGTGAAACGAAGTACATTTTATTTTAATTTATTTTAATTGTATATGAGTAGAGAAAGAGCACTTTAAACGTCAACAGCTAAAATTATTTGTTACGTTAACGGTGATGTAATAACGATCGGTTTACAGGAAAAGAATAATTTCATAGTGAAAAATCTTATACCTAAATACACAGTGAAGATAATCTCTTTATTATAAGATAATTTGTTGTAAAGACATTCGCGTAGACACATTAGTGAACATACACATGTATACTCGCATATATTTTCCAACGACTGTGTACTGTAAGTGTGAAAGTGTAATATATAAATATATTTATTTGCTCACGACGGCGGGATCTTTGTGTAATAAATATTTTCATATCGTTTCTCTGATCTGTAACAATATTTTACTTCATGTATTTCAATTTTCGTTACGCAGGCAGATATTACAGCATTAAATATGTTCATAATTAACACCAAATACATTGGCTGTTTTATAATATTTATAATATTTAAGTTTTGTAATATTTAATTGTCTTTTCCTCAATTCTAAAAACATTTAATGCTGGAAAATTGCGATAAACTTCTGAATTTCCTCATTCTTATAAATTAATGCAAATTGTATTGATCTTAAAATCAACAAATTCGATCATTTGCACTACTCTGTGCCGATTAATTAAAATCTAACGAGATTGAACAAAAAAAATTTCGAGTTTTCAAGCATTAATCGAACATCGATTAATCGATCGACTTTTGCCAGTTCTGGCGAAGACAGAAATTGTGGTTTGTGGCTTTGTGGTCGGGTCGGCACTGTCGGCAGTGCAGTCATGCAGTGACAGTTGTTGTCACGCTGCGTCAAGAGATGTGTAAGAAATATTTTATCAATCGATACCGTCATGTGAATAATTGTATAGTCATTTCGATAATCTGTCAAATATAAGCGGCTAAAATGGAAACGTATAATTGAATGGGAATCATTGGAATCAATATCTGCTTGGTGGAGTGAGTCATGAGTTCTGTCACAGAAATGACGAACAACGATGTACATTACGATGCGACAAATTTTTACATAGGTTTAGGACTAGCAATTAGCTCCAGCGGTTTTATAGGTTAGTGACGTGGACAAGTTGATTCATTCAGAATTTTACATCCAAATATCCTTCATCTAATTAAGACCATTACTTATCTTGCTTTTACAAAAAAAAGAGCCAAATATTAGGGAGAAGAAAATTTAGCAAATATGAGAAGAAATTTAATTATTTCTCCTAATTTCTAGGTGCCAGTTTTATCATAAAAAAGAAGGCTTTGATCCAGCTGCAAAAGTATGGAGGACTGCGCGCGTCGTCCGGTGGTTTCGGCTATTTGAAAGAATGGATATGGTGGGCTGGCCTTTTATCCAGTACGTGTGAATCTCAAAAAGGCTCCATGCGTCAGTCAATTTCTTACACTTACATAAAAACATTCCGAAATAAATGTTGCAGTGGGCATAGGGGAAGCGGCGAACTTTGTTGCGTACGCATTCGCCCCGGCGTCGCTCGTAACGCCATTGGGAGCCTTAAGCGTTCTAGTATCAGCAGTATTAGCCTCTAGATATCTCAACGAAAAACTGAATCTATTGGGAAAGGTAAAAAATGTTTTCATGGGCGAAAATATTAAATGTCGAAAGTAACTTACGGTATACATTCTGCAACGATAATGCTGCATTTGCCTTTTTGTTTTGTTTTAGATGGGTTGCTCGTTATGTATCTTAGGCTCCACAATAATAGTATTACATTCCCCAAAAGAGGAAGAGGTCAGCAGTTTGAGCGAGCTGATTGTCAAGATAAGAGAACCGGGCTACACGTTGTACGTCTTAATCGTAATAATGTCCACCTTGTCGATCGTCTTTCACTTCGGCCCGGCGTACGGCAAGCAAAATATCCTGGTATACGTTTGTCTGTGCTCGTCCGTCGGCTCGTTGACCGTCATGAGCTGCAAGGGTCTGGGCTTGGCGCTTAAGGAGACCATCTCTGGCGGTGAGAACGCCTTCGCCAATTGGCTAACGTGGGTCTTCATATTCAGCGTTATCCTCTGCATCGCGATACAGATGAATTATCTGAATAAATCGCTCGATCTGTTCGACACGTCGATCGTGACGCCAATTTACTACGTCTTCTTCACGACTCTGGTGATAATAGCGTCCGCGATTTTGTTCGAGGAATGGACGAAGATGAGCGCGGAAAATATTTTAGGTTCCTCCTGCGGCTTTCTCGTAATTATAATCGCCATATTCCTGTTGAACGCCTTCAAGGAGATGGACGTGAATTACGGTAACATCAGGCACATGTTGAGGCCCAAGAGGGAAGTGCTCTCGAATTATAACTCCAGGTGGGACGATCACGAGGGAACGAGGGCCAGAGTGGAGTCCCAGCATCTGCTCAATCATACTTACAACTCGGATATCACCAGGACCGTTTGAAAATTATTCTCGTAGAAACGCATACAACCTGCTGCGTATCAAAACCTTGTACAGCGACCGAGAGGTAGATTTTTAAGAAGATAATTATTGTTCCGCCGTATCCTTCGCACGACTGGACGCATATATATTGCCTTTATATATTGCCTTCGAAAGCAATAAAATACTTCAAACGTTTCTCTCAGGAGTCAGTTATATCGCCCATTGAAAAAGAGAGTTTGTAAGCACGTTGAAAGATCCTGTTGTTCTTGGAACGATTCCAGGGAACGAAATGTTAGCGTCGTAACAGTTTGCCAGCAGAATCGAGCAGAATGTTGCAGCAAATCGACATCGATTGGCGTCAGCATTAGGATTATGTTTCACAAATTGAAATAGGATCTGTTGGCAAAATTTAATTTGGTCAAACGATCTTGTTAGGACCATGTTTATATATCTGTTAACCGTTAACATACAAAGTAGCCTGGACACCGGCAAGATTTGCTTTCGGCACAAAAATTGGCTGTCTAGGTAGGTTTAAAAAAAGGAAAAAAACAGTATTATGAAATCTGATTTGCAATTCATAACGTCGATTCAAATGATTGATCGACGGCGACGGGACGCGAATAAAAAGTCACTTTTATTTTCGTATCGGATAATACGAGCTTATATATATCACGTGATCACGGACTTGACAGCGGACTCGGGTCGCGATTCGTCGGTGGCTCTTGTCGTACATGCAGGATGGCGTTCAACCTGGCCGCTTTTTCGTACATCGTGGCGTTGATCAGCGACGCGTTTCTGATATTCTTCGCGATATTTCACGTACGTGTCCCGCGTGAGACGTTCACGGCGACGAGGGTCCGCGGGGCGCGCCGACCCAACAGCGATATAACCTTAAAACACGTTGTCGTGCGATTAATAACTTTTAACATTGAACTTTTCAGGTGATCACGTTCGATGAGTTGAAGACTGGATACAAGAATCCGATCGATCAGTGCAACAACTTAAATCCGGTAAGACATGTGTATCGGGTATCGAATAATCTTGGTTAGCCGAACTCGGTGAGGACGAATTTTGCGGAGAGCGTCCGCTGTAAATTTTGCCGGCGGAACGCCGGCAGAAATGTAACCGAATCTATTAACGGAACGCAATTGTAGATTGACTACAAAACTGGGCAAACTTTACAACGGTTGTTCTCTCAGTTTTTACCGGCAATCTGATCTCAGATTTAAAGGCCCAGTTTCACAAGTCTCTTCGGGAGACGAAGAGTGAGTTAATCTAAGATTAAAAGTTAACCGACCCTCGTGTGAAACTGGGAAACCACCGTTTGTAGTTGATACCATGGTATTCTGCTAGAATCTGTTTAAGAGTACCGCTAACATTTTGCTCGCTGAGATATTACCCGTATATAGTTGACGATTGTCTAATCACTGCACATCTCAATTTCAGCTCGTTCTACCCGAGTACATACTGCACGCCCTGAGCAGTATTTTATTTCTGTTCGGTGAGCAATACTTCTCGCTGTTCCTCAACGTCCCGCTGATAGCCTATCATGTGTGGCGATACATGAACAGGCCCCTGATGACCGAATCGGGCCTTTACGACCCTACGAGCATAATGAATGCCTATGACTTGTCCATGTACCACAGAGAGGGATGGATTAAACTGGCATTTTATCTTCTGTCGTTTTTTTACTACTTGTACGGGTGAGTTTATTTATCTCTCGTGTCTCTCCGCATCTCTCATAAGTGGCTCTAATCTCCTTTGCTTGTGATTCGTATTCCAGAATGATCAGCACATTGATCAATTGAGCGACCGTCGAGGATCTATAATTTTACATTGTCTCCGCACAACTGTTCGGCGCAACGATTGATCACACTGGAAGTACAAGTGACATTTCAACTAATTTATAATAATGGGAGTTTTGCAACAACGCGTATCGCGGGAGAACGTTTCTTTGACATCTGTCTAGTATCTAGGTAAACTGTATAATCCATACGCATACGTACATTTATATACATATATATATATTAATGTATATTAATATATATTAATATATATTTGACTCCTAGACATTTTTCAAGATTATGTACAATATTATACTTCAAGTAAGGTATTTACGTAAGTATGAATAGAAATTAGACGTATTTCGAGTCCGAATATTATTTGCGCTTTTGTCAGACATACAACGCTCATTATTTCCGAACAAACGTCAATGCTGTTCATACGTCTACGGAGGTAACTGTATTAATTGTAAACTCGATTGCGATAGATGTAATAGCTTTTGATACCTTTGTACGCAGGGCGTTGTTTTCCTTTCTTTCATGTACGACGTTTAGGACAGGTGTATATTCCAATTAATTTATATATATATATATATATATCACGATACAAAACGTATAAGCAGTTGTTAATAAAATGTGAAATAAATAATATATATAAATACGCACAAACTCTATATATTTTTTTCAACTTGCGTTGGTTATATCCGTTGATTTCTTTTATGTAATAAATTGTGATATCTTTACAGAGGTTTCGTTTCATTTAAATTTGAAAAAACTCGTCCGAGATTGATGATCATCCGCGTGGACCAACGAGTTCTAACGCGCAGCGGCTTCCGCGCAAATTAACCTGCAACGACGAAACCGCACTTCCGGTTCTCGTTACATTTGCTATTTGCTGCGAGACACGCGGGACGCGGGACGAACGCATGGTTTCTCTTCGAGAGAAGATAACGTGAGAGAATAGACGCGAATAATAACGAATAAATCCAGCGATATCAACGGATATTATTCCCCTTGTCTCGCGTCCTCGATATCGTCCTCCCTCGCAAAAGTTTTGCGTGCTTCTTCGCGTTTTCTTGACGTGAACCTGCGCCGGCTGTCGTAACAGGTAAAACGGAAGGCCACTTTGCAGCACTGGGCAATTTCTTATGCAATTAAAGCGATTGCGAGTTGATCGTAAATGGGATTACTGATGTCCATTTCTATCAATGTAAATTAACTTGTGAAATTAACTTCAATCTCGGTTTAACTTTTCATTTTCTCTTTTCTAATTCTTAGAACTAGAAAAAGATGAAAAGTAAGTTAAACCGAGATTAAAGTGATTCTATATTCGCGGAAATGGACATAAGTCAAGCCGAGAGAAAATTAATTGACTTCGGGGTAGATTAATCTGAGGAAAATCTGTTCTGATAATATTAGACCTAACCTAACCTAGAAATTGATTGTAACTATTAATTACAGATGAATTAACGAAACCTGACATTTCCGTGAAAGAAAAGAAACACTAAGAATATCGAGAGTGTACTTGATCACGCTGAGACTGCTGTGATATAAAGATGCCGACTATTGGAGTAAAACGTGACTCACTGTTCAAAGCGTTGGGCAAAACGTATTGTAAGTTATATATATTTTTTACTGGCAAAGTTGGTTTATGTATCATATATATATATACATAAACTATTGCATGAATATACTTACATATATGTGACTCTTAAACTTTTCTTGTTCCAGCCGACGACGAGTTCCAAACGTTATGCTTCAAGTTTGGTTTGGAGCTAGACGAAGTGGTAAGCGTTGAATTTTCAACCATCTAATAGTTCACGTACATACATTAAACTTCACGATAATTGTAATGAATTACTTGATCTTTTGCGAATAGACAACGGAGAAACAGATGATAGCGAAAGAACAAGGCTCCGACCAAGGTGTAGATGCCTCCGAAGAAATTATCTACAAGATTGATATACCCGCTAACAGATATGATCTCTTGTGCTTGGAGAGCCTAAGTACTGGACTGCTTATATTCTTAAACAAGTAAATATCACACGTTTTTTATAGTTTAGGTAAAAATAATTTTATTTCCACATATTGAAAATCCAACATGTAAAATTTATTCATTTTTTCCCCCTAAATAGGATACCTATTCCACGTTACAAGGCAATAAAACCGAAAACGGGAATGGAAAGGATTGCGATGAGTCCAGAGGTACTGTATATAGTATTTATGAAAAATATATATCTTATTTGGCATTAAATAATTTATCTCCTTGTGCTTTAGTGCTTGAAAGTAAGGGGACACATAGTTGCTGCAATTTTGAGGGACGTTACCTTAACACAGGAGTCTTACAACAGCTTTATCGATCTTCAAGATAAGCTGCATCAGAATATAGGAAGAAAACGTAGTCTAGTCTCTATTGGCACTCATGACTTGGACACAGTTAAAGGCCCATTTCTGTATGATGCCAGACCACCATCGGAGATACGTTTCAAACCGCTTAATCAAGATAAAGAATATACGGGAGAAGAAATCATGGAATTGTATGCAGTAAGTGTACTTCTCTTACCGTTTGTTAATTCTGTAAATAATTCTACGTGTAAGAGAGGAAATTCTTTGTAATCCCTATTTGTAATCGCACGTCTAATGTTTACAGACACACGCGCAGCTCAAACAATATTTACCTATCATAAAAGACAGTCCTGTTTACCCGGTGGTATATGACAGTAATGGTGTTGTTTTATCTCTCCCTCCTATCATCAATGGCGATCATTCAAAGATCACGCTCGATACAAAAAATATTTTCATCGAGTGCACGGCGACTGATCTCACAAAGGTACATACATGGTATAATCTTAATTTATGTATTTTTATTTACAAGTACTACCTAAAACTAATGATTGAAAAGTATAAGATGCAAATAATTAATATTACTAACATATATAAAATAATATGTGTGCTTTATCACAAATTATTACAAGTTATCGTAAATAACCTGCAGGCAAGGATAGTGGTGGACACTATAGTCTGCGCTTTCAGTCAGTATTGCAAGACGAAATATACAGCCGAAATTGTGGAAGTGGTGTATCCCGATAAACAGACTTTCTACTATCCAGAATTAAAATATCGAACGGAAGAGATCAGCCATAATAGAGCAATTAGCTACATTGGGATCAAGTATGTAATCAAATCTTTTCCGTCACGCGTGTAGTAACGATTACAGATGACAAGGTAGTCGTTTAAAAACATGCTCGTGGTATCTTCGCGCAGGCAAACACCGGATCAAGTGGCGGAGTTATTGTCAAAGATGTCTTTGAAATCCAAGGTGAAAGGCAAGGATACGTTAATGGTGGAAATACCACCGACGAGACACGACGTGATACATCCTTGTGATATTTATGAGGACGTCGCCATCGCCTATGGATATAACGAAATAGAGAAGACGATACCACATATGTCGACAATCGCAGCAGAGGTAAATATTCTGCGACTAAATACGATTTTATATATCGATATACTTACGCACGTGTGTGAATTACAGTTTCCACTCAACAAACTTACCGACCAGATACGAGTGGAATTGGCCCAAGCGGGATTCACCGAAGCGCTGACCTTCTCTTTGGTGCGTTTCGAAAAAATATTTTCAAGCTTGAAAACACACTTATCTTCGATATACCGTGTTTTGATTTGTATTTGATTATTTAACAGTGTTCGCGTGAGGATGTGGCAGACAAATTGAGACACAAGCTGGAGGATGTACCGGCAGTTCACATATCCAATCCAAAAACTTTGGAATTTCAGGTAAAACGAGTGACACATCGAGAGCCTTCGCGGACTCATTAAAATCGCCGGAAACGTATAATCAGAATCGAGCAGTTCTAATCTTAACTCCTTCAGTTCCCACTCATTCGATCGACACGCGACTGACGTGGCACGAAGAATAAATATCGTTACGCGCGTAATTAATACAAACAACTTTACATTTGCTACTTGCGAGAGAACAGTGCAGAAAGATAAGTTAAATTTGTAGAAATTCAGATGGTTAAGAATAGGAAGACGTAAAAAATAAGAACGTTAAGAATACGAAAGTTCGCGCTATAAAGACTATATAAACGAACTAAGATATTTTGCATCGCAATCGTCTAAACACTGAAATGTAAAATATTTTAACAAATATGAATTGTTGCAGGTCGCGCGTACCACGCTTTTACCGGGATTACTCAAGACGATATCTGCGAATAAAAAAATGCCTTTGCCTCACAAGCTGTTCGAAGTTTCCGACGTTGTATCGCGAGACGACACGGCGGAAGTCGGTGCGCGCAACAATCGCCGTTTATGCGCGGTATACGCCAATAAATCGGCTGGTTTCGAGATAATTCATGGCCTAGTGGACAGAGTGTTATTATTATTAGAGATACCTTGGAGCGCTAATAAAGACGAAGATGGATATTATCTGCGCGCGGCTGACGGTAAGATACATGGAAACAACCGTGGAATATAAAAATGATATCGAGATCGACCGATATACGAAAGAATTTTATTGTTCGTATTTTGCAGACCCGACATTTTTCCCTCAGCGATGCGCCGAAATTGTCTGTCACGGCAAAGTGATAGGAAAGATGGGAGTCCTACATCCCGATGTACTCTCGAAGTTCGAATTAAATATTCCATGTTCCGCGACGGAAATAGACATCGAGCTATTCTTATAACAGAAGTAAACGAAACGTGCAAATAGTGAAACGACAATGATACATTTGACGAGGTCAAAATGTAGCTTCTATCGTGTGTTTTTATTTTTTAACAGAATTTCTGATAAGATTTATTTATGATAATTAGCGTTACGTATGTAAAAACGCCTTTACAAATAGCACTTGGAAATATATTTATTATGTGATTGATACATCTTGGACATAATGTTTGCTATATATAACGATTAGATCATGGTTCCAGCTCTTTTTCTTTTACACATGCTGGCACGTTCACACACAGAGAGAGAGAGAGAGAGAGATTTTTCTAGAGAAATAAAAAAAAAAGTAAATGTACTTTCCACGGAAAAGAAACATAAAGATAAAGATTCGATTCCGCGGGCGAGAGTACTTCAAAAATCTGATGCCATTGCAGCCTCACATCCCTTGTAACGATTCCGTCACCTTTACCTGCTTCCTGCTTCAAGATCAATGTTACCAGGTAACAAGTAAAAACTCAGGACAACGTTCTTAATCGTCCGTTTCTAATTAATCAGACTAAAAATCATTTCGCCCAGTTTAAAAAATATGCTGGGAACAATTCGCTTCTTCAAGAAAAAAGAGGATTATTATTTTCATCATTTTCAACTGTATCCTGCTTCCAAATTGCTGGATAACTCTGACCTCGAGGCAAAAACCACCCATTGTTTTTCCTCATCTGCCAGACACGCACACACATTCGCTACTTTTATTTCCAATCTGCAAATAAACAAAGGTTTAATCGTTCCTCTAGTTTTATTCGACCCATTGTCGAGGTGAAACCGTACAAGTAATGCGACGCACACGCGCGAGGCAATTGAAATTGCGCGCCACACGTGGCGGCGGCGGCGGCGGCGGCGACGACGACGCTGCGCCACGTCGAACGTCGGAATCGCCTAGCGTTCGGCGCCGACGGATGTGCGCGAGACCCGCGCGGCTCTGGCAGGCAGGGCAGGCCACGAGAGGTGGATATTGGGGACTCTCGACTCTCGCCTCTCGCCGTCGTCGGCCATAGTGAAAAATGGCGGGTGTTAGCTTACGTGAATGACGACGACTCGACGACCGTGCTCTCGACCGAAGGAGCTTTTATCGTTCGCACAGTCGCGGAAAAGGGAATTAATCGAGCGTCAACGAGTGTGTGCTTCGTCCCCCGCGGTACGGTTCTACCAGCGGGGATAAACTGGTGTGTCATATATGATTTATCTGGGGGCTAAAGATGCAGAATGTAGCACAAGGAACGACCTCGGATAGCCAGAAGAGCCACGAGAAGCATTCGGCGGCGACGGCGGCATCCGCGGTAGCGGCAACAGCGGCAACAGCGGCGTCAGCGGCCGCGGCCGCGGCGGCGGCGGCGGCGGCGGCGGCAGTAGCAGCGGTGGCAGCAGCACCACCGCCGCCACCACCACCGACATCGTCGTCGTCCTCGGTGTCCTCGTCGGCGAACGTCCACCGCGACACCGGGAAGACGTCGTCGACTCCCCAGTCGTCGACGTCGAGCCCCACGAAGTCGGAGACCGAGACCTTCTCCGAGCTGCAGCCGCGCTTTATGACAGACTCGTCGGAGAGCGAGGAGGACAGCGTCTCCGAGGTAAAACGCCAAACGGCGACGGGAGATAGAGATAGAGAGAGAGTGAGTGAGAGAGAGAGAGAGAGAGGGACTCGCCTAGGCGCAACGTGATAAGATTATCCGTGTGCACGTTCGGCGTGTCGGGAACGGAACGCGAGAGTAAAGGAGAGAGAAAGAGCGAGAGAGAGAAGGTAGGGGACGACAAGATGGAATGAGAAAGGAACACGAGCGAGCGAGCGAGAGAGAGAGAGAGAGAGGTAGAAAGAAGGGAGGGGAGAGAGACAGAGAACGTACGCGTGTGTGTACGCGCATACGTGTACATGCCTTCTCGGAGAGCGAGAGCATCGTCTTCGCCGTAACGAGCGTGTTCCTGCTCGACGGAGAGAGAGAGAGAGAGAGAGGAAAGAAAAGAAGGAACACGGCTGTCCGCCGATTTTATCCTCCGCGCGGCCGTCCGCCGTCTTTCTTCCCCTTTCCCTGGCTTCTACGACGACGTAGGAACACGGGCGTCCTCGTCGTCGTGGTTGTCGCGGGGCGGATACGCCGCTAGCCGCTATCTCCGTTGGATCGCGGCGCGCTCGCCAGTTCTAGGAACGCGCTGAATCTCGAATTAGTGGCCGTCGAGCTCTCTCTCTTTCTCCTTCTGTCTATCGCTCCCTCTCTCTCTCTTTCTTTCTCGCGCGCGCGCGCGCGCGCGGTCGCTTCGCTCCTTTTTTCACCACGCTGGCCGCTTCCTGTGGCATTTCCTATTTCTATTAACGCGCATTTTCGCGTGCACCGCCGTGCCGAGGATGTCGGCGACATTACGCGTGCACGCGCTCGTTATACCGGATCGATCGTAACGATCTACGCAAGCGTGCGTGCGTGTGTGCGCGCGCGCGGGGTCTGTAAAATATACATACATGCCCCCGTCTACACCCGCCCATTACCCGCGTGCGATTCCCGTGTACGTGTGCGCGCTTATGCTCGCGCGTGTCATTGGCATATATATATGTCTGGCGTGTACGCGTGAAAGAGGACGTTCGTGTCGAGCGGACGGGAAAAGCGACGAGGTTATGACTCGCCGTCGCCATACCCGAGAGACACGGGACACGGCTCTCTCGTCGAGCGGGTGCGCTCGAGAATCGCCGAAGTATCGTTTCCCGCTTGATCTGCTAAAAAATAAAAAAAAATAAAACGTATTACAATTTCTCTCTCTCTCTCTCTCTCTCTCTCTCTCTCTCTCTCTATCTATCTCTCTCTCTCTCTCTCTCTCTCTCTCTCTCTCTCTCTCTCTCTCTCTCTCTCTCTCTGCATCTCGAGCTGCGCGAAATGATACGTGGGATACGTCGCGAAATGCCTTTGAAAAGAAGCGTTGGTTCTCCGTGGTGGTAGAAAGCGGACGATCGAGATGTAATTTTTCAAATACTTTTATGACTTGTCATCACCTGGCAGCGCGCGTCCTCTACTTGAAATAGATAAAAGGAAACGGCGGGTCGCGCGGGAGAGGAACGTGAAGTGCGCGACGCGAGATAGCATCGAGAGACCTTTCGGGAACCGATGGGTCTGTTCTATTTAGCTGATGAGCTTTCCGCATATAGGTTCAGCTTTTCTCTTTTTCCCCTCCAATGTGAGGAGAAAGAGAGGAAAGATGAACCGTGCGAGAAGTTCCAGCTGAAAAGAAAACAGGCCTATATTATATATCGCGAATCGATTTGTTTTTTGTAATCTCTTCAGAAATGACCGCGCTTCGATCGATGTATCGTCGCGTCGCGCGGTCGATTCCATTCGAGATTTTTGCTGGAAAACCTTCCGATCGCGAATCGTCTATATAACGTGCGTATACGTAAGCAGGGCGATGGGCGGAAAGGAGGGCGGGGGGGGGAGGGGGGATTGACACGCGTGAAGTGGACGGCGAGGCATTCCTCCGCCTGCGTCACGCGGGGAATCTCGAATCTCGAATCTCGGGTCCGCGGCGGGTTTCCGAGCGGAAGGCGGAATGTGTACACGGAGAGCTCATGAGAATTGGGTTTGAGCTGCTCGAGGAGAGCGGAGAGCCCAGTGACGTATGTCCCTGGACGGTTGACGGAAAGGAGCTACTACGCGACGCAAAACCATCTTTGAGGGGGGTGGGTGGGAGGGGGCGGTGACCTCGATTCAACTCCGATTAACTTTGAGGATAGAACCTCGCTGTAAAATTTTTAACCGTGCGTAATCTCTGTCGTCTCTAATCTAATCTTTCTTTCCACGCGTCAGACAGCAAAGGATTAATTTGTTAACGAAATGGGTTAAACGAGTTCCGCATGACTGAGTAATCGGCGTTTAGTCTAAGTCGTCCTTACAGTCCATTTGTATTATTCGGTTTCTTCCAATTCTTGGAACTAAAAAAAAAAAAAAAAGGGAAGTAAGTTAAGCTGATTAAAGTTAATCCGCGTTAAATAAAGATGACTTCGACTGAACGCCGATTAATCTATCGAGCGGAACTTATTTAACTGTTTCGTCGGCATGGCTAATTAATCCTTTGTTATCCGACACGTGGAACGAAAGTTTAGAATTATAAACGACGAATCACATGGTTGAAATTTTTGGTTCAAGTTGATCCGCATTGATAGAAATGAACATTAGGTTCGCAGACAAAATTCTAGCTGCACAGCTTTTCTGTGTCGAACGACATCTTCGTGGATTCAACTACAGGGAAACTATGGTCGAATTTTTGGGCATTGCTAGGTCGTTGCTTGAAGGAACAACGCGAATCGCTTTGATTAAAAAAAAAAAAAAAACCCAAAGAATATGCCACAAGGAAAAGTTGTACCAACGGTATCCTATGGTTGATCGTAACGTCGCTCTTTCTGGGTTACATTCTTGTCTGTGGCGCAGATATGGTTAAGGATAATTTAGAGAAATTAACGCTGATCAACTGAGGTCGGGTATAGCGAATCGTGTCGATACGAGTTAGCGTTGACTCCAAAAAAATTGGTTTTCCTTTCAATGTTAAGTAAAACGACCCAAAAGCAGATAGGAAATTATTAACCGGAAGTGTTAACCGACTTATACTACGCGATTGGGAGTTAAGGTCCGGTTGCACGAGAGTGCTCACTCCAGCCTCGTTTCCTTTTCTGTGCGCGGCGCGAGCGAGATAAGTAGCCTAGAATGAAGAAAAAACGAAGCGTCGAATCTAAAATTATTTATCCCAAGCGCAATCCTGGCGCGTCTCGAGCCACTGTCGATTATGGCGCTCGATCTCGCTTAACTTCGCTCCTTTCTCGCCACTTACGATTATGACCTAAAAACGGCTAGTCGCGCTAATCGAAATTTACTTGACGCGGATCACAAACGCTTTTGCAATCGTGCTTAACGTCCGATAACACCGAGATTAATCAAGGGCCGTAATTGACGTAATGTTTCTTCATCCCCACAGTTAGGAAGGATTGGCGATCTATAAAAGGCACCGAATGTTGTTATTTATTTGTTCCCAATTTCTCAGTTACGGCTTTTTTTCCCCAGTGCTGTCTCTCTAGGCTGTAAATTTTTTCCTCCGTTAATTTAATCTCTCCGCGCTAGATAAATTCTAACACATTGCGAAATTAAGTACTAAATTCGTGCTCAAGTCCGTGAATCAGGCGCTTAAAGCGTTCGGCAGAAAATTGGATACATAAGGCTAACTTAACGTCGAGTTCGTTTTTCCTATGAAAAAACAAGCATTCAATGTATATAAATTGCAGAAATGAACGCGCCAGTATTAGAGCGCTCTAAGAAATCCATTGAAATACGTATATCGAAAGTATGCTTTTTTGGAATTTTCGACTGTACGACGCGTCGTACAAAAATCTTCAATTTAATTTCCTTTTTAAAAAGAAAGAAAAGAATTCTTTCAACTGTAGCCATTCCAATTTAACAAGCGGCAAGTCATATCGCGGCATAAAACGTTAGATTTTCTTACGTTATCCCGGTTATCCGTGATCGAAATATTCTTATCTTCTTAGCGTAACGTTAACGTACCGACGAATAAATTTATTCCAGCTCGTAGGAATTTGCATTTGGATACCAGCCAGCTTGCAAGTTAAAGATTCCGTGTTAAAAAATTAAATTCCTCTATATGTACTCGGTATTAAAATATTCGTTTATTAACGTAACGTTGAGACGGCCAAATCGTCGGCTTGATGTCCTAACGGTCCATTGAACGAGTATTTTTATTTATTATATTTTTTTTATGGAGAGCTGCTTAACGTAATTAGTCTAATTTCTTGCCGAGCCGAAATTAAGGCATTTGATTAGCACTTAATTTTGCAGCAAATTAGAATATTCTTAAATAAGAAGATCAGTCTTTAAAAAAGTTACGTTTATTAAAATTAATTCTTCTATTAAAGGACGTTCTTTAATAAAAGAATTAATTTGACGAGCGCGTAACTCGGGGGCGTAAGAGAGATCTCTGAAATATCTCGTGGCTTTATCAACAATATTTCTAATTCTCTTTGGTCAAATTTCTCCTTTCTTTTACGTAATTTTTGAACGAGCTATAAGATTTATCTTTGAACGGTGTATCCGATTTAAATTTATTGGAATTTTCTAAATTTTTACAAAATTTTAGGAAATTGTGCGAAAGTTAATTAGCTAATTAATGACGTTATCCCGAACCCAAGACGGACTCCATCGACGTTGTCGCACAGAAGCTATTTCTTTCTCGTCTAATATCGTAACATCGGTTTTAGTTAGGCTTTGTTTCGTTCCTCCTCTCTCTCTTGTCCAAGGTCTATACGTACATACGCACATACGCATATAATTGTTGTACTTACGTCGCCGTGTAAAAACGTATCGTGCAAAGTTGATTACGTCGATCTATACAGGCCCATTTTCTCAATTGTCCTTCTTGCTTTCTACATTTGGAGCAGATATACGTACGTATACCCCTATGTATAAACACATACATCTATTCGGTAAAGGACCTGTAAATGTAAACCTGCATGATTTCGCACATCCTTTTGTGCATAGCAAAGTATAAATACTTGAAATCAAATCTGTGAACGACGAAGGATCGAAAAAAGGATAAGCGCGATTAAATTAATCAGTGAGATTGACGTATTAAACGAGATATCCGTTAACTATTTCATTAATATATGAATGGAATTCTTTTTATTTTTTTGGGGGGAAAAAGAGATTAGATTGAGGACCTCTCAGTCGGAAATTTTAAGCGACAATCGGCGTCGATCAAGTTCGAGCGGAGTTGAGTCGAATCGGAGCCTGGCCGGAGGTCGTCCTATAAGGGTTCGCGATCGCGCGAAGGCGTCGAAACGTGCCTTCCCCACCTCCGTCGAGTTTATCGCGTGATCCCCGGTGTTCGTTGCCCGCGACGTTTAGGTTTCGCGTCAGCCACCAGGTGGTGGTGACGGTGGACTCCGCTTCGCTGGAGTACGCCGGCTTGGAGGAAGGTGCGCGCACGTAGATGGCCAAAGGCCTCGTCGCGGAGGGACGAAGGGACGCGGGAGTCGGGACAGGCAGGCTGGCTGGCAGGGAGGGAGGGTGGGAAAGAAAGGAGGAACGTCAGCGGGGAATTCGCACATCGGGAAAGGGTTATATAATCCGTGTCGAATACCACGTAACGCGCTGACAGTCGGCCCCGACGACACCGACGCACGTTCGGCTCGCTTTTCTTTTCCCTCGCCGCCTCATCTCTCTCCCACCCCCTGTGCCCTCTTCTCTCTTTATCTCTTTCTCTCTCCCTCCGCTCCTTTCTCTCGTCGTAGTGCAAGCGTGCGCGCATTGCCTCGACGACTTCCACCTTCATTCCGATGTCCACGGGGAGCGCGTCGCGGCCACCGAGGTGCGCTCGAATGCCGTTCCCATCCTCCTTCCTCCTCCATCCCCGCGCCCCGCGCGCGCGAGCGGCGCGGCGAGGAGGTGGGAACGAATGAAGGGAGAAAGAGCGAAAGAAGAGAAGAATGACTGGCATGTGTACGTGTTTTGTTGTGTGTCGGGTATAACGCGAGAGAGGACCTCGACCGTGTGGGGGAGGGGGACCGACCGTGTCGCGCAAATGCTGGTTAAAGTGCCTCGCCAGGCTTGCGCACTGCCGCGAGTACGCGCGTGCGCGCGCGCGCGCGCGCGCGCACGTATAATACGTGTACGTACGATTGGGGATTATGTGTGCCGTTCGTGCGCGCGTAAACCGCAGGAAATCGCGCACGGACACACGTAAGGCGCGCCTGGCACGTGTGCAACCCCTCCCCCTCCGGCCGCCACGCACGCACACAGCCGCGCGCTCGCGCGTGGCGCGCGACGGTGTATACGTACGTATACGTAGGTACGTGGGATGCGCGGCGCGAGTGTGCGCCGCGCGTTCGTCGCACCGCGGACCGCCGTCGGCCGCGCCACCTGGCGGGCCAGCCGCGAGTCCGCCGCGTTCTCGCCTCGCTCGCCGAAGGTCCGCACGAGTTCGCGGCGCCGATTAGCCCCGTTCGTCGGAGAACGGAGAACCAACCTCGCTCGCAATATCGGCTCCGCTGTACGTAAAGGCGCGGTGCGTTACGTCGTCCAGTTTCGCGGCGCGTCGACGCGCCGGTCGATGCGCGCGTTGAAGAAGCGACGCGAAACGCGAAACGCAGCGCGTACGGGCACACCGAGCCACCATATTATTCCGTACCCGATCACGGCGCGTTCGCGTTTCGCACGGTGTTCCTCGTCCGCGACGGCTCGTCGCGCTTCACCACCTCCTTCCCGTGCGTACGTCGACGACGTGGAAGGAAAAGAGTCGTGTCTCTCCCCCCCTCCGCCGCCGACCTCGATCGCCGTCGTCCCCCCCGCGTCGTGCTCGCGCGAGCTCGCCCCCGACGCGAATGTATGTACGTTGCCCCGATACGCGACGGCGACGGGGTGAGAGGCGAGCGACGGATGAACGACGCATGCATCGCACGCGGGGTGCCATAGGTCGTGGAAGTGTCGACGGCGCGCCGCCGTCGCCACCGCCGTCGGTCGTCGTCATCGTCGCCGTCATCGCGCGGGGCCGCTCCCCCTTCGCGGGGGAACGGCCGCGCGCATCGCCGAGCGTTAAAGCGCTCGTAACTCGTAACGTCACTTGTCGCCGTAATTGCCACCGCCGCCGCCGCCGCCGCCGCCGTCGTTCGCCTAGAAAACACACAATTATACTTTAATCCGGCGTTCCCGATTTACGTCTGTTGTCTCGCGGCTGCGCCGATAACGCGACCACCGCGGGCACGTCCGGTCGCGACAGCCGAGACCTCGTCGCCTCGTCCCTCGACGAGGCATCACCGTTCCGCTTCCCTCTGATCTCGTTTTCTTTATTGGATTCGCAGATAAAGCGTAAAACGTGCGATCACGACGGGCGTGCGATCGATGCGGTTTAATCAAGTACAAGATCGTGGACGTAACCCTTTAGCCGATTCTTCTGTATACTTCTTTTTTTTTTCTTCATTGTATCGTTGCATATATTTGGTTTTACCAACGGATATTTCTCGTTGCAGGTGGAGTGCTTCGCGATCGATCAGGTTGAACTGGACGAAGATCATCCCGACTCGTCGAAATTCCTGTTGACCCCCGACGATCCGGAACGTTCCGTGGACCCCGAGACCCAGGCGCGTCTCGAGGCGTTGCTCGAAGCGGCCGGCATCGGGAAGCTGTCGTCGGGCGATGGGAAGCACCTGCCCGACCACGAAGTGCTGCGACGCTTAACGTCGAGTGTGTCTTGCGCGTTGGATGAGGCTGCGGCAGCGCTAACGCGTATGCGTAGTGACAATCCGCGTACGCCGAACGAAAAGCGCTCTCTCGTCGAGGCGTGCACCGACGGAGACGTCGGTACCGTTCGGAAGTTGTTAACGGAGGGCCGAAGTGTCCACGAGACCACCGAGGAGGGAGAGAGCCTGCTGTCGCTAGCTTGCTCAGCTGGTTACTACGAACTTGCTCAGGTTTGGATCAAAATCGCAATCGTATACCTTCCTCCCGTAGTCGAGTTCCGAACCGTCCATTTGCAACGTTGATGTGGGACACCGTGTATGACGCTGCAAGACGTTTTGTTAAGTTGCACCGTGGTGTCTGACTGTTATGAGTGTCGTGGATAAAAAATTTTCAGTTCCCACGTTTAACGTACGCAATCTTTGTTTACATGCGTATGTGCGCATCGAGCTTGATCCGGGAATCGTGGACTCGATCTCATATAAATTTGTATCTAAGGATTGCTCTTTTGTCATAAAAAATCCCTTTTGTTTTGAAAGGTGCTGTACAGTGTCTTTGTGCACGCGCGCGTGTGTGTTTGTCCGAGGAATACCTCGCAGTCAAAATGACGTTTTGATGTTGTGTTAACTAAAAAATTACGCAAATTTAGTCAAATGACGTCAAAATGATATCATTTCGATTGCGACGTGTTCTTTGGGTGGTGTTAAATGCTGTCGCTCCTCCTTTGTCGCTTTATTAACTCTCAGTATGTATATTTTACCGTGTACGCGTAGTATTATGCTCACCGTATTTGTACAGGTGTTGTAATCGATGTTAACGGTTCAGTTTGAATGACTGTGATAATACTATTGGTACAGTAATTCTCATTATGTGAGACCATCGGAAAATAAATAATATTGAACGTTATTATTCAGTTGTGTTACGCTTTTACGTAATGTATGTTCGTAAAAGTACAATTTGTCAAAATGAAATGATTTCTGTGTTGGCATGTGTCGAATAATATTCACACGATTAAAATTTATTTATATTACGTTGTAATTATATATATACAGTCACTCAGACATCAGAATTCTTGTTTAATGGTACACGGTTGCTGCTTTATCTTGAAAGTAAAGTTCTGACTTAGGTTTACAGCCGAAAGATTTTATCTACCTTCCACTGTATATTCTTGTATAATTGTGGGCTGTGATATTTGAAAAATAATTGCAATTAGCTGAAATTTATTAATTTTTGGTTACTTTGATGTTAACGATTGGATAAATATCGTGAAATGGGTGTACGCTCTTACGCGGAAACATTCTTTAAAACGTCAATCTCCTTATGCTTCAACTTTTTTCTCTTGTTTATCAAACTGTCGTGTTAATCATGAACGTGAAGTTGGCATTATAACGTAAGATAAATTATTTCAAATTAATTTTGTGGACCAATGAAATTTATCTGTCATTGCGTTTTTTCTACGAAAAACAGGTACTCTTGGCGATGAACGCTAATGTAGAAGATCGTGGCATCAAAGGGGACTGTACCCCTTTGATGGAAGCTGCTAGTGCAGGGCATGTAGATATCGTGAGTTTGCTGATTGCTCATGGGGCCGATGTAAACGCTCAGTCTACGTCAGGTAAAATTATCCGTCAGTTTCGTTTATTTTAACACCGCAATGTTCGTAAGCTCTAACGATGCATCACAAATTTATTTTCGCCATTATGTAAATATTGTCGAGATTGCGCGGCGTTATTTCGGTCGATGATTATTGTTGCACAAATGTATTATGTATTGATCGAAGGCAACACACCTCTCATGTACGGATGTGCCGGTGGACACGAAGGGGTTGTGTGTGCCTTATTAAATGCCGGCGCCAATGTTGAGGATCACAATGAGAACGGTCATACACCTCTGATGGAAGCGGCGAGCGCTGGGCATGTTCAAGTCGCCAAGATCTTGCTTGACAACGGAGCCGGCATCAATACTCATTCCAATGAATTTAAAGAGTCCGCGTTGACCTTGGCCTGCTATAAGGGACATTTGGAAATGGTCCGCTTTTTGCTAGAAGCTGGCGCGGATCAGGTAATAACACGCGACGTTGGCCTTTAATCTCCCTCTGATGTATAGAGATGATAAAGATGATAATAAAGATAATATAAAATAAGCGTATGAAAAAGAAACGCATATTATATATACTTCCAAACTGCACTGAACACGTGGATACAAAAGTTGTTTTCTTTCTCCTTTGATTACTTTCGGAAAAGAAAGGAACGCAACTTTTTTGTCTACGGCACTCCCGATTATTCGAGAACTGCCCGTTTTGTGTTTTTAATGGGCGCAGAAGAGCGAGGCCCTCGTGAATCTGATTGGTTAACGCTGTATCGTTAGCATTTCGATTCACCGTGACGCGCTGATTGGTTGATCGAGTGTTTCCTTACACTTATGTCGCCACGTGGGCGCATATCGCCCAATCCAGGCCTAGTCAACTTCGGAACCACGACACTTTTCCTCTTTTCATTTACAGAGAGTGGGGGGAAAGGGATTTCTTCGCTGGATGAAGTTAAACGTACCTGCTTAATTTCATCCAGTGGATGAATTCCTTTCCCCCTTCTCCACTTTCTGTAAATGGAGAGGGAAAAGCCTCGTGGCTTTGGAGCTCAAAATTGACCAGGCCTAGCCCAAGCGTTTTAGTGCAGTTTGAAGTATATCTTCCGGTAAGAATTACACGTGGCAAGGGAAAACATGGATGACAAGGGGTCTAGGATTCGTTTAACGGAACCTTTCTGAAATTAAAAGTTATGGCGTTTAATAATTTTTACATATGTATTAATACTTAATAATTTTACTAACATTGGTGTTTCCGCGTATTTTTACAGGAGCATAAAACCGATGAGATGCATACCGCCCTTATGGAAGCATCGATGGATGGTCATGTGGAAGTCGCTCGTTTACTTTTAGATTCAGGTGCCCAAGTAAACATGCCGACGGACAGTTTCGAGTCGCCATTAACATTAGCTGCCTGTGGAGGTCATGTGGACTTGGCTATGCTTCTTATCGAACGTGGAGCGAACATCGAGGAAGTTAACGACGAAGGTTATACGCCACTGATGGAAGCGGCGCGCGAGGGTCATGAAGAAATGGTTGCTTTACTTTTGAGCCAGGGTACGTAACGTTTTTTATTTGTGTCGTCAATCAACGACAATCGCAAGTATTGTGGGTCATGAGTAATATCGATTGTGATTTTTTTTAAAAAAAGGTGCCAACATCAATGCCCAAACTGAGGAAACTCAGGAAACTGCGCTTACCTTGGCTTGTTGCGGAGGTTTCTTGGAAGTTGCCGATTTTTTAATCAAGGCGGGAGCGGATATCGAGCTGGGCGCATCCACCCCTCTAATGGAGGCTGCTCAGGAGGGACACTTAGATCTTGTTCGATATTTACTCGAATCTGCGGCGGATGTGCACGCTCAAACGCAGACGGGAGATACGGCATTGACATATGCGTGCGAGAACGGTCACACTGACGTTGCTGACCTTTTATTGCAATTTGGCGCTGATCTAGTACGTCCTTTTTTTATGATTTGTAACACCGCAGATACATTTTATTTTTATATATTTTTATTTATGTATTATCCCGTGTCTTTAAATTTTTTTATTATTGTGCGAGTTATTTATATCAATTCATTATATTTAAGGAACATGAATCAGAAGGAGGTAGAACTCCACTGATGAAGGCTTGTAGAGCGGGCCATTTGTGCACGGTTCAATTTCTCATCTCTAAGCGCGCTGATGTCAATCGACAAACAACAAACAATGATCACACGCCGCTCTCGTTGGCGTGCGCTGGTGGTCATCTGGCTGTGGTTGAGCTGCTTCTTGCACAATCTGCAAATCCATTTCATAAGCTAAAAGTAAGATATCTATCCCCGAAATAATCAAGTAAAAATCTATATTTTTATGAGCATTTTCGATTTGCTTCAATTTGCTTATATAACATCTATACACAAACGGGTACATACACAAGCGCAAATTGATACACACACAAACGCAATAGATATACACAAACAGATACTCAAATTGGGTACAATAGATTGATATGAACGTAATATCAATATTCATAAATGCTGGGTTTATCTATGCTATTTTAATGTTTTCTATATAATTTTTTTAAGACATTAATTACATTGGTATTGATATAAAACGTAAATTAATTTATAGGACAACTCCACTATGCTGATAGAAGCGGCAAAGGGGGGTCACACTCCTGTTGTTCAACTATTATTGGACTATCCTCATAGCATTATGATGAGTGCTCCTCATAGTGCTGCACCTGCGCCCATGTTATTACCACAGCAGCAGCAGCAGCAGCAGCAACAACAACAACAGCAGCCGCCGCCACAACAACAACAACAACCATCACCACAGCAGCAGCAGCAACCACAACCGCAGCCACAGCCGCAGCAACAACAGCAGCATATAATTCATCAACAACATGTACCTCACTCCCAGCAAACGTCTACGCAACCACAGCAACATCCGCAACAACAACAACAGCAGCAACAACAAACCGCCGAGCAACAACAAGCGCAAAATCTTCAACCCAAACACAATACGCAAAAGTCATTGTTGAGAAAGAATCGATCAGTGACTATGATGCCCGATATGAGCCTTACTTCTGCCGAAGCGCAACAAGTTCGTTCGCAGCCCGCAGGAGAATCAACCACTACTACCAAGGATGATACCAATATTCTCGATAAAGGCAGTGGGGGTTTTACAAGTTTGTCAGAACCTAATATTAGTCTTAGTCCGACGCCAGCAGCGTCAACGCAAGTGATACATGTCAGCGAAAGTCGGAAAACTATAACTAGACAAGAGCAAATCATTCATAAGCAACAAATACTTGAGGAATTACAAGTACGTTCTTTGTCATATTCTCAATTCTCTAAAGTTTCTCGATATATTCTTAAAGAACATTGTAAGAATTCTTGATTGACAGCATTTACATACCTTATTAATCTGAGAATTATAATCCTTATATACCCACATAAAACACAAAAAAATATTTAATTTTTTAGAGGGTAGAACGAGAACTACAAATGAAAAGTGCAGGACATTTGTTTCCTGGTCCGCGAAACTCAATTATAAATCAATCTCAACAGCAACAACAGTCACAAGATCCTAGCGAGACAGAAGCATTGTTACCGGGCATGCTAAATATTGATTTGCCAGCTCAGTCAACATCTCCTCATGGTATTTTATTCACTTCACTGAAATGTGCATTTGCCTTAAAATTAGATATTTATATCAATATATTCAACGTGATTATTTTGCTTAAAAGGTTTAGTTTGCAATACAACTGGTATGTCTGGCGGTTCATTGACGTATCCAGGAGCTAACGACGCAGCATTGGTGTGCAGTGCTTACCTCGATGGTAAGATAATGGGGATGCAAGCTGCACAGTTCCAGAAAACGCTTTCCGTGGTTCCAACCGCGACGGAAACGTTCCCCACAAATACATTTCCTTCCTCGCCTCCTTTGTCTCTTGCACCGTTGCCTGTTACGACCACCACCACTGTGTCACTCATTAGTGCTACTTCTTCAACAACCACGCCGAGTCCGCCGAGCATTTCTACCCCTCCAACCGTTATAGCCGTTTCCCAATCGCCTATTACCGCGAGCAGCGACGTCAGCCAAAATACTGCTATAAGCGATCGTCCAAAAGCTAAGCCTGTGTCCAAGAAAGAAGGAAAGAACGTGCGGAAAGCTACGTCCAGCATGGGGATGGCAAAGTTGCAGACACAAGCGACTATAATGGCTGGACTTCACCAACAATATCAGCAGAAGCAACGTCAGCATCCTTCTTATCAAGTACAACAGGTTCAACAACTGCAGCAACTCAACCAGCAACTGCAGCTTCAATTGGATCAAGTGCAGGTGGATTTCTATCATCTTTATTTCTTATTCCGATTTCAAAAATCTTACAGCGTGCGAAACAATAATTGGATTTAATACACGCGTGTAGACTGTTTTCTTTTCAATGAATTTTTTTTTATGTAGATACAACAGCAATCGCAGCAGCCGCAATCGCAACCGCAACAATCCCACCAACAAACTCATTCACAGCAACAAACCAACATAGTTGCTAATAGTACGGGTAGCATACTCATGCCCACTCAATTGATGTCACACTTGCATCCCACACATCATTTGCACAGCCAGGTAACTTATATGGTTCAATAATTATCTGCGGTTATTTTTGTAAGATATAACTAAACTTAAAAGAACATATATTTTTAACAGCAAACAGCGCAAGAAAATCTTCCCGAGCAAACGGATCCTGAGTTAACGCGAAAATACAGAGAAAGCGCTTGCGCATTTTTTACTGGCGCCCAGAAATCTAAAACCTTCAATCCTAACGATAGAGTATTGAAATTGGAGGACGGCACGGATATTCCTATCGACGATGCGTTTGAAATTTTTCGTTCCATTAGCTTCGACGACACGGTTGACAGTAAGTACTTAGCTTTTTAAAACTGAAAAGAAGATCATATATAAAGTAAAATTAAATTAATTTTTTATTTTATTTCTATACAGCAACTGAAGATCAAGAGAAGCTTGAATTGAAAAGATTGGACGTATCGAATAATAAGGAACAACAGCAGCAGCAGCAGCAACAACAACAACAGCAGCAACATTTACATACCACCCAAATAGTTCAACAAGGCGGAAGTCCTCATGCATCCCAAGAGTTTTTTACTCCCGTGCTGTCAGTACCTTCGGTTTCTCTACCGGCCTTACCGTCATTACAAGTGACCAGCGCTGGTGTTCAAATAGAGGCAGACATATCAGCGGGCTTACAACTAACAAGTACGCAGTCTTTGCAAAACCCGACGCTGAAGAATCGTCTGAGAGCCTTCGAAGAAGGCTTCC
Organism: Temnothorax americanus; assembly: GCF_048541705.1. Taxonomy (NCBI): domain Eukaryota; kingdom Metazoa; phylum Arthropoda; class Insecta; order Hymenoptera; family Formicidae; genus Temnothorax; species Temnothorax americanus. The sequence goes on from NW_027509751.1 coordinate 3,770,421, forward strand.
GCCAGGGTAGTATACATTTTCGCGAATGTATGCAGCATATTAGCAGCGATACTTTCCAACCTCAGTTGCTGCTTCAATCCTCTCAAATAAGTAAGTTATCAAAACGTGTCTTTAGTGCGACTAATGTCACCGAGTTCTCGTTCATTAGTGAACGATTTTTTTTATTTGCTTTAACTTTCTCGTTACTAGCATTTCCTACGCAAACATTACCAGCTGTGAGTGGCGCAACGGGAATAGTAGATAGTATACCTCCTCATCAGTCGAGCAGTTATGTGCAATCCACAACTTGCAGCACTAATCAAGTTCAAGTTGCTACCCAGACTCAAGCACCCGCTACTACGACAACCGCGAACGTAGCTACCTCCGATAAGAAACAAGTGTACACTGCACCGACCACCGGCAAGGGCAAGAAAGCCAGATATCCTCTCCTGTCTCAACAACAATCTTGCCAGCAACAACAAACTGCCAATGCTCAACAAGCTCCCAATTTTCCTGCGCAAAACTATCAGCTAGATCCAGCAACAGGTGAGAATTGTACGGAGCTGCGATTTTCGCTGTAATCAGCACGATGATACTCGAAATAAATTGTTAAGAATGTTTTCACCACTCAGTTATTGATCAATGTACAACAGGTGTCCCGACGGTAGGAGGGTATGCGTCCAACCAAGTTCCACCCGCTCCGTTCTCGTGTATGGATGTTGATTCAGAAACCGACAGCAATCATGACACGGCTTTAACTTTGGCTTGCGCGGGAGGGCATGAAGATCTTGTGGAACTTCTTCTAAGTCGTGGTGCAGATATAGGTAGGTGAAATGCCGCATTGTATATGTATCGTCATACGGTTTTTATTGATATACGCGCGTTGTATTTCATATGTCGAGTTTAACATACCTAATAATTTAATTTAATGCAATATAAAATAAATATTTGCCGCGTGCATTAGAAAATATGGAGAAACTTTTATCGTGCAAGCAAGCTGACGTAACAATTTTCTTACAGAACATAGGGATAAGAAGGGATTTACGCCGCTTATTTTGGCCGCAACGGCTGGTCATCAGAAGGTAGTTGAAATTCTACTCAATCACGGAGCTGACATAGAAGCGCAATCTGAACGTACCAAGGATACGCCATTGTCACTTGCATGTAGTGGAGGCAGATACGAAGTAGTCGAGCTTTTGCTCAATCGCGGCGCGAACAAAGAACATCGCAACGTTTCTGATTACACCCCCTTAAGCCTGGCTGCAAGTGGCGGTTATGTGAACATAATAAAGCTACTACTGAGCCATGGTGCCGAAATTAATTCACGTACTGGCTCCAAACTAGGCATATCTCCTCTAATGTTAGCCGCTATGAATGGTCATACTGGTAAGAAATCGGAGTTTGAAATTATTTAATCGTAATTAATATTTGACACTAAGAAATTCCAAATTCATCATGACTGAAACACTAAAAAAAATATATATATGATATTTTAATGTGCAGCGGCAGTTAAACTACTTTTGGACATGGGCAGCGATATTAACGCGCAAATTGAGACAAACCGCAATACGGCGTTAACGCTCGCGTGCTTTCAGGGGAGGCATGAGGTTGTTAGCCTCCTTCTCGATCGAAAAGCCAACGTTGAACATCGAGCAAAGGTAACATATTTAATATTCATATATGTAATTTTGCTATAATTTTTCGAAATCTTTTTTTTTTTTTTACATAGACTGGCTTAACGCCACTGATGGAGGCCGCTAGTGGTGGATATGTTGAAGTTGGGCGTGTGTTACTTACGAAAGGTGCTGATGTTAACGCGACGCCTGTCCCATCATCTCGTGACACTGCCCTCACTATTGCCGCTGATAAAGGCCACTGCCGTTTCGTAGAACTTCTATTATCGAGGTAATTTGTCGCGCTACGTTATGTCCAACGTTATGAAATAACGAGCTCAGTAACGGAGATTTTGTCATTTCTTTCCAGGGGGACCCAAGTCGAAGTAAAAAATAAAAAAGGGAACAGTCCACTATGGTTAGCTGCAAACGGCGGGCATCTAAATGTCGTAGATTTATTATACCATGCAGGTGCAGATATTGACTCGCAAGATAATCGTAAGGTATACACGATAATTTGTTTGACGAGAGATCTACGTAATTTTTTTTTTATCCGATCTTAGACAAAATACATGTGTAAATTATATTCTATAATGATTAGGTTTCCTGCTTGATGGCTGCCTTCCGAAAGGGTCATATCAAAGTGGTGAAGTGGATGGTGAATCATGTAACGCAATTCCCCAGTGACCTAGAGATGACAAGATACGTAACGACTGTTAATGACAAAGAACTTTCGGAAAAATGCAACGAGTGTGTGAAAGTGATAAGAGCTGCCAAAGAGACGCAGGCCGCTAAAGCAAATAAGAATGCCACCATACTCTTAGAAGAACTCGACATGGAAAAGACGAGAGAAGAATCGAAAAAGGCGGCCGCCGCACGGAGACGAGAGAGGAAGAAAAAGAAAAAGCTCGAGAAGAAGGAAGAGAAGCGCAAGCTGCATGAGGAGTACAAGAAAAACGAGACAACGTTTGAGGATAAGGAAGAAAGCGGAAAGAAATCGGACGAGGAATGCGATCGGGCGGACGACAGCGAGCATGAGGGCGGCGACGAGAGAATGGAGAGCGTGCCGTCTCCCGTAAACAGAAGCCCGGAGGATCCCGACAGAGAAGAGGGCGACAGTGGAATAGATGCGAACAGCCAGGGTAGTTGCAGCAGCAACGATGTGAAGGCGAGAGAGAAAAAGAAAGAGAAGAAGAAAAAGAAGAACAATAGTCCTAGTAACAACGATAAGGATACGTCCCCCCAGCGTTCGTCCAAGACCCTCCTTTCACAAAACACCAATTTATCTCAAAACACAGCGACATCGACCAAGTCTCAGAATAACACTACGGAGAAGTAAGTAAATGCATTTTTTCCTTGCTTCGTATCTTGACCTGTTTTTAGAATCAATCTGAAAACTCGGGAGTTGTCAAGAATTTAAATAATAAAAGAGACACCGGAAAAGAGATATAGATTTAACATACCGATTATGTACAATGTTAGATAAAGGCTTATTCTGTAAACATTAACGTTATTATGTGCTTTGCGCAGCTTTTCTGTATTATATCTGTGCAAAGCACATAATGATGTCGTTAATGTTTACAGAATAGGCTCTAAATATCAAATGTAGATACAATTTTATTGTACTGATATTTTCAAATTTGTACATTTAATATATTTTGAGATATATATATATATATAGGAACTGAACTAGCTCGAAAAAATCTCTTGGCTCATTTTTTATATAATTACGTTTGAAAAGATAGATTCGATGTTTTATTGTTTATAAGAGCTAAATTCTTTTTTTACATTAAAATGTAAAGACAGTAATTTTTATGCTTCTAGAATAATAAAGTACCGATATTGAAATACCGATTATCCTTCTTAATAGTATTTTTTGCATATCGATAATAATTTGTTACAGGCGAATTATGACTAATGTTACCAGCGCAGTACCGATATCAACAACCTCGGTTACAACTACTAGGACATCTACCGTCGTCAGTTCCGATAGAAAATTGAAAGGTTTGGTTTTTGAAGCATCCTCTTTGAGGCATCCTGCTGAAAGGGAAGATTTTGAAGCGACCGGTAACGAGACTTATGTTTCTGGCAAAGGAAAGAAGTCTTATAATAATCAATACGATGGAGATGCTCTAAATACGTCGGCGAAAGCGAGTAACACTAGCCCCAAGCAAAGCGGAAAACGCGAGGAAGGATGGAAGGAAGTTGTGCGAAAGTAAGATACACGTTCTTGGAGAGATCTTTTTAAAATGTTTTCCTTTGTTCGCTTCGGTATTAATATACCATTCGGTATATTAATATTTTTTTTTACAAATAGAATCTTACAACTATCATGATTTGCAGGGGACAGTCTGATGATTCCGGAAGATTTATGAATTCACCATACCGTTCTAAAAAAGTATCCGTTCCCCCAAATGCTATCAGCCGAGTGATAGGTAGAGGAGGCAGTAATATAAATGCTATTCGTGTTTCAACGGGCGCGCATATCGAAGTAGAAAAGCAAAGTAAATGCCAAGTGGAAAGAATCATCACAATTAAGTGAGTGATCAGATAATATATCTTTTTTAATAAAGTTTACATATTTTATACAAGATCTATACCATAGATCGCACTAATAATTCTCTAGTTTTTTTTTTGTCATTTAGAAATGAAAAAAAGAAAGTTAATATCAAAATGTCGACATTTTATTTTTCTCACGTAAATAGATATATCAGATTTTGCTTAGAAATGAAATAAAAATATCTGTCGAATCAGAGAATTTTTAGGAAATTCTTTTCTACGATTTGAGTAGATGTCTTGATCGTTTCAAGTAAAAATATTAGTGTTTAAATTGTCGTTCTGTTGTTTGTAGAGGATCAACTGAAGCTACAAAGAACGCTTATCATTTGATATCAGGGCTTATTAGGGATCCAGAGGCAGATGTCTCGCAGATGCTTGCGAAATCCAAGCTCAATACAACAACTTCTTCGTGGGACAAGTCTGTTCCCAATGTTATTGTAAGCACGAAGAAATCAAACTATAATGAGTTTTACTATTACATGTAGAACGATTTAATAAACTGATATCTTCTTTCAGACAAGTAAAACGAAAATTGGTGGATCCGTTAATAAAGCACCTAATCTGGCATCCAGTACAACCAGTAGCCAAATTAATAAATCAGGATATTCTTCCGGAGCGTCCACTATTAATCCATTGGTTCCTATTCGCTCATCGTCCAGTGTGAAACTCACTGGTGCTTTCCCCACTTCTTTGCCACGTGCGACGGCGCCTAGACTCATGGCCGCAGGTAATATAAAGCATATGTATATAAATTTAATAATTTATTAATTGCAACGAACATTTATCATATATATTTATTTTCATGTCAATTTAATTTATAAAACTTAATTGTTTAAGGTAATACATTAGCATCGAATATTTTATTTACTTTTATATTTGTGTCTATCATACATAGAAAATATCCATATTTTAAAATATTCCTTATTAATTGCATAGTGCTATTTCTATTCGAAAAACCCTAAATTTTTTTTGCAGTGGATGAAAGAATTATTATCCACTCAATCAACAATGGAATTTAGACGGACATACGTTGAATTTGTCCAAGAATATATTTATGCTTTGTTAAGCATTCTAGAGAAATAGTTTAGAACGATTTTTTGAGTTTTTATTAATAAATATTGCTATACATACGCAGTGGATAAAAATTCTAAAACAACCCGTAAAAATATAGAGACATTTTGACAAAAAAGAAGTAAACATTTATGCAGATATTACAACATGTATTGTGCTTTTATTTTACATTATAGACAGACTACGTTTACACGGCGGCTTATAATCCGGTTTAATAACTACCGTATACTATCCGATCCAAAATTTTTCTTTTTTTATTATAATGATTATTTAGATGAGTTTTTTTAAATACTTAAACTACACCTTTTTTAGTATATAAATATCAAAAATTGATTTAAATGTTTAAAATATCAAAATATAATAGTTTTATATTTAAATGATCGTTATAATCAAAAGGAGAATTTTGGATCAGGTAGTATACAGTAGTTATTGGCTTAGTTTACACCGATCACTTGATACACGTATTAAATAATAAATAATTAGTAAACTAGTTTGATTATTGTCCGATCAGCTCAAATATACTATTTGATACGCGTATCGAGAGATTGGTGTGAACTAAACCATCAAATCGAATTATAAGCAGCCGTGTGAACGTAAGTCATATTAATATTACGCATCGATATTATACTTAGCTGAGAAACGTGCCGCGCAAGCCGCAGCCGCCCAAATGGCGTCCTCGTCTAACACAAAGACGACAATGTCGTATACGAGTGCGATTATGACCGCCGGTAGGGCAGGGACAAAGATTGTCACCACTAGCACGACGCAGACATTTGCGGCGAAGCTATCCGAGATCACTGCCTCGACTCACAGTTCTACCACCGTCATGCAGTCGACTCACACCGCACCGGTGATCAAACAACAAAAGCCCATGGCGCAAGCCGCGACTGTGACTATTATGTCGGCCACATCTGCGGCAACCGCTCACACAACCAGCCAACAACAACAGTCCGTAATCAGTACATCGCCGAAGCACTGCCGATCACTGCCCACATTATCCGCCCCGTCGGCAATAGCATCTCACTATCCCGGGAAATCGAGTTACCCACTTGGAACGATCGCGATTTCACCGTCATCGACCACGAACGCCGTGGTAACGACAAACTGTCCGGAAAATTCACTTGTCTCGACGTCAGCCAGTTCCGTTCGAGTGACACCCTCGCCGCCAGTTGTACCGTTGCAAGCGCAAACGTTGCCGCCGCCGCCATCAACGGTACAGCAGCAGCAACAGCAGCAGCAATCGATGCAGCAACAGCAATCGCAGCAGGGTATTCGCAGCGCTACGCCAGTCGTGACTCAGGAACATCAACAGCAGCAGCAGCAATCTAGCAACACGCCTCAGGAGTACTCGTTGTTTAATGATACTTTTACTAAAGTCACGCAACAGTCGATGTGGGGAGGAAGAGAAAACGAAACTCAAAAAGGCATGAATTTTGCGACTGTTGCGGGCGGTGGTGTATCATCGAACACGAGCTCCGGTCCATCTACGGCTAAGTTTGACAGTTCCCCACCGCAGGTATGTTGTGACAATGGATTATGGATTTTGATTTTTTTAATATTTATATGAAAACACATACGAGATAGTTTCAAATAGTTTTGGCAAGATTAAAACGAGAATATTATAATTATATATATCAGTATATATTATAATTATATTAGAATATTATAATTGTATCAGTAAAAGTTAATTTCTCCATGGTGCCATCCTTTTCTTGTTTGTATTATGATACACTGTAACATTTCATATAAGAGGAAAAAAAACAATGAAGTATCACACGTTTTAAATTTTGTCGAGCACAGGTGGACGCATCCAAGGCTCCGGGTTACCGCGGTACAGCCATGTGCTCCCCAGTTTCCAGTAAGCCGGGTAGCACGAGCAACGCGTCGACCAACGTAATTGGCAGCGTGGTAACGGGCTCTGTACACAATCCTATGCAGCCCGCGCAATTTCAGTCTTCGACGAGCTACGGCGAGCATCCTCCCATACCGAACAAACCGCCCGGTAGTTTAGCGGTGGCTAGACCAGTAATACCCCCACAGAGCATCGATATGGGAACGGGCATGGCGGCGCAGTTTAACAGGCCGGCGGTCTTCCAGGGTGATCTGACAACGCGGAACGCGACGACGCACCAGCCGGCGGCGCACGTGATACCGTCCACGTCGCAACCGGCACTGGACGTCGGTCTCTTCAAAGCGGCGAACAGCAGCGGCGGCAGTTACGAACATCCGAACGTAAACTCTAGCCTGTTGAAAATGATACCGAACGATACACAGAGTGGTGCCGGCCATTCTATGCTACCGTTTCACCCTCATATGCAGAGTTACGCTCAAACTATCGCACCGTCCGCCTCTGTGATCAACACCACCGTCAGCATGTCAAGATTGAACCCGCGCGCCCCCGATTTCTCCAGCTCGCTTCACTTGAGCAGTAAGCCGCAGGTGACGATGTTCAATGCCGCCGCCGGATCTGCGGGATTGCATCCGGCTAATATGTTCGCCGCCCCCGTGCCGGCGCAACCACCTTCCGCAATACAGTCCAACAATCTGGGGATGATGAGCAACTATCCGCTGGGAAAGTATCAGGCGCCCTCGCGGGCAACGCCAGCAGCGAACACCGGCATCTCGACAACTGCTCAGACGACCCGCTGGTCTTACGCCACGCCGGCGCCGCATACCAACTACCCGCCGCATCAGGATCCCATGATCAGCCAAATGGGGTTCTCCAATCAGCTGGCGAACATCAGCGGCCAACCCGGCGGTGGTATCGATCTGATTACGAGTCTGGAGAACGGTGGCTCGCCGGCTATATCTCCCTCGTCACCGGCGCAGGTCGCCCAGGAGATGAATCAATTGAAGATTGAGGACCGCAAAGTACCACGACCGATTGGTACCGAAAGGGCAACGTGGAAGAATTACTCGGCAGCGGGAATGGGTCCGGGCGGAGACGCCGATTCTTCTATCAATTGGATGCTCAACCCTGATAAGCTAGCATGGTCGAATTGCAATCTGGCGCCCGGTATCGACAGGCATCAGATGTTTCGATCGAACCCCACTTACAACCCACGTATATCCAACGTCGATCCTGAGATCCATCAGATGATGGAGTCTTCCTTCCAGGTAACTGTTGATCCTCTCGCATACACGATTAATTTTATTGTTATTCGTAACTTTTTGTCGAGCGATTTATTATTTCATGCAATTGCTACGCACGATGATAAGAAAAAAGGGTACAAGGGCTTTAAAACAGTACTCGCTAAAAGCGATAAAAAATTTACACAAATTGAAAATTCATCGTGTTTGTACACACATGTAATTAACTTTATCGTGTTTAGGGTCATGTGAATACGCAACAACCTTTCCCGACTAACGGAAATGCGCCATTGTCACTCATGCCAATGGCTTTAATAACGGGACAGTACGGAGCATCCGAAATGACAGAAATCCCGCCGAACGAGCAGAATAAGATAGATCCACCTGCATGGGGAATGCCCGACGCCGTACAAGACAAGCAACATCCGGTAAGATAATCCTCCTCTAGCAAGATCTTTGATTTGAAACATTTTTTCTTCTTTCAAACTGGAAAACTGGAAAACAATATGGTAATGCTATTGTAGAAAAATACTGGATATATTAACTTTGTTTACTTGCAGGCGTGGACCCACAAATGGACCCATTAAGGGGAGAGAAAGATCGTCGTTCGTGCTGACACAGCTTCAACCTCTAAATATAACATATTTTCATATTTTGGATCTGACGATGAGAAATGAAAAAGATAGTAATAGCAATAGTCTGGACTGGATCAATTATTTGTAGGCACATAAATTATATTACGATCTTATTATATTCATTCGAACCCAGATTCTTAATATTACTTGTCACGCTAGAGGATAAGACGACAAATCCTTAATTACTCAACTTATTGCTATCACTAATATATCTCCCGAGTTAATTGCAGAGTATAAGCAGTGTTCAAGAGCGAGAGGAAGGGAAGACGGAGTCAGTGTCGGTTAAGGAAAGTCTATATCCTACGTCGTAGGATAAATGACGGCGTAATTATAATGGCATAATTACCTCGGATCTGTGTCATCATTTCCTTAACCGCACGGACTGTCGTAAGCTCCGTTCAATTATCGTTAAGCAGGGACATGTCAATCACCAATAATCTCCGACCAATAATCGAATGCTAATAATTATGAATTATGTCTCTTCTATTGTCGAAGATCTGAATTCGCGATATTCGAGACATCTCGAAATATATTCGCCAGATCCATCACGATAATCTAGATACGCGTGAAATTTACGCTTTGTATCGGCATCGTGGCGATCATGAACGTTCAAAATTTTGCCTGATTTAAATTCACATTATTGTGAAACAGATTCGTGGTGATGGGAACATTTCGAAGCCAAGTGTTCGTCAGGTCGATCGCGACGATCCGGTCATACACGCGTTATAACGTTTCGACATAGTCGCCACTACAGTCTCTGCAGCAGCGATGATGAACATTTAAGAAAGTCGTTTGATTTTAAATCACGAGCCGCTTACGTTGAGGAGCTGTGCTCTCTTAGCACCATATCGAACGATATAGGGCGGTGAATATTTTCGTGTTTACTATTTAGAGCGCTGTAAAGAAATGATGTAATCTTACGAGCATGATACAATCGTGTAAATAATTGCTTCGCAAAACGGGTGATTCTGAGAACTTCCATGCTGCAAATTGAGAGAACCGGGGAAGACGGTCCGGATGAGGAAAAAAAAACCCGAAAAGGAGGGATGTAAGGGGGATCTTGGAGGAACCATTGGCTTCACCGAACACCTGGGTACATAATTACTCTTCTTCCACTCTTGCACCTACGCTTGAATTCGTCACTGTCACTCCGAGTCTGACTGTCGCTTCTAAACTGTATCCCAGAACAGATAATGTAGTAATTAGGGAGAAAAGAGAGAGAAAGAGAGAGAGAGAGACAAAGAGGAGGAGCGTTCCTTCCTATAGATTCTCGAGCGTCGATTATGTCTGATCGCGCTTGAAGAGCGTCCGTTGTTTCGCGTTAGACGAACAACTGTATAGATTTCCCATCGACGAGTGTACGTTGGTGTTGCGTCATTAAATCGATCGAAGATAATACGAACAAAAATACGATAACGACGTTGTTCCGACCGATTTAGCCGATCGAATCGAGGTTTTCGTTGTCCAGCCGGTTCCGGTACATTTATAATCTTTGCGTTTTGTCTCGTAGACGTCAATCCTTCAATCGGGGTAACTAACGATCGCCGATAGCACGAGATCGCGCTCTCTGTTTTCCAGGCAGATCCCACCGGACACAAGATTGTCACGATCGTAGCGAATTTTTATCGAGCTCACCCACAACACACAGAACACGCAGAACACTTATGAAAATTCTATTACGTATCGTACACACGCGTAAATGACCAGGTTCTCGGGGGAAAAAAAATGAAACTCGAATTTACGTAAGCGTTAACAGGTAATGTGTCACGAAATCGAGATACGCAATGTAACTAATAATATATTACATATATACCGAATCCTATTCAGATCAATGAATACAGTTTCATTGTAAAAGTGGTAGTGGGCCGCCAAACGCATGAGGATATAGCCGTGCGTCTCTAGTGCGACAGTGCTATTATAATATTATTATTGCTGTGGTGGTGTAATAATGTTTATTATTATATTATGGTTATTATTACACGCAAAACGTAACTATAGGAAAGAAAGAGAGAAAAAAGAAAAAAAAACAGGTACATAGAAAGAGAGAGAGAGAGAGAGAGAGAGGTCACCCCTGCTATCTCGGCTGGACTTAGTAATGATATAATAATATTATAGAGATACACACAACACACACATACACATATATACACATACACACTCGGATATATGAAATGTTCATTTCGATTGAACATTTGAAAATCTTTCTTGGTGGGGATTTCGGCAAGTGTTCAATACATAGCGACGACATACTATAATTGAAACGGTCCCCACACACGCGCGTAATGAAATGATGATGATAATGTGAGGGATAATGATGATAAATGATATGAAGCTCATGGAAATCGTACGAGGGCTTTTTGACCTATATTCCAGAGAGCGCTTCAATTATTCTTTAAGGATATATTGTTATAATTTAAAGCCTATTTTCAAATTTGATTTATGATAACTGCGATATATGATATAAAACTATTATATGACATATAACAATAAAGCAAATAAATAAATATAACGACCACGAAAATTCATTGCGAGCTCTTCTCATTTTTACGTTCACCCGCCCTTGATTTGGATGCCTCCTCTTCGAGGACTCTTCTCTTCACGAATATCCTCGTGTTGAAACTGCATGTCATTTAATTTCAACCTTTTGCTTTTCGTTCTTCTTCGTACGATTATCTCGAACGAGTCTCTTGCCATTTATTAACACGCCTTTGATATTAAATGCCGAAAAATTTTATCGGTTAATTTGCGGGGAAAAATTTATGTAGACCACATAAATCATTTATAAGAAAACATTTTTTTTGTCAATCTACTGAAATTTATAACAAGTTGTGCGTATTATTTATAGTACATGTACATATTTGTGCAAATGTAGAAAAAATAAAATTCTTTTATTTAATTCATTATGTTCCATTATTATCAATTATTAAAACCTTAAACAATTGGAAATCAGTACTTTCAGAACAGAGCCTGTTTTTCCCAGTTTCGGAAATGTCAAGTTTTTGTTTTCTTTTTGGGATCGAGGAAGGGATAGTGAATTAACTCTTTTGCACAAGGTCGCCTTGCATGCCAGAGACGGCCACGAATAACATTCCTAAATAATATCTCAAGGTTTATAATGCTACGTATGATAAATATTCAACGTTTATAAAGTTAAAATTGTTCATGCTTTTTATCGCTTCATTGAAGCCTTCGCTGTCCAGATTATCGAAGATAAATAAGTTATTTTCCAAATCTCTATTTTTAATTATAAAGTCTCTCGAGAGGAAATATTCACGAGTAATCGACTTGCGTCGACGGTCGTGGAAAGAAAAACAAGCACAACGGTTTATCATAGAAAAATGTTTAATTTAAGAGATAAGCTTGTACGTTAATAATATACTAAAAAAAAAGAGAAAAAAAAATAAAACTTACAACATCTTTAATAGAGAACATTTTTTATAACAGTCATTTTGTTTACATTAAATAACAAATTATAAAAAATCCAGAACTTTACGCTATTTTGCCGCATCAGCTCCCGACATCTATGAGGGTATCTCAAGTTGTTGTTATAAATTACATTTGCGATTTCGAATTCAACGTAAAATCCTTTTTCAATTTCGCCGTCGTTTCGGCTGATGCGGTAAAACCCGCGATTCACATTGTACAGTAAAAATAATAATTATTTACACGTGACAGTACATTTTTATACAGAAAGTAGGTACTGCTCGAAAAAGTTGGTATTGATTGTCAAACATGAGTTGACAGCTTTCTTTCTGTCTCTCTCCCTCTCTCTCTGAATCGACTACATATAATCGTTAAAATCGTTATATATAAAAAAATATATTCGTACAAAATAAATATATAATTACATGACGGTCGATTGACATGCCTCGTGATCACACACAATTGTTAGACTCCCCTTTAAGTAGCCGGCGCATAAGTAAAAACGAGTAAGTAGAAAAACGTGGAAAAAAAATCGAGAAACCGATTCGTCGTTAAAGACGGACAGCGTGATCGATACGATTTAAGAAATCAACTCATCCGACAGATAATCGTACACCTTACATACGCGTATCTAGTCGATCACAGAGAGTCCGAATTCCCAAGGATTTGTGAAATCGCGCGCGAGCGACATTCGGGAGACCGAAAAAAAAAATATATGTATATATATATATATAAAACGATTTGCTTCATTCGACGCGACCACGTGGCGTATACGTATGTACACTCGCAAAAACATATGTGTGTATGAAATAAATAAACGACAGGATGATCCACGAAATAACATCTAATCTGCCTCCTGCGGATATATTCAGCGATAAATAAAGCCGTTTTGTACAAAGCGGAAGATAATCCTCTCGTAATCTATAATCTTATAAAACCTGTCTCTTACTGTAAGGAACCAAAACGCTTGTCTCGTGGGGTGGCAGCCGAAAAGTTCTCCGGAGAGCCGAGTCGTCTCTATACAGGGCCACGGCTCTCCCGCGAGAAAACCTTGCCTCTTTCACATAGCGGAATAATGAAAAATAAAAAATCTCTTACGTCGCGTGATTAGAGGTGTATTACATACTTAATTTGCTATTTATCAATTTACTTCTCTCGCTCGCTCGCTCTCCTCCTCTCTCCCTTTCTCTCATATATACACACACATTTTCATACACTCGCATTTCAAACGTTACTCACACAATGCGACCGCATTGCATCAAAGTAAGTTTACGTCCATTATAATTATGTATAATAAACTTACACAACCGTTTTTTTTCCATTTCTTACAGATATATTATATATAATATATGTTGCAATAATATATGACTTTGACAGAACTGTTCTTTCACGTACATAACATGCTGGTAAACATCTTTCCGTGCTCTTTCCCTTTTCCTCCAACATATTACACTTATCTCTCATTATTAACGACAGCTCGTCAAAGATTATTGCGTCATTTTTTTGTATTAATCTTGTAAATTCGCTATTCTATCATTCCTCTGGCTCATATAAAAATAACACGCAATGCGAAGCTATCCAACATTGCTTTGTACATTCGCCCGTGCTCCAATAAAACAAAGTTGAACTTAACAAATCTAAAGAGTGTTCATTGCCAAACTATTGACGATTATCCGTACTATTGAGAAGCTTAGTGTAACTTAACGTAGAACCATGTGATTGCCGACGCGGGCCAGCAAGACGTTTCACAAGGCAGAGCTATTTTTCTTATCTATCCGGTTGTACCTTATGTGTGTAATTCTTGCAAAACCTTATCTCTCGTAACGAAAGGAAAAAATCGCACGTTTAAAAAAAAGAAGAGAACAATATCTCGATAAAAGTACACGATTTGTAATTGTTTATCGTTCTTTCCTCAAATCTGTAACGCAAGACTAGCGGATTCTATTCGTAACGACAGAAATAGCGATGCGAGTAATAACAGACAAACTTAAATAACATCAGTGTTCAATCGAATTAGCTTAGCAGTAGCCGGGCGTACTGCTTTGTCCGAATGCTGCTAAAGCAAAATATGTCATATCTGTCGCCGTCAATCAGCATTAAGAACCGCAAAAGAAACTATTCGGCATCTAAGTTATTATGGATTAACACCTTCGTCCGCGTTATGTGTGTGTGTTAAAGTATGTTACCATTCATTCTGATAATAAAATAATACCGTAGATCATCTTTCATAGAACGCGCCAACGGATCCATCCAATTTCAGCGGCATTTTACAACGCTCAGTATTTCGTTCAACCGATTTCATACAACGTATCGGATGGTTTAAACACAGAGAATGTAAAAGAGCTGCAGCTGAAGGGAGTGGACCCGCACCACTGCTCGAACATCACTTCATTTCACAAATTAAACGTAACGAGCGGCGAGTATTATCATTCCGCGTTAATTACGTTTTACGATTAATCTCATATTTACACACATCATTGCTTAATTAAAACATAATTTCTTCTAACGTTGCTTGCACTCAACTTTGTCGTTTGCGACAAGGAAAGTCGTGCTGAAATTCCATTATGTACATTTTACACACATACGAAGTAGATTAAATAGATTATTTGTGGTAGAGAAGAAATAATTACTGATAAGAGTGCGGTAAGCTAAAAGCAATCTCGATCGTTTTCTTATAATCCTCGTGTAGATCGTGAAAATGGTGAACGACTATCAGTTGTGCTATTAAAATGCGAATCTATAATACTTTTGCATATACAATAGTAACAATATCTTATATACATCATCATGAGCGTCGCGAAGTTACCATAACAAAAGGAAAGAAAACGAAAGAAAATGTGGAATTGTGTGTAAATATAGATAGATCCCTCGATTTGTGCTGCCTAAAAGTAAAATATAAAAAAAACACATATTTTAACTCTGAACATGTTGCGTGTGTGTACTTTGCACACATCGCCACGTTCCCGTAAATGAAATCTTTGTGTAAACTGTAAAGGTTTCTTATACGTTGTCACACATTGAAATCTCGATGTCTTGAAAAAACCGAGGGTATCTGTAAAATCTGTAAAAATGCATAACTCAACATCCCGCAATTGTCTAAAGTAACATTACATTAACATTTGTATTAAATACCTAATTTGTAGCCAATGACTCTCGATCATATATACATGTGAATTAATGCTATCAAAATGTGTATTCTTTCACACTACTTGTCGGGACTTAAACTTACGGTTCTATCTTCGACAGTTACGAAACAAAAAAATAAGCGACTCAAGCCTCAATCATTATCTCGCGGCTGTTTAGCAACATCAGCAGCTTGAAAACATCATTGATACTCGCATAATGTGCAAAATGTCTACTCCGAAAGATAGCCCAGTTTCTCCGCACGAGCCCCACTCGTGCGGGGGATGCAGTTTGGAATATAACCGAGGTCACCGAGGCTACCAGCGGCAGCGGCACGTCTCAAGCGACAAGTGGACCATCGAGCTCCAAGGTAGATCTAAAAGATCTAAAACACAAGCAACCTACGACAGAATATAAAAAAGCTGCCGAAGCCGCAAAACAAAAAAAAGTTAGAAAAAGAGGTTCAAAAGGTTCAAAAAATAATCAAAAAACCAACAAAAACCAGGAGAACGGCAAAGAAAGCCCTGAAATTGATTAGACATCAATTACAACAAGAGCAAGACGACAGCGAGATGACGAGTGAGGATGAGAGTCCCATCAGCCAAACCAGGATGCTGACGACAGGTGCAAAGTTATAAATTTTGCCCAGTATAAATTAATTATATAATTAATGTTTTTTTTATTTTAGAGATATCAAAGAAAACCACCGAGGTCACCGAGGCTGCCAGCGGCAGCGGTACGTCTCAAGCGACGAGTGGACCATCGAGCTCCAATGCAGAATCGACATCCGTCGGCGGGGCCCGACCGAAAAGTCTACCGAAAAGATCTAAAACACAAGCAACTTTAAAACAGATTCAGCAACTGACAAGACCTATAAAAGCAGAGTTACATTTACAAAAAAGAATCACTAAAGAAGCAAAAGAAGCAAAAAAAGCAACGTGGTTCCAAAACTCCCAAGCTCCCCAAGTTTGACGACCAATTTCAAATTTAATGTCTCCTCCGAAAGATAGCTCAATTTCTCCGCACGAGCCCCACTCGTGCGGGGGATGCAGTTTGGAATATAACCGGGGTCACCGAGGCTGCCAGCGGCAGCGGCACGTCTCAAGCGACAAGTGGACCATCGAGCTCCAACGCAGGATCGATATCCGTCGGCGGGGCCCGACCGAAAGATCTACCGAAAAGATCTAAAACACAAGCTACCTTAAAACAGATTCAGCAACTGACAAGACCTATAAAAGCAGAGTTACATTGACAAAAAGGAATCATTGAAGAAGCAAAAGAAGCAAAAGAAGCAACGTGGTTCCAAAACTCCCAAGCTCCCCAAGCTTGACGACCAATTTCAAACAGACTTTATTCACACTATATCTTTTTAAGTAACTACTATTTCCCTTTCTCTCTCTTTTTTTCAATATAATTTCAAACTTATTGAAAAATATATACGTAAGAAATATTGAAAGATATATATGTATAACTTAATGACTTAGAAAATGTGCTGCATATATTTTAACATTAAAAATATATTTTTAAGAACAAATTGCAGCTAAAGTAGATATGCACTCTTCGAAATATAAACCAATTAGTTGTTTACAAACTTTACCGGCCCGTAAAACAATTATCGTTGAAGCTAGGAAATAGTACTATATTGATCTGATAAAATATTCTCTTCAAGAATCATTAATAAAATAGGCTCGTAAAACTTGAATATGTAGAAAATAATAGGATTAAAGTGCAATTGGACCATTATGTGAATAAAGTCTTGTGTTTTCCACAGCTTTTAAAATAATTGAGGATTAATTCGTAATAATTTAATATATCAATATATATTATGCATATTTAGTAATGAATCATTTTGATTCGTAACTGAACCGTAAAAATTGCACCGTTTACTTATCACTGTACACAAATGATCGCAACTAATCCTGATAAAGATCGATATAATAACTAAATTATTCGCTATGTCCGCAACGCAATTGCAATTCTTCGATGCTGCATAGCAGTATAAGACTTACTCGCCCACTTTGCTCTCGTTGTTCTGACCGTTAGCATCAGCGTCGACGTTCGCGTCCTCTGACAGATCATCGTCCGCGCCTGAAAAACACAACATAGAAAAACATGAAATAATTAAATAAAATAAGATATATTGGTCACAAAATGGGCGACATATAAATTTAAAAATTAAATTAAGTTAACTCAATAATAAACTCGCGACTTTTACATGTCTCTTCATCTTCGTCTTCTTCTTCTTCTTCTCCGGAAGAGGAATCGCTGTCGCTATCTGTGCTCTCGGAGTTTGCCGAGAGGGAACATTGATCGTACGGCTCAGGCTCGGAATAGACCTCCGCGCCAGGGAAAATGTACCTGCCCGGTGCCAACTGATAGTAGGAATTTTCTGTAAAAACAATCGCAACCGTATTAACACTTGTATCATTCACAAAAATGCCAAAGTATTATGTCGTATGCAAAATAGCAGATTTGTACCTGGTAGTCTAGAAGCGAGGCTCTCCCGAATCTTTGGTTGCCAGCAGTGTCTCTCCAATCTTCTGTTCTTCAATTCGGCTATATCGAACTTTTCTTCTGTGCTATCGATGCTGTTACAACTGTCGCCTATGCCGGAATCCAATACGGAGTCTACTGATGCTTGCCTCGGTTTCGGTATCGTTTTATCCGACTCGGCGGCGTCTAGATTTGCGGCGTCGTCATACTTGTTCGATTGTCCACGTTTATTCAGCGACTTGTGAGACTCCAGAGTGTTTTCGCTTATTATAGCTTCTGAGGAAAGGGACAATATTGTCGGCACCACTTGACATTCTTCCGAATTGTTTTCAAACGTCGATTTTGCTGACGTAACGTTAAACTCGTTTTCTGACGCCATCATTGTGCATTCGGTATTCGCTGGCGACGTGGAACTCACAACTCCCGTCTCATGCGTGCTACCGAAATTCATCCTCTTGGGACTATTCTCTATACTAGTGTCACCCGATCGTCTTTTAGGACTTTCCCCTAGAAGTTTGAAGCTCTTTTCTGGGTTTTCCACCTGGACATGATCAGCGTGCAAAGATGATACGCAGACATTGATGTCATCTGCATGCTGTGGCATCGCATTCGCGGTGATTGAAAGGCTATCCTGACTTTCTGTCGAGGATAATTGTTTCAAATCAACTTCTACGCTATCGCGCGACACTTCGGTGTTACTTGTCGTGTCTTGACTCTGTTCCCACGTGTCGTCGGACAGACACCGCAATGGTAGGAGTTGCGAGACTTCCTTCAGAATTTTGTCGTACCAACAGACTTCTTTGTAAGTATCGCCCATTCTGCACAATGCCAATAAATCGAAATTTTATAATATAATATAATAAAATATTTATTGTAATTAAAACAATCATTGGATTAAATTGATTATTGCATTGAGTTGATTAAGTAACATTTATTTATTTATTATATACATATTTTTAGTGCACATATATTTCAATATAAAAAAATTAAATAACACTAAGATATATTTAATTTTTTAATATTTAATTAATAATAATATTAAAATTAAGTAATAATTAATATTTAATTTACAAAGCTTCCATACAAAAGATTAAACTTTTTACTTACAAATGGCATATTTGATTTATAATAATGTCACCATCTCCCAGTAGCTCGACGTCGAACTTGAGATGTGGTAATGGTTCTCGATTAATAAGGATCTGCGGTACACGCGACGGAATGGATGAAGGAATTAGGGCTACCGGCCGAACCTTCAAGGACGATCCGATAACGATTAGAAGATCGCAATCGTCCTTGTCTTTGGCCATCGCATCATGGAAAGCATCTGGGAGCCCTTCGCCGAAGAAGACGATATCTGGCTTCATTATGCCTTGCGACACCAGATCTGAGAATTACACGAGAGGGTGTTCAATTAAATTGAATTAACAGCAATTTTAATTAATCTAAATCAAATGACATTTACCTCTGTAGTTCTCGCTGCAATTCACCTCGGATAGGGAGGGCAACGCGTTGACACGGCATTTCGGGCAAGTGGGTATCCTTTGTGCGAAGATATTCTCCCTGATGTCGTTCGCTCTGACTTGATATTTACATCTTGTGCAAGACGCGGTGGCGAAGGAGCCTTTAACAGATAACATTCGGTAATTAAAAAACTGTAACTGTACAATTGTCATAGCATTAAAAACGATCAATTATGTAAAGTATATTCATTAATGAACAAATAAATAGACTTTATACAAATGTTAGTATATTAAAAAATGTATATAAAATGTCATCTAAATGCTTTTTATGTAATAAACGTATAATATAAACTTACCATGGCATTCAATCACATTTTCAATACCGGCAACCTGCTCCAAGGTGTCAATATTTTGTGAGTAATTCCTCAAGAGCTTCTTCTGCTTGTCTAACATTTTGATAAACCTGTGACAGGGACTAGGTTTAAATTGTCCTGGATATATCTCGCGCGCAAATTTATAGAATGGCCTGGGATCCTGACTAAAATAATTAATGTCGAACATAGCCTAAAAAATAAATTAATAAATATAAATTAGACAAATACTTAAACGTTAAAAGAGTTAAAAAGGATATTAACTACAAGCCGCTAATTCAAATAATTATAACGCCGAATGAAGTACCTGTGGGTCCGGTAAGTCGGGAAAATCCTGCGCTAGTCTTGAATAAATACCATCTCTACTTCTAAAATCAGGAATACCACAGCTGACACTAACACCCGCGCCGGTCAATACTATAATCTTCTTGCTATTGCGAATTAATCGTACCACATCAGACAAGGTATTTATGTGTTTGAGCTTTTGCCGTCTCGGAGGTTCGGACATCATGTTGATTATGATCTGAAAATCAACACAATTGCGAGTGTTACACTTACGGAACAACCTTCTTTGCCTTAAATCTTAAAATTATTGTAGATCTGACAAACGTCATGTATTTATACCTTCCATAATGTGAGATCGTCAACCTGCTCAGGAATCTGTGTGGAGTCCATTAGGAGGTGGTGTAGAAGATCCCTGGGATCCGCGCCCGTCAACATCTGCTTTTGAATCCAAGAAGAAGCGTTTCTCCACTGATGACTGATTTCGGCTTCTCCTGAGAAATCGGACAATCCTGATAAATCCGACAGGTTTGAGACAGTGGAGGATATCTCGTCCTTCTCATCCGCGGTATCAATCCTGAAACGACATGAGAAAATACGAAATTTTAAAAAAGTTTCTCCAAGATTCTCCAATTATTTTTGGTAAATATTTTAGACAGAAAAATGTTTTAAGAGACATCTTATTACTTTATATCAAAATGTATCGGGATAGAGTATGACACATGCAAAAAAAATTTACTTTTTAAGAAAATAGTAATACTTTTTATTTCGATTAAGGATGAAACTTACGGGCAACCGGTGTCGTTGCTGGTGGAGTCAACCCTCGATGATGGTGATATTAAATTTGTGGTTGCGGGAGATATGGAAGCTGATTTAGATTCATCGCTCAGCTCGTTGAATCCACTGTCTGTACCAAGTGCTTCTGTATGATAATAATAATAACGTATTTAATATAGTTTGCATTATTAATAAAATAACAGGCTATTATTTTCTCATAATTTTTTCTAAAAGTTCATTTTTTATATTATGCCATTTATTTGCCAGTAGTAAATGCAAGTACAATTTAATCTATACATTTGTCCAAAATAAATCAATTGCAATTATTTATTACCTACTTGAAACAAATATTAATTACATAAGTTTTTTAAAATTATATTAATTATATGTATTAAATAATTTCATTATATAACAAACAATAATTATAAATATTAATTAAGACAAATTTAACGAAATCCAAAAGACTCATATATGATATATATATATATATGTGATTATAAGATATAAATAAATTGGATTTTTATATTTAGTATACAATAATTATACTAAGATAATAAAAAGTATAATTATAAATGTGGTCGTGTAAAAGTTAAATAGATTAGCTATCTTTTGGCATCTTTATATAATCATAAATAACTATATTACAGTATGCAAATCCAAAAAATCAATTTCCGCATACAGATATATCATTTTGTGCAAAGTAATATTCAAAAACGAATATCCCGCCTACATCCCGACTCGAGAAAATGGCGGACGCGATATATATTAGCGTTTTTTCTTGGCTGCACTATCGCCCTGCACTGCTCTGCACTACCCAATAGCGTTGCATTAATGTTGCACTAGTGTTGCACTAGTGGGCAATAGTGCAGCCAAAAAAAAACGCTATAAGAAAGTTTGTTCTTTCTCTCTCTCTCTCTCTCTCTCTCTCTCTCTCTCTCTCTCTCTCTCTCTCTCTCTCTCTCTCTCTCTCTCTCTCTCTCTCTCTCTCTCTCTCTAACTGAACTTCTTTTCTTTCTACGTTGAAGAGAAAAAGAGAAAAAATGGACGGAGCAAGTTCAGCTAAAACGAACAGACCCCAAAATCTGCGAAGATATTACGGTATCGGACCTATTATGGACTTGGTCGGAATGGATTCCGATCGGAATTGTTCAGTTATTTCCTCGATTTCTATTGTCTTTTCTAGGGAAAACGGAATAATTCCGATCGGAATCCATTCCGAACAAGTCCCATAATAGGTCCCCTGGTTTGTTCTTTGTAACGGAAGTACGTTCAAGTGCTACTAAAACGAACAGACCGAATAAGTAGTCAAAGGAAGTAGACTCGAGGCGAGCGTGTACAGAAAGTTCGAGAAACGACCAACTCGAGCGAGTGCCACCTGTGAACGCTAACGAGCGTTAACGCATCCGGCAATCTCCCGATACGATCGATCGATTCGCACCCGCCGTGGGTGT
The DNA here is from genome assembly GCF_048541705.1 of Temnothorax americanus. Taxonomy (NCBI): domain Eukaryota; kingdom Metazoa; phylum Arthropoda; class Insecta; order Hymenoptera; family Formicidae; genus Temnothorax; species Temnothorax americanus. The sequence goes on from NW_027509751.1 coordinate 3,792,748, forward strand.
CGAAGAATCAGATATCTCGGGGGCGAAAATCGGAAGAAAAAAAGTACGACAAAAATAGATCCGGCGACGTCGGTCGAGGCGGAACACCCTTCGCCGATCGATCGTTCGCAACGAGAGAAAGCGGCTACGTGAAAATTACGACGTGGTTGGACTCGCGCGCAAGATGGCGGCCGTCGGGGCCGAAACGAGGGACGCGGACGGCCGACGGGCGACGGGCGAGAAAGGCGCCCGACCGCCGCCATCTTGCGCGCGAGGGCGACCGCGAGCGCGAAATTTCGCGGCGTTATCGCGCCGCGGATATCGCGCGAGTCCACCCGGACGGGATTTCGATACCTTCGAGATCGTCGTGCGGGCTGTCGCGCGGTGTCTCGCCGGGCCGCGGGTCCGCCAGCGTCGCGCCGATGCTCCCGTGGCCGCCGCCGCCGTCGACCTTACGACGCTTCACCGGGGACGAATATTCCAGCAGCTCCGTCTCCGTGCTCGACGCCATTACAGCAATGCAACGCATAGTGCGATGCACTTCGGTTTGGCCCACGGCTGGCCGCGCCAGAGGTCGCCCCGGCCGTCCTGTGTTCCCCCACCCCTCCACTTTACCGGCCGAGCTCCGCCCATCCCGCCACTCGCACCACTCGGCGCGTTCCTTCTCGCCGATGACGTATTATATATGGATGCGCGATGTATGACGATGACGGGCGACGATCCGGACGATCGTCGAAAATCAGCGATGCGCCTCGCTCGCGTGGTTTCGCGTGCGCGACTGTGAGATACATATATATATATTAGTCCAGTCACTATGTACAAAAAAACGGATTATAAAAGACATAATTCTGACCCAGGATTTTTCTTTAGGGGGTGTTGGGGGGCTCAAGAAAAGCTTAATCTCAAGTTTTCGACCTTTGTTTCCCGCTTGCTTTTTTACGGGAGTAAAAAATGTGAAAAAATGGTTTTTCCGCGATAACTCGGTTTCTAATAAAGTTACAAGGTCAAATCGGAGCTCATTTTAAAGCTTTTTTTACGCTCTACAAATTATGTCGTATGACATTTTTATGTATGATTGATTGTTTTCGAGACATCGAACGAGAAAGGGAAATAAAAAAGTATGAGAGAGAGATATTTAGTTTTTTTCTTTTTACTCATTATTGTCGTCCGAAATTGCAAAAATGCTTCAAATAAAACTTGTAGAGCGTAAAAAAACCTACAATTTTTATTTGTTATTTATTTCATTTTGTTGAAAATTACGCCTTGTAGAGCGCCTCAAAGTGGAGAGTCGTCGTCATCGCGTTAGCGGCGCGTTGGTTACGTCGATACGCGGCACCGAACGCTTTCGCTAAAATTTCCGACTTCATTGACGCAAAATAGTAACATAATAGGTGATTTTATAGGATTTTTCCCGCTCTACAAGTTACGTTCAGTGATATTTTGGCGTACGATCGATAGTTTTCGAGATATCGAAAGAGAAAAGGAAAAATTGAGCATTTTTGTTCGTTTTTTTTCTATTTTATCGTTTTTCGCACACGAATCTGTATAAACGCTTCAAATAAAACTTGCACGGCAATAACAATCGTAAAATGTTCTTATTTATTACTTTAATGTTGTTGAAAATTCCATATCGCACTACGCCTCAAAGTTGCAAATAAATCTTGCAAAGCCTGAAATTATTGTAGCTATTTTGAAACCGTACGTCAAGTTTTCTTAATTACACTTACCGTTTCATTGAAGAATACATGAAAGCGTGCAGTTTTATATCTTAAGTGACAATATTTGTGAAATGAGTTTATAAGAAAAAAATACTTTACCGCTGACGCGATGGCGACGACTCTCCACTTTGAGGCGCTCTACAAGGCGTAATTTTCAACGAAATGAAATAAATAACAAATAAAAATTGTAGGTTTTTTTACGCTCTACAAGCGTTTCATTTGAAGCATTTTTGCAATTTCGGACGACAATAATGAGTAAAAAGAAAAAAACTAAATATCTCTCATACTTTTTTATTTCCCTTTCTCGTTTGATGTCTCGAAAACAATCGATCATACGTAAAAATGTCATACGCCATAATTTGTAGATCTTAAAAAAAACTTTAAAATGAGATATGAATCGACCTTGTAACTTTATTAGAAATCGAGTTATCGCGGAAAAACCATTTTTCACATTTTTGACTCCCGTAAAAAAAGCAAGCGGGAAACAAAGGTCGAAAACTTGAGATTAAGCTTTTCTTGAACCCCCCAACACTCCCCAAAAGAAAAATCCTGGGTCAGAATTATGCCTTTTTTAAATGCACATAGTGACTGGACTATATATGTTCTTGATTTTTCAGAATGCTCCAGAAATCTTTAATTTTTATGTGGAGAGTTTTATTATCGTGGTTAATTTGAATATATCTGCGGTTTTACTTTGATGCTAAATTTCTTTTCTGCGCGAGAATTTAAGCTTGAGCTCAAGACAAATTTTTATTTAATAAGTAAAGCAGTCCTTTTTTTCATGTTAAAGATTAAGAATTTATAGAATTTATAGAAAAGATGATAGATAAATCAGCTAGTGTCTTATCGGATGATTTTGGGGGGGGGGGAAGTTCAGAGAGACTTATAATTTCTTATCTTTAAGACTATTACTACGTTTACGCGAGCGTTACTTCTGTAGTAACTTAGGATAATTCCTTCGCGTAAACGGGATTTTGTAGTAACTTACGATAATTTACTCCGCGTAAACGGGTAAATTATCGTAAGTTAATACAGAAGTAACGCTCGCGTAAACGTAGTATATAACGAAATCAAAGATCTAATGCCATTAATATGATACTGTAAGGTATTATTTGTTAGTCACCCGGAAAAGTTTCGAGAGCGTATTAATAATCCAAATCTAAAGAGTTTTGCGATAGCAACTGTGATGCATGTGGCACGTAACGCTAGAATATACATATATAGTATCATAACTTTATAATTTATTATTATAATTCTGACATTTCAATCAAACCCGAATGATAACAAATGAAATTGCGGTTTTCAATTAAAACTAAATGTTCTTTTAAATTCTAAATATATGTTCTTAATTAAAATTGGGTATTATATCAAATCCTATAAATACACAAGTTTTAAATAAATACACATGTACATTTATTAGTAATAAATGTTTTTAATTAAAATACATTATCAAATTCCAAATATACGTGTTTTAGACATGTGCATATATAACTTCAATAATAATTTGATTCGATAGTATTCAACTTTAATTATATAAAGACTGCAATTTTATGTTAACAAATATATTCGATTTTAATTATATCTATGCAATCGATGATAACCGTGAAAAAAAAAATGTAGCTTCGTGGCAATATATGATATTATTACGTCGTAAATATGTGTTCTTATTTATTAAACATACGTACAGTATTAAATTATAAATTTAATATTGGAACAAAATAGAATATATTATATTCAAATATTTATGTCGGTAAGTTGAAAAATTTATATGCATAGTCGATAATATCGATATTGAATCGGCCATACAACTGCATACACCTGTTACCTGTCATCGATAGCTGTCATCAATGAACTGTCAACGAAATAATGAGCAAAACGGGAGCTGGCGATAAAGGAGACGGGAAGAAATATATGTCTGAAAAAGAAGAAACACCGAGAAGAAGAGAAGAAAGGAAGAAAAGAAGAAAATAGATTGAAGACACGAGGTATAGTTCTTCGCGCCGCGTGAGTCGAGCGAAGCTTCGTTCGCCAGCTCGCTCGTCCGTTCGCGTTACTTCAAGATCAAAGATTCAGTTTATTCCAATTCCAAACCGGAGCTGGTGGCTGGTGCCAGTCGCTCGACAATAATGAGCTCCGATCACACGCAGCGGCGATGGAGCAATTTGCGGAAGGTGCTGGAGCGCTCGGGCCCGTTTTGCCGGCCGGACTTCGAGCCGTCCACCGATAACCTGCACATGCTCCTGGACCACTGCCGGGTGCTCGTCGTCGGCGCCGGCGGTCTGGGATGCGAGTTACTCAAGAATCTGGCCCTGATGGGGTTCAGGCACCTTCACGTAATCGACATGGACACGATCGAGCTGTCTAACCTCAATCGGTAGGTGAGGTTGTGTGGCGCGAGCGGTGCTCGCGTATAAAGTCGTTTTCTATATTTTAACAATATTATGTACATATTTTTCATAATACTACAATATTAAAATATATTATTATTATAATTTAATATTATGGTGTCAGAATATATAGAAATGTTTTTCTGTACACAGTGTACACTAATAATACACTATATATATATATATATATAATCTAATTTCTGAGTATATTAATTATAAATATTTAATGTTACACGATTCTGTTTTTCTATCTTCTAGTTTTTAGACTATTTTACCAAAGGAAAGTCATCGTTCTCATATGCGTTAAATATTACAGACAGTTCCTGTTCCGTCATAAAGACATTGGATCCTACAAGGCAGAGACAGCCGCAAAGTTCATCAACGCTCGTGTACCCGGTTGTAACGTGGTTGCGCACAATTGCGAGATACAAAGCAAAAGTGAGGCGTTCTTTCAAAACTTCCACATGGTGATCTGTGGATTAGATTCAATCGTCGCGAGGAGATGGATCAACGGTATGCTGCTGTCTTTGCTCTCCTACGACAGTGGCGAATTGAATCAATCCACCGTGATACCCATGATCGACGGTGGGACCGAAGGTTTCAAGGGAAACGTTCGTGTTATATTACCCGGCATGAATCCTTGCGTCGAGTGTACGTTGGACCTTTACCCACCACAAGTGAGCACAATCTCCAGTATTCCATTTTCGAGATTCGATTATGTCGACAAGGCTAGTTTCGTACGTTAGAAACTTGTTTGTATCTCACATAGGTCACATATCCTTTATGTACGATAGCCAATACTCCACGTTTGCCCGAGCATTGTGTAGAGTATGTGAAGGTAATTCAGTGGCCGAAGGAGAATCCGTTTGACTGCGCCATCGACGGGGACGATCCCCAGCACATAAACTGGATTTACGAAAAGTCCAACGACAGAGCGACTCAATTTGGCATACAGGGCCTGACGTACAGACTGGTGCAGGGCGTCGTCAAGAACATCATACCGGCGGTGGCGTCAACGAACGCTGCTATCGCCGCTGTCTGCGCGACAGAAGCGTTCAAGCTCGCGACCAGTTGTAGCGCATCTTTAACCAATTACATGGTAATTACATGCGATAAATCAGTAATGTACTTTGTGTCGTAGACAAAATATAGAGCCTAAATCGGACTACGCGTTGAAGATTGAGCGTTGCAAATTGGAGATTAGAATTCGAACGATCAAATAACTTTAATCTTTTGTTCTGTATGTGTGTTATTGATTGAATTTTAATCTTCAATTATACAGTCCATTAATCTCCAGAGTCCTCGATCTTCAATTTGCATTTGATAAGAAGATCGAGGTGTTCATGCGTCTTATATTTCGATCGTAACGCGAAAGTGGGCCATATTTACGTCGACAGGGTTTCGATGAGGTAAACGGTAAAAAAAAGAGTACATATTTCATTTTTAGGTGCTCAACGATCTGGACGGAATTTACACGTACACTTACGAGGCAGAAAAAAGAACGGATTGCCTGGCGTGTAGTCAAGTACCGCGAGAGATCGAGATCAAAGATTCAAAATGTAAACTACAGAATTTGATAGATCTTCTACGCGAACGGCCAGATATGCAAATGAAAAATCCCGGTCTTACGGCTATAATAGACGGTAAAAATAAAACTCTGTACATGCAAATGGTAGCGAGCATCGAAGAGAAGACTCGGGAGAATTTGTCTAAGACTTTGATTGAGTTAGGTTTAAGAGACGGTACTGAAATAAACGTTGCCGATGTTACGACTCCGAGTACGGTTACTCTGAAGTTGAGATTTCTGCAGGACGATAGCGCGAGTCAATAACTGTTGAAGAAATCTACTTTTCAAGCATCTCATTTCTCATACAATATATCTATGCTGTTCAAATTCAAAAAGCAAACTGGAAAATAAAGATTATAATGAAATGTAACAAAACCAAGCAAAAGTTGCTCGTACAAGAGTGCACGTCATTCTATATTTCTATCGAAGATCACTTTATCGCATGCAGGATATATCGAAATTAACGGAACTGCAATTACTTCACTGCAGTTGCATTGCATTGTCAACATTATTGGCATTTGTTAATTGATATTAGTGACTCTTTAGTAGTTCTCCGAACACAACAAGGCATGCAAGATATCTCAAAGTCATTGTAGAATCTCTTTAGCGATAAATTCTAGAGTCGAGTTTTCTCTAATGTTCGGGCATTAATAATTTTTGAATAGTAAATATTTGAAAAAAAAAAGAGCTGTTTGCAAATTAAATTTGAAGAAATCAAATAAAGTTATATCCTGCATTCAATTTTAAACTTAGTTAAAAAAGATTAAATATGAAATTTGACACATTTACAGAGAATGTACAATGTATTATAAAATATTAGAAAGTTGCAATAAATGATGACTCCTCAATATTTTCATTGAGGAAAAGTTCGAGTTGGTTGAAAAAAATGCATCATTTAAAAGAACGTCCGTTGTGTGTGTGTGCATGTATGGTTTTGAGACATAATATAAAAAAAAAAAAAAAACAGATCAATTTGTAAGTCAATTAAAAAAAAACATTTAGTATTTAAACAACAAAGACACGGCTTAAATACTGTTCTATATTTTTGTACTTACATCCTCTCTCACTCTGATCAGAGATCATATGACGTAGCAAAATTATCTCAATAAGGGGGACAATCTATAAAATCTGGTTTTGTATAATTATAAATCCAAATTGATGAAATCGTTTTTTTTTTATCTTTTGTTTTTCTACAAATATGTAGTACTTTGTAAATTACACACATCTAACTGCATTGAGAGAGAAATGGAATAATATAATTCGTGAAATATATGCACGTGTCAAAATTTATACTTATCGTCAAGCATTTTTATAACAATTTCTTTGTTTTTCCTTTCCCTTCACCGAGTTGAATTTTATACCGCGTATGAATTTTGTGCACAGCCCTCGTTTGCAAAAAATTTCATACAATCGTTTTGTTACACTATACGTGTGTCTGTGTGCATGTATGTGTATACATATATAATTTATTCTTAAATGGATTAACTCGTCAAGATTTCTCATCTAATTTGAAAATCTCAGCAGAAAATATCAAAGTCTCTCTAGATATTACCAATAATCTCGTTCCAAACATGATTGCAATTGATGAAAAGATGTACAGGCAATTGATGGACAGTGCACAATGATCTTTTGTTATACAAGCACACTTTGTAACATTCGACGTATGCACAACTTGAGTAGAAAAAATATCTATAACAGATACATTTTATCTAATAATCCTTCTTATATAAAACTATTATTACATAATATTAATTTTTATAATTTACGGCTCGTAGCAAGTCGGCAAAAGTCAATATTACTTTCCAAGAATATGTTTTCTTGCGAAAGTCTATCTCACGTCTCGCTCAAATAAACTTTCATTCAATATTAAAGATGCATTTCCAGTTGCTACTAACAATTCGTACTCCGCACGCAACTCATAATTTGCGCAGAGTAGAAAAGACTTATATTATATAATTTTTTTTTAAATCTTTTTTTTGTCGGTCGGGGGTATTTTCGCAACGAAACACTCGAGGAGTCATTGGCATTTCATTGTTTATGCAGCGTCCAAGAACGGACATTCCTCCAATTGTACAATTTGAAGTTGAACGTTATAGTATAGTTTTCATAGCTGGATACAAAATTGCGCAGAACCAGCATGAAAGAGAATTATATTTTGCGCAAATATTCAAAAGTTATAATATTATACAACTCGCCTGTCCAGAAAATCAAATTTTCTGACAGTCTAAATAATAATTTGCACATAAATCGAATAAATGTAGTCTATGTAACTTTATCATTTCAATTATGGATAAGCGAAAATATTCATCGATATATTTTGGATCTATACGATTCACTTCTCTTAGCTCGGCCAATCTAAATGTTCAGATCGGAAAACGATCACACAAGATTTGTTACGTACGAAATGTTAGTTCAAAGATTGAAACGCAATCTACAATAATTGCATATGAATTAATCATCAATCTGTATGTAATAATAATACCATAGTCTATTAAAAGATGGTCTGGTATAAAAACTTAAGCGTTGATAAAGTTGCGGCGTAATGTGTTGTCTTGTAACGTGATAAAGTTTAATTTTCTCGGCAGAGCAGCAAAACTCGACACTTTCCTCTCGAATGAATGAAATATATAGATGCGTGACCAGACAATTGCTGATCATTCGTATAGGGACGATGCGAAGCATGGAGATGCAAGACATGACATTTGTAATTTGTGCAATGTCCGGACGAAGGTATGGCTACGCCGATTGTTGAGTGATCGAAACGTTCGAAAGTGTCCAACCTTGGTTCTCTTGGATCGCTAAATAAAAAGTATCGGAGTGGTGCACGATGCCGGTAAGTCATGGGGCGTGTTAAAATGACAGTGTTAGGCCTTAGCATCGACTTCCATGGCGACGTCTCCTACAGCTTTCTCGGCCTTCTTTTTCTTCTTCTTCGCCGATTTCGGATTTGCCGAGGAATATAAAAGGTTCTGTAATTTTCAATTGTGGACAAGGTAAACCGATCGCAATAGCAATGGCAGTTACAAAGATATTACTTTTCTCAATTTAACGTTCCACGTACCTTCAATTCAGGATCGTCCACGACACAGTCAGACTGATACATATCGAGGTCAAAGGGAATTCCAGTAATTTTATGAGGTCCGTTAGGCATCAAGAGTACCGTAAATTTGAATTGCGCCGCGTACTCGTTTGGCTTCTCATACAGCACCTGCACAAAAAGATTTAATGAAAAATGTTGTAGACGCGTATGCCCCTATCAAGATGGCAGCCCGGCACTGCACTAATCAACCGCGGCTTTTTCGCGAGTGCCCAGTCGCGCCGACTAGGTTTATAAACTAATTCAGCAAAAAATAGTCATCGCCCATTCTATACGTTCTCACCAAGAGTCAATTGGGCACATATATCATAACCAATGACAAGTACTCCGAAAGAATTTCGTTAAACTAGGAGAAAGCTAATAAATACTAAATTGGCGTATAAATAATAGTCTTACTTGGAATGGCTCGATCAACCTATGATTTACACATTCGACAACAGCCATCTTTGCTTTCTTCTCATCTTCGAAGGTACGTAAATTGAAAGGCATGAGACCATGCTTGTGGGAGACTTCTGAGTAAAACATGCGAGACGCCTTCAGTTTAAGCTGATATGTCTCTTCTGTTTTCTTGTATATCGTAACCCGAGTGTCCTGTTCCCTCCCTACTCCTTCACCCGTGCTAACCAATACATCCATCGCATACACCTGAAATTAAACGTTTACAATAAATCAAGATCCTTCTATACAACGCCATACCATCTTTTCTCTTATATCGCAAATTTCCAAAAGACTTTGATATCAATTTAAAAATGTACCTCGTGAGTCTCGAGGGTATACTTTTCATGCTCCTTCTTTTGCGCGTCGTTCGGATTCTGGATTATCGTTTTCTCCCCATCGATCTTGAATTGTTTTAACTGGTGACTTAGCATACCTTCGATCGGTTTACATTTGTAGGCATCACATATTTTCTCTACGGTGCCCGTTATCGTATAAGTCTGAAATGCATAGTTGAGCATCAGGATACGCTTACAAAATTTTATTTTTACGACTTAACAAAAAAGGACGGAAACAAGAGCGCTCAAGTAAATCTTACCTCTGTACCTGGCTTTAAAAGCCTTAATGCAGCTTGAGAAGCATAGTGCGCAGCTAAAACTACATCTGCTTTCCTGCCCGATACTTTCTTCTCCGGTGAGGATCCTATGACGACAGTGTGTGCCACTACAGCTATGAAACCATCAACGTGTGCTCCAAGATCACTGTAATTATACAATTTCATTAATTATCTCAAATTTGCAGTCAACGAGTGAAATGTCAGATCTATTTGAATTATTGTATTAATATATTATTCGAAATATTAAATCTGTAATAAAATGTTTGAAATCGATATTAAAGTAACATCAGTTTTCCAGAAGAACCGATTGTAACAATGTTATTCGACATATGAAATGGTAAAAATAAGTCCTGCGAAAAATTATAAAGAAGCACCTTCTATGGAGAAACTTACACTTTAACCATATCCTCATCTTTGAGAATGAGATCAGGTTCACTGGCGATAGGAGAGAAATGGCAAATGCAATTGTTGACCGATATGCACGTTGGAAAAGCGATACCCTTTTTAAGTTCCTTCTCCTTTTTGAAGACCTTGCTAGTTTCCTCTGTAAGTATTTTGTCACCAAACTCGCACGCTTCCCTCACGGAGGCTCCAACAACACATTTGTTTAGAACTTGCTTCAATACTCCTGCAAATTACCCAGTCGTATATCGGTATACTTTAATTACAACAAGAACCACGTGTTGAGAAAGCTAAATCGTTAAATGCCGAGCCGAAGGAGGTGATCGTTTACTTTAACTCTGAAGTATTTTAAACAAGTGAAACAAAAAGCATGCGAGCAATTACCGAGCAATAGTGTTAAACAAATGATGAAAAAGTAAAAGGGTGACTTTTTCCGAACTCCTATTAACTCGATTGAGGTTCAATTTATGAATGCCGTTTTGTCAGATAAATTTTTTTTTGTTCAATATATGGAAAGAGGATTAGAGATTATTAAAAATTTCGTTTCTCCACCCAGTGGAGCTAATCGCCGATCGGAGTCGCTCGGAGCTCGGTCAAGGATTGCCCCCCGGGGGAAGGGGGGGGAGGAGAGGAGATAGATTCCCTCGCGCACGGCGCGCGGGGGACCGACACGAGGGAGGGCGAGCGTGATCGCGAGCGGGCAACGCCGGGGAACGTCGGGGGCCCGCGACCATGTGCCGGGGCCCCCGGCATCGGCGCGCCGCATTCCATATGGCCGCGACGGCGAGGGAACTCGCGCGCGATGCGCGCGGGCCCCCCCCCCCCCCGCCCCACAACCCCGCGCGAACACGCGCCACCGTTTCCTTACGGTTCACGATCTCGCCGGCCATTTTATACTTGGTGACAACCAAGTCCTCGGCGATGGTCTTCTCGGTCTCGTCCTTGTCCGCCATGTCCCCGATTATACACCGTTAATACCGTACTCCGCGATCACGTGATTCCGGCGGCTTCCTCGCTGGCAGACACCTCTCGATATACGCGCACAACCGACACGACGACGACGACGACGACGGCGGGCGCCAACCGACACGGACGACGACCACTAGCACCACTACGAGTACGAGGGCGACCACCAGCGACCACGAGGCGACGAATACGCGGATGGGGCTTGGGTGGCGGCGCTGTTGAACCGGAGGCCGGTTTGCTTCAGTTTTCCTGCACATGCGCGACCGCGACGGTGACGGTGCAGCAGCTCGTTCGGCAATGGAGAAAAATTTGTTAAACGAGAATCAAGTTCGCCGTTCGTGCGATTGAACTCGGAAATCTTCGGAAACGCGACGAATTTCCTTATTCTCTTTTTAATTACTTTATTGTTTGTATCCTTGGGACTAAATTGTAACGCGATCGGAGTAGCCAATAGGCGCGCTCGACGGGAACGACTCGAATGGTGTCATTCAAATTCGATTGATCGATTCTTGTGGAACGCCAATCGGATTGATTGAATAGAAATAAAAATAAAAAAAGTTGAATATTATCAAATTAATTTAATATATTGTATGATATTTTTTGATTTGCGATATTGTCACAAACTTACACGGATAAAATTGCAGTTTTTAATTAAGAGAGTCCTAAATATATATATTTATATCTACGGAGCATCGGGATAACGATAAATCATGAAATTAGTATTTATATTTGTTTAAATTAATTAGAAATTTAAATTAAATTAAATTTAAATGTAAATTATAACGGTCACACACACGAGAACTTCCTGTCGATTATCTCGTTACTTTCGATATATCGGTCTCTCATATCGGAGTCGGAGAGCCGTCGACCGAACAGCGGTCGTCGATGTATTGTCGATAACCTCACGCCTCACGCAACGCAAAGGCAAAGAGTCAAAAGAGTGGACTTGGACTCAGTGGACGGGGTGACGGGACAGTCCACGAATTGTCACACGGGTGACGTTTCCAATGTTCGTAGGCTTTTGTATCTTTGTAGAACGAAACGGCGCGATCGTTCGTCGAGCTCCCGATCGCGCGCCATATACCGGGGAGGATAAATGCGCCCGATAGAAGGGAGTGTCCGAGCCGCGAAGTGGCCTCCTAGAATCGTCAGAGGGTTCGTCGTTTGCTAGCGTCGACGAGGAAGGAGAGAGAGAGAGAGAGAGAGAGAAAGGAAGAGGGCAGCGGAAACGTCGACGAGGACCCGCGAGCGCGCGACCCAACGCGGTCGCGGCTGCACACGACCGGGAAAAAAATGACCGTCATGGATTTCTTCGGTTGCGCCTGTCTGGCCTTCGGCCCGCCACTAGCCATGTTCACCTTCACCGTCGCCGCCGAGCCCATTAGAATCATCATCCTGATCGCCAGCGCCTTCTTCTGGCTCATCTCCCTGCTGCTGTCGTCGATACTCTGGTACGCCGTCGTTCCGCTGCAGGACCACCTCGCGTTCGGCCTGGTCTTCTCCGTATTGTTCCAGGAAGGCTTCAGGTAACCCCTACAATTCCATTGCGTGTTCGGCACGTTTCAAATATACTCACGTAGATGCGAACGAGCTTATGGATCACTTTTTTTTTATTTTTTATTTTTTATTTATTTTTTTCAAAGGTATTTGTTGTACTGGGTGCTGCGCAAAGCCGAAAGGGGCTTGGAGAAAGTTACAACGACCCACGTGGCTGACAGCAGACACGTGTTCGCTTATGTGTGCGGCTTGGGCTTCGGTTTCATGAGCGGCTCCTTCGCCCTAGTCAACGTCCTGGCCGACGCGGTTGGGCCCGGTACCATGGGACTTCGGCAGGGTACCGAATACTTCTTCGTAATATCGGCCGCCACCACTCTGTGTTTCATCCTCCTGCACACGTTCTGGGGTGTCATCTTCTTCTCGGCCCTGGACAAGAGAAACTGGGGACAGATCGTCTGGGTGGTCGCGTCGCATCTGGTCGTCTCGTGCATGACCTTGCTCAATCGCTATCAGGCGTACGTGGCCAGTCTACTGTCCGCTTACATAGTACTGGTAATAACGGCTACGCTCGCGTTCAAGATCGTCGGTGGACACGCGCAGTCCTTAATTTTATGTTTCCGAAGAAACTGAAAGCCCGCCGAAGGTTACTTAATTCGTACGCCAACACGTTCGTAGTTAGGTAAATTAAGAGATCCATCTCCGACGGACACGAGCGTCGTAAAACGGCCAACATACTTTCGCTCTACGTGCTAATCTCTAAGAGAAAATCGCTCGTCGCTCCATTGTGCGATACGCGTAGAGACAATGAGCACGGGATACTTTTTTCATTCGGATTATTAAGCGGAACACGAACGGCGTTGATATGCAATATTATTAATAAATTTTGTACGGCGATGTGTATTCCATTATCCAAATTCGATACAGTTTACGACACATCCGATAACGTTGACCAACTGCAGTCACGTGTTTTGAAATTCACATATTTCGAAGCGTATTTCCCACCGTAAAACGCCCTGCAATTATTTTGTCTCGTAAAAGGCTCTAGCACAGGATATTTCGGTCAAGCTGCTAGTCCGTCCCTCAATCCATCGAAACAGTTATATGAAACAAAATAATCTCTAACAATCCGGTTCGGATCCGGATAACGTCGAAGTGTACATTATCCCTTTACATCTTAAGACTATTGTTCCCTATCGTAGCCGTGTTGAATCGTGACGTCAGAAGCGAGGAATCCGCGTACATTTTCTTTCTTGCATCTTTATATTGAAATAAACTTTTTTTACGTTATTACGCGCGAAATTTTTTCTCAATTTATAAAGCCATCTATCATAAAATCTGTTTCGAAGTATAGAGTACATTTAATTTATATATGCGTTTATTCTAATGCAGGATAATGAAAAAAGTTTTCTTTCAATCTGTATTATCGAACACACAGTGGTATGGCATAAGTGAATATTGATTTCTTTTATGCAGTGCGAAGAAAGAGAAATTCACACGATTTTTCGCTTTAGCATTGTAATTTAATATGGCTACGGAGAGAAAACGGGAAACTATAAAAAGGAAGGAAAAAAATCTAAAATGTGTATGCGCGTGTACGTGTGTATGTATATAAGCATGTGTCTATAATGTATGATTATTGCATCAAATGGGATGTATATCTGTGCAACAATTTGCGCTTTAAAAGGTGAATTTTTTGAGTATAGGTTAAAGCAAAGAAACGATACAGTCCAAGGAACTGTTCGTTACTTTTTTTGTATACAAAAAGAGAAGAGGAGCTAACGATGACAAGACAATTACTGTAACACGTGCATCTCCTGACATTTATATGTAATTAATTTAATTTTCACTTATCACATCTCTCGCAATCGTTTATCATTCAAAATCATATTGCATTTTGCATGACATTGAAATGAAAACAATTTTTGTAAAATACCAGTTGTATAAATTACTGTTATTGCTCGTTAGATGTAAAACTATATAAGTATACCACAGTTTCATATAACATAATATATAATAACGATAATTCCAGTTATGTAATTAATTCACTATGAAGATAAATTTACAATGAATTATATGTAATTCTTTTCCTATACAAATTTGAAGTATGCTGAAGTTTCACATTTATATATTCCACATGTTTGAATTATTGATCATTTTTGTCAATACGGAATCTACGGATGGATAATTGACGTAATTCCAAATAATCCTAAATCACAGTCGTAGAAATAAAATTTCAATAGCGGTAAGTAAAAGTTTTTAATAATCAGAGGAGGTGAGGAACGAGATTAGATTTGTACAAAACTTCCTTGTCTCTTGATAAAATCAAAAAGCATTCGATCAATAAATCGTCTTGTATTTTCTGGATAATCGAACTATCTTGGAAAACAAAATTACTGATTCTATCTTGAAAAAAAAAATTGCATTCCGGTTGCCGATACAGTCGAACTTTTATATACTTTTCTCATCGGAACAGATGAGATTTCGTGTATTTTCTCAGTTTAACAAACTCGATTTTTCTCCTTCCATTATTTCACATTGCTTGATCACGCGCATAGAATAAAAATGCGTTTTGCGTTTTGCACATAATCAACTTAAAACGAAAAATTTGCTTCTTCTCTTACTCTGAATTGACCATGTGTGCAATAACAATTTTGTTCTATGCCGTTAGAATATAAGTGTGCTGGTTAAAGATATAAAAAAATATAAACTTTTCAGTCCTAAACAAAAAAAATATACGAAAGTTTGACCGTAATCTGCAACACTTAAGAACTTGTTAAAGAAGACATGAGTAGCTCCATTTTGTTGAGAAAATTCCTCCCTTCCATCTTGTCCCATCTGACTTCTTTGAAGGAACCTCCAAGATTCTCCCATTTTCTCTCTCGAACAAGTTGACCAGGGAAGAAGTCCTTTCGGGGAGAATGAGCAATGGCGACCTGCACACCCGTTTGCGGTTCGCATCGTACTGCTATCATCCTAAAAACGTGATTAAATGATGGTTAAAAAAAACAGGCAGTTGCGCGCATGTAATATTCTCTCTCTCTCTCTCTCTCTCTCTCTTCCTTCTACGTCATAAAAAGTTTGAACTATAAAATACCTGTCGCCGATCGGCGAAGCAAGGATGCAACTGCTGGCGTTACCCAAGGGTTCCACCGAACCTAGGCCGAGGTGTGAGCTGTTAGCTAAAAACTGCCAGCCCATACACTTGGCGAGAGCCTGCACCGCACTTATTTGATGCTGATAAATCTGTGTATAAAAAAAAATGATAAACATTGCGATACCACTTTACCGATAATAAAAGAATGTT
Organism: Temnothorax americanus; assembly: GCF_048541705.1. Classification (NCBI taxonomy): domain Eukaryota; kingdom Metazoa; phylum Arthropoda; class Insecta; order Hymenoptera; family Formicidae; genus Temnothorax; species Temnothorax americanus. The sequence continues at coordinate 3,808,716 of NW_027509751.1, forward strand.
TTACATCGTGGATGATTACATTATTAAATTGTATAGTTTTACATTTTACGAACGTTGACAAAGAGGTGAAAGCAACTGACCTGACAGAAAATTAGGTCCCTCAGTTCCTGAGGCTCGTAACTCATGTGCATAACCCTACCGTCGCGACACACGCATTTCAGTGACTTTTCACCGACGTGAACGACCATCGACGTTCGACACACGCTATCGTATCCGTGCGTCAAGATATTTATTTTTACACAAGACTGCGTCGGCGAATTCAACCCGTTCCAATGCGAAACGATGAGCGGATCTTTCACCTCCTTCGCTATCGTGTCCAACACGTATTCCGTGCGCAAACGCATGAAAAAGTGTTGCGCTTGTTGGATAATTTGTTCTAGCAGCGTCTGGCTCTTCGTCATTTCCAGAAGTTCGTATCTGTCGGCAGCGGTAGGGCCAGCTACGTATCTGCGTTTGCTAGGCCCGAGGGGTCCCGAGGCAGGATGAGGAAACGGATGATTGCTATTGTTATAATGTACTTCGCGTAACAATTGATGCAGCGAGTGCTCCAACACGTGATCGTGGTCGGTTTTGTGCGGCGGTGGTGCCGTAGGTTTCTTGTCGCTGCCTGTGCTGTGGCACAGGCCAATTATTAATTGAATTCCCGGGAGTACCTGGTATAAAAGTGTCGAGAAAAACAATTTATCAAGCATATTTTTCCAACGTATCATTGCATTTCTATTTGCGAGGTACGTACCGTGGCCATTATCTGATTTCCGACAACCATGTGAGGTATAGGCGCGCGCAAATGTACAGCCTCCCGCGCTAATTGACTAAACAGTTCCTTACAAAACAGAACATTCTGCGCAGCTTCCAACTTTTGCTGCCAATGCATATCGGTATTTGAATTATTCGCACTACCGTTGAGCAAACTTATATTTGCGTTGCACAAATCTTCCTGATCTAAACGACAAACACTTGATTTTTATCTAACGTGCATAATTTTTTCATACAAATCCCTTTTCTCTACGTTACGTTACCTTTCTGGCATAATACTTCGATGTACGCAACACCTTGCAACTCGCTGGGTATGGTCACGCGCAAGGCGGACGCTTTTGAGTTTGAAGGGCCGTGAGACTGCCCGGACATATTGCTACCGGTATTAGGAGACGCCGGTGGACTATTGCTACTTTTTTCATCTTCCTCGGCTTTGGTAACTTCAAACATGCCCGTTTGTGCGTACTTAGAGCCAGCTGATATACAAATACATCGTGAAATCGTAAGTATAAACAGGAATATATTAAAAGCACCCAACTATTATCCCGATAAAAAAAACAAATCGCGTTGCGAATAAATAAATTAAAAAAAAAAGATAGAACAAACCAGTTCGGTAGCTGAGATCGCCGATGATGGAGTTGGACACTTTCTTCAGACGCCAGTTTTGCCGCAATCTCAACAGCTCGATGTGGAAGTCGGGGGTGGATCTGGTTCTGGCTAATTCGGCCTGACAGTTTCGCAGTCTCTCGGCGCCCATCATGAGAACCGACGCCGCTCCCGCCAACGCCTTTTTCCTAGCGTACACCTGTATCATTGATTTCCCATCGGTCGACTCTTGCGGCACCGGATCCAATACCATGTAATTCTTTTCCTTCGCTATCGCAAGCACGTCGGCCAATACGCAAACCTCGGTCAAGGCATTCCTACAAAAGGGGCTCGAATTCAATTCTCATACTTCACAGTTTACATTGTCGCGCCGTACGCTTATTACGTTATATATATATATATATATATATATATCGTGTGCTTATTGCAATCGCAATGTATGGCGTTTTTAGACACATAGGAAGAATCACGACGAACCTTAATTTATTCCTAACGCTGTCCCACGGCCATAAAGAGGATTGAAACGAAGCGGGGTCTTTCGCGTCCTCCTCGCTCTTCTCGTTACCTTCCAACTGCTCCTTCTTCACCTCCTCGCCGTTCGTCTTACTGAAGTCGATCTTCTGAGCGATCTTCGCCAGGTTCTCCGATAACGTGAGAGGTCTACAATGACGCAAAATGTAAAGTGGAAAATCTTGTCCTCCTTCGTCGAAAAATGAGGTTAATCGAGAGACGCAAGGTGCATTTAGGGTCCGAGGAAAATTCCGTTAATCGAGCATCTCTTTACTGCATTCTCTGTTAACGCCAAATTCGTTTACGTACGCTTGGTAAATCTCTTGGCCATCGTAGGTGATTTCCTGTATCTGATTCTCAATCGGCGCTTCTACGGAGATGTTCACGGAGTACGCCATTGTTGTTTTCATTTCCCAGCCGGTGTGTAACGGCATACGTGGTCGTGTATTTTGACGTTTTTTGCATAGGTATAGACGAGCTACTCCAACTTGTATACCATACTGATACACGTGTGTTAATAGATTTTCGGTATGTCGGTACATTATGAAATGCACTGTAAAGAATTCGTACCGATCAGTACCCCCGTAGTCCCCGTAAGTATCAGATTTAGAAATTAGATATTGAAATTTGACAAAACGGAACAAAGTCCACTAAACTCGAGATTAGTATTTTTTTATATTATGATTGATTAAATTAAAAGAATTAAAAGAAAGAGATCAAGATTGAACCAATCCGAATGAAATGGATTAAAATTAAATTTGCATCTTATTTTGGTGCGGCGCGGTCAAATTTTGATTTTTAGTTTTTCAGTTCTAACACTCTGTTGGTTCTTCAATTTTAGTTTCTTTTTTATTAATTCAGTATCCTTATTGTTCATAAGATTGTTGATCTTTTATGTTTCGTTGGTGAATAAAAGGGAGAAATGTTACGCCATTAGAGAAGGACGTACGTTGGATGGCTAGTCATCTTTGTCAGACATTCGCTGACTTGTATATACCAACCATAACCAAAAACGTTCTCATTGCAGCTTTGTCTTTTTATCCATTTATCTCTATCTCTTGCCTTGGTGTGATAAAAGAAATATCTCTACGGAAAATGGTTTCAAATTGTTGCGTTTGCGGAATCGAAAAGGGATCTGTGCAGGATTTGAATTACTCGTTTCACAGGTAGGGCACGATGCAACAGGATTTTAAATGTTCTGCGACACACAAATCTCTTTAATACGTTTGTTAACGTGAAAGCGTTCGGATGACATATAATACAGACGACGTGGGGAAAGTGGATTTTTATTATTTGAACTTTTCAGGTTTCCGAAAAACGAGGATTTAAGGTTGAAGTGGTGGGAAGCTGTAGGAAGGAAGGTATATCGTACCGCTTACATATGTAGCAAACATTTCAAGGCGGAGGATTTTAAAAATAAAGAAGATCTCAATTTAATAAGGAATATATTAAAACCTTCCGCGGTTCCTAGCAGACATATTAAATTCAGAGAAGTTAATTTTGAATTTGTCGATCCCTCATCCGACGATAAAGATATTTTAACTGACAACGAGGACAGAAATGATGAAAGGTATGATATTTTTTTTCTATTTTTCTATTAGTTTTTTTTCTATTGAATTTTCTCGCACGATTGTGTGTGATCGATGGATCATTTTCAATTGCGAATCTCTTAACTTGGAGCGCGAAAAGTATTGTTCAAAATGGATCTTGCGACAACAGGTTGCAAGTTAACGAATGGAGTATATCCACAAGTATCGATAATCCGACGAGTAATGATAATCTGACAATTATTAAGACAACTCCCAACAATGAAGCAACGTTGAGCTCTACTACTGCTAGTCGAGCAAAGGAAAGGTAAATAAATCATGTTATTCAATAATGATACATTTTATTTTAAAAACAATATATATATATATATATATATATATATATATATATAGTTTACGTGTAGAGACGTATGTATTTTTTGGTACAATTTGGTATTATCATATGTCAATGTTTTATTTTTAGGAAAATTAAAGATGACACCTTAAAACCACGAAAAAAGCAACGATATCAAAATGATATCTTGGGAATCGTGAGAAGAGAGGATTTTACAGATGAAAACGCATGGTTAAAGTTTCAAAAATATATCGATAAAGTTAAAATACAACATAAACATTTATCGCAGAAGAATCGAAAGCTTCGGTATGAAATAAGCATTTGTAAGGAGCTTTTGAAGAAGCAATTATTGTCCGATGATGATCTAGAAATATAGAGGTACGCAGGTTGAAAGAAAATTCATATTTTTACAAGTCTCTGTAGGAGTTGTAAGTATATATCGACATATATTGGCTGGCTGAAACAAAATGATTTAATGAAATTATAGATGCAGACACGGATTCCATCAATTCGCAATTTATGAAACGATTTAACGATATTGCAAGTGCAATATTACCATGCCAACGTTTATATTTTCCAATAAACTGTTTGGGATTATATAGATATATATCTATAGTGCCAATTATTAATGCAACATATTGCGTAAGTGTAAACTCTGCTAATTTATGTTGATGTTATATTAATAATTGTTATTCTACATCACTGACGAGATACAGTTTTATCAATACAGAGATATATATTTTAAAGATGAGATACAATATGAGTCTTGCCAACTTGAAATAAGATGTTAATGTAATTTTATTTAATCCCTTGTTTCTTCTCCCGTGTGCTCGCAATAAAAGCCTCACCTCAATCTTAAAAAAAAAAAACTTAATTTTTACGCGAATATTTTTAAGAGAGGTTCGAGTTCGAGCGCGCGGAAAGTGCAAGCAGAAGCGACACGAACGGGCGCTCCACTCGTAGATTTCTACCGATGTCGACTGTTATCGACCGAGCAGCGATGAGCCAAGTTTGACAGCTACGTATCGACGTTCGGGTCTTTTCTCGACCGCTCTGTCACATCTCGTCGAAAATGAATATCCGTTCGCGCGATTCTTCGCTGTCCCTCGCCTCTCGCTGTCGCGGCCGCGGACTGCGGTAATTCTGCTGCTGTCCGTTAATAATTTCGGAGTAACGCCCTAACGATGGCCCCGACATAACCTCTCGTCGACGACTGCCGAACTGGCGCGGAGGAAAGCGAATTATAATTAACGAGGGACTCGCCAACGCGTACAGGGACGATTGTACGCGTCCAAGTTTTGCCGCCTCTTCCTTTCTCATTGGCACCCGAATGGATACGCAAACGAACGTCAACCTGCCAACGCGGCCGCAAATGACGCTGCGAAACGTGAACTCGGGCAACGCGTTCTACATGCCTTTAACGTCGTTCGCAGGTAAACAATCGCTCGCGAATACCATTTGTCCATTTATGACCGATCGCGGTCGAACTGTATACGAGCGACTTGGACCACAGGCTCCGATCCACTTCGATTGGCGATTAACTCAATCAACAGGCTCACCCGCGGCAAGATTTCTAAATTACGTTTAGCTCGCTAGCCTCGGTTTTCAAATCTCCCTTCAACCGGCAGTTCCATTTGTTGACAGAATACCTACCGCAGTCGCTACCCCGACAAGTTATTCGCCGATTGACTTGATCGAAGCGCGATCCGAACTCGCCTTATCTAAAAATATCTAAAATTGTGAGTATTGTCGATCTCTCTACTTTTCAGAGATGTGGTATCAGATATTTCTCTGGGCCCTGTTCTCCTCGATATTCGTGCACACTATCGCCGGCGCGATTTGCTTCGCCACCCTGCGACAGCACAAATACGGCAAGTACGTAAGTTGTTTTCTATCTGGGGTGGGGGGGAGGAAGAAAAAATGGCTCGATTCACGATATTACGTATGTATCCACAGATTCTTTCCGCTGCTTATCATAATAATGGGCGTACTGTTGCCGCTGACGTCGGGCGTCGTCAGCTCGGCGGCGGTCGCCTTCGTGTACAGAGCGTCCGGCTATCAAATGCCGCCCTTGTACGCATTGTTTTGGGGTATCGGGCAGACCGTGGTACCGGTGTCCGTCGGATTCACGCGAATCTTAGCGACTTTGTAACCTGTCGTTACGAAAACCACACTTGTGATATTTACGTGTACATATAAAAATGGCGGTCAAGTTTTTTTTTTTTCCACAATTATACATATGTACATACATAGGTAAGTCTATTGTAGGCATCCAATTGCATTGACGTTCATTAGTGAACCGAACTGTAAATACGGCAAAGATTGTAATGTACTGAGAAGATAAGTATATTGCGAGAATTTCGTGATAAGAAACAAACGCATTTATCGAATATTGCAGTGAAAGCGTCAGAATTATTACACACACATATATATATATATATATATATATATATATATATATATATAGACATAAATTAGGTCACGGTCTGATTTTTTAAATTGTAAATATGTATATTGTATATTTTATTATAAAATACAATGTTAATTGATATATAACAAATACTTTTACAGAAAATGGGTCCAGACTATGTTACATTATTCATATTATACAGCATTTTGCGTAATCCCTCTCAAGATTTGTCTATTTTCACATGTTGCTTGAAATTGTTCGCAATATTTTTTATGTCCGCCAATCCTTCCTCCAAGGCCCTGGAGGCTTCCATTTTTGCGTTTTCGTCAGGAGAGCTTAGCAAATTGAGTACTAAATCTAGAAAAAAAGCGCAATATATTTCCAATTAATTATATTTTACTGTAAGGAAGCTCTTTTTTCAAGGATAGTCTTATAAATCGTTACGTACCGTGGTATCCAGCCAGAGTCGACGTCGTATTGGGCTCCAAGTGCCGTTGAAGGAACGCGAGAACCGTTGTTACGTGTCTGCCAGACATGTGTAAGGCGTTCTGCGTGACAGCGGTGAAGAGCACGCTCGTAACTAGGTGTAACGTTAACGCGGGATCTTGCGTGGCGTTCAGCTCCTCCAGCAGAGCCTCCCTGTGCGCGTGCACCTGCGGCCGCTCCTTCTTTTTATCGTACTTCTTCAGGACCAGACAGCAGGCTGCCATCGCCCCGTCGACGCTGTTCAAAAAGTCCTCCACCGAATCTCCCATCGCCGTCTCGTGGATAGCGGTCAACGGCTCCTTAACGTCCGCGGGCAATTCGAGCAGCAGTCTTTGCCTCGTTTCCGTCGTGAGATTTTCCGCCACTTGCAGCATGTTCTGTTGAGCAGCCAATTTAAATATACTCGTCACAAAGTCGAGACCTAGAGACTTGAGCAGGTACTTGGTCAGTGAAGCTTGATCCGCCTTGTCCAGATGTTTGATACCTTTGTCGAATATTCGAATGTTCGTTATCAGAACGTTCAGGCGTTCGCCGATCTCGCTCAGGTTCGTGGTCTTGTTAGATCGCGCCAATTGCTCCGCCAACGACAACGCGGACTTGTTCAATTTCGGTTGCAAATAGTACGCTAATTCGTCCGCCATTTCCTCGATAACGGATACGTTCTCGTCCTTCATGACTTCCGCTTTCACTTCCTCCACGGATATCAACGCGATCTCATCCTTGCCGACCGTCGTCCGCCTCGCGTCGTCGTCTTCGTCAGAGTCATTTTCCCGCGTCTTTCCCCGAAGATATTTCTTCTTCGTAGACTTCGTCCTGGTTTCTCTGCCTTGACTACCGCCGCCCGCTTTACCAACGGTTGCCTTTTTCCTTCGTTCCTCCTTTTTGCTCACTTTACTCTCAACGATCACGTCCGCGGATTTAGATTTCAATTTACTCTCGACGACATATTGGATCCACTTTCCGCTAGCTACCATGTCCCGAGCCTTTTGCTCCGCCACGGCTTCGAGGGACTTGATTAAAGTCTGTAGAAATGCCTCGGAGACCACAACCGTCTTCGCGAATATATGCACGTTGACCCTCGCCTTCTTCGTGGCTAATTTGAGAACGAGTTCCGCGTCTTCGTCGCTAAACACAGACGGCAGGAGGGGATACAGATCGACGAAGGATCCGGTCGCAACGGCCTCCTCGATATTGGCGTCGACTTGATCCGTTACCACCGTCCCCACAGCCACTGACTTTAGGAAGACTATGCTCTCGTTCGGAAAGTGACGTTTCGCAAAGCCCGATGGGTCCGATATCCCGAGTCTTGTAAGGGCGTCATATTCTGCAAGATAAGAATAGATTAAATTACGTGACACGGGAACTTCCTCTAGGAACTTCCTACAAATCGCACACTTTACCCAAGTATCCGTTCTGTTTGTAAAAATTTTCAACCCATTCATTTTGACTTTTAGAGTATACGGTGGGTATGTAAATGCTGTTTCCACTCTGTTTCCCAGTTACGACTCCTGGCACTTGTTTCACCTCTTGCAAACTATCCAGGATTGCTACACGTGCGACAAAACAAGTTAAATAGAAGGTCTGAATATTACGAGAACGAATATGGTTTATGAACGTGGCAACGGAATTCTAAGGAATAGATCTAGAGGTAAGAATATAAATTGGACTTCTTCGACGAAATACAATAGCCTGATATCGTTGAATTCGATAACGTAGGAAGAAAATAGTAATCATTTACGCGGTCACTGTATTTGCACTCACGGAAAAATATTCTTTCCGACACGCCGCACTGCCCCAGTATTGCGGACAGCGGCGTAGGCTTCGCGACGGCGGCCAGGGCGCCTTTGATCTTCGCCTTATTTCTAGCGATAAAGCTCTCGGTGTAAAAGACCTTGGGATCTTGGGAGTCCTGGGTGGCGTGTACTATCTTCCCAAGTTCCTTCTCGACGACCGATTGCAAAAAGTCGGCCGGTAGATTGTAAGTGAGCGTTAATTCGGCCACGTTGACGCAGCCGTGCTGTACGAGCTTGTCGTTTATCTCCTCCGCAATTTTACTAACGTAACTCCTATCGATAAGTTGCCCCAGGATCACCTTCAGCCCCTTGTCGTGCCTCTCGATCTCCGTCACCGCTCTAGTCACTTGCGACAAGTTGACGTTAAGGATTTGCGCCAGGTCGACCAAGCTGACTTTTCCACCGTGAACGTACAGCTCGTCTCTGATCTCCTTCCCGAGATGCTGCGGCGTGACGTATTCTTTGCCGTCATTGGTAAATATAATGTCCAGAAGCTTGTTCTCCACCAATGTCGTTATGATTTCTATACAATTTCGCTCGGAGAGTCTGCGATATACATATAATTGTGTTAAACCGTACTAAAACTGACAGAAGACGAAAAATCTTGCTGATATATATTACGTAATAAAATTAATAAATTAAATTTTAATCAATCGAATTTTCGAGCACTTTTTAATTTCAATGTCTATAGAGAAAGGCGATGAATATATACGTTTTAAGATCATTAACAATTACGGAACACCGACTATATTCTTGTCGGAGTAATAAAATATAATGAAACACCGATCTTGAAATCCATATCTGTCAAATTCGTCAACTTGCAACCCAAAATGCCATATGTTTAAACTTATTTGGAGCTCTCGCAAGCTGCTACCGTGCAAAAATACATTCAAAATATACAAGTCAAGCACAACGTTTGCGATTCAAATGTGATTTATTCGCGGGCCTGAGATGCCACGTCGTTATTTTACAGTTTTTTTTTTTCGTCATTTTACAGTTATCGGGAATTCGCCATCGTCAGAGAATGAGGGATTAGGTTAAGCAGAGATTGGAGCAAAGGGCGTCTCACTTTTGCAAGGTCGAGCTGAGCTGCGCCTTCTGAAAATCGGCGGCCAGCCGCTTGACTTCCTCCCAGTCCACGCTGGACATCTTTCGGTCGTTTTCCGTGCCGTTCTAAGCTCACGTTGAAACTGGAGGAACGTGACGGAGGTCGCCGACGGTCGCCGACATGGACAGACACGCGACGCGCGGTACGGTTGTCGGATTGTCACATCCCGGATGCTACTTGCCACTTGCGTATACGGCACTGGCGGCGGTGAGCTCCGAAATATACCGACGGGCGACGGCACTGAAAAGTACTACGGTTCGCGTCACGTACACCGTAGCCGTTCAGTGCTGTCAGTATACTTCGAACAATACAATACCCTAGATCAGGTAACCGTACTACGTGTCACGCTTTTCGCACTCCAAATGAGACAGGTGTGTGTAATTAGACATATTGGATTGATTATCTTCATTTCTGATTTATATCGATATAGATAAACTTTAATCTGAGTTTATAACTTATTACTTTTCATCTTTTTCTAGTTCTAACGATTAAAAAGCTAGAGATAAAAAGTAATCGAGAGTTTAATCGAGATTAAATAAGTTAATCTACATCGGTAGAAATGGACGTTATTCAGCGAGTTTCGAAGCTTCTGACCTAAAATTCGCTCCACGTGTGCCACTCGACAACACGTGCTCGCGCGCGACCCGCGCGCGTGCGATCGAACGCGGCGGTAATTTCGAATCAGATTCTTCAACCCGGTTCGCGCGCGCGTTCTCCGAAAATGTTACGTAACGCAACGCGGCATCGCATTCCTCGATCGGTCGAACGGCGATCCGGGTGACCCGGGGCGACGCCGCGTGGTCCCCGGGGAATCGGAAACCCACGGTCCCGTCATCCCGAGGAAGGACAAAAAATGGCGGCGGAGGGCGGAGGGCGGAGGGGAGGGGGCGCGACACGCGGGACGGGGAGGTTTTTCACGGAAGTTCACGTTGCTGGCGCATGTCAGTCGCCGTCGCGGCATTCGCGCGGTTTCTGCGTCAATGACACGTCACGAGTCACGACCAGCGCAGTCGTCGTCGTCGTCGGTTAAAAGGCCTGGGCGAGCGCGGAGTTGCTCGCGGCGGCGGCGGCGGCGAGAAGCGAGAACCGCGAAATCCCTCATGCGGCATACGGTGATGCGGGCGATGGAGATCAAACCTCAAACCCCCGTGGGGTACGTGGACGATCCGATCGTATACTCGTCGCGCGCGGCTCTCGCGCACACGCTTTAGGTAATTTCCCAAACGCTCGTCCGCCTCTCCGAGTCAAGGTCAGTCAGTCGGTGTTAGGTCAGCTCGATCAGCTGGGTCGTGCTCGTTGAAAATCAGGTGGACGCGACCGGGGGGGGGGGCGTCTCGACGGTCGATCGTCCTTTCCGTTCGCGAACTGCTGACATAAAGAGAGCTTTATATCCTATCTTTTATAATATCGTATTTTTTTTTTTTTTTTTTTTACAATATACTACCGCTGGAAGCCGGGAGACACGTCGCCCAGGTTTCCGTTCATCGTTCGTCCTATATTCACGCTTTCGATGGATTTGTTTCTAGGATAAAGGAGCGCCGCTTGGATTTTGGTGATGAGTACGAAACATATATATGTTTGTCGGCTCTATCATGAAGTTCCACTTATTGTCATTGGATTAGATAAAATCAACGATTTGCACTTCGGACAGGAGGATTGAGAAATTTGACCTCGGATGGAAGGAACTAGAGCGAAACTGTATTTTTCACGAATGAAAGTTATTTCGGAGTGCTATTTTTTAATTCTAATTCGGACAGACTTCCGTGTGGATCCACATTTCTGTGCGGATCTGAATCCAGGATGAATTTTTTCAAAGCGCGATGTAAATCCAAGATTTCCAGATACGTTTTTACATTAACGTTCTTTACATTTATTAATAAAGTTTCACGTTGAAAATCCAGCTTCTTTGACGATAAGCGCGGGATGGAATTTATACATGAGCACGTGGAGTTCGTTATTCCGTTACGTATACGTGAACACAGCCGATCTGATACCGCAGAATTTGAATCAAGGATCCATTTTCTCAAAACGGTATGTAAATTGAAATGTCTATATATGTAGATACGTTTTTACAATAGCTCGTTTATTTGAATTTTACGTTGAAAATCTAACGTTTAACAAATAAACGAATACTCACGTGGATTTTATTACGCGCCTGGACACAAATATATATTAATTATTCCTATAGTTGCAACGAGAGATATATGGCAGTGATATAGACCGACCAAGGCCGAACGGCGTAACTTCTTGCGATATTTATTTCTTATCGCTTCGGGTTGCCGCGGGATACACCGATAAGGCTTCGCACGCACTCTTCGGAATGTTTTCGCCTCGTCTACGCCGTGCTATTTTCCCTGCCGCACCTCATTCGTACAGCATTCTTCTACGAAAATTTCGACCTCGATCTCCAATTTCCACGGGCCTATCGAAATCGTTAAGGATAAGCCCGGTGATTCTCGACAATCTTTTTTCTTCGCAATTTTCTTTTTCTTTCGCGATCCGAATTTACGCGCCGTGGTCACGCGGTCCGTCCATCGTTATCGCCGTCTCTATATCTTTCCGTACTCCCCCCCCCCCATGTCCCCTCCTCTGTCCCCCTCTTTTCCATTCATCTAACGCTCCCTTTTTCTCCTTCAATTTCTCTTCTCCTCTCTCTTTTTTTCTTTCTTTCTTTCTCTTTCTCGGTATAAGGCCGACGACACGCACGAAAACGCGAACGTTGGAACTCGCGCGGGTCGGCTAATCGCGGTCGAGGCCCCCCCCCCCCCGAGAAAATGAGGTCTATCATTTCGAAATTCTCGACCGCGATTGGCGGACTCGCGCTTCCACGTTTTCAGCTCGCGTTTTTGCAGACGCGCGCGTCGTCTGCCCTGCCCGCGCGCTTCCTTGGCGCTTGGAACTTGGAACTCTCCTCGCTCGGCCGGCGGCCCCTGTGTCTGTCCCCCGCCTGTCACGCCTCCTTAGTTTACGCCCGACGTCGCGATCGGTCGGCCGATCCCCCCGAGGTCGATCAGCCTGGGCGTTCTCCGCGGTTTCTTTCTCCCCCACCCACCCTTTGTTTTCTTCTCTCCCTCCGTTATTCGCGGTGCCGACGCGATTCCGGGAAAGTTCGCCATCCGTCCGCCACGTGCTCGAGGATCGTTTAAAAATCGGTATGATATAATGAGCGGCGTCATTTCCCCGTAGATCGCACATCTTCTCTTCCAGCCGTACCGCGCGGCTTCTCTTTGAAATAAAATAAGCGGCGTGTAATCAAATGTCGGGAGGACACACGAACGTAGAGACAGGTTCGATATGTTCGTTCTCCGCCTCGTGTGCCGAACTGTGTACTTTAGTTTTCGAACTCTGTACTTTCCATATGGTTCTTCTCCCTTTTCCCTTCCCCAACGTCTAATTATAATTCTATATCTGTTTCATTTTAAGTGCAAAAAGTGGAGTAGCTGAATAGATCTTCGTCTGTGGATGAGGAAGGAATTCCTATTTCTATCCACGCACGTCTCTGCTCTCCCCCGATCGAGTCGCGAAGACTTCGAGTCAGATTCTTCAAGTCGGTTTCGTTCGAGTTCCCCAAGGTTATTTAAATAAATAAATTCGATTAAGTTCAATTGATCGATCATCACGGTCAAGGTTGAAAGTTTTTATGTTTTTGGAGTGGCGATTTATTTCGTGGAGAAAAAGGGCGCGAGGAGGAGAAGATCGAGTATAGAACTCGCGTGAGAATCGCTAACGGGAACGAGAGAGGCCGACGTTTATTTTAACGTCCCGAAGTTCTAAAAGTGACTCCGAGCCGGGTGCGAGTCCCGATACAGCAGCCGGGCAGATGTGCCGCAACGGGGAGAAAGAAGGCAGTAAAAATTTTGAGCCGAAGCTAAAAGAGATAAAATAAAACGAACGCATGTCCGCTATAATAATTATACTATGATAATGATATACTTTTGGAATAACGCTCTGTTGCGTAGTCAATTTGTCAATTGTTTGAATTAAACGCGTGTATTTTAATTTGTGCTCTTTATTGTTTAAATATTAGATAAATAGTAATATATTGCAATATTAGCTTTAACTCTTCATGTTTATCTTTCATGTGGCGAGACGGATCGGTTTCGCGTGATTCTCGCATGATTTTTGCGTGATTTTTGCTTCCCGTTCATCGACAAACGCGAGGTGTGTCCCGAAGGACTGGTATATATCTCCGAATTTTCGGAGCTCCGGCTCTGCTTTTGCGAACGGGCGCCGTTTAGGGCGCGCCGCGACTTTCGGTCACGATGAGTCATGGACCAACCGATCGGTTCCGATTTACAAGGCATTCGTCGAGAGGTCTTATAACCAACAGATACCATCGAGAAGAATTGCAGAAAGAGAAGAATGTCCGCGCGTGCGCGCGTTATCACTATTTTGAATGTCTAGCACGATTCCTTTTAAAGTGGACCGTCGGTTGCGGCCCGCATGTGCGTATAACGTGACGACACCCGCAGTTTCGCGACGTCTCAAATTACGCGAATTACGTAGAGGAATTGCCATGAAATGAGAAAAAGAGAGGAATATCGTAGCGTGGGATGGACACGCCTCCTTCAATCTCGCGAGTAGTTCCGCTGATCGAGCGGCGACGGCGACGGCGGGCGGCGCGTTTTGTTTGTACAAGAGATCTTCAGGTAGCCACGCGCGAATATCTCGTTACACGCTCGGCCACGTGCGATGTGCGATCTGACGCAATAGCGGTCGGCGCTCGCGACACGCGCGAGGATCCTCTATTGTTCCTATATAGGCTGAAGCGCGAAACGAATCAACGTTGACTGCCCATTAGTGACCGCCGGCGTTGTCGAAATTTTTTTAAAAAGAAATAAATGTTATTTAATATAAAATTTTGAATGGCATAAATATTTAGATGATAACATCGAGTAAAAATGTGCAATTTAACATACTATTTTGAGAATATAGTCGTAATTACATTTAATACTCATATTTGATCATACTTAATCATATTGCACGTTATTTTATCGTATATACTTATAATAATTATGTGGCGTATGCGATAAAACATAAAATTCGTTGGGCAAACAACGTGACAAGATTATATATATGCCTCATGCACAAAGTTATATACATGTAGCCGAATAAATTAGTTGCACGGGGTGTATCGCTTATATTTCGAGTCTCGATAACAAGCAGATATTTTATACGCGCTTTCGTTATAATCTCACTGGCTGCTGTTTTAAATTAAGCGATAAGGGTAATTATATGCGCATCGAATATTGCCTTCGCGCTTGTGCCTTTAAAAAACTCCGTTTGTCTGCACTGAAACAGAGAGAAGAATCATTCTTTTATTTTTTGAAAATTTCTAAAAACTAATTCTTCCAGAATTTTATTCCAAATCCATGAAGTCAACTGACGTACAACTTTTTCAAGAGCCTTTGTGACAACAATCTCGGCGAGTGTCTCTGAAATGTAAATATATTTTTTCTTGCGTGCGTCGTACGATCAGTCTTTGCGTACGTCGATGAATCGGGACGAAATAGTCTCGTGTCAGAAGCTTTTGAAAAGAATGTTATTCCAAGAATATGTTCTTTTTTTTTTCAAATAAGCTTCTAATAATATTCCAATCCGCTAATGCGAACGGTCGCTTCGTCAAGCTGCGAAGATATAACTCGCCTTTCTTTTAGTGCACGTTATACATTAATGAGAACTTATTCCGTACATATGTCAACCGTGAACCGGTCTTGACTTAAGGAGGTTGTCGTTCCGATAAAGAAGCTCTTATTCCCTCGGATCTATTTATAAATGATACGCATTGTCGCCTACGCTTCCAACTTGCGTCTCGAGATCCGTGCGAGGAGATTTATGCTTCGTTTTAGTCTCAGCTTTTTTGAGAGGCGGAGGAGGGGAGCAGCGCGTGATCGATGTTATATCGATGATGATTTATTTAAATCGTTGAGGGCTATTAAACGTTTGACACGAGGTGACGTCGTACTCTCTCGTCTCACGAAACTTTGAACTGTATAGAAACTGAGATCCACAGGCTGCGACTATTTCGTTGAGCAAAGGACCGAGCGGAACCAGGGAAAAACCCCCCTTTCTAGCCCCCTGATGGTTTCCGTCCTTCTACGATCGCACACGTTGTACGAAGCTAAGAAGGGAGGGGAAAGGGAAATCAAATGTTGCGCAAGGAATTTTCGTCACGCGAGCCGACACGTCTCGCTGTCTCAGCAAACGTGTTCCAATTGTTTGTTCCAATTTTTAATGCAAACCGATGCGAATTACAGCGGTTATCGCGGTAAAACGCGCATCGACGCGTCACCCACGCGTCTCGCCATTTCAGCAAACAACGATTGTTTATTCCAGGTTTTAGCTGCAAACCGATGCGAATTATTGCGATTATTTCGGAAAAACGCGTATCGACGCGACAGTAAAACGAGGTCTGAAATCGGCTTGCCATTATAATTAGCTCGTTAAGGTAAACTCCCGGATGAATCGTTTGTAAGTTATGGTGGAGATTGAACTGGTTTTATCCCGATCGTGGCGTGCAAACGTGCGAAAGAATTCGAAACTGTGTTTCTCAAACGACAGTGAATTTCAGCTCGATTGCGAGTACCATCGATAAATGCTGACAGTTATTAATCCACGTGTCTTTGATTGAAGTAATTAAACAAGTTTTATTTTTAAAAATACACGTTCTTCGATTTAATATTGCAAGATCGGTCTAACGTTGATCGGTTTAACTGATCGCATCGTCCACTAGTTTTTCCTTATGTTGAAAATTATGCAAGAAAAATTAACATTTCATTATCTTTCAAGGTACCTTTCAAGGTATTTTTCAAGATCTTTACTACGTTTACGCGCGAGCGTTACTTCTGTAGTAACTTACGATATATTACTCGCTTATGCGGAGTAAATTATAAATGCAACGATTATCGCGTTGTTCAAGCATGAAAATAACACTGAGTTCTGTGAGAAAACTCCAGCAAGCCACAAACGCGTTTTCTTTCACGATTTATTTTTCTTTGCCGTAAAACATTATTTCAGATTAAAATAAATGTTTTATGACATAATAAAATATAAATAATAGATAATGAAAAAAAAATGTCTTTAGTTTCCTGAAGGTTTATCGTGAAATCGAGTGTTATTCATACACGAAGAATGTGGCTGTCAATGCGTTAAGAATTCACTTGTCGTAATCGAAACACTTGCGTTTTTCATCGTAAGAAAATAATCACGTTACGTCGCCTGATCATTTTACCAAATAACCGACGCGTTTCGCATCTTTCACGGCGTTCGAACGAAAATTCGCTATTGTCTCGTGAAAGAGATCCGCGACAATTGTATTAATTAGTAGGGAGAGTCGTCAGCTTCTCAAGCTTGCTTCGTCATCGGTGCGATTAGAATCGAGGACTCGATATTTCGGCTGGTATCTGCAAGATTCGCGGGGCAATTTTTCAGTGTGTCACACACGTAAGATATTACGCATTTTATCGTTCTACGTTGCGGTAGATTTTTTTTCAACTTAAATAACAATATTTAGTTCGAACTCGATCGTGGACATTCGCGCATAGTTCGCACGTAAGTATTTATAGATCTGAGGGATCAAAAGTGTCTCACGATAGATTAACAATCGCGCGCGCGCGCGCGCGCACGCGGTCCTCCTACCTTACACCGATGTGTCAAATCGCCAAAGGTGCAGTTAAACGGTTAAGCCGCAGTCTTTGAAGCCACATTGTCTGGCTTCAAAGACTAATCAAGCCCCGCATCGCGGACTTTTGTGTGCCGGCAAACGGGGCAGCTAATATGTCGTTGCGCATCTTCCATATGCGACGAGAATGCTCGTGGGCGGAAAGATTTTCTTCTCGGAGACAAGACCGATTTTGTCGTGCGCCGAAAAATTTGTCGCAACCTTTTTACGATGTAAAAAATATGTACCTAGATTTATATATATATATTTTTTAAACAGAAACGTACGATATTAAAAATCAAAAATATTAATAACGATTTCTTTTGTCGAGGAAGGAGAGGGATTTTTTGGTAGAAAAATGTCTCAGAATTTTTATGAAAATTTTAAGACTAAAAATTTTTCAGATTTTTAAATATTTTTTCCCCGTTAACATACCTCTGTAGAAATCTGAATAAATACAATAAAATGCGCGCAATTTATCAGAAAATTCATAAATACAAATACTCAACTCAAATGTTCCGAAAATACTCATCTAATTATTTCTAAAAAATTATTCATAAATCTGAAAAATATGAGAAATTCTTAGAAAATTTCTGAGAAAACGTGAGAAATTTTTTTCACCAAGGTTAACTCTCGATTATCCTAATAAATTGTCATCACGTATCAACGTGATGGAAGATCTTGCATTTTTCACATTTCTTACATTTCTCACATATAGAAGCTATCTAATCGGGCACTTCAATTCTGGTAGAATTCAAAATGTTCTTTTGCTTTATCAAAAGTTTACAGATATCTCGACAACGAGCCGAGCTAATAATCGGCAAGCGTAATCGTCGATAACGATGGCGATCGGCGAGGAGGCCGGCGATGGGGACGTCGACGGGTTCGGTCTGGAAGGCGACGGGCCGATCCGAACGATCGATCACACAGACGTGGATGATCCAATCGGCACGTCGAGCCACGTTCGGCGCGGTCAGGCAGACCTCGACAATTCCGATTCGGGTGAGGGCAATCCCCTTCTGGCTGGGAGCGCGCCAGTAACGATTGACGCGCCGATCGGGAAGCTGAGGAGGATGCACAAAGTGGAGAACGCGGTGGCGGCGCAGACAGACGGAGACGCGATGTGCCGAAAGGTGGACCCGGTCAACGACGAGGAGGACCGCGCGAGCGAGCCGGCCGTACCGCCCGACGGCGGCCTCCGGGCTTGGATGATCATGATCGGCAGCTTCACGATCAACGGCGTGCTCTTCAGCATCATCAACACGTATTCCCTCATCTATCCGGAGCTGCAGAAGCGACTGACGGAGGCCGGCGAGACCGAGGTCTCCTCCAAAGCAGGTGCGAAACTTCCCGGCGAGGCATTAGTCTTCTAGAAAATGATAACACAAGGCAATAAATAATTGATTGATCTGAACGAGCGAATATTTTCGATGTATGCGTTCCGTTAGTTGCGCTTTGGCAGTTGTACACGGAAAAAAAAGAAGTGCCCGATCAAGACTTATATATTCGTATATAGGCAACAATGTATAATATTCTTATAAGAATTTCAACTTTTCACATTTCAACTTTTTTTTCTTGATTGAACTACAACATAAAAGACTTCAGTCAAGCAAGTTTTCTTTGTTTAATGCAACATGTATCTCATTTCAAGATTATAGATACAAGTTTTGAGATTTGACACTTCTTTTTCTTCTGTGTAGAGAGCACACATGGCAAATTAATTAATTATGGAATATTGCATGATACGACAGTGCGTATTGTGAAAATCTCGGCTACGTTTTCATGAAACCTTTCAATGTTTGTACGAACAGTCGGATACGACCAGACCTTGACCTGTCACTGATGCCACTAATTTGTTTAAATTTTGTCACTAACTGACGAACTATATTGACATTCGCCACATTATTTCAACTGAAATTGATGTAACTTGCGCAAAGTCAGTCATCGACGAATTGTCTTGCTAAAACATTTTCACAACGCATACGCGCTGTTGTATCGTATAACGCTCCATAATTAATTTACCACGTGTGCTGTCTACAACTGACAGAAACGCATACATTCAAAATAGCGGTTCATTCAAATCAATTATTGTCTACCCTGTACTGGTATCTTATTAATTTTTCTCCTTTAATCTTGTAAAAAAGAATTGCTACATGTGTGCTTCATTAATTTCATACTCTCCTTGTGATATCCTGGAGAACAGACAATTTATTCGCGATAATTTATTAGCGTCGACAGTGACGATAATATTACAATACAATCGTTTGACTACAATGTTGCACTTCTATACGAAGAAGTTTAATCGGGCGTTCGATCGGGAAGGATTTTTCCGAAATCGAATTGTAAAGAAGTGATATACACGCGTTCACGCGTACTGTTGAAAAGATCAGGTGCTGATTTATGGAGTGGAATGCTGACAAGTGTCCTCGCGTAGATCAAGAAGTGCAAAGATTATGTCAATTATTTATCACCCTCGAATGCGTTAGAGTGTTTATTCAATGATAAAAAAAAAAACACGAATATTCCTTGTATTTTTCCGGCTTTTTTCAAACAAATATACCGCGACGCATTTCGTCAGTCTAATTTGTTTTTCAAAATGTTATTATCATAGTAATTTGTATATTAAGGTGCCTTTTCACGTTGACGCTCGACGCTCATTTTCAGCAAGCAAAAATCTTCAGAAACATTATCTTTTTATTTATATATGTATCCATAAAATATTATTACTTGAAGATATTACTTGAAAATAATTAATATTTTACGTATTTCGAAGTCTATGTTTAATTGTACTGGGACGATTAACGACGATTCAGCGACGACGCTGAACATTAAACAAATTCAACTTCATTTCTTTGACGCTAGCGTCAAAGCGAAACCACCACGTTCACCTTGTTGACGCTCATTTTCAGCGTCTCATGAATTGGCACCTTTATAAAACAGGTACTTTTATCGACTCTCGCATAAATTTATTCAAATGACGATCGAACATTTCAAGTTTTTGTATTTTTATAGTACAGTATAATAGCAAAATATGCTCCCTCCCCCCTCTGATTGTACTGCTGTGTAAGATGTTTGAAAAGTTATTCTAATTGCGTGAAGGTCAATTGCAGTAACAAATTCTAATCAAAATCATAGCAGTTTTGCAGTAATATAAGACGAATTTTTAGAGAGTGTTTGCTTCAGGATTGTAAATTTATATAATGGTGTGGACGTAAAAAGTTCATCGTTATAACTTAGCTGATATAAGGATCTTCTTTTTTTATTTTATTATTTTATTATACAGATATAAATCTCTTGTTTTTCATTCTTTATTTTATGATGCAGATTACATTAACCTTTAGATATTTAGGCTTTCGCCCGAAAGCCTAAATATAGGCTCTACGTGTGATCGGAACTTTGTATATGTTACACATAAGATATAAGCACAACAATTTGAGGACTTTCTAAGAGGATTAAAACTCATCAAATGCCGGCGGTCTAAAAGTTGGTCATTGCATTTACTATATTTGACATTAAAAATTGAAATGGGATCTATGTCGAAAGAAACTTGAAATCTTGTTGCTTAGGATCTAATTATAGTTAAACATTTTTTAAAAGAAAAAAATGTCTAATATAAAAAAAAGTTTAGATTATAATCACATTTATAACTAAATGTCATATAATGAATAGAATAATGTTATATGGAAAATAATAGAATTTAGAGAGAGAGAGAGAGAGAGAGAGAGAGAGAGAGAGAGAGAGAGAGAGAGAGAGAGAGAGAGAGAATATAAAATACAAGATATACGTATGCTCTTGTATTTTTTATTATTTTATTTACCTATATATAATTTATATTTATTTATTGTACTTATATAGCAAAAAAATTATGGTATATAGTACTTATATACCAAAAAAATTATGGTATTCTAAGAATTATTGAATATGTTCGCTGATTATACAACTGCTTTAGATATGGATTATAATATATATGGATTTCTTATCTTTCGCTAATCGCAATAGTGATCGGCCTTTAATTTATATTAAATGTACAACTGTTTCTTTAATATCGTAAAACAGATCTTCCAATTCGTTTATATTTAATCGTATTAAATATACACCGCGTTTATAATACATACGTATTGCATAATCGATGATAGCGATTTGATGAGCGGGATTAAAATTACTCTAAAGCGTATCTGTATCTAAAGCGTATCTGTTCAGATAACGCGACAATCGTGCGACGATCGCGCAGATTCAACGCTCGCGATACGAGGCAAGGCTTTAATTGCTTTTCATAATTATATCGTAATTTTGTCGTACCGATTGTTATACGAATATATGGAATATTTGAGGGATTCTCGACCGCGGTTTGATGAACTCCATTATCCGGTCTCCTCCAGCTTTTCTCAGTTTCGATAACGCTGTATCAGTTATACGAACGATGCCTTTTATTACTATTTTCATATAAATTATGCGTTTGTCTTCGCTTTAGCCTCGCCTCGCCGTTTGCTCCCTTCACGCTTAAATCGTTGAACCGCGTATAGGAGGAAGAAATTATCCGATCGATGCCATAAATTAAAGTCACGAGATTGATTGTTTACATGGGCAGGGCCCTTAAACACACCGAGGAACCCAACGACAATTAGACAGTCATTTATAGTAATAGAGGCTAATTCGTCTACTTGTCGATGTTACTTTATCAACTTAATCGTTGATTCTGCTCCTAACGAAAAGAGAAATAATTCATAAATTGCCGGCCTAGATATGCGCTATTAATTCACAACGTGCATCCAATCGATCGTCACGACTTACGGCGATCTCTAATTGACGTAATTACCTCGTGCATCATGTTGATACCCGCACGTTTATTGGCATCTCTTTATTATTCGCAATGAAACGATGAGAATGCCTTTTGTGCGCGAAGCCTGATATGTGTAACAGAATTTTAATTATATCTATTTAATCATGTGAAATTTTTGTGTCCATTTCTACCAATGTAGATCAACTTTAATCTCGGTTTATTTTTTACTTTTTATATGTTTTTCTAAATCTTAGAACTAAAAAAAGAAAATAAAAATAAGTTAAACCGAGATTACAGTTAATCTGTATTGATAGAAATAGACATTACAAGTTAAGATACAAGTGTCGAGGATATAACTTAAAAAATAGAGCAACTAACGAAATGAGCAATGTTGAAATTGAAAGAGATCAACGATCGATGGATGCCTCCCTTTTTACTGTGGTGCAGTCATTTTTTAATCATCCTGTGAGAATTTTATTATTACTTATCGGGCATCTTGGAATTGTTATTTCAGCTTTGGTAGGCTCGTTAACTATCGGAACCACGTTCTTCCTGTCGCCGGTCGCTGGGATACTGACGGATAAATTCGGCATCCAGACAACCACCTTCGTAGGAGGCGCGATCGCGTCTGTGGGCCTGCTTCTCTCCTCGTTGTTGACGGACAAGGTAAACGGAAGGCAAGAGGGACGCTCGAGTCTTTTCTAATCATCTCTGTTCGAATTTTGCTTCGGAATCGTACATCTCGCCGTTTTGCGTCTGTCAGGTGGAAATGCTCTTCTTAACGTACGGCGTCATGTACGGGCTTGGCGCGAGTCTCGCTTACACCCCGAGCCTGGCGATACTGGGCCACTACTTCAAGAAGTATCTGGGTCTGGTGAACGGCATCGTCACAGCCGGAAGTGCGATATTCACAACGTTGCTGCCGTCTCTGATGGAATTCCTGCTACGGCGTTTGGGCCTGGAAGGAACCCTGAGAAGCTTGTCCGTCTTCACGGCCATCATCATGGCTTGCGCGATCCTTTTCAAGCCGATACCACGTAAGGCTTCCCTCGCAGGCATTTGCGTAATTTTACCCAGTGTATTTGTTAGCACATCAATGACCGGAAACATATTAGTCTCATCGAGTTTGAATCATCATACGAAGTTGTCAGTCCTTGAAATCGATAAAGTTCTCATTATATAGGATTTTTGTGATTGTATTTATCTTTTATTTTCCGTCGTGGTTAAGTTTTTCTTGATTGATGAATTTTTTATTGATAATTAACAAAAGGACTAACGAGCACCTTTTTTCAGTAACTACACCGCAGAAAGACGAATCGCAGCTCAAGTCGAAATCGATACGAAGTCGTCTGAAAGAATTCGTGAACGTGTCTATCTGGAAGAAGAAGCGATACGTCGTATGGGCTTGCTCTATTCCTATTGCTCTTTTCGGGTGAGTCGGATATTTACGCGATCATTAATGCTTAGCGCCGGCAAATTCAGAGATTGCGAATGAAGCGCAATCTCGGTTTATCGCAGAAGTGCAGCAAAGATTGAACTAAAATAAACGATCCCGATAAATCGCCATTATCGCATAAGTAGCTACGTCACGAAGACCGAACCCAATTAGATAATACCAATAAATCATTTTAATCGCAAACTAATCATCGTCTGATTACTTTGGTCTGCGAAATCTTTTTTGGAAGAATGTTTCAAGTATTTATTAGCTGCACGTGGTTGCTGATCTTTCTTGCGAACAGACATTATTGTTTTTATTGCTCTCTCTCTCTCTCTCTCTCTCTCTCTCTCTCTCTCTCTCTCTCTCTCTCTCTCTCTCTCTCTCTCTCTCTCTCTCATTTAAATGTAAAAGAATTTAAAGGAACTGACTTTTACCACATGAATTCTGTTTTATTTTATTTGTACGGAGATAGAAAAAACTTGGTTGTTATTTCAGATACTTCGTCCCGTACGTTCACATAGGAAAGTTTGTGGCTATGACGTTCAAAGATGCCGATAGCAAGCTGCCGGTTATGTGTATCGGCATTACGTCCGGTATTGGTCGTTTAATTTTCGGCTACATCGCCGACTTGCCAAAGGTGAACCGGATATTCTTGCAACAGGTGAGTACCCGACAGGGAACTTCCAACGCGATCCGTTTAAAATTCTTGTAACTAAGAATAAAATATCCCACCACTTTTCTTCCCCTCATTGGAATCTCGATATGTCTAGATACAAAAGAAAATAGAGAATCTCTTTCAGATATCGTTTTTAAGTATCGGCATTCTCACGATGCTCCTCCCGGTCACCAAATCTTTCTTCATGCTTCTGGCCATCTCGCTGGGCATGGGGCTGTTCGATGGATGCTTCATATCGTTACTTGGCCCGATCGCCTTCGATATTTGCGGCCGCAGCGGCGCAACTCAGGCCATCGGCTTTCTTCTGGGGATGTGTTCTATACCTCTAACGATTGGCCCGCCAATCGCGGGCCTCCTGTACGATCATACTGGTAATGATTCTAATGATCCGCCTCACGTATCGATAACAAAGAATAAAAATGTGACTTGTAGGGGACAAGCGGCAGGAAATTTATTTTATTTCATACAATCTCGAATGAATAATTAACAATATGTATTGCTTGTTGTGCTATTATCAGGTACCTACGATTTGCCTTTCCTGCTAGCCGGCATTCCCCCGATAGTGGGAGCGTTAGCAATGTTCCTAATAAGGTGTGTTAAAAATGACGATGAAAGATCAGACGACCCTGAGAATCTTCCGAGCAAAACGGATTGCCAGAATGGTCGGTAAAACCAGGTATCTGTATATCATCAATTTTATTCATTGTAATACGGATTTTGTACCGTGAATCCTAGAGCAAAGAAATGTAGCTTTCGCGTGCTTTAATGTTTTTGTTTGGAGAGTGGTTTGTCGCAATATGTGTCACACGAAATATTTGTTGCAACCAGATAGTATTGTCAAACTTGCTTTCGTCTAACTGTGTTTAGTTGGCCTATGCCCTATAATGTACTGCCTCCGCCGCACGCTTGTTGATATTTAATCATATTCTGTACTTTGAAATTGTAAAATTTCCAGGGGGCATGAAGAATAACTGTTTCTCACCGGCGGGCACCGTCGAGAAAAAATACGAATCAGCAGTGCGAGAGAAGTACTGTGCGACGTGCGAAAACCTGCCATCGTCTCAGCGCTATCGTATCCAGCTACCGGCTGAATTACAAAACGGTTTGGTACACAAGTACGCCAATTACTGCAGATATTCGGAGAGCGTACCGTTGCTTTACGGAGAGAGGATCTCACGATGTTTGAGCACAAGTGTCTCTTAGCAAATCCTCAATCGCTTCATATGTTTTAAACATTTAAACTCTCATTTTGATGTCGCAATTTCTTTCGCTCTGAGGAATTTAATTTACTCGTTATTCATCTTTTAAAGGAAGATGAAAATCTGTCTTTTGAGATAATTTTCTATTGAATCTATTGAGAAACATTGTTTCGTTTTTTTATGTTGCGATATAATAAGTGCACAGGGGAAGGAATGTGTATATATTAATTTTTACTTAAGACATAATTTTATTATAATGATTATTATTAAGTTAACGATACTGAATTTTTTAACTTTGCGTTTCTGAAAAATGGCAATAACCATGTTCCATCAATTTTAGGGTGTCCTGAAACGTGTACCATAGTTTTGGAAAAGCGTACTTATATCAAAATGATCAAATTAAGCTTTCCTACTACAGAGATATATTTTAAAAACATAGAAATCAAAACATCAAATATTAAAAAAAAAGAAAAATATACTGTTTGAATCATATATTTATTAGAATGGTATATCTGATTAGAAAGAAGTTATATTATACAAACGAGTATGATATATATTTTAATTATAAAACGTGCCTAATAGAAACAAGAATGTGATTATAGCAAAACAATGATTACTCGATAAAGTAACAGTAGGGTAGTTATATTGTTCGACATTTAATTTTTTTTCTTATAGGAATAACAAAAAAAATGAATGAAACTTAGAAAAGAATCAATACATGAATTACGTTTTTCCAAGGTCAATCAGCCTGTTATAGACGCAAACATGATGCATTTATAGGGAATATATCGTTGATTTACTGATTTAACAAAATGTTTCGCAAAACACAATTCGTCAGATTGTAGTGTGCATTATTAGTGGTATATTTTAATCAGCATATTTACGTGCGTTATTAACTAAAAATTAATCTTAATTATATTTGTAATATATAAATATGAGACGAAGTAGAGCGTTTAAATTTTACTCAAATCAATATCGATCTGGCTATATCAGCCACACAGGTTGCATTTATTTTTTAAATATTTTGATGTACTATATATATATGCGTAAATTTTTTAACTGATTGCATTATATAATTTTTATATTACTGTTTATTATTTGTGTCACACAAAGGATCTGCAATTTATACAAATTACATTATTTTATATTTTCTTGTATTATAGAAAAATGACTCAATATCAACGTTTGACTCTGTTATTAATTAGCTATTTTTGTGCATGTTTTAACTTCCTCGCGTTGGAGTATTATTCCATTATAAAGTTAATTTTATAAATAAGTAAATTAATTAAAAGAATAAAAAAGAATATATATCAGAAGGAATAGTTATGTATATGAAACAAACAGCTATGTTGCAGTACAATATTTGTTATTTTATACAAGAGGCGGTTAATATGATCTACATAGAAATATATGAATATTGTACGAAAAACAGTATTATTTAGTTTCATATCTATTTAAGCCTGAATCCTTATTCCATTATTCATTTATGTGTATGTAATATAAAAATAACACTATAATTACAAAATTACATTATATAATATAAAATTACAAACCATCTCAATTTTAAAAAATTTTTAAAGTTTTATAACTATTTTAACTATTATGGCAAAGTTTTTCACTTTTCACGCGTTTTCGCCTTTATTTTAAAATTTAAAAAATAATAAGTGCTGAGAGACTAACTGATAGGTGTCGCGAGTGTTCCGAGGCTTGTTGCTTGCTGGTTGGTTATTGCAGGTTATGGATTGCGAGATTGCATCAGAATCAGAAGCACAGGGGTGCGATGACTGTTTACTCGCACCGTAGCACGTGTGATTCCTACATGCCTGCGATTGACGGCGAGTGTTTCTGATACGGTAACAAAGAAAGAATACCTAACGAATGAGGCCCAACGTGTGCTCGCTCGTGTGTCACGTAAAGCGTAATTGTCGCACGTTGCCACTCTTCCCCATCGGTCGCGGCCTGCGGCAGGAGCTGCCGGTCCTCTTCAAGCGATTCTCGCTGATTCGCCACAACCACATGCCGCGCTCCGTCGAGCAGATGCTCGGCATACAGAGGCTGAGGCAGAAGTTGAAAGATAAATCGGTCAAGTATATCGGCAACACGAAGGTGTCGTTGCAGGTTGGTAGAACGCGAAACGGGAGGTCGACTCGACATTCCGGTGGCATGTCTCGAACGAAATTTACCAATTGCAGATTTTGGGCAGCGGGGCCTACGGCACGTCAAGATGCGTCTACCTGACCGCGGGTCACACCAGGTACATCTTCAACTGCGGCGAGGGGACGCAGAGGTTGGCGTTCGAGCACAAGTACAAGCTGATCAAGTTGGAGCACGTGTTCGTAACGTCGGCGACCTGGAATAACCTGGGTGGCATGCCGGGGATGCTCCTGACGATACAGGACGCCGGGGTGCCGACGATCAACGTGCACGGCCCCAAGGGGATGGTGGACGTGTTCAATACCATCAAAAAGATCTCGTTGCTGCATGCTCTGAAGATTCACGAGGCTAAGTGCGACGAGTCGGAGCCGTACGTGGACCCAGTGATGTCAGTTTCATATGTTTCCATTACGAAACCAGGTGAGCGGGATGCAGTGCCTATCGATATAGGAGGAGAGGTGGTCGACAACATCAATTACTATGATTATAAGACTAATTCAAACGGCAAGCGAGTACCTGATAGAGTAGCGGAAACGGAGCCGAAGATACTGAAGGTCGAGCAGAGGCCTGATAAGAGAATGTCGACCGTAATGTCTTTCATCTGCAAGTTGCATCCTCGAGCGGGCACGTTGTGCTTGGAGAAATGTGTAGAGAAAGGGATGAGACCTGGTCCTTTGTTCGGCTTGCTCAAAGCCGGCAATGACGTTACTCTTCCTGACGGCACGGTCGTTTTGAGCAAGGATGTTTGCTCGCCGGCGACGCCAGGCCCCACTCTTATAAGTATGTCGATAGAGAATCCTCATTTGAGCTTTCATTTTAAAGGCTAAATCTTTTCCCTGTTTTAAATTTTATCTCGTGTGCAGTTGTAGAATGTCCATCGGAAGATTACTTGGAGTCCTTTGTAAATCATCCTGCCTTTGCGCGGCATCAAACGGGAACGGCAACCGAAGACGATGTACCGTACTGCGTCATTCATTTCACGCCGCAAAATGTGATGGACAATTCTCTCTACGTGAACTGGATGGGCAAATTTGGTCTCGGTACGCGTCACATAGTCGTGAACGAGGAGAACGAGTGCATGGGCACCGAGGCGGTGCACAGGCATCAGCATAAACTCCACATGCTGCATCCCGAGATATTCCCCTTCTTAAACGAGGAGAGCTTTCAAAAGAGGACGAGGGTGAGGCACATTTTTACAGCATCGAACTCATTCTTTAATTCCAGAAGTGTAT
Organism: Temnothorax americanus; assembly: GCF_048541705.1. Classification (NCBI taxonomy): domain Eukaryota; kingdom Metazoa; phylum Arthropoda; class Insecta; order Hymenoptera; family Formicidae; genus Temnothorax; species Temnothorax americanus. Next base: position 3,837,405 of record NW_027509751.1, read on the forward strand.
TTAAGAATTTTAAAATTTAAAAGTATCTAAAGAATAAAATTTAAGATCATCTAAAAAGGATTAAAAATTTTTTTAAATATATATACGAGTTATTCTTTTTTTTTTTAGGCGGAAGATCTGCCCATTATACATCGTCCCAGAACGCATCACACCATCCACCTACAGCCGCAGTTGACGTTCGACACGGAGAACGAAGTATCACTGCACCCGAAGGAATACGTAGACGAGGTTTTCGAGATTGATGGCATTTTAGACGCGTTGGCGGAGTTGCAAGCGGACATCAGCGCCCGAACGAAGACGCTGCCTGTCGGCGAAGAGTATCCGAAGATCGTCATGCTGGGCACCGGCTCCAGCATACCGAGCAAGGTCAGAAATACGAGCGGCATACTCCTGTGGGTGGACGAGGACCACACCATGTTGCTAGATTGCGGGGAGGGCACGTTCGGGCAGATAGCGAGGATCTACGGGAGATCTGAGACGCCCAACGTCCTAAAAACGATCAAGGTACGACGATTGTTAATTGTTTTCGTGAATTCCGCAGCGACAACTCTCGACAATACTCGAATTGTATTTCCAGGCGGTATATGTATCGCACATGCACGCGGATCATCACATCGGATTGATTGGCGTGCTGAAAGAGAGAGGGAAAGTCACGCAAGACCCGTTGTATCTGTTCGCGCCGGGGCACATTGCCGCGTGGTTGCAGATGTATCACAAACGTTTCGAGCCTATCTTACAACGACTCACGCTGGTCTCGAACAGCGAGTTCTTCATGGACATGCACAATCCATCATCGCATAAATACAGAAATATGTACAACACGCTGAACGTGCAAGCCGTGAGGACGGTGTACGTCAAGCATTGTCCTTATGCTTATGGCGTTTCCGTGACCCTTCATAACGGAAAAAAAATAGTATATAGGTAAGTAATCTCATGAATGTTTCTTCAAAATCTCAAGTTAATTGTCCATTCAACTGTGTAGACATAATCTTTTAACTATTTTATAATTTAGTTCAAAAATAAATGTTTTATTTTTTTTTTTTTACACGTAAATTATGGATATATTTCTAGTGGTGACACTATGCCGTGTGAGAATCTTGTGAAACTTGGTCAAAATTGCGACCTACTCATCCACGAGGCGACGATGGAGGACAATCTGATAGAGGAAGCGAAACTGAAGTTTCACTCGACGGTCTCGCAGGCTATACAAGCGGGCGAGCAGATGGGGTCGAAGTTCACGCTGTTGACGCACTTCAGTCAACGCTACGCGGTCATACCTCACCTGCCGGATAACACGAACGGCCTTAAACTAGATAACGTCGGCATCGCGTACGACAATATGCACATCAGCCTGTCGCAGTTGCCGCTGTTGCCTTTGATGTATCCGACGTTGAAAATAATGTTCAACAAGCATTATCTAGAGATTGAGGATCGAGCTGCTAGAAGACAACGACTGGCTGAAGCAGCTGAGTAAATATTTTATACGATAGTATAAATTTGTTATTGCAATTTCCACTTTGCTAATATCCGACACAGTTCTCTCTGTTGTTGACGTGAAAAGTCAGCATTTTTAACAGATATTTTATGATATGTTGCATAGCAATGAATTTAACTAACCGTTAAGAGTTTAATTTTTAACGTGTAGATAAATTGTTCAAACTGATATGTAAACAAAGATGACTTCTCTTACGATATTTGTATAAATCAGTCAGTATAAAACGTCGAAGAATCAAGAATTCACACTAAAACTGAGTACAATAGACATGAATCATCCTTTATATATCGTTCTGTATATAAGCCTGTATATATGTACAATCAGTTTGCGAAAGGAACTGCGTTTGTGGCTGGGGAAAAATAACTCGGCGACAAAGTCGTGACCAATAAAAAAAATTGTCTTATTACATCCTTTAATTTATTACATCCATTGTTCTTAATACGGCTCTACCGTGAAAAAGTAGTAAAAAGAGATACTGTCGCTTACATAATGTATATTTAAGAGAGTAATATGTGTGTATCGCCGTCAGTGAATCGAGACATGTAACATCTGAGCAACATCTTGTCGAAAGAGTTAAAATATTCAACGAACATATATTTCTCGCCCGCTTCACATTCGTGTTTTGCTTTAGTTTAAAATTAAGAGGCAAACATATATTTACACGAGACTGATGTAACTTAATATCTTTTTCTCTCTCACTCTATCTCTCTCTCTCTCTATCTCTCTCTATCTCTCTCTTATCTATTCTCTTACATTTCGTGTAATTTTACTCGACATACTAGAAAGTTCCTAAATCCATAAAAAGATCCTGCCAATTTTGCTCGTCGTTTACGAAAAGAGCGAGGACATGAAATCTATCTTACTGCTAAAAAAAAAAACGCGTCGAAGTATCGCTCCCAATAAACATAAGAAAAAAAGCGGAACAGGATTTCACAAATCCGTGCGGTGCGAATCTTTCCATCACCAAGCCTTAGAGAATTCGGCATATTTCATTCACTTAACATACGCGGTAGGCTAGTATGTACGTGTGAAGCGGGGTAGTAGCGAAACTGCGTGTGCATCTCGTTAAACGAGCTTTCCTTAACTTATGATCGTAACGGATATATCTCGGTAATTAAATCTGGAAGGATCAATACCGATCTAACCGGAGGGGGGGGGCAGTGATTGGATATTGGATCTGCCTCTCTTTCAATTGCGCCTTCTTAACTGTTATTTCTATATATCCATCTAAATAATCTGATATATAAAAAATGTACCCATAACGATAGCAAAAACTCATCACCACGCTGTGAGCAGAAAGCAAAATCTGTGCTCCTCTCTGGACGTGCGATCTCTCACTGATCACATTATCATATAAATTCCTTTTATCTCGGAATAAGACAACATAAACTAAAATAGGTGTATATAATGACGATCGTTACATCAATTCTGCGATTGGCGATTCGCAGAATTACGAATGGACGTAATGCACACGAAAGATGTCGATATAAATTTGAGCTCGCAGCGTGGCAAACTGTATATACCTATAAATATATAAAGATATAAAAGTGTGTGTTACGTATAAAATAGACCGTAGTTATAATAGCCGGTCCTTTGGACGTCTCTCGGACTTTTGCGCGGACTATCGCGCGGTTGCGGGATGAAACCGTCAGTCTTGAATATACTGCGGATCCACGAAGCTCTACCGAGAGCAAAAGAAAAGTATATATTGGAGCAGAACGTCGAATACTGTAAACTGTCGTTTCGACGCGACGCGGTATGCTCAATTAAGTACGCGGCAAGAAGCAGCGCGAACCGCCGATCTCTCGTCGTTATTATCCCGGGGATACGGATGCTGCGAGTTACGACCACAAAGCTGAGGAGGCAGTGGAATACACATCTTGCCCGTTGCATTTACGTTTCCATCCTTAGAACTCCCACTTCGTGGCGGACTCGTAATCCGACTCGCCTAGACGCAGCGCGCCGTTCTTGCCCGCGGTGAGATACCGGCCGTCCGAGCACTTGATGCAGATCCGTGACGGTTCGCGCAGCTCCAGGTAGAAGCCGTCGGACGGCACGTCCGAGTCCACGGTTACTCCCTCGCTGTCCGCGTGCCAATATTTCCCGTTTTGTCCTGCAATGAACGGACAAATGTGTGATAGAATCAATCCGGACGAACGTGAACTGGAAGGCTGGAATATTTTTTAGTGATATGCAATTAGCAGTCATCCCTCCTTCACGTTATATTATTTTATATATTATGCTTTTATATAATAAAATATTGTATATTATATTTTACGATTATATGTGAAAAAAAAGTATGTAGATAAAGTATTAATTCAGGTTGATTGAAGCGGCGATGAACGAATTTGCGAATCGAAGAAAGGTAATCACCTTTGAATCTGACTAAGCCGCGCTCGCATCGCTCGACGCGTATCGTCTCATAAACGGCCTTGTTGCACTCGAGCTTGGGGCTGGCCGCGCTCTTGGGCCCGACGAAGCCCTGCTCGCATCGCAGCACCAGCACGGGCCGGTTCATCAGGTAGAAGTAATACTTGGCGGCGTCGGAGTCGTTGCCGTTCAATGAGTCGGCGTTCGCGTAGAGATGTCCGGATCGCTTAGTGGCCAGGAACTTGCCGTTATTCGCGCGCAACGCGACCGTGCCGTCGTCCGACTGCCACGCGAGGTCGAAGAGCGCGTTCGACGAGCGCTTATGATCTGACGCCTGTATGCCGCCGCCGGCCTCCAGAGTCCAGTAACGGTCCTGCATCGTTCGCACGTACCACCGTTTCGTCACCCGGTCGAACTCTAACTGGAATGTCTCGTGGCCGGAGATCTCATCCTGATTGGCCGTCACGTCGACACCTAATCAATCGGAACGTCAATCAATAATTTTTAACTACCTTTCGACATCTCACGACGGAAGATCGTTAAACGTCTAGAAATTACCTTGCTTCACAGAAACGTATCGCTGGTTCAACGCCGCGACGAAGGACGCTTGCGGCAGAGATTCTTCCAACGAGAAAAGCTCGTCGCGTGTAACGGTCGTTGATCTCGATTTCAGAACGGCCTTACTTCCGATCGGTGCCAAGTACGCGCCGTGTATATCCCTGCAAAAGTTTAATTTATCGAAATTAATTCAACTCAGTTTAATTTAATTCGTCAAAATGTTTAATTAATGTTGAAATTAATTTCAATTTTGAAACGATCGCATCTCTTCCTTACGCTCGCCGATATGAGATAATTGTTAATTAAGAAAGACTTTATTCACGGCACACGAAGAGGTGTAAAGAAATTGTGTGACTACCGAAGGGCGAGAAGACCAGCGTGGAATTCCGCGGCGTACAGGCAGTCTCGCGTGCAGGCGTCCAGGAGTTTGCCATCACGCGCGAGGTATTTATTGTTGCAAGTATGTAGCGCATAATGACCGCCCTCGGGCTTAGAATGATGACTGTCGTCGTCGCCTGTCGTCGGGCGAAATTCCAAGGTAAACAGGGTGTCCTCACCCCAGGGCACCGGCGCGTCCACATGGATCTCGTCCTGAGTGGCGCTCAGATGTGCGAAACGTTTCCTTCCGGCCGATCGAAGATTCACCTTAATAATTAAATCGCCCGATTAGCTTATCGAAAGCTTATCACCTAGACAATTAAGTCTCAATGCCTAATTGACTTTGGAAAGTTCAACAATTGTCTCATCAAAATTATTATTTTTATTTTTAACAGAAAAATTATGTATCCGGGGTGTTTCTGGAAACGCCCAGTGTATCTCGGATTTTTGAGTTTCAATAAAAAAAAAATCAATTTTCAAACTAATCGAAGGAACTCGAAAAGATGCCCGATGGTACAACGTCACCCTGTATAAAGATACAGTATATACAATCGTAAAAGAATAACGAACAATTTGCCGGAACAAATCGAGACTGTCGGGGAAAATCAGTTGCTTGAGAAAATACAGTTATTAAGTGAAGTTGTGCGTGTAACGAAGACTAGATTGCGCAAAAACGGTTCGCCGTAAACGCTTCGCGAAATCTCGAGACGCAACGGGCTACTTAGGGTATATACCTGCGGTCTAGCGGCGAGGTGCACGAGCCAATACTCCGCCTCGCCTGGGGCCTTAGCGGTACACTTCAATTCATCTTGGCTCGAGCCTAAGAAGTAGCCCCTCTGGAGATTCTTCAGAGCCCATCGTCCGCTGCCTGCAATTTGTCACGATTGCCATGCCTTGAGAGAATCGCCGATATACGTTTACTCATTCATTACGGAGCCCCGATTGAGGCCGGATGTTTGGAATAACCGTCTGATTGGCAGACGCCAAGTCGGTAGAAGATAAAAATAGCCTCTTATACTTTGGCCAGTTTGATTAAAGGATAGTTCGATAAATCGAATATTTCTGAACGATTGCGATGCGAAAATTATATTATCCCAATGTCGAAAGTCGGAATTGTTAAGATTTTCCTCCGTTCCCCTTTCACCATTCGGTCAATATATATGTCTTTTAACGTATCTACTATTTTTTTTTTGCGAAGAAGATATCTTGACTTGGAGGATACGAAAAAATTTGTAGAGCGCAACTGGATTTTCTATATCTCTAATATCCCGATGTTTTATGCAAATTAAACAAGGTGAGGTCTAAGTACCGTCGGAAGCGAGTTGTATCTGAAAAGCGCATCCCGGATCTGACGAGTCCTCACTCTCGCACGTTACATTGCCAAACTGGTCGACCGCTAGGTATCGATCCAAGTGCGAGCGAAGGAAAACCTGATGCTCGCTGCCCTCCAGATTCCACAGTTGCTTCTTCTTCAGGCTCGACCCGTTAGCGTTGATTTTAAAACCGAACGTCTCCGCCGTTAGATACTTAAACTTTCCGTTGATCAGTCCAACCTGAAAAACATCTCACGTCAATCACCGTGTAACTCATTTATACTCTTTTACTATTGATTTTAATTAAAATTTGAAATTTAAATTAAATTAAAACATTTGTCGTGTCTATATCGAGTAATTAAATGTTGAATAATTAATTCAAATAAGAGTAAGAGGTAGAAGAAGAAAAATGATCGTTTCACCGTTATGATTATCGATATTATTCGTAATTCAGTTGCGATTAGATTCGCGGGGTAATTTTATACAAGGGAGACGAGGAAGAGTAAATTGGATTACGGTGATCCCAATCTTCGTGCGTTGCCGTTATCGCGACGTCTTCGTAGCCTCGGCAAGCTGCTTGGGTTTACATTAAAACTGACTTGCCTATTCGACCGATTATTCGTGTACGTACCGTCCATCCCGATTTGTCGACTCCATTCTCGGATCCTACATTCTCCGAACCGTTGCTCTGCATCGCGATGCCGTAGCTGGAACGAACTCGGTTACTCTCGCTTTACCGAAACGATACCCCAAGTGTCTTCTCAACGTCTGAAACAAATACGCGTGATTAAACAACGGTCTCAACAGTATCGTGCACGCCGCGATTGTCTCGAGTGTCACGAAGACGAAGTAGTAAAAATAAAAAAAAATAAAAAAAAGGGAACAAATTCCCGAGCGCGTCATTACGCGGTGATATTACGCTCGATCGCGTCTGCAGTCGAAGGAGAACCCGTTTGCGAGAATTTGCGGAATCTACCTGTCTCGAGATCGAGGGATAATCAACGCGAGAAAGCACGTTCGCTTCCCCTGGCGCGTACTTCATCGCTTCCCAATCGAATTACGCACTTCCGCTTCCATCACATTCGCGCTCTTGCGTATTCGCTTCTCCGTATATAATTATGTAATTACACAATATAGCTAGCCGCGCGCCGGATCTATAATACGTGCGTATGCGATTCTACGTGCGTGTGTATATAAAATCATTCATTGTTCAATCGAGTCTCGATTGAAGTACAATGGAAATACAGGTGTGACCCTCGAATAATAATATATAGTTAATTGGTTCCGCGTGATTCGAGACTTAGGATTCGACAATTTTGGAGATCACGCTCCGTACTATTGGAAACCGTGTGCAATTCAAGGCTCCAGATGTTCATGTAAAATTGTGCATTTGGTTCCAAGGGAAGAAAACAAAATACTTGAAAAAAGTAGAGTTGTCGCAATTATTTACCGTGTTATTCGAGGGTTACCTGTACATGTACACCGTGCTTATTACTCGCGCGACACACACACACACACACACACGAGTATGTAAATCCACGGGGAAAGAACGCGGGGTGCGGGAGGGTGCAGGCTTTACATTGCGCGTCGATTGAGAAATCCGCCGGTGCGCGTATTGATCTCTCGAGTCTCATCCCGACGCTCATCGCCGCGACTCGGGACGCGAAACATTCGCTATTGTTTGCCGGACAAGCGTTCGCCTACTTCTCCATGGCTACGTTTACACGTCACCATTAATCAAGTTTAATATTAACATCGGGTTGTAACTTCTTAAAAACGCACGTTCGTTTACACAAAAAAATGTTTCGTTTCTTCTACATATCTATACATTCAAAGAAATCTTTAAGTCTTGATTTTGTCAAAGAAATACAGCAGATATACTTTTTGTAATTTTACCTCAAGTTGGCAATGCAATTATAACTCGTTCAGCGTTTACACGCTTTTTTTTTTTTTAATCGGATTTATATCTATACATATGTTCGTCAAGGATGTAGAGTGTAGAGTAATTAATAACAACTGGTGTTGTACAACCGGATTTAATGAGCGTTTATACGAGATTGACATTTCACGTCAATAGTTATAACTATTGATGTTATTAAATCCGATTAATGGTGACGCGCAAACGTAATAGTCCATTTCGGTCGTACGTGTCCATCGCGCGGCGATTCTGCCGCGTTTTAGCCTGGTTTTTTGCCTCCGGTCTCGCGGTTTTAATCACAATTCTGCCGCATCATGTCTTATACGCTATACGATATTAACGCACCGTTGGCGTCCGTTGGAGATTTTCACTTCGCTAGAAACTTTCCGTAAATATCCACGCGCGAGAGGCTCATGTTTTCACGAACGGAAAAGCTCTCGAAGCTCAAGCACTGTTAAATATTGAAGAACGAAATTTAAACCAATATCTCGAGTTAAATAACATTTTGTTATTTTTAATTACCATTGGTGTTGAAATACAAAACGGTTTTATTTCAATTCCATTGGTTTAGTTAAATTAACAACGTACTGAGTAGGAATGGTTAAAAGTGACTTAAATTGAGTATAATTCGACACTACGATTTTAACAATGAGCGATAGATTTAATTAAATCGTCGCGTTTCAAATCTAACAAGAGGATCTCCGCTTTATTAAAACTTACGGGGGTCAACCAGAATGCGAAAGATTCTAACGTTCGGATCACCGTTTCAATTTATATAAGTATTCTTCTCGTTAATATTGGTCCTTTTTCGACGGTGGCATTTACGTAGAGCGACAATTAATACCATCCGATATGACGATGGCAAATTTGCATCGCGATAAAGTCCGCGCGATTTTACTGGAGACGATGGCGTTAACTCGTCCGGCCTTATCGTCCGCGATCGATCGTCGCGCGTCTCGAGAATCTCTCGCCGCGGTCACTTAGGATCAATTCGTGCCTGTTAAATCATGGCATTCGCCACCCGGTTGCGGTTTTAACCGTTAATTCAACCGGCCGAGCGAGGAGCGCTTATACTCGAGAGGGTATCAACCTTCGCCCCGCCACATCCGCACCTGAAACTCCCTCGTGGAAAGACGAGCCCGAGGAGCTTATCTCCCGGAACGTCCTAAATCGACGCATTTAAGAGATTCGCGTCCTTAATCGCGTCCGTCACCGAGACGTGACCGAGATTCGTCGAGGAGACTCGCCGCTGAAAGAAGTTGATTCGCGGAGATGCTATACGGCTCGAAGATATTTACCGCGCAAGTGGCAGAGAACGTAAACGAAACGCTCTCGACGTGTCATTGAACCGGCTACCGCGGCGGTGTACGTTATATTCCGTGCATCTCGCGATGCGCGAGAGACTCCGAAACCCAGGACTCACGTCTCACGTGGCGATCAATGCGCGATATCCATCCGCGCGGGAGATCGCGCATTAAAGCGACTATTACGGGGACGTTGCGCCGCCAATTTCCCGCATTGAAGCCAAGTTCCCGCAACGTGTCTTTAAAGCGTTTTACGCCCAGGAATAACAGAGAGGAGTTCCTTGAACTCGTGAAAGGAATCTTCTTTCCTTCGGTCTTTACGAGCCGAGCGTGACCGTGATGATTCCAGAAAGATTCACCGCGAGAGAGACCGAAAAAGAGAGCGGTTCGTGCTGTAATTTGAGCCCAATTACTCTCCTCGCGAATCAAAACTCTGTAAAGGATATTTAACCCTCAGTTACCTTACGTTTTTACACCCCGATATTACGCTAGCTTGTATCTTTAAGACAAATGTATCAATTTGAAGTCTTTTTTTTTTTAATCGATGCGTCTTTTAAAGATCTACAAAACTGTGCAAGTTAGATTATTTTCCAAGTTAAAAAATGCAAATGTAATTTAAAAAGAAGGAAGACGTGTTTTTCTAAAAAAACGAAAAAATTGCTTTTTTTCAAGTTCACAATACTGACTAAAAAAAAAATACAAGGGTTTTACGAACGTTTTAAAGACCCTGCACGTTTTAACAACGTGCAGGGTCTCTCAGACCCAGGTGAGGTAACCGAGGGTTAAGAATTACTCACAGCTTTACTGTTAAATTCATAGTGTCAAATTACACTCAATTTGAGTCATATTCAACCATTCCTATAGGTCGCCACTGCTTTTGCTCAATATATGTCGTTAATTTAATTAAACAATGTAAATTTAACTAAACCAATAAAGTTGAAATAATGCTGTTTTACAGATATTAAAATCATAAATTTCGACATGGTAGTATTGGTAGTTAAAAATTATAAAATGCTACTTAACTCAAGGTATTGGTTTAAAATTTCACCCTTTCATATTTAAAACAGTGTTCCAGCGCGTACGGGTGGGAAGCTGTGTACATGAGAAATTAATTGGAAGGGATCCATAACGACGATAAACGTTTAAATATCTGTGATTGCCACTAAGGTTGTTTCTGGTTTAAATATTAGCTTTCATTTCTCTTAACTCTTATTAACGCTTTCCATTATCATAAATATCGCGATTTCGGGACGTCTCGCGCGCGATATCTCGAGGGAGGTCGTCGCGGGCATGATTCTCTCAGCGAGTGAAAAATATATTTCATCCGGCGCAAAAATTCCGAGCTACAAGCGTGAACAGTGAAAGCAGGCGTCGCTTTGTCAACGCGCGGTCGGGTGGGTTCGCTCTTAAATTTTCCCGTCACGAACCCGAACGGAAATACTTTCAACTGCAGCGCGCGGACGAGGACAACGTTGATAGCACGAAGACGCGTGGCGACGCGTTCGACTCGATCGCAAGGAAATCGACAAACTGCCTTCGATTTCGCGGCGAACGAACCGGGATCGCTCATCAAAATCAGAGCTAGATCGATCAATTTTATCTCATTAATAAATTATCCACTTTATTTATTCTTCCATATGTTGATTCTCTTGCTATTTGCTGCCGCGAATAAACGGTAGATAAATAAAATCAGCTGTTAGGGCGATAAAAGGGACTCGAGAGCGGATCCGCGAAACCGGTCGGATTTAGAACGATAGGTAAATACCCGGCGCGGCGCGAGTTTACCGCACTCGAACTCGGCGTGCGCCGGCACTTTTACGAGCGCAAACGTATATGACGAGCAACGCGAGCCGTATGGCGAAGCAGATATCGGTCCAAGAAAAGCCGCAAGCGGGTTCTTTGGCCGAACCCGGCGATCGCCCGAGGACACCGACGATGCACGTCGTCTCGCTCGATCCGCAGCCTCGCTCGGCCCTTTCTAGCGTATCTAATCTTTTTCTTTGAAAACACGTAACAGAGTTACTCGATACCGATGTAGGTATACCTAGCTGATGTATCCTTTAGATGAATTCGGTCCAGCGATACGTATAGGTATATGAGACGTTTAACCGGATGTTACCTTCCAGCGAGTTCTGTATATGTTTGCTGAGCGTCACCGTGGAATTTTCATTGTCACAAGCGTACAAAATATCGCGTAATGTAATTAAGTAAAACTATATCCCCGTAGAAATGTATACTGTTAAATATATTAAAGGATGAAATTTTAACTATAATAATAATACCTTAAGTTAAACAACATTATTTTTAATTACCACGTGTCGAATAAACAAAACCGGAATTATTTTAATTCCATTGTTTTAGTTAAATTAACGAGTAGGATCGGTGACGAATTGTTAAAAATGACTCAAATTAAGTATTTGACACTATACGAATTTAACAGTGCATTGTATCTTTACAAAAAATTGAGCGCCGTGTGATAATCAATGTATTAATTATTTAAAAATTTTATTAAGGTACAAAAAAAAAATACGTGTGTGCTCTCCTATCTCTCTCGTGCAGGGGTCGGCAAAAATTTTTTTCTATATAAGAGACGAGATAAAAACTATTTTAGACTTTACAGGCCAAAAGAAGCAAGATCCAAGATGTTACGTAAGTACTACTCGCGTAACAAGAGAGGAAAACAAAAAAAATTCCCACAATCTTTTTATTAAATAAAATTCAAAATATAAAAATTCAAAACATAGTAATTACAGGCGGCGGGCCGCAGTTTGCCGACTTCTGCACTGATTAATCAGTGGAAAATGTAAAAAGGAGCGACACACCGCGCGCTCCGTGAAAATGCTACAACCGAAACGAGAACGACGACCGCTAAAATATATTTAACTCGATAAAAAGGACTAATATATACGCGTTCGGGCGTTTAATTAATTGCTCCTATCTCCGAATTATCGCGGGAATGGCGCCGCGGCTCGCATTCCCGTTCCGAGATATCGGCACTAATTGGAGAAAATCCGCGGTGTGTTTTATATACGCTCGCGAGCGTGAGCCCGCTCGTGCGATTTAGCCGAGAGCTGCTACCGACGGGATCGGCGCGGCGCGGCGCGGCGATGAAGTCACGCGAGCGCCCGCGAGCGAGTCCGCGTCCGGCTCTCGCCGCCGGCAACGGAATCCGTTAACGCGTCCGGAAATGCGTCGTGGAAAGAGGACCGCGCCGTCGGCGCGGCGCGGCGCGGCGCGGCGCGGCGCGGCGCGGCGCGGCGTGAGAGATTATAGGTGTAAATAAAAACGGAGGAAAGAGAGGAAAGAGAGCGCCGCGGGCAAGATCCGTGTCGAGCCGCGTGGCGCGAGGATGTAACGAACGGTACACAGACGTCCGGTATCCCTACATCACGTAACGATCGCGGCGATACATTTCGTTCGCGTAATGTACGAGGTGTACGTATGTATGTACATCGCTCTTTTACGGCCACGGACGTGTATCCGAAGGAGATCAGCCGGAAAGAAATTTTCGCGATCGTCCCGTTACCCGAGGCGTTTGTGGTCTCGCGAGGATTGTATACGAGGCCCACTATTGGACGATCTGCCGTAATTCTGTTGCGTCAGAATTTTGTTGTTATGAGCGCCCTTCGTGACGCGGAGCACGCTTGAAGAGAATCAAAATATATGTATAAGATATGATACATATTAATTTTCTATGATGTCACGTGTAACTCTAAAGTTACACATTCACATATCATCCCTCTTATGTCGAAACCATGAATGTGCTTTTATGACTAAAGGAGGAGGTTAATGATCGAAGATCATTTTATAGTAAAAAATTTAAGTCCGAAGTAAAAATCGATATCTACAAGAAAATTTAAAAAATGTCGATCGAATTTTGGCGATCTTCGGACTTATACAGCGACGTAAAGTCCTTTTCGTAGAGTTAAATTATTAACGCAATACGTAGTAATATAAATTACCGAACGCGCGCGAGCGACGGGAACTTTGAGCGAAATTTTTCGATTCCGCTCGAAAGTTGCAGCCGCGACCTGTCCGCGAAAAATCCGCGGCAAAGAAACCGGCGCGGCGCGCGTGACTCTCGCGCGTGCTCGCATTTCCTTCTCTCATTTTTTTTACGCGCTTGCACGCCTGCCGCGGGACCCTTTTTGCCGTCGGATGACTTTCGCAAATGCCCGTCGCGATGATGGTTTAAGTAACGCTGAGTGCGCGACAGCGCGGCTGCTTCGAGCCGTCCGTTCTCGACGATCGGCAACGATCGGCAACGCGAACCGCGTTCTCCGAGATCGTCCGCAATTTGGACGATCGCGGCAATTGCGATACTCAATACTGCAATACCGCGTGCGCTGGGTACTCCAATTTATCCGTGTATAGGGGTGTCCCACCCTCTTCAAAGCCTGCGACCTTATATAATTTTAGATTCTCGGGACGGCGCGACGCGTTAATTGTAAAATTAAATGTCTCGGTGTAATTAGATGCGTTCCTTTAGCCGTTCGTTAGACACACGTTCCTAACGCGTCGAGAGACTGTCGGGGTAAATTTGGCCGAGCGTGCGGCTCGTTACAAAGCGTCCGAAACCTGCGGCTGCAATAAAACGTCGGCGCGAGGAGCGACGTAACAGTGTCCGCCTCGTTTAGCTTTGACGAGAATAATACGTAATCCATGATCGCTTTTGTGCCACTCGAGTTCCACTCGGAATGCGATCCGCTCGCTATTTATGGATACGATTCCGATTGAATTTAATTGGCGCGACTCTCGGTCTCTTTTCCTATCCGGGAAGGCAAAGGTAAGGTTTGCCTTAAATTTTCTTTTTTTTTTTCTAAATCAAAACGAGTGAAAACATATTTGAAAATATATTCGCACATTACGGCCGAGAGCGCATCTTCGTAATTACAGTCTTGGTAATTGCAGTCGAATGGCGATTGCACTTTCTCCCATAATTTGAAAATTGCCAAGCCGCGTTATTATAAAGTTTAACCGACGCTGGTGAAAACCGACCGTTCTAAACTAGTTCCGAGTGTGTTATGTCGTCGCAGAATCGCGCATTCCCTTTTGCGTCGAGCGGAAGGACGGAGCAAAGGTGTAAAAAGCGCAACTTCTAAATTACCCGTCGCACGAGCGTGCACGCAATTCTCCTTGCATTTAACCCGTTGCTATTGTGGTGAAAATATGCAGCGCGCGAGGTGGGGTTTATTAACAAAGCTCGAGTCCCAATAATGAAACTCTTAGAATATATACTTCAAATCAAGATCGGTTCTCGGACTTACAAAATGCACCGATAAAATCGCCAAAATTATTTTTAACCCTTGCACAATTTTTCATAGCATTCTGAGTATATATTTTTAGAATATTTCGAATTCAAATTCCAAATTCGGTTCTCGGACTCAGAAGACTAACGTCAATAAAATTGTCAAAGTCGTTAATCCTTCATTGTTCGTAGCAATTTTTCCGAGTATTTTTTTAAATAAATAACGACCTTCCGGACCTTCCCATCCAGAAGAGAAAGAAGAGGGCCAAAAGGGCTTTGGAGAAGGTTCTTTACCCAGACGTGCAAAGGTTGCGCGTTTTCAGTTCAAACTACACAAGGGAGAGCACACGGAGCATCGAAAAGTCGCTTCGTATACGTATGCAAAGCTGCGCACTTATAAAGGGTTAAAACAGTTTTCTTTCTCTATCGCAATGACAGACGCGGAGCAGTTGTGAAAATAACGCTTCGTAGTACCTGAGGATTCGTCGCACCCCGCCTTAACGACGAACGGGTTAAATGTAAATGGCCGCGTGGTTATTACTCCCACGGACGCACGCAATCGCGGGGCGCATTAATCTCGCGGCGATAGCGCCAGCCCAGACGTTACATATTTATATTCCAGACATTTATTCCCTTTCGCACAACAACGCGCTATCAATGGACTTTGTTTTGGCCGAAAATCGCGTCGACGCGAGTCCCCGAAAGGGCATATCTTATTTCATCGTAAAGCACTTTTTATTTTCATTTTAAACGAGAAACGCGCGAGGCGCAAATAAGAGGAATCTTAATGTAATTTTTAGAACGTGTTCATAAATCGTGCGTTTCGCGCTGGAAGATGAGAAAAACGCGTCCAGCGATAAGGAGAATGCGTCGTTTTACTCGTTGCGTAATTAGCTGCCCTATACGCGAGTGACAGAATCTGTCGAGGGTCTCGGGGGGACAAACGTTTCGTCAACGAATCCACTGGCGCATCTAATTCGACGGGTACACTCAAGAGCGCTGATCAAGCCTCTTGACCCTTCCGTCGTGAAGGGGCCTAAGTTGACGTTAAAGGCCACCCGAAGAGGAAAAAAAGAATCGAGCGCTCGTGTCTACGCAATTAAAAATACATTTCCGGATTCGAAACCTGATGGCAATAAAATCTTTACAGATTTAAAAAATTCTTATTAGCATTATATATAAATAATAAGAGCGCGCAGTTTACCGAGTTAAAAAAAGTATTCGATACAAAAAATTCACACACAGAAGTTTATTAAATTATTATTAGGCTACCAAGACCGAAAATAGCATCTTCTTTGATTCGTTGTAAGAAATACATGCGTTTCTAACGCTACCCCTACGTGCAAATCTCGACTATACGATTCTGATTAAAGAATGGAAGGAAAACCGGAGCTAACGGACCGCGGATAACACTGTCAAATTATATTCAATTTGAGTCACTTTTAACCATTCCTGCGTAAGTCGCCATGCACTGCTTCTATTCAATTTTAACTAAACCAGTGGCGTTGAAATAATCATGTTTTGTGTAAAATAATAAATTTTAACTTGCACGGTAGTATAAAAAAAATGTTATTTAAACTCAAGGTATTTAAATTTCATCTTTTAATATTTGACGGTGCAACCGAATAGAACAAATCGATTCTCACGGGATCGGAAAGCGCGGGGGCGAAACAAGATAAGAAAAGAAGTGAATCGACTCCGTCTTCCTTTTCTTCCCGGTTACTTCTCCCTCGAAGCGTCGCGGCGTCGATGCGTCACATCGCGCGGCGCCCTTTACGTTTCGACCGGGCCCGACCCCACCCAGCGGGCGGGCGGACAAGGCGGGCAGGCAAACAGGCAGGCAGGCAAGCAGGCAAAACGAAGAGAAGTCGGAGCACAACGTCGGGTGACTCACCACCCGGTGCTTCCGCACGAAAACGATCCTCCCTCGCAACCCCCGCTGTCGCGCGCGAAGGTCGGTAAAAATAGTAGCGAAGGCCGCGGCGCGGGCGCCGCGTCGACAGGGCAATTTTCACGCCGCTCGCGCCGGGCCGAGTGCTCGTACGCCCGCCTCTCGAAGGGCTCTCCGGCTCACGGTCTCCATGGGAACTGACCCTCGGCGGCGCGAGCCCTTCGAGGGTTGCGCAAGCTCTCCCGCGGGATTTACGCAGGGTTCCCGAACGCGTTCTCGTCCCGCTGCCGGGAGTCGCGGCGCCGGCGTCCTGTCCTGATCGACGCTCGCGCGGCCCGAATTCGGGTGAATCGAGTTGTCCGCCGCCCTTCCTGCCGCCGCGCCGGGGGATGCCATTTGCGTTAGACCGACGATCAAACGACTCTTCCTAGATCGTAAACGAAGTACAGGGTGCCTTGGATCGCGGTTGATTCAAAGACCGCTGGGATGAGTCCCGAGGTTGAAGCTTTGTTCTCCCGTTTGGCCTCCGAGACTTTGCCTTCGTCCGACGAATCTAATCGCTTGATTTAAATTCTAACTTTTGCCGGAGCGGGATCGAGGCGTCTCTCGCGCATCTTCTCGTTCATTAGGGGTCGACTTTTCCTTCGTGAAAACCTTCGGGAGTAACTGATAATAGAGTTACGTTAGAACGATTAAGTTAGAACAATTGAAGTTGAATTAATATAAAGATACAAGTATACTTCGGTTACAACCTCTCTCTCTCTCTCTCTCTTTCGAAGGTTCTAATAGATACGCAAAAAAGGATAACGTACGTCGTGGCGTTCGTGTTGGCGACCCGACGCTCGAGTTTACGTCGCGACGTCGCGTCGTTCGCGTCGAGAGACTCTCGAGAAGGAGAGTCGCGCGTCGCGCGCCCTTTGTCGCCGAGAGGGGTGTTGAACCTTCACCTACTATACGCGATACCGGCCCGAGGTAAGGAGAGGAGCGTCGCGGGGGGGGCCGGGGAGGCCGGGGGGCGGCTGGAAAACCCGTTCCTCGCGCGAGGGCATTTAAAAGACGAGCGTTGCGCTCGGATCCCCGGCGGTTCAGGGCGTTGTTATTGTTTTCAGGCGTTCATCCCTCCACCCCTCCCCGTGGGGGACATCCTATACGTTCGGAAGAACGGAGAGCCGGGACGCTCGCGTTATCCGGGGGCCGGAATTCGCGACGTCGCTCGTCGGTTCGCCGCGTTCCGCCGATAAGCACGAGCAGGAAGCTGAAACCGCCGGCTTCTCCTTACCTCCTTTTCTCTCACTCTCTCTCTCTCTCTCTGTTTCTCCCGTCCGCTTCCGCTCTCCTTGACCGCGGAGTTCTGTTTCCCTCGAGCGTTCGCTCCTGCCGGTTGCACCTCCGAGCGTATCGACGGCACACACGCGTCTCGGTCCCGGCACGTACTCGACTACGACTCGACTCGGCCGCGTCTCGGTTTCGTCGCGCGAGAAGAGAGACGAGAAAAGACGGCGACGGCGACGACGAGGAGGGCGAGCAGGGAGGCGGAAGAGGGAGAACGACGGTCGTCGCGAGAGCGAACGAAGAGGAGCCAGCCGGCACTCGCGAGAGGTGCGCGCAACGCTTATACCACAAGCACAAGCTCGTACCACACGCGGATCGACATCGACGCTACTGAGCGAAGCTGAGCTGACTGCTGAGGCCCGCCGCGCGCCGCGCCGCTCCTATAGGCAGCGGGCAGGCAGGCCCCGAGCCCCGACGCCCCGTCGCGACGACGCGGGAGCGCGCGAGGGTGGGGAGCCCGCGCTCCGCTCCGGCTCTCTAGCGATGGCGACGACACCCTCGCGCGGCGAGGAAGACCTCGAACGCTGAGAACACCCTTTCTTCTTAATGAATAATAAAAAGAACCGTGATATCATATTTGAGCTTTCGTCGAGGAAAAAATATCAACGGATGTGATCCCGCGCGTATCATCTCGCGCATCTTGCAATTAGCGTTCTCCATTTGTATTCATATTCTCGGTAAAATTGCACAGAGACGACTCCGCGAAGCGTCGCGAATCCGAAGAGAGCCTCCTCGCTTGCTCCTCTCATCCCTTTAGACAAGTGCGCGCGGTACTCGTTCGACGGACGCGAGCGAGTCGAAAGTCGAAACCGATCCAGGCCCATCGCTCGCAGCTGACTCGGCATGGAGTTGAACGAAAAAGAGAGAGAGGGGGGGAGGGTAGCGCGCAAGGGTGAACGCGCATCGAACTGTCAGCGGTTAGGTTAGGTTTCCGTATAGGGGCGGTGAACCTCGTCCGAGGTCCTCGCGCCGGCCGGTCGGCCAGCGATACGTCGGCGATAGCGCGTCCGCGTTATTTTCGAGCTCCGGGGGCGAGATTAACGTCGAGAATGCCCTATGGGATGCCTCTGTCTTTTACGAGCGTTAGAAAAAAAAAAAAAAAAAAAAAAATACGTTACATCACCGGTCACCAGCCGACCATTCCCAAAAGTCTCATAATACATGCATTGCGTGCGCAGGATCGTATCCGGAACCGGAACCGGTTCGACGGATACGAGATGCGCGCGGATCTCCGGAGATCCAAATTGATGAACGGGTTTCCGGCGACCTGACTCGGCACTGATAAACTCCTGGTGCCAAATTATATTCAATTTGAGTGATTTTTAACGCTATTCTACTACTAATATTGTCGTTAATTTCAACTTGAACAATGGAGTTGAAATAATACTGTTTGCAATGCGTTGAGTAATAAATTTCGACCCACATGGTAGTTAAAAGTAAAACGTTATTTAACTCAAGGTGTATTGGTTTAAGTTCCCTCCTTTAATATTTAACAGTAGGTAACGCGATCTCCCCTAATGAGCGCGTTTCAATTAAAGCGCGCGAAACAATATGATATCGTCGCATCGGTTCTCCTCTCTCTCTCTCTCTCTCTCTCCTCCACCGTTTTCTGATATCAAACTTATGACACATAGAAACACGCGAGAACACGTTTGCGCGACGTCTCTGTCTTTCATTCGCTGCATTCCGAGCTCATATTAATTGATCTCGATGCCGTTGCAATTAAAAGTTTGTCGACTTTAACTGAATCCACGTTGCGGAATAAGAAGGTCACCGATAGTTTCCGGATAGTTTTCGGAAAAGTTTTCGGACACGCGGGCGAAACCCTCTCTTCCCCTTTTTGAGGGTTCTCGTTAACGGTTGATGGTTCGCCGCTCATTAAGTCCCGTCGAATCTCGCCGGGTCCGGCGCGTCAACCCGCGGCGAACGGGCGTCCCGTTATACGAGCTTCGAGCCGTTCGGGCCGAGTGGCCAATTAAAAAGGCCTATTCCCTTAATTAAGTCGGATAGCCGCGACTTAATTTGATCTGGCTCGAGCGTGTCTAACAAGAGCCTCCGCGCGCTCGCGGAATCGCAGTAATCGCTCCGCTTTCCGGAAACGCGCCGTCGTTTTCAGCGAAAGCGTCCTCCCTCCCTTTTATATCCTTCTCCGCCTGCTCTTCCTCATCTCGCTCGTTTTATCGCGCCGCGCCGCGGAGAATTGTGTTCGACAACCGCGTTAAAAGTTCGCGATACGCCGCTCGCGCTCTTTTCCCCGCTCCTCGATTTCACGACCGTCTCAGCGGCCTTTGCCGCGCTCTTCAACGTTTCCAAATTATATTCAGAACTATGAGAAGCGTGAAGCATCTTTTATAAACCGCAAGCTAAAAACTGTGAATTATAAATTCCTGAAATATATATACAACCATGTAAGAAGAGAACGTCTCTCCGTTGACTTGTGCCAATTTCTATATAGCGATGCAGATTAGCTTCAATCTCGGTTGAAACTTACTTTTTTTTCTTTTTCTAATAATAAGCGAGTTAAACCGAGATTAAAGTCAATCTACGCGGCGAAATTCAAAACGAACGAAACTCATTCTATACGTGACGTCCATTTCTGCCAATGTGGACTAACTTTGATCTCGATTTAACTTACTTTTATTAGAAAAAGACAAAAGTAAGTTGAACCGAGATTAAAGTCTTGATCTTCATCGATGGATTTAGGACGGCACGAATTCGCGAGCCTATAGGTTTATCGAGGTTTTTCGTCAAGAAAATATCTCCGAGAGAAGGAGAAAGAGAGATCAATTCGCTAACTGAACTACGATCTCTCTTTACGACGCGTTTATACGATCCGCGCATGGAGCAACGCAGCTCCGTATAATAACCCGCGCATACCGTGAGTCGGGCGAGTGCATCGCGAAACACGCGCGCGCGATTCTCGACTCGAAACCGCGTCGTCGTCGCCGAAACTCGCCGACGACGTGCATCCTCGTCGACGTTTCGGCGGCTCGCGCGACTACCCGGAAATCTTATCTTGCGATCCGATCGGAGAGAATCGCGAGAATCGCGCGCTCAATTTACGAAAGACGCGCCGCGGACAATGCCGCGCCGGTTCAGCGACGGCGACTCTCCGCTCGCAACGCCCGAATTCCCGCTGACCGGCCGAATGCGACGTTTCACGTTGCATTTTGTGCAACGAAATTTTAAATCGAGGGCAGCGAGACGCCGCGTCGAGCGGTAACAAAGAGCGTCTTTTATGCTCGGCGCGGTTCGAGGCTCTCTTTAGAATTCGCTTATCTCAACGTGTGGCGTTTCGACGGAAACGAATATCTTGCCGCGGTTCGTACATTGTTCGCGATCGCGTCGACGACATTCGTGACGACGAGAAGCCAATAACGCCGAAACCTAATGACATTAGCTTTCGGGGAACAGCTGTCGTTAGCGGGCCTCCCGCCGCGATCCCCGTCGTATTACGATAAATCATCATCGTTTGCTAAGCGAAAGATACAATAGATAAATTCACGCAGATGTGTCTATTGTTAGGCACGAAAGATCCGGCTCAACCGCGTGTATATTGGCACATTTTCTATTTACTTGATTGTTATCATAACGGTCGTGTCACGCGTTCGTTATGATAAATCTTTATCTCACCGCGTACACTGTTAAATATTGAAGGAGATGAAATTTAAGTACCTCGATTTAAATAACATTTTGTTATTTTTAACTATCACATTGAACTAATACGTGTAATGATATTTATATGAAAACGTATTAATATAAATATAATTTAAAATATTTTATAAGTAAATATAAAAATAGATATATATTAATTATATGCAAAAAATTACAATCATATACAAAATTTTATTACAATTAAATATTTTAATATGTATTGAGAGAGAGAAATTTATTGTTTCAACACAAAACGGTATTATATTTCACGTCTATTGGTTTAGCTAAATTAACGACATATTGAGTAGAAATGATAAAAAATGACCCAAATTGAGTATAATTTGACACTACGAATTTAACAGTGTAGCGTACGCCGATGGCTACGTTAACGTTATGGTGGTCTCCGATCGAATATGCGCGCAGGACGCCACACCCTGCGCGAGTCCTTCGATTTTCCCGATGCCCTCGAAATCCCGGAAAGGTTTAATGTGTCTTCCCTTTCCTTCCTATCCCCGAACGGCACTCGTACTAATTGTAGCCCTATCTTATGTTCAAGATTGTCCCGAGCCTGGTCCTTGGGCTCTAAGATTTCATTCAGTCGATAAAAACCATGCAACATTTCGAGACAATCTTGAAAAATGAGATCGGGCTAAAACTCCAACTCTAATCGCATTAATTAACATACCCCGAATCCTTACGCAACAATAAAACAGTGTAATATATAAATTATTATATTGTTAGAAAGATCCGGCGAAGAGGGAGAAGACGGAATAAAATATCGTTACATAAATTAAGACGTGAAAAGAATTCGAGCCGCAGATGCGATAAATAAATAGACAAGAAATTAATACTAAATTAAATTAATGAATAACAAGATCTTGATATTCTTGATTAAAATGAACTTGAGATTACATCAAATTCGTCATTCGTTTTGGAAGGTAGCGAGTGAGCTCTTAACAAGGACACTGTCTGATCGTATTCGCGCAGGATGTATCCGGGAAAGCGAGAGGATCACCTCGATCACCTCCAAACATCCGCCGCTCGTACATACATCTTTTGCGTGCGCGGAACACGGCATGCAAAAACGGCGTACTCGTTACGAGAGATAAACAAAGAGAGAGAGAGAGAGGGAAGGGCGCAGATTGATTTTTCACTTTCCGCGGATCCTCCACAGCTGCGCGCCGTTCGTCGTGTCGTTTCGCGACGTTCTTCGGCGCGCAAACGCCGTGCACGCATCGCCCGATGGGTGCGAGAACGCGTTGGCTTGAGAGTTCGCTGACCGGCAGAGAGAATGCACGCTCGCGCGTGAGTGAGTGAGAGAGAGAGAGAGAGAGAGAGAGAGAGAGAGAGAGAGAGAGAGAGAGAGAGAGAAGCGACGGAGAGTAGACCGTGACCGTGGCCGAGTTGTCGCGGTCGCAATAGACATCGCCGGCGGCGACGAATACCCATTGCGAATCCATGTACGATTTCAGGCGGGTGTAAACATCTCGGGAAAGCGAATCCGAATGAACGAGATCGGTATCTGCAGCTATACGTTTACGAGATAAACATATATACAAATATGCTCGAACGAGACATTTAAATTACAAAGCGAGATACCGCGGCGAGAACACACGGAGTCTGGTCTCGCTTCCCTGAAACACACAGCGAGACATTAAGTTTCCTTTAGCTTATTATTATTATTTTTTTAAATATATTTCGTCAGACCCCGATTTCGCAAGCATGTCCTCGATTCTTCAGCATTTTATTGCAAAATACAGGTGGCATGGAACGAACTGTGTAAATCTAATCCACGTAAAACGCGATATGTACGATATCGACAATCCCAATTTGCTCTAAGAGATATTTATAGAAGACCCGAGGACGTCGCATCGAGTATCGATCGGTTATATATATATATATATATATATATATATATATATATATATATATAACTCCTAAAAATAAAACATATTTTCATACGAAGATACGTGTCTCGTTTCGAACAAATCACGTTTAATTTTTGTATCGCGGGTTTGACGATCGTTCGATTTTTCCAAAAATTCTCAACGGTATGATTCGGCGAGAGAAGAAAAAAAGCCGCGTGTAAAACTACGAGCGGAACATCGACAGGCAAACAGAGGCGAGGGGGAGTATTGACATAACTTGTATATTTTGCTATACAATCATCGCATTCGCCGCGTACATACAATAATAGGTATATTGCGCTATATAATAACAAATGAATACACATGGTATACAAAGCACGATGAAGTACACACAAATCTCAAGTTCAATTAATCCCAGGCATCTCCAAGACGCGTACTCTTTCTCTCTCTCTCTCTTCATTTACGAGGTACGAATGCATTAAAAAAAAAAAAGGAAAGCGGTGAAGGAAAGCTGGGGGTGATATAAGACACTATCGTGAGGGCACAATCGGAACGCGACTATGGTCACGCGTAAATGGAAAAAATATGACGACTTGAAATCTGAATGGGAAAAGAAAATCCGAGACGGCTCGATTTTATCTAGGCGTATATCGATATACTTTGCGTCCCACTTTCTCCAATGAGGTAACTATTCTCGATCTATTTGTTTCTCTCGCGAAGCTCGTAACAAAGGTACAAAACGTTTATTCTAATATATTCTTCTTTTCACGTCGTCGCTCGATTATTATACAAATGCACGGCAATGCCTAGCCTATACGATCGACCGTTGCGTGACTATCGAAAAAACACCACACACTCTAACACTGTATGGCCGTACGTTATACACACTTTTTTGTTTTGTTTTTTTTTATACACGGATCAGCTGACGATGTGACGTGCGCGTTTCTGGGATGATTAGGGTTATCTCAACAATTCTAATTGCATTGCGAGATTAACACATTCGCTACGATATACTCTCCGCGAAGAAACATGGTTGTCGGAACTTTCAATACGCGAAACACACATGTAGGATTTACATCGTTATCCGATAAGAATCTCTGTGAAAACTGGAAGAGGTGCGTTGTTTCACGAGAAATCTAGTTAGAATCTATTTCGCTTGCGAGAGTAATTACTGTAATTAAAATATACATTATGATATACGCAGTTTGTGTAAAATCTTTCAGAGCGCGAAAGTTATTGCATTTTTACAAATATCTCAATATCTGTGGAAGTAAAGAACAGAAGCGTTATAGCTTTTCTTTGTAACCCCTCTCACCAGTTTTTTTTTTAAATAGTAGATAGAGCATATATAATTTTATGCACTGTAGAAAGTGACAAATATGTGATAAACGTACAAAATATTTGAGCAGAGTCTGATTGCCCTCCGAAAACCATGTTGTACAAATATCTAAATACTTTATAGAGCACTGTTTACTTTTAATAAGTAATTATATATATATATATATATATATAATAGATCAACGCTGTTGGCTGTAACGTTCACTGTAAATTTCACTCGCTATACGCATCTAAATTGTCCGGGAATACCGGTTTGTCACATCATGTGTCGCTTAAATCATTTTACTACTGCCGTCTGCTTGTACTGATTAAAATATGGTGTGTTGTATATATATATGTAGGTGTGTGTGTGTGTGTATGTGTGTGTGTGTGTACTTCGTAATTCTCGAATACTATTTCTATAATCGAATATCTAATCAATTACGAAGAAAACTTAATAAATACCGATTATATTCTCTTTCTCCTTTATTACGTAAAATATGTATAAGCACGTGTTATGGCAACGCGTGTCGACCATAACTAAAGGATATTAAAAATCATCCATCCAACTCTGTGTTTTGGCATTTTACGTCCTTAATCATTACTCGCGAAGTGTAGTAAGGCTAGGAATTGTAAATTATCGTCTCTCCGATTTCCGTGTTCTAAATGGAGCTCTGGACAACCTTTAGTCTTTCCAATCCTTCTTGATCTCGAACGCCCACTCCCACTTGAGGTGCTCGTGCTTGTCGTCGTCTGTGAAGAGAGAACTGACGCTGTAAGAGCCCCGCGCGACGACGCCGGCCGGTGCATCCTCAGCTGGAGTGGTGTAGGACTGTATTTCTGTTTTAGGAGGATACGAGCCTACCATATGCGTCATTTTGTCAACTGCAACGAAAAATCATAGATATAAAGCCCTGTCATACTCTACACGGTCGAACTATTGGCTATTCCATTTACCCGTAACTCCTAATTTGCATTAGAAGCGTTAACACACAAGAAATCGAATTTATTATAATTGATCGCGAGTTACGTCGTTACGTCAGACACGGAACAGCGAGAAGTAAAGAGTACGTACCAGGTACGCCAAGGCGATAAGTTTTTTGTACGTATTTTAATCCATGCACGATCTCCCGTTGCACAATAAAGTCGATCCTGATTCTATAGCTCACGCCTTCCTTGATGATAAACGTCTGTTTCTTCAGCTGTGATAAATCGCCGGTCAAGTCCAGCTCCATGTCCGGCCGATCGGCGACGCATAGCGCCAATTTCTTCACTATTACCTTTCTAGGATCGTTAGGATCTACGAGAATCGTGTAATTATTTAAAATGTCACGTCACTCCTACTGTATATTGCAGAGAGAGCCAATTATCTTTTTTCTACATTTTGAATAGAATTGCCGTATGAAAATTTTTCAATGACACATAAATGGAAAGGAAAAATAGATTTTCTTTAATGTTATGAAAAATAAATCTATATATATATATATCTGAACCTTAGAGATAAAGAATTGTATCTCCAATTTTATCAAAATGGAGAGAGTTAATTTACTTTTTCCAATATATCAGGAGCTCAAATTGTATAATGCTAAAAAATCTTATGTTTACCATTATTACTAAGATAGAATGTTTAGAAAAAGTCGTATTGGAAATTTTCACAAAAATAATAAACTTTAAATTCTGTTTTCTCCAAATTTACAATAATAGAGATACAATTCTTTACAATTCTTTACCTCGAAGGTACAGATATGTGTACATATATAAATTATACAGGATTCTTATGGATTTTTACAATCCATTTGGATAAAATTTGCGAGAAAAATTGTGGAGTCAAATTTTCGCGAAACTAGAAAATTACACCCAGTAACGACGATAGATGCAAACAAATTTTACGCTTTAAGTTTATGAAAGTGAATGCCCACCTACTACGATACCGCCGGACTTAGCTTCCCCGAGAAGCGTCTCCTTATACTTGCGCAGACTCTCGTCCTCCTTGTCCGCCTCCAGGATCTGCTCGATGGACTTCTCCGGCGGAGGCTTGTAACTGGACTCCACGTCCGGCTCCTCGGCGTCCAACGCATCTGCATGATCACCCGTAGGGTCAGACATCGCTACACGTTCAAACCAGGAAAGATATATATGTAAAAAGACTTGCGAAGAAAGAGAGACAGAGGGAGGAAAGGGTGAGGGGACGCGTGTTATCGCGCGAACGCGGAATCTGCTATCCGCTCTGTGGAAACTCCGAGGATTCGGCAACGGCGGCACGTCTCGTGACGGATCGCGACGGAACAGCGAGGCTGAGCGGGGCGGAAAAGCGCGCGCGTATCACATCTCACATCGCGTATATCGGCAGAATATTTATAGAAAGTTCCGAGGGAGGTGAGAGTGTGTGAGAGAGAGAGAGAGAGAGAAAGAAATCGATCGGACGGCCGCGCGTAATGACAGAAACCAGCGGAAGATCCTTCAATCTGCCGCCTGCACCTTTTGCACCTCGGAACGAGACGGGTGTACGCTCGCGGAGCAAGAGGACGTCTGTGCCGATCTACACTTTCATGCACTTGAAATAAAGTGGATAATGGATGCACAATCGGACATAAAAAAAGAGATTAAAGAAAAAAAGGGGGAGGTCCTCGCAGCTGCAGCGTGTCGCACTTTTTGACGTTTGAAATGAAATAGAAAAGGAAAATCGATAAAAATCGAACGAATCTCACACTTTCTGCACCTCCCTACTTTTCTCCGTGAACCTCGAGATTTGTTCCTCGTTAGTTGCGCTACGTTACACCTTCCACATTTTTAAATAAAATAGATATGTAATAACGCGTGAGAGAGAGGGAGAAGAGAAGAGTAAAAAAAAAAAAATAGCACAAGTTCGATCGCGAGGGGAACGAAGAACGTTGTACTCGCTTCGTCCCGAATACGGAAGGTGCAGCTAAGGTGCAGATAATGAAAGCGCATCCGGAGTAAAGCGATTAGCCGAGAAGTTCCTTTTTTGTTATGCTCTCTCTTACTTTCTCCCTTCCTCTCTCTCTCATCTTTCTTTTCACGCTTCTCGCCCGATTCGCGAACGAAAACTCGCGCGAGGCCGCCCGAGGCGTCGAGAAGAGCGCTCGTCGCTCCCTGGCGTGTAATCCGAGCCTCGGGGCTCCGAGACTCCAAAATGTTCCAAAACCGGTTCCGACACCTCGCTCGATTCGGGAGCGAATTATTTCATGTCTTTTCCTCTTTTCCCGTCTCGGGGCCATCGCGGAAGACGCGATATACGGCGCGGCTGAAAGACGACAGCTCCGAGAAACGGGAAGCCCGTCGAAGTCGGAACTCGGAGAGGAGCACGCACTTTTTCTCTCTCTCTCCCTCCCTCCGGGAGACGGACTCCCGCTGGACAAACTCCGGCCGGAGAGGAGGACGCCGAGACGACGGTGGATCTCTCTACGCCCCAGGTGTCTCGGCACTGACCGCGAACACTTACCGTCGGCTCCCTTTGACTCGGCTCGTGACAGGCGGTTTTTACGACAGTACGACCGGCCCTCGCGTCTCGCGGGAATCCGCACCGGATTATCGGCAGACGGCACTGACGGCACGGCAGATTGTTAATCCGCCCCTCCGTCTCGCGCTTCGCCGAGCGGAAGACACGGGCAACATGGCGGCGCGCACGGAAGGGCGGGTAGCGGGTACTTCCTGCGGCCGCGTGCCGCGTGAAGTAAGGCGCGTAGCGCGTTCGGATGAAGGTTACGTCGCGCGAGCCTCTTCGCGGACGCGTCTCCGCGTATCCAGCTGTCCATGGGAAAGATCGCCGTTATTTGCGGCCCGAGATCTTTCACGCGGAGATCGCGTTTACCGCATGATGATGAATCCATTTTTTTTTCCCCCAAGTCGAGAACGCGATATCGATTCTCGTGCCGGCAATATGGCGCTAAACTTTTGACTTGCGCTACCTGGTAAAATTGGTCCGGCGACCTTTCTCTTTCCAGGTTCATTTCCCAGATTTATTTTAACTGTCCTATTTCCGAACTATCGAATCTTGTACGAATTTGATATGAATAAAAGCTCACTTTCAGTTATATATCTTGTATAAGTTGAAGATAAATCCTACACAGAAAATTGACAGAGAAAGAAAAGAGTTTAATTATTTCCGACTTGCCGTACCAAAGTGGGACCAAACGTCTTACGGCGTCATATTTATTATTGTTGTATTTAAGAGAGTCGATGCTTTTAACTGGTTCAACATGTATGATAAAAAAAAACTCGTACCTCTCGTAAAAATATACACCTAACTTATATCTGTTAAAAGACAAACGATTCTATCGGGTTACAGAACTGTCGGCTTGAGAATTCAATCTTGTTTGAATATACCCTGGCAATATTCCAAGAGCGCGTCTACTCCCGCTTTGTTCCTGAAATTCGGCCGGCAGCCGTGCAGCTTTTGATGCAGCAGCTCGGGATAGATCCTCGCGACGCGCTTTAATGCGTCTGAAAAAAAAAGAAAATAATATTAAAACTGTACTAAAAAAAAACCGCACTGATATCAAAGTATATTAAAGAGTCGCGTTACATCGATTAATTAATTAAAAATTATGACTCGAATTATCGTTGAAAAGGCTGAAAGGACGAAAAGCTATTGACCATTACCCAACATTATCTCTTGGAAGCAAGGCTCCGGATCGTCCAGGTGAATAATCATCGTCGTATACAGGGCATCGACGTGACACCTGCTGACGACAGTGTCGTAATCTTCTGACGCGACGCTCCACACGTCCACGAGTGCCTCCACCGCGGCGTAGCGAACGTCGTCGCAGCCGTCGTCGAGTCTCTTCAGGATCACCGGATACGTGCGATGGATATGCGCGTCGTTCAGACAGGACAGCCTCTGTCCAATCGTCACTAACAAACAAATGGCACGCATGGAGTACAGCCGAGTCTTCTTCGCCTTATCGTCCACCAGGCTGACCAGTACGGGCACGATCTCGTCGAAGATGGACGGGAACTGCTCCGCCGTGATGGACGCTCTAGATTTCTCGTTTTTCTCGTTCGCGGATAACTCCGCTTCGTTAATTTCATCTTTCTCGTCGGGATTAATTATCTTGTTCTGTAGAACGGCGCAGAGGCAGCAAACGGCGGCCGTGCGAATAGCCTCGGCTGCTCTGCCAGCGGCCCAAATGAGCCCGGGCACGATCGATCGCTCGACAATCGTGCTCACGAATCTATGCGGATCCTCGATATGACGATGTAAATTCTGATTGTTCAGAAAGTACTCCGAAAGCAGAATAAAGTGTCGCAGCTTCAGCTCGGGATCGGCGTCCTTGCTCGTGGTTTTCTCGAAGATCGGTAACGTAAGGTCCATATTACGCGACATGGCGACTCCAGCGCGGCTTAGACAAGCGCAGAAAATTTGCGATTCCGCGCTGTAAACCGTCCACGATGAGCAATCATCGCTAATCGACATTATCAGCGGTCTCGCGTGATTGTAGAAAAGTTCCTCGATGTCTTTTAGCGAGTTTATACCGACGAGTACCTCCAAGAGTCTGTCTGCTTCCTCACGAATGGAAGGCTCCGCGCTCATCGCGTACGTGGTGAATATTACGGTGAATAAAGCTTGCGTAACTGCCACGCAGTCCTGTGCATTACAATACGCTGTTAGATCTAAGAATTAAGTCAATGAAGAACAAAGTTTTTGATTAAATGCGAATAAATGTAATAAATGTGCGTATAATGAGGAAAGAATCATATATTCGGACCTCTTTGCAAACTACGAGAAGGGAATTACAGCAGGACAGTATCTGCCGTTGATAGTTGCTCTTTTTACTCTGACAGATATCCGGCTGTTGCAAGAAGTTCGCAATCTCGTTCAGCTGTTGCGACAGAGCCCTCCGTTCGCTACCGCTAATAATCGCCGCGAAGACACGCAAGTGTCCGGTTGTCGGAGACTCGTCCAGAGTGGGAAGCACCAAGTGGCAGTAGATCTTGGGTTGCACGAAGTAGCCCAGATATCGCGCCGCAGTTTCCACGCAACCGATGACCCTCTTATCCTCGTCATTGCAAGCGCTGTAATTAGATTTTTTCACAAGTGAACAATTTTTGTCAATAAGAATCTTGATAAAAGTAAAATGATTTTGGTAAGAGATAATCTACCTCTGAATTTTCTATCTAATTTCCAGGGAGTAATGAAAAGTAAGTCTTACCGATACATAGGCGGCAGGAGCTTTTCAATATGTTGCGTAACGTTCTCCTCGACATTCAATATCAGTACACAGAGTAATTGCGCGGAACGCACACGTATATCTGGCAACCAATCTCCAAGTTCGGCGCTGATACCGCTAATGAGCTTGCATAAATTTTGCTGCGCGATCACGCGACATCCCAAGTTCGGCCTGGAAACTAGAAATGACGATCTTACGTAGCTTGACTTTCAATATGACGCGTAGACTGTCCGTAACTATTTAAAAATAACTTACCCTCTAGAGGATAATGCTCCGGGTCTTCCGCGAGAAAGTCCATCTTATCCTTCAACTTCTCGTCGTTTTCGTTTTCCTCCATATACAATTTTCCCGCAGCGTCCCACATATCTGCCGCTTTCGCACGTATCTCCGCAAGTTCGTCGTGCAACCCCGTCATGATCAGGGGAAGAAGTCTGTGCCACCAGCCGTATCTGTCAGGTAGCTGTACCAACCAACGGCCGGAGACTTCAATTACAGCTTTAAAAAGTTCAATACAATTATATCTACAGATTCGATATAACTATACAAAATCAAGTAAAAGAATTGAAGATAAAAATTGCAAAATATTTATTTGAGAGAAACGTACCTTCCCTGACAATCCCACTTTGGTCAAAGAGCCTCTGTGCCAAAGGAGTCGCCACTTCTTCCATCGACTTGCTATTTCCATACTGAATCGCATCGCCTATCGCTTCAACCGCGGCGAGCCGAACTCTGTAGTGTTGATGCGTAAAATTGCCCAGAATAGGTTTTATTAAATACTCCGATTGCGAATAGAAATGTCTCGATAAAGTCTTTGCGTAGTCGGATATACATCTGCAGCTCTCCTTCTTTACATTCGGATAATTATCCGTGACGGTGCGTGCCAATATTCCTGTCACGTCCTGAATATACGGCACCAACAAATCCTTGTACTTCAGAATTATCAGTCGTAAAAGAGAGACGCATTTCAGTCGCACTTCTTCCGACGGTTCGATCAGTTCCCGCATGCCCAGTCGTCTTGACATTATCGGTAAAATGTAGATTATGTGCTTGTCGTCGGGCGGCAGAGCTTCCAGAAATATTGTCAGTATCCCTACAGTTAGATCTCGGCACGTCTCCGTACTATCGTTCATGATTCTAACTAGAAATCTGTGTACACTTTCCCATATTTTAACTAGATCGTCCGGCCTCCCCGATATTTCCTCCCGAGATGTGTTTTTCAATATTTCCTCTAACGCCTGTCTGCGACGATTCTTCTCGTCCGCTTGCAACGAAACGACAATCTTACTTAATTCGAGATCCAAAGCCATATTTATCTGAAATGGATTTCTTTCTTAGAATCAAGATAATAAATATCATAAGAGTACAAATTCTTTATACGAACTTTGGAATACAGAGGAAAATATATCGATTTAAACACTGTATGTGTCTCCATGACAACACACTCTCGCGGATTGATCTTCCCTATATAATCTGCGGTCTCTTTTGACGAAATCGTCGCCGTTATAAATTTTCACGTTTTCCGTAAATACCCGTTTTTCTTATTTAATATAACTAAAATATTTTTTTACAGAAAAATCTTTATATATCTTGAAATATATTTATTATGTCTTGATCTAAAATACACTTTTAATCATACAATAAAACTAGCGCTAGATCACTGGTAAGCATAGAATGCACGTCTATACTGACTTTACAGAGTTCCAAAATTGTACAGTATCTATTATATGCAATGACTATATTTCGTATCCGAATACGCTTACAATTGGCTATTTTATATTAATCTAATATGTACTATGGAGAAAAGGTGACTACAAAGAAACATGTACATAAAGACATTCGGCCGATTATCTTCACCGATGAACGCAAGGGTCTAGTTTATACGTCCACTATTATTTCACAAGTTGGGGAAATATAAAAATAGTGTAGAAAATTAAGAGACGGATATGTATTCTGGACATGGTCCCCGGCATTGAATTTTTCGCGACTTTCAATCGTCATTTATTCATGCTCAAGTTGTAACTTTTCATGTGTAATAATCGTCTAGTTTCTAATCTTCCAAAGTTACATTTTTAAACAGATACGACATCGACTCCTTATTGTGTATACGTCGAATTGCCTCCGCTAAAAGAACGCTAATGTCGACAGTCTTGATTTTCGGGCATTGCATCTTCTGCACATCGTGGGGAACTGTATTGGTTACAACGACCTAAAAAAAATTTAACAGAAAGCTTTTTTTTATCAGTCTAAAATTCATTACTTATTGATGTATTACCTCGTCGATCGGGGATTCCTCGAGGAGCCTAGGCGCGTCTGAGCTAAGCAAACCATGTGTAGCTAAGACATATATTTTGTAAGCTCCTCTCTCTTTAAGTGCCTCGGCAGCTGCTACGTACGACTGTACATCATCTATCATGTCGTCCTGCAAATTCATTTCTCTCGCCAAATCGTAGCTCATACAGCGTATATGAACGCAATATAACCACTTTACCCACCACCATAATAGCGATGCGTCCCCCGACATCCCCGACAACGCTTATAGGTGGCTTTTCCTTCGCTGGATGTAAAGGCACACCCACGCCAACTTCCATCGTACGCGCGGCCATTGCTAGGGCAGGTGGCGAATAGCGACCGTCGTTCATGTCGGATTCAGCTTCTCTTTGTTCTCCGTGAATCACTGCGATTCCCAGTCGCAGCCTTTCAGCATAGCTAGTCGCTTTCTTCGCACTACCTGGATTTCTTGCAACGATCACAGAATTATGGTAATCGGGAATCTGACAAAGAGAAGATACAATTTATATTTAAAAAATGCACGATATAAAATAAAACACATACATCTGGAGTAACATTTAAATATCTTATTAAAGATATGATTCCGCGATATTATCAAAAAAGGAAAATCTGTATTTTCAATTCAAGACACCGGGGTCGCTTAAAATAAATCGCTATTATATAATCCAAGACAAGTTTTATAACATAATAACTGTAATTAATAGTTTACAGTGATAGGTGCGTTAATCTGGTTAATCTTGTTACATACGGATTCTTGAATGTACTGCAGAAGGAATGGACTAGCTCTGAGATTATCCACGGGAACATCAAAGAATCCTTGGATTTCTTTCTGGTGGAGGTCCATGGTGATAATATGAGTTAGGCCGCTGGTGCATAGCATCTTTGCCAAGAGCTTGGACACTATGCAACCGCGCTTGCGCATTTTGCACTGCTTGGAATAAGGTAGATACGGAATCACCCCGACGATGTTTTTGGCCGATGACGTCTTACATGCGTAGGCCATGATGAGAAGCTCCATTATGTTATTGTTTACATCCTTCGAGCCGGTTTGGATTATATACAAGTCCTTGCCGCGCACGGAATCCCCTATTTCCACCATTGTCTCGCGATTTGACTTATGGTACACGGAGCAACCACCAGGCTTTACTCCCAAACGACTTTAAACATAAAACAAAATATTCTAACATGCAAATATCTTTTGCCTTTCCTTCGTCAAATAGATTTAAATAGTATTAGACATTTAACTTTAGTCATAATTAGTAATAAGCAGCAAACTATATATACTTATGTACAACTTTAAAACCTATATACTTGTGTACAACTTTATACTTACATATGTTAGAATGACGGTTTAATAGCAGTTAGAATTTAAATAACCAATAATTCAATATTTGTGTGTTGTCAATTTGTAGTAATATATGTTTCATATATATATGTGCCAACAATAAAATAGAAAAAACATAGTTATAATAATTTTAAATCAATGACTTTCCAAACTGTTTGGAAATTATTCTTTTCAATTTATTGACTCAAGAAATTTTTTTTTTTTTTTGTCTTGAATGTACACGAAACCCCTTGAAAGAGGAGGTCTACTGTCGACGTGAGTATGTAATGTTGGAAAAACAATCGTAATCGACACGTCAAAATACCGCCGCACGAAAACAGATCGGCTTTCACGTTTGCATTCCACGCATTCCATTGTTCGTCGCTCACTTTGCAATCAGGTTGGCGAGCTCCGGATGAGAATTGCCCGCGACGATGACTATGTCAGACGAAACTGGCTTCTCCATCATGCCGACGGTTCGCTCAGCAGCTACGCAACAACGAGGCCCTCGAGGAACACAAGCGACGAGATTTACCTGGAAAGAACTTCACTTTACAAGCCGTATTACCTCCGTGTGACCTGTGACCCCTCGACCGCCAAATCCGTAATCCGTATGTACTTCGAGCAGACGAAAACTGCGCGTCTCGGAGCGACGGAGAAACGCTTATAGGCTCTCGCAACGTAATTGTATTAAATATTTTTTTCATTTCCGTAAATTTTCAACGTAGCTTAGGAGCGCGATCGTTTGCCCGGGTGAATTTGTCCGAATGACGTGGAAAAAGAGAATGACGTGCGCAAAATGTGTTAAACGTATTACCTCGCGATAAACAAACAATCGATCAAACTTCCGTCCCCTCACGCGCTTCCGACGATTTATACGTTGCGGCCGTAAACTCGATTAGCCTACTCCCAACATCGGTCCGTTCTCGCGTACATACCTCGGTGGTCGGTTCAATCATCCGATAATCCGCCGCTATTCAATTACGAAGGGTGGATCTGGGAAGAAAAACTCTCGGTTCCTTGCCACTTCGCCGCCGACAGGTCGCCGTTATAAACGCGTGCCCTCGTTAGGTACACTCGACCACGTTTACGATCGTTTATTGCCTTTTTGTGCGCAAGACCCTGAATGTTAAATTATATATAATATTTATAAATTATACACTATAATTCATATAATATATGAAATATTTTTATATTGTATAAATTTAAAAAATAATTAATAATCAATGCATTAATTATTTCTTAAATTTTCTGAGAGACCCCACGTGTGTCACACAATTGTGCAATTGTCCAAATAATTTCAGACGTAAAACATATATGAAGCGGAATGTATGTATGTACATACATATGTGTGAGGCGAGCATTAATCCTAGCCGATAGAAAAATGAACCAATCACGCGACCAAGGAACACCGCCATGTTCCGCGCATTGGCTGGTCCCCGTTATGCAACTATTGCACTCTGGATCGGCCCTTAAGTGCTAAAGGAGGTTTCGTCGGCGACCTCGACGAGGCTAAACTGTGTGACTTGAATTTCTGCCAATTCCGGCTGTGGAGCAGCCGAGGGATCTGAAATAAAAATTATCGGGGAACATGTAGACGGGAGTGTGTCGATGGTATATGATAAAAATATTTTCTTTAGTATATCAGTGATACAATAATTTTGAGAACCGATATGTGAACGTAACACGAGACTCTCAAACAGATAGCTGTCAAATCAGTATCATATGACAACATCGGTGATAATACAGTTAAAAAATAATAATTTCAAACTGATAAATGTGTGTAACTCATCTGTTTTTTCTTTCTGGACTCTGTACGTTGCAGATAACTGGAGTTTTTGGGCCTTCCATTAGGCTGTAGAAGATAATACTGGCAGCCAAAGATATCACGGTCACCCATGGCTCTCTAATAGATATTTTCGATTAGCCTTACTCAACTAACCTCGTTTCCTATTGTACGTGTGAAAACCAGTGGAAGAAACATGCACGCGACCCGCGCCGACACCTCCGAGAGGCGATTCGAGATACAATGCAAACTGGAGTCGGAGATCGCCGCTCTGGAGGCTCTGAAGGAGGCGGAGGAACGCAGCCGGCGATTGACGAGCGGGGTTGTAGGAATACTCTCTTCCTTGGAAGACCGTTTAGCTACGCTGCGCCGTACGATACTTCCTGTTTACAACGAGACTGGGAATCTCCAGGCCCAGCAACACAGTACGCATATGGCATTATCATTTCTCAAGTTTCAAAGCCATCTTCTTCGCTAAGAATTCCTTATCGTTCTTCCTCGCTCTCGTATCGCAGATATAGAGAGGACTTTGAGCGTGCTGGATCACGCTATTGGATACTACGGCGTGTGTCAAGAGGTGGAAGCCGTGGTACGCGCCGAGCCGAGCGGGCCCGGTGGTCTAGACGGCTTCCTCGAGGCTATGAATCGATTGTACAACGCTCAGCGATACTTCCAGAAAAACAATCCCAGTTCCGTCGAGTTGCAAAACGTCACGGGCCTCTTCTCGATCGGCCTAGAATCGCTTTATGCCGAATTCCACGATATTCTCAATCGCCAAAGTAGACCGATCCTTC
Organism: Temnothorax americanus; assembly: GCF_048541705.1. Classification (NCBI taxonomy): domain Eukaryota; kingdom Metazoa; phylum Arthropoda; class Insecta; order Hymenoptera; family Formicidae; genus Temnothorax; species Temnothorax americanus. The sequence goes on from NW_027509751.1 coordinate 3,874,435, forward strand.
CCATTGTGCTTCTGGATCTAATCGGCTCCGACGAAGACACCAGCAGCGAGGATGCGCCGCAGTCTCTGTGCCAATTGCCCGAGAGCGTCATGAGCGATTTGCTCAAGATCGCCGGATGGCTCGAGGAGAGGGGCCACCGTAGACACACGAAGATGTACGCTTCCGTACGTTCCGCCATTTTCCTGAGATCTCTGCTGCTGCTCAAGGAACATCAGAGGAGCGCCAGCGGTGGTAGCACCCACGGTGGAAGTCCTATGCCTGTAAATGAACGAGTAGTAATACGTAGTTCTTCTAGATATTATTTGCGCTGACATAAATATTATCCGTAGCGGGCGAAATTCGCCAACCGACACTCTCTGGATGGCCAAGAGAACGCGGGGCGTAAAGCGTCGCGGCGGCTGCAGCACGCGTTGGACAAAGCCAACAGGATGCTGTTGAAGGCATCGCAAACGACGAGGCTGAACCTGGCTCTGAACTCGGTGTCCAGAAAGCCGACGTTGCAACTCGCCCCGTACTCGATGGAGGACGCGGCGCCCGACGAGCAGGAGATGGAGAATTATCTCTTGTTAGCGGCTGGCCTGCACAAACTCATACAAGCCGAGCGCGCGCTGGTCGCGAAAATCCTGCCGACTTCCCTGCAGGCGCAAGTGCTCGAGGCCACCGTGCGCGACGCGATGGACCTGGTGGCGCACGACGGAGACAGCATAGCCACGCGCGCCAAACGTTGCATCGCGAGACGCGACTTCTCCGCCGTCCTCGTGGTCTTCCCGATTCTGAAGCATCTCGGCGAGCTGAAGCCCGATCTCGAGAGAACGGTCGAAGGTTGCGATTACGCGCTCCGCTCCAAGTTCGCAACTGTACTCGACACGTTACATACAACCGTATGTGTTTCGTCGCTTTTATTCTCCGATCATTCAGGTGGCCCCTGTATGATTTAGATTTTTTATTTCAATTAGCAAAATTTTGAATTAACGTTCAAATGTTTTAAATTATCAGGGTTTGAAAGATTTATCGGTTCACAAAGGATCGAAAAATTATCGGGGTTTCTGACAGATACTTCATTGGTACTCTTTGAGTTTATCGTCAAACGTGTTAAAACATCCAGTATTTAAAATAATTAAAACGTGACTAACTTGAGTAACGTGACTCAGTGTCTTCCGGTTGATGTAAATGGCGTATATTTCCGCGATAAGACGCATATATATTAAATGAATCATTGTACAAAAAAAAAGTCCACGATTTTACGTATTTTGAGCATCGTTCTATGTGCGATATTTTGGCACATTTTTGTATTAAAAGAGATTACTCCAATATGCAAATTGAACCGTTCACTTTAAAAAGATACTAATTAATACATAGTAGCACCGTATATAATATTAATATACAATACAATGACGAATGAATTGTTGCAGATAGAAACCGGTATATAACTATTATTTTATGCGCTTGGCTACTTGTCGTAAATTAAGAATAAAGATGCGTAACCAATATAATGGAACTATTTAATTCTGCAGGGTGCTAAAGCTCTGGAAGAGTTCGCGGAATGCGTGAGAAATGAATCCGGCGCGGGTTTGCCAAAGGACGGTACTGTGGCGGAAGGAACTAGTAACGTCTTGGTCTTTCTGGAACAGCTGGCTGAATACGCGGACATGGCTGGTGCCGTTCTTCGACGCAATCTTTTCACAGATCAGTCTGCGTTATATTCAAAAGATCCGGAAAATGTACATAAAACGGTTCTCGGTGTATACGTCAGTAAGTTCATTGCCCGCTTTTCTCCGTAATTTAATTTAAAGCGGCTGAAATATCATCGTGGGAATATCGTTGGTTTGACCGAGGGTCGTTTTGTCTTTTTACAGAAAAGGTACTTGCTCAATTGAATCTGGCGCTAGTGAGTAAAAGCGACGCGTCTTATTCCGATCTCGCTTTACGAGCTTTATTTCGGCTGAATAACCATAATTACGTGGTTAACGCTCTCTGTCGAAGTTCTCTTATGGAGCTGCTCTTACTGGCCGAGCCAAGTGCGGAACAAACATATCACGATCTACTTCGCAAAGACAAAAACAATTACGTTACTACGACATTTGCCAAGGCCCGATCGTATCTCGCAGACGAGCCAGGTTTGTGCCTTAACGTAAAAGCTTTCAACGAAGCTATAAGTAAGATTCTAAATACCTCTTAAGTCACAGAAAGAAATAGCAAACATACACGTGTTTAGATCGCATTCATAATATCGTGTATTGTTAAGTCTACTTTTTGAAACAATCACGGAAGTTTTTCAACAATTAACGGATCTAGACTTATCGTTAGTCGCATTAATTTCTGTTACGCGTTTCCCCCCCCCCCCCCTCGCATAGATCTCGCCGCCAAAACTGTGAAGGAGAAGTTCTTGGGTTTCGCGCGAGAACTAGAGGAAGTGGCCAAGTGTCAGCGTTCGTACTCGGTGCCTGATAGATGTCTGCGCGAGGAGTTAAGGAAGGAATTGCAGGAGGCGATCGTACCGCTGTACACCGCGTTCCACAACAAGTATCGCGGCACGTCGTTCTCGAAGAATCCGGCGAAATACATAAAGTACACCCCCGACCAGATATCGGCGCTGATCAACACGTTTTTCGACACCGCCGCGTAATAAAATGTTACATGTGTGCCGTACCGAAGATTTGTTTCTCTCGCCAAGGAATTAGCAGAATAATTTAATAAACACCCATTTAATAAAGCATATTTAGTTACAATAGTTTTTATGATTCTTTTTCCGTACGGACCGAATCTTCATTTCTTTCTCAAACAGATTGCACAGAGATTAATGTAGAATCTGCGATGATTGAGAGTCTAGTTAGGTCTTGGTCCAGCTTCCCCTCCCTTCCCCAGCGTTTTGTTTTATATATATTTATAATATATATATAAAAAAACAAGTAACGATTTAGATTCGATCAGCGACTTTTATATACATATACATATATATAATCTATTTATATATATATGTATATATATATATATGTATGTATATATGTATATGGCTCGTATTACCACTTACAATATACGCATACGCGCGTACGTAAGAGTCGTATACTATATGTGGTAATAAGTAGGAATACATTTGAAGTTCAGCATTTATGTACAGTTGTTATGTTATAGCGAATTCTCTCTCTCTCTCTCTCTCTCTCTCTCTCTCTCTCTCATTATATACTTACACATTCATGCTTCACTCTCAAATTCATTCTCTCTTCCGTACTGGTAACAGTCTCTCGTTTTTCTCGCGCATACAAAACGTTCACGCGTCCTCTGCTTCAGTAGTCGTATCCTGTTTTTCTTTTTCTAAATGCGGCATTATACTCGTTTTTTCCCCCTTTTCAATTCCAGCCCGATGACACGGTAATTCCTGTGAGAAAGAACATGCATTGTGCACACTAATCACAGATCACCGCGCAAGAGACAACGTGCAAGATCGGAACAACACGAAGCAGAGAAATCGTTAAACTCGATTTGACATTTATACTTGTATCACATACATCTAGAACTCTTGTACAGTTAGCTATTTTTTTCCCTTTTTCTTAAATTACGGTATGTAACATTTACGATAATGTTAACCAATTTAGTGGAAGAAGGAAGCCATGTTATGCGGCCGCGCTGCGCTACCGATTCCGCTTTGAAAATATAGCTATCAGGTTTTTTATTTTATTTTTTTTTCGCGCGTCTATCGATTAATTATCGTTTTCAGAAACTCACCCTCGTAGCGAAACTATATTGTTAAACCATTGCGTTTCAACAGAATTAAATATAGGACGTGCACAGTGAACATTGAATGGCATTCGATTAACGCATCCAACGCCTTCAATTAAATTTTATATACAATTTCTCAAACCTAGGACTTTTTACGAAAATAACAGATCGGCATTTTTTCAGAGGCTAACGAATTCTCTTTGCGTGTGAAAGCAACTCTGTCGAAGCTCCGTTAAAGCTTCCAATAATATATATATTGCATTGAACGTTCGGAATCAAAAGAAATACTTATGGTTGCTCTAAGTACTTGGAGAAATGTATATATGCGTGGAGTTACCGTTATTCACATTTATAATGAACATCTATATGAATATCGTCCAAACAGGTTTGCCATGTATTCTACGCACATATCTCTAAAAAATATTCTCTCTTTCTTTCTTTCTGAATTCATATCACGATGCATATTGAAATCCTTCGCGATAAGGAAAACTACTGATTTTTTTTTTCGTCTTTTTTTTCCATTTTAAACGCGTTAACTATACGTGTCCTACCTAAAATGTACAATGGCAAATAGCATAAAATGGTTTTCCTCTTTGATTAAACTGATCAGTGTTACACAATCAGTGTTTGGACGCTTATACAATTATATGGTAATATTTGCTTTTTTTTCTTTTACCATTCATTATATAATTATTAATTGTAATATTAATAACGTACTTCTAGTATACTGTACAGTGGTTAGTTCAGTTATTTTGGCTTCTTTTACACTCCTTTCGCTTAGAACATCCAGTCGATTCGCATTTTATAGCCCTATAACATCATCAGACTGTCCAGACTGGAAGTTTTGCTCGCGTAGACAGCAGGAAACCTCCCCCGTAATTTATCTCTCCTTCGGGATGTGCTGGAGGCCACATAAGAATAAATTTTAATATTTCGAATTCACGATTCCCTGTGAACCCTCTTTTGTTTTGCTCGCTGGAAATTTTATACCGAACTGACGTTTGTGCGCTTATGTGCTGGCAGATGTTTCGCAGCCTCTTTGCTGACGTAGGCTGGTACAACTGGGGTTCCAAATAGTCGGTAATTCACCCGATCGAATCGATTGTGGTGCTTGGTACACCGGAGATGAGACGACGCGACACTTTTTTCAACACATTCCAGTACCAACGTGCAAAGAGGGATACATTTAATATTACAGAAGGAAACATCTGCGCTTTGGCTTCACTTGCAGAACGGGGCACAGCACGGCGCGTATCGCCTCGTCGAACACAGTCTTCAAGCCTTTCTGCGTCAGGGCGGAGCATTCCAAGTATTTGACAGCACCGATTTCCTTTGCCATTGCCAAACCCTGCGGTAAATGAGATACGCATTGAATTAATAACGTTCTAAATATTTATATATAACAAACGAAACTGTCACTCGTGTATTATTTATCAATTTTCTCGACATTTACAACTTGCGATACCGTTCCTATGCAGCTAAAAATGTAACATTGATTTCTCAGTCATTAATACTCTCTCTTTCTCTATTCTCTCTATACGCATTTTAATCTACAAGTATACTCTATGATCGTTTTAAATACCAAGTCTTTTTATAATAGCGTTATGAAAAACAACGTAACCAGAAGGTCACAAACCTGAGGGTAAGTAATGGGAGCTAGCTTCTTGTCTTTCAAACGCTCAATGGTCTCCTTGTCCTCGCGCAGATCCAGCTTAGTGCCGACTAAGATAATCGGAGTGGCGGGACAGTGGTGGCGTACTTCCGGATACCACTTGGCGCGCACGTTCTCAAAACTCGCCGGGTTCACCAGCGAGAAGCAAATCAGAAAAACGTCAGTTTGTGGATAAGACAACGGCCGTAGTCTGTCGTAATCCTCCTGTCCCGCCGTGTCCCACAGGCCGAGATTGATCGGCTTACCGTCCACCATCACATTCGCGGAGTAGTTGTCGAACACCGTTGGTATGTACTCTCCGGGAAATGCATTGGTGGTGTAGCTGATCAACAAGCACGTTTTACCCACCGCACTGGGGAACAGAGAAACGTAACGATTATAACAGTCATTCATTTACTCGTGCGAAAAAAACCGAGTACAAGTCCGAATTCGTTTTACATAACATCTCGTTAGACGAATCATTGCGCGAGGAGCGAAATTTTCATTCGCGAATCGCAAGTTGCTCCGAAAATTCGCTCGCGAGCAATTTTTCGGAGCACTTCTCTTGAAAGACATGACGCACGAGCAGACAAATCGCTCCGAGCCCGCGCGTTCTCGTGCCGCGTGTCGGCGGAGCCTCTCGTCATCGACGAGAACGGCCCGTCGCGCGAGGGGCCGGGGAGAACGTGCCCGCACGACGGGCGTGGTGGCCTCGCGGACGAGAAACGGGGTCGCCCGCGCAAGGAGGCGAGGGAGCAGTCCGGAGCGCGTCCGGAGATCGCGCGGGGCCCGGCCGAGGGCGGCGGATCTCTCGGATCCCTCGCGCCCGAGCCCGGACGCGGTGGTTTCCCGCCGTGCTACGTACCCGTCGCCGACGACCACGCACTTGATGGCCTGCATCCTGGATGTCCGATGCCGTCCGTAATACACGTACGGAAGCACGTAAAATCGCGCGATACACTGAGTTGACTGAGTCGATTCTACGCGGGAGGGAGAGAGAAAAAGAGAGACAGATAGAGAGAGAGAGAGAGAAAGGAGAGGGCGGGAGAGGAAGAGACAAACGGCGCGGTACGTATACGCGACAGGAAGAGGGCAGCGGCGACGGGAGGAGAAGAAAGAGGAGGAGAAGGAAGAGGAGCGCGTCCAAGCGCGTCGAGAGAGGACGGAAGGAGGGGGGGTTTATAGGGGGAGAGAGACGTGAAAGAGAGGAGGTCGCGGGAGGAAGCGCGACGGACGCAGCGATAGGATTGAAGTTAGAGCGCGACGGAGATACGTGACCGTGACGGAGGCGCGACGAGCTCCAGCGACTGATTGGTCGGCGTCGCGCGACTGGCTAGTGTGGCTTGGCTTTGGCTTTGGCTTGCTCGCTCTCGGTCCGGCCCGGGGGCACAGCGCGGCGCGCGGCGACGATCGCAGCGGGAGGCGGCACGGAACGGATGGACGGATCCGACCGCGACGTATCACGTATCTCTCTCGGAAATTCCTATACGCGACGAGCGGAGCGCGGAGCGAGCGCTGCGAGCGAAAGGTTATCGACACACGCCTGCGCGGCACCCCGACAGATGGCGCGTCGTCCGACGCGAAGAGACGCGCCAATGGTTGACGTTTTATTTCTAGGTTATGTCTCGTTAGGCTAGTTCGAGTCAATTAGCTTTGATTATATATATATATCTTCTTTTTCTTTTCTTTTTTTTAATAAATATGCATTTATAAAGCTATAATGCCGCGGAAGATACGTGTTATGTTCGCGACCGCGACCGCGCTGGGTATATGCGTCGTGATATTTCAGGTATGACACATTGATGAAACTGATTGACAGCCAGACGTCCACGGTAGCTAATTGATTCTAATTTTCAGTTATGCTTAATACTCGGAGACCGCAAACGATTGTCTCTCTCAGGTAATTTTTGTTTACTGCCATGTCGATGCTCTCTCTTCTCGGCAAAAGATTGACGTGTCTCGATGTTCTGTCACGCCCAGATGACGACGTGCCCGTCGTATTGTGGTGGACGCCGTTCGGTAGTAGGAATCGGGTGAAAACTTGCGGGGACGCTAGATGTTACTTCACGCACGATAGAGCGTTTGAGAGCAACGTACGCTTGAAAGTACGATCCTCTTGCATTTTCTACCTCTTTCTGAGTCGGTTTGGAGTAAATTTTGTGTATTCTGCACGCACTCGTGTCCATTTCTTCCAATGCGGATTAAGTTTGATCTCGGTTTAACTTACCTTTTTGTCTTTTTCTAATTCTCAGAACTGGAAAAAATAAATTAAACTGAAATCAAAGTTAATCCGCATCGATAGAAATGGACGTTACTTGACTTTTATAGAGTATTCTGTTTTACGGAAGTAATCTTCGCGTCCGTGATTTGCCCAGTTGGAGGAACAGTGCCATATCGTGGGGCTTGCTTCACGAGGAATCTCCTAGGAATAATCCTGTACTCGTTCACGAGGAAGCGCTCAATCTCTTTAACTACTCTTCTACATTTAGCAGATTTAGTAACGTACCACTCACGCTTCTCGACTTACCGGGTTTAGAAGAATTAGTAGGTAAAGGAAAGACACAACTGGACGAAAGTAATTTTCTCCAATTCTCTAATTTTCTAATATTTAAGTAACGATACGTATAATAGAACATTTTACGAATTTCACTAGTCTCAAATCTAAAAGGATATAAAAATAGGATATTTGTGTATGTGTAGAAAAGTCGTATTACATGTCTACCAAAGAGAAGTCTGCATTGATGCGTGCGGAAGATTTAGCACCAGTATTATACATTCAATCCGACTGCGATACCGCTAGTGACAGGGATCGCTATGTCATAGAGTTAATGAAACATATTCGAGTTGACTCCTACGGTGGGTGTGTGAATAATGCACAGCTCGACGACAGGTACATTTACTTAATGCAATTATGGTTTTAATCCCAGCAATTAATGGATTATCAGCGGATAAAACGTGCCTGTTTTCTCAGGTTGAAGAACAACTATCTCGATATTTTAAGTAATCGTGAATTCTTGTCCTTTGTGGCCAAATATAAGTTTACCATTGCCTTTGAAAATGCGATTTGCGAAGATTATATCACGGAAAAACTGTGGAGGCCGCTTATCGTTGGTTCTGTACCAATATATTACGGATCGCCATCTTTTAAGGTATTTTTTTTTCTTGAAAATTGTGCTTCGAGTCTCGCAATTGAATCTGCTTTATCTACTAGATTTTTGATTTTGTAGGATTGGCTCCCAAATAATAAATCTGCTATCTCGATATTAGACTTTGCCGGTCCGATAGAGCTCGCCAACTTATTGCACAATCTTTTAAAAAATGATTCTGCGTACGAAGAGTACTTGTCTCACAAATTAAGCAAGCGCGAAAATCGCGTTACAAATAGCGAGCTGCTACGCGTGCTTGAAAGGAGACCGACGGGAATTGCTAATGAATTTGGGAATTACGTGGAAGAATTCGAATGCTTCGTTTGCGAACGAATACAGAGGAATGATCACAAATTAGAAAAGAGTGTAGTAACGAAAAGACAGTACAATTGTCCTCTGCCGAGAGATCCGATAACGGGCGAGATCAATAAGCGCAATTGGTGGACGGAACAATGGAATATTGAGAAATGCGGAGCTAAGCTGTTAACTCATTACGTAACTAAAAATCTCAGCATTAATATAAATCGTTTTGACGAACGAAAGATGAATATGTATGACAATAATGAATGCTGATGCTGAGACACGTAAAATGAGAAGTTTTGTACAATTTTGATAATATAAATACTCGAATGATTCATGAACGAGGAGGATGAATGCTTCAAGTCCAAGTTTATGTTACAAGCATCTCTTTTAGTATTATAGAAATATTTTTTTTTACATATTCATTTTGTATAAAATAATGTAATAGAAATTATATTAAATGCATCGTACAGAATGTATAAGCCTGTGCATGATAGAAAAAGTTTAAGTTTTTATGCGTACATATGTACAATATTTTTTAATTGTAGACAGAGTTTGTAGTCTTATTTGCCTGTGAGATTTTTTACCTCGATTGTTTATCATATTAGTGATGAAATTTTGTCTCACTTTATGCTATCTAAGCGTAAAAATAAAAAGCTAAAATCTTCGCACGTAAAGCCTTTTCTCAATTCGTTGATTTTGTTTGCAAAACCGGTGCAGACACCTTCATTAACTCACACAAATTATTTCGGATTGGACGTAAATCTGAGATTGGCTGTTCCCAATCCGTCGCGTTCAATTTTGTGAGTATACTTGATAAATCTTCTTCCGCTATATCCATTTCCTCTCCATAAAGGATCAACGCCTCATAAGTACGTATAGCCGTTGTTTTCCTTAAGCTCGTGTATTTATGACACAAAAATATACTCAGTTGACAAAATGCTCTCTTTGCGACGGGTCCTCGTACCTAGAAACATGATATTTAATATGCTTAATGAGATATAATTTCAATCATTATGGATTTTAATAAAGTTACGTATTATAGATTTTTATATTTTTATATGTAATTAGTTACTCTATAATAATTATCAATAAACAATTATTCTTGTCAATTTTTACAAACCTGTAGTAACTGGCAGAAAACATGTATACTGCTAATGAGCAATTTCATGTTACTAGAACATTTTATTTCGCGTTTCAATAGTGTTAATATACGTTCTGAGATTGTATTGCCTGCATCATCCAAGACAGACTGAATGCAACCTGAACTCAATAAACGATCCAGGAAAGCTAATATCGATGTTATCATTCGTTCATTTTTATGACTCTCCTCGAATATATTTAATATTTTTTCACATAAATCCTTTAAGCCCGCCTCGTCGATCTCTTGTAGATAAGTAAATAAAGAAACACTCGAATGTTTTACCTGGCAAAGATAAGAGATGAAAGATAAGTAAGGTATTTAACGATAAATAGAATTGTTTATATAATTAGTAAAATTATAGATCTTACTAAGAGTCGATTTTGTCTTTATCAAATAAATTAGCTCACGCGCGTGGATGTTTAGATAATATTTTATACTTTATATTTAAAAATTAAACTTACCAATGATTCGCTAATGCCGCCGACGCTGAATATAATTCCACGTAACAAATTTATTTTATATGGTGGAAAACTTAACATCTTAATAAATCGTGGAAACGTTGCAGATTCCATTCGCCATTCTATAGTCTCCTTACATTCGTTATAAGGAAATATATCTTTCAATTCCTTATGATATGGTATATTTGGAAGTGGCGGATCGCTATGAAGAAAGAGAATCAATTAATCATAAATTATTCATAAATCTTGCTAATTAAAATTCTTTATATTTTATTAAGTTGCTCTTTGTATATAAGTAAAGAATTGTAAAATTACAATAGACACACACATATCACCGCGTTTTTACCTGTGTATAAGCGCACTGAACACAGTACCAGCCTGAGCTCGAATTCCATCTATCCTCTCGACAGCCTGCTGCGCGACACCGCCGATAATAGCAGCCATTAAGTCCTCATTCAATACGGATAATAGTTTTGCTTGCGATACTAGGTTTGTCAACACCTGCAACAATATAGATATTTTAATCGCAATCAGTTTTCTGATGTATATTGACAATAAAACAATTTTGCTGCTGCGGAATACGCACGTGCAGTCCAATCATAGCCGCTTCTCTCACCCAAGCGCCTATATCTCCACGACTATCTATGGTATATTCTTTAAGAGCCAACAAATAACAATTGTACAGATCTGTCACAAACGATTGCCATTTGTCTGAAAAGAGAATGTATTTATTCGCAGTAAATATTGTCAAGTGTCAATAAATATGTGATATCTGAATGGGAACTCACCGAGTTCGTCAATTCCTAGCGTTTGCAGCACCATTGTCAGTGAGTGCAAAGCTTCTTTCCTACTCTCCGCCCATTTCAGCGTGTTCTCAGATATATGAGTGCATGTGATTAACGAGTTTATAATGTCTTTCACTCTTTCACGAATTACGAACAGTGGAAAATGTCCTGTAATAAAAAAAAAAAAATTAAATGAAACAATACATGCTTGGCATATGTAAATGAAACGCATCCTTCAATTTACCTATTGCCTGCGCAAATCCTATTCTAATGGACTGACTACTCGATTGTAAGGACTCCAGGTAACGATTAACTACAGCACTTCGGGCGTCACGATCGATATCTACGTAATATTCTAGAAAAAAGTTTGTATGTGCTTCGGCCGCTTTTAATTTAACTGCCGACACTTCGTGGCTCAAACATTCTTCTAATAATTTTTGCCAGTCATCTGTATTATCAACGATTAATAGTATATTAGATACAAAAGCAATTTTTTTTAAGCAAAACTTGTTTTAATTATTAATACGTGCCTACAACGTCTGTAAAATGAATAGGAAAGTGAACGGTCGAACATTTCTTAATTAGCACAGCACAAGCTTGTTTCATTAGCTCTCCCCCAAGACCCTTAAATTGTCCTCTACTTCTGAAAGTTCGTACTATATCTTGTATATCAGCTACAGCCGTGTCTCCTGAATAAAAATCGAAAATTTTAAGAGATATTTAAGGAAAAATAAAAACTGATCTCTGCGTATGGCTTCACGATATTCTTACCGATAATATGTCCAATTTCATCATTACAATGATTGTATAAAGCTTCGAGAATTTCCGCAGTAGCTAACACTGCACCGTGCCTAACATTTAAGTCGATAGAATTTAGCATGTCCAATAAAGTCGACAGTACTGTCTCTGTCATATAACGTGGATCAGCTGCCGTCAGATTGAAAAGTGACTGCAACAAATCACTAATGATAAAACCGAAAATTTGTGATATTCGACATTGTAAACGTTCAATTAGTGTCAATTGTCGAAACTTACCTTAGCTGAAAGCTCTCTGATTGCAGTGTCCCAATGTGTCACTTTCTTTGCCACTAAGTGATCTATCAAGGGCTTCGTGTACTCTTCATATTGTGCGATTTGTACGCTAACAGATAGTATTATAAGAATTGATTACGTTATAAGAAATGTGCAAGTCAAAATTGTTGAATTCTATACCTGATTTTGAGATACGTATGACTCCTTACGCCAACTTCGAAATAGTCAGCGATAGTCAGTATGTCTATGCCATGCGGAAAGTTGTCTTGTCTTCCAACGTTTTCTTGAAACGCGGCAGACGCTGCTCTTCTGCAGTTTATCTGTCGGTGCAACAATGATTTATGTGAATTATGAATGCGATAAAAATGAAAAATAATGCATAAGTATATGCGCGACTCGTACCTCTCTATCGAAGCATGTTACAACTAATAACATTGCTGCGATCTCCTTGACGTAATGTTCGAAAACATGCGAATCATAGGCTCTCGGAAAGGACCAGCATATGTAACAAGCGGCATCTCTGATCAAATAACCGATCGATCCATAAGTTGTAGGTTCATCAAAGACTAAGGCTTGCAGAACGACGGGAACGACATCGCTCAGACGATGAGGTAACAATAGGCCACGTCTTCCTGAAATATGCACAGTAAATGTATACAAGTGACGGAATAAAATTTGTAATACATTTCTAAATGTAAAAGGGATGTGGTTACCAAGTTCCGCGAGCGCCAAACAACCACCATGCCACGCTGCATCCGATTCACGTCCGGAAAAGAGATTTAATACAAAACCCAGAACATCGTCAGCTAAGTCTATCGGTAATCTTGCGGTTATTCTGCCGATACCTTTTGCTGCGGACCACCTATGTCGTAATATAATAATATATTAATATATTTAATTAAAATAATTAGATAATATATATTATGTTAATTTATATAATATATAAATACAATAATATATTGATATATAATTTAATTCTTATTATATATCTATATATATATTATTATTCAATTCAATATTATCTCTAATAAGTGACAGTTATCTATATACCTTATGGTAATCGCTTTATCCCGAAGACCCTGTACAAGTTGCTCTATTATATCTTCAATGGCCGGAGGAATCTCCTGATCTTCATTGTCACTTGAAATACTTAACTTTTTAATATCAATAATCCTTTCAGTATTATCAATATCTGCTTTAACGTTAGGCATAATACTTATCGGCCGACTCATCTTCTGGTAGCGCCAAGATGCTAATTTTGTTCTCAACAATACCAGACCTGAGACGAAAAATAATTTTTTTCATATTTTCAATTTTTTATTTATAAGAAATGGATATGGTCGAACGAAACACTAGATACCTATGCGCTGGACAACTTTCATTCCAAATTTTCTAATAAGATCTGTTGGATTGTCACTTAGCCGGAGTTTCAGCATATTATCGAGAAGCATTTGGCTATATGGTTTGACGTCTTCTCTAGCGCTATGCTTTAATATTGAGGATATTACAGCCAGAGGTCCATGTCTCAAAGGATCATTTTCTATACACTGGAAAAATGTGAAATAATGTATATATAAGCGACATTCTTGGAAAATCTGTGATATTACTCCTAGGTTGCTCATGTTAAATAATATTCGATATCTTTAGAGAGAATATACGTTACCTTTAAGCACCACATAATCATTTCTTCCAAGTATAATTTTTTGACATCCGATCTTGTTAAAAAGTTTGCTATTAAAAATACAGCCGCCACAGCACACGCGTCTTTCGACAGACAATATAGCTTGCACACTTTCAAAATTCTGTAACATAACGATAAAAACAACGTTATTCCATTGCCATTCAAATGAAATAGCTTCGTGCAGACTAGAATAACAGCGTCAATGGTACCTGACAATAATAGTCTGGTCTGGATCTATATTCTCAGACGTTTCTAGGCGAGACAGAGGAAACGGTATCTTAGAGATGATGGACAGCCAGATGAGCAAGACGTATCTGGTCTCCCATGTCTCCACATCGTTCAGGTCCTGCTTCTCGAGCATCCTTAGCACAGGCAAGAGGTCCCCCACCTCGTGCGGGAGATAAGTAACGATCCTCTTGTACGTCTTCACGGACATGATGATAAACAGGTACTTGAACGCGTTGTGCTTGACGTTCACCGGACAGTCCTCGTCTTTGGCGATCGACAGTAAGGACTCCAGAATCCGCTCGAGGTACGGGTCCAGGAGGTGATGCTGATCCTGGTACTGGGAGAGGATGAAGTTGAAGCGGTCCCGATTCCGCTCCACCAGATCCGGCCGCCTGAGCTCCGCGATCAGGGTGGTCACCTCGTCCACCTCCTTGAACGTGCTGAAGCCGCATCCCACCCTCTCCGGAATGTCCGCGCCGTCGTTCAACACCATCGTCCGGGGCTGCCACTCGCTCGGCACGCGTGACTCGCGCGAATCACAAACCGCACAACGAAACCTCCGCCGTCGTCGGCGGTATGACTATAACCTGTAACTGCGTTGCTGCGTAGTACGACTTTGACAGATCCAGCTGGATCCAGCGTGTCTGAGTCTTCGAACAAATAAGAGTCTAGAGCCGTAGAATTCCTCGAGTAAGGGTGCCATTACATGGAGCGCGGAAACGCGGAAACGCGGAAGCGCGGAACAGAATAGTAACTAGATTCCGCGTTTCCGCGAGTTGAGTCCCGCACGTTTGAACGGAAAAGCGGAATCCGCTATTATCGTGTATGTACATATGTATGGCTGCGTTTCGATATTCACTGCCAGTACTTAACGCAGCCTATGTATGTACCCTGGCTTGCATATAAGATATACTTCATATAATAACCATCAACATGATGTTTGGATCTATAATATTATACTGCCACTTTTATTAAATAATAAAGTAATCGAAGAGTATGTGTAAAAGCTTTTTTTTTTTCAATGTGATTAAACAGCTCCGAAATTTGATGGAGTATACTGTATCCGCGTTGACAACGGATTTTGACGCGTTCGTTCCGCGAGTTTGTTTCTCCTTATATTACATGGAGCACAATTTGCGCGGAAAAGCGGAACAGTATAGTGACAAATAGACATTTGTATTCATTTCTTAAAATTGTGTTCACTTAATTCATTGCAATTTTTATTAATATGCTTATCTTTTCAGCTTATCTATTGAATACAAGCATTTTAATCAATAAATACCGTTAAAAATTAATATTTTATAATTCTCCGTTCCGCTTTTCCGCTCAAAATATGCTCCATGTAATATTAAGGCATTCAAAACAGACGGAACGGATCGACGGAAATCTAGTAAATTTTGTCTTCCGCGCTTCCGCGTTTCCGCGTTTCCGCGCTCCATGTAATGGCACCCTAAGAGTTGTGGACAATTTTTAATTGATCCTACGAAGAAGGTTATTTTTTTTTTACTTATTACAATAATATTTATATGAATTACTGAATTAATTATTTTTGTAATAAATTGCGCAGATACCAATTTAATTTGAAAAGTGCGTTATTATAAGCCTAAAAATAGCGAACGGAATTAAAACTCTCATTTGACACGGAGGATCTAGCATCTTTCGACACTACGCGACGCGCAGGAGCAAGAATTCGTGGTTGATACACGCGATTGTGCACGTGCGTCTGTAACCTCGAACTCCAAGCGCTCAAGCTGTATATGTTTCTTATTTTTAATTATCGCAGTAATTGATAGATGTTAGTTTGAATTGTTTATTCTTACGGTATATGGCAGATTTCACTATCATAGATTGTTGTTACATATATCGTGAAATATATGGTTTTTATAGCTTGGCTATTTTCGTCAGACTGGACAAACTGCGAATAAAATGGGCTTGACCAAGCAGTATCTCAAGTACGTGCCGGCAGGTAACGCAAACATAATCACGAGCCCTCGGTGCAACGTCGTCTTCGTAAAGCTGGACGGTCAGGAAGGTAGATTCGTGGCTGCCGCTGCGTGCGAACATGTATACATTTGGGACCTGCGGCTCGGAGAGAAGGTAAATTGAAAGGACGTAAGATGCGAGGAACTTGATAGAAATGATCCGTATCTCAAAAATGTAATAATGATCTCAGGCACAAGTGTTATCTGGAGAAAAGGTGTGCGTAACGCGTCTGGCTGCATCCCCCGACAAAAAGCACATCGCAGTTGGTTACGCGGATGGCACGGTGAAAACCTTTGATTTAAGAACCAGCGAAAACGTTAGCATATTTGTGGGGCACAAGTCTGAAATAACAACCTTGGCGTATGACGCGTTGGGGCACAGATTAGCTACTGGTTCCAAGGTAAGAATCTTACAAATGTAGCAAAATTAAAAAATTATAATATAAGATTATATTCCCTTATATATTTCTTATATATATATATATATATATATATATATAACAGGATACGGATATTATCGTCTGGGATGTCGTGGCGGAAACTGGGATATGTCGGTTAAGCGGGCACAAAGGTGTCGTAACTAAGTTGGTATTCATGAAGGAACATAACATTATTATTAGCTCTAGCAAAGATACATTTGTGAAGTTTTGGGATCTGGATACGGAACACAACTTCAAAACCCTTGTTGGACATAAGTCAGAAGTAAGCTACTTGATTATGTTCCTGTTCATTGTTTATATTTCATGATGATTATAGTGTTGATTCAATATTGATAGGTTTGGAGTCTTGCCTTGATGAACGACGATCGGTATTTAATAACGGGATGCAACGATATGGAATTACGCGTTTGGAAAATAACCTTCCTTGATAACAAGAATATTGAATTCGATACTGCCGCTGGTGCAGATATCAATGAAGAAAGTGAAGAAAGTGTCGATACAGATATGGTATAAATTTATATTTGCATTATACTAAGTTTGCGATACGATTTATCTTTATATAATTATTTTTAAAGAAATCTATATATATTATAAGCACATATTTTTATAGAAATATCCTGTAAAATGTGAAAAAGTTGGAAGCATATTAAGAGGCGCAAGCGGACGAGTTGTTTCATTAGAAGTTGACTCCACATGTAAAGTTCTTGGATGTCACGGAGTGGGAAATTCCATAGAACTGTTTTATCTACTATCTGAAGATATAGTAAAAGATAGATTTACGAAAAGATTGAAGAAAGAAAGGCGAAAGGCTAAGAAGTGAGTTTTAGCAAAAAACATTTTTAATTTATCTAAATAGAATAAGATTTAAATACATATTTCTTGGCCTCGTCAATAGGGAAGGAAATGACGCACAGAAAGAGCTACCAAATGCACCATCCCTAACAGATGAGATAAGACGTTTACCTATTGTTAAAATCTCCGGCAAAGCGAAAGGACTTGATTTAGTTATAGGCAAAGGAAACGAACTGAGAGTTAGCAACAGTTTTTATAAGACAAATTTAAAATCACCTGAAATTTTGTGCTATATTTTATTTTGTCCGTTTTGTACAGTTATGCGTTGGAGTCAATAACAATTCGATCGAGTTGCATTCTTTGTACATGGAAGAGAAGGATCCCGAAGTAAAATGTTTGCGTTCAATAGCGGCACATGGCCATCGTACAGATGTTCGAGCTGTCTGTTTTAGCTCCGACAATTTGGCATTGGCTACCGTTAGCGGAGATTCTGTCAAATTATGGAATAGGTGGAGTATCTTATGAAATATGTTTTCTTAATAAGTAATGGATACATATTAGAGACGTACTAACAAACGTGACAATTTTTAGGCCAACGCTATCGTGCTTACGCACAGTGCAGTGCGGTTATGCCTTGACCGTAACATTCGTGCCGGGTGACAGACATCTGATTGTTGGTTTGAAGGACGGAAAAATGCTTATTATTGACATTGCATCTGGGGATATCTTGGAAGAAGTGCCGGCGCACTCCAAAGAGCTTTGGACCGTGACATTATTTCCGGACTTGGTAATATTTTTGAACGAAAATATTTTAAAAATCGTTATTAAATTGAAACTTATTAATACGTTTTTGTGCAAATAGAAAGGCATCGCCAGCGGTGGTGGTGATCAAACAGTGAAATTTTGGAATTTTGAACTTATTCAAGATTCTAACAATCAGATAAAAGCGAAAGTTCTATCTGTCTTGCACGTAAGGACGCTTAAGCTTGAAGAAAGCGTCCTGTGCGTAAGAATAAGTCCGAATAATAGATTTGTGGCTGTTTCTCTATTGGACTGTACTATTAAAATCTTCTTTTTCGACACATTTAAGGTACCGCAGTTATTTTGAGATACTTTATTACATTATCTTGAGTGTTATCTTTTATCGTTTTATATTTTTATTACAGTTCTTTGTGTCGCTTTACGGGCACAAGCTACCAGTACTGTGCATGGATATATCCAGCGACTCCACACTCATAGCGACCGGTTCTGCTGATCGCAACGTCAAGATCTGGGGTTTGGATTTCGGTGATTGCCACAAGTCTTTATTCGCGCACGATGACTCTGTCACGGGTCTCTCATTCGTGCCTAGAACTCACTACTTCTTTACCTCTGGTAAAGACGGCAGAATTAAACAATGGGATGGTGATATATTTCAAAAGATCGCCACACTACAAGTACTGTATTTCATTGAATATTTTGCGATACCGCGCGTTAAGTCGGTGATTACAATACTTTTATGATTTTTGTAGGGTCACGCTGGAGAAAGTTGGAGTTGTTGCGTTTCAGCGAACGGGGTTTTTGTCGCGTCGTGCGGTTCCGATAGAGTAGTCAGATTGTACGAGAAGACTAACGAACCTTTAGTATTGCAAGACGAAGCGGAAGAAGAAAGGGAACAACAGGAGAACGAATTAGTTACCGGGGAAAGCACTGCGGTATTAGGACAGAAACAACAGGCGTTACCTTCCAGAAAGACCGTTAACAGTGAGAAGGCTGTAAGTTGAATATTATTTAAGTACATACAATTTGCAACACAGAGTATTAAAATCTCTTTGTGACGCGACTTTCTTATCAGGCTGAGCTGATACTGGAATGCTTGGAAATATGCAACCAATATGAGATAGAATTAAGTAAAGCTGTTTCTGCTTCTGACAAAGCGCCGCCTCTTCCTCTACTGATGCAGGCTTACGAATGCACGAGCACAGAAGATTTTCTAGTGGAAACTTTTAAACGAGTTAGGGCGAGGTATATGAATCTGAAAATGTGATGAAGCACGCAATAACGTTCCGTATAAGAATGAAGACGTAACTAGAACCTTGCATGTTTCAGTGAATTGGAGGAGACATTACTATTATTACCATATTCTGCCGCCTGTGATATTCTTAAGAGACTCCCTAATTTGTTAAAAAATGATTATCAAGTTGAGCTATTATCCAGATTAGCTCTGTGCTTGGTACAGGCGCATCACGGTCCGATAGTGGCCAATCAAAATATTTTGCCCACGTTGGAGATTGTGAAGAAACTCGCTGTGGAAAAGATTTCTACTTTGAGAGTAATAAAAGCTTACTTTACTGACTGCATATGTTCACGAGAATGTACTGTTATTTGTCTCACGAATTAACGAACGATATCTTTTAGGATACTATTGGCTTTAATTTGCATGGTATGATGTACATGCAACGCATCTTTGAGGAACGGGAAGGAATCAAATTCTTCAGAGATGCCACCAAGAATGTCGAACACAAGAAGAAAATCAGAAGAAACAAGGAGAAGGCTGTAAAGAGAGCGATCATGAACTTGTAGATCTTATCGACAACATAAAGAAAATTTTGTAGATATAAATTAAATATGTAGCACAAATTTTTTTATCACATACTTTGTATATAATATAAATATTAACCGTGCTTTTTAATTATAAATTTATTAGAAATTTATAGCATAATTACCATATATAATAATTAAAATTTTGTGTCTTCACATAGTATCAAATTATTATATCCTCTATCAATAAATTAGACAAATTGATCGATCAATTAAATCGTAATAATTAAGAATATTGTGGATTAATATAAAAGCTGCATTACCACATTACTACAAACTTGAAATCAAGTCGATATCTCGCAAGGTCGAATCGACTCATATACGTAAATGTCGACGTCGACATACACAACGTTATAACATAACCTCGTTTAGTATGACAGTTGACACCCATATATGACACTCACATGGATAAAAGAGACTTACGTGCTATAAAACCCTATGGACGAGTTAAAGGTATCTTAAATCTCCTCCGCCTAGTGGAAATTAAAAAAAAAATTCCGCATGATTTGATTGTTGTTTATTCGCGTTTGTTGCAAACAAAAATAGAGGATGGATCACGAAGACGAGTTCCTCAACACCTTCTTTACCCAGGTCGCACAATTATGCTCCGACAAGGCCAAGGAGACAGTTGTGAGTGGCTAAATTCCTGTTGTATATATGTAATATGAATACTCGCAATTGTATAATTGCATCTGAGGGAAAATGTATCTTTAATTCAGGAGAGAGAAAGGGAGTCGTGCAAACAGATGCAAATGGGTCCATGGGGAATGCTCCTGATGCACTTACCGCAGATAGCCGTGGCGGAGCGTTCATACGCGGATTTAGGTTTTCTCAATACTAAAAACAAAGGTTTCCTCAGAAAAGATGTATGTATTTAACAAGGAAGAAGTTGCTTCAGTCATCACTCGTCTCAAACTTCATTTGCGTTGATATTTACAGAATTCCTTGAAGACTGTCTACGAATCATTGAAGTCCGACTTGAAAAGATTAGAGGAAATGACCAAGGGAACGAACTCTATCGGCACGACAGTCGCAAATGTTTCCAATCAGCTCTGTCAGTTCATCACGGCAAGAATCCAGCTGATAGATTTGTCAGTATACTAGCACTTCAAACCTCCTATTCCTAATGTCATAGATGATTGTATTACAGCTGTGATTATTGTATTACAGCTACGAGAGAATGTACAACATGAGTATAAACAGCAAAGTTATGAAGCATCAGGAATTGCTGCAGTGTATAGAAGGGATAGTGAAGTGCTATTTATTATCCTGTTCTCATTTGGCGTTAATTGCTATTAAGACAAGTTTAACGTGCGTATCCCCTGGTGATTTTTTAGCAATGTGAAATATTGTAGACTTCAATACGCGTGAGAAGCTAATAATTTTTATTATTTAGATTAGAATGCGAAACACTAGTGCAATTAATGAAAGCGCAAGTAGAAGTTCAAAACTGGAGATTTTTACCGACCCTGATGGCGCTCTATGGAGCGCAAACGCGAATGGCAGCTTGGGAAAGAACTCTGCAGAGCAAGGAGGTTAGCGATATGTAAATAAGAACATCGAAGCAGCTTATTGAGTATTCTAATTCGAGATATTTTTTTAGTCGTGGAAATTGGGCTTCAGTGCGACGTTCCTCAAGGCAAATCAACAACCAGCGTTGTATCAATGGCTGGTGAAGCTTCGCGGTGCCATATTGGCTAAGTGTTCTCTGTATTTCCACACTACTTTAAGCCAACAAGCTAGTCCAGGGGAAATGAGGAGTATTGTGAGCAAGCAGAGTGTAGATTATTATCATAAGTAAGATACAGATATTATTTTGTTGCTCCCGCAGCACTTACAGGCACACAAATTGACAGACGCTTTTACAGGATACAGAGTTTTCAACGAAAGTACGACATACTAGCCGTACTGATAATCTTCGACTCCAGAGAAACTGAAAATTCAGGTTCGGGATACAGACATCCAGGGAGAGGAGCAAACTCGTCCGAGAGCTTTCCCATTGTCGTTTGTTGTCCTGGTGTAAGTACAAACTTATCTTTTAATTGCTTTTATTAATACAAGTATGTATGTATTAGTATCCACAGATAAGTAGTATAAAACTCTGTGCTTTTTTACGTAATTAATGTTTCTTACAGACTTTCACGCAGAAACCATCAGTACACTTGAACAATATTCAGACCAAGATAAAGGAACGACACGCCGAACTTCTCGCTATGGACAAAGTGATTTACCATAAAAGCACGAAGGTACGCCTATTACGAAATGATCTTTGAGCAGATTGTAAATTAATGACGTTTCTGCAGGACTTGTGTACGTACTCTTTCCACAATACCGACCCCACTATGACTCTTGTGATCGTGTTCGAAAACGGGAAGCAGAAGGATAAAGAAACTCATATCACGTCGTTTATGATGGACCTGTCTACGCAAATTAGATGCAATAAAGTTTATGAATGTCTCAAATTATCAAAATGAATGTCTGCGCGAAAGTAAAAGTATGAAAATATTGGATTATGCCAAAGACATAATTATGTTAAAAAACTCATTAATATAAGTTTATCATGTGATATACGGTTATATAAAAGGTAATAAGAATAAGGTCTATATATATTATTTGCATGTATACATTATTAGCTTTGTACATATTCCTAAAATGATTTTATAAAGTAAAATAGCGAAAGCTCTCTAAAAAACCGGATTTCTTTACTTATATTCTTTAATTAGAAAAAGATATTCAGTTTAAGAAGTTCGAATTTTAACAGCGAATACGACACAAAAAAGATCCACGACGAATGACGTAAGAAACATCCTCATATATATTTCCAAACTTGTAACAGTCCATAAAATCAAAACTTTCTTGGAAAATTATTTCACGCTGTTGATATGCGAAACACTGTCAACCGTGCATTTTTCGCGTTGGGGTGAAAACACGCGACAGTTCTATCAAGTAAACTCCGCGCGATCGTAGTGTCGCTCGTACAACGGATTTCCCGCAACTTGGCCGCACACTCAAGTTAATCTAGTATTTCATTAATTGTACGAATTGGTCAAATGTAAAAATAATGAGCCCCCATGTATCAGCATCTTAATCGCCGAATGAAATATTTACGTTACAGCAGTTATCAAATATATTTTATTCGATATAGATAAGATTAGTTATTAATTGCGCGGTTTCATCTGATAATGCATAATTTAATTTTATTCAATCTGGTACTAGTATCGAGAAAAAACGGTAATACATATAAGTAATATTTTTAAAGGCCGTCCTGCTTGTACCGAATGCCATTGCGATTAAATGCATTTTGGACTTTGCATTTACTTAGTTATAAATTAAATATTAGTCCTTATCTCAGGTTTTAAACATCCGCTAGAAACAGGTCAACCTATAGAGGCCCTCCACCGCCCCCGCCGATTCTGATCGGCGGTCCTCTTATTTTATTTACAACACGTTTTTTCACATTTCTTTCATTAATAATTATTAATTTATTTTATTCCTCTTACAATTTACTTTACATTTTTTTATTGTATTAGTCGCAATTTCGAATTTTGAAAGCCTTTGTCCCACTGTGCGGCGGCCAGATCCGGGGGCTCGGCTCGCGAACAACCGCCTGACTGCGGCGGCAACGGCGCGCACAAGAATTGCAATTATAAATATAAAATTATAAATGTCAAATAGAGCAAGCAAGACTTAGTTTTAACTTTAAATTTGTTTTCTGTAATGTTAAAACTAGCGTGTTCATGTTTATTGCAACATAAATCGATAACACACTAGGAAATTGGTTAATTATACGTTAATTCTCAATAACGTTTAACAATTTTTCTATATTTTTATTTATAATATTAATTATAATATACAAATTTAAATATTGTTTTTACGTGCCAAATGTTTTCTCCGTATATATGGTATATGTTATAATTACATTTCAAAAATTTTTATATAACGAAAGGTCTTTTTAAAAATAACTTATTTTTATTTTATCAAGACGAACAACCAATTAGTAACAATTAGTAACAAGCAACTTCATTTTCAGTAGAGGGAGAAATGAGCATGCGTACTTAATTATTACAACAAAGAGATTGCGCAGTATATCTTCAGGCTTTAAGAACGTTACGTATATTTAGGCCGGTATTCATAGTTATTTAAGACCGTCTTAAGTTCAATCTTAAGATGTCATGAACCACGCACAGAGTCGTATTAGCGTCTTAAGACGTTACTTAAGACGATCTTGAAGACTATTCATAGTCGGTTCTTATATTTAAGACCATCTTAAGTACAATCTTAAGACGTCATGAACCACGCACAGAGCCGTATTAGCATCTTAAGATTTTACTTAAGACGGTCTTGAAATAAGATCTGATTATGAATACCGGCCTTATAGTGCGTCAGAGCAGTAGGGGAGACCGGGGCTAGAAGTAGAAGTCACACGGGTAAGTTATCACAAAGCTTATGTCTCGTTTAATAAATTGAGTGGAATATTCTTCTTTATAGTGTAGGTTGCTCCTATCGTGTTAGTCGGGTGTACGAAATAGCTCGTTTCAAAAACATCGCATGTGATATTTACGAGCACTTTTTAAAAATTGGAGGTCGCGAGTAAATTTTTCTTACCTCTATTTTTATTGTTTCGTTGGTTTTTGGAATTATTAGTCGTAATTTT
The DNA here is from genome assembly GCF_048541705.1 of Temnothorax americanus. NCBI lineage: Eukaryota > Metazoa > Arthropoda > Insecta > Hymenoptera > Formicidae > Temnothorax > Temnothorax americanus. The sequence goes on from NW_027509751.1 coordinate 3,899,025, forward strand.
TTTTTAGTCATAAGAAACTTTCTGTATTTAGTTAACCGTCTCTCTCTCTCTCTCTCTCTCTCTCTCTCTCTCTCTCTCTCTCTCTCTCTCTCTCTCTCTCTCTCTCTCTCTCTCTCTCTCTCTCTCTCTCTCTCTCATTGCCACATAGTTTATAAATATAATTTTCTTTTGTTTAAAATGACCGTTTAAAGTAAGTTGTCTCCTCAAATGAGATGGGATTCAAAGTTTATGAGAATTATTATTCTTTTATTTACTCTAAGTTTATGAGAATTATATTACAAAGTTGATGAAAATTATTAATTTTTTGTTTAATTCATGCTGCAATATATTATTAAGTTAAATTTACCAAAAACTGGCACTAACTTTAATAAAATATTAAAACAGAAACTATTTGTCGTATGTTTCCTCTACGTGAAAGATACATGACAATTAATCCAAAGTCATGTGACAACCAACCCTGGGTATGGGGTAAGTTGTCACATTTGCGCGGTTTTACTTAGAATTAAATAACTTTTTTGTGTATAAATATTGTTACGTGCGAGCAAAATTCAATCTAAAAATAGCCAAGAATGTTAAGAGCAAAGAATCGATATTGATTAATTATCCGATTTCTGATGGGGAGACGGTTCTCAGGCCGCGGTTCACAAGGGATAAAATTACACCTATAGTGATAAGACTTTCCTCCTCCTTCAAACGTGAAGACAAAAGAAGTGGGGAGAAGCTCGCGCGAGGGGGAGGGGGGTTCTTGCCACTTGAATATAAATAAGAGCGAAAAATCATCGATCATCAGTTCTAAAAGATGTAGTTACATTATAAGGTAGTATACAATATTATAAAATATTGCTAACATTTTTTTAAATCAGTATTTGAAAAGTGTGACAACTAGCTCCGGTCTCCCCTAGTGCATAATTAGTAATTATTTTTGTAAACTTATTTTTAGGCCTTGTGTTACTTTTTCGTGTAAACAATATCAGTAAACTCACGGTGATCATTTGTGATTTTAGTAAAAACAATAATTAATAATTATAATAATATCTTTGTCGTTAAACTGGAATGGATTACATCGTTCAGCAAAAATACGCTTGATCCTACCACAATATGCTATATCACTTGAATATTTCTGTTTTTAAATAATTGATCGATTAATTTGAGGAGAAAAGCCGAGTACTCATTATAATTACGATATTTGAGCGTAAGACTTAAGGGGGATTACCCAATTAGAAAGTTCGAAAAAATTGATTGTTCAATTTTTGCATTCCAAGCAAGGTGGAGGACTTTATATATAGACCTGGAATCGATGATTCTATGTAAGTTGAAAAATTTTTGCGATTTATTCATTGTTCAATTTTCAAACGCGTTTTTCTCGAAACCATGTTAAAAATCGGTGACCAAAATATCTCGGCAACCACTGAACCGTTTAATTTGAAATTCATAGAGATTATTCTATACATAATTATCTAGTCTTTGTCGTAGGATTTTTTTTAAGTGACAGTTTTTTTTTATCGGCAAAATAAACCCAAATTTTTCCCTAAAAATCGAACCCTTAAATTCAAACGCCCGCCATTTTGTAAAAAATCGATATTTTCAAAAACCCCTACGACAAAGACTGAATTATAGTGTCAATTTTAATAATCTTTTTGGTTTTTTTAATTCTGATGATTACAAATGAAATGGGAGTGGTCACCGCGGAGGACCTTTTTTTTGCGGCAGTCGACAGAACCCATGAATACTCCGCCAATATTGAATATTTTTTAATAAAAAAAATTTAACATATTCTTAAAAGTGTGTACTTTCATGTAGAAAAAATACCAATACCATAATTCATATAAATTTCCTTAAAAAAATTCACAAAAATTGCCTTTTTTCGCGCTTCTAATTGGGTATTTCCCCTTAAATATCTCAGGACTCATAAATTCGCGTTTTTATTCAACGTATATGTATGTATTATGTGTTTTAATTAATCGTCATATATACATATATATATATATATATATATATATATATATATATATGTGTATATTGTGATTCATAAAACGAATCGAAATAATTTAGACAATGATTAATTAAAACAACTTTTTATTTTAACTTTTTATTTCAACTTCTTTTTCTTGGTTGAATTATATAAAACTTCGTTTAACTATATAAACGACTTTATTCGAGCCAGTTTTCTGCATTTATTTAACGCAATATAATATATCATTTCAAGATTATATATTGCTGAGTAAGTACAAGTATATCAGTGTTGATTTGATCATTCTTTCTGTATATGTGAAAAAACGCAGCAAAATTATCAGGCTTTGAAAACAAGAAATTAATTTCCGCGTTTGCGATTTTTCACATATACAAAAAGAATAATCAAATCAACACTGATAAACTTGTACATACTCAGCAATATATAATCTTGAAATGATATTATTAGATTAAATGCAGGTTAATCAGGTTAAATGCAGAAAACTGGCTCGAATAAAGTCATTTCTATAGTTAAACGAAGTTTTATACAATTTAACCAAGAAAAAGAAATTAAAATCAAAAGTTGAAATTCTTATAAGAATTTAAGATTATATATTGTTGCGTATGCACGAGTATGTTAGTGTTGATTTAACACATATTTTTATCTGTGTAGAAATAAATTGAAAGTGAAAGTTAATTTAATACAAAAATCAAATATAAAAATTCAATACGAGTTTGAAAGTTGCATGATGTAAAGGCATGGTTGTGCAAAACATTATTATATATTAATTAAAACGTTGTTTAATATTACAATTACTTTTCTTTTATGCACTTCTAACGATCTCCGAATTAACTTTAATGTGATTTTGCTAACATTTTTAATTAATTAATAATTTAAATATTAAATACTAAAGTTTTATTTTTAAAACTGTTGTTTAAAATTTTGTTATATAATTTGATTACATAAGTCTCTTCTCTGATTCATATATATAAGTCTTAACATTATTTAATACTAAAAAAGTACTACAAGCAGCAAAAGAGCACTGCTCGTTATCATAATTTAATGCAATGATGTAAATAATGATATAAATTACTCAACCATATACCAGTGGGCCTATTCTGTAACTCTTAACGACAGTTTCGTTATCGTATTTGTTTTATTGTTACGCAGTTTTTTTTGCCATAGAGTATATACCTGCGCAACTGTCGTTATATGAGCACATATTTTTTACGATTAACAATTATTTTCTCAACGATATACTAATGTCTTTTCAATCTCGTAAATTATAAAAATATTACATTCTCTTTAATTATACAAATACAACAAACATATTTTTATTATAGAGAAGCTGCGAAATGGCGCTCATAACGGAGTACTGGACCCTGGATGGCATAATTATTCTTACAATTTTTATTATAATCGCTTACCTTTACATGACTCGCAATTTCAAGTACTGGCAAAAACGAGGCGTTCTGGAAATACCGCCCACACCTTTCGTGGGCAATTTTATGGAATGTCTACTTTTACAGAAAGCCCCGGCGTATTTCCTAAAAGATCTCTACGAGCGAGCGAAGGGCGAACCTTATATAGGTTTCTACATTTTGGACAAGCCCTTCTTGTTGCTTCGCGATCACGAACTCATTAAGCACGTCTTGATAAAAGACTTTAATATTTTCTTCGATCGATACGGCACGGGCAATCTAAATGATCGTATTGGTTACGCCACTCTTTTCTTCCTTAAAAATCCAGCTTGGAAAATTATAAGAACGAAATTGACACCTTTCTTCACATCCAGTAGATTGAAGAAAATGTTTGGCCTGATGCTAGAATGCGGGAAGCATTTGGATGAATATCTCGACTCATTAAAATTGAATGGTAAGTTGGAGCATATATACATATATATTGAACACATTCATATGAAATAAAAAATATAGAAAGAAGATGAAGTTTGTGACTATAACCACAATCATCTGTAAAGTTTTTGTAGTATTAAAATATTTTATGTTATTGTACACACGAAGATGTTTGCTCGTGATAATAAAAATGCGAGAATCAGAGTATATCTACAGCTAAACGGATTTAATTAACTGCGATGACATTGCCGACAGGTAAGGGACAAATAATGGACGTAAGGGATGTGAGTTCCAAATTAACTATGGATGTGATCTGCATCACTGCTTTTGGACTCGACGTGAACACGTTCAAAGATCCAAACACCGATTTCCGCATATATGGCAAAATGAGTTTGAAAAATAATTACGTGCGCGGCTGGGAAATGCTCGCAATGTTCTTCCTTCCGGATATATCTCGTATGGCTAATCTGAAATCGTTTGGTAAGGAGACCACCATCTTTCTGCGCAAAATTTTCTCGGAGACAATCACTAAGCGCATGGAATCTGGCGAGAAGAGATACGACCTCATCGATATTCTGATCGAGATAAAAAAGAACAGTAGCGATGAAGAGATTGAAGGCTTCAGTAAGCGACATAATTATATTCACATAGTATATATATAAGAATAATTAAAGATGTGTAATATAACGGCTTGCGATAACAACATCAGACTAACCGACAAGTTTGATCAATAATCACGCCGCGATAAACGAATTTAATTGTAGTAAGTATCAAAAGTCTTCAAACTCTAACAGATTAATTAAATTTTAGAATTCGATGGAGATGATCTCATGGCACAAGCGGCCAGTTTCTTCTCAGGTGGTTTCGATAGTTCCACAATACCGATCGCTTTCACGTTGTACGAACTCGCATTGCAACTTGAAATTCAGAGTACACTAAGAAAAGAAATACTCGAGGCGCTCAACGATTCCGACGGAGAAGTCACGTACGACACGGTATGCAAATATCTGCTACAATATATGCTGCTCCGTCGGAATAATTTTTGTGATAAACGTTACATAAATATAGGTGACACTTTTACCGAATCAAATACTTCTTTTGTCTATCGATTTTATTTTCGAACAAGTTTTTGAACTTGTCAAATTTCCGATATGTAAAAAAAATACTTCTTTACTAGATCACGTCGCTATCATATCTGGATATGGTGGTATCGGAAACTTTGAGAAAGTATCCGTCACTAGGATTTCTGAATCGCATGACAATGCAGACTTACGAAGTACCGAACTCTAATCTCGTACTCGAGAAGGGCACGCCAATTTACATCCCGATGCTTGGCCTACACTACGATCCAGAATATTTCCCCGAGCCTCATAAGTTCGATCCGGAGCGATTCAATGAGGAGAACAAACGTAACAGACCGCCATGCGTCTATTTCCCATTCGGAGAAGGTCCACATGTGTGTATAGGTGTGTATAAGAAATCGAATTTAATTGTCATGTCGAGAAAGGATTAATATTACCAATCATGCGAAATTAAAATAAGTAAAAAATTAAAGGTATACTTTATACTATAGCTATACAAGTCTATATTTTTACATTTAGGCGAATTATGAACGAATTGCATTTAACTTGAAAATTGAATTTGAAAACACTTAACAGCGCAAACTTTAAAATATTGTTTACATGCGCAGATTGCACAATACGTAAATCAGAAATAAAGAAACCGGCAGAGATAAACTACGATAGAATTAATATTGGAGCAATTAAGTCATATTAATAGCAACAATATTATTCGGGACTTTTAGTCTAACTTAGATTTTATAATTATAGAATTGACAGTTTTAATTGGAAAGTTACGAAATAACAAAATAAAATCGCAAATTATTTTTTGTTAGAATAATGTGATAAGCTATATTGCATTATTATCCATTTTGCAGGCACTCGCTTCGGGCTTTTAATGATAAAGCTAACGCTCGTTAAAATCTTGAGTAAATATGAAGTGACACCGTGCGAAAAGACTATGATACCGATGATAGCTGATCCGGCAACAAGTTTGACAACACCGTTAGATGGTGTAATATATCTCAATATGCAAAAAATTGATACTGCTGCTAATTAAGATTTGGCAAAGTATTTTTGATAACAAAGTGGTATAATTACATTAAAAAATTTTTAATATATTAACATTTTACCATTTCTAGATTTTACCATTATTACTCTAATTGTAAGTAGAATATTGATCTACGTAACAAAATTTTGAAAATTTAATTCATCGTGCAATTTACTAATTTAAAAATTCGCGAAATAAAATTTTGATTTGATATATTTTATTTAAGATTTAAAAAATTATTTAAAAATTATTTATACAGAACGCGAAAATTTATCAACGTACGTCAACGATGAGCTCTGTGCGAGCTCTATGCGTGCGAAGTGTGCGAGTATTTTCTCAAGCACAATCGCATAATACATCATTAAATAAACGTATACCGTAAGTGACCAAGATTAAATATTTGCCATACGTAAGTTTTAGCCCATCCATTTTAAGGCAACGTATCTACGAGATATAATAAATTTATACTATATAATCTATTGTCATATAATTCGACCAAGATATATTTGCTCTGTCTTTGATCAATCGTAGATTCTTTGCCTAAGTAGAAAAAAATTCTGACTTACCAATTAACCCGATGCGCAACAGGCGGAGTTATTCACGTATAGCTACGACACTGTAACGTACAAACATATAAAATTTAAATTAAAGAAGCGTTCAAAATAATCAATATTTCAAAAGATAATTCTTACGTGCCTCTAATTTGTCTTTCAATAAAAATATTTACTAATACACGTATCTATCTACCGAAAAAGATCTTTACAAGAGTAAAATTTTAGATAATTTCTCTTTTTCTAATTATTCTTAACTCTTATCGAGATAAAACAATCTAAATAAATGGAAAACAATGATCAATGACGAGAAATGATACTCACCCCAAGGGGTTGCTCCGTCGGTGCCCGATGTCTCTCTCAGACCTCCTCCTCCTCTCATAGGACGTCATCGGGCTTCCTCCTCCCACCGCACGGGACACTCGCGAGAAACACTCGCCGCGGATAATAAACTACACGCGCGCGCGGACTAATTTCATTAGAAAGTCTTTCTCTCGCGCGATACTGTACGGCACTCCCGTTTATAAAAGTCCTTTAGTCCGCGTACTTGAACGCGACACTCCCGAAGCAAACGCGACGAACCGGCTGCGGTTCGTTTATTCAATTAAATCGGCGGACGCGAGATTACGTTAGCTTCCCCGTCTTTAGATTTTTATCCAAGCGGAACAAAGTGTTTCGAGCCTTCCCACCTCGCCAATATCGTACCCATGGGAAGGAAGTATATTTACTCCTGTAATACAAAAGCAGCTAGGTATAACGATTAATTTTTCGTGCAAATTTGAAGGAGTCGCGACGCCGCGTGCTCCGCGTCGTTCCGCGCTCATCACCGCGCGTTATTTATAATGTTAATGCGCGCGCGCGCGCGCGCGCGACGAAATGTTCCAAGGTGTCGGCAACTTGGCGCGATATACTACGCAAGTCGAGCGGACGGTTAACAAAGGCACGCGCTTGGTTAATCGAAGATACGCTATATTGAAATTAAATATCACACTCGCAGCACGTATAAACGGTATATCGCGATAGTAAAACCGCATTATTAATATGAACAACGAAGACGCGTGACTGCCGGCCGCTAATTTACGCGACGCGAGATATGCGTTACGGAGATTACGACGAAACATTCACGAAACGGGCGCGACGTATCGCGGCGTTCCGTTACTCCGAATATACGTCACTCGATACGATCCACTGTCTCGCTCAGCCCTCTTTTTCCCTACCTACGGAGAGAATCGGGGGATAAATCACGCGCGACGCGACAATTCCGGCACGCATCAGCGTTCGAATATTCGAAGCACGACGCGAGATAAATGAATGCGGACCATCGTTCACAATTATGCCGTTTACATATACCTTCGCGTACCTCGACGTCTCGAGCGAGCGCGCCGCGCGACACGTTATTCATTAATTCCGACAGACACCTCTTACATACACTCGTAAATTGTTGAACACACAGGGCGCGTATTCCCGCGGCCCGCGAAACGAGGAAGCAGGCAGCAGGCGTGCCAATCACCGAAATGAGCGCGTTCGGAAAACAGCACGAAGCACGGTGACGTCGGTGACGTCGGTGACGAGCGCGCGCGGAGCACGAACACTTCCTACCTGTGCGAACGTCCTCGGGAGAACGATAACTGAGTCACTGACGCAGGTAACACTACTCCGAGCGTTGACGGAAACAACGTCGAAAACGCGCCGATCTTCGAGGTACGGAGCTTTCGAGTTCAACGGTCGCGCCGCTAGTACGGGTTGGTACGGACTGCGCGGCGCGCGCCCTGCGCGGTGCCTACACTGCTTGCTACGTCACCGTTATCGATCGCCGCGCCGGTGGCGCGGAGCGGCGGCTCGGCGCGCGCGCGCGAACGGCGCAACGGCCCGCGCATTCACTCAAACAATACGTGACGCGTTCGAAACGTCGGATCGCGAGACGTTGTCGGTCGTGTACGTCCTTTCTCGCGAATGAAAAGAAATTCGGTTACGGGGTGTCGCAAGCTGAACGTACGCCGAGTATTTAATTCGTTCCTTCTTGGTGTCGACCGAAACGAGGGAGATGCCGTCGCTAGACGAAGCCGGCTGTGGTTTGGCGGGTTTTCCGCAGTGCGCCGTGATTGAACTTAAATAGGGATTCTCTGTGTCGCTTATTTCCCAAATATTATTCGTTTTGCTTACAAAATTTTCCATAAAAGTCTTTGTCTCGCGTTTGAATTTTTTGATTGATAGAAAATACGTATTTTTAATTTAAAATGTAACTCAGACAGCACACATATTCAAAAGCGGGACATAAGACATTTTTTAGATGATTTTTAGATGATCTTACGAAAAGATTGGCTATTTATGTTTTGATTTTGGACATTGTGCTATTGTGCTGTCTGGGAAGTGTGAAAGCGAAAGAAGAGAAAAAGTGAGAGAGAAAGAGAGGCGAGCTGTTAAATATTTTTCACGTAATATAAATATTTTAATAAGGGAATATTTATCGCGCGCGATACACGTAAGATATAAATAAATCAATTACAATCGAGAATCCTCGAGAACGAATAGACTGCCATCGTAAAACATCTCTCGGCGGGTGGCGCCATCCCGCCTCCTGCCCTGAAAGCCGCAAGCCGAATGGAAAGTGGAAAGTGCCGAACGCGATCAGCTGTTGTCGCACGCGTCGCGGAGTTGCGCGTAATTTATTATCGCAAACGTTATTTCGTCGCGGTCCACATCGATCCGCGATCGGTTGGTTGCGGGAAATCGCAAATCGCACGCAGTCGCTACGTATTTCACCTCTGCCTCGAGCGGCAGCGATAAGACGGGGCCTTCGCGGGATTTGCGGCGCTGCGAGGTTATTATGTTCGACAAGTATCATCTCCGGTGTTCCTCGTCCTCGGGGACGCGACGAGAATCAACGGAGCGCTGAATCGAGACCCTTCGATGTCTACGAAGTCGCATAGCGGCGTCAGTGAAATACCGTCGGCGAGGAACAAAAAATGTGAGTAACCTCATATCCTTTGTGTGTCTCGTCTTTTCACGACCATTGACGTTTGTCAAGCGCACGCGCAGACGTAAACACATGCACACATTCTAGTATTGTAAGGATTTGACGTGACGGAGGAGTTTCGTGCCGTGCAGAGCAAGTGGCACCAGGTCGCCTCGCCGTCGGTTGATTGTAGATTATACAGTCAAATTAAAATGGGAGTTGAGAGACAAGCGTCGGTGCGTCACGGCGTTGAAAAATGCGAATTCTCGCTCTCTCTCTTGAATTTTTCTATTCCAAATCGGCGACTGTATTAGACTTGCGTATGACGCGTATGATTTTGCTTTCGATAAATGTTAGTACACGTTGACGATTCTTCAGCTTCTTCCTCGTTCCGCAGAAACGACTCATCTGTACAGTTATTAGGGTTTGACGAGTCTATGCGGAGCGAAGCTAAGCTCTGGAGATATTCGTGTAAATGTAGTCTTATGTACCTATGTTTTTGTCAGATATAAGATATTAAACTTAGATATAGAAAAAAATTAGATTGGAAAAAATACAAGCTAGATAGAAGAATAATAAGAATCTAATTTAAGAATAATGAGAGAAATAAGATCCAATTGTGTACTTGATAGGTAGAGGAGAATAGCAAAAGCTCGAGTTAAAATAAATTTTTTTATTTATATCACTTAATTAAAAAAAAAAAATCTTTGTAAAGAACCAGCCAGTCTCATAGGAACGAGCATGGGAATGTCGGAGGAGAATTCTACCTGCAAGTTTTATCTTAAAAAATGCTCGCTAAGCTGTATCGACATGGCAAAACTTTCATCTCGTTTATGGTATCGTTGCATTATGCATAAAAGTACACTTGATTCCGCGACAAGTGTATCGGACAGCGGCGATATCATATTCCGATATCTTCGTCCTTTCTATGCAAAATCCTGTCGTAATAAGTAACGAGAGACACCGATAACTTTACCTTATCGTTTCAATTATTCAGAACGCTTCGAGCGAAAAGAAAAATATATAACTCTTGCTTTTTTCCCCCTATTATATCACAATTATTTCTGATGGAATGAAGATAAACTGGATTAACCACAATATTACTTCGATTCAAATTTTTGACGCCATTCGTATAAATCGTATTTGATATTAAAAGACTAATAATTTGCAATGAGAGAATAATTAAATTTTGTCAACGGAAATTGGGTGTGCAACGATTATTGGACGAGAGAAAATATGTGATATTGTGATATCGTATTCTTTTATATCAGGAAAATTTGATTGCTTGCTCATTTCATCTATATTTATATAAAATAAAAATATCTCTATGCATAATTGCAAAAAATATTCCAAGGTCGCTTGAAATATTACTTAAAATTAATAGGATTTAGCTAGTCTCTTTCTCTCTTGCTTGTTTTGGGGAAAATTACGTTGTGGAACGCGAGCGAAGCGAAACGTCTCGTAGTCGACGTCTCAACTTGTATACGCTTAGCCGCAAATTTACTTTCCGTATCATTTAACAAGCTTGCGGCTCGCGGCCAATTAACGCAACATGTGGGCCACGCGGCGCGCTAACAAAGTTTGCGTCCTCGCGGCAGGGCTCGCTTATCGCTCCTGATTATATACATTCGCGGAAATATTCTTTTGTTATCCGATGGAACGGTACGTGATTCGTTCAGATTTTTACGTTTGCCACCGCAAAAACACTTACCTCGCTGCCGCGACGTGCTATCGCGGACGTTTGCTAGCGTAGAGTGGCGTAACTATCTGGAACCCTGACTGATAACGCTCGGGATAATCCACTCCGTATTAGCTGTATATATGTATATATGCGCATACCTCTCACAAAGCGAGTCCAACTGCTCCAACCCGCGCCACGTGCGCGGATTCGTGACTGGGAAAAGTTTGCGGGAGCCGACGCGCCCGTGTACACACGGCTTAAGCGTAAGTATTTTGCATAATGCGATTTTCATGCCTCCGATTCCGCATTTGGGATTGTATACCTAGCCCCGCGACATATATCTCCCGTGTATATATAGCGATCACGCGCAGAGATGGATTTAACGCGTCCTCTGTTTATCAATCCATCTCGCGTTTGAAAGTTCCCCTCCCCTCGTTTCTCCGCACATCAGCCGCTTTTGCTTTACGCTTTTTTTATTCCTACTTCTGGCTAATTGTTGATAAGTGTTTCAGCAAAATCTGTCACGCACAACGGTTCCTCGTTTAATTTTCTATCTTTATCTCTCTATTTCTTTTTCTCCGTTTATTGAAATATTTCGATTAACTCGGCTCAACTTGAAAATTTTTAATCGCGGACGAATAGAATCGAAAATTCACAACCACGCTTCCGCTTTCTTCGAAATCGTTTTGCTAACTTTGTTTGGAGTAGAATTGACTCGGAAAGGGGAAAAGGGAGCGGTTTCTCTTCCGATCGTGTAACACGCGCACACATACGTTCCGTGTTCTGCATTTTTAATTTCCCTCTATTTTACCTTTCTCAATCCTGCTCGGTATACATCTCCATTTTACCGGGCGTGTAACTTACGGCCGCGGCCTGCGTTTCTGCTAAAAATACAACTTCCTTGACACGGGTGCGGCGGCGGTGCGGTGTTATCTCGCCGATTCTCACGTGCGTAAACCCGGCGCCCTGCCGTAATAAATGCCACGTGCTGGCCGCGCACCGAAATTAGAACCGTTTGACCACCTAATAAGCGGACCTTTCCTCGTTACAAACGCAGATAGACGCGTCTTGAAGAATGTGCGAGCTATTGTGAATTATTATCGAAACTCCCCGCCCTGAGCGATGCCGAAGCAGAGCTTGGGCTAAACGAGAATTGATTTACACCTTTGAAATTATTTTAATAAATACGTTTAATCGGCTGTGGAGAAGGTAACGACTGAATGATTTAATCTTTATTGCATTCTTTGAAAATTTACTATCGGTAAGATTTATATTTTCTTGGTTCGCGGATAAACGTTATTGTGATACTGGTGCGCGAAGAATCGAATGGTATCGATTAAATTCCGATCTCTGTTAAATTCCAGCATCCCTCTGCGCCGGACACCTGCGATTGAACTGGTGTCGCGTTGCACAGAACGTTGGCAATAGCAGCTCCATTGTCCGCCTTTCCCGCGTATCTGTCTGTTCTTAATAAGCGAACGTGGGACATTTGGCGGCTGTTGTTGGCCAACTCAGCCAGCCTACGTACGCGACTGTCAGGAAAACCCGTCGAAAGGAAAACGGCATGAGACTCCGGGCGTCGCGCGTCGGCGACGAGTCTCGCCTCCGTTGGACCGCGCCGACGTCTTTCGACGTCGTAGCTTTTCTGACCCGAGGCGCCTAGACGCATCGCGTCGGTGTCCCCTTGCCAGGGAAACCGTCTTACGTCTTATCGCGTCGTCTACGTTGCGACAGGTTTTTCATCTTGTCCCCCGCCTCCCCCTCTCTCCCCCGGCAACTATTCTTTATTTCTAATGACCTCGACGCGATCCTTCGAATTCACTTTCGCCGGACGTTTATAACGATGTCTGTCTTCGCTTTAAAAGATTTATTATTCAATTACTTACCCGTGCAAGACTGTCACATACGCAGATATCCTTCGCTGATTCTCAGACCGATTGCAGATTGATTTTTCTTCAACGAGAATGTAAAAGGCATCCGTTTTTAATTAATGAATGAAAATGCTATGAAATAAAATGTTTACGGAATTATTTATAATTTGTGTCATTTTTTTTTTCAATTTTTGAACGACTTGACAAACCGCTTTTCCAGTCTGCGTCGCAAATTGTGCATACGAATTGCAGGTCATGTTGCCGTAGTTTCTCTCTTGCCTCGCGAATATAAAGACGACTGAATTTAAGGGAACATTTGACATCAATCGCGAATGTCTATTTCGTGGAAAACACTATCTGCGAGAAAATTGACGGATATTGTGAATTTTTCTCCTTTATATCTTGAACTTGGAGAAACGTATTTTTCAGAAAACACGTAAAATTAACAATCACACGGCATAACGTGTGGTATAAATTATTAATTTATTCGTGAACTTTTTTGGC